>NC_139459.1:345582500-346832500 GCF_057233095.1 Heloderma suspectum
CCCCAAAATTGGGCATTGGGACCTTCCATGAGCGGAGCTCATGCTGTTGAGAAAGGCAGATCCTAGATCCAACTGAGTGGATACTGTGCTGTATTCATTAACGTGGGCCCACAGAGCAGCAATTGCATTAAAAAAAATGGCACAGTGTTGCCCCACAAACAGAAGGGGCTTAAGAGCAGAGCCTCCCCTGGTGAGGAATACTGAGACGGATTAGCAATTTGCACAAAAAGGCAGCATGGTACAGAATTTATTCAACAACATAAGAAGAGCCGTGCTGCTCAGACCAAGGGTCCGCCTAGTCCAGCATTCTGTTCACACAGTGGCCAACCAGCTGCCTTCAGGAAACCCACAAGCAGGACAGGAGCACAACAGCACCCTCCCACCCATGTTCCCCAGCAACTGGTGTACATAAGCATACTGCCTCTGGTACTGGAGGTAGCACATAGCCATCAGGACTAGTAGCCATTGGCAGCCTTTTCCTCCAGGAATCTGTCTAACCCCCTTTTAAAGCCATCCAAGTTGGTGGCCATCACTACATCCTGTGGTAGCAAATTCCACAGCTTAACTATGTGCTGTGTTTCTTGCAGTTACTTGCTATTGTTAAACCACTGGGAGCTGAAAACTCTTGCTGATCATCTGCAAATCAACCAGTGGATCCCAAACTACCTTCTGTCCCACCCCCGACCTACTGGTTTATTTTGTCAGCTGTGTGAAAGAAGTTTACATTTAATTCCTAGGCTTAGGTAGTGAAAGGTTGTTGGGTGCAGGTGTTGTGCAAAGGAAAAACTATGAGTGGCCTCCCTTCTCCTTGTAGTGGGAGTTCCCACAGAGAACCTCATTATTTTCCTCTTTCAGAGGCATTGGCACACACATTTGTCTTCTGCTCTCTCATCGTCCCACTGGGATATGGAGTCATCATTATCAGGGGCTTATTCATTCATTATTCACCACTGGGACTGTGAAACCCACCCGGCCCATCTGGTACAACTGCAGCACAGAGCGGGTGTCAGAGAGAGAAACGGCTACTAAATTATTCACAGATTAATTTAGATCACAGATGCCCCCATGCCCAACCAATATGCAGAGAAGGGGCCGGGAGGCATAAAATCTATCACTGTTAGCCTGGAGCTTTTTAATCTTGCCACCCCCTCCCACGACCCACCCTCTGGGACCCATCAGGCTTCGCTGTCTCCACACGGAATCCAAGCATCTTGGCATCCCCCTCTCAGGAAATGCAGAAATCACAGCTACTTCAGATGAGGCTCTTATTGTGCAATCGCTCTGCCTCATTCGTGGAATTTTTCATGGAGTCATATGGTGCTTCCAGATGGAGGGCTCTCAGTGTTAGAAATCAGAAGGTACTGCACAGCAGTTCTGTCTTTTTCTCCTGAACAGATTTTTTGCGTTAAGGAAAAAGATGAATGAAGTGGTAAGTAAACATGAGAAGGGTGCAAGTAGAAAACAGTGCCATCGGGACACCCCCCTGCCCCCAGTAAATGTCCATGAATGAGGCAGGGAGATGGCACCATAAAAGTTTTGTCTGGAAGCACCCATAGAATCATAGAGTTGGAAGGTACTTTGGAGAAGGTACTTTAGTCTGACCCCCTGCTCAACGCAAACTCAAATGCATGGATGACTTTTTCCTAAGTATCATACAAATTCATGGAGCCTAGGATGATCAGGGCTATGGCACATTATTTATGTATTTATTAAAATGACTTATAGATTGCCTTTCATCATAAAAGACGATGAGGCAGTTTTACAAGATAAATCCAATACAATAAAACAACAGTAAAATGTACAACAAATATCCAGAATTCAATCAAGCCAGCACTAAACATCAATGTCCAGAAATGCCCACATGAATAGGTACATTTTTTACTAACTGGTGGAACACCTGCAATGTTGGCTCCCATCAGATCTCGGGGGGGGGGGGTCATTCCACAATATGGGGTCCAGCTTGGAGAAGGCCCTTCTTCAAGATGCTGTAAGATGTAAACACGGCACGACTAGGAGGGCCTCAGACAAAGATCTCAGTGAATGAGCTGGTTTATGTGGAAGAATGTGCTTTCTTAGAAAGCCTGGCCCCAAGCTACAAAACAACAAAACCTTGAACTTGGTTTGATAGTGAATACGTTATTTATTCATATTTATATGCAATATTTATATACCGCTCCACATCTAGAACAGATTTTGGAGCGGTGAGCACAAAAGATAAAACAGTAAAAGAATAAAAGATTTAAACACCACATTAAAATTATACTTTTTAAAAAACACAATGCCAATAGAAACTGTGACTGGTGAATTAAGGAATGCCTCCCGGAACAGTGCTGTTTTCAGGAGGCACCAAAAACAACTCATTGTTGGTGTCTGCCTGACCTCCAGGGGCAGGGAATTCCAAGGAAAGGGGGCCAGCACACTGAAGGCTCTTCTCCTGGTGGACTCCAATCAGGCCATAGGTCCATGTGGAACCACAAGAATACATAACAGCAATACTTCTCTGAGTACCAGCTATTAGGGACAAATACAGGTGATCGCTGTCTCTGTTGTGTCCTACTTATGAGCTGCCCATGAAGAACTTCAGTGGTCCTTGTTGCAGAAAGAAAGCTGCACCAGATTTGGTCTTGTCCAGCAAGGCAGTTCTTACATTTCTACAACCTTAACATGAAATGTGGCTCAGAGCAGGGGTCAAATGTCTTTCTGGAATAAGCCACACTGGCTGCTCTGGAAAGCCTTTATGTTATCCTAATATGTTTGGGGGATGGATTTGGTTACTTGGTGCTAAGAAAAAGGCACTCTTCACATGCTCACACTCAAATCCATATGTTCAAAGCCAACTCTTGCATGACCATTTACTACACAAGTCCTGGCAAGTCTGTTCATGCATCATCTTTTGTATGATTGCTTACAATGGGTGGTAGAATAGAGTCCAGCTGCACACAGGACTCTAATGAGAGGGGTGAATAACAACAATAGAAAATATCATTTATCCTTGTCAAATAGGTACAGTTTGAGCCTGTGATGTTGTCCTAATTAGGGATAAGAGAGAAATCCGCAACGGATTCAAATGAGTTCAGATTTCTATTAATCTGACCTGCAGATCCTGCAATGGACTGGCTTCTTCTGAGTCACAAGGATTCTGAGGATTTGCAGACCAGTTTTTCACTTTTGGGGAGGATTTGTGCTAATGTGCATTAATTAGTGAGAATTAGAGCAAATGCGCATTTACTAGTATCCATTAGCGCATTTTTGCAAGTGTGCATTAGTGCTAATGCGAATTAGCACAAGTAGAATGAAATGCTGGTTTAAAAATATCTGATTCCATCAATGAGCGGATGATGGAACGAAAGACACCTTACAAGCCATGAAGCCCGGGTGGAACAGATTTAACACAATCTCTATGTCCCTAGTGCTAACCATGTTCCACTTGCCTCCTGGAGAACCGTGGGGTCCTGGTAGGCCATCAAAAACAGGATAAGTTTATGACAATGCCTGTACTTTGGAAGGGGGAAAAGAGGAGAGTATCTGCAAGGCATGACTGTGAAATATTTGGCCCCTAGATGTGAAATGTTGCAGTATCCCTCTTTTCTTGGAAGCATATAGACACTTATCCAATAGCGCAATCATGTGAATGGGCTTGTGGTAAGAAACAGACAGGAAAGATGATGGGAGAAATCCTGACCTGAACACATGGCATACTGGAGAGGAGTGAGCACAAAGTGATACTGTTGTTTTCTTCATCTTCAGGAAGGACCGCAGAGCCTAGTTGGTAAGAACAGTTAAGACTGTGAGCTGTGTGGTTTGTAAAATGAAAAAACACCAGACCTGAAGCCTGCCTAGGAGTCATAAGAAGAGCCCTGCTGGATCAGACCAAAGGCCTCTCTAGTCTAGCACAGTGGCCAGCTAGATGCCCCAATAGGAAGTCCACAAGCAGGACAAGTGCAAGAGCCCTCTTCTGCTGTTGTTGCCCATCAACTGTCATGAAGAGGCATGGTGCCCCTAGAAGTAATACATTGCCATCATGATGACTAGTAGCCACTCATAAACATATCATCCATGAATTTGTCTCTTCCTCCTTTAAAGCCATCTAGGTTGTTGCCCATCACCTCTGGGGATGGATGAGAAATTTGCTTGGTCCAAATTTTTATACAACCCTGCCCAATTCGCACCTCTCAGATCTATATGCAAATTGGAAAATAATTGCACACTGAAATCTGCACTTTTCAGAACTCTGCGATGGAATTTGCAACTCAGAAAACACACAAAAATGCATACATGGAGAAAAAGTATGCCCGCAAATGCATACACTAGGAGAAAATATGCACGTGAATGCATTATATATGGGTAAAATTGCGTGCAAAAAGTGTGTACATTAGAAAGCTAATGGCGACAGTAAAGCAGCGATTGCATCAGGGTTACTGGGAAAGGGAGGCGGCGGCTGCAGACTTCTCCCTTCCCCAGTGACCCTAAGGCAGGTCTGTGTGTATTTCCCCACCCACCCCCAGGATATGTCCATGTGTACCTATGGGACAGGCAATTTGTGCACATTGAGAGGTGCTCTTTCTTGCACTGTTACTTTACATGAGCCAAGACTGAGGCCTGGCACTGAAATATATTCAAGTGGTGGTCACTGATGTATTTAAGCAGGAGCCAATGTTACATCCACCAGACCTGTATCAACCATGGCATCCAAGTCAGCAAGGATATGATCGATTTTATCTGCAAACTGTCACACAAATTGCATACCGCCCAAAAGAAGGAATAGTTGAGGGGCCACTACTGAAAAGGTAATTTGGCTGTGCTGGCTGGAGATGATGGGAGTTGAAGTCCAACACGTCTGGAGGGCACCAGATTCGGGAAGGCTGCTTTAAGTAAGAAAAATGTGAATAAATTCAGGGAAAACGAATCACGTAATTAATGAGTAAAAACAACAGCACGTCTTGTGGCACCTTAAAAACACATTTATGACGGCATACATTTTAATGGACCAGGATCAATTTCACCAGATTGATCCATGAAATCTTGTGCTAGAATATATTGGTTAGTCTTTAAAGGGCCATAAGACTCTGTTGTTTTTGCTGCAACAGACCAACAGGGCTACCGCTATGGATAGTCATTAATGAGAGTTGCATTTCCACTCATGGGAGAAAGGATGAGAGTCCAGATGTGTCCTTTCGCTTTTGTGGTCTTCTTCTTAAGCCTTTTACTGCAAGGGGACATTTTCCAGTTTTGACATCCTTTCTGGATGCTTCATTTGCTTTTGGCCTAATGAGCACACAGACAACCGACACAAGCCTGTCGTCAGAACACTAGGCTGTAGCCAGAGCCGGCCCTGCCGTTATGCCAGGTGAGACGGCCACCTCAGGTGGCAGAGGCTGGGCGGGGGCGGGGAGTGATGGGGAGGTGTTGGAGGACAGTGCTGTTTGTGTCATACTCAGCCCCCCAAGCTAGCCTGTTGCTCTCGGGCGTGATGGAGCATGCTGCCCCATCACCAGTGTTGAAGTGTCAACTGCCAGTCCAACTGTCTTCTATATGCAGAATTTGGGGAGGGGCATCATCTTGTCCTTAACTTCAGGCAGCAAAATGACTTGGGCTCACCCTGACTGCTGGATCTTATCTCTTGCTGAGAGAGAGAGAGAGAGAGAGAATGTGTGCATGTCTGTTTTCTTATTAGTACACCTCAGAGCCCGGGCCCCAGGCCTCATTCTTCTTGATGACAAACAAGGTGTCCCACCTACCCAAACTCCTGATCCAACCCCCTGCCATTTGTTGTGCCCTCACAGGAACCTTTCCTCTCCCACCAACCCAGTGGAGCCCCCCGCACCTGTCGTTTTCCAGAGGATGGGCTCCTCAACTGTTAGACCCCTGCTCTTCCTTTCCTGAGGAAGTCAGCAGCCCTGGCTATGAGTTTCCATTGCCACTCACCAGGAACGGACAGCAGGGATCTGGAGTGGGGGAGAAAGAGATGGATGAGACATGACCGAATGTGTCTTTTCCAGCGATGACCTTCGCATCTTCAAATGCAAACAAGAAACCAGAGAGAGCTAATAATACTCTGCTAGGACTGCCCGGAGTAAACAGTCCTCTGCCCTGGCTGGGGAAGCAAGGAGCTCGGGTGACACCCGCCTGGAGCCACCGCACAGAGCCAAGAATGTGCCGAGGACGGATATACTGTTACTGGGTTGCTGTCGCATGTGAATTGCCAGTGTTCCTCTAACCTGACCCTCAGCCACTGAGTAGCGGCCGATTTGCTAAAGGAAAGGCACTGGGAAAGAATGCTGCCTCCAGATTACATCCTGCTCATTTTAGAAGCACTGTCCCTTAAAGGCTTTATAAGTGGGAAGTTGGGGGGTTAGACAAATTCATTGAAGACCGGTCTATCTGCAGCAATTATAGTGGAGATTTTATTATGCGAAGTGGGATCTGCATTATTAAGTAAATAATACATAAATTAAATAATACATAAATTGAGAGCCAGTGTGGTGCAGTGGTTAAGACAGTTGAACTGAGACTCAGGAGATCTGACTCTTAGTACCTACTTGGCCATGAAGCTCACCAAGTGACTTTGGGCCAGGCAGTGACTCTCAGCCTGACCTACCTCACAGGGTTGTTGTAAGGATAAAATGGTGAGGAGGAGGAGGACTACATATGCCGCCTTGGGTTCCTCGCAAGAGGGGGGAAAGGCAGGATATAAATGTATTAATAATAATGCAGAAATAAAGTTGTGATGGCTGTTATGAAACCTCTGTGTCACGGAACACTCACTGATGCTTGTGGGCTTTGTGGAGGCAACTCGATGGTTACTGTGGGAAACAGGATGCTGAAGTTGGTGGTCTGATGTAGTTTGGGTTCTTACGTTCTCCTGGTCCCTTTAGGCTTGCCAACACCCCTTGCCAACACCCAGACTTTTAGTAAATTTTGTAACGAAGATCAATTATTTCAAAATGTCCAAACTTGCTTTATGATGTTATAACAACACATATTGACTGTATGTGTCTCTGCTGTGTTGATTACTTAGTCCTTCTTCTGTCTACTGGACTATGCTTAATCAGCATCATCATTACCATCCTAGCCTAGCTGATTTTTTGACATCTGGGTCAGTTGCCCAATTAATTTGTGTGTGTGAAAAGCCAATTGGTCTTCAGCAAGCCACCTATCTCAGCCTCAACTCCCAATTAGTAACATCAGAGATCCCTGTAACAGCCTACCTTACAGGGCTTTTGTAAAAGCGACATGTACCGTGAAGGGCTACATGTTGAAGAACCTTCTAAGCAGCTATATAAAATGCAGTCTGACAATGCTAACATTACAGAAACATACTTAGATTAAAAATAGCCATTATACTAGTAATGTCAGCTCCTTCAAATACTATATGTTCTCACCGCATGCATTTCCACCACTATATCTTTGCTGGAGATGTACACATAGTAAATCTCTATGTATATCATCAAAAGCACGATTTCCCTTCTACCTAATACATATGGGGAATCTAAGATGCCTTGAGGAAATCTGATTTAGATAAAGCCCTGGCTTTGGGCATCCCATAGGTTTGCTGCTGCCCCTTGTTACCTCCCCCACCCCATCCCCATCTGGGCCTTCGTGCTTTGCCGCCCTGCCTGCCAAAACCTGATATGATCACCTTGACTGGAGCCAGTATTGATACAGAGAAAGATTAAAGCATTGATTTTCTGTCGCTCTACACAGGCTATTCTGTTAGTAGTCCCTGATCCTCCTTCAATCAGGAGCTATAGCTGGGGTGTCTCTACTGTTCCAGGCTTCCCGACTGCTGCACTTGAGAGATATTATCCAGGTGCGGATGCACACAAGCCAGCCACTGTGGTGCCTTCCAAGACATCTGACATCCAAGTGTGTACATAGAATGGCTGTGTTTGGACATCACAATAAACCACAGCTAACTGTGATCGGAATGAGCCTAGGTGAACATCGGGCTCACGTGACTCCCCCTCCCCTCTCGTCCAGTGTGGCTGCGAGGAAGAATTTGGAAGCTTTCGCTTCTGGTTTTGATAAACCGCAGCTTGCTGCATCATTTGATCTGGAAAAAACATGGTTAATCTTAACTGTGGTTTGTTTGAAACAAGCTAGCTTTGAACCCTGGGTTATAAAGCTGGCTTGTTTCAAGAAACCATAGTTAGGATTAACCACAGTTTAGAGTTCAGACGTAACACTAAATTGTGGTTAAAAACAAATGGAAGTGATAGCTTCCGATCTCCTTATAGAAGCCAAGTCAGAGGAGGAGAGGGGAGGGGGGAAACCTGCAAACCTGAAGCTCACCTAGGCTCATTTCCATTATGAAAAACCATGATGCCCAAATGCTGCAGTTATCTCCCTCACCTCCAAGTTAACTACAGCCAGGATCGTGTATACTCTTAAAAAAAGCACCACTATATCAGGTAATGCAAATTTTGCAAGGTCTAATGCTAAATTCTGCAACCTGCTTAAATTATGCAAATTAAGCATGCCTAGATGCTGCATATTTCTTTTATAAAGAAGTATTAATATTAATCATTCTGCTTAGCTTTTATCTCTTCTGGAAGTTATGGGGAGGGTCAATGAGCTATAAAAGGCAGAAGCATAAATCTCTTGACCGCTGCAAATTTTAGCATGCATGAACGCACAGGAGATTAGTTCCAAATTAATCAAGAAATAGCAAAAATGAAGTACTGGGGATAACAAGACAAAAATATGGGGATAACAAGATGAAACTATATAATTACTATATAATGTTTTTAATATCATGAATATGTAATATACTGATTAGAAAAAAAAATGATGAAATATAATTCAGCACAGATGGCTGGAAATCCAAAAATGAGAAAGGCTTTTTAACATTTCCAGATTACCCAAATCCTGAGATAACACTGAGCACCTTTTCCCCCAAACAAAAGTCTGTTTGATAACGATCTTGTCTTGTCCATCTCAGAACAGGCTAATGTTTGTTTCCATTGATCCATACGAACAACTAAAATGCTCCACCTGCACCAACACAAAGGAGGTCAATTTCAAATGAACCTTGAAACCAGAATTCTTACAAGCTGTACCTACAACAAAATGTTGCAATATCTGGGCTTTTGTTCAGGATTCCAGCCACTCCATTGCATTCCCCCCACCCCCAACTGTCAGCTAGCATTCCACCCTCACTGAGTAAAAGCCATTGGGCTCCCTACCCCAAGATGGGTTTTTTTTTTTCCTAAGGATTTTTTTGGGGGGGGGTACTTCTGCAACCCTTGGGGTTCCCCCAAGCCTGCTAATACCTCCCTCTTGATCCCAGGTGGTGTTATTTTGGCTACACAAGCAAGAGGCTGAACATTACTGCCTGAATGCTGGAAATAGTTGGAATGTCTCAGCAACTCCACTGGCTTCTCGGATTCACCAGGTTATCACCTGTGCATTTTTAAGCACAGTCATAAGATGAGATTAAGCAATGTGGTGCCCTGCTGTTACCTGTGGTGTTTTAATGTTTGTTTTATTTTGTATTTTTAAAAGAGCAGTAGTCATAGTTTTTGCATGCTTTATGCATGCTTTAATTCTGTATGGCCACAAAGAAGCTGTAGAATGTGATACTATGCAAAGATTTTGCCTCCTGTGAATCACAGTTTTCATTTTTTTTAAAAGCATGTTTCTAGCCCCAATGACATATGGGCTAGAAACTTGCTACAAAAAAGCCACAAACAAAATGAAAACCGAGATTCGCAGGAAGCAGAAATCTGTGGCCCTATGGGAATTAGAGAGTACATCTACACTACCCCTCAGGGACTGGAAGACACCAGGGCTTTCAGGAGGAAAGCTTTGGATTCCAAGTAAGCTAAACCTCATTCCTCTTCTGAGAAATCAACCTTTGCCAGAAGTAAATGAGTCCAGAGACTGAGGGAGTTGTTTGGCAAATCATTAAATGGCTCCAAGGGCACAGTATCAGATTGGAGGAAAAACTCCACCCACCTTTTTCCATGAAGGCTCAAACACACTTATTACAGCCATCTTCTCTATTTTTCAAGCTGGACCCACTTTGGCTCCAGGCACCACCACCGAAGGCCATTTGAGGGGCCTTTTGTGGGCTGTGGATGGCCTCTCCTGTTCCTTCCTTCCTTCCTGGTCAAACAGTGATGCTGTGCACCAGGCTTGGCTGAAGGTCTTTGGGGGCCTCTTCTCATCCCCCTCTATGTTGTCCAAGCAAGACCTCATTGGTCAGCCACCAAGTCACCAGGCTGTCAGGGATGAGTCTAAGCGTCTTCAGATGTCTGACAGCTCAGATTCTGAATCAGAGTTGGAGCAGTAGCTAGACCAGAGGCCGGGGGAGGGACCCTCCCTAGTGAGCCAGCCAGGGGATGGACCTTCCTAGTGAGCCAAAACGCTGGAAGAGAGTCCTCCAAGACCTTGACCAACAGATGGCCCAGACTGAGTCCCTGCCCCCTCCCTCCACCATGAGAACGCAAGTTTTGGAGGAGGAGGAGGAGGAGGAGGGGCGTGACTTGAGAGAAGCTAGGGCACAACACAAAGCAAAGCAGGAAAAGTTAGAGGCAGGGCTCAGACGCTCCGCCCAGATAGCCACTCTTGGAAGCCGACATAGGAGGGAGCCACCCTAAAGGAGAGGCTTCACTGCAAAACTAGCTTGTCCAGGAGGTTCCTACCCAAACTGCCAACAACTTTCTCTCCAGTTCATCTCCTCTGGTTCATCTCCTCTGCTTAGAAATTGTTGATTACTTGTTTCAAGCCGGGGGCAGCCTGAGAGTTTCCTTGAATCTGCATTTGTAGAGACTAGGCATCAGAACCAGTAGCCATTGATAGCCTTTTTCTCCAGGAATTCGTCTACCCCCCTTTTAAAGTCATCCAAATTGGTGGCCATCGCTACGTCTTGTGGTTTTCTACCGGGTTCCAGTCGGTGGAACTCAGTTGGTGGATCTCAAGGTTCTAATAAAAAATGAAGTAGATTCCATGAGCCTGGAGCCTGCCCGCCTCTGGTTTAGGGTGTGCAAATTCTCAAAGACAAGCCGGGGTTCATGCATCCGAATCTGATTCTCCGATCCTTGTGATTGGATTGTTCACCCCCCCCCCACTTCTGTGTGTATGGAAGGTGCACAGGGGATTAATCCAAGCCTGTCCCAAAGAGCCCCTGATTCAACCAGTCCTGATTAAGAGACGGCGTGACAACTGTTTCCAACCACCTCCCAGAAAGAGACAACTGTATGGCAGACAGTTGTGAGGAGTGGGCTTTCCTGGCAAGCGGCAACTGCTGCTGAATGGGAAACAGGTGGGGGAGACTGAGAGGCGGAGGGGATGGAGGGGAAATACCCAGCTTCCAACTGACCTGTAAAGAAAATTCAGGTTCACAGCTTCCCCCTCTTTGATTCAGAGCTGTTTGCGTGAGAAACTACCCCCATCACGCCCAGTGGGTAGTTGACTGTCGCATCTAACTTACACCCACAAGGTTAAAATTTCAAACTGAACGTGACAGTGGCAAACCTGCTTGCAGTAGTAGCACCAGAAAATAAATATATTGGGGATGCACAGAAATGGCAAAGTACATTGCCGGGTCGGGGGGCAGCATTAGTTTTCTGCAAGGGAAATAACAGTGGGTTCTATCCAATGCTGTCCATCTGCCGGCAGAACAGAAACTGCTGGTGGAATGGATTTCCCCTCCTCCCCGCAGCCCCCTCACCACGCATTCCCAAATCCACTCAGGAGGGTGAAGAGGATATGGGGAGATAGGTGAACCCAGGTAGGGTTTAGCTCCCCTCAGCCATGCACCCCTCTTGGCTCTAAACGTCAGGCAACACCTACTGCTCTATATTTAGCCTATAAAGCAGGGGTGGGCAACGTGTGGCCCACGTGCCGCATGTGGCCTCCTGTCCGCTGGTGTGGCGGTCACCGCCCCACCACCATAATTCACATTGATAGCAAAAAGAAATTCGCACCAAATTTCAGTGGCAAACCGCTACAGAGGCTTTCAACGGACAAAGCTAAATTAAATTTAGCCTTTTTAAGCCTCTGTAGTGGTTTGCTGCTGAAATTTGGGAGCAAATTGCCTGGGGTTCTTGCCACTGCTGAATTCGATGGTGCAGCAGCAGGAATGCGGCCAACAGGCAGAGGTGGAAAGTGGTCCCAGAGCCCCTGAAGTTGCCTACCCTGCTACAAGGCCTCCTCCAAGTCTATAGCCCAAAACAGACATTGCTTTAACTCTGTGTCTAGCAGCTACTTCTTTCCCCCATTTTTACTCTAGAGTAGGTCCAGGGGGGCCCAATCCACACCTGAAAAGTCCCCCCCCCTTGCTAGGATCTGGATCTGGATTAGGCCCCTGCACCCACTCTAGAGCAATTAAAAAGAAAAGAAAAGATGTAGCTGCTACAGACAGATTTAAAGTAATGTCTGTTTTGGCCCTATGGTTCATTGCTATGGGTGCTGCCAGGGCATGGCTTGAAGTCAGATGGCGTTGCCACCTTGCTGAAGCTAAGCAGGTCTGGCTCTGGTCAGTGCCTGGATGAGAGACTGCCTGGGAACCCTACGTGTGCCATCTTGCATTCCACAATGGATGGTTGGTAGGGTTGAAATGTAATAACTCAGATAGTAGATGAATGCAACAGCTCATTAGATCTGCTGGCATCAGCTGCAGTCAGGTCCCTAACGGCACTTCCTTAGGCACAAGCCGCATTGAATTCAGTACAATTTGAACCCGAGCAAGCATGCACACGGAAGGCCGTGCTGTGCTGGTGATTAATGTCCAAAAGGAGAGAAAGTGTCAAGCGTTAGAATCAAGTCTTCCTGGAATCTTTGCCCCCAGACCTCAAGAAAGGCTCCGAAGAGGCTTACTTCCTTGGCCAAGTGACCAGTCCTAAAATAGGATTGGGGCCATGCGAGGCAGGAAGGTATTAAATGTTTCCTCCCATGCCGCAGTCCTGGGATGGAAGCTGCCACGGCAGCACTGAAGGGCGGCGGGGGGGTGGGATTTTAATCGGTGGTGGTGGTGAAAGGCTTCGTTCCCTCTGCCTATGCACCACAGTCCCCGTTATGATCATCTTGATCACAGCTCTCCTGCCTCAGCTGCTAATTGAAACCGCTGCCGCCAGACGCAGTCACACATTTCTCGTTTGTCCCTTGGTGCCTTTCCTCTCTCAGATCTGCTCAGGAGCCAGATTGGACCATGAGGGCGCTTGGTGTCCGTGGATTCTGTGCTGACATTAATGGGATCTTAAACAATGCTATTTGCTTCCAAGGTCAGCCGGGTGGATGTAAATGTCACACCAGCAGCAGTGTTTGCTGGGCTCCCAGGGGAAAGATAACACCGCCATCCCCCGTCTGACCGCTAACAATGTAACATCCATCATCCATCATCCATGTCCCTGGGCCTGCTAGAAAATAAACTGCTTACGACTGTGCAGAAAGCTTTGTAAGTCAGCTAGCTGGTAAACCCAGGAGTCCTGGGTCTCAGTTCCCTGTTTTCCGTAATCCACTACACCCCACCGCACCCACATTCCTTTCTAACATTCTCTCCACCACCACCACCCTCCAGAGAACAAAAAGAATGATCACTCCCCATGGTTTCTACACTTATGCCATTTTTACCTCTTGTAAAACAGATTTTGTATTGTTTTAAAAACCTTGGTATCTGGAAGTTGTCTGTGGGCTGAACTCTCTGGATCTGTGGGGCAGAACAGGTCTAGGGGTGGAGCCAAGAGGGGCAGATTTTGGTGAGTCTGGGGGTGGAACCCAGCTGTTTGGGACAGCTCTGTGGGAGGAGCTCTGCAAAAATAGTCTATTCATCTCTAATGGACAAGTTAACCCAGGGGTGGAGAACATGTGTCCCTCCAGATATTGGTGGACCGCAACTCCCATCAGCTAGCATAGCCAATGGTGAGGAGTTGCAGTCCACCAATATCTAGAGGGTCACACATTCCCCACCCCTGAGTGAGCACATTACATGTACCCAATGGTCTTGTGCACTTGGATTCCTCCGTAGGAAGAAGATACCTACTCATTTCACAGGTTAAGAAGGACCCTTTGGGTATACCTTTTACTGAAACCTGTAAGTCATTTTGGAGAGATCTACCTTGCAAAGTTTTAATTCTTTCTGGAGTCCTGATATGAGACTTCAATGGTCTCTGCTGACATTACAACACAAGTTTACTCTGTAATTATATGGTTCTCTTCTTTAGTTTGTTAGCGGCTATAAAAGAAGAGCCTTTTCCAATAAAAAAATTAGTTTTAAAAAGTGGGCTTGTTCTCTGCTCATCTGGCAACTGGTGGCAAAGCAACAGCAGCAGCAGCAGCAACAAAACCCAGCCAGGCCTGTTTTTTTTCTGGACGACTGGCAACCCCACCAACCAAGCAATCTCTCCGCACAATGTGTGCATGCACTGAGGGAGATTTCACTTGACGTATGGAATCTGGATCAGAGGGGGAAAGAGAATTGTCTTTAAAACAAGGAGAAAAGAGGCAGCAGCAAGCTGGTTGCAGGTTTTTGGTATTTTGATAATTTCCAGAGGGGTATCCCTGTTAAATCTTTTGCAGCAAAAGCACAAAAGAGCCTTGTGGCACCATAAAAATAAAGACATTTATTCGTCTTGAAGGTGCAACAGATTATTCTGTTGTTTTTGTATGTTCATAATGGCTTCAAAATGTATTCTAAACCAAGGCTGCTCTCCAGTCACAATGCATCCTAACCCAGTCTATTGGCCAGGTAAGAAAGAGGACTGGGCTCCTGTACCTTTAATAGTTGTGTAGAAGAGAGAATTTCAGCTGGTGTAGCTTTTCATTAAAGGTGCAGGAGCCCTGTCCTCTTTCCCATCTGGCCACCCTACTTGTCTCTCTCCCTTTCATACACAGGCCATAGTAAGGGGTGGGCAACCTATGGCCCTACAGCTGTTTTGGCCTACAACTCCCATAGGTCCTAGCCAGCATAGCCAGTGGTGAGGGATCATGGGAGTTGCAATCTCCCCCCCCCCCCAAGGACCACAAGTTGCCCATCCCTGCCATAGCACCTGGGCTTACCTTTGACTGAAAGGCACTTCGACTACAAATGTGAATAGGTGTGATGTTTGACCTCACACCTATTCACATTTGAGAATCATAGGGGATTCTGCCCCTGGAGTCCCAATCCAGCTTTCCAGGGGGCCCCAGAAGGTCACACACCCTTCTCTTTCCCCTGCCCCAGTGGGGGCTGGTGGCTCCAATTTCAGTGGGGCTATAAATCCATTCTGGGTCTCAGTCAGAACCAGCCAGAATGCTAAAGGAGCTATCTAAGCTGCTGAACCTGACCCCCCAAATAGGTGCAGTGCCTTGGATAGCTCAGTTAGCATTCTTGCTGGTTCTGGCTGAAACCCAGAGTCAGTTCAGTTCTGACTGAAACCCAGAGCGGATCTACAGCCCCACCGAAATCGGAGCCACCAGCCTCCACTGCCTTACTCCCTTTCCCCCAACCACGGATCATTTCGTGGTGTCCCAGTGCATCTCCCCCCCCCCTCTAAAAGGTTGAGATGCCTCTCCTAAGGCTTAGTTACAGGTAGTAAGGGCTTTAAGCTAAACTGTGTTGGAATTTTGGTATTCTGACCCTACTCATCACTGGAATGCAGCCCGTGAGAGTTTCTCTGAAATGTAATTTGGCCCTCGGGCTGAAAGTGGTTTGATGCTCCAGCTTTACTCAGGGAGCTTTGGCTATTGGGCAGTATGAAAATGTAATCAATAACATAAATACATACATACATATATAAATACATACATAAATTCTAGTAAAACCACTCTTATGTAAACTGCAATGGCATCAAGTTAAAATGGCACCTTTATTTTTCAAAAATAATAATCTAACCCCCATCCCCCAATAAAGAAATCTGTGTTACAGAACGCCATGCGGTACGGTGTGTAAGGAATTGAGAATAAAGGGCCATTTTTGCCTCATTCCTGGGTTCCCAACCTACTCTTTCTTTAATCCATGAGCTCCTCTCTTTCCAGTCTTCCACGAGGTCCTCTTTCCATGACCTCATAACAGTTTCAAGCACACAGAAAATCAGAGAGGGGGAAGTCGAGTTATGGGGCAGACATTCCAGAGAAGCGTGAAGTAGCGTTTGCTATCTGGGTGGGAAGGGAGCTTATTCTTAAAGGGCCCATCAGTGGCTGAGCCTGCTCCTGTGATGGAGAAAGTGGGAGAAAAATCCTACCAACCCACCCAAAGTCATGGCAGGGATCCAAGGGGAGAACAAGTTAATAGTTTAACAAGGGCTGCAAGCTTTGATGGAGAAATATGTGGACGCTGCTCTATGGGAAAAGGGCTGTTGCTATGGATGCTGTCTGGAGGTCATTGGGATCAAATGAGCTACCACAAGGCCGGTTGGTGCTATTGGATTAAATCCATTAGGCTAAATGTTAAGGGCTAAATCTGGGCAAAATGGGATCAGGGGAGGCTGGCTGGACTCTAGGGTTGCCATCTCTCTTTCTGTCTTTTTTACTAACAGCAGCCTGCAGAAATGTAGCCAGTGAGTGTGCCCTTTCCCATTGCTTTACCTTCGTGCTAGGAAAAGCTTCACCAGCTATATTTCTGTGTGGCAGGCTGCTATTAAAAGGCAAAGGAGCAGAACCAGTCAAAGAAAGAGGCAACCCCAGTGGAACAGCAGTAACTCAGAGTGAGAGGGCACACAAGTGGGAGCTGTAACAAAATGTTGCAGGGTAGAGTGCTCCTGTTCAGGATGCCTGCCAGCCATGCCATCTCTCAGGTTACTCCATTCCACCCCTACCCCCAAACAGTCACTTAACATTCCATGTCCATGGAGCATGCCTTTGCCTGCAGTTTTATGGTTTTAATGCCTCTCCGTTTTATGTTATATGAAAGATGAAAGATGATATGATATGATAAGTTGTTTCATTATATTGTACTTTTATCATTGTACACTAATGTGGAAGTCTGCCTGAAACCCTGGAGAGCTGCTGCCAGTCAATGCAGAGCTAGATGTATCAACCGTGAGACTCAGTGATTGAGTTCATACAATACGATAACCCACACTCAAGGGTTGAGTATGGGTTTAGTGTGGGTTGTTGAACTGTGGGTTGTCGTGTTGTCTGAACTCAGCCACACTAACAAACTATGGTTTGTTAACCACAAAGCCACCCCAGAACCCTACAACAGCCCATGGGTTCTGGGTGGGTTGTTAACCACAGCAACAAGCCACCTTGGCTGGGTTTGCACAAGCTGCACTACCAAACGTAAATATGCTAATCTCCCCAGCATGTGACTGGCATGTCCAGTGTGGTTAACAAGCCACCATGGCTTATGAACCACCCTGTGATTATATGAACCAGTTCATGCTCTGTTCTTGAACAAGGAAGACCACACACCTCTAAGCCCAAACAAAATGGTACTTCAGCCAGAGCAATTCTCATCAGTACTCACATTATTTGAACACTGAAATGTATGTTTTAATCATCAATTATTCTGTAAGCACTCTTGTGTGTGTGCATGCACACTTAAAACCAAGAGAAAGGCACTGAGATTTCATTATATTCAATGAAATATAAGTATTATTAATAAATAAACAGATGATCACAGTCGCTACTAGGGTAACCAGATGAAAAGGAGGAGAGGGCTTCTGTACCTTTAATAGTTTTGCAGCAGCAGGAATTCGGGCAGGCACAGCTCCTCATGTAGGGAAGAAGAGAACATAAGAACCTAAGAAGAGCCCTGCTGGGTCAGGCCAAGGGTCCATCTAGTCCAGCATTCTTTTCACACAGTTGCCAACCAGCTGCCTGTGGGAAAACCACAAGCAGGACATGAGTGCAACTGGTGTACATATAAAACTGCTCCCACTAAAATTCCCTCTTATATACAAGTACTTAAAGTGCAAGAACCCTGCACATGAACACATAAAGGTCACGCTATTTATTCATCGAGAACAAAATATTGTCTACTCCAGTCTTTGCCTGCCTGCTGCCTTCCAGATGTTTTGGACTATAACTCCCAACGTCCCTGATGATTGGCTATGCTGGCCAGGGCTGATGGGAAGTGAAGTCCAAAATGACTGGAGGGCACCAAGATGGGGAAAGGCCTTGGGTTCCGTGCAAGAGGGAAAAAGGTGGGATATAAATGTAAATGATGATGTTGTTACTCTGACTGGCAATTGCTCTCCAGGATTCTCAGGCAGAGAAGGTTCTGTCCTATCACCAGTTACGTGTTTGTTTTTAAACTAGAGATGCCAAAGATTGAAGCTGGGTCCTTCTGCATGCAAAGTATGTGCTCCACCAGTGAGCGACGGGCGCATTCCCATTGTGTTTGGTTACCCAGTGTACAGCTGCTGAGCCGCGGGTGGCAAGCTTTTTGTTCCTTTGCAGAGAAGCAAAGGGTGGTATAGCTGATAGGTGGGGTGGGGTAGCTGATAGGGTGCTGGGTTTAGACTGGGACTGGAAATGAAAAATCACAGTCCATCAGGGAAGCTCATTGGACACCTTGGGCCAATTACACTCTCTCTCTCTCAACCTCACCTACTTCACAGGGTCATTATGAGGATAAAATGGGGAGGGGGGGAGGAACCACATATGTTACCCTGAGCTCTTTGGAGGACACCTGGCGTGATGATAATACTTTATGTCTCATCTAGATTATGAGCTTTCCTACACAAGGCTGTTAATCAGCTGTTAATCTGCTGTATCTACTTTCCCTGTCGTTACAGAATTGAGATCCGAGCACTACATATGGTATGTTTCCTTTCCTGCTTTTCCACTACATAACTTCTAGGTGGCACTGTGGTATAGCAGAACAGTGCAAATACATAAGAGGAAATTGCACTTTCTTTCACTTTCACAATTACTTGCCACATTTTCCCTGCTCTTAAAAAACGGGCGGAAAGTGCTGGCTTAGACACAGAAGTGAAGCTGGAGGGTCACGACGTTGTCTAAAGAACCTGTAAACAACTGTGAGTATGAATGACAAGCACATGATAAATGCCTCATGTAGAAAAACCCTATGACTATAGAAACTTTTGGGAATCTGCATGTTAGTAGTCCTCTGTGGGATAGCCTGATGCATCTTTTGCTTATGTTCTTGTCTCATAAGTTGGCCAAGCAAGATAAACAAGTGTGAATGATTGACTAAAATGAAACTTTGTCTCACCATCAATAATAATTTAAAAGTTTTAGTGTACTTGCGTGTAACCATACTGGAGTTTCACCATTAAAAGTGCTAAAGAAAATTGTTTAGAAGAAAGAAAATATTTATACGTCAGAGAAAGATGGGAGCCTTGGCACAGTGAATCCTCTCTTTCGGGAAGCCACAAAGCATAGCAAACTTTTAACTAGAAAACATGTGACAGCACGCTTTCAGCTACAGTGATTATGCATAAAACTGCCCTACTAGATCAGATCAAGCTCCAGCTAGCCCAGTATTCTGTTTCCAAGAGTGGCCAGCCAAATTCTTCCATGTGCTCACAAGCAGGGCAGGAAAGTAGCCTTCCCCTCTTCTTTTGCTTTTTACACTGGTACTTTAAGGGTTTATTTTGGCTGTCAAGCACGACAGCACAGACTTGTATAGGTACTAGTACGTATGTTGTAAACGTGTCTATGAGGAACAGTTGAAAGAACTGGGTTTAGCCTGGAGAAGAGAAGATTAAGGGGAGATGTGATAGCCGCCTTGCAGAACGTGGGGCAAGCTTGTCTCTGTTTCTCCGTGGGGCAGGACTAGAACCAATGGGTGGAAATTGCAAGGAAGCAGATTTCAGCTAAACATTAGGAGAAACCTCCTAATGGTAAGAGCTGTTTGACAGTGGAACAGAGTGCCTTAGGAGGAGGAGAGCTCTCTTCCGCTGGAGGTATTTAAGCCAAGGTTGGATGGGTGTCTGTCATGGATGCTGCAGTTCAGCCTTCCCCAACTTGGTGCCCTCTAGATGCTTTGGACTGCAACTCCCCGGATTCCTGATCATTGGCCATGCTGGCTGGGGCTAATAGGAGTTGAAGTCCACAGCATCTGGAGGGCACCAAGGTGGGCAAGGTTGTTGTAGTTAAGCAGCAAGTTGGAATAGATTGCCTCCAGGGTCACATCCAACTCTGTGATTCTATGTCTACTCAGAAGTAAATCTCATTGCATTCAATGGGACTTACTCCCAGATAACTGTGTATAAGTTTGTATCCGTAATGTTCATGAGTTTGTTCACTTAAAAAAAAACAAACCATGTCAGCTACCATTCATAGTGGATTGCACAGGTTATAGTATATGCTCATCTATCCAGAATCTACTGCCAGTCAGTTTCACTGCATGGTCCCAAGTTTTAGTATTTATTACAGTTTATTAGATTTAGACATACTTAGAGTAGACCCATTGAAGTCGCAACTGATTTAAGTCCCATGTATTTCAATGGGCCTACTCGAAGTATGATTAAATCAGGACCCAACCGATTGTATCCCATTCTTCCATGCAAAGTCTTATGTCAGGGTAGCATACACAATTCCTCTTCTATTTTCTCTTCAGAACAACCCTGTGAGGTAGGTTAGGCTGTGAGAGAGTTACTGTCCAAGGTCACCAGGGAGGTTCATGGCTGAGTAGAAAGTTTAAGCCTGGGTCTCTCTTCAGGCTAAGCAGCCTTCCTCAGCCTGGTGTCTTCCTGACGTTTTGGACTATGACTCCCAGCATTCCTAGCCATTGGCCATGGTAGCTGGGGGTGATGGGAGTGGAAGTCCAAAACATCTGGATGGCATCAGGTTGGAGAAGACTGCTCTAAGCACTACACCACAGTGAGTCTTTCTACATGAAGCCCTTATTGTGTCTTCATGATTCTTCGCTTAAAGTAGTTTCTGGGCCCTTGACAGGATGTTGTCATCCTCCAGGGCCTCTCCTGTGCCTTGCAACCAATTTAGCAGGGTTTGTTTTTCTAATGAGGAAAGTCTGCTACTATTTATGAATGGCGAGATAAAGCCTAGTGTAATTAGGGATGGCGGAGAATTCCGCCACAGATTTCAGTGAGGACGAATGCACTGGCATTCAGCCCCCTGAAACCTGTAGTGGAACGGCCTCCCACCCCCCGCCCCCCCGTGGAATCCCCCCCGGGACAAAGCTTACCTGGGGTGGATGTTCCGGTGGCGGTGGCTCCAGCGGCGGCTCTGGCAGCAGTTGGCCTCTCGGCTGGCTGCTGCGGACTCAAATGGCGGCTGCCATAGCGGCCACCATTTGCGTCTGGCCAGGCTGCCGTGATAGGCTACATAAGTATTTACGTAGCCTATCACGGCAAAGGCAGCCACGCAAATGGCGGCCACCACGCCATTTGTGTAGCTGCCTTTGCTGTGATAGGCTCGTAAATACTTACGTAGCCTATCACGGCAACAAAACAACAACAACAGCGTATGCAAATGGCGGCGGCTACGGCAGCCGCCATTTGCGTTCACTTTTTTTCGCTGTTTTAGCCTACATAAATATTTACGTAAGCTATTACAACAAAAAAAGGGGGAACGCAAATAGCATAGTGGGCGCTATTTGCGGTCCCCTTTTTTTCCGCCGTAATAGCTTACGTAAATATTTATGTAGGCTAAAACAGCAAAAAAAAAAAGGGGGGGAATGCGAATGGCAGCCACCGTAGCTGCCGCCATTTGCGTACGCGGTTTTTTTTCCCCCAGAAGGCTGCCCAGCAGCCGGATGTCTGGCTGTGGGCGGCCCTGGCTGGCGGCTCTGCGGAATCTCCGCAGAGCGGAGCTGGCCGGATCAGGATTTCGGGGGGAGGTGCGGAGTGCCTCCCCCCCACTGCGAATCACCCAGTCGAAAAGATAAGTGATTTTTGTACATCCCTAAGTGTAATTGCGCAATTCTGCTATACCACAGTACCACCTGGTGCTTGTGTAATGGAACACAAGGAAAGGAAGAGAAAGAAAACCCCAGGGAAAAAACACATGTAAAGGAGCCAGTCTGAATCCTGTAAAGAATCTGGAAACAGAAGCCTTGGTAAAGTGGCAGGTTAAGAGCCTCATGTAGAAAAACCCAGTGGCTTATAATGAAAGGGAGAAAAAACTTCCTATCTCCACGCTGTTCATAATTTCGGACACAGCTACAGACGTTGCCCAGGCAGTCTGAAATCGATTTTGAAGGAAACAAGGCAATTAGCTCAAGAACATATCACAGCAGTATAGGATGGGGGTGGTTGTTACACAAACATCTTCCTTCTCTGAGAGGGAAAAAAAGAGCTTAGTGGATTACTCTCAGAGCATTCGGTGAAGATGTGCACCTGTTCCATAGTGGAGAACTTCTCCCACTCTTTTCCCATTCTGTTGGTTCCCACCAGGAGCCCCGTGACCAAACGGCCATCTTGGGTGGCACAGTGTGCTTGAGGGTTAGTCTGAATGAGTCACCCATCAACAGATGCTTCCCCAGTGGGGTCATGGCACTGGCAGCTGGGGAGTGAAATCTGAATTGGTTTCAGGGATTGCTCAGAAGTCTGCTCAGGGATTACAGGCTAGTCCTGTTTCAGGTCTTCTAGTGGAAAGCCTTCCCTAACCTGGTGCCCTCTAGAGCCTTTGTACTAC
This sequence comes from Heloderma suspectum, assembly GCF_057233095.1. Taxonomy (NCBI): domain Eukaryota; kingdom Metazoa; phylum Chordata; class Lepidosauria; order Squamata; family Helodermatidae; genus Heloderma; species Heloderma suspectum. Next base: position 345,604,992 of record NC_139459.1, read on the forward strand.
CACTCCCACCATCCCCAAACCATTAGCCCTGTTGGATGGGCTGATGGGAGTTGTCGTCTAAAACCCCTGCAGATTGCCACATCAGGGAAGCCTTTTCTAGTGGAACAGAGTGCTCTCTCAGAGGAAGAACCAGGTCTGGACCAGAGACATTAAAACTGTGTTTACTTTTAAAAGTCTGGAGCCAGTTTTTGCAGTGGGGGCTGGTGGCTCTGATTTCAGTGGGGCTGTGAATCCATTCTGGGTTTCAGTCAGAACCAGCTAAAACTCTAAAGGAGCTATCCAAGGTGCCGAGCCCTCTCCCCCAAATAGGTTCAGCACCTTGGATAGCTCCTTTAGAGTTCTGGATGGTTCTAACTGAGACCCAGAGTGAATTTACAGCCCCACTGAAATTGGAGCTACCAGCCTCCACTGCTTTTTTGTCAGTTACTGTTAAGCGGCCCAGTGCTCACAGTTAGGTGAGCCTGACTGGTCTGATCTGGGAGCAGGACAAAGGAACAGCGCTGGGCGGATGATACCAGGAGCGCTAGATTGCCTCAACATTGTGACGAAAGCCAAGGAAAATTTGGACAGGGGTTTTCCCATAGGGAAGTTACAGCCTGAAATTAAAAAGGCCCTGGGTTGACACCTAGTGGCTAATGTATGTTATTCCATCAAACAAACGAATGCATTCCCTACACACCCCAGACACACAAGCCATTTACATTATCCCTTGCAGCCATTCTCAATCCTTTTATTCCCTAAAACAAAAAAGCAGAAATATGTGAAACCCAGAAAATTCAGATATCTGCATGGCAGCCCTTGTGTCATCCTGGCAGTGCAAGATCATGCCATGCAGTATAAAAGCCATATTGTGCTAATGCAGAATTCCAAGGAACTTAGTATGTTTGTTTTCTTTTCTTAAATGGATGGCAAGTTTCTAGCCCTCATGTTGCAAAGAATCACATGGAAGAATAGAGGCAGTGACTTTACGTGTGTACCTGTGTGTGATATCTATATCTAAAGTGCTGGTTCTGACCCTCAAAGCCCTATATGGCTTAGAACCGGTATATCTCAAGGAGTGCTTACTCCCACATGAAATGGCCTGAGAACCCTGAGAACATTTTCTGAGGCTGTCCTTCAACTCCATCCACCACCTGAGGTAAGGCAGACACCAACCCAAGGTAGGGCCTTTTCAGCACTGGCACCCTGTCTTTGGAATTCCTAACCTAGAGAGGCTCACCCAGCATTGACTTTGTTATCTTTTTGGTGCCTTTTGATTGGTCCAGGCCTACTAGATTTAGGGATGGGTGAACCAAGGATGCTGAAGCTTGGTGAGATTCTTCAAATTCTACTTCAAAGCTCGGTTCACCTCATTCCTGTTTTTGTATGCAACTTGTATTTCGTTTCATTCGAATGAGAAAAGTGTGCATTTCTATGCACATTTTTCAAAAGTGTGGACTTTTCCCACATTGACTAAAGCATGAAAATGCATATAATTTTTTTAATGCACATTTTAAAGGCCACATTTTTTGAATGTGATCACAAGTTTGGAAATGTGTGAGCTTTTTTGGAAATATGCGCTCGTGTTTGGGGTTGTGAACAAGGCAAGTTCTGATAGTTTGTGAGCTGAAACAAAATTCTCATACATCCCAAATTACATGTGCTGATAATAGTTTTCCCTGACTAGTTGGGTTTTTTAAGTGGTTTTAACATCTACCACTATTGTTAATGTGTTGGCGTTTCACAACGTAATACTATACATGTCTACTCAGAAGACAGACCCATTGCATTTCATGGGGTTTACTCTCAGGTAAGTGGATACAGGATTGTAGATGTATTGTTTTTCCATGAGATGTTTTTGAAATTGAAGGTTTTAATTGTTTAATGGTTTAATAAATGGTTTTAATTGTTTACTCTGGAAGAGTAGGGTTGAAGAATGGGATACCCCTCCTGTCCAGAGAAAAAATGGGGGGGCAAGGGAGAGAGGTTTGGATCTGGAATTTAGCAATTATAATATCCCCCCATTCCAGATGCTTCCCTGTTATTAATATATCCCCCTGAAGCAATAGCAAAATCTAGAGTAGGTACAGCTGTTGCTGCCCAATTCTGGGACAAAGGAAATGAAAGGATCAAGAGAAACAAGCCCTAGAAGAAATGAAATAATAACTTGGGGGTGGGGGGGGAGAGAGAGAGAGAGAGAGAGAACTGCAACCTTGCAAACAAAAGAGAAAATGCAGAGGGCTAGAATATTGGTTGCTAAGTGATGCCACGTACAGCCCTCCACAAACAGCCAAGCTCACAATGTCTCTCATTGGTTGGCTGCACTATCATTTCAAAGCCCCCCACGGGGAAAATGTGGTGGAATTTAAGAGCACAGACCTATTTTAGCCAAGGGGCTGACTCCACTTCAGATGACTGGAGCACTGCGCTTTGTTGGTTAAATGGGGGAGAAAGCAGAAGTCGGATCTAGAGTAAACGGTGTCCATTTGGGGGGGCAGGAAAGCTGGCAAAAACACATTCCATAAACACAGTCACAAATGTCAGTTCCTAAACCTGTCTAACGAAAGCGACCAAATGGGAAGCTGAACAGGGGTCCGGCGCCTGGAAGAGTAAATAAGAATTTGGCAGGTGGAGTGGGCAACCCAAAGGAAGGGTTTGAGTACTGCCCCCATGGGCAGAGGTGAAAACACATTTGTGGGTTATTTGTTTCTAGTTGGGGGGTGGGGGAGGTAACGATGGGCACAATCCTAGGCATGTTGGCTGGCTAGGGCATGCTGGGAGTTGTAGGACTTTTTCTGTCCAGACACGCATAGGATTGCACCTTAGCTTATGAAATTTGCTACCACAAGATATGATGGCTTGAGACGGGGATTAGACTAGGAGGAAGTCTTGTGCAGTGGAACCTTAATGCCCAGACGCAGAATGCCACCGCATGGCATCTGCTAGGGTACAAAACAGGGTGGGGCGATTTGCTTTGGTGCCGTTCTCGTGGTTCTGCACTGTCATGAACAGGATGCAGGGCTTGGTTGGCCCTTGGTTTGGTCCAGGAGGGCTCTTCTTATGAGGCCAGCTTTTAACCAGGGGAGTACCGGTGCCAGGGCTCAGCGGGGTCGGAGCAGCACTGTCACCTCCTCCGGACCTCCCTGTCTCCTCTGAGCTTACCTGCAACCCGCACAGTAGCTGGGGGGAAGCTGATTTTTCCAGCGCCAATACGTTGTGGTGAGTGATCGCTGATGTAATACAGACCATTTTGGAGAGGCTTGCTCTTGAATTGACAGTTAAGACCTCGTGGCTTTACAAAAGGCCTGCTCCTCCTGGAGATTAAAAAACTGCTAGAACTGGTCATTGATTTTGAGATAAGATGTTTCCCCTGGTGCAGGAAAAGAAACTCCCAGAAGTCTTGAGCTGGTGGTCATGATGTTTGCGGACATGTTGGGCCAGTTCGCAGGACATGAGGGTGGCTAATAACCCATGGTGACTTGTTAACTGCTCTCCTGCGTGCTGGTCACATGCCAGCTAATTTACCTAATTAGCCTTGCCGGGCACCACTTGTCATGACATCATTGTTGTTGTTATTCAGTCATTAAGTCGTGTCCGACTCTTCGTGACCCCATGGACCATAGCACGCCAGGCCTTCCTGTCCTCTGCTCTCTCCTGGAGTGTGCTCAAGTCCATATTCATTGCATTGGTGATGCTATCTAGCCATCTCATCCTCTGCCGTCCCCTTCTCCTTTTGCCTTCAGTCTTTCCCAGCACCAGGGTCTTTTCCAGGGAGTTTTCTCTTCGCATTAGGTGGCCAAAATATTGGAGCTTCAGCTTCGGTATCTGTCCTTCCAATGAGCACTCAGGGTTGATTTCCTTTAGGATGGACTGATTTGACCTCCTTGCAGTCCAGGGGACTTGTAAGAGTCTTCTCCAGCACCACACTTCGAAAGCATCAGTTCTTCGGCGCTCAGCCTTCCTTATAGTCCAGCTCTCACAGCCATACGTTACTGCTGGGAAAACCATAGCTTTGATTATACGAACCTTTCATGACATCATAGAACCATAGAATAGCAGGGTTGGAAGGGGTCTACAAGACCATCGAGTCCAACCCCCTGCTCAATGCAGGAGTCCCAGTCAAAGCATCCCTGACAGATGGCTGTCCAGCCTCGTCTTGAATGCCTCCAGTGTGGGAGAGCCCACCACCTCCCTAGGTCATTGGTTCCATTGTCGTATTGCTGTAACAGTCAGGAAGTTTCTCCTGCTGTTCAGCTGGAATCTGGCTTCCTGTCACTTGAACCCATGATTCCGTGTCCCGCACTCTGGGATGATCGAGAAGAGATCTTGGCCTTCCTCCCTGTGACAACCTTTGAGGTGGATAACAAACCACCCTGCAGCCCTACAACAGACCATGGGTTCTGGGTGATTTATTAACCACCCCAGCCACCAGGTTTGGACGTCACAACAAGCTGTGCCCAGCGAGGGTAACGAGGTAAATTGGGTGGCAAAAGCCATGGCGGCTTATCAACCACCCTTGTATTGTGTGAAATGGCTCAGTATCTCCAGCCAAAGTCCAACATGCCAACCACTGCACTGCCCTTTGCAAGCTCAATAGTCTATAACTGTCAGCTGATTCTAATAAATTGGGTATTATGTGTTGTACTCCTGCTGTTAATGCACACACATACACCCATAAACACAGCTGCCTGCATTTTTGGACTCTCCTTGGGGGGCATGGCTATGGGGTCTCTCACGATGAGCACCTGCACGTCAAGATTTAACATTGCTCCTAATGGGCACCCAGTAACCATGAAATGTGGTCATATAGCCAAGCCTGCAATTAAAACATCCACAAATGAAAATACCATTTATTCACCAAGGGTAAAATCCAACATAAGTCCTACTTAGAGTAGTCCCGTTGAAATGAATGGGACTTAGATTAGTCATGACTAATTTAAGTCCCATTCATTTCAACGGGACTACTCTAAGTAGGACATGCTGGATTTTACCCCAAGGTTGCATTTCTATGCCTACTTTACTAAAGGCTTCAGTCCTATACGCACTTCCCTTGGGGAAGTCAATGGGGCTTACTTCTGAGTAGACAGCCACAGGCTTGTGCTGCGCAAGCCCTACTGAATTCATTTCCAGTGTGTAGCCATGTTAAGTTTATTATTGCAGCAAAACCAACGAATAATCTTGTGGCATCTTAAGAAAAGCTTATGCCAGAATAAATGTGTTAGTCTTTAAGGTGCCACAAGGCTCTATTGTTTCTGTTTAACTCATCGCAACCTCCCCCGAGTAAACACGCACAGAATCGGGGTGCATGGCGACAATTCGTTTTTTCAACAAGAATTCTATTTATTTCTATATCGCCCATTAGCCGCAGACTCGCAAGCGAATAAGCCCCATTCAATACGGAGAGCTGCTTCTAAGTCAACCCGCTTTGGGGGACCGCGTGGCAACGACAAGAGGAATTCACATTCACGCGGCGCTTCCACTGCGGGAAAGTAGGAAACTGCGGACGAGGGAGCCCCGCCCATCGCCCGCGGGAGCTCCGCCCATCGCCCGCGGGAGGACCACTGAGCGAGGCCCGCGCCTCCAGCCAATGGGAGGGGAGGCGAGGAAATTTGGGCAGCCGAGCGGAGTCCCAGCATGCTTCGCGGCACAGGTTCAGAGCAGCCGTGGAGCTGGCGGGGCGCGCTTCCCTCGGTGCTCCGGGGGATCCCTCGCCATCCTCGCACGGGGGAGCTGTCGCTAAATGGGCAAGCGATGCGTCGGGCAAGGGAAGGGCAGGCAGGCAGGCGTCTTCCAGGGAGCCTGTAGGGGAGGCTTACTAAGGGCAAACCGCCGCCAAGATCTTCCCAGCGGACCATGCGTCGCCCGCGTGGAGCAGAGGTGAGGTTGTTCGGTAAGGTAAGTTGCAAGCGTGTAGGTAGCAGCCGATATTTCTGGCAGCCGGCCTTCTAGCCGTTGGAGCTGGTAGGTAAGGGGAGATGACCAACTTCTATTGTCTGGCGATGCTCTTGTGCATTTAGCGCAGCTAGACCGACGCGTAACTGATGCAGCTTTTTTAGGCATAGAGATTCAGTAATGGGGAAACCCCATGAGGACTCGCAGCTTGGGCCGCTCTTATTTTTTAATTGGCACTCCTGGGGTTTATTTTGGCTCTCGGGCACTACAGATAGACTTGCGTAGGCAGTGCTTGTGCTGTGGACGTGCCGCCGAGACTCCTCGTCTCTGCGTGGATCAGCGGCGGCGGAGCGCGCGCTTCCTATGCGAAAGGTCCCAGCTTCGGTCTGATCCCTCAGCAGCGCCAGGTAGGGAACCCCGCCTGAAACCCCGGAGAGCTGCTGCCAGTCAGTGTTGCAGCCCCCCCCAACCTGGCGCCCTCCGGATGTGTTGGACTAGAACTCCCATCAACACCAACTGCTGGGCGTGGTGGGAGTTGCAGTCCCAAGACATCCGGAGGGCGCCAGGTTGGGAGAGGCTGACACTGTATAGACAGTACTGAGTCAGATGGCGCAAATGGTCTGACTCGGTTTAAAGGCAGCTTTCCTTGTACATGTGTGCCCGAGTTTAATTTTGCCTTTTCCTAGGAAGCTGAAACATTTTCCTGTTCCTGTGGTTGTGTTGGAGCAAGAAAGGATCTGCTTTCCCTTATGAATTATTCTTGCCTTGTTGTGCGTATGACTGTAGTGGTGGCTGTGAGTCCTTTGTGTTTGCTTAGTCCGCTGTGAGAGTGAGTGAGTGAGTGTGTGTGTGTGGATAGCAATATTTACATTGTGGCTGTCAATATTTCTTGGCTAGCCTGTGGGTTTGGAAAGGTCTGTGTTGTACGATCAGTGGTGTGTGCCTATTAGCTGTGTTTCTAAAACACAGGAACATGTTATCTGCAGGGTTGCCAATGTCCAGTCCCTGAGGGGGCTCTTGTGCTTTTAATAGTTGTGTAAAAAGCAGGGGGGTTGGCCTGTGTGCCTTTCCCAGAACAGTGATGCAAAAAGGGGAGAGGCTGCATCTAGTGAAAAAACACCCTTTTACTTGGCCAGGAGTCCTGGACCTATCAAACCCCCTCAGGTATGTCAAGCAGGTGTCTGTTTTATTTTTGTTCAACTGTCCTGGGTTCCCCAGAGAATCTTGGGAGTTGTAGTTAGCTAAGGATGCTGATACTTCCGCAGACACACTTTCAGGGAGAACTCTACAGATACAGATACTGGAAGGGCAATAAAGTGATCAGTTAAATCTCTACTGTAGTATTGCCCTGTCCAGTTTGTATTCTACCCTAACTCCATAAGAGTTTTATGCAGTTTATATGTTATCATTATATTATATTATAGATTTATTATCATTTAGATAATGACCCTTGCCCTTCATAGCTTATTAAATCAAACAAGGAGGGGATGTCCGGCTGGGTCCAGGAGGTTGTAAATTCCTCCTTGAGAGAGGGAGTGGTGCCTGCCGCTTTAAAAAAGGCGGTAATTAGACCACTCCTGAAAAAGCCTAACCTGGACCCAGAGGATGTTAATAATTAAAGGCCAGTGGCCAACATCCCCTTCCTGGGCAAGGTGCTTGAGTGGGTGGTTGTAGGACAGCTCCAGGCACTGTTGAATGAAACGGATTATCTAGATCCATTTCAATTGGGCTTCAGGCCTGGTTTTGGAATGGAAACTGCCTTTGTCACCCTGTGGGATGACCTCTGCCGGGAGAGGACAGGGGGAGTGCGACCCTGTTGATTCTTCTGGACCTCTCAGCTGCTTTCGATACCATCGACCATAGTATCCTTCTGTCTGGGTTGGGAGTTGGAGGCACTGCACAACAGTGGTTCCGCTCCTACTTGGATGGCCGATTCCAGAAGGTGGTGCTGGGGGATTATTGCTCTGTGCCATGGCAATTGTGCCATGGGGTTCCACAGGGCTCTGTTTTATCCCCCATGCTGTTTAACATCTACATGAAACCGCTGGGGGAGGTTATCCGGAGGTGTGGGCTGAGGTGCCATCAACATGTGGATGACACCCAGCTCTACCTCTCTTTCTCATCAAACCCAGGTGAGGCAGTGGCTGTTCTGAATCAGTGCCTGGGCACAGTAATGGACTGGATGAGGGCCAATAAACTGAAACTCAGTCCAGACAAGATGGAGGTACTGTTAGTGGGTGGTTCTTCTGCCCAGCTAGGTGATATTCAACCTGTTCTGGAGGGGGTTGCACTCCCCCTAAAGGATCAGGTTCGTAGTTTGGGGGTGCTCTTGGATCCAGAACTGTCACTTGAGGCACAGGTGAACTCAGTGGCACGGAGCACTTTTTATCAGCTTAGGCTGGTATACCAACTACGCCCTTATCTGGACAGAGATAGCCTAGCTACAGTTATCCATGCTCTGATAACTTCTTGTCTGGATTACTGCAATGCGTTATATGTGGGGCTGCCTTTGAAAACGGTCCGGAAACTTCAGCTGGTCCAAAATAGGGCAGCAAGATTGTTAACAGGGACTGGCCTGTGAGCTCATATTACGCCAGTACTTTTCCGGCTGCACTGGCTGCCAGTCCATTTCTGGGCTCGATTCAAAGTGCTGGCATTAACATTTAAAGCCCGTAATGGCTTGGGGCCAGGTTACCTGAAGGATCGCCTCCTCCCATATGTGCCTGCCCGGACCTTAAGTTCATCCTCAGCGGCCCTTCTCTGTGAGCCCCTGCCAAAGGAAGTGAGGCGGGTGGCTACTAGGAGGGGGGCTTTTTCTGCTGTGGTACCCCAGCTCTGGAATGAGCTCCCTGGTGAGGCTCGCCTGGCACCTACATTGTATTCCTTTCGGCGCCAGGTGAAGACCTTTTCATTTTCCCAGGCATTTTAGCATTTTAGCTTTCTAAACTTTTAGCTTTGCTGTTTTAAAAATTTGTATTTTAAACTCCTGCACTGCTGCTAGGTTTTATTGTGGTTGTATTGTTATATTGTGGTTTTAATGTTTTATATATTTTAAATTGTTTTATTGTGTGTTGTTTGGTTTTAATTTTTGTGAACCGCCCAGAGAGCTTCGGCTATTGGGCGGTATAGAAATAAATAAATAAATAAACAAGCCTCCCCAAAACTGGTTTCCCCCAGATGTGTTGGACCACAACTCCCATCACCCCAGCCAGCAGCCCCTGTGCTGTGGATGATGGGAGTTGTAGTCCCACACATTTGGAGTGTGCTGATTTAGGCCCTATTTATTTTACTTATTATAAGCATTTTTTAACTCCACTCTTCAGCCAAAAAGACTTTTGGGGCAGCATACAGAAGTTTTTAAAAAACCCAAACAACAAAGCAAGAAAGTCCCTGCCTTCATTCTTACAGTCTAAAAGAATGTACACAAAAAGAAAAGGATGATGGGGAGGGAAGAGGAAAACAAGCAAACTTGGGCACCAGTTTTTAAAGGTATAGTGTTCTTGTAATGATCACATGAGATGGAAACAGTTCAGCTGGAGGGGAAGTCCAGTGGAGCTAAGCTTTCAGTACAGTTTGTGGAGCAGTTCTGCTTCCCTTTGCTCCCTCTGCTGCAGCTTGAAGAAGTGGCTGCTGCTAGGTGACTGACCAGCTGCCTTTGGCTCTTCTGAAACAATCAGCAGACCTGATCGAATGACCCTGTTTCCATTCTCTGCAGCCTATATTTCCCCTAAAAATTACTCAAAGCAGCTTTCAGTCAGATTTATCTCTTGGCGATTAGACGACATTTTGATGATAGTGCAATGTAACAACAAAACTCATCAAAATCCAAACTCAGATGCGTTCTCTGTCAGCAGAGAGTTATCAGCTTATTATATTTATTTATCTCCTAGCCCTTCCTCCAAGGACTTCGGGGAGGTATATATAGGTTGTTATCCCCCTCCCCCACATTATCTTCGCAACAACCTTGACGGGGAGGTTAGGCTGAAGCACAGTGTCTTGCCAAAGATCAACCAGTGAGCGCTCTGCAGCTGAATGGAGGTCTTCCCAGGCCTAGTCTGATGCTCTAACCACAGAACCATGTTGATATTCAAAGTGTGTTAAAAAAAAAACATTTAAAAATCCCCTTTAAAGCAGGGGTCCCCAATCTTTTTGGAACCATGGATCCATTGAGGAATTTGAGAAATGCTGTTGACCCCACCACAAAATGGCTCCCACGGAGGATGTGGCTAGTCACATCATAGCTGCCGTGGGGGCCTAGCTAGTCAAGAGGGGTGGTAGGGAAAGAAATTGCAAGGCTAGAGGTTGGGAAGGAAAGGAAAGGTTCCTCCTGTGCAAGCACTGGGTCATTACTGACTCCTAGGGACACCTGCTTGCGCTGGCGTTTTCATGGCAGACTATAGCGGGGTGGTTTGCCATTGCCTTCCCCAGTCGTGACTACCTTTCCCCCAGCAAGCTGGGTACACATTTTACCGACCTCGGAAGGTTGGAGGGCCGAGTCGACCTGAGCCGGGTACCTGGGACCCAGCTTCTGCTGGGATCGAACTCAAGTCGTGGGGAGAGTTTCGGTTGCAATACTGCCACCTACCACTCTGCGCCACACGAGGCTCATGAAGTTGGGAGGGAGGGGGAAAATGGAAAGAGTTGCTTCCTGGCCCACCCAGTCTTCTTCCAGCCACACAGACTTTTCCCCTTTGCTCTGTCTGTCTCTCGTGCTCTCCTCCCAGCCTCTAACCTTACTATTTCTCTCCCCGAGCTCCTTTCCTCACCATTTCTCTCCCTTGCCTGTCCCTAGCCTTCTTTCCCTTCTGGTCTCTAGCTCTTTTTCTTCCCTCCCTTGACCTGCTTTCTCTTCCTGCCTGCTGAACAGCTAATTAGCAACAGGTGCAAGAACAGGAAGGAGAACCTGGTGTGCCAACGTTTTTCAATTTTCTATTAATTTTTTTAAGGGGGCAAAGAGTGAAGAGCTTTGCGGGTGCTATTGGCGGTGTCTGTGGGTGCCCCGTCGAGGACCCCTGCATTAAAGGGTGTCCTGAAACGGGAGGCCTTAGCCATGGTTGACGAATGCCTGCCAGCAGGAGGGAAAAGAGGCAGAACTCATTAGAGATGGGCAGCCTTTCCTAACCTGGTGCCCTCCAGAAGGCTTGGACTACAATTCTCATCATCCCCAGCCTTTGGAAAACTTGGCTATATTGGGGATGATGAGAGTTGTATTCTCAACACATCTGGAGTGTGCCAGGTTGGGAAAGCCTGAAATCAAAGGAGTGTGTTCCTGCCCAGTTTTCCCTGGGGTGGTACTGGTGAGGCTTCACATAGATATCTCATACTGGAACGGTATCACATTGCTAATGTGGGCTGTTTCAGAACACGCGGGATGGAGCACATGTGCTGGTGCCCGCCCAGTCATCCACTTCCGAACCCGAAACTCTGGCTTGTTGAAGGAGAAAACCCAGAGTTTTAACCCATGGTTTGTTCTTGGGTTAAAACTCGAGGTTGTTTCCCCCTCAACAGCCCAGACTTCGGGGTTCAGACGTTACAGAGAACAACCTCGCAACAGGGCATTCCTGGATTATTTAGCAAGACAAAAGTGGATGAGTGGACGGGAGCTAGCCCACTTGATTGCTCCCCCACTTGCTTAAACAACCCATGGTTAACAAATCATGGGTTGTTTAATTGTGCAAACCAGGTCATAGTGTTGACATCTTTTTTTAATTGGCCAATGGGTGGATTTGCATGATCATGGAGGGAAAATGGTGGCTTAATTTCTCTCCCCATGCATGCTGGTTACGAGCTGCCTAATTAGCACAATTACCCTTGCCAGGTGCAGGTTGTTGTGATGTCCAAACCTGGCAAGGGTGGGTGGCTGGGGTGGTTTACAAACCACCCAACAAACTAGAACAAGCCATGATTTTCAGGGTGGTTTGTAAACCACCCCAGCCAGCCACCCTCATTGGGTTCAGACATCGCAACAGCCTAGCCTGGCAAGGGTAATTATGCTAATTAGGCAGCTCGTGACCAGCACATGTGGGGAGGGAAAATAAGCCACCATGGCTTTTTTTCCCCTCCATGATTGCATGAACCCAGTCAAAGTCTTCAAGATTAGCTTGGCACATGCAAAAATTATCAGGTGATTAGCTGCTTTTCTTGGCATGGAGATGCTCGTAAAATAGCTGAGATTCTATTTAAAGGTGCAGGAGCAGAGGAGGAAAGGTGGCAGTCATAATCTTTAAGCAGGCTGCTCCAGGTGACATTTTGTCTTCCCACGGTAGCTTTGGCCTTGAGGGATAGTGTGTCTTCCCTAAGGTGACCGCCCATCCAGTGAGCTTCACTGCCGAGACCAGCTTCTGCTAGACATTACACTTGCCACTAGGATCAGCATTCCTGTTGTGAGTTTCCCCCTCCTTAGCAGAACTCGCAGAGACTAGCACATGCTGAGCATCTCTGCCCAGGACCACCTGTAACAATATGGGGGCATGCGGGTAACTTACAGTATGATGACTGGCTATAACTCATGGGGTGGCTTCTACTAAACCGGGGCTGAGCGCGCTTCAGTTTTGCATGCTCCACTCTTACTTTGTTTTTGCCAGAATTCCTGTGCATTCAAATGATAGAGTGAGAGTGCATACTCAGGAACTCTTTAATACTGAAGGCATGAATGATCTGTTACATGTTCCTGAGGATGCACTTTTGCTCAAGAATGTAAGCAGTGGCTTGCTGGATCAGACCAAAGTCCAGGATTCTTGACAAGAATCCCAGCGTCCAGCGGGCACTAGGTGGTTCACTAGCAATTGACCAGTGGTCCACTGTGAGATACAGCCTTCCCACCCTTGTACTAAACCATCTTTCCCCAACGTAGCAACTTCCAGGTATGCTGGACTATAACTCCCAGCACCTCCCAGCCAGCAAAGCTGGGGAATGCTGGGAGCTGTAGTTCTATGCACCTGCAAGCGGCCAGGTTAGGCAAGGCTGCAGTAAAATAATACAGCAAGACGATGTGCCATGGGGATGATGGCACATGGGGCGGACGATGTGCCATGGGGATGTTGATCCCCATAACCAGTGTAAGGTATAGTTTAGCTCTGACTGTGGGAATTGAACCTGGGTTTCCTGTGGCCAGACTGAATAGACTTTACCACAGTAATTATTAATTTAAGGGGATGGACCCATAGTTCAGTGGAATAGCACATTTTTGGCATGCAGAAGGTCCCAGAATGTCCCACACATATCAGAGCAGGGCAGACATCCTTATGGAGGCTGACCAGCCATTAGGGTCATCTGGTTGTGCAGCCAACTACATGCCTCCAGACTGCTGTCTAGAGAACAGGGTTGCCTCTGAGATTACAGAAGTTGGCTGTCCCTGGTTTATAACCCTGTGCTTTTCTTATGGGGACATGGTGTGCCTCTATGGTTGTCCACCTACACTATATTAGCCCTCCAGATAATTGGACTAAAATTCCCAGCATCCATGACCATTGGCCATACTGGCAGGGGCTGATGGGAGTTGGAGTCCAGCACCATCTGGAGGTAAGGGATGAAGCAACTGCAGCTTCAACCATCCATCCCTTACCCATTTTTTCTGGTGCTCATTTCCTCCTTTCTCCATCTGCTATATTGAGCAGGAGTCCAGGTGTGCCACAGGTGTGTGTGTGTTGGCGAAGAAGCATTGGGCAAGACAAGCATTAACTGCTCCATCTCCTGCTTCATTGGTACCACACCATTCTCTGGGTTGTGATCTGCAACTCTGTGCAGATCTAGTTTGGAAGGATGAAATTATACAGCTGATGCTTCATGCTTCTGTATTCGAATTCCTCCCCCCACACACGCACACACACAATATATTGGTTGTGGCTTCCAAACTTTCCACTTGCAGGGTACCCTCTCTATATTGACTAGCCTGCTGAAGACCCATGTGTGTTTCAGAACATTCCTGCAGCATGTTCTAGGGGTGCACAATCAGTCTGTGCCTGACAAGACCTCTTGGGCCTGCCTATTTATTTATTTAATTATTTATTTAAAACATTTGTATCCCGCCCTATATCGTTACGATCTCAGGGCAGCGTACAGATAAAATCAATTTAAACAGTATGAAACTATAAATTAAACACCTAAAAACATATTAAACCATTAAACAAGCTAATACCAATTAAAATCTAAAATAATGAAACAGTTAAAACAGTGAGCTACTTTAGGGAATGCATTTAGCCCTCAAAGGCTTTGGTAAAAAGCCATGTTTTTACTTGGCGCCAAAATGAAACCAATGTCTGCACCAATCGGGCCTCCAAGAGGAGAGCATTCTACAACCAGGGTGCCACAGCAGAGAAGGCTCTCTCCCACATCACACTACAGTGTATGTCTCGCACTGGTGGGATGCAGAGGAGGGCCCCTCCAACAGATCTCAGTCCTTGGGCAGGCATATATAGGGAGAGGCGCTCCCTCAAATATCGAGGTCTCAAGCTGCTTAGGGCTTTAAATGTCATCACCAAAACCTTGAATTCTGACTGGAAGCATATTGGCAGCCAGTGGAATTCCTTTAAAACTGGTGTTACATGATTTTTATGAGATGTTCTGGTCAGCAGTCTAGCTCCTGTATTTTGCACTAGCTGCAACTTCCGAGTCATCTTCAAGGGCAGCCCCATGTTGCAGTAGTCTAATTTGGAAGTTACCAGCGCATGCACTACTGTGGCTAGGTTATACCTGTCCAGGAAAGGCCATAGCTGATGGATCAACCGAAACTGGCCCCAAGCACTCCGGGTCACGGAGTCCACCTGGGGCTCCAGTGACAGGGATGGATCTAGGAGTGCTCCCAAGCTATGCACCTGCTCCTTCAGGGGGAGTGCAACCCCGTCCAGGTCAGGTCGCTTACCCAGTTCCCAAACTCGGGAACCGCCAATCCACAGAGCTTCCGTCTTGTCAAGATTTTGCTTCAGTTTATTGGCCCTCATCCAGCCCATTATAGCCTCCAGGCACTGGTCCAGCACCTTCACCACCTCAGCCAACTCCGACGACAAGGAGAAATAGAGCTGAGTATCATCAGCATACTGGTGACCCCCCACCCCCCAAATCCTAATGACCTCACCCAACAGCTTTAATATAGATGTTGAACAGCATGGGGGATAGAATAGAACCCTGTGGCACCCCACAGCTTAATAGCCATGGGGTAGAACAGGAATCCCGCAGTACCACTCACTGGAATGGGCCCTGCAGGTAGGAGCGGAACCACTGTAGCACAGTGCTCCCATCTCCCATCCTGCAGAGCCGATCCAGTAAGACACCATGATCAATGGTGTCAAAAGCTGCTGAGAGATCCAGGAAGATCAGCAGGGTAGCGCTCCACCTGTCTTTCACCTGGAGTAGGTCATCAGTCAGAGCAACCAAGGCTGTTTCAGTGCTGTACCCCGGCCTGAAACCAGACTGAAACAGGTCCAGATAATCAGTTTCCTCCAAGAATGTCTTGGGTTGTCCAGCCACCACACGCTCAAGCACCTTGCCAAAAAAGGGGATATTAGTGATGGGGCAATAGTTCTCACATACCTCTGGGTCCAGGGAGGTCCTCTTCAGGAGGGGGCGGAGTACAGCCTCTTTCAAGGTGGCAGACACCACCCCCTGACAGAGTGAAGCATTTACCGCCCCCTGGACCCACCCAATCAGTCCACCCCTGTTAAATCTCATTAGTGAAGATGGGCAAGGGTCAAGCTTACATGTAGTGGGCCGGACTAATTCAAGTGTCTTGTCCACATCATCAGGCTGCAACAACTGAAACTGTTATTGCACATGAATTGAGAATGCGCCTTGAACGCAACCAGCATTCACAGCTGGGGACAGCAGTGGGCAAGCTGCCTTTCAAGGCAACTTGTCTTCCGTTATTGATTTTTAGGATATAAGAGGAGCCGTGCTCTCCAGCTAGTCCTGTATCCTGCTTCCCACAGTAGCCAGCCAGATTCCCATGGGAAGTCCACAAGCAGGGCATGGGCACATTAGCATCCCCTCGCTCATGTTCCCAGCAACTGGCAATTCAGAGGCAAATTGCCTCTAAACCCGAAAGTAGCATATATTCCCCCACCTGGTGTCTTTCAGGTGTTTGGGACTACAACTCCCAGCATTCCTGACCATTGGCCATGTTGCTTGGGGCTGATGGGAGTTGACGCACAAAACGTTTGGAGGGCACCAGTTTGGGGAAGGCAGGCATATAGCCATCGGGACTAGTAGCCATTGGTAACCTTCTGCTCCAGCTGTAATCCCTTTTTAGCGCTGTCCAAGTTGGTGGCCATCACCGCATCCGGTAGCACATTCCACAGTGTTACTATCCGCTTGAAGAAGCGCTTCTTCTCATTAAGGGCCCCCCACTAAGTTTCCAAGGGGCCTCTAGGTTTCTCCCAGTTGCTCGACCCCTGAGCTAACGGGTCCCTCCTTTAAGTGGCATTTGTCCGTACAGAAAGACATAACTGGCATAGTTACCCACAATGCTGAAAAAATATTTTAAATTCCTAGGAGCCAGGCTTAACCTTTTAGGGGCTGATAGTGAATTCTTCGGCACTCTGAATTCTTTGGGGGGAAAATACAAATTCCTACATGTCAGCATTATATTTACGAGTGTGCGGATAACGTAATATGACCAGATTCTTATCATATTTCCCTCCCTGACCCCCTCTCCACCCCTGTTCTGATTTAATACATATCGGGGAGCAGCCATATAGACTGAGCTCTTTAATGCGTCCTGCTTTTGCCAGGCTCTGCGTTGATGATTGAATCAACTTCAAGACTGGGGAGCAGGTGCCGTCGGTGGCACAAAGGGGCTGCCCTGCAATGGGTGTTACTGCGTGCCTTGCCCTCTCGCCCCGTAACATTGAAATTAGCAGTGTAGGCTACTAAGGAGTACGCTGGGAGTAATACAAGGGGGGAGGGGATTTGCAATATAATGTTAGTTTAGTGCATTGTTTCTCATCCCTGGGTAAAGAATTTGGAAGCTTGAAATGATATAGGTCAGCCTTCCCCAACCTGGGGCCCTCCGGATGTTTTGGAGTTCAACTCCCATCAGCCTCAGCTAGCAAGGTCAATGGGTCAGGAATGCTGGAGTTGTAATCCAAAGCAACAGGAGGGCACCAGGCTGAAGTGTGCAATATTGGGCTAAGTAGACCAATAATTTGACTCAGGATAAGGCTGCTTCAGTGAAGGAGGAGACCCGGATGATAGGGGTTTTAGACTACAATCCTATACACAATTATAAGGAAATAGGTTCCATTGAACTCAGTGGGACTTACTTCTGGGTAGACATGGCATAGCTTTGCACTGTTACAATGACGAGATCTGGGGAGGGGGGCCTGTGACCTGGGAGCTGTAGGGGTACGTTCAGGCCTGGGTGGTGGTGGAGGAGTGTGCTAGGATAACTGGGGCCGTAGCTCAGTGGTAGAGCACCTAAGAAAAGCCATGCTGGATCAGACCAAGTGTCCATCTAGTCCAGCATTCTGTTCACACCATGGCCAACCAGCTGTCGACCAGGAACCCACAAGCAGGACACGAGTGCAACCCTCCTGCCCACGTTCCCCAGCAACTGCTGTACATAGGCTTACTGCCGCTGGTACTGGAGGTAGCACATAGCCTTCAGGACTAGTAGCCATTGACAGCCTTCTTCTCCAGGAATTTATCTAACTCCCTTTTAAAGCCATCCAAATTGGTGGCTAACACTACACCTTGTGGTAGTGAATTCCATAGTTTAACTTCGTGCTGTGCCAAGAAGTCCTTGCTTTTATCTGTCCTGAATCTCCCACCAATCAGCTTCATGGGATGACCCCGGGTTCTAGTATTATGAGAGAGGGAGAAAAATATCTCCCTATCCACATTCTCCATATCTGGCATACTTCTGTATACCTCTGTCATGTCTCCCCTTACCCTCCTTTTTTCCAAGCTAAACCTGTTTGCATGCAGCAGATCCCAGGTTTAATTCCATGTGATCTCCAGGGTGGGCTAGGAAAGAAACCTGCCTGAAACCCTGGAGAGCCACTTTCAGTCAGTGTCAACAACAGTGGGCTAGATGGACCCATGATCTGACTCAGTATTAGGCAGCTTTTTATGCTCCTATGTATAAGGGAGGTGTGTGGGGACTGGATGGTGAAGTCCTACGATTGCCCCCGCCCACACAACACTACCGTATGTGTGTGTGTGTGTGTGTGTGTGTGAGAGAGAGAGAGAGAGAGAGAGGCAGGCAGGCAGGCAGGCAGGCAGGCAGAGATGCACAGGTCTCCTGAGCATCTGCTGGAAGACTACTTTGTCCCTCCAGTCAACTTTACAAATTATCCCACAAAAGTTACTAGCCCATAACAGTGTTTACTAGATCTTACTTGACCTGTTGTAGATCACAAGCTGAATATGAGCCAATAATGCGATGTGGCTGCAAAAAAAGCAAATGCTGTTTTGGGCTGCATTCATAGAAGCATAGCTTCCAAATCCCGGGAAGTGCTAGTTCCCCTCTACTCAGCACTGGTGAGGCCTCATCTGGAGTACTGTGTCCAGTTCTGGGCACCACACTTGAAGAAGGATGCAGACAAGCTGGAGAGGATTCAGAGGAGGGCAACGAAGATGATCAGAAGACTGGAAACAAAGCCCTGTGAAGAGAGACTGAAAGAACTGGGCATGTTTAGCCTTGAGAAGAGAAGACTGAGGGGAGATGTGACAGCGCTCTTCAAGTACTTGAAAGGTTGTCACAGAGAGGAAGGGCAGGATCTCTTCTGGATCATCCCAGAATGCAGGACACGGAATAATGGGCTCAAGTGACAGGAAGCCAGATTCTGGCTGAACATCAGGAAAAACTTCCTGTTAGTGCAATGCAACAATGGATAGAATTCCCTAGGTGGTGGGCTCTCCCACACTGGAGGCATTCAAGATGAAGCTGGAAAGCCATCTGTCAGGGATGCTTTGACTTGGACTCCTGCATGGAGCAGGGGGTTGGACTTGATGGTTCTATAGGCCCCTCCCAACCCTACTATTCTGTTATTCTACCTGCCCCTCCATACCTATATTATTTTATGTATTTTGTTTATTTATTTGTACAGTTTATTACCTGTTTCTGATGATAAAATAATCCCAAAGCGGGAAATGTGGCCAAAGGCCAACCTGAGCAGAAGGTAAATGGTAGACCACTGGCCAGTGCCTGTTTGCTCACTTAACCTCTGCTGGTTGCTGGGATTCTTCCACAGGATGCTGGATTAGGTGGGTTTTGGCCTGATCCAGCAAGTTACATCCTTTGGACTTCAGAAAGAATGCATACTTGGGATCACTTAACACAGACCAGTGATGCCTTGTCGGTTAAAACAACAAAGAGTCTTTTGGCATCCCAGGGTGCAATTCTATGGCCTCTAGACAGTGGCTAGATGGGCATAGGATTGTTTGATTTTTGGGAACCGACCTTGGAGCCCACACTCCGAGGTCAATTCTTGAAAAACCACCTCCCCATCCCTGCCACCTTGTAGGTGGCACAGATCATCCCTGGGCTTCGCGCTTGGAAGAGCAGCGCAGAAGGGGGCGTTCCTGGGGGCAGGGCGTGCAGAAGGGCCAATACACTTCCAACGTGTTGTCCGGTCTCATTTCCCCACCCCTGCTCCAAAGTCTCCCAGCTACGCAGCTGAAATCGGCCATCTAGTGCAGGGTGGTGGGGCACGGAGGAGAGGTTTCCCTCCACACTCCTCCCACCCTGCATTGGATAGGCGGTCGCCTCCGAGTTCAGAGGCAGCTGTCTATCCTCATAGGATTGCTCCCGTAAAGACTAATACATTTATTATGGCATAAGCTTTCATGGCAGGCTGGGGGGGGGGGGGGCGTGGTGCTGGGAGTTGTAGTCCCAACACATTTGGAGGGCACCAGGTTGAGGAAGTCTGGACTGGAGCCCCCTTTATCAGATGCACAGTTATCCTAAGTTGACAAGAATATGCTTCAGTATAGATATAGCTGCCAACTTAGGATAACACTTCTTGCCTGTGATGAAGGGGACCGCAGTCCACAAGAATAGTGTTGATAGTCATTAAGATGTCACAAGACTCTTGGTTGTTTTTGTTGCAACAGTCTAACATGGCTGCCCCTCTGGAAAACCTTAGCTGTTGGGGGATCTTGAGAGTGTGCTCTTGTGTCTCAAATTTAAAACACATTGAGAAACAATAGGGGTGTGTGTGTGTGTGTGTGTGTGTAATATACGCTAATCAAGAATGATGTTGGCCATCTCTGGCTGGAAATTTACAAGCAATTCTTATTTGCCGCAGCTGACCAGGTGAGTGACTATTAACAAACCTGCCTCCAACCTATTTGAGGTTAATGCTTCTGGCTCCGCTGGGTTTGAACTGTGAACTTTAACCTGAATGTAACGTCCCAAACCTCTACGGAGTTCCTTGAGAGCAGATCCTTATTTTGACTGCCACAGGTGAATCAGCTTTGTGCACTGAGTTACATCTGTCTCTTCTGTTTGCACTGGGATTTCTTTTGTGTGATGCACTTTGGTCATTTGTGATCTCCATATACATTTGGAAACAGGAGTTTGGATATTTGACCCACCGGCTTTAGTAGGATGTGGGGGTCTGGCTTGAATCCCTCCTAACCCAAACTGGCCTGTGCTTCCCATGAGCTGGCCGAGGGTTGGGGGGTTAAAGAGATGGGGACACCTACGGCTGGGGTTACCTTGGCTATGGTGACCTCAGTATACACGAACCCCAACATGGCAGCTGCTGCAGCGTGTGAGCTAGCAGCACCCACTCGGTCCCAGTTAGCAACCATCCTCGCCTTGAACTTTTCCTTCCTCTCCGAGGCCAGTTTCGTTTCACTTATTAAAATTCTGATTTGCAGCCCCATGTGCGTCTTGGATTCTCCCAAGACAGTTCCTAATCAGTAAATAAGGCAATCCCTGCCCTCAGGCTTACAATCTCAAAAAGACAGGACACACAAAGAAAAAGGGTTGGGGGAGGGAAAAGGGGGGGGAATAAAAACTATATATACACACACACACCTATATCTATCTATGTTGTATTTAAACATTTGGAAACATCCAGGCATCACCAGAATTTCATATGACAAGATATGCATGGATACCTGTTCCTCAGTCATAGCTTTCAGTCCAGTTTTCCTTTCAGCACCCCCATCCCAGTTGTCTTTCATTGAGCACTACCTTTCCCTTGGTCGTCGTCGTCGCTAAACCAATCCTATTTTGCAAATTTTTCTGACGCTCAGGCTGTGAGCATTGTTTTGAAGTCAAAATGGCACCGCACGTGGACAAGGGGGAAGTATCAGCAGGCTTGGAGGAACCCTGAGATTTCCAGAAGTAAAACAAAACAATGGTAAGGCAGCCCCCTCCCCACAAAGTGGCAAGGGTAGCATGGAGACTCTAAAACAACCCAATTAAGCTGAGTGTCTGTTGAGGGGAAGAACGGAAAACTGGAGTGGGGGAATGGAATGGAGTAGCTGGGATCCTGAACATGGAAATCTCCATACCTCAACATTTTGTTGCAGATCCCACTTGTCCATCCTATTTTGCAAAAACTCAAATGGGGATTCTGAATAAAGCTTGAACTTCGAACCTGCCCATGCAGAATAAGCAAACCCATACATCATTTCTCATATAATTTTGTTTTAGTGCATTGTTTCTCATCCCTGGGTAAAGAATTTGGAAGCTTGAAATGATATAGGTCAGCCTTCCCCAACCTGGTGCCCTCCAGATGTTTTGGACTTCATCTCCCATCAGCCCAGCAAGGCCAATGGACAGGAGTCCTGGAAGTTGTAGTCCAAAACATCTGGAGGGTGCTAGGTTGGGGGAAGCTGGTGTAGAGCCTTCCTGTTATTAATCTACAGTCACTCTATATGGCATGTTATAGAGTAACATAAGCAAGTCCCTGCCCCAAGGAGCGTACATTCTAAATCCGGGTTGGGGAACTGGTGGCCCTCCAAGTCCCATCAGACCCAGCCTGCATGGCCAGTGATCAGGGATGGTGGGAATAGCAGTCCCACAATATCTGGAGGGCCACAGGTCCTCCAGTCTGCTCTGAGTTATTGTCCGAGACGGACAGAGCAGTCCTAAGCACGTTAACTCAGTAGTAAGTCCCACTGAGCAAAATAGGATTTCCTCTGTGGTCCATGAAGTCACGAAGAGTCGGAAGCGACAGAACAAATAAACAACAAAAATGTGGTTGGGGTTGCAGCCTGCATCTTATGTCAAAGACAGAATTCTTCTTCTCCTGTTTTCTCTGCTTTGTCCAGATGGAACACCTGATCCATTTTACCTTTCCGGCACTTCTCAGTGAAGCATCTTGTTCCTTCGAGGAGATGTGACTTTACTGGATCCTGGATTACTACCTCCCAGGTTGCGTTGTCTTCCGGAAAGGTATGTGGAGTGGGGTCTGGCAAGTTGCAATCTTTGATGGCGGGTGGGAGGAAGCTGTGCTTGCCAGGTTCTTTCAGAGAACGAGGAGTCTGACTGGTCAAGGCACAGGTGGGATAATGCAGTCCTAGAGAGCCAGGCAAGTTAGGGTGTGAGCGAGTGTGTGTGTGAGAGACAGACCGACAGACATTTTGGGAAAGAGCAAGGGGATAAAAAATCGGTTGATGGCAGTTTGAGGGAGAGAAGGCATGAAGAGGATCGAGGGAAGAAGAGAGGAAGGTGGATAGACCAGATGAAAAGCAGACAGAAGGCAACAGAACTGTGACTAACTGGCCACATAACTAACAGTAGTATGGCGTGTTTTGCTTGTTCCTTGTTGTAATGGTCAATTCCTTGGTGGCATTAGCTGTTTCAAATCTATTAGCCTCACCGGTGTTTGCCAGTCTGCCTCTCCTTCACAGTTGGGGCTGGCATTAGCACCTGATGTTCTTGGGCAGCTGTTGGGGCCTCAGCGCTGTGGGAAGGGCCACTGCTGATACCTCCTCTGAGGCCCCCATTTTTAAAAGTCCCTGCTTAAAAGTTAAGGCCCAGCACTTTGGGCAGCACTGGGCAGCTGGGTCTTACTGCCCTATTAATGTCCCACAGTGCCCCTGACATAGCATCATTCTAGGGCATTGTGGGAAACTAAAATGGCCGCTAAATTCAGCCACCCGGAGCTGCTTGTAGTGCTCCCTGCCACCACTAGGTGTGCCTGAGGCAGTGGGGGCTGGTGGTTCTGATGTCAGTAGGGTGGTGAATCCGCTCCAGGTTTCAGTCAGAACTCCAAAGGAGCTATCCCAGGTGGCTAGTTCTGTCCGAAACCCACACTTTGGATAGCTCCTTCAAAGTTCTGACTGGTTCTCACTGAAACCCAGAGCAGATGCACCGTCCCACTGACATCAGAGCCACCAGCCTCCACTGGCCTAAGGCACCCTCTAGCATAAGAGGGGGCCCGCCAGAGACCCCTTTGCCCAGGGCCCCCTCAAACCTGGAGCCAGCCCCATCTGTAGTTGAGAGCGGTATGAGCTACAATAGCCCCTACTTGCAATAGAGGCACATCAGGCCTCAGTGCTGGCGTGTTATATGCATCTGTTGAAAGCAGATACATTTTATTCTGGCTTTCCCCCAGCCCTGAGCCATCTGTGAATCAACCTCTAATGTGATGCTGTTGTGTATTTTTTTGTATTCTTTTTGTAGACTGGTTTGGGATTTATTCAAATGAGAAGCGGAATATAAATATTGCTAATGAATAAATGGCAGAATTGGAAGGAGCCAGCTCTCCTTCGAAAGTCAGGACTTGCTCTGTATTCTTAAGGCATTTCCTTCTTCCCAAGCCCCAATGCAGGAGCTTATGTGGGGCAGGATGTCTCTTGCATTCCGTGGCAAGGAAAGAGGGAGCCCTCTGTCTCAAATGTATGAAAGTAAATGGTTAGTTTGGGGCAGAGCCCACTGCATGCTAGAAGGCGTAGTTCTTCAGGCACAGCCCAGATGATGTGATAACATCTGTTTTACCTCCTCCAATGGCAAACAGGGATTGTTTTATTCCAGACAGGTCTTTCTGACATTGGTCACAATACAGGAGCGGCTTCAGTGAACGATCTTTGAGCAGATAGGAGTAGTTGTGTGTTGGGGGGGAGCAGAGTTAGGCCCAGAGTACCTCCCACAAAGGCGTGTCTTTACTTTCCGTGTATAGACACGTAAGAACCGGAGGCAGAGCACAAGGAGTAAGACCTTACTATGAGAGCACAGCTGCTGTGTGGAGACTGTACGATGGTCTTTAGTCCTACACTTTATTGCAGGTACTAGCCGACTTAATGGTGTGTGGGTGGAGTGGGGTGGGAAGGAATATGCTATGGAGCCATATCAGTCCAAAGCAGGGCGGGAGACACTTGGGGAGGGGTGGCCAAATGACCCATCGACCCCTGCCTGGCCCTGCACGGGCCGGAGGACGTCAAGGGGTGTGGCCATGGGCCCTCCCACTGTCAGGTACATGGCCACACCCCTGATGTCACCCAGTCCCCGATCAAAGCACCGCCTGGAGCGCCTGCTGGCGTTTCTGCTCGGGGCTGCCTTCTCCTATGCCATGTCCACCCCAATGCAGGAAGGCGTAGCGTGGGAGAAGCCACCCCAACCCAGGCAGCGGCTAGAGTGCTGGGGATGCTTTGCCCACCCCCTGTTCCCCCACCCAATGTGGGGAGGATGTGGTGCAAGCCAAGCCAGTCTCTGCCTGAAACACCAGCTGGAGTTCCACAGACCATATTAGGTCTTAGGGCCAGAGGTTCCCCATCCCTGGTCTAAAGCCTGGTCTGGGTCTACATTAGGAGTGGGCAGTTTTTGGCCGTACAGATGTTTTGGTCTACAACTCCCATAATCCCTCACCATTGAGTGCTGGCTGGGGTGTGGGCCAAAACTTCTGGAGGACCACAAGTTGCCACCCCGGTCTACACAAAGGGGTGTACAAACCTCTTCTGGGCTGCACCCCTGCTGCAGTATTTTCTCCTAGACCTCTCCACATTGTTCAGTACCACTGTCCCCATGGTCTCCTTCTAGATCGGTTAGGATTGGAAATTGGAGACCCTGTGCTAAGGTGGCTTTGTTCCTCCCTGTCAGGAAGGTTCCAGAAGATGCTGCTGGGAGACTTCTCCACTCCATGGGATTTGCCTTGTGATTGGCAGGGAAGTTCCGTCTTGTTTCCTATGATGTTTGATATCTCTACAATAAACTGTTGGGAGAGATGGTGACCGGATTTGGAGTTTGGTGTCACCAATCTGTGAGTAACGCTTGACTGTATCTCTTTCCTTTTCCTCTGGCCCCAGTGAGGTTTTTTACCATCTGTCTGGAATCAGTAATGGCCTTGATGAGGGGTTATAACTGAACCTTCATCCACATGAAATAGCTTGAGAGTAGATAATCCTCATGGGTTTCACGAGCTGTAGCCCATCCTAGAGTATAAGTATGTGTAGTGGAGGCTGGTGGCTCCAATGTCAGTGGGGTGGTGAATCTGCTCTGGGTTTCAGTCATAACCTGTCAGAAGAAAGGAGCTATCTATTTGCACCTTGGATAGCGCTTTTAGCGTTCTGACTGAAACCTGGAGCTGATTCACTGCCCCACTGACAGAAGAGCCACCAACCTCCACTGAGTATTTGCCTAGTAGGGATTCACAAATTTTGGTTTCTCTTGATAACCAGAAAGCCACACTTGCAACTGACACATTCAGTTTTCCCAGAATTCCTTGGGAGAAGCCATGAACATTGTTGTTGTTATTGTTCTGTCGTTAAGTTGTGTCCGACTCTTCGTGACCCCATGAACCATAGCACGCCAGGCCTTCCTGTCCCCCGCTCTCTCCCAGAGTGTGCTCAAGTTCATATTCATTGCATCGGTGATGCTATCTAGCCATCTCATCCTCCGCCGTCCGCTTCTCCTTTTGCCTTCAATCTTTCCCAGCATCAGGGTCTTTTCCAGGGAGTTTTCTCTTCGCATTAGGTGGCCAAAGTATTTGAGCTTCAGCTTCAGTATCTGTCCTTCCAATAAGCACTCAGGGTTGATTTCCTTTAGGATGGACTGATTTGACCTCCTTGCAGTCCAGGGGAATCATAAGAATCTTCTCCAGCACCACAGTTCGAAGGCATCAATTCTTCGGCACTCAGCCTTCCTTATAGTCCAGCTCTCACAGCCATATGTTACTACTGGGAAAACCATAGCTTTGATTAGACGGACCTTTGTCGGCAAGGTGATGTCTCTGCTTCTTACTATGCTGTCTAGGTTGGCCATAGCTTTCCTCCCAAGGAGCAAGCGTCTTTTAATTTCATGGCTACAGTCACCGTCTGCGGTGATCTTGGAGCCCAAGAAAGTAAAAACTGTCACTGCTTCCATTTCTTCCCCTTCTATATGCCAGGAAGTGATGGGGCCAGATGCCATGATCTTCGTTTTTTTAATGTGGAGTTTCAAACCAGCTTTTGCACTCTCCACTTTCACCCTCAACAAGAGGCTCTTTAGATCCTCTTCGCTTTCTGCCATTAGGGTGGTATCGTCTGCGTATCTGAGGTTGTTGATAATTCTCCCGGCAATCTTAATTCCGACTTGTGATTCATCCAACCCGGTGTTTCTCATGATGTACTCTGCATATAAGTTAAATAAGCAGGGTGACAATATGCAGCCTTGTCGTACTCCTTTCCCAATTTTGAACCAGTCGGTTGTTCCATGTCTGCTTCTTACTGTTGCTTCTTGACCCTCATACAGGTTTCTCAGGAGACAGGTATGGTGGTCTGGTACTCCCATCTCTTTAAGAATTTGCCAGAGTTTGTTGTGATCCACACAATCAAAGGCTTTAGCATAGTCAATGAAGCAGAAATAGACGTTTTTCTGGAATTCTCTTGCTTTCTCCATGATCCAGCGAATGTTGGCGATTTGATCTCTAGTTCCTCTGCCTCTTCGAAACCTCGCTTGTACTTCCGGTAGTTCTTGGTTCACATACTGCTGAAGCCTAGCTTGTAGGATTTTGAGCATCATCTTGCAGGCATGTGAAATGAGCGCAATTGTGCGGTAGTTTGAACACTCTTTGGCATTGCCCTTATTTGGAATTGGAATGTAAACTGACCTTTTCCAGTCTTGTGGCCGCTGTTGAGTGTTCCAGATTTGTTGGCATATTGAGTGCAGCACTTTAACAGCATCATCTTTTAGGATTTTAAATAGCTCAGCTGGAATACTGTCATCTCCGCTAGCTTTGTTGTTAGTAATGCTTCCTAAGGCCCACTTGACTTCACTCTCTAGGATGTCTGGCTCAAGTTCAGTGACCGCACTATCATGGCTATCAGGGACATTCAGATCTTTTCTGTATAGTTCTTCTGTGTATTCTTTCCACCTCTTCTTAATCTCATCTGCTTCTGTTAGGTCCCTGCCTTCTTTGTCCTTTATCATGCCCGTCTTTGCACAAAACATTCCCTTGATATCTCCAATTTTCTTGAAGAGGTCTCTAGTCTTTCCCATTCTATTGTTTTCCTCGATTGCTTTGCATTGTTCATTTAAGAAGGCCTTCTTGTCTCTCCTTGCTGTTCTCTGGAACTCTGCATTCAGTTGGGTATATCTTCCCCTTTCTCCCTTGCTTTTCGCTTCCCTTCTTTCGTGAGCTACTTGTAAAGCCTCATCTGACAGCTATTTGGCTTTCTTGCATTTCTTTTTCTTTGGGACGGATTTCGTTGCTGCCTCTTGAACAGTGTTACGGACCTCCATCCATAGTTCCTCAGGCACTCTGTCTATCAGGTCTAATCCCTGAAATCTATTCCTCACCTCCACTGTATATTCATCAGGGATATGATTTAGGTCATACCTGAACGGTTTAGTGGTTTTCCCGACGTTCTTCAATTTAAGCCGAAATTTTGCAAGAAGCAGCTCATGATCTGAGCCACAGTCAGCTCCAGGTCTTGTTTTTACTGACTGTATGGAGCTTCTCCATCTTTGGCTGCAAAGGACATAATCAATCTGATTTCAATATTGACCATCTGGTGACGTCCATGTGTAGAGTCGCCTCTTGTGCTGTTGGAAAAGAGTGTTTGCTATGATCAGCATGTTCTCTTGGCAAAACTCTATTAGCTTTTGTCCTGCTTCATTTTGTACACCAAGGCCATGCCTGCCTGTTATCCCGGTGATTTCTTGACTTCCTACTTTAGCATTCCAATCCCCTATGATGAAGAGGACATCTTTTTTTGGTGTTAGTTCTAGAAGGTGTTGTAGGTCTTCATAGAACCGATCAACCTCAGCTTCTTCGGCCTCAGTGGTTGGGGCATAGACTTGAATTACTGTGATGTTGAATGGTTTGCCTTGGATTCGTACTGAGATCATTCTATTGTTTTTGAGATTGTACCCCAGTACTGCTTTTCCCACCCTTTTGTTGACTATGAGTGCTACTCCATTTCTTCTACGGGATTCTTGCCCACAATAGTAGATATGATGGTCACACGAATTAAATTTGCCCATGCCTGTCCATTTTAGTTCGCTGATTCCCAAGATGTCGATGTTCAATCTTGCCATCTCATGTTCGACCACCTCCAGCTTACCTTGATTCATTGATCTTACATTCCAGGTTCCTAAGCAATACTGTTCTTTACCGCATCGGACTTTCTTTTCACCACCAGACACATCCACAGCTGAGTGTCCTTTCGGCTTTGGCCCAGCCGCTTCACTCTTTCTGGCACTACTTGGAAATTCCCTCTGCTCTTCCCTGGTACTATATTGGACACCATCCGACCTGAGGTGCTCATCTTCCGGCGTCATCTCTTTTAGCCTTGTGATACGTTCCATGGGGTATTCTTGGCAGGAATACTGGAGTGGGTTGCCATTTCCTTCTCCAGTGGACCACATTTTGTCAGAACTCTCTGCCATGACCTGTCCGTCTTGGGTGGCCCTGCACGGCATAGCTTATGGCTTCACTGAGTTACGCAAGCCCCTTCGCCACAACAAGGCAGTGACCCATGAAGGCATGGTATAAAATGAGTGTAGATTTGTAAATGCATATAGCACCTTACAAACGTTTTGTAAGGTTTCTAAGGACAAATGGCTTGTAATGCATATAGAACCATATATTTGCAATGTGTTCTGAACCATTTGTCCATTGCGGCTTGATTCTGAATCTATTTTATTTCTCTTCTTGTGTGGGATCTCTCCTCTGCCTCCAGATGGCTCCATAACCTCATGTTTTCCTAGTATGAGCAGGCATGGAGAACACTATTGGTGTATTCATAAGACTTGCGTAGGTCTTTTTCATATGCAAAGACCTTACATAACATTATGCAGGGCTTTTAATATGCAAAAAAAAATCAAATCCCAGCCAGAAAATGTGTTTTCTGCTTTTCTTTTCTTAAATTACATCAGTTTTAGAAGATTCTCACACTTTGAATCTCAAGAGGAGGAGAATTCCAGATCTAGGAACAGCCACCACAGATGTCTGTTCATCCAGCCTGGCACTTGAACTTTATGCACAAATAATGGCTTACTTGTTCTCAGAGAATGAAGCAGGATGAAAGTCTAAAGGGGCACTGCAGGTATGTAAGTTTAGAGCTTCACTGAATAAAACCATACCATTAAATTGTGGTTGGAAGGGTATGTGGAGGCACTGCATACAACCTCGGGGCATTTGTGGAATGGCTTTGAGCATCCCAGCCCATTGAACTAAGGATTGTAAATGCACTTGGCAAGCTGAAAGGTTCTCCATATGTTAACAACAATACATGTAAGAAATCTACAGGCAGTCGTTTTGACTGGTTATTTTGAATCTATGCATGGAACGTTATCCTCCACGCTTCCCATGCAAAGCATATAGCTTTTCTGTTCCTCGCTAGTGTCTTATTTTTTGCCTTTAATCACTCCCTGCCAATTTGAACCTGCAGCCCTCAGAAATCACTTTTTGCCAAACAACACACTAGACTCTAGACTATGTGTCTCTAGAACAGCTTTCTCCAGCCTGGTTATCTTGCAGGTATGTTGGACTACAAATCCCATCTGCTCCAGCCAGCATGGCCAGTGGTCACGGATGATGTGAGATGTAGTCCAAGACATCGGGAGGGCATCAGGTTGGGGAAGGCTGCTCTAGACCATGTGGCTGAAGGAAGAACACACACACATCAACTATCACAGCAGATGTTCTAATTTTAATTTATTTTATTCCATTTTTAGCTGCCGTTCAAGACCCTAGTCTTCCTAGGTTGGCTTGCAGAATAAAAACAATACAAGCAGTGTATTAATAAAATCCTGTTCAATATAAACAGTTTCAAACAACCTGTTTCAGTAAAATACAGTTCTAGCACTCCGATCTTCCTCTGACCCATAGCAGTTAGAATGTTCAAGAATATTATGTGACATCACAGCGGTTCAGCCAGCGATGGCGGGAGGGGGAGGGGTACCCTCAGACAGGCGGTGGCCAGGTTTTTAGCCTTTGGATGACCGAGAAACGTTGCAAGTCAAGCCTCCCACAAAGGCGTGCCTGTGCTGTTCTGTGTATTGGTACGTAAGAGCCGGAGGCAGATGAATCGGGATGGAGGCTCTTCTGTGTGCAGGGCTGGCCACCACTGTATGCCGTTCCAGGATCTCCAGCCCTACATTTTCAATACAGGATGTCAAGCAATTAGGTTTGTTCTGTTTAGACCCAGGGGTGGAGTGGGCGGTCTGTTTCCATCCCCCATGGCTATTTTTGTGCATCGCCCTGCCCCTGCCAAATTTGGAAGCAGAAGCATGCTCCCGGGAGCCTCCCAGGAGTGTGATTCTGCTTGTTTTCTTGTGAAATTGCAACTTTTTTGCTGCCGCCACCACCATGTAGTGGTGGCAGCAATTCCAGTGGTGGTGGCAGCAACCCAGCAGCGAGCGTGGAGTGTGGTCTCCGCTGGGTTCCAGGAAGGGCATTGCAGCTCCCCTCCCCCAATCCCAAGTTGCCCACCCTAGTTTAGACTGTTCTATTTATTAAGGTGCTCCTGTCCTGCTTTAACTTTAAAAACCCTTTTTGTTGGGACTGGCTTGCTTGTGGGTGTCCAGATGCCTTGAGATGCTTGTGAGTGTTCAGATGCAGGTATCTTTCCCCATCTTTGGAATTTTATTTGCTTGGGGTTTTCATCATCTAGTCAGTTTTTTTTATCTATTTCACCGAATTGCATGTTTTTGTTCTTCGGCACTTGCTTTCTAGTCTTTTCTCTACTTGATTATTCTTTATTTTATACTAATTGTTCTTGTTTTTGTTACCTTCTAAGCTGTGGCAAAATGGGGAATGGTTGAGTCATGGTAAAGATCAAGATGAAGGAATGAGTGTGTGTATCTTTATAATTGTGTGATATATCACTCTCTATTTGTCTATATATTCCTCCTTGAGAGAGGGAGTGGTGCCTGCCGCTTTAAAAGAGGTGGTAATTAGACCACTCCTGAAAAAGCCTAACCTGGACCCAGAGGATGTTAACAATTATAGGCCAGTGGCCAACATCCCCTTCCTGGGCAAGGTGCTTGAGTAGGTGATTGTAGGTTAGCTCCAGGCACTGTTGAATGAAACGGATTATCTAGATCCATTTCAATCGGGCTTCAGGCCTCGTTTTGGAACGGAAACTGCCTTGGTTGCCCTGTGGGATGACCTCTTCCTGGAGAGGGACAGGGGGAGTGCGACCCTGTTGATTCTCCTGGACCTCTCAGCGGCTTTTGATACCATCGACCATAGCTAGGTGATATTCAACCTGTTCTGGAGGGGGTTGCACTCCCCCTAAAGGATCAGGTTCATAGTTTGGGGGTGCTCTTGGATCCAGAACTGTCACTTGAGGCACAGGTGAACTCAGTGGCACAGAGCACTTTTTATCAGCTTAGGCTGGTATACCAACTACACCCTTATCTGGACAGAGATAGCCTAGCTACAGTTATCCATGCTCTGATAACTTCTCGTCTGGATTACTGCAATGCGTTATACATGGGGCTGCCTTTGAAAACGGTCCGGAAACTTCAGCTGGTCCAAAATAGGGCAGCAAGATTGTTAACAGGGACTGGCCTGTGAGCTCATATTACGCCAGTACTTTTCCGGCTGCACTGGCTGCCAGTCCATTTCCGGGCCCGATTCAAAGTGCTAGTGTTAACATTCAAAGCCCTTAATGGCTTGGGGCCAGGTGAGCTGAAGGATCGCCTCCTCCCATATGTGCCTGCCCGGACCTTAAGATCATCGTCAGCGGTCCTTCTCCGTGAGCCCCTGCCAAAGGAAGTGAGGCAGGTGGCTACTAGGAGGAGGGCTTTTTCTGCTGTGGCACCCCAGCTCTGGAATGAGCTCCCTAGTGAGGTTCGCCTGGCACCTACATTGTATTCCTTTCGGCGCCAGGTGAAGACCTTTTTATTTTCCCAGGCATTTTAGCATTTTAGCTTTCTAAATTTTTAGCTTTGCTGTTTAAAATCTGTATTTTAAACTCCTGCACTGCTGCTAGGTTTTATTGTGGTTGTATTGTTATATTGTGGTTTTAATGTTCTATATATTTTAAATTGTTTTATTGTGTGTTGTTTGGTTTTAATTTTTGTGAACCGCCCAGAGAGCTTTGGCTATTGGGCGGTATAGAAATGAAATGAAATGAAATGAATGAATGAATAAATAAATAAATAAAATATATGTTTAGAGAAATGTAAAGCACATAGATGAAGATGTATAGCAACTTTCCACTGCCTGGTGCCCTCCAGCTGTTTTGGATTAGAACTCCCATCAGCACCAGCCCACATGGTCAATAGCTAGGGATGCTGGGGGTTGTAGGCCAAAACATCTGAAGGGCACCAGGTTGGGGAAGGCTGATGTATAAAGTTTATTAGAAGATACATGTTGATTATTATGGAAGAAGGGAGGCTTCAAACTTAAAATTCCCGTGAGCAGAACTCTGCTCATTGATGGGGGGAGGTGATTTTCACTGATTCCTGATTCCCCTTTCCTCCTGCAGCCTCTGTCACCATTCCCCACCCCACCCCACCCCCGGGTCCAAAAATCTATTCTGGAGGATTGTGTGACTCGCTAGAACAGCATGGGAAGTGGCTGCAGTGAGAAGGAGGAATCAATGAAAATCACCTCTCCTCTTTCTGCTAATGGGAGCCTCTGTTGGATTGAGCCCCTTCCACAAACAGAAGGAAAATTCATGATCCAAGGCACTGTGCAGGTGATAGAACTTCAATATGATTGGATTTCTTTACTGAAATGGGACAGTGGGTTCTGAGAGTGGCTGAACAGGTGGGGGTAGGTTAGAGGTTTCAGGTGGGAGAGGAAGAAAAGGGAGAAGCCTAGGAAAGTGAAGAAACGACTATTCCCTTAACTTACCTACAGAGAGAGAGAAAGTAAGCCTGTGTCTTGTAGGTTAGGTGAGAAATAACATAAGGAAGGTAGGTAGCAATCGTAAATTAGAGGACAGTGTCCTGTATATTTTGTCTTGATTATCTGCTTGGCTTGGTTGACTTTGTTCAGAATGACATTACGTTGCTACTGTTTTTTTTAATCCAGTATAGCTTTGACAAATTTCATTCCCACACTGTTATTCTCAAGGTTAGCAGCTTTCATAGAAACAACCAAGTTACCTTTGTCTGTGTGTGGGTACAAGGTAACAGAAGGAAATTCTTCTCGTGCCCGTGGCCTGGCAGTGCCAGCAATATGCCTCCCACTTCCACAGGGTAAGATGTCAGGCCCTGGGAGTTTGGCTGAAGGGCAACATGCTTTAAATAAAATACCTGCTTAGATGTAGTCCTGGATAGAAGGTCTAGAGGCAGGATGATGAGCTCAAAAGTGCAAGGACCAGGGTAAGGGAGCTCTACAATTTGCAAGAGTTCAGGAAGTAGCACCTTTATTTTCTACAAAATGAATGACGGTTTTTCCCTACTTTGTCCTTAGGAGGTGCTGTTGTGAGCAGATCAAAGACTGCATGACGTGTTGCAAGAAATGCAGGATGGCGAAGTGGGGGGCGGGGGCAGTCCAAGAAAAGTATCACCTTGGAAGTGTCCAGCAAGCAACCATCCGTGAGATGAGGTGCATTCTGTTCCCACCGAGAGCTGCCCCCTCCATTTCCCTTACAAGGTCCACTCTTGACAACCACCACCCCTCAGCACATGTGATCACGTGCACATTTGCACCTGAGCCCTGCCATTTCCCTTCCCTGCAATTTAGGGGTTCTCTTCCTCCTGGCGATCTAATATGGATCCATCCGTGCCCACTTATGGTTGCGTCACCCACCTTGTTGCCTGTTATACTGTGGAGTTCTAAAATGGCAAATACGTAATATCTTATTTAAAATAAAACCGCTACAATAAGATGAATGGTGTGCTGCTTTTAGTAGAATCTGGATGTGCAAGGGGTTTGGGGACTAGACCTCAACTCATGGGCCATTAATACATGGGCAGCACTCCTTTGCACCCAAATTGTACCCTTACCCCAGAGATGGGTGGATGCCCTTGGCCAGCTGCTGTCAGTCAGAATGGAGAGTGACTTGTTTAGGCAGGCCGATGATCTTATTCATGCTGGTATGGCATGCTGGCTGGGGATGATGGGAGTTGTAGTCCAACACATCTGGAGGGCTGGGTTAGTCTGTGGAGGTTTTCCCCAGCCACTGTGAGCTTCCCAATAAGCCCTTTTAAGTTTAGCACTGGAGGGGACCTTTACCCCAGCCTCATTGCTGTAGCTCATTGATGGGAATGCATGCTGGGCAAATTCCTCAAGAACACTTTCAGGCAATCCATAGATCAAAACTGGCCAGGCTAAAACTTCAGCCACATTGCCTTTCCCAGCCAGTTTGGCTAGGAAGGACACACATTCCTTTAGTGCAGAGGTGGGCAACTTGTGGCCCTCCAGATGTTGGACTGCAATTCCCATCATCCCTCACCATTAGCTATGGTGAATAAGGCTGATGGGAGTTGCAGTCCAGCAACATCTGGAGGGCCACAAGTTGCCCACCCCCGCCATAGTGCTTCCCGAGAAGTCACTGTGCCTGCCGTGAAGTCAAGCCTCTTTGTTGCTGCTGTGTGCCCACTTGCTGCAGTCTGATCTTCAGCTTCTCTCTCCAGGCTGCTGAATCTGCTAGTTTCTGCTGTGTCCTGAGAGACCCTCCTCTGCCTGCCAGTTAACTACATCTGCTTCTCTCTTGACTTTCTCAGCAGCACCCAAATCTATTTGACTACAACCACCATGATGTAGTCCCAATTCTCTTTTGGAAACAAATAAAAACCCCAACCTATTTTTTAGAATGGTGGCTTTCAAACTTTTTGTCTTTGGGGAGCCTTTTCTATTATTTATTATTTATTTATTACATTTATATTCCGCCTTTTTTCCTCCTTAAGGAACCCACGGCAGCGTACATAATCCTCCTCCTCCATTTTATTCTTACAACAACAACCCTGTGAGGTGGGTTGGGCTGAGAGTCTGTGACTGGCCCAAAGTCACCAGTGAGCTTCCATGGCCAAGTGGGGACTAGAACCCGGATCTCCTGACTCCCAGTACAACACTTTATCCACTACACCACACTGGCTCTCTGTGGATGTCTCTACTGAGGGACACCTGAATATCTTTTGTGGAACCCATACACCTTGCAAAAAGACCCTGGTGATGTAATGCTCCTTCATCCCCACTGGGACTTTATTCACCTTCACCCCCCCCCCTTTCCAGGTTCAGATCTTAACTCTGGGTAGTGTCCCCAAGTGGTTAGGTCACGTGGGGATACACACCACAAGCCAAATTATTAACTAAAATTTATTAATGCATTAACAAGACAAATAAGGCAAGGGAGCAAACAGAGGATACATTAAAAATGGCAAACAAAACCTATAGGTTGTCCGCTTAACTAGCAGAGGTTGTCTTCTGTCATTTATGTACAGCCTGACATTCCCAGGGAGGATTCCCTACACCAGAGCTTTCCAAACTGTGTGTCGCGCGAAAATTGTGCGGAAGGGCACCGCGGAGTTCCCTTACTCACATTTGCTTCGCTTGGTCCCTCCCCCGGAACTTCCTAAAGCAGCTAATGTTAAAGCAGCTTAGCTGCTAAGGCTTAGGTGCTTTAACATTAGCTGCTTTAGGATCACGTGGCATCTTGATGCAGGACGCACATGATTGGCGGTGTTGGAGCAGTACGGTGAGGAGTGTGGTAATGCTGGCTGCACGAGGAGTGTGGAGAATTAGAAGTTAGCAGAGCAATTAGTCGAGCAATTTGCAATCAGCTTGGGCGAGAGGCTTCCCCATGTCCTCGGTGTGGCTGCAGGGCGGCGGGGAGAACAACGGCCCACTGCACACCCCCAGAGCAGGGAGGGCTGCGCCGGGCAGGCAAGGAGCTTCGAGCCTGCGCTCCCCAGAAAAGTAGAGGCACGGGGCGAAGAGAGGGGAAGGGAGGCACTGCCTTGGGAGTAGAGCTCGGCCGACACCGGCGCGGAGAAGTGGCAGCGGCCACCAGCCCTGCGTGGTTTCGGGTGTGCCCTTTGCAGACTTCTGCACCACGCTGCCGCGCAGCCAGGCCAAAGTACCACACAGGTGGAAACGCCACCTGGGACTGCACTGAGCGGGCTGTCCGCCATCTTGGCCAGTCGGAACGGAGCTCAGTTGATTTCTGCCATTTATTTTTATTTTTACTCTGCTGTCATTGTGGATTAACCACCCACTGGCAGTGTACCACCGGAGAGTGCTGGAACTGGACTCTGGACATAGGCATTGCAAATATTTACAGCAGTATAGCCTTGTAGTGAGACATATATATTTACACCATTTTTGTTGGACTTTTGCTTCTCTACTTCATGTGTTTTTGCAGCTGAGCTCCTACCTGGACCTATGTGTCCTAATATGTATTGTAAATACTTTAGTTAATTTTGTTTATTTTTCACATTTTCTCCTGGTCCTGATTTCTGTCTTTATCTCACTTTATTGCTGTGGGAGTGGAGCGCAGGTGCTGTTATTTTCATAAGAAAAAACAGAAAAAGATAAGCACTAAAAACATGAAAGTATGGTACCAAATAAATTAAAGTGTCATTTTACCTCAAAACACTGTCATTTGTCAGAAAAACCAGTAGGATACTTTATTGAGCTTTCAAAATCTATAAAGAAGCAGTCTGCATCATTCACAGAGAGAATGAAGATATCAGAAAAAGCTCAAAAGGCAAGTTACTTGGTTGCTCAAATAATTGCCAAAAACAAGGACCCACACGCTATTGCCGAAACCACCATAAAGGAATCTTGCTGTGCTATTGTTCGAACAATGTTTGGGCCTGAATTTGAGATAAAAGTTAATAAAATCCCTTTGGCAGATAACACAATCGGAAGACATATTCAAGACATGTCTGATGACATTAAGCAGCAAATGAAGGATATTTTTCAAGATGATAATATGATCTTTACATTGCAATTAGATGAAGCAACAGATGTCAGTGGGTTAGCACAATTATTGGTTTTTATACGCTTCATTCATACTGACAGAATTATTGAGCAATTCTTGTGTTGTCTAGAACTTCCAATGAGAGCTAGAGGTGAAGATATATTTAAAACTTTTGATTGCTTCATGAAGGAAAATAATTTGCAATAGTTAAATTGTGTAGGAATATGCACAGATTCCAACCCTCGATGGTTGGTTCAACAAAAGGTTTTATAGCTTTAGCAAAGAAAGAGAATGAAAATATTATAATTACTCATTGCTTTTTACATCGCGAAGCACTAGTCATGCAAACCATTGGAAATGAATTAAGAAAAGTTTTGGACAAAGTGGTTCAAATGGTCAATTACATTAAAAGTAGACTAGGACTAGGAGCTGGGAGATCCGGGTTCTATTCCCCACTTGGTCATGGAAGCTCACTGGGTGACTTTGGGCCAGTCACAGACTCTCAGCCCAACCCACCTCACAGGGTTGTTGTGAGGATAAAATGGAGAGGAGGTGGATAATGTAAGCCACCTTGGGTTCCTCGCAAGAGGAAAAAAGGTGGGGTATAAATGCAATAAATAAATACATAAATAAATAAAATAGACCTCTTCAATCAAGATTATTTGCTCATATTTGTGAAGACATGGGGGCAAGGTTTAAAAAGCTTCTACTACACACAGAAGTTCGTTGGCTCTCAAGAGGTCGAGTGCTTTGTCGTGTATATGAATTGAGGGAAATGATGCTTAAACTTTTTGAGGAAAATCAGCAAAATGAATTCTGCGATCTAATTCAAAGCAAACTTTGGTGCACAAAATTGGCATATCTTGCTGACATATTTGAACATTTGAATAAAATAAACACCAGTATGCAAGGAAAAGGAGAAAATATCTTAACAGCGGTAGATAAAATTTGTGCTATGAGAGACAAAATAGCAATTTGGAAAAGGAAAGTGAAAGAAGGAAATTTTGAAATGTTTTCCAAAACTGCTGAGTGCCAGCTAAAATGTGATATCAGCTCGCTAATTGTTGACCATTTAACATTGCTTGGAGAGAAAGTTCATCATTACTTCCCAAATGTTGAAATCCAAGACTATGATTGGATCAGAAATCCATTTCTTTCAACTGCAATGAGGAATTTTTCACTTATTGAAGAAGAATTAGCTGACATAAAAAATGATCGAAATCTGTTAATGATGCATGAACAGGGTGACTTAGACAGCTTTTGGATTCACATTTCAAAAATGCATCCAAACATAGCTTAAAAAGTGTTAAAAATTCTTTTGCAGTTTTGTACTACATACATTTGTGAAGTATCCTTTTCGACGATGGCAAACTTAAAGACACTGAAACATGGAAGCTTAAAAATGCTTGATGACGAAATGCAAGTGTCTTTATCTAATATTCCACCAAATATTAAAAAGCTGTGTTCATCCCATCAACCTCATACATCCCATTAAAATGGTAAGTAGTTATTGGTGTTATTCAACTTTTTTTAAATTCTTGCACATATTTACATACTGTTACTCATAAATGACAACAATGTATATTATTATCTTACAAATCATTTTTTTAAAAATATAAATGAAAGGTTTTCATGAGATATGTTGTATCCCCATACATTCCGTTATTACAATTTATGTATGTGTCTGTATCTCTTATAACGGGTTAGTTTAACCTCCGGTTTGCTAGTAAAACTGAGTTACCATGTCACGAAATGATGCATGTCTAAAAAGTGTGTCACCAACATGAAAAGTTTGGAAAGCTCTGCCCTACACCTTTCACTCCTTCATGGGGCTGGCTTCTGGTCTGGACCAACATGGCCTTCACCCTCCAAAACACCCACCCCTCCCCAGTCTCCCAACATGGGCCTTGAACCCCCCTTATAAGGGGTAGCTGGCAAAGGCAGTGTACTATTCTGCACACCACATGTGTGCCTTATTAGCAAGGCCCACAGATAGTATTAAGGGAGTACTTGGCCCAGGTTCCACAGGCCAGGAACTCTTAAAGGGAGAGTAGCTAGTTTCTAGCTGTGCTTCTTGCCACAGGTAATGAGCAGGTTCAAGAAATATGCATATAAATTGGAGAACTGTTTTTTGTTCTTTTTTTCAGGAGGAGGTTTCTTAGTTGGAACACTGTAAATGTAGAAGGCATACCTCCCAGGGACTGGGTAAAAGTCAGATCCATGAAATCCAAAATGTATCCACATGATTTCATATGATTTTTAAAGGAGACACTCCCCAATCACCATCCAGTTACAGAGCATATCTACCTCCACTGACTGAACCATAATAATCATGGATCCCATACTTTACTATGCAGCATGGTGGAAAAATATGGATCCGAGGCATGGATCCTCATTAATTTTACAGGGGATCCACCTGAAACCATGGTCAAATCATAGATCACATGAGTGCCCATGTACTGAGCCAAATTACAGATCCTGTACTTCACTGTGTTCGTGCTTTCGAACTGTGGTGCTGGAGAAGACTCTTACGAGTCCCCTGGAATGCAAGGAGGTCAAATCAGTCCATCCTAAAGGAAATCAACCCCGAGTGCTCATTGGAAGGACAGATACTGAAGCTGAAATATTTTGGCCACCTAATGCGAAGAGAAAACTCCCTGGAAAAGACCCTGATGCTGGGAAAGACTGAAGGCAAAAGGAGAAGGGGACGGCAGAGGATGAGATGGCTAGATAGCATCACGGATGCAATGAATATGAACTTGAGCACGCTCTGGGAGAGAGCGCAGGACAGGAAGGCCTGGCGTGCTATGGTCCATGGGGTCACGAAGAGTCGGACACGACTGAACAACAACAACAACTTCACTGTGCCACTACAGCTGTCAAGCTGATCTATGTAAACTGAACCACCTCAGTAAAGAGCTTTGTAGTTATCTGTGATCTGTGTCAACTTACCAGGGAGAACAGAAAGTCAGGTCACAACACAGAACATGGTGCTTGTAACATTATAGCGGTGGTTGTAAGATGGTTACAAGAACCACTGCATACTTTGCCTTCAGCGTGGTTATGCTCAAAAATCTGTGTTTAACGAGAGCTGGCTCCTAACGTGGTTTTAAAGCCATAGCAGCAAAGTGCCTTAAAGATGAACAACTCTAATCCACATTAGGTGAGGGCGTAATACGTTTGTCAGCCCTTAAAGATTCTTCACACACACATACACACACACACACACTTGTAGATAATTTCCTGAAGGGTAGCTATGTTAGTCTGTTGTAGTAAAACCAGCAATCTTCTCACACCTTAAAGACCAAGAAATGTACTATGGCATAAGCTTTCATAGGCTGGAATTCATTTCATCAGATGCATGAAATGCTTTTCTCAGTTGGGAGATATATAATTTACACCTAAGTAAGAGGAAAGACAAAGAATTGTAAACATTTGGGTCACAAGGTGATGAAAAACAAAAAGTATAAACTGATAATTAAGTGACCATTCACTATCAATATTAGTGATAGTGAATCATCTTAACAATGCTGAAATAGGCTGAGCAGGTCAAGAACCCATTGTCCTTATTCATGCCCACATGGGAAGAATCAAATTTCTTGGTAAATTCTAATGTAGTGGTTTCATGCTGGTCTCTTTGAAACTCTTCTGGTGAAGAAGGGCAACTCTGAATTCAGTTTTGATAGGAGAATGAAGCATGTACTTACATCTATTGAAATCAAGGAGACTTTCAGCACAATCCTATGCATACTTTCCTGGGAGAAAAGCCCATTAATTGAACACAATGAGATTCTCATCAGAGTAAAGATTAATAGGACTGTGAAGTTAAAATTTGCTCATACCTCAGGATATTCGAACAAATTTCATGATCATAAACACTGATTGGCCATATGAGTTTACTGGTTGCAGTTACACATGAATGTTAAAGAAATAATTGAAAATGTGTCTATTATAACAACGTAAAATAAATTGTTTCATATTATGTTGGTTCCCATAATCTATGTAATCAACATTTACATGTTAAACTACAAAGCCAGGCTCATTACCATAGACCGCAGGAAAAGAAGGGCTGCCATCTTACTGCTTTTACTGTAGTCTAATTCTCTGGATGTTTCCCAGAGGTAAGTCTCACCAAGTCCAATATGGTTTATGTAACAAAAGGGGCAGGACAGCAACCATGGCCCCAATTTCCCCCTCTCATGGTTGTAATCACAGGAGGGAGAATGCACAAATAGGTCTCATGTTACATTCATTTGCACTCTTAGAATAGAACATAGAATATGTTCTAAGAGTGCAAACATAGAATAGATGTATTCTCAGTGGAGACTGGTAGCTCTAATGTCAGTGGGGTTGTAAATCCGCTCCGGGTTTCAGTCAAAACCAGTAAGAACTTAAAGGAGCTATCCAAACTCATTTAGAGTTTTGGGGATCTCCCCTGTAAAAATCTAGAGGACCCTTGAGGAGCTATGCTCCCAAACCATGAAGGAAGGGATCTGTGATTTTCATTCCACGGGTGCAGATGTGATGTGTGTTTTAAGCATGGGTGTGTGTGTTTGTGTGTCTCCCATGTAAAAATCCGGAGGATCTGGAACTCAGGTCTAAGTTATTGTGCCACGGCAATGGTGTGAAGTACTGCACATGTGATTTTTTTTACTGTCCAGTCTGTGGATATGGTGAGCTCTGATTTTAGAGTAGTTTTGGTGAGGAATCAGGTAAGAATCATGCGGGTTCACAAAGATTCATGCCTCCTATTCATTTGTGTATGTGTGTGTGTGTGTGTGTGTGTGCGTGTGTGTTCCATGGTGGTCCAATGAATAACTGGATCCGTAGATTTTGGTGCAACCCAAGTGAATGGATGTGCTCTGTGGTTTGGGGGATTTTTCCTGCAAAAATTATGAGGATCCATTAAGATCTGTGCCTTGGTTCCATGTTTTTGTGCCATGGTAGATGTGCTCTGTGATATGACTGTGGTTTGGGGGCTATCCCCTGTAAAAATCATCTGAAATCAAGAGGATCCGTTTTCGTTTTCACGAATCTGGCTTTTACTTTATTC
The DNA here is from genome assembly GCF_057233095.1 of Heloderma suspectum. Lineage (NCBI taxonomy): Eukaryota > Metazoa > Chordata > Lepidosauria > Squamata > Helodermatidae > Heloderma > Heloderma suspectum. The sequence goes on from NC_139459.1 coordinate 345,647,119, forward strand.
CTGAGAGGGATTCCCTTCCTCGGGCTAATTCACAAGCCACAGCCACTCTTAATCCCTCCCCCAAACTATGGCTCCCTCCCTGAAGGTGTGGCCAGAAGTGGTGCAAAAGCAAGAGAAAATCAGGGAAAGGAAAGCGAAACCAGATTCCTTAATCTGTAGCAGCTCCGTAGCTGGAAGCAGGTATGGCGGAGGGTTTTCACCAAGATCTCACTTGCTCTGTCTGCCTGGATTTGTTCACTGAGCCGGTGCTGCTCAGCTGCGGACACTGCTTCTGCCAAAAATGCATCACATCCTTCTGGGACAGCCAAGAGAGGGTTTCCACTTGCCCCGAGTGCCGGGAACCCTGCCCTGACAGACAATACACACCAAACCGTTTGCTGGGGAACTTGGCAAAAATTGCCTGGGAAATGCACCAGGAAGGAGGCAGCAGCACTGTGCAGAAAGATGCAGAAGTCAGTGAGAAGAGGCAGGTGGAGGGGGAAAGAGAAGATGGGCACCACAAGCTGCACTGTGTAGCACATGGTGAACCTTTTGAGCTTTTCTGCATCACCGATGAGACCCCGATTTGCTATCGCTGCATCGACTCATCTGCCCATGCTGGACACCGGTTCAGCTCCATGAAGGACGGAGCTCAGAGCTACAAGGTGAGCAGGCAACACAAGGTGGAGAAGGGTGAACGCGGCAGACTCCTTGTCTGATAGGCCTCATCTCACAACTTCTTCTTCCTCCCCCCCTAGGAGAAGCTGGACAAGGCCCTGGGGCATCTGGGCACCAGAATTAAGGAACTAGAAGAGCGGGAAGGAGACCAGAAAGAAAAGATACATTCCCTGAAGGTAACAGGGAGGCAGTAATTCCCAGGTGCTTCAGCAGAGTTGTGAGTACTCTGCAATAAAATGTACTGAAACACTGCAGAAAAAACCTCCCAAGGTCAGTTAGAGAGCAGTCTTATGCCCACCAGATGCTTCGGGGTGGGGGGATTGCTTGGTTTCCTGGTTCCAAACGCAGAGACAGGGCTCTTACCTCGCAACCAGGGACCCGCGCTCCCCTCCCCCTTGTAGCTGATGTAGAGAGTCCCACGCCAGCCACCTCTCCACCTTTGGAAAATGGAGCGTGCCTGGGAAAGGGAGGGGAGGAGACCGGGGCAGCTGTGTTACGCCATTTCCTATGGCCACTCCAGCCTCCTTCCCCTGGGAGACGCTGCTGCTAGATGGGCGAAATCACCTGTCTAGCAGCAAGATAGGGTGGCTGGAGCATGGAGCCTCCGCTCTCTTCCCACCCTGCATTGGATACTCGCCGACCTCTTCATTTGGAGGCTGCCGACTATCCACATAGGATTGTACCCTTAGTCAATTTAAAACCAGTGCAGTATGTTTAGCTATCAAATGAATTGGTCACATATAAATAAATTGAATATATTTGCATGTTGTAAAGACCTCAGAACAGGGCAACACCCCCCCCCCCATCACTATTATCTTCTCATTCTTTCTGGAGGCAATTCTTATGAGGTAACTGTACATTACATGCAAATGAGTGTAACAGAGCTCCTGGCCAGTTTGTTAAAAAAAAAAAAGCTTTGAGAGAGTGTGATTTGGAGCAGAGAAGGGGGCGGCATGGCAGCATGCTTATCCTTGTCCCTGCCAGCCATTTTTCCTCTCAAAATTACTCCTTCCACCCTGTGTTACCCTCACAACACTCTCTATACAGGGTGCTTGAACATACACCCAGACCTCTGGGGGAGAGCTGTAGCTCGTTGGTAAAACATATGGATTGGATCCAGATTTAGGCACATGAAACTGGGCTGGCAGACGTAGGTTTCTGTGTCTCGTCTTCCCCATGCCAGCCCCTATAAAATGCTACACAGAAGGCCAAGAAACCTTGCTGAATGGGGTGAGCTGTGGTGCAGAGGGTATTCCCCAAAATTAAGAACATAAGAGCCCTGCTGGGTCAGACCAAGGGTCTATCTAGGCCAGCATTATGTTCACACAGTGGTCAACCAGCTGTCGCCCAGGAACCCACAAGCAGGGCATGAGCGCAACAGCACCCTCCCACCCATGTTCCCCAGCAAGTGGCGTACATAGGCTCACTGCCTCTGGCACTGGAAGCAGCACAGAGCCATCAAGACTAGTAGCCACTGATAGCGTTTTCCTCCAGGAATTTGTCCAACCCCCCTTTAAAGCCATCCAAATTGTTGTGCATTTTATATCCTAACATTTTAATATGTGCCTGGGAGGACTATTGGGCAACTCAGGGGGTCGGGGAGGTGCCACCATAACTATGGTCACGGGCAGGGGGAGGTATGGCATTGGGGGATTAACAGGCCAGCTGAGGAGAAGAGGGGCTAGACACCTTACAGCTGTCCCCTCTTCTGGTTCTTCCCCCAACCTGATGGTTCCTGGCAGCCTTACCAGTCTGCCCTCGGGTCTGGTGGTGCTGCTGAGTGCCAGGTCGGCCCAAAATAAAATCTCCCTAATCCATGATTTGATTGTGGATGAGGGGGCTGACCTGGTACATATTACTGAGACCTGGGTGGGGGAACTGGGAGGGGTCACTCTCTGGGTACTCGGTGCAGCACCAACACCAACTTGAGGGTCGGGGAGTGGGGGTTGCCGTGGTCTATAGGAATTCCATCTCCCTCTCCAGGCTTCCTGTTCATTCGAGTGCAGATCTTGAGTGTTTGTACCTTGTGTTGGGTACCCAGGACAGATTAGGGATTCTGTTGGTGTACCACCCACCCCGCTGCCCATCAGACTCCCTGCCTGAGCTGACGGAGGTGGTCTCGGACTTGGTGTTGAGGACCCCTAGGGTGATGGTCCTGGGGGATCTCAACTTCCATGCCGAGGCCGCTGTATCCGGGGCGGCTCAGGACTTCATGGCCGCCATGACAACCATGGGGCTGTCCCAACATGTCATCGGCCCAACGCATATAAAAGGACACACGCTTGATCTGGTTTTCTCGACTGGGCAGGAGGATGGTGATCTGAAAGTGGAGGAATTAACATCTGTCCCTTTGTCATGGTCAGATCACTTCCTGCTGAGGTTTAGACTCCTGGCGGCCTTTCCCCTCTGCAAGGGTGGGGGGCCTATTAAAATGGTCTGCCCCCGGAGATTAATGGATTCCGATGGATTCCAGAGGGCTCTGGGGGATTTTCCTGCTGGTATGGCTGGTGCTCCTGTCGAAGCCCAGGTCGCTCTGTGGAATGCAGAGATGACTCGGGCGGTGGACACGATCGCGCCCAAGCGCCCTCTCCCTCTGAGCAGAGCCCGGCCAGCTCCTTGGTATACACCTGAGCTGAGGGCAATGAAGCAAGAGGGGAGATGGCTAGAACGCAGGTGGAGGAAAACTCATGCTGAGTCTGACCGAACACAGGTAAGAGTCCACTACCAAGCCTACTCTGTGGCGGTGAGGGTGGCAAAGAGACAGTTCTTTTCCACCAGCATTGCATCTTCTCAGTGTTGTCCAGCGGAGCTTTTCCGAGTGGTTCGCGGCCTGTTACATTCTGGGCCAGAGAGAGAGACGGTGGAACCCTCGGTAGCACGCTGTAACAAGTTTGCACAGCACTTTGAGTATAAAGTCGCTCAGATTCGTCATGAATTGGACACCACCATTAATGCAGTTCCATTGGTAGAGGCGTTCAGAGCACTTTCTGGTCCAGTTTTATTGGATGAGTTTCAGTTACTGAGGCCTGAGGATGCGGACAATGTGCTTGGCCAAGTCCGATCGACCACTTGTGTGCTTGACCCTTGCCCTTCATGGCTTATTAAATCAAACAAGGAAGGGATGTCTGGCTGGGTCCAGGAGGTTGTAAATTCCTCCTTGAGAGAGGGAGTGGTGCCTGCTGCTTTAACAGAGGCGGTAATTAGACCACTCCTGAAAAAGCCTAACCTGGACCCAGAGGATGTTAACATTTATAGGCCAGTGGCCAACATCCCCTTCCTGGGCAAGGTGCTTGAGTGGGTGGTTGTAGGACAGCTCCAAGCACTGTTGAATGAAACGGATTACCTAGATCCATTTCAATCGGGCTTCAGGCCTGGTTTTGGAACGGAGACTGCCTTGGTCACCCTGTGGGATGACCTCTGCCGGGAGAGGGACAGGGGGAGTGCGACCCTGTTGATTCTCCTGGACCTCTCAGCGGCTTTCGATACCATCGACCATGGTATCCTTCTGGATAGGTTGTCTGGGTTAGGAGTTGGAGGCACTGCACTGCAGTGGTTCCGCTCCTACTTGGATGGCCGATTCCAGAAGGTGGTGCTGGGGGATTATTGCTCTGTGCCATGGCAACTGTGCCATGGGGTTCCACAGGGCTCTATTTTATCCCCCATGCTGTTTAACATCTACATGAAAATGTTATCCGGAGGTGTGGGCTGAGGTGCCATCAATATGCGGATGACACCCAGCTCTACCTCTCTTTCTCATCAAACCCAGGTGAGGCAGTGGCTGTTCTGAATCAGGGCCTGGGCACGGTAATGGACTGGATGAGGGCCAATAAACTGAAACTCAATCCAGACAAGACGGAGGTACTGTTAGTGGGTGGTTCGTCTGGCCAGCTAGATGATATTCAACCTGTTCTGGAGGGGGTTGCACTCTCCCTAAAGGATCAGGTTTGTAGTTTGGGGGTGCTCTTGGATCCAGAACTGTCACTTGAGGCACAGGTGAACTCAGTGGCACGGAGCACTTTTTATCAGCTTAGGCTGGTATACCAACTACGCCCTTATCTGGACAGAGATAGCCTTGCTACAGTTATCCATGCTCTGATAACTTCTTGTCTGGATTACTGCAATGCGTTATCCGTGGGGCTGCCTTTGAAAACAGTCCGGAAACTTCAGCTGGTCCAAAATGGGGCAGCAAGATTGTTAACAGGGACTGGCCTGCGAGCGCATATTATGCCAGTACTTTTCCAGCTGCACTGGCTGCCAGTCCATTTCCAGGCCCGATTCAAAGTGCTGGCATTAACATTTAAAGCCCTTAGCGGCTTGGGGCCAGGTTACCTGAAGGATCGCCTCCTCCCATATGTGCCTGCCCGGACCTTAAGATCATCGTCAGTGGCCCTTCTCTGTGAGCCCCTGCCAAAGGAAGTGAGGCGGGTGGCTACTAGGGGGAGGGCTTTTTCTGCTGTGGCACCCCAGCTCTGGAATGAGCTCCCTAGTGAAGTTCGCCTGGCATCTACATTGTATTCCTTTCGGCGTCAGGTGAAGACCTTTTCATTTTCCCAGGCATTTTAGCATTTTAGCTTTCTAAACTTTTATCTTTGTTGTTTTAAATTTGTATTTTAAACTCCTGCGCTGCTGCTAGGTTTTATTGTGGTTGTATTGTTATATTGTGGTTTTAATGTTCTATATATTTTAAATTGTTTTATTGTGTGTTGTTTGGTTTAAATTTTTGTGAACCGCCCAGAGAGCTTTGGCTATTGGGCGGTATAGAAATGAAATGAAATAAAATTAAAATAAATAAATAAAATTGGTGGCCATCACTACATCCTGTGCTAGCGAGTTCCATAGTTTAACTATGCACTGTGTGAAGAAGTACTTCCTTTTATCTGTTCTGAATCTCCCATCCATGAGCTTCATAGGATGTCTCTCTATCCACATTCTCCACACCATGCATAATTTTGTACAACTCTGTCATGTCTCTCCCTACTCTCCTTTTTTCCAAGCTAAATTGGGCAGAGGCACCTTCTGTGAGCAGAGCCCTTCCATCTATGGAAGGCAGATCCTGGATCTCACCCATGCTGTTCATACAGAAGGTCTGAGGTTCAATTAAAAAGGGAGCAGTTGGTGGGAAAAACCACTGCCACCAGGCCCTTGGAAGATCTGGTAGAGAGCAGCTTCCTGAGCCACTCCTTCCTATGGCAGCCCTGCCAACCCAAAACCCACTCCCCAAAGCAATGGGTCTTCTCAAGAGGCCTCCAACACACAGGATTGAGGATAACAAATGTGTAAATTCGGGACTACAGACCTAAGAATCCGAGAGAGAGAGAGAGAGAGAGAGAGAGAGAGAGAGAGAGAGAGAGATCATGGGTTGGATCCAGGATCTGCTTTCTGCAAGAGGAAGGGCTCCACTCATGGAAGGTTCCTCTGCTCAAAGTTTGGGGTTCCCCTTCCCCCACACACACACCACAGCTCAACCCATTCAGTAAGGTCTCCTGACTCTCTGTTGTAGCATTTTCATAGGGCTGGAGGGGCTGCATGGGAAGGAGCGGGCAAGGAAGTCCACGACTGCCAGCACAGTTGACCCAGCTACAATCTGGATCCAAGCCTAAATATACATTTACCTATGTGCAAATGCTGTTGAACCCAGTGGGTTTTACTTGTGAGTAGACATGTACAGGATCACACACACCCCTCTCTCGTATGTCAGGATTCTGCTGCATCACTGCGCACAGACATTGAGGGCATGTTCTCTGAGCTGCACCAGGCCCTGCGCCAGAGGCAAACAGCGATGCTTGTCCAACTGGATAAAGATGAAAAGAATGCCCACGCTGAGATGGAGGACCGTTTGCAGCAAATCCAAGAGAGGCTTTGTGCTGCCAAGGAAAGGATGAGCCAGGCAAAGACCTGCATGGAGCTGACCAACCCAGGCGCCTTCCTCTTGGTAAGACTGTAATCATAGCACCTCTCTAACTGCTCCATAGGCTAGAGGAAAAGAGTGTATTGGAGTTTTGGAACTGGGAGACGGTGAAAGGGCCATGACTCTTCTTTGGGAAGGGAATGGGTTTTTAGTGCACTTGTGTACACGTCTCCTCAGATATGTAGGTCCCATTGAATTCAGAGTAACTTCCAAGTAAGTGTCTATAGGACCACACTTGTAGGTGGTTAGAACCAGCATGTGAAGAGGGATCGGAACACCTTAATTCTCTGATGAATGGGAAAAAGTCTAAGGCCCAATTTTCTTTGAGGTGGTAAACCAGTGTCTGGGCTGTACTATTTCAGATTGCAGAGGGGGAGTGACATGACTGAAAGCTTGTCTATACTAGGGGTGGGCAACATGTGACCCATGGGCCCCATGCACTCCCCTGCCCCCGTGCAGCCCCTGCTGCTCCGCCAAATGAGGGTGACCCAGAACAAAATGAAACTTTAAAAAAAGAAGTAGGGGAAAAATTGGCGTCTGAAGCTGCTTTTGTTGTGTTGTTCAGTCGTTCAGTCGTGTCCGACTCTTCGTGACCCCATGGACCATAGCACGCCAGGCCTTCCTGTCCTCCGCTCTCTCCCACAGTGTGCTCAAGTCCATATTCATTGCATCGGTGATGCTATCTAGCCATCTCATCCTCTGCCGTCCCCTTCACCTTTTGCCTTCAATCTTCCCCAGCATCAGGGTCTTTTCCAGTTAGTTTTCTCTTCGCATTAGGTGGCCAAAATATTTGAGCTTCAGCTTCAGTATCTGTCCTTCCAATGAGCACTCAGGGTTGATTTCCTTTAGGATTGACTGATTTGTCCTCCTTGCAGTCCAGGGGACTCGTAAGAGTCTTCTCCAGCACCACAGTTCGAAAGCATCAATTCTTCGGCGCTCAGCCTTCCTTATAGTCCAGCTCTCACAGCCACACGTTGCTACTGGGAAAACCATAGCTTTGCTACAGAGTACCAAAAGGCTCAAATTTAGTTTGTAAGCCAGTTTTGACCCTTTTGGTGCTCCGTAGCGGATATGGATGCCATTTTTTCACACACACACACTTATTTATTTATTTCATTTCTACGCCGCCCAATAGCCAAAGCTCTCTGGGCGGTTCACAAAAATTAAAACCAAATGGCACACAATAAAACAATTTAAAATATATAGAACATTAAAACCACAGTATGACAATATGTGGTTTTAATATGTTGCCCCACAGACTGTGGTTGGGAGGGGGGGTGGCAAGAATGGCCCCAGGACCTCCCGAAGTTGCCCACCCCTACTCTGTACAAACAAAGAAACAAAAATCCCCACATGAACAGGGACAAGGCTAGGCTAGACCCCTTCTCCCTGCTTTCTGTGTGCATGGATATTTTCGCAGAAGAGCATTCAGTCATGTGAATCCTCACCTGCAGTCTGAAATGGTACAAGCCCAGACATGTTTGCCACCTCAGGGATCGTATGCAGTCTTATGCATGTTTGTTTATTGATTTATTTTGACAGTTTCTATGCCACCCTTCGGAAAAGGCTCTCAGGGAGTCATAGAGCAAAACAATAGAAACAGAAGGTATGATATGTTTACTCAGACATCCCACAGTACTCGCTGCAGTGAAGGCTGGTGGCTCCGATGTCAGTGGGGCAGTGGCTCTGCTTCAGGTTTCAGTCAGAACCAGCACCTTGGATAGCTCCTTTAGAATTCTGACTGGTGCTGACTGAAACCTGGAGTGGAGCCACTGCCCCACGGATGTCGGAGTCACCAGCCTCCACTGGCTCAGTGGAGTTTATTTGCTAGCAAACACAGATGCAGCATTAGTGCATCACCCACCACTGTTGCCTTCCCTGTGCCCCCGCCTTTGAAAAAACATTTGGGGCATGGCAGCCACTGCCATTTTAGTTTCCCGGATTGCCGCGGGGTGGCACTATATCAGGGCCCTTGTGGGAAATTAAAATGGTGGCTCCCAGACACAGCTCCCTGACACTGCTGCCAGGTAAGCCAGAGGGCACTTTTGTCTAGGGCCCACTCAAAGCTGGAACTGGCCCTGAGAAAGCATTTAGGATTGCAGCCTGAGAACAAAGCCAAAGACATCTAGGAGGAGGAGTAGTCTCGTGCGGCTGATCAGGACTGTGGCAGGGAGAAAGGGTGAACCCCCGCTCCCCTCATGCTATGGCCCTACTCTGGCTCCGACCACCCCCTGGTTATTTGTCAAACAAAAAGCAGTGATGCGAACCCCATGACAGTGGTCATATCTAGGTATCCAAGAAAGCTCTTGGGTTCTGTTGGAGGAACGTAGGAATCTGCCTTATACCAAGTCAGATCTTTGGTCCCTTTGGCATAGTACTATTGACACTGACTGGTAGTGGCTCTCCAGAGTTTCGAGCAGGATCCTTTCCTCACCTTACCTGGAGATGCCAAGGATCGAACTTGGGGACATTCTGTATGCAAAGCAGGTGCTCTACCAGTGAGCTATTGTCCCGCCCCAGCTAGTTTTCTTGGTTAAGGCAGAGTGAGGACAAGAGCCTAGATATTTGGCCCCCTGGGGAGAACTATTGGTGAAGAGAGGGGAACAAAGCCTAGTGGGTTAAGGATAGGGATTACAGATGTTGTTAAAACTGTTCCCTCTGTGTTTCACTGATTGTCAGGCATCTTTTGTTCCATCATCTGCTCATTGGCGGAAACACGTTTTTTTAGGCATGCATGAGAATTGGTTCCATTTGCCCAAATGCGTATTTGAGCTAATGTGTATTGGCACAAGTGCACATTTGCATGAATCCCCCAAAAAGTTTAAAAAAAACAAAACGGTCTGCAGATCCATGGAATGCGCACGACTTGGGATTCTGCTATGGAATCTGAAAATTAAATTCATAGAACTCCGAACTCATTTGAATCCATTGTGGATTTGTGTGACAGCCCTAGCTAGTTAAGGAATGAAAGGCTCAAGGTGGGGCAGGGGTGGGGGTCTAATGGGTTTGAATCTGGGAAACATTAACGCTTAAGTCATGGAAGGGAAAAAATATGTCAGCGCTTGAAGAGAACCTGACCATCTCATTTTATCCCTGTCTCTAGGGTATCCAACAGTTCTTGGAAGGGTATGTACCATGTTCAAGTGTCTTTATGAGCAACTGCTAAGGCCCAGTTTGCAGCATAATACATATTTTTTTTCTATGCGTATGGAGTAGTTGTTGTTTTTTCTTCCATGGAGCAGCACTAAAGCATATCAACTTGTACCTGAGCACAAGGTGGTAAAACTCAGACAAAAGTTTTACTATTTGGATTCTGCTACATGTATAAATTGGGCGCTGCATAAGCGGAGTCTGCACCTGCAGAATGAGGGGTAGAAAGGCCTGAATCACTTCAGGCTACAGATGGGGTGGGTTGCATTTTTGAATGCCCCCATATTAAAACAAAATAAAACCTCAATACAAATATAACTGCCCAGAGAGCTTTGGCTATTGGGTGGTATAGAAATATAATCAATCAATCATTTTAAAATGCAGGAGAACATTTGAAATGTGATCCCCAACCTACCGTCTGAAATGGTGCAGTCCACTCTACTAGCTCAGGATTCCAGACTCATTCCCACCCAGGGAACGAACCATGCAATCGATTTCCCCACCCCCGAACCCCAAGGGCTGATCTAGGCTGAGGTTTTTGATAAACTGGGAAACATTTTGCCCCTATTTTCCATGTAATGAAGAGCCAACCCCCACCCCTGCATCTTCGGAAGCAGAAGTATTATCATTTGTAATAAAACGCACCCCAAATGGGCTTTTTTTAACTAAGCACTGTATCAGCACAGAGGGTCTGATAACAATAACAGAGATGAGCACAGCTGTCCACTCTGTGAAGGAACAGAAGTCCCATCCACAATGTCCAAAGGAGGTCCCTGGAAGAAGAGTCCTGGTTGCATCCGTGGGGCGACATGGCCACCAAGTTGCCGGCAGCCTTAGGTTCAGCCCTCTGAGGGCAAAGGGAGTGGCTGGGGGGCTCTCACTCCCTGCCTCCAACTGGGAGCAGCAGCAGAGCAGGAGGATATTTTGTGTCGCCTGAGGGAGGACAGGTCCCAAAGGCGGGCGGGCGGCATGACTTAGCCCCACCATCCCCAGTCAGTCCCTCGCTCACCTCTACAGCCATGGTCATATTCCCTCTGTATGCACACGGAAATTGAAATAATGACATCTTCCTTATTTTATTTCTATCTTTAATTTGTATTTTTTTGCTTGAATTTGGCGCCCCACTTAACTCGGCACCCTGTCCGACCGCCTAGTTCGCCTGTATGGACAGGCCATTCCTGTTCCCACCTCCTCCTGTCAAACATGTAGACCAGACCAAGCCTTACTAAGCATAACCGTGCTTCTAATTCCTCCCCACCAGATTACCAGCAAAAGTGGAGGTTCAGCCTGAAGGAGACAAGGATGATCTTGCTGTCCTTGGTAGAAGACTCAGCCTGGGCAAGTTCAAAGGCCCCATCCAGCATCTGGCATGTGCACCGATGTGTCCTGTCTTTATGCAAGGTAACGAAGAGGAGCTTGATGCTGCTAGATCACAGCACAAAGCGCAGTCACAGAGTTCCATTATGGCAGGGGGCAGAACCAAATCTGGCCCTCAGGGGTGGCCCAGACAGCCACGCCCCCTTTTTCCTGACCACCAATTGTTGTGCAGACACCAGCTTCTGTGCAGTTTTTTCCCCATTCTAAAAGGTTGAAAGGCCTCTCCTAAGGCCTAGCTTTAAGCTATACATATGGTGATATTTTTGCTATTTCGGCACCCTCCCCTTTTGCCTCTGGCCCCGCCCACCACTGGAATGCGGCCCTCGAGAGCTTCTCTGACATGGAATTCAGCCTTTGGGCTGAAAGAGGTTCCGCACTAGAGGCACCAGATAGCAGTGACACCGGGCAGAAGTATTTAGTAGGTTGACGGAAGTACATTTGGGGTGAGGTATATATTTTTCCCTGTTGTAACAAATTCCAAATACTGCAAATTTGAAAAGTAAACTTCCTTGGGGTGCAATCCTTTGTCCGATAGAGATCAGCTAGACAGCCATAGGACTGGTTTCCAGGAGCCCACACTTCAAGGTCGGTTCCCGGAGAACTGCCTCCCTGCCGCCTCATAGGCAGCGTGGATCGGCCCCGGGCTCCATGCTCATAGGAGCAGCGTGGAGTGGGGCAAAAGGGACATCCCCGGGGGCGGGGAGTGCGAAAGTGCTGATACGACGCTTCCTATGTATTGTCCGGCCTCCCCAACCCCTGCTCCAATGTCCTGCGCTAGACAGCCAAAATCGGCCATCTAGCTGTGAATGTCGGGCGGCCGGAGTGTGGAGGGGAGGATCCTCTCTGCGCTCCTCCCACTGTGCATTGGATAGATGGTCGCCTCCGAGTTTGGAGGCAGCCGCCTACCTGCATAGGATTGCTCCTTCCATGTCATTTTTAAATCTAGATTTTACAAGGAGAAGTTAGAAGCAGGTTTGCTCAGTGAATGCTGAGCAGAAGCCCACTCTGCCTCCTATTAGTCCAAGGTTCTACGGTGCCCTTTGTTAATTTTGGGTCTTTTTATTAAATTCCAAAGTCACTAGACAAGAATCACTATTAGTGGTTTGGATCCAGAATTATGCTGGATCAGCTGCACTGGCGGACATGGGCTTCCCTGCCCCCCCCCCACAGCAGCCCTTCCAGCCCTGTGAAAATGTGACGCAGAGCCAGAAGACCCTGCTGAATGGTGGGTGACCTATGATGTGGGGAGGAGGTGAGATCCCACAAAATTGGACGGAGGGATTTATGTGAGCAGGGCCCTTCCTCTTGTGGAAGGTCCCTTCCTTTCATGGAAGGCAGATTCTGGATTCAACTCCATAACAGAGTGCTAATCAGTACTTACTCAACAACACCAAAAACACTGCCACCAACGCAGAAGCTGTCCAATGAGGACTGGGCATGTGTGGTAGCCATAGGCATTGACTGTCATTTGGAAAAGAAAACTCGGGTGGGGTGGGGGGTGTATAGGTGGAATGGAATGGCCTGGTGGAGGAGGAGATGACTGGCTGGCTGGAACTCTGAACAGGAGCACTCCCATTAGGAGAGTGAAAATGCACTGCAACATTTTGCAGCTCCCCATTTATTTATGCATTTGTTTTTAGCTCAGCCAAAAATACTCCCAAAGTAGCTTACGTACAGTGAAAACAAGACAATGTGGTGTAGTGGTTGTGATGTTTGGTCCTTGGGACATCTGAGGTCTAGTCTCCATCCACTCAGGCCATGAAGCTCACTGGGTGACTTTGGGCCTGTCACTGGCTCTCACCCTAACCTCCCTCACAGGGTTGTTGTGAGGATAAAATGGAAAGGAGGAGGATCATGTAAGCTGCCTTGGGTTCCTTGCAAGAGAAAAAATGGTGGGATATAAATGTAATATTTTTTTTTAAATTAAAAGACACGCCCTGCCCACACACTCACAATCTAAAAAAATACAACACACAAGGAAAAAGGGATGAGAAGGGAAGAGGAAAAAATTATTCTTTCAGCAAGGCTGGTGGAATAGCTCTACTTCCCCTCTCATATCCCTCTGTACAGCCTGCTGGAATGGCTGCTGGTGATGACAGTAGCCATATTATCCATGCCATCCAACACCATTCTTTTTTAGATTATAAAGGGCAAAATAGCAGTACAGGTAATTTCCTGGGACTTTCCACAGATTGCATTAACAATCTCTACCCACCCACTTCTTTGCTCTTTGTAATCTAAAAAAAGAATGGAATAGGCCAGGGTAGATAATCTGCTGTTGATGCCATTCTTTCCTTTTCTTTTTAAACCAGAGTTAGAACCTGTCCAGCTGGACCCCAGCACCGCTCATCCCGTGTTTACTATCACCCACAAGGGAACGTGTATGACTGTTCAGGAACAGCTTCAGAAATACCGGGATAACCCACAGAGGTTTCAAAACTATTGGATTGTGCTTGGGAAAAATGGCTTCCTTGCAGGTAGACATTACTGGGAAATACAGACTGAAGCTTGGGCAGGATGGTTGATCGGCGTAACTGCAGAGTCCATCGAAAGGAAAACCAAGGCTGAGCCTAAATATTTTCAAGATAAGCTCTGGGTTTTAAACCTAGACAAAACGGAAGTCACTAGTCCTGGGGATACAACATCATGTTGTCGGATTGGAGTGTATCTGGACTATGAGGAAGGCCAAGTCTCTTTTTATGATGCAAAGGGTGGGTCTCACCTTGGGACGCACAGGGCCCAGTTCAAAGAGAAAGTCTACCCTTTTTTCCATTATTTTTCAGTCAATTCCAAGAAAAATGAATCCTTGAGAATTTGTCAGAAGTAGGAAACTGAAGCACCTGTAAACATATTGCCTTTCCATGTATGTATCCCACAGCTGCCAGAATCTCTACTGCAACTTGATTTGAGCTGCAGTCATATACCACGTATAGCCTTGTTGCAATCAATGGGATTTGTGCTGTAGGTTTCTTTTAGTGCTTTCAAGCTAATCAGAGGGTTGTTCCTCCCCCCAAATTAATTACGATAGTTAAGCTGATATGAAATGAGGGTAAGCTTGCAGTGTAGATGTACTGTCTCACATTACTCAGGTTCAGTACCAGATCTTCCTGAACGTCTAAGATTGTACCTGCATTCGGGATAGAGGCCTCAATGGTAAGAGCAGTTCAGCAATGGAACCAGCTGCCTTTGCAGGTGGTGGGATCTCCCTTGCTGGAGGTTCTCAAGCAGAGGTTGGACAGCCATATCTTGGGGATTTGCTAGCTCTGGATTTCCTGCACTGAGCAGGGGGTTAGACTAGATGGCCTCTACCACTCTAGCCCTATGATTCTGTGATGGGCAATTCTAATCTATTTGGTCAATCCAAATCTGTTGCTCAGAATATATTGTTTGAGTTATGTCTTTTTTGTATTTTAATGTTTGTATTTTGTGTACGTTTTGTTCTTATGCATTTATAGAATTAAATACATGTTAAAACATCTCAGACAAGTATAATAAAGGACACAAAGCTCTGTACGGAATAGAAACGCTATGCTCACTGGCAGATTCTCCACTCCTACCTTGGATCTGGCATGGTTTCTCCTGGGAGCCGCACAACAATTTGTAGAAAATGAAATCACGAAAGAAAACAAAAAAAAGGATCTTCCTTTCCTGCTCTCGGGGTGTCCAATTCTGCAATAGTATCTCTGGCAGCAAAGAACTTCAGTGCATTCAAGCTCAAAATGTATATATTAAAGGCAGCTGCCGGCGAGATCACATCACTCCAGTGCTGAAGGAGTTGCACTGGTTACCAGTTGTTTTCCGGGCCAAATTCAAGGTGTTGGTTTTGACCTTTAAAACCCTATATGGTTCCGGCCCAGCCTATCTTAAGGAGCGCCTCCAGCAGCACCAGACAGGCCGCTTAACAAGATCAGCCTCGGATGGCCTTCTCTCTCCCATCAGCCAGGACAGCTAGACTGGTGGGGACGAGGGAGAGGGCCTTTTCTATGGTGGCCCCCACTCTGTGGAACTCCCTCCCTAGGGAACTCCGCCATGCCCCCTCTTTAATGAGCTTCCGTTGTGCATTAAAAACGTGGTTGTTCAGGCAGGCATTTGGGGTGGGTTAGGGTATTTTAGAAAATGTTTTTACTGTAGAATGTTATTGTTTTAAACTGTTTTATTGTATGTTGTACATCGCCCAGAGTGGCTGGGTTACCAGCCAGATGGGCGATTAATAAATTTAATAATAATAATAATATATTTGTAAGACATCTTGCAGCTCCTTTTCTGATGTTCCCACTGCAGCCCATTGTGGGATTTCCCCTAAGGAAACATGGCAGCAGGAACAGAAGCACCCAAAAGCCACTTGCAAGAAGCAGAGAAAGGTGGAGGGGCGGCAGGGGGGAGGGCAGGGGCTTGGTGGTTCTGTTGAGTGTCTTTGTAGTGAATGCCTGTAGAAAAGTAAAGGTGGGGATGGGGGAAGAGTGGGGATATGAATTGGGTCCCTGGCAGGGGGCGTGGGGGTGGACATCACCTTTCTGCTCCTGATCTCCTGAGTTGAATCAAGGTTCTGTGTTCTGCGAAAGGAAGGGCTATGCTCACTGAAAGAGCCCTGCCTGAATTTTGGGGTTCCCCCCTCCCCTCCACAGCTCACCCTGTTTGGCAGGATCTCCTGACTCTTTGTGCAGCATTTTGAAGGGACTGCTGTGGGAAAGAGGGGGCAGGGTAGTCCACTTCCATTGACCCATCTTAAATCTGGATCCGACCCATGATTTGGCACAATGGGAGCTTCCCCTGCCCCCAATACAAATAGCCTGTGTGAGGGGCCCAGACTCAGAAGGCAACAGGAGGCAAAGGGTTAAAGCCTAACAACATCCCACCTGCCAGAGTCCAAATGTGGATCAGGTGGAGTTGGGCAGGTGCCCCTATTTACTTTTAAAAAGCCAACAATTGACCGGGTTCACACAACATACTAATCCACACTCAATGGTTGAGTGTGGTTTGTTATTGAACCATGGGTTGTTTGTTGAGCCATGGGTTATCACATTGTCTGAACGCAGTCAGAGTGGCTTGTTAACCATGCAGTGTGCCTTATTTTCTCAAACAAGCCCCCATGAGAACCCATGGTTTGTTGTTCGGTTGTTCAGGGTGGCTAACAAGCATTGGCTACCCCATTAAAGGGCACATAGGTTTAGTTTGAGCTTATTTTGGTTCTGGTGCGTTACTGCAATAGCAAAAATTAAAAAAAACAAAGTATCCAACATAGCCTTTCTTTCTCACCATGAATGGTATCTTTTTATTACTAAATTGTAATGTATCTCAGAAAGACACCAATATTGAGATTTGCTTGTAAGAAAATTACTTTTAACCAGTTGAGCTAGAACTGCTGGAAAACCTAAGCTGTTTGTTCAGCTGGTAAGATTTCATTTTGCTTAGTGCAGATGATGACTCCCCACTCTCCCAATACCCTGTTTCAAAACAGCCACTCTGTTTTATACCCAGTTTATTGACAGTGATTAGAAAAAAAGTTATTTACAAGTTTAAGGCAAGGTCTCCGTGTTACGAGCTGCTGCTTCAGGATCAACGCCGTCTCTTTGCTGTGCTGGGCGGGGCAGGGGCTGTTTGCACCCCAGCCCTCCTCTTGCTGGCTCTGGTTGCGGGAGCAGCAGGGCTGGCAACAGGTGAAGTGGCCACCCCCCCATCCAAACGGTGGCCATCCAAATCTACCTTCTGCTGCAATATCCCCGTCAGGATGAACTCTGAATTGGTGATGGGGACTCTGGCATCCTGTGCTGCTTTGCAGCGGGGCAGGTCGTCAGGACAGGAAATGACAATGCGTTTGTCCTTGAAAAGGTTAAAATTTAGGGTTAAAACACTCCCAGACCTCCCTTTAGTCATGTATTTCTGCTCTGGGTCATGCTCCAAGGGATGCCTGCAACAGCACACCATCTCCTGGCTCACCTTATAGGCTCGAGGCATTCTGGGTAAGAAGGTCCCTCCGCTGCATTTCACAATGTCCCTCATGTGCTCCGGCTCCGGCTTGACGTTAGGGGTGACGTGGATCTCGTAGCCCTGGAAAGGAAAGAGACAGGGCTCAGAGGGAAGTCCCGCTGCCTGGTGGTGGGGAGAGGGAGTGCCAAATCTTAGTGAGAAGGAGTTTAGCAAGGATGGACCACTGGTGGACCCAACATTCAGATTTGAAAATCCATGCCAGATGTTGCACACCCCACCCTCACCCAGGGGAGAGCATTTGCGTGCCCGTGAAATCCACTGTCAATTGCACCATCGTTAAGGTCACACATTTTCTGAATCTTCATGCGATATCACCACCCCACAACTGTCTCAGGGGAGGGCCATTTTCTTCCCTATCCCCCATAATATGAAATGTCAGTTAACAAGCGAAACCAAAGAAAAATTGAGTGTTGGGTTACACATCCTGGGGAACTGACAGGGTTCCAGTTCCTTTAACACAGGGCTGGGGAACCTTTCCTGGCCCGAGGGCCGAATTGACCCCAGACCAGAATGTCAGGAATCGCATGCCAGCAGCGGGCAAGACCACCACCTAAAGTAGGCAGGACTACCATTGGCATGTGGCCCACACACACATTCTCACATATTCTGTCTCTCTTGCCTCGCTCACGCTCACGCACACATCCCATTCTCACAGATATGCACCCCACTCCCTCCCCAACACTGAGAATAGGAGCCTCTATCTGTGCTGGGGAAAGGGAAAGATCTGATTTCCAGGTGCTGATGGGAATTAAGAGGTTTTTCCCTGCTGGGGAGAGGGGGCGGGGCCTGGGGGAGAGGGGGCGGGGCCTGGGGGAGAGGGGGCGGGGCCTGGGAGAGAGGGGGCGGGGCCTGGGAGAGAGGGGGCGGGGCCTGGGAGAGAGGGGGCGGGGGCAGGGCCTGGGGGAGAACCTCACAGGCTGGATGGCAGGCCAGAGGTTCCCCATGCCTGATTTAACGGCGGTATCTCGGGGAAAAGTTCAAAGAGGTGCAGTTATTTTGCATCCCGATGGCTCCAGTGACAGGGACAGATTTCCTTGTCATGCATACCTGGCTAGGTGGGAATTTGTGGGAGTGAGCCACGGTACGGGCTGCTAATTATGGCCTCACCTGGAGCAGGCCCCCCTCTTTCTGCGCCCTCTGCAGCGACGTGGTGAGGCTGAACCGGAAGTTCTTCTCCTGCTCGGGGTCGCAAACCAGGAAGCTGTTTGGAGCCAGGAAGAAGGAGTTCCGCTTACTCTGTGAGGGGAGGGGAAAAAATGAACAGGAGATAAGAAAGGAGGCAGGAAGCGGCAGAAAGATCTCCCCCTTCCCCTTAAAGTAGGGCCCTAGGTTCCCAGGGCGATCAACAAAGCAAGCTATAAAAAGATAGAAACAGCTACCTCATTGCCAGGGGAAGCTGGTGGCGCTGGTGTCAGTGGGGCGGTAAATCCACTGCGGGTTTCAGTCAGAACTCTGAAGGAGCTATCCAAGGTCCCGAACCGCTCTCTGGAGAATAAAATCCACCCCTCCAACACACAACCCGAGAATGCAGGATTGGGACATCCCTGCCCTAGAACGTCGTGGGAGGGCAGCAGAGGAAGCCGCTCACCTTCTCCAGCCAGTCGAGGGTAACGATGGGGATGCCCCGGGCCAGGGCGCACAAGAACTTGACGGTGCGGCGCACGCGGTCCGTCACAAGGTGGGTGCAGTCGAAAACGGATTCCGCCAGAGAACCCCCGAGCTCCGTCACCACGCGCTCCCCCTCCTCGTCGATCACCCCCGTAAACAGCACCTGGGAGGGGAGGGGGCAGCAGAGCGGAGGAAGAAGTCATTCAGTAGACACATGGCGCCTCCAGGGCACAGTCACGTTTCTCAAAAGTGAGGAACCCGGGCCCCACTTCTCCTGAACTCCCTTTATTTGTCTCTCTCTCTCTGAAGCTGAGGGGACCGGTTGCA
Organism: Heloderma suspectum; assembly: GCF_057233095.1. Classification (NCBI taxonomy): domain Eukaryota; kingdom Metazoa; phylum Chordata; class Lepidosauria; order Squamata; family Helodermatidae; genus Heloderma; species Heloderma suspectum. The sequence continues at coordinate 345,666,134 of NC_139459.1, forward strand.
AGAGGCTCCCTGCCACACACAGGCATCTGTGGACTGGAGTCCTGATCTATCACTGGCAGAAGACGAAAAATAGAATAAGACATGTTCTGTGAAATCTTTGGCACAACCCTCTGTACTAAGGGCGGGGAACGTGCTGCCCTCCGGTTGCTGTCAGATTCCAAATCCCATCAGCCCCATGGCCAGGGAGGATGGAAACTGGCATCCAAGAAGATCTGTGGGGCCGTTGCCCCATACCCTACTGCAAGTCAGCCCAAGCGCACATCCCGGCAAACATCACATATTCTTCCTGTTTACTTGGCCTCCATTTCCCTGACTCCCTTGAGTCTAGATCTAGACTCGTGTCCTTCCCAGATGTGGCTGGACTGCAACTCCCATCAGCCCTAGCCAGCACAGCCAATGGTGAGGGATGATGGGAGTGGGAGCCAATTACATCTGGCTGGCCACCCATTCCCCATCCCTCATCTAGATTGTAACCCCCTTGAGGTTGAGACCTGCCCACTCCTTCTTTGTCAAGTGCCATGGACTTGGATGGTGGCATATAAATAGTAACTTCTCACTCTCCCACAAAACCACACATGCACACACACATACGGGAAGCTCGCATTCGAACAAAACCAGCAGCTCTTCCCAAATCAGGTTGGTATGGTGAGGCAGCGGCCAAGAGGCTGACATTCCACAAGGCCAACGCGGATCAGCGGGAATCTTCTGACGGGGCGGGGGAGGCATTCAACCCACTGAGGCATTGGCTAGTGAGAGGACGAAGGCGCCACCTGCCACAAAGTCCTTCCCTTCCCTGGCACACTAATGTCCACCCTTCTCTTTTCTGCCCCACTTCTCCAAAGGAAAGCCTGCCCCACAACTTGGTTTCACCCCTTTCCCAGCTATTTCAGACAGGCATTCCTACCCTGGTAACCTCAGGGTCAGCTCCAGCGGGTGTTTACTGCAAAAGACAAACGAAGAGTGACCCGCCCCAAGAAGCAGACACTGACTGGCAGTGGTTCTCCAGGGTTTCAGGGACGGGTTTTTCCTGCTCCGCCTGGAGATGTTGGAGACTGAACCTGAGATCTTCTGCACAGAAAGCATAGGATCAACCACGGAGCTATGGCCCACCATTTCCATCCTAAGGGTTCCCTAAGGTAGCCTTGTAAATAAACCCACAGAAGTTACTAACCTGCAAAAATGCTTAGTAGCCTGCAGGGGGCTGGAAGAGGAAGGATGGAGAACTGCGTTCATCCTGCAGCAGCCCACTGCATTTCTATGCTGAGCATGGAGGTGGGGGCTTCCCTCCTCTGGCAGCCAACTTGGGTTTCTATGCTGGGCGCAGAGAAGGGATGGAGCACCCCATCGCTCCTCTGCCAGCCCACCCACTCACCTGCACGCAACTCCTTGTCACCTATGGTGACCAAGCTAGTGCTTAAATACAAGGCTGCCCTAAGAGTTCCAAAATCCCAGAGCTAGGACTGCTCCAGCGGTTGTCCTTGGCACGTGCCCCACCCCAATCCCACCCTCCACCCCGAGCGGTGCTTGCAATACCTTTGGGGCAGGAATACCACAGCCCTGGGATCGGTTCCGGGACTGGGCTCTCATCCCCGCTGCCTTGCTTTCTGTGCTCAGACGCTGCGACCTCCTCGCTGAGGATGGAGTGGACTGCGTTGGCTCCTGGGGGGAAAACGGTGAGAAAAGAAAGACACACTTGCATCGGGACTGAAAGACTCACCGTTTTAGCCAACCCTCTGGCTAACAAGCCCCTCCCTCAATCAGAGAGCCCATCTCCTGGTTGTCACATTGCATTGACAGACAGTCACCAAGCCCCTCCCACCCAGCAATTTAGCCCCACCTACTGGTTGCTATGCTTTACCACAGGGCTGGACAAAAGGTTGATTGGGGTTTACTGGTAGATCTCAGGTCACTTGCAGTAGATCAGCAAGTCTTCCTGTCTCCCAAAGCTTTAACAACAGTGACAACTAAAAGCCTTCTTTTCCTCTTAAATGAGGCTGCTGAAATCAAGAAACCTTGAGGGGGAAAACCCAGGAGTAGATTTGTGCACCAAAGGATCTCTGTGCAAATTCCAGGTCCCTTCCTGAAAACAAACTCCTGGAAACAACCCCCTGGAAATGGTCATTGCACAATTCTATGGCTGCCTTTCTGGGCTGCCATTTTGCACCAGGCACCAGTTGGTGGAACTTGGGAGTTCAAGTGAGGAACAAGGTAGTAAGCCTAAAGTCTGCCCACCTGTTTTACCCCAGCAGCCTTCCTCAACCTTGTTTTCAACTTCAACTCCCTGTATTGCCCGGCCGTGGGCTTCTCCCTCTTAATTTAGAGGTGCCAAGATAGTGATAAATCAGACCCAGGTTAACTTACAAGGAGTACTTTATTGAGTAACTTACAGCACACAGGCATACCCAATGGTTAGATCAGACAGCTTCTCTGAACCCAGAGCCATTGGATCCAACGGGTCTTATACCATACATGTTAGCAATGAGGCAGCATAACAGCAGCAAGCGCCCCCTTCATTCCCAGCATAGACTAACAGTACTTGGTTCTCAGCACAGCCACCTGTAGCTTTAAGGTAAACAAACTTCACTTCCCAGGCAGAGTGCTTGATAACACTCTCACTCATTAGTATGGAACGTGCTAGGCCTCGCTATCAGCCCTTTGACTCATCTTCACATGCTCAGAGGCTTACTAGCAAGGGAATTGCACTGATAATGAACTTAAGCAAGGCATTATGGATCTCTAGGCCCCTCTAACATTACAGGTGACTTGGTTACGCTCCTGGGGCCAATACACTCCCATCTGCCCCAGTCAGCACAGCTAATGGTCAGGAACGCAGGGAGTTGTCATACCAAATGCTGGGAGGGGGCCAGGTTGGGGAAGGCTGTTCCACGCCAACGCAGCCACCTTCACAAGAACCTAGACTAGCCAAGTCAAGAGCGGTGTTTCTCAGACGGGGAGGAGGCGGTGGGACACGGGAGTTTAGCAAAGGAGCAATTTTCTGGCCAGAACGCTAAGGGCTGGATTCAGCAACACCTCATTTGCCTCATTTTCAGCAACGGAATACACTGCCATATGTGGCTGCAAAACTGTCTCGCTGCAGATCTTGAAGAAATAACTTATTCAACACTTCCGCCTCCCCACCCGCCACCCCAAGGGCTCAAAGTCCTTTTGCGTACATTATCCCAGTAACCCTCGGGAGAAACCTGCAATGTGGGCTGCTAGCATTATCCCCATGTTACAAATATGCGACTTGAGAGATTGCCGCCTGCTACACTCATGACTCTGCCCTGCTACATAACAGCTGAAGAGGACAGCTGGAAGGCCACCACGAACTCCAGCCGTTGTAAGCAGCAGGGGTGTGGGACAAGATGAAGCAGGGACAGGATCTGCACGTAACGAAAAGCCACTGGCGGGAATTTCCCCACAGGGCTTTTTGTTTCTGCAGCAGCCGCCATTTTAAATATTCAAGCCATGGTGGGGGCACACTCTACCTTGTCGTTACGTGCAAAGCCGGCAAAGGTGGGTTGCTGGGGTGCTTGACAAGAAGCCACAGACTGTTTTAGGGTTGCGGGTGGCTTGTCAAGCACCCAATTGACCCCCGCCCGGTTCGTATGTAACGACAAGCTACAGCGTGCCCCCTCCATGGCTGGAATATTAAAAATGGCAGCCGCTGTGGCAACAAAAAGCCGCACAGGGAAATTCCCCCATAGTGGCTTCTCATTACGTGCGAATCCGCCCGGGGTTGGACTAGCTAGCCCATCTATCAATTTAATTAATGATTCTTTGGCATCCAGTGTTCTACAGCAGTTCTTTCTTACAAACCAACTCCTTCAGCTACTGGGCAGTACAGAAATGTAATCAATCAATCAATCAATGGCTCCTCTCACTGCTATGCTACCCACCTGCCCAGGTTTGGCGCCTGTCCCACAATCCTTTGGGCTTGGCATGCTCACTGAAGTACTGCTTGACCGCCTGCTGGCCCGGGTCCTAGAGAGCGGCAGCTGCTGTTCTTCCACAGGTTCTGCTGCTGTTCTCCGCTTCCCCCGCCGGCTTGGCTCCCTGGTCCCTGGGCTCTCCAGAGCCTTTGCCGCCTCTTCCTTCAGCCTGCTGGCAGCACCAGATTGCCTTTGCGAGCCCCTGGCCCGGCCCTGACGCACAGCGCCCGTCGGCTCCCTGTTCTTGGGCTTCTTTTGGGGGCTTACTTCCTCTCCCTCCGGCTGTTCCGGCTTTGCCTCTGGCTCCCCCATGTAGCGCACTGGGTTGCCGAGTTGCCGCAGGCCCCTGCGTCTGGCGACGGGGGCAGCTGGCTCCCTGGGCCCATCTCGGTCACCAGATCCTGCACAGCCACGGCGGCGGAGGCTTCGCCCTTCTGGGGCAGGAGCTGGGGAAGCAGCCGCAGCAGCGGACCGGAGACTGCGCCGCCGCCCAGAAGCAGGGGCCGGAGGGGCAGGGGCCAGAGATTCAGGGGGGTTCTCTTGGGCACACTGCGGCAACTGTAATATTAAAGTGTGATAAGGCCTATTGGGCTACACAAGGCAATCTGGGATGAAGGACTCCTGGGTTCCCACCAGAATAGGAGTGGGTTGTAGCTAGAGATGGGGGAGAAATTCGTTCAGTTTGCATTTTACATGATTTTAATGTGAATTCTGCATTTCCAAACCACTATGCAAACTGAAATGCCTTTGAAATTTACACTTCTTTGAATTTTGCAATGGTGTTCTCCAATCAAAAAATTAATATAGTAGGGGAAATAACATTCAAAAATGCATTATAATGGAAAAATGATGGCAACAAATGTGTATGTTAGGCAAAAATGCATAGAAAGATGCATGTATTAGGAGAAATGTGCACAGAAATGCTTATGAGTTTTCATGGAAACTCAAAAAAACAAAATCTCAAACTTTGCAACAAACCGAATTAATGACTGGAAAAAATGGGAAACGGAGAGAAACTGAAACTGACAGGATCTTCCATCCCTAGTTGTAGGAGTCTTAACTCATAAAGGACATGGGGCCGATCCCAAACCTACCTGCACAGCACCTCTCACTTCTCCCGCTGGCATTGAACTCATTTCTTCCGACTCACCATCAACACGAGCTGGAAGAGACAAAGGATGAGAAGGCTTGGGGTGAATGACGCAGCTTCCATTCCAGCTACCAGGGGACAGTGCTGAACTATGGAATGCCACGCTCCTTCCCTGTAACCGTTGGGGAAACAGTTCCATGTCCCCCACACCGACCCACTAAATCAGGACTAGGCAACATATTGCCCTCCAGAAGTTATAGACTACAAGTCCCACAAACCCCAATGATGGGCCATGCTGGTTGGGGCTTCCAGGAGTTGTGATCCAAACCATCTGGAGGGGATTAGGTTGCCGCACTAAACCCTGCCTTCTTTCCGGAGGACTCATGGAGTCAGATCTTCCAGACTTCTTGACTATTCCAAACTTGCAAAAGATGGTTGTTTGGACTGTGCCACCCTGCTGCACCTACTAATCCCAACCAAGCCTATTATTTGGACTAGTGGGGCTCACCTTGGGAATTGGGGCAGGTCCTGGGTGACCACTGGTCCAGACATCTAAGAAATCCTCCATTCAAAACAGAGGCAGGCCACCTATGGGCCTTCTTGAATGCAGCCCCTGATCCTCTCCCCCGCACCCCAGCTCCATCCCCTCTCCCATTTTTTTCTTGGTCGCACGGAGAGACTGGCCCTGGAGGTCTTTCCCCATTCCAGCTGCCACACTCCATGTTTCTCTCTCAGTCTTGAATGAGAAACCACACGGTGTAGCTGCCAGAACATCTTTTGCTTAGGATGAAATGGCAGAAACAGGGGGACAAAAGTGCTCCAAAAGCCTTCCCTGCCTAGGTGGGGAGCAGGGTGGGGGGATCCATGCTTTCACAAGCCTCCCCTGCCCTGGTGGGGAGGGGGTGGCCCCTTCCCCACTGGAGCAGGGAGGAAAGAGCACATCTGCGCCTGTAAGCGAGGGAGAGTATTGCGAGAGCTGTGTGGTGAAAAAGAGCGCTCTGCGCATGTGCAAGCGGGGAGCAGGAGAAAGAGAGGGCATCAGCTTCACCCACCACCGGCCTTGCCCATGCAGGCCCCCAAAGAGGACCCTGGGCATAAAAAGGTGGCCCACCCCTCATTTAGACCCCGAACAGCGGGACAGAAAGGTGTTTTAAAAGAAAGTCAATCAAGAGGGGTAGACGATGGATGGGACACATTATGGTTGCACCCCTATGCGTCCCAGTGCCGCGTCACAGGCGGGTGTGCATCCTCCCTTTTCTAGACAACCATGTGCTCCCCAAGGCATCCTCATAGCTCACCTGCCCCTTCTCGTGCCTGCGACAGTTCTGCAGGGGTTCCACCTTCAGGGGCCACCACACACACCTGCTCCTCACTCCTGGAGACCCCCTTCACCTCCTGCAACGTCAAGGGTTGGCTGCTGCCAATAGGGGGCGTTTGCCCTGAATAGTCAGGCTGGGTTTCCTCTTCCTTCCCCACTTCCTCCGCAGCAGTGCCCCCTGCTGGCTGTGCGACCGGCTCCGTACAGGGCAGTCCGACAGGACAGGGTTGCGTGCTGTCCTCCAAAAGGCTGGTGGCCTGCTGCCCCCTAGAGGCTGATATTGGAACTACAGGCTGCATCACCTGCTCAGAAAGGTCTTCCCCTTCAGGCAGGTGCTGGGAGATCACTTCCATCTCTTCCTCCGCTTCGGAAACAAAGGCCTGGGTGGGCTCTTCCGACAACTCCCCAGGCTCCTTACAGAACGACTGAGTAGCTTCCAGCATGTACGCGTCTGGATCCGTATCGTCATCTTTCAAAGGAGAGCTGCACCCTGGGAGGAAGAGAAAGAGGACAGCCAGTTCCACAAGTCTTCATTCTCCCCTTAAGCCTGCCTTCCCCAAGCTGGTGCCCCCGCAGGTGTGTGCTGGACATCTCCCATCATCCCCAGCTGGAATGGCCAACGCATCTAGAGGGTGTCAGGTTGGAGGAGGCTGCGTTATGCTAATCCACGGATCTCTCTGACAATCATATGGAACGAGCCGGGCTTTCCTTTCTTAAAATTGGGCTCCAGAGATTATCCTCCTGGTAACCCAGCCTTGCCCAATCTGGTGCCCTCCAGATGTTTTGGACGACACCTCTCAGCATTCCTGACCATTGGCCATGCTGGCCAAGGCTGATGGGACACTTCTGGAGGACACCAGGTTGGAGAAGGTTGTGGTGACACAACCACAATGGTCCCCCGTCCAGCGTCCCCCGCTTCCTTCCGGGGACCGCCTCACCTGGAGTGTTCACGGAGCTTCCAGGGGACGAGGACGTCATCACGGAGGCTGTGAGAAACCGAAACAGAGGCTGGGGTGAGAGCTGACCTCATCCCCACCATGCACAATAAATGAAAGCACCTCACCCACTCACACCTCCTTCAAAGGAGATCTCAGGCACGCCTCCTTTAGCATCTCAGAACGTAGAAAAATGTGCTGAAAACCACGAAGAGTTATTCAATTAAAGCCAGGATGGGGAATGTGTGGCCCTCCAGAGTTATTTATTCATAATATTTATATACTGCTCTTCATTATCAAATCAGAGGGAGATGTACAAAATGCACAAAAACAACAATTAAAATGAAAAACAAAGAGAAAAACAACAACTAGGAAAATCTACCAAGCTAAGTATTAAAATCAGCAAGTGCCTGGGTATAAAGATACGTTTTCAACAGGCGTCTAAACTGTGTCAAGGATGGTGCCTGTCTCCCCGCAGGAGGGAGAGAATTCCAAAGGTGGGGCATCACCACAGAAAAGGCCCTCCCCACTGCCTGCTGTCCGATGTACCTGTGCAGGCAACATGACTACCCAGAGGCCCTGATCTGTAGATACAGATCTGGTACAGAACGCGGTGGCTCGCCTGATTAAAGGCAGCTGCCGGCAAGATCACATCACTCCAGTGCTGAAGGAGTTGCACTGGTTACCAGTTGTTTTCCGGGCCAAATTCAAGGTGTTGGTTTTGACCTTTAAAACCCTATATGGTTCCGGCCCAGCCTATCTTAAGGAGCGCCTCCAGCAGCACCAGACAGGCCGCTTAACAAGATCAGCCTCGGATGGCCTTCTCTCTGTCCCATCAGCCAGGACAGCTAGATTGGTGGGGACGAGGGAGAGGGCCTTTTCTGTGGTGGCCCCCACTCTGTGGAACTCCCTCCCTAGGGAACTCCGTCATGCCCCCTCTTTAATGAGCTTCCGTCGTGCATTAAAAACGTGGTTGTTCAGGCAGGCATTTGGGGTGGGTTAGGGTATTTTAGAAAATGTTTTTACTGTAGAATGTTATTGTTTTAAACTGTTTTATTGTATGTTGTACATCGCCCAGAGTGGCTGGGTGACCAGCCAGATGGGCGATTAATAAATTTAATAATAAATAAATAAAATAAATCTCCATGCATGGGCAGGTTGATGTAAGAGAAGGTGCTTCCTGTGGTGGGTGGACTGCAACTCCCATCAACCCCAGCCAGAGTCAATGGTGAGGAGTTGCAGTCCAACCCCACCTGGAGCACCACACATTCCCCATCCTTGTAATGAAGAGCTTCCAAGTGGATTCAGTGCAAAAGAAGTTTACAGGTGAGAGATGCAGGAGGATTCCAGACAGATTTTTACTGAGCCCTGACAGTCCAAAGAGCAGGTCCTGGCCTGACAGGATCAGTGCGGGCGGCACAGACTAACAGAGTGACCTGCCCCTGCCCCCACTCAAGTAAGCACTTAGGAGTGCAGATGAATCCGCGGGGAAAGCTGTCCTGCAGACAAGGCCTAAACCGACTCACCTTTCCCAAGCTGGAGCTTGGTTGCCTTTAGATCCCCCCCTATGCCAAACGCCTGCGTGGCCTCCTCCTCCAGGGCATTGCTGGAATCTGGCCGGGGGGAGACACAGGGAAGGTGTTACTCTTCAGTGAATGGCGTATTAGGACGACCCAATTTGTGGCTAGGGGGGCTCCAACTATTTTTTAAGTTGAAAGGAGGAGCTGAAAGGAGTCTGGATTGGACTCCGAAATGCCGACACTGCTCCCTTCACGGCTCACCTCCCAACTCCGCTGTGATCCACCAGGTGTCACCCCACTCACCCGCCAAAACTAAGATCCTTTGTAGACTGACACTTAGGAATAGTAGAAGAGCCCTGCTGGATCCATCCAAGAACATCGGAAGAGCCCTGCTTCATCAGACCAAGGCTCCATCTAGTCCAGCATTCTGTTCACACAGTGGCCAGCCAGCTGCCCATGGGACACCCACAAGCAACAGCACCCTCCTGCCCAGGTTCCCAGCAACTGGTGTACGTAGGCACACTGCCTCTGATGCTGGAGATAGCATGTAGCCATCAGGACTAGTAGCTATTGGTTTAGGGCCCTTACACATCAGTGAGAAGTCTAAGGGAAGCGACTGCATAACACTGCCTCATGACCTGTCAGGATCTCCAAAGCTGACTGTGAGAACGCAATGCGGCCTTGACCAGAACAGGGTCCCCCAACGCGGCGCCCGCAGGCACCTCCAATGGCGCCTGCACAGCTCTTCACTCCCTGTCCCCTTTGAAAAATAATAACAACAACAACAACAAAGGGGAAAATGGTGGGGCACCAGGTTCTCTTTCCAGTTCCTGAACCTGTCGCTGATCAGCAGGCAGGAAAAGAAAGCAAGGCAAAGGGGTAGAGGGGAGAGAAAGAGTGAGGCTAGAGGCTAGGAGGGGGGAAACGCAGCAAGGTGAAGGGGTGAGTGAGAGAGAAAGAGCAAGGCTAGGGGCTAGGAAGGGAGGGAAAGGAGATTCCATGAGTTTTTCTTGTTTATCATAGGATCACAGAATAGTAGGGTTGGAAGGGGCCTACAAGACCATCGAGTCCAACCCCCTGCTCAGTGCGGAGCATCCCTGAGAGATGGCTGTCCAGCCTCGCCTTGAATTCCTCCAGTGTGGGAGAGCCCACCACCTTCCCTAGGTCAGTGACCGCATAAACCTGCCTCCTCCCCATGACCTATCAGGATCTCCAAATTTTCCCCTGGCAGGGATGGGCACTCCTGTCCAACTCAGCCTTCCCCAAACCTGATGCCCACCCACCCCCGATGCGTTGGACTATAACTCCCACAACCCCCATCACCGGCCACGTGGGCTGGGATGATGGGAGATGTAGTCCAACACATCAGGAGGGCACCACGCTGGGGAAGGCTGCTCCAGAGCAAGAGTGCAGAAAGGCTATCAGCAATGGCTGCTCCTGTTCCACATCTAGTACCACTGGTGCCCAGAGACCACAATGCCCACATGAGCAAAACACAGCCTGTAAAAGCCCTAAAGGCCGCAGCACCTGGCCTCACATGTTCTAATCCACTCTTCCCCCGGAGATCCCGGAATCATGGTCTCTCAACCCCGCCTGGCCTTACCCCACTGGACTTCACTCCTCTTTCAGGGGAACCAGGAGTCCTGAGCATCCCTTACCTGCCGCCGTGGTGTCTCTCGCCTTTCCAATCCTGGGAGATGAGGTCTCGGTAGGCAGGAAACACTGTGTTGCCTGGAAAGCCAGGTCAGGATCATCTGGGGGAAGAGAATGGAGAAAGGAAGAGAAATGGTGGAGACAGAAGGATATTTCTGATGTGTAGGCGCGAGTGTCGATGCGTACACAGCCTAAACGGCACAAACCAAAGGTCTGCAAGAGCACAACATTATCTTAAGAACCCTGCCCCCGGTAAGGGGGTGGGGGAACCCCAAACACAGCACAGTGAGGAACGAGCATGCTCAGTGGGCACGGAATGCTGACTGTTGGGGAGGGGTGGGTGGGCAGAATGGAGTATCCCAAGAGAAGGCATGGCTTGAAAAAGGAACAGAAGCATTCCACACTGCAACGTTTTGTTGCATGTCCAACTGGTGAACCTTACATCCCAGCATGCCCTGCTCCCACACATGCAGCAGGATGCCCGACTAGTACAAGGCCCTGCTCAGTGCAATTGCACAAGCCACAGCTACACCTCCACAGCTCAGAGGGGCAGCAGCGGTGCAAAGTCGCAGGCCTTTTTCTGTATCACCACAACGCCTCACGTTGCACCATGGTTAACCATGCCTGGACCTGAAGCTATCCACATCGCGCTTGCCTAAACAGACAACAGGATTTGGATGTTAAAAAATAAACTAAGATCCGCAGTTAGAGAATCCAGCCAGAGCTGGATAGAAAGCAGGAGAGGGATTAGAAATGTGTCTTGCTTTCCTTCCTCTGTCCCCTCACCATTGGTGTCGCTGCCATCTCCTGAATGGGACTCGTTTCCCTCTGCATCTGTATCTTCATCCTCTTTGCAAGGTTCATGGTGGACTCTCACTGCCGTGGCAGAGCTGGTTGCTTTCTCCCCATCCACGCAGGATCTTGCGGGGGCTAGTAACTGAGTGTCCTGCTCTTGTAGGGGTTTCTCTGGCAACGGGGCGCTCACTTCCTCCACGTCCGTATCACTGTCGTCTTGGGCCACGGAGTCCTTGTGGAACGGAGAAGCCGCTTCCGCATCTGTGTCACTGCCCACATCTCCAACACAGCCAGGGCTCTTCTGGGGACCATCATCTGGATTCCCACGGCAGCTCCCCCTAGCTCCGCCGCTGGGCCCAGTGCCAGTGATGCTGCGGCTCTTCCTTGAGTCCACCTCTGGATTTTCAGCCTCCTCCTCCACATCTGTATCACTATCTACAGAGAGAATGGGCAGGGATGGATTCTGAGGCACAACGGTCGCCTTCGCTATGACCTCACGGTTTTCCAAGGGCTTTTTGCCACTGAAGCCCCTGGACTGTCTGTTGAGAGCTCTGCAAGTCCCTTGGGGTGCCATGCTAGGCGCCTTCACCTCCCCTACAACATCTTCATGCCCTTCACCATCATCCAGGTCACTGCTCTCCTGTGGCGCAGATCCCTTGCTGGGGCTCTCTTCCACATATGCGCCGCTGTCCTTGCAGCTTGGAGGGTGGGGGCTGTGAGGACGAGCCACATCCAAGTTCTCCAGCGCCAGGTCAGCCATTGCCACGTCTGCATCGCCATCACTGTCCCCAACAGGCGCATGGGTCTTCGAAGCCCCCTCCAGGTTCTCCCCTTTAAGGGATGCATCCTCCATAACCATCTTGCTGTGTTTGTTTTCCATGGGTGGCAAGGCCCGCTCACACACATCTGGATTCTCCACAGCCTCCTCCACGGCCGTGTCAAGGTCCCCTTTCTCATCGGGCCGATGAGCCGACGTGGGATGCACGACATCACGGCTGCCTCCGGCCCCTTCCACATCTTTGCGGCCATCCTCATTTTGGGGAAGGGGCTCTTGGCGGGGAAGAGACACAGCCCTTTGATTCTCCATCTCCCCTTCGGGATCTGTGTCATCATCATCCCCATTTCCAGCAGTCTGGTGGGTCTTCAGAGCTGGGAGGCCTGGGCCTTCTCCCCCCTCCTCCACATCTGTATCGCTACTCATTTGGTGGTCAGGACTGCCAGCATCTGGATTCATCCCCACGGGCTCATCTGGGTCGGTGTCACTGTCCACTTCTAAGGCCTTGCCGTCTTCTGCCAGGTCCACTGATGTGGGTGCCTCAGAAGCACTGCCCAGTCTCCCCTCATCCTCCACATCTGTATCACTGTCCAGGTGGAAGTCTACAAGGCCAGGGTCTGTAGGAGCTGCCTGCTCTTTTATGGTCGGTTCCCCCGAGTCTTGGGGCTCTTTCACTTCAGTCTCTGTAGCTCCTGGCTGTACGGGGCGCCCCTCTCGCTTTGAAGGGGCAGCACCTCCATTCTCTAAAGGGCCCGGCTCAGCATCCTGGCTCTCAAAGCACAGACGCAGGGAGGGACAAGACGGCTCACTGACAGATGCTTCCCCACTTTCCTCATCGCTGTGGGATACAAACAACAAACAGGAAAGTTAAAGCTTGCAGTAAGTCACTTGCCCCTCTCCTCCAGCGCTGAGGACAGTGATCCATTAAATAAATCTTAGTTGAGATTTTTAATCAATTAAGTATGCATATGGCTAACAACAGGTTTGAAGAAAAAGGATACGGTTTCTAGATCAGGGGTGGGCAATGTGACCCGCATGCGGCCCCCCTGGCCGTTTTTGCAGCCCCCCACTGCCCCCAGTTGATGCCTGTGTACCTTGCAGCAGGTACCATCTCAGAAGAGGTGTTCACTCCTCTGTGAGGGCCTCTTCTAAAACAGTGGCCATCAAATTGTTCTAAACAGCCATTTCACAAAAATTTAGGCACTGGGTTATCCACCCAAGTTGGTTGTGTTTTGTTTTGGTTCATTTATTTGGCTCACTGCTTGTCCTTGCCTTAACTGTACTTACTGGCAGGTATCTTTACGAAAACTCATATATATATACACACACACACACACACACATGCAGTGAAGTGCAATCAGGCCACAAGTCCATCTAATTCAATATATAGTCTCCAACAGTTCTGATGCCCCTGGAAACTAACAAGCAGGGCATCATGGTTAGCTACCCCTGGTTGAACCCAAAAGTATCTGCTAATCAAAGGTATACTGTTCCTGGACATGGAGGCTCCATTCCTAGCAATTGTGACTACTGACCATGGACAGGGCTTATTCTTCCATGAATGAATCTAATCCTTCCCACATCACACACACTCCTTTTCTTTCCAGAGAAGACAGTATTCCAGGCTCTTAGCCCCTCTCTCCTGAAACAAGTAGCTAGAAGACGATATACCTTTCAGGCACAACAGTAGCAGCGGGAGAAGAGAACATGGAGGCGGCCAACTTGGAACGTCCTCCAGCACCATCTTTGACAGAGGAATCAGGCCCTAGTGGGAAAGGCAGATGAAATTAAGAGAAACAGCTACAGGGAAAATTTTCTCCTCCTTTGCCAAAGCTAAGGAACAAAGGTGTGGTGGCAAAGTGCCACTCCTTTATAGTAAAGCCTGTGCTTTACTCTTCTCTGGTTAAAAAGGATCTCAGGAAGCAGGGTCTCTGCCCATGAGCCTGAAGAGCTGCTGTTGGTCAAGAGAACAAGCGTCGAGCTCAACGGACCACTCATCTGACTCCACTGAAAGGAAACTGCTAACATACCATATAGATGTATATATTCTAGGGCAATTAGTCACCCAGCTGATTGGCTGGGCTAAGGAGCCATTGCCCCACATGGGTGGGTGAAGAAGAAACATATCCCTCCTTCCCACAACACATTGTCCGGTCGAGGCGAACAAGCACTACGCCAGCTGCCTCCTGCCCCGAAGTAACATTTTTTTAAAGACATTTCTAGTTCTTATGGCTGTAAATATTAACTTAAAAACAGGCCACATGTGGGCAATCGGAAGCCAGGGGGAAGGACTGGGGTGGGACGAGGCGGAGAAGAGAGGACTTCTAATAGTCCAGGGGGTGGCATTTGGTCTGCAGAGCTCGCTACCCCTATAATATCTCATACTCTGGGGCTGTACGAGCAAAAAGCCCAGACCTGAACATCTTCTCCTTCACAGCACCCACTTACCATCCTGTGCTGGGGGATGCGGGATCCTGCCTGCCCCATTCACCACATCCTCCCCTTCCTCCTCCTTGTCAGAATCCTGGACCAGAATTCCTCCAAAGCCCATCCTCCTGCCTGGCACGGGCGTCTCCTCAATGGCCAAGGCAGTGGCCTCCACTCTCGTCTGGGTGGGCGGCACCTCCATGGAGTCGTCGGGGGATTCGGAGTCACCTCCCGGGGCCAGCAGGAAGTACTGGCATCCCACGTCGCCAAAGAGCAAGGCATCCCCATCTTGGAGGCTGTATCGGACCTGGGGGATCAGCACCACACGTTGCCGCCGGGTCCGGTTCAGGCTGCCCCGGTCATACAAGAGGTGGGGCCCGTCAGGGGAGGGGACCTCGATCACAGCGTGAGCTTTAGAAACGGAAGAGGCAGGCAAGCAGATCTGGCAGCTTTCCAACCGTCCAATGACATTCTCCCCAGGATAGATCCAGAAATCTGGAGGAGAGAAATAAATACTGTGACAGGAGCCCATATCTCTCCCTGCTCTGGGAGATTGGCTTTGACCTCTTTGGTTCCAATTTTCCACCAGCAATGGAAAAGACTTTTTATTTAGGCAATTCTTTAGTTTGACAAGTGTTCATTCTTAATTTTGTTATCAGCTCCCTCTTCTTCTGTTTTGATTGGTTGTTTTTGTTGTTTTGTTGTCTTATGTTTGATGTTACATTTTTTTATTGTGAAGTTTTCATTAGGTTTTTATGGCTGTGAAGCCACCTGGACCACCATTGAGTAAAAAGGCAGGATAAAAATCCACAAAAACAAATAAAACAAAAACAACCAAACCTGTCCTCCTTCTGCTTTTCAAAACCTCCACCTTACCCTGTTTGCATCCACTAGATCAGGAGTGGGGAACCTATGGCCCTCCAGATGTTGAACTGCAACTCCCATCAGCCCCCAGCCACCATAGTCAATGGTCCAGGATGATGGGAGTGGTGGTCCAACAATATCTGGAGGGGCCCAAGTCCCCCTGCCCCTGAGCAAAATCACAGCCAGGCCTGTTTACATGAATAAGTAATATGAAATAACCACATCTGAGGTGTTTATATAATCAAAGGTGAATCAGAGGTTGACAGGAGATTTAAGCAAGTCAACAATTCCGGCAAGACCAGAAGTACTCAAGAGTACTTCTTGTACTTGACAGAAACCAAGGATGACAATTTTCCAATGGATTCAGTCCCAGCCAATGTTATTTGGCCTCTGGAGGCCTTGTCAAATTTTCATCAAGTATGGCAAAAGGTTTACTTGCCAGTTCAACCCCATTCTGCCTGTGTTCAGGAAGGGGGGTTGAGACACATCTTTGTAACTTGGCTTATTAAATGGTTGTTATGGCTTTTAATGTTTTACTCTGATCATGGTTTTTATGGCTTGAACTTTTGGTAAACAGCCTCGGTGGATCCCAGAAAGGCCATGTAGAAATACAGTGAAATAAATAATGAATAAAGAGTTTCAAGTTAGACAAAACCCCCCACTTTGATGTTACATCCTTTGTTCAGATACTGTAGACAACATGTTCGTAATATATAAAGCTTTCTTCAGGTGTTCAGTATGAAAAAAAACACGTGAAAGGGCTCTCATGCACGAGTGGGCTCCTAGATACTAACATGCATGCAAACCATGCCCCTTCGCTGACGTCTGAAGGCCCCCTATGCACACATGGATGGACACGTGTAGATCTCCCTCCAGGGGACCAGGGTTCGCAACCCTGTGGAGATACATCCACATTCGGGTCCCCTTCAGACCGATACTGACCGCACAACGGCCAGGGAGTATGGCTCATCAGGCCACACCTTGTGAGCCCCTTCATGCGCTCAATACCAACAGATACCAAACACCACCCTCAAAATGGGTTCACAACAGATATACATACAACAACAGAGCGATTAAGGGCGCAGTCCTATGTTTGTTTAGACAGAAAAAAGGTCCTACAACTCCCAGCATGCTCCAGCCAGCATGGCTGGCTGGGGCATGCTGGGAGTTGTAGGACCTTTTTCTGTCTAAACATGCATAGGATTGCAACCTCAGTTGATTACAAAAGATAGGTAAGCCATCAAAACGAACAGTAAGTGTACATATTTGCATGTAACACTCCTTCACTGTGAAGCCTTTACTGTTAAAATAGTGCCAACTTTATTATGGAGCCCAACTTAGGAAGGAGTCACTTTCTGTGGCAAAATACACTTCCAGCCCCTTTCTGGAGAATAAAATGCCAAAGTTAGCCGCTCCTGTAAGCCATAGAAAGGCGGGTATCTCTGCTGGATCGAGGACAATGTACAGAGTTCCATAAAGAAAACAGTGAGCAAGAAGTGACTCAAAGCTGTCAGCCAAGGGGGGCCCTATGCAAAACCCTTGCAGCTGGATGCTAAACACACTTCCTCAGTTCAGTGGGACTTACTCTCAGCTTAAATGAGCACAGGATTACAGCCTGAACTGTATGAGCTCTATGTATCTTACATATTTTTTAATATTTATAACCCGATTTTCAGCCAAGACTGCCTCCCAAATGATCTTACAATTACAATCCATGTAAGGGTACAATAGAATTAGGGATACGGAAGAAGCAGCCTCTTCTGGACCCTGGCAAAGTAGTGGTACCATTCAGATCCCAAGCTCTTCCTTTCCGAGGGAGAAGGAGCTGCAGGTGGATTTACGACCTGGCTGGTGGGAAATATGACAATCCACAGAAGCAACTGTAACTGGCCTCTTTCCTAGGACCTATCACTAAGACTAACTTGATATCATTTGTGAACTATCTTTGAAATCAAGGCACATCAAAAAGCATTTTCAGCAGCTGCCCCATGTTAGTGAAATTCAGTCCAATCCCCTTTTCTCTGGACAGGCACTTCGTGCCCAGGGTGCAGCAAATGAGGGACTGATTTTAATTTACTGTACACACACACACTTGCCTACAATTCTATGCACAGCTAGCTGGGGTATGCTGGGAGTTGTAGGACTTATTTCTGTTTAAACATGCTTTCTGTTTAAAGAAAAATTTCTGTTTGAAGATTGCACCCTTAATCTGTCACAGAAATGGGGAACATGTTGCCGTCCAGATGTGGTTGGGCTACAACACCCATCAGCTTTGATGATTGGCTGTGCTGAATGGGGCTGATGGGAGCTGAAGTCCAACAACATCTGGAGGGCATCATGCTCCCCACTTTTGATCTACAGTCTTAAATAAACGAATCCAACAACTCAAACACGGTGACGACATGAGCGCTTCTTATGGACATTGCGAAGGTACAAAGAAGCACCCCTACCTTTCTCGGGGCCATACTTGCTGCTGAGAAGATGCAGGCGTCCCACAGGCTTAGGGGTCTCCCCAGAGCCACCAACCCCATCGGAAGGATCATCAGGATCTTCTTCATCCCAGTCCAACAGCTGAGTTTGCTCCATTCTGCAATAACAGAAGACATTATAGCCCTGCATGGTAGGAAAACAACCCCTTTCCAGGTCTCAGCTGCACCTATCCCAGGTATTAGATATATCCCCCCTCCCAAACATGCTGATACCCAGCGTCTAACCCTCCAGCCCACTTTCTTTTTAGGGCCATGGCCCTTTAAATCTAAAAACCACCCTCCCTCTCCTTTCTTTTAGCAAACGTACTGAAAGCTGCTTAAGGGACACTTCGCTAAGCCAGGAGGGGGGACAAGTCGCCCCCTTCTTGCCCCGCGCAGCAGCAGCAGCCGCCGAAGAACTAGGCTCTAGCAACCTCCCCGCACCTGCCCCGCCTCTCCCAGAGGGGACGTTTCTCATTGGCCGTCTCTCCTGCCGTTTAAGAGCTTCCCTTCTCTCGATTGGGCTCTTCGTTTAATGGCAGACGGGGAGTAAACGGTCTTGCCTCCCGCCGCTTGCTCTAGACCCAATGAAAGCCTCCAGGAATGCCAGAGGGTGACCACAGAGAGGAGAAACAGCAGGCTAGAGGGTAGTACGCCACCGTGTGATAACCATAGAGTTTTCTTTTCGGAGTCTAAAATAAGAAATAGTTTCACACGCAGATTCCGACTTCGGGTTGGAAGCCATTTTTTGAGTCGGGCGGAAGGGCAGGGCGCTCCTTGAAAACAACGCAGGCATCTCCAGTTTTATCCTAGCTGTGTTTGGCAGCCGCAGCAACGTGTTTTACAACAAAAGGATGGGGCAAATATAGAATATCACGTGTTTGGTTTGAAAAATATTGGGGTTTTGTCTGTAGTTTTTAAATATTCTTTCCCTACCTCTATGCATTGTCACCATGGAGATAGCAGCGCACACACATTTTTCGCTATCTCTAACTCGCCCTAGACTTTTTATCTCTAGCCTATTCATTCACCACCGCCTAGAACCGCAGGCAGAACGTTTATTAAAATTAGAATACAAGGCTCTATAACAAGGATATTCGAATCCCCATCATTATTACTATCATTATTTTATGTAGCCCAATAGTTGAGGCTCTCTGGGCAGTTTACAACAATTCACAAAAAATGTTAAAAAAAATAATTAGGGCAGGGTTAGAGGCAAAGGTATATTTGATTCCAGGAAGGTCTAATTCTGGTCTGTAGCAGAATATGCTTCAATATTGCAGATATAATGTTAGGCTTCAATTATGGAAGCTCCCAGTACCCTTAAAAGGCCACAAATCATGCAGAAATCAAATAGGTGCAGGCTTCCGCACTGCTGCATTTCCATGAACATACCTGTTGAATTTCTGCCTGTCACAGAATTTTCGTTTAAATCAGCCATCCCAACCAGGTGCCCTCCAGATGTGTTGGACTACAACTCCCAGCATTTCCCAGCCAGCAAGCCAATGGTTAGGGATGTTGGGGGTTGTAGTCCACAACATCTGGAGGAGACAGCGTTAGGGATGGCTGAAATAGGTAAAAAGTTTTAAGTTGTCCCCTGCCAAATGGTAGGGCCACCTTAATTCTGTTCATGAAGCCATAGCTGGCTGGCAAAGGTGCAGTCTACCTTTCAGCATGTTGAACTTTGGGTGGAGAGAAAGGGAAGGACTGGGTCACAACATCCCTACAAAAGAGTGTAAGACCACCAGCTCACTGTTTTCCATGAGTTTCTTTTTCCAGCACCAGGGAGAAACATTTTATGAACAAGCCAACAAACCAGTTGTAGCAGTTTTTATCTCCATCAGGAGTAGGTCTTTTGGAAAGCTAATAGGTCTTAACCATTCAATACCAGGCCACCCCAAAATACTTACAACAAAGATAGCTCACAACAGAACAGGGTAGTCTGGGGGGTGGAGTGGGAAGTAGCAGATGGCATCATCATCCCTGCTAATGAAAAAGTCCCAGCCTTCAAACCTGCAAGCCCTGGCCCCACTGAGCATGCTCAGGGGAACTGTGAGCTTTGCAGAAGTACCCCAAAAATTCCTTTAAAAATTTAAGTCTCCTAGCACTACAAATCAAAGGCAGGAGAGGGCAATCTGCTGCCCATAACCTAATTTCAAAGCCTTAGGAGAGGCATTTCAACCTTTTAGAATGGGGGAAAAACTGCACAAAAGCCAGGAAACCACCAAACCATCTGAGATTGGGGGAAAGAGGATGGGACCTTTGGGAGAACCTTGGAGGGCTGGATTGCGATCCATGAAGGGCCAGATCTGGCTGTCAGACTTGAGGTTCCACAACCCTGATTTAGCCAAAGTGCCTTTTGCATTGCTTTCTATCAGATCCTTTTGGAGGGGTGGAGATGGTAAAGCCTTGAGCCTGCCAACCTTCTGCATGCAAGGAATGTGTTCCACCAACTAGGGCAGCCAGATGCAAAAGAGAGCAGGGCACCTGCATCTTTAATAGTCGTGGAGAAATCCAAGGCCCCACTCAGCAGAAGAGCAGGCGGCCCCGCAAATGCAGCAGGGCCGGCTTACAACATTTGAAGTAAGGGAAGAAATCCACACAGCAGCTTAAAGTGCTACCCCCACCCCGCAATACCACAAAATCCTGAATCTAAAATTACCTAACTGCACCAGTGGCGTATCTGTTCTACTTTTCTAGTATAAAAGCCCTCCAATCCATATAGCAATCCATTTAAGATAGTGTAAAATCACAACAATAATTAAAAGCAAGCTAAAAACAGAGAAAAGCAGCAAGTACGAGAAGCTGCCCAAGCTGATGAATCCTAATTGCTGTTAAAAGCCCAGGCAAGCAGGACGGACAGAGCCTGGCAGCTAAATTATTCAGTAAATGCCATTGATGTTAATACAATATACTTTCAAATAAAGAAATATAGGATTGAAGCCTTGGCTTCATCTATGGGTGGCCTTGCTGGTGCTCCCCAAAATGCATGTATCTCAAACCTATGTTTGTGACCATTTCATGTAAAACAACATAGCAATTTGCTTTTCAGTAGTGTGTTATTTATTTGATTATGGCTCAGATTTCTATGCCACTCTTCCAGTGCTCATACATCATTCAGAGCAGCTTACCACAAGATAAAATCATAGAAAAACAAGGTAAAATATGAAGGCAGGGACCACAGCTAAAACATAGCTTTAATTCAGTCATCAGTACTTAGCAGGTGAAAGCCTGCTGGAATAAAAGTCTCCTCACCAGCTGGTGAAAGATGGTCAACCACAGCTCACAGAGCAAAGTGTTTCCACAACAGTGGTGCAACCACTGAGAAGGCCCTACATCTTGTCACCATTCATTGTGCTTTCACCCTAGGTATGTTGTCTTAAAATGGGTGGGCAACATGTGGCTCTCCAGATGTCTTGGCCTACCACTCCCATCAGGCCTAGCCAGCATAGCCAATGGTGAGGGATCATGGGAGTTGTAGGCTAAAATATCTAGAAAGCCACAAGTTGCCCATTCTTGTAATAATGCTTAGAATGATTGAAGAAGTCACTTATCCTGACATTATAATTTGCTTTGTTCTGAGATTTCTTTACTGCAGGGGAGGGCAACTTTGGTGGGTTGGGGGCCACTGGAACCCACCACAGGCCACACCGCTCTCCTGCTGCTGCTGGAAGTGGCTGTATGGCCAGATCCCCAGCAGATTCGCAATCCCTCCTCCTCTCCCCAGCCTTTGGCAGGATGGGGAAGGGAGTGTGATTCTGTTGGGAAACAAGTCACACACCTTGCTGGAACTGCTGGTCACGCCATTCCCCGGGGGAGGGGGAGCTGCCCCTCAACAGCTGAAAGTGGGCAGCCGTATAACTCTGTCCTTCAGACTACTCCCCTCTGGCTTCAGTCTGTATCAGTTAGGTAGGCTGTGGAGAGTGTGGCTCTACTGGGAAACAAGCCGCACGCCTTGTGTGGTGTAGTGGTTAGACTGTTGGACTGGGATACAGGAGATCCGGGTTCTAGTCCCCACTCAGCCATGGAAGCTCATTGGGTGACTTGGGCCACTCACTGACTCTCAGCTGAACTTACCTTGCAGGGTTGTTGTGAGGATTAATTAGAGCAGAAGAGGAGAACCCTATAAGGCACCCCGGGGGCAATGACTAGTCCAGCCTTCCCCAACCTGCTGCCCTCCAGATGTGTTGAACTGTATCTCCCATCATATCTAGCCAGCATGGCCACTGGCCAGACCAGTAGTTTTGAGGAGCTTGGACGTGAAAGGGATTTGGGGTGTGGGTTTCAAAGCAGCCACTCTCGCAAAGTCTGAATACACATGAGGATCCTAGTTTAAAGCCGTGGTGGGGAACCTCCAATCCTTGGGCCAGATACAGCCTGCAGGTCTGCCCCAACTGGCCTACTTGGTCTCACTCAGGATCAGAGGTGGCTCTAAATTTGGGGTGAATGGGGTGATGACCCTTTGCCTCTCCCCCACCCACTTAGGGAGAGAAATCCCCCCATAACCAGGTACATTTGCTCTAATGCGCAGCATGCAGCTGCAGATTGCCACATGCAATCTTCTCTGCCCTCCTCTGATAATCTCAGTAGAATATTGTGTATCTGCTCCACCCTCTGCCACACCAGCCCCAGTGAGCTCCAGCTGCCACTGCTCAGGTCCTTCCCCCATCTCCTCAGCCACCTTTTCACTGCTGAATTCAGCATCTGGAGGGCCACATGTTCCCCACGCCTGCTGTAGGAAATGTGGCCCTCAAGGGAAAAGAAGTCCACCACCCATGGTTAAAAAAGGGAGCAAGGCTGGGAAAGATCTCTCTCCACCCAAGATCTTTGGGGGTGGGGGGCAATTTGCTGTTACCAGCTGGAATAGATAGACAGATGGAACAATCATTCATTCATTCATTCATTCATTCATTCATTCATTCATGGGGGAGCAATCCTATGGCTGCTAGTCAGCGGCTAGATGGCCATAGGATATGTGGTTTTCCGGGAACCAACCTTGGAGCCCATGCTCCGAGGTCGGTTCCCAGAGAACCAACCTTCCCCCCTTCCGCAATGCCTCGGAAGCAGTGCGGAACAGCCCTGTACTCTGTGCTCCGAAGAGGAGCATGGAGTGGCCAAAACAGAGCATTCCGGGGCCGGGGAGGCGGAAATGCTGGTACGACACATCCTATGTGTTGTCCAACAGCCTCCTCCCTTGCTCCGCCTTCCCGTGGCTAGACAACTGAAATTGGCTGTCTAGCTGCAAATGCAGGGCAGGAGAAGCGCGGAGGGCATGATCCCCTCCGTGCTTCTCCTGCCCTGCATTGGATTGGCTACTGCCTATCTCCATAGGATTGCGCCCTTAATTTATATACTGCCCAATAGCTGATGCTCTCTGAGCGGTTCACAAAAATTAAAACCACAAGGTACAGCATAAAACAATATAACACATGAAAGCTTAACACTACAATATAAAAGTATAACCAGAATAAAACCATGCAGCCATGCAGAAATTTAAAATACAGATTTAAAACAGCAGACCTAAAAGACTAGAATGCTAAAATGCTGGGAAAATAAAAAGATCTTCACCTGGCGCCGAAAGCAGTACAATGTAGGTGCCAGGCAAACCTCTCTAGGGAGCTCGTTCCACAGCTAGGGTGCCACAGCAGCAAAGGCCCTCTTCCAGGTAGCCATCCACCTCACTTCCTTTGGCAAGGGCTCCTGGAGAAGGACCCCTGAAGATGGACCCCTGAAGATGATCGTAGAGTCCAGGAAGATACATGAGGGAGGAGGTGATCCTTCAGATAACATGATCATCTGATGCAGCTAGCTTCACATGTCCTACTGGCTGGAGTTATAACAGTATGTGAATTGGGTGCATAAGCTTAAATGCATGTTTGTATGTCTTGTTAGCTTGGGGCTTATAGTTTTCCTCTCTGTTAGAAGACTGTTGTGTTCATTAGCAAAGCTTTCTTGTGCATCCTTCAGCTGTGGGTTCAAGTTACTTGCCAACTACTTTCAAAGAACCTTTTCCAGATTAACTCCATCTTACTTGTTGATGAACACTGCATATGAAAGAGGCCAGGGATTACCATATGAGTAATGCAAATGGGGAGGGTAAAAGCAGTGGAGGGGCAGGAAATGTGAGGCTAGTGTGTTTCATGGAAAGCATCTGCAAAAGACATGGGTCTTGAAAGGGGACTTAGAAGAAAGAGGAAAGAGCTTGACAAATAGAACAGCATGATGAAAGTCCCTGGGATGTGGGAAAAGGAAACAAAGGGAAATTTGAGCAGAGGAAGAAGTGAAAAAGATCCTAAGAGGAAACAAAGGAGAGGGTAATTAGGAGAGAATGATGAAGTCAGGGTGAAGCAACCTGCTTCAGGTAGCACCATAAGGGGGTGGTTTATGAAGGCAGGAATTGAAATCTGAATGGTGCAGCAGGTGTTGGCTGTTGCACAGGGAGGGGAATCACATTTGGACTCTGCTTCAGGGAGAAAAGAGTCTCTTGGGTTGGCACTGGGCGAAGTGCTTTTAAAATTGAGATCTAGAACCTTGGTGTTAATGAAAAGCATGATAGCAAGCTAGTGTAAGAGCGTAATGAGAGATGATGCGTTCAGAGTAACAGAAGAGAGAGAAGTTTAGCAGACATTCTTCAGGGCCTGTTTTCACAACCATAACTTGGGTTGCGAGTAGGGATGGGAGAACCAGCGATGGTCAAACTCACTGAGGTTCTCCAGTTTCCTTATTTTACTTCATTCCTGTTCCCAAACTCAAGGGTCTTTCCCCTTGCCCTGCCAAATGGGAAAAGTGAATATTTTTTCAAAACACACACCCAACTTCACACTTCCCCCCATTGACTAAAGCAGAGGTGGGGAACCTCAGACTGGGGGGCCAAATCTGGCACTCTGGGGGTCCCACACTGGCCCTCTGGAGCTCCCTAGAAGGACATGCCCCACCCTCTTTCCCCCAGCTACTAATCAGTTGGTGGTTTCTCAGCTTTGGTGTAGTTTTTTCCCCATTTTAAAAGGTTGAAATGCCTCTCACAAGGCTTGGTTGCTGACAGCAAGAGCTTTAAGCTAAAATATGGTAGTATTTTTGATAGGTTGGGGTATTTTTGCCTCCTTTTGCTTTCAGTCTCACCCACCACTGGGATGTGGCCCCGAAGACGTTCTCTGAAATAGAATTTGGCTCTCAGGCTGAAAGAGATTCTGCACTCCTAGACTAAACCATGAAAATGTATATTTGGTGATGGTGGGGATGCCCATTTTAAAGAGCACATTTTTAAAAAGAATGCATTTTGGGACTGTGATTGCAAGCTCGAGTATGTGTGATCTTTGCTCAGAAATGCAGTCATCTTTGTGGCTGTGAGCAGGGCACGTTCTGCTGTTCTCTGAACTGAAACAAAATTCTTGTATGGAAAAATGGGGGGGGACCCAGTAAAATGGGGGGAGTGGGTTTCTGGGCCTTCACATTTTAATTAATTAATTAACTATTTTTAAACTGTCCAATAACCAAAGTTATCTGGGCGGTGTACAATACATTAAAAGGACACAGTACAAATATTAAAATAAAAACAGTGCAGAATAAATCCAAGAGAAACCCAGCAGCAAAGAATAAAACCATTAAAACATCATAAAACCTACTTAAAACCAGCAGTAGAATAGAGTACTAAAAGCACTAAAAACAGTCCTTAAAATGCCTAGGAGAACAAAATGTTATTCACCTGTCTTTGGAAAGAGCACAACGTAGGCTCTAGGCAACCCTTTCTGGAGAGAGCATTCCATAAATGGGTGCCATCACCTAAAAGGTCCTCTCTTGTAGACACACACCTTGCCTTTTTTGGCGGGGCCACCTGGAGGAAGGCCTCAGGGGATAATCTTAATGTCCAGGTAGGTAAATATGGGAGGAGACATTCCTTCAGGTAACCTGGCCCCAAGCTGTTTAGGGCTTTTAAAGGTTAAACCAGCACTTTGAATCAGGCCTGGAAACGGACTGGCAACCAGCACAGATGGGGAAGTACTGGCATAATGTGATCACATTGGCCAGTTCCAGTTAGAGGTCTAGCCACCCTATTTTGGACTAACTGAAGTTTCCAGACCATTTTCAAAGTCTGGAAACTTTCAGACTTCAGACATTATACACCCCATGTATAATGTGTTGCAAGAATCCAAACCTGGAGGTTACTAGAGCATGAATATCTGTTGCAAGGCTGTCTCTGTCCAGGTAGGGTCGTAGTTATTTCAGCCAGGGAGAGCAATCCTATGGCCCCTAGACAGCATTTGGGGGACATAGGATTTCCCAGATTCCTGGATTTGAGGGTGGAAACAGTGCTCTGACCTCAGAGCCAGGAATAGGAGCTCCCCCTCCTTCTCACAGCTGGCACGGAGAGAACTGCACCACCTGCCTCTAGGAGCTTGCAAACACAAACTTGTAGAGGAGGGAAAGGGTGTGTGCCAGTGGGTGGGAAGGGGACTGAGAAATGGGGATATGAGCTATCCCCAGCCTTCATCCCTCTCCCTCCTTGAAGCCTCTACTAAACGGGTGAAAACACCCATCTACCTAAAATGCAGAGTGGGAGGCGCATATTTGTAAGCCTCTGAGTTTGGAGGCTTAAGAATACCAGGGTGGATCGCATAGGATTGTGCCCTAAGCTGATAAAAGGCATTCCGAGCCACTGAAGCTTCCTGTGCCTCTAGTGGCAATGTTGGATCTAAGAGCACCCCCAAACCATGAACCTGCTCTTTTAGGGGGAGAGCAACCCTCTCCAGAACAAGTTGAATGCCACTTAACAGACGAACAAATATCTCTATCTTGTCTGGATTGAGTCTCAATTTATTGGTCCTCATCCAATCCATTACTCTGGCCCAGCACTGGTTCAGAACATCGACTGCCTCACCTGTATTAGATGAAAAGGAGAGGCAAGCTGGGTGTCCTCTGCATATTGGTGACACCTCAGCCCACATCCCTCAATAACCTCTCCCAGCAGTTTCATGAAGATGTTGAAAAGCACGCTGGGGTGTGTGGGCATAAAATAGAGCCCTGAGGAAACCTATAGCACAATTGCCCTGGGGCAGAGCAATCTCTAAGCAGGAGGAAAGGCTAGCAAGGAGATGGTGATGAATGCATTTCAAATGCCAGCAAGGTTAGTCAATTGCGCCTGCAGTCATGAGCGCAGTTATTTGGAAGTCAGGGTGCTTCATGATGTGTGTGTGTGTGTGTGGGGGGCTTCTAGAACTATTAATCAGAAGGCATTGTGCACCAATTCCATCTCCCCCCCCCCGCCCTTTAACAGATTCTCAGTGGTAAGGAAAAAGATGGAAGAAGTGGTGGGGAAACAAGGGAGGGTTACAAGTAAAAGTTGACATCATCTGGATGCCCCGTAAAATTCTGGGAATGAAATGGGATGATGGGTCTATAAATGTCTCATCTGGAAGTGCCCTAAAAGCATCCTACAGCTCCCAGCATTCCCTGGCCGGCTATGCTGACCTGGGAATGCTGGGAGCTGTAGGCCATTTTTCTGTCTAAACATGCATAGCACTGCACCCGAAGTCTCACCAAAATCAATCCAGTGTGTTTGAGTAAATATGGCCAGAACTGGGCTATTTGCATTAGTACTCAAATTACAGGGGAGCAGAGGGGCTCCAGCCACCTTAGTACTATTTTTTAGAAAGCTGTGAGGTGGGGGCAGCTAAAACTGGGAAGAGTCATGGGTGGGGCTTGCAGATTTTTTGAAGGGCTCCCCTATCTTCCTCCCATAATATTAGAACTGATTTATCATCATCAGTTTATTCAAATCACATAACATTCAATATAACATTACAAAAAGAGTTCATTAACAATTCCAACACACCCAGGACATTTTAAATAAGCATAAAACCCACATTACAATAGGCCTATCAAATCATTTCATATCATGCTATTCACTATCACACTATGACTGAACAATTCATTAACACTTCTTGCTGAAACCTAATGAGAAACTTTACATAAATGCCAGTTCCCAATATCCTGTCACAACCTAGTGTGCCCACAGAGCCAGGATAAGGCTGCGCGGAGAGGAGAAAGCTTGATTCTCAAGGGCTGGGGCTGTGAGAAAATGTACTGTCCACTACAGTGGTGTCTGCGAGTGCACCCCTTTAAGTTTTTCCCCATATAAATGAATCCTTGCTTTTCTCTCCTATGTGGGGAGAAAAAGATAAGGTGCCAGACATTCCCAATATTGGGTGGCTGAGGTATTGCTGACATGGATCTCACAGGATTTCCCTACACACACTCAGCGCCTGCCATAATGATGGGCATTTAGCTACTAAAACAAAAGAGACATTTTGGAGCTGTATTCAGAGCTGCCCTCTCCAAAGAAGGCATTGTGTTCACAGTAAAAGGGAATCTTGCACAGAATCCTGCAGCATGAGCACGTGAGTTCTTATCTTGTTAATGCGATGGGGTACTGCCCCCATCCTTCTGGACCAAACCCACCCTCGATAGCGGTCGGTGCTGCTCCCATTTTGACACAACAAAAGGAAAATTGCAACTTCCAGCAGCCCCCTCGTTCTATCAGCTACCACACCCAGCTCTGCCCCCCCCCCGCTACTTTTCCACCACGTGCCTCTTGTTGCCGACGTCCAATCAGCTCCCGGCTCCCGATCCCTTTTGACCAATCGGAGCGCGGACCGCCCGCCAGTTTATAAAACCTTTGTCTCGGTCGCTCCAGCCTTCCTCGCCACCTCTTTAGAACGTTTAGTTCCTTTTGCCGCGTTCGGAGAAGAGAACCTTGAGCTCCGCAACGTTCTGTATTTAAAGGAGCCGCGGCGTTGGCCTAGTCTAATCTTCCTTTCAAACAAAAGTGTGGGGGAAGTGATTTTTTTAAAAGCCAGGCAAAATGAGGGAAATCGTACACATTCAAGCTGGACAATGTGGTAACCAGATCGGTGCTAAGGTGAGGATGGCAATTTTTTCCCCCATGTGACTGCAACGTTAGGTTGGGCCTGTAAGAAAGGATACTACCATTTGACGGGGTGGGGGACGACGAAAGAGTGGGGCAGATTAAGTAATAGTTTAAAATATTTGCCACGGTGGCAAAACGGAAGTACTCGTCGAATGGAGTGCACGTGGATGCACTAAATTGCAAATAAGGACTAACCAAATAATATTTTGTCTTACTTATTTAGCGTACGATTGTTGCCAGATATAAACTGGGTTTCAAAGGTGCTGTAGTGGTGTTTCCGTTCTCTAAAGTGGGCTGCCCATAGGCAAAGCTATTCGAGGGGAAAAGATTTGGGCGGGAGGGGCGTGGGTGTGTATATTCTGATTGACTTTCGTTTCAGAGCTAATGTAATAACTAATACCTGTTTTGTTATTGTTTTTAAAACTCTTCCCTCTAAAAATGCTCTTTTCAATGGGGAAGGGGACCGCTGTTAACGTCTTCCATTTTCCCTACGTCACTAAGCTTCCTCCCTAATAAATGCTGCGATTTAAAATTAACGGGATTAGACTATTGCAGATGACTCAGACAGGAAGGCTATATTCGCTTTTTCTCTCCCGCCACCCCCCCTTTCATTCCGGCGTGGTGACGGTGAGCAAACACCCGCCGCCAGCCACTCTGTCCTCCTAACGTCGCGTGTAGATTTTAAGCGCCAAATCGGCTGCGGAAAGGTGGTGCGATTTGAATTTTTTTTAAGGGAGGGGGAAGAGAAGGGAGAACAAAGGCCAGCCTTATTTCATCGTCATGGTGGTGAAGGAGGACTTTCCTGAGGGTGTGTGTGTGTGTGTGTGGCGGGGGTAGTATTTAGCTTTCTCTAAATTTTTTTAACCATAGTGGGAGGGGGCAAGTGGGAGGTAGAAGAAGTGAAACCGTGTTGCTGGTATCTGGGAATCACAGGAGGAAAAGGGTAACTCCAGCAAAGGTGCTGACTCCTCCCCATAAGATCCCCCCCCCCCGCAGCTCTTAACATTCTCTGTGGATTACTTGTTCAGTGGAATTAACTAGATCATATTATCCGCGCGCTAGCCCAATTTCCTCCTCCGCCCCACCCTTCCTTCCTTGTCAGTTTTAATGGCTTGAACGAGAAATCTTCATGATTCCGAGTGGTTTTCATGGATCGCGTGGTGACTCACACGCCTGGCTTCCACGGAATAAGCGTGCAGAGGTTTGCAGGAGGGCAGCGCTACCCCTAAACGGGATTACACGGGAGTAAACCCGCTGGGCGTCGTCAGTGAGAGACTTGCTCTCGTTCAAACCTTAACCTATGGTGGTGTTTTCTGTTTTAGGGCTTGTTTGCAAAGGATTTCCTCCGCTTCCGAAAAGCCCGGCTAGCGCTCCGCGTTTAGCAACAAAATAGCCCCGTAACAATCGCTACTCCAGAACTACAAAAAGGGAGGGGCCGAAACTGCGCTTGCTGAATACCTCGATTGCATTTAAGAAGCGGCTATTTAATAACGGGTAAATTTGTTGCCAGGGCAGCCGCAAACCCCCCTCCCTCTCCAGCAATTCATTACAATCAATAAAAGAGCAATAAAGGAGCCGCTTTAGCGAGATCTGGAAGGGTTGTCTTCTCACTCTACTCCCCTGCCCCGATTTAGGAGGGGCTCCTTCCAGAGCTGCTGTTATACGAGTTATTATATATAGGCCTCCCCCACCCTCTTTTGCATTCGGATGGAGGGGAGGTTTCTTCTCCCAGCTCCTCTCATCCCTTTCACACTGTGGCTATGCTTGTAATAAACTAATGCAATATACTAACCCAGCCTTATGACGACCCCCACACAGCTCAGCGACCCCCACACAGCTCAGCGTAGGGGTCACCCTTTTGTTTGCAAAAAGAGGAAATTGCAGTCTGGTGATTTTTTATTGTGCAGACATGAGCCTTAAAGGTAGCTTAGAAAGATCTGGAATTTTTTAGTATCTTTTAAAACAACAAGGAACACCCCTGGCCTTATGAACAAGAAAAAACGAGAGGGCTGATTTTTTAAATTCCCCCACCTCCACCGTTACCCTTTCTGTTGAGCAAATGCCCTCTCTGGCGCCGGATGGCCCATCCCCCTTTCAACCCGCCCATCTTCCACCATTCTTTGTCTGCAGGCAGGCAAGCACATGGCTGCAGGGCTCACTCGCTTCCTCTCCCCTTACATTTCCAGACTCCTTGATTCTTCTTCCTTTCCCCCTTCCCCCACTCCTCTTTTTGGCTTTCAGACTGATTTATTTTTTAAGCGAGTGCCATTTTCTTAGAACGTTTTTTGGCTTGGTTCAGTTTTCCTCCAAAGCAGCCACGACACCATTACCAGGCCTTTGTGCGTGTAATGGCTGCTGGTTGGGTGGGACTCGACAGCAAAGGAAGGGGGGGGGGGTTGAAGCGTTTCCTAGTGGTACTTGCTTGTAAAAACCAAGATACTATGACCTAAAAAAGCTAGCAGTGTGTGGCATCTTCATTAATCACGAATATCGATGAATCTCCTCTTTTGTTTTTTGCCTGCTTTAATAGTGATAGTATCTTCCAAGTAAATGAGCCTGGTCATCTAGAACTGGCTGCTAGCCATCCTAAAATTCCTCAGTAGTGCTGACATGTGCATTGCTCCTTAGATGTTGAACTGGCTTGGATCCAGATTTAACTGTTCTTTGGCAGTGGCTTCATACAGCAGCCCATTTACTCTCCTCCAATTAGCCCTGTTAAAATGAACGGGCTAGTAAGTTGTGCAGGGAGTGATAGCTCTAAGGTGTGTCTCTTGTAGCTGAGCTGGAAACAATGACAGGCACCCTGTAGACAGCTGCCTGCCCTGCCCTCTCCCCCCACCCCAAATAGAGGGTGGTATCTAGGGTCTTGTGATTTATTTCTAGTTTTGTGCAGGCTGGAGGCTTTAACTGGAATATTTCATGTTTTCAACATTCACATAATGAATGGCAGATCGAAATGTGCAAGGGGGTGCGTAGAACTATTATCAGGTGCATCCTTAAAATAACTCCCCTTTCTTAAATTACATAGTTGATAACAGGTCCCAGAGCACATTAGGTAAAGGAAATAAAATGACACACTGTCAGAGTTCATTCAGGTTAAGACCTATGCAAGCTTTGGGATTTCACACAGTTCTTCATTAGGCAGAAATAGTTCTGAGCTTGCAAGTTTCCAATGCCAACTGGTGTTGGCACCCTGAAGAATCATTTTGTCCATTTTATCACCTTAAGTAAGGGTTGCAGTGACAATCCTAAGGACTGTTATTTTTTCCAGTCCCCTTTGTGTGTCTCATGTTTATATAACAATGCCCATTTTGTGGGGCAGGATCTGTGCAGAAGGAGGGCTTAAATAAGGACCCCTTGGGAGGTCAGAATCATCCCTGTGCACATACATGATGTTGCACCAGAATCCTCTTAAGTGAGGGCTGGTGGGTCCATTGTGATGGATCATGGGCAGGTTTTGACCACAACTCTACTGTTACCAAATGAACAGCTATTCCTTTATATGGACGAATGAATAAAGAAAACAGATGTACTCATGCACACCATTGGGATGTGGGCTAAAACCACTCCATGCTGCATAGGATCCTAGCCCCTGAAAATCAAGCCTGCTCCTATTTGCAGAGCCCCATCCTTGGTTCTATTTCTTGGTCACATTAGAATGTGATGGAATGGTGGGAGATGGGATATTACAAATTGGTTCATGAATCATAAAAAATAAGGTATTTTGACATACACTGAGTTGACAAATTGTAGGGTTGCATTTCTAAATGTAATTCAGTTCTGGTACTCTGTCCTAAAGACATGTAGCGTTGTGAGGTTTTTGTCTTTTCAGTCCTCCACCTTCCCTATGTTGCATCGGGCTATGATTTGGAATAAAGAACAGTGTTTTATACTAAGGGGTAATGTCTCTGCCACTTGGATACTACACTGCTGCTAGAAAAAGGTTTTAACTTTTTCAGACCTACTCAGGAGATCCACCAAGCCCAGTAATCCAGTGGCTGATATTTCCCAGCTGCCCCGCCCTTGTTCACCTCTGCACGACCTACACTGCGGTACATGCTTTAGTATACAGGAGGGCGTGTCTGCGGAACTCTCCTGGCACCTGATGAATAAAAAAAGAGTGTCCTTCTCCTGTAGCCGAGCAGGAGAACTCTGCTTAGGTGCATTGTTGCCAGATGTTTCCATGAAATGAGGAGCATCCCTTATTTCGGAACACAGCCACCACCCCTGTTCCTTTGGAACAAAGGCTTCCCACCACAGTTCTATGCAGTCCCTTATTTTGGAATCTGTTGGAGTTGCCAACACCAGCAGCTGCTTGGGTTGGCGTTTTGTGTGAGTGTGCAGTTCCTTGCCTGCTTGGGTCTGCAGTCTGGGTGAGGCTTGGCCAAGTTCGCTCCCCCCCAGGTGTATTTAAAAATTTATGGCTCTGCAGTGCCTTGGGTGTGTTTGGCCAGCAAATTTAGCCAGCCAGGATTAGTTTTTCCTTGGCACAGACTTCAAGGCAAAAAAAGGGGGTGGGGAAGCCAGAGTCCTTGAGTGGAAAAAACTTGAGTGGCCTTCCCTAACTCGGCACTCTCACAGATGTGTTGGACTACAACTCCCATCACCCCAGCCAGCTATGAGGGTGATGGGAGCTGTAGTCTAACACATGTGGAGGATGCCAGGTAGGGAGGAGAGTGTCTGCTCTTATGAAAACCTATTGCAAACCTTGTACCTTTAGAGTTTGTGTCTGAAGGAACATTTTCAATTTAAAATCGCCTGACTCCTCCACACAATTCAGAGTGAAAATAACACTTGTGGGTTGGGGAAGGGAGTTGCAAGTGCTTTGTTGCCAGTTAGACTTTTCTTCTAAAAATGGTGGCTTTTTTTACAAGGGTGTTAATGGATCCATTTGGTGTGATTTGGTAACTTCTGTAGGGTGTTAGCAGTGGAGAAATGTAATGCTTCTATTTATTATTATTATTTATTTATTTCATTTCTATACCGCCCAATAGCCGAAGCTCTCTGGGCGGTTCACAAAAATTAGCTTCTGAGCTTTATTAACCAGCACAGGTCAGGTTTGGCATAGAGGACACTTGTCACTGAATGGCAATCAATCCTGGCTCTGAATCTACCTGTGTAGAATGTGTGCCCGTCCAGGTGCATATCTGAAAAGCATATTCTGTGAAGTGGCCTTGCATCTTTTCTAACTTGGGGGAGTTCTCTAAAGAAAATCATGTACTTTTTTTAAATAGTAGTACAAGTTTTAGAAACAGCAGTGTTTTCTGATTCTAATCCTTATAATGGAATGAGGTTTATAAAAAGAAACAAAGATTGGCATTAATTGCAGCAGTCCAGACAACAAAAAAGTTACATTTTACTTTAAAGGAAATGTAGAAAATAAGTCTTGTTGTGACTAGTCTTTGAAGGCAACAAGGAAGCCATTTGACGCAAAGGCTGTAGTCTAGATTGACCTCCTCCTCTGTTCTTCATCCAGCCTTACCAGAAGGGCCTACTTCTTCTATTTGATGTATTATGGGATGTGAATGACTATATCTCTTTCTGTGGCTTATATATTGCTCCACCTTACCCTAGGAGATAATGGTGTGACAGGATTGAAACATACCATAGCAAAAGCGAAACTTATCTTTTTTGTTCTTCATTTCTCTACTAGGATCTCAAGCTACATTCTGTGATTGGTTGCTGCTGAATTTCAGAATTCGAGCTTTTCACTGTTGGGGAAATCCTAAGCATTATCTCTGCTCATATGTCCTTTAGACATTACCAGGCCTAAGGAGAACCCATAAAGAACATGGGTAGGAGTCAAGGTGCATCTCTAAGGAAGCTCCATTTTGTAGGCTGTCCCTAAACCTATTAAACATGTGACTACACCATCCCTTTTATAAAACTATTATTTGGGATAAATATAAAGCTATTGTGTAAATTAGTATTTCCACTGAATGGATAACATCTTTTGGGGGTAATTCTTATGTAGTGCTCCTGTATTATACACTGGGACTGTCTGAGGCTCAAAGTTGGTTCTCACACCTAAGGCCACCCGCTTGACTTCATGACTGAGAAGATCTGAATGGGAACTTCTGGTGGAGAGCTTTTGAACCAAGTCAAACTACTCCTCCAGCTCTCTAAATCTGAAGGGGTATTCACATGAGTGTTTAATGGAGGTCCATTACTAAAGACGATATTCCAGGGACTTAAAACTAGGTTGTTATTCATTTTCCCCAGCGGAGCCTGGAAGCTGTAGGAAAGTGATGGGAGGTAAAGTCACACCTCAAACTACAGTTCCCAGGGTTCGGAGGGGGTGGGGAATCTCTGACAATTTAAAATAATATAAAAATTGTAAGACTTCATAGTGTGAATATGCCTCCCCCCCCCATGTAATCTTTTGTTCTTTTTTGGTTATTAAAGCAAGAGGGGATGAGGAGTGCAGGTTCTTCTCAGGGTATATAAATCTCATTCCCTTTGTAGGACTAAAGCTTCTTTAGAAGGAATAGGAGAGAGAACTCTGGGATACATTCACAATTCTTAAACTGATGTGGAGTGGGAAATCTGTTCCTGTTCATGCTCTTATAGTACAAGAATATAACCCACCCACCCTAAATTCATCCCTGCAGCAGTTTGCTCTGGTATGACACAGTAGCCTAAAATACTCGATTCCTTTTTGAAATGGTTTTAGATGCCCACATGGTGGTTGCAATCATGTTATAATACCTTTGTCACTTCATTGTGTGGAGATTTTCCACAACTGAAAACTTTAATCCCCCACTTTCAATAACAGTAGCTGTCCATGGGAAGAAAGTTTGCACGTTTGTGTTGGCATGAATGGGTGGTTAATGGGTCTTCTCACTCTTGACTTGGTCAGGTGGATTAAGCTGCATCTGTGAATACGCATATAGGGAGAGCAGCAAATATGTTTCCATAATTATAAAGCTTAATCTGTCTTTTGGGAGCACAATGACTTGGATCCTGCCCCAGCCTCTGTGAACAGAAAGCACCTTTCCATTCATAGGTTGAGATCCAGTGGAAGGGGGAGGAATTTTTGCCAGTTCCCCTTTCCCCCGGTCCAGAGGACTCCTCACCCTATGGGAAGTGGGGGAGAAATCTGAGAGTTGCCTCCCACCCCCTTCCATTATTGGAATCCTCCACTAGATCTTTGTGAACAAAGTTTGGTGTATTAAATATTAACCTACATGGGAGCGGTCTTGAAAATGTGTGCATATCAAGTTGGTTGTAGTGAGAGATTAGAACATCATGCACAAGAGAATGCTTTATGTTTATATAGTGCCTCGCATACATTATCTCAGCAGTCCTTAAGTACCCTGTAAGATACTTTAGTTTTCTAATGTCCATATGGCAGTGTGGGGTGTTGTGGCTGAAAGGTAGCAGGTTGCCTAATGTCAGCCACTGAGTTGATGGCAGAGGTGAGATTGGAGCTTCTTTACAGCTCAGCCTCTTGGCCACAATGCTACACAATGGAATAGCAGCTGTCCCTTGTTCCATGCTTGCATATGAGTTAGGAGGAGCCTTGCTTAAGCTTTGGAAAGGTATCAATGGTGACTTCAGCCATCTTGATTGTGAATGATCAGGTAGCAAAGGGGTAAATGATCTGTGCTAAAATAATTGTGAGACCGCTCACTGGGTGACTTTGGGCCAGGCACTGACTCTCAACCTCACCTGCCTCATAGGGTTGTTGTGGGGATAAAATGGAGAGGAGGAAGGCGATGTAAGCTGCCTTGGGTTCCTTGCAAGAGGGAACAAGGTGGGATAATAACAGCCCTTTGCCTTGGGCTTACTTCAATATGAGAGGAAATAGTGGAGATGTGCAATAAGAGGGGGATTGGAAAAGGGGGGCTGGGGTTAGAGGTCAAGCTGTGGAAACCAGACAGGAAGCCCCCAAGCCTCAGGTTGAGTTCCTGGGCTGCCTGGTTTCTCTCTAGCGTAAGAATAGGCAACCATCTTGTAAATTGTTGTCCCTAGATTTGTTTGTTTAAAATGGGGTCTTGCCTTGGAAAGCCATTTAGAGAATGATCGGAGAATGCAGTTCATCATTATTAGGAAACTAGATTTTGCACGGGGTGTAAATTGCTTGAATGTATCATATCTGGTAATGTTGCTTAATCTTTCCGGGGTAGGGTGAAGGTCTGGCCTGGCTACCTTCTTAGTTATCCTTTATTTCTGTGCAGCTGTCTTTGTAGGAGGGTCTCTTCCAGGGCATGAGAGAAGGGTGGGTGAGAGGCCGGTTTGGGCTGCCCGTGTCCCTCCAGTCAACCATTACCAGGGTGTAGAAAAATGCTTGGAATGTTTGTCCCCGCCACCCACAGCTGTGGTCTAAAGGGGGGCAGGAGGGTGTGTGTGTGGGGACAAAAATGAA
The DNA here is from genome assembly GCF_057233095.1 of Heloderma suspectum. Lineage (NCBI taxonomy): Eukaryota > Metazoa > Chordata > Lepidosauria > Squamata > Helodermatidae > Heloderma > Heloderma suspectum. The sequence continues at coordinate 345,703,203 of NC_139459.1, forward strand.
GTCCTGTTCTCCTTTAGCTTGAGATGGATTCCTGTGGCAGCTTAAGGGGCCTCCCTTCTTCTCTCTTCTGCCCCCTCCCCATTCCTATTCATCACAGGGTATGGACAGATGGGTCTGTGTAGCAACCTATTCCCTGCTGGATTTGATTATCCAGTGTCCTATAGAAGTGAAATGGAGAAAAGAAGGATCTGGGTGTGTGCGGGGAGTGTGCATACAACTTGTATAGTTTATTCTAAAGCTAACACTACTCTGCCCACCCCCTACTCTTCAGTGGGCTCTGCGCTCTCCAGCACAGCAGGCTTAAGGATGGGGTGACTCATGCTCTTTAAATCTTGGGAGGGCGGGGCGGGGAACTGATAGCTCTCTATGCTGTAATTTATTTCTTTCATTTTTATACCACCCAGTAGTGGAAGCAGTCTGGGCAGTTCACAAAATTAAAACCACAAAAAAACTACAGAAAATACAATATATAATATAATTAAAACTACAGCATAAAAAACCTAGCAGCAGTGCAGACATTTAAAGCACAATAGCAGATTTATGATGGCAGAGCTGAAAAAACCTGGAATGCTAAAATTGCCTGGGAAAATAGGTCTTCACCTGGCACAGGAAAGAGTAGAGCGTAGGCGCCAGGTGAACCTCTCTAGGGATTTCCTTCCGTAACCTGCTGGTCTTCAAACATGACATCTCAAAGGAGTGTGGAGTCCTCTTGTCCCCAATTTCAATCCACTCACTCTGGCACTTAGAAAGAAAACCTAGGTGCCTAGTTGCTCAGGATAACATCTGGATTTCTGGCATTTTCCCATCCCTGCACATCTTCCTCTTCTCCCTCAAATTGATGCTGGAAGCTGAAAAAAATTGATTCTAGGCTTCCAAATACTCCTCCTCCCATTGAATCTAAGTCCACCTTCCCCAACCTGATACCCTCCAGATGTTTTAGACTTCAATGCCCATCAGCCCCAGCCAGCATGGTCAATGGTCTGGATTTGGGATAGGCACCTGGAAAGAGTGGGGATTCGATTCTAACTCTCAGAAGGATTTCCTCTGGCCCCATCAGATTCCAACCCTCCCTGTTACGCACTATGGGCTGCTCCACTCACCCCCACAGTATGAACCAAGATCCATGCAAATGGCTTTTTGGCTTTCTTCTCCCCAAGGTGAATGGCAGTAGGGACTTGCCATATGCGTCCCAGCTTGCATAATCTGGTTTGTCTGGTGTAGCTGAGCTGTGTTATCAAGGGTTGAAGGGCTCTACTAAAACCTGCTGCTCACATGGGGAAGTGTGGGGGCATTAAGAGTTCTCCGCCAGGCTCGTTTGCACAGGGCGCCGGGGCTGAGTCCCTGGATGTTGCTGGGCTTTCACACCTCACTCAGTTCAGAACGTGGCCCTTGTGCTTAAAAGAATTGCTGGACAGGGCTCTAAGCTCTTTCCTCCAAGAGCCCCAACTCTGGGCCCAGGAGCCTTACTTAATTCACAAACTACACGCAATCCTCCCCACTTACCCTAGTAAGGCTTCCTCTATGTAGGACTCTGGGAAAAGTTTGCATAATTGCTACGAATTGCTCCATTACCAGGGTAGCTACACAATTTAAAACATCACAATACAAATAGTCATTCTTTCCCCCCCATCCTTTCTTTTTGGTTGTTTGTTGTATTTGCAAATGAAGAGCCTTTTTTTAAGGGAATCTATTTGTAGAGATGTTTTAAATTAGGTAGCCACCCACCCTGGTGCTATCCAATGGACGATGGGAAGTGTCTTTTGAATAAAATCCTCCTAGTGGACCCTGATCCTCGGATTCTCTCTCCTTGGAGAATCTCGGTGATTTGCTTCCCTTGGTTTCATTGGATGCCCCCACACCCCTGTTTTCCCTCTGCCTAGGGATTTTGGGACTCCTGGCTTTCAGAAGGAGGTATAATCCCTCGTGGGGAATTGATTGACAGAGGCTGGATACAAGCATCTTCAGTTCAGTCCTTTGCCATCTGCCCAGTTCATGTAGTTGAAAGCTTGTGTGTGTGTGTGGGGGGTGTGTGTGTGTGTGGGGGGGTGTGTGTGTGTGGGGGGGTGGGGTGTGTGGGGGGGTGGGGTGTGGGGCTGTGTGTGGGGGGTGGGGGGTGTTGGGGTGGGTGTGGGTGGGGGGGTGAGAGAGAGAGAGACCTTGCTTGTGTTCCAGGCAGCTGGCCTAAATATATTAAGGGGGGAGGGAGGGAGAGTCATGCTATAGATCTAAACAGAATCCCTCCCAGCTAGGTTAACAGGGCCATGTGTGCAGTTAAACAAATGTACCATGTTAGATTCTTGCTACAGCAGGTGTCCTGTACTCTTCAGTAGATTATATTTAATGACCCAATTCACATGTAATGGCAATTGTAGGGTAATTAACCCATGAACTGCCAAAATCTAGTGGGAGGAAGCGCACTGCCTCTGCTGTGCTCCTCACTTCTGCTTTCAGTTAACAGCCTACAATCACACTATTTGTAGGTTGTTAACCTGACGTCTGAACCTGGACACTCTGAGTTGTTTAGGGGTTAAACAACCCAGAGTTAATCCAGCAACAAATTGTAGGTTGTTTAACCCCTAAACAACCCAGAGTAATCATAGGTTGTTAACTGAAAGTGGGAGTGAAGAACGTGGCGGAGGCAACACACTCCCTTGCTAGATTTCGGCAACCAATCCATGATCGCCATTATGTGTGAACTGGATCACTGTGTGTGTCAGGACTAATGCACTGACTTTCAAGCTGTGTTCTGGGAGCCCGAAGATCCTCAGGAGCTTATGCACAGTTCCTCAAGGAGGTCAATAATGGTGGCCAAGATTTCACCCCTACAAGTTTTCCCCTCTACGAGTTTTCCCCTATGCTGTGCAGCCACTGGGGTGGGTGAGTGTTGGGGGTATTCTAGGGTCTGTTTTCAGTTTTTATGAGGCAACAGTGAGGTTCAGTTGGCTTGTGGCTGGTACTCTGAACTGACACCATACCCTAGAACTTTCCTTCGGAATCCTCTGCAAGATGCTGGTTCACTGGTAGACAAATAGATGTGCAAACTGAGGGAAGGTAGTTTATGAAAAATCGCCACTCTAATGCAGGGGAGCAGAACCTTTTTCAGCTCAAGAGCCGAAATCCTTTTTGGAGAAGTTCTTGGGGGCTGCATTCCAGTGGTGGGTGGGGATGAAGCCAAAAGGGATGGAGCTCAAAACACCAAAAATAGCAGCATAGCTTAGCTTAATGCTCTGACTGCCTGTAACTTGGCGTTAGAGACATTTCATCATTTTAGAAAGGGGTGGGGGAACTGCACAAAATCTAGGAAACCATGAAACAGTGGGTGGTTGGGGGGGCAAGGGAAGGGGTGTAGTTACCTGGGCACCCCCAGGTGGGTAGGATTTGGCCCATGGGCCCGAGGTTCTACACCTCTGATCTAATCGGTTACACTATGCAAGAACCTGCAGGTTCTCTGGAAAGAAGGGGTGGTAATGCTAGCGTAAGAGGGCTGTAAAATAGAGGCCTGGTGATTGCTGGAAATAAGTCATAGGCCTGCTGGGTGCTAGGGCCTTTCCTTGGGTGAGAATGGGTCCTAACTGAGGGAAATTGATATCCAGGGCTGTTGCTTTCTGCGGGAGGGAAGTGGCTTCTGTTTAGGCAAGAGGTGCTGGGTATGAAGCCAGTAACCCTTGGGTAAGCAGCCATTTTCCCACGAGTGGCCTTCAGGGGGAAGAAGGCAGTCATTGTCTTGGCTGCTCCAGCTGTTGAGTCAGCCCTCTGCCCTTTCAGAGGGAGATATTAACTGTGTCTCTTGTGAAAAGGAGCACATGACTGTTGCAAAGCAAGTAAGAACTGTACAGCTAGAAGAGCAGAGATGCTCTTTTTATGGTAGCTGGGGAAGTAGTCTAGTGTTAACGTTTCCCAGTCACATTTATGCTTTCCCATAACTATATACCCACGTCTTATTGAGATGCAGTTGAGCTGTAGAATGACTTTCCACTTTCCTTGGGTAGCAGTGAGTGATTCTAGCCATGTGCAGAGTCCGCTTCTCTCATCACTAAATATCCACTGTCCATCCCACGCCTCTGCAGCACTCCTAGTTTGAAGGTGTTGCATCCATGTTCATTAGGGGTGCAACTTTTCTTCATTAAAGGTTTTCAGTTCTTCTAACCAATACGTCCCATTAATTTGAGGTGCTTTTTTAGCCAGGCAGCACTTTCCCAAAAGTTAATTGTATTAAAACTGCAGATGGCAGGCATCATCTGAGACGATGCTCTCTCTACTTGACTCTGGCACAGGGATCCTTTCTGAAAAGTGTGTATGTATGTGTGTGTGTGTGCGCGCGCGCACACCAGCTGCTAGTCAAAGGAAGCTGCCTTAACCAAGTCTGGCTACTGGTTGCCCATCTAACCCAACATTGTCTACTCTGACTGGTAGTGGCCTTCCATTTGAGGGTCTTGGGCATAGTTCTCTTCCATTATTGGCTGGCTACCTGATCCTTTTGTTAACTAGAAATTTCAGGGGTTGAACCTGGGGTCTTCTACATGCACTCTACCACTTGGCTACAGTCGTTACCCAAATGTGCACCATCTGAGGGGTGGGTATGTGCGTTTCTTCCTCAAACAATTGTTAGACATATGCAAATCAGTGCGGGTTTAATTATTGATTGGATGACAACCCTAACCATGCTGATTACTTTTCTAGGATACACATTATATCAGGGGTGGGCAGAAAGTAGATCTCCAGATGTTTGGGACTTCAACTCCCAGAAGCCCCTCCCAGCATGGCCAATGATCAGGAATGCTGGGAGTTGAAGTCCGGAACTTCTGGAGATATACTTTCTACCCACCCCTGCATTCTATCAAAATGCTGTAGGGCAGTCTTCTCCAACTTGGTGCCCTCTAGAGGTGTTGGACTACTATCAGCCAGTCAGCTCAGCCAATGGGCATGGATGATGGGAACTGTAGTCAAAAGCATCTGGAGGGTGCCAGGTTGGGAAAGTCTGCTATAGGGTATCTATTGTTAATTTAAATTACAGCCCAGCACACTTCCTTAGAATTAGAAGAATGCATTCTGGGAACAATTGCAAAATTGTTTTATCTTAAGAACTTGCTTGGGGATGGTCACAACTCTACAGCTGTCCTCTGACTATGAGCAAGCTGCTTTTTCTGTGAATGGAAAAATGAGCCAGCCATGTGGGCAAGTGGCAATCGTATCTGTCTTCCCCACAGATTAACTCCATTGTTGCTTCTGGACATGTACACACACTCACTCTAGCTAGAATCTTTATTTTCTGTTTATCCCCTGCAGTTCTGGGAGGTGATCAGTGATGAACATGGAATTGACCCCACTGGAACCTACCATGGGGACAGCGACCTACAGCTTGACCGCATCAGTGTTTACTACAATGAGGCCACTGGTAAGCGTTCTTTATCTCCCCTCCACACACACTGATATTCTGGAGTGGTTTTGTCCACAAAGTTAGCTTTTCCAAACTGTGCACGTGAACCATACTTGGAGTACCTTGTCTTCCTCTCTTGCTCCATTGCCATTGGTTCCTGTGTCCAATACCCTTTGTCCTAGGCACTAGTAGGCATAAGTAGGAAAAGGGAATATGGAAAGTATACAGAGCTATAGTCAAGGGACTGTATATTCTGAGCCTCCATTATTATACCACCCAAGTTCTGTGTCACTTCCAGCCTCTTGAGAATATAAAAGAGCAGAAAAGAAAAGAGGCAGGTCTCAAATGGTACTTGGAGAAAGGCTGCCCTACTAGAATAACACAACAAATTGAGCTCTTGTGCTCTTGAAGCTTTCCATCAAAATGTGTTGGGCAACTAAATTAGTTTATTTATGTTCCCTACATTTACCATTTTGAGGCTTGCCTCCTCTTCTTTTTGCATTGGTGCTGACCTCTGTTCTAGTGCATTTCTGCTAAAGCCCACCCATCCACAATTCCTTCCAGTGTCTAAAGTAGGTGCAGAACCTAAGGCCTGGGGATCCAAATCCAGCTTTTCAGGGGTCCCAGTCTGTTCTTCCAGGATTCCCCAGAAAGCTAAGACCCCTTCCCCTGGCCCCACCCTGCCTTCCATCAACCACTGATTGGTGTTTTCTCAGCTTTTGTGCATTCCAGAAGGTCGAAATGCCTCTCTCAAGGCTTAAGTTACTGGTAGTAAGCTTTATGCTAAAATATGCTTTTGGGGGCCCCACCCCTTTTGCCTTTGGACCTGCCCACCACTAGAATGCAGCCCCTGAGAGCTTCTCCAAAATGGAATGTGGCCCTCAGGCTGAAAGAGGTCCAACACCCCAGGTTTAAAAGCTTAGCAAAGCCAACTTCAGAAGGGCTAGAACCTTGCATGGATATTAAACCAGCAGTGCAATTGGAATCTCTCTTCCTCATGGGAGGGGTCATGGATGCAAGCTGGGGGGTCTTTCTGTTGCATCAGTGTTGTCAAACCTGAGATATATACTTGCCCCTTCTTTCTCCTAGGTGGCAAATATGTCCCTCGTGCTATCTTGGTTGATTTGGAGCCAGGAACTATGGACTCAGTAAGGTCTGGGCCTTTTGGCCAGATCTTCCGACCAGACAACTTTGTATTTGGTAAGATGCGGCCTCACCCTTCGCTGCTTGTGTCTACAGTTGGTGGGGAAGGATATAGGGCTTGTGACTATCTGACTAGGTTTGAACAAAAGCCCTCCACAGACTGATATGCTGGCATTGGCCATTTATGTTGTGGAAGGGACAAGAGAATAGGGTGGCCTCCTGGGCCTGGTGGCTGTCCAAACAGCTCTCTTGATGCTATGGGTACTAGATGGTGCCCTTCAAAATGTGTACCTGGGTGACTGAAGTGCCCCTGAATCCTGAGCACATCTGAATTATGGGGTGGAGGGCTTACTGAGTATTTTTGCAGAGCTTAGAATTGTCTATTTATAAAACCCTTTAGGGGAGCATTTGCATGGTGGAAGAGTCTCCCATGTTCCTTCCATGAACAGGCACAAAAGAGGGGGCAGGATCATGGGGACCCCTACAGCATAATTCACACCCCTTAAAAAGAGACATGGGGAAAGTCAAAGGCCATTAAAACAGCTTCTACCAGTACCTTACAGTGTTGGCCCCTACAGTAAACTGATGGGAGATCCCCAGTCTTGTGCTCAGGGAGATGTACTGAATGAAAGTAATGGGAAAGGCTGGGAAGCAAAGAGTAGCTACTAACTGAGGGAGTGATGGCCACCTTGGCCCAGGCTTTATGGTTTCTCTCCTACCTTCTCCTGCCAAATCCAGGCCAGAGTGGAGCTGGTAACAACTGGGCTAAAGGTCACTATACAGAAGGCGCTGAGCTGGTGGATTCAGTCCTGGATGTAGTGAGGAAGGAAGCAGAGAGCTGTGACTGTCTGCAAGGTTTCCAGCTGACCCACTCTCTGGGTGGTGGAACCGGCTCTGGGATGGGCACCTTACTGATCAGCAAGATCCGCGAGGAGTACCCCGACCGCATCATGAACACCTTCAGTGTGGTGCCATCTCCCAAGGTCTCCGATACAGTGGTGGAGCCGTACAACGCCACTCTCTCAGTGCACCAGCTGGTGGAGAACACAGATGAGACCTACTGCATTGACAATGAGGCCCTCTATGACATCTGCTTCCGTACCCTCAAGCTCACCACTCCCACCTACGGCGACCTGAACCACCTGGTCTCTGCCACTATGAGCGGCGTCACTACCTGCCTCCGCTTTCCTGGGCAGCTGAATGCTGACCTTCGCAAGCTGGCTGTCAACATGGTTCCCTTCCCCCGGCTCCACTTCTTCATGCCTGGCTTCGCCCCTTTGACCAGCCGCGGCAGCCAACAGTATCGGGCCCTGACAGTGCCAGAGCTGACGCAGCAAGTATTCGATGCCAAGAACATGATGGCAGCCTGCGATCCCCGCCATGGGCGCTACCTGACTGTGGCAGCCGTCTTCCGGGGCCGCATGTCCATGAAAGAGGTGGATGAGCAGATGTTGAACGTGCAGAATAAGAACAGCAGCTACTTCGTTGAATGGATCCCCAACAACGTCAAGACTGCCGTGTGCGACATCCCTCCCCGGGGCTTGAAAATGGCAGTCACCTTCATTGGCAACAGCACGGCCATCCAAGAGCTCTTCAAGCGCATCTCCGAGCAGTTCACGGCCATGTTCCGCCGTAAGGCCTTCCTCCACTGGTACACAGGTGAGGGCATGGACGAGATGGAGTTCACAGAAGCAGAGAGCAACATGAACGACCTGGTCTCCGAATACCAGCAGTACCAGGATGCCACAGCTGAGGAAGAGGAGGATTTCGGTGAGGAGGCTGAGGAAGAAGCCTGAGGTTAATCTGCTCACATTAAAAAAAATAAAATCAATCCGCACAAAATAAAAATTAAAAAAAAATTGCATCTCCATGTTCTATTTCTTTTTCCTTCTTCTCAAGCCTAGTCTGTCAATCTTTCCTCCAGGCTTCTCTTATGGGGCAGTCTCCGTTTTAACACTGGCTTACAGTTGTCTCATCTCTTTGTGTTCTTTCGCAGTGGTGGGTGTAGCCTATGGCTAATACCAAATAAAAGCTAGTTATGGGGAAGATGGGAGTTGTAGTCCAACGAATGTGGTGGGCGCCAGGTTGAACAAGGCTGCCTTAGACCCATAACCACATAAATAGAAAAGCAGCTGTCTTAAAATGGAGACATGTTGCTTAAAAACATAGTTCTCTCCTCCTGCCAAGTGCAATGTTCTCTGAGTGCTACTGGCTTACTGGCTTCTGTTGGTGTGAGCTATTGATCTAACAAGCCACAAGCCGATGGTTTCAATTTGCATATGCTAACAGGAAAGTATTTTGTCTGGATGGTCTGTAGAATGGGTGTTAAAATGATCTGGAATGTGTAGGTGCCTGTCACAGTAGGTATATAGCAATTCCCTGATCTATACTTCCCAGGTGCTTATCTCTGAAGAAGCTGACATTGGAGCAAGAGGTGTACATCTCTAAGCTGAACATAGAAATGGCAGGCAACCTGTGGCCCTCCAGATATTATTGGATTCTATCAGCCTCATCCATCATGGCCCATGATCAAGGGAATTATAGTCCAGCAATGTTTGGAGGATGTTGCTGGACTACAAGGTACAGGTTTCCCACCCCTGATGGAGAAGGAACTTGTTGAATGAGAGAAATGAAGCGCTCATTCCCTTTCCAGGAACCACGGGTCAAGGGTCTTCAGCTATATGGTTTTAATACTGCATGCCTGCAGTAGAAAAACACTGGCCAAGCTGAACATTGTATTCCCTGACCATTAATGCTCATTTACCCCCCCAGATCTGTGCCTCTGGATGCTTGGCTCTAAAGTCATCCCAAAGTATCCAAAAGTGACTTTACTGCTTCTGATTTAACTAAAACATGTGAGATGGTACAAATTCTTGACTCTAAGCCATTTTAAACTTGTGTCCTATCTTGCCTCCTCAACAAAATGGGTATTTGTTCAATGTGTCACTTTCATCTGCTCATGCTAGGGTGGCAGCTAGCCTCTGCTTTCCAGTTACTGTGTGATGTCTATATTCCAAAAATCTTCCCCATAAAATGCTTCCCCAAGGAAGGGTAGAACCATTTTTAACCAGAATAACATTTTAAACATTTTAACCAGAATAACATTTTAAGCATCAAGGGTGATGGGAGTTGTAGTTCAACACAGCTGAGCAGCACCCGGTTCAGGAAGACTGGGGTAAGCATTGCTTGAGGGGGTGTCTATGCCTGTGCTAGTTGGAATAAAACCAAACAGCGGCAGCGAAGGGATTCCCCACCATTCAGCAAGTGCGAAAAGAGGCAAACTTCTATAGCTGTTGTCAGAGAAGTAATAATACCATTAAAATAGCATATCTTTAAGGGTGGCTACAAATCTTAAGTGTTGAGGAATTTGATTCTTAAGAGATGTGAAAAAGAGGTAAAACTCATTGGAGGGAAGTCAGCTCCAGTAGCGTGGCTAAGTGGAAAGGGACAATATTTGTAGCTACTGCATCAGCCCAAATGGTGATGTTTGAGAGGCTTCACCACCATTCCTCTCTTATCTTGGCTTTTTCAGTCTTCTGCTTGTTACCTCAGCTTCCCTGCACCGCACCTCCTCACTGATTCTTCCTCATCTTTTTTTTTAAAAATCCCTGCTTTTTTCATATTGAAAAGATGTCTTGTGAACAAATAAAAAGTTTTTTTAATGTTTTGTTTTTGTGTTGAGTGTTATCACTGCCCCCCTGAAAGCCTCCATCTGTACATAAAAATGACAAAAACTAGTTTCTCCACCTCCTGATATGGTAGAGAAAAATGGCTCCCATCGCCTGATATCATACTTTTTTTTAAATACCAAACTGGTTTATCAGAACTGGGATGGGGCTTTGGGAGGGATGAGGCTAAACTTTGGGAGAACATGCTGTAGTTGCCATATAAATGAAGTGGGAATAGGAACATGTGATAACAGAGCATATATAAAATGGTGAGAAAGCCAGTTGACTGAATTATAGAAAAATATGGCTAAATTCAGCCTGTTCCCTAAGATGCGTGTGATGTGGCAACTGGAGCAATGGGGAGCAGCTACAGCAATGGGAGTGTAACATGGGAGAGGTGTTTCTAACCAATACCACCCCTCCACAAGATGGTGAAGTGTTAACCCTCACAGGAGCTCTGTGAGGTAAGCTAGACAGTGGGAGTGACTGGGCCAAGCCATCTTACAAGTTTCCTGCCTGTGTAGGGAATTGGGACCAGGTCTTCGTACAAGTGCTGGCTACACAAAAGTAGGCTGGGAGCACCTTCAAAAGTGGAAGGTAAGTGCAAGGGGTTGGGGGAGGGAAGAATGTATGGATCTTGGCACTGCCACCTCAAGGTAGAATTGGAGAAATAGGAATTGGTTGGGAGGTGATGTGGACAACAAGAGGCCATCGCAAAGGAATTTTATTTGGGAGTTGTAAACTCATACAAGTGGCTTCAATAGGTGGGTTGAGAGCCACCCTCAAGTAGGTCATGGAGGGTGCTGCCACTGCCATTTTGTTTTGTGTGGTGAATGGCCCCACCTCCCAGGTATGTGGGCTTTTGGAGATTGGTCCTGTGCTGCATGTAGGGATTCCAAGCGGGCCTCAGTTCTTGACCAGTGGGGAGACTAGGGAGCTACACCAAGCTGTCGAGATTTGCTGGTTGGAACTGTAGTTAAAATTATCTGGGTATATAGGTGGGGTGGGGTGGGGTGAGCAACTCCCCCTACTTACCCCCATTGCTGAATCCCTCTGGTTGAAGGAAAGGCACATTTTGCCCCTTCTGTAGCCTTCACTATATTTCCCCCCCTTGATTCTGCCACTGCCTATTAAACATGAACACTGGTGCACCACATAGACACAGCATGCCCTTTAAAGGGATTCAGGGTTTGTCCAAGGATTTGGAGTGGCTCCCCAAAAACTAGATCTTCCATTTGGTTTGCTGTTTTACTCAAGTTTGGTGCCCTTGCAGAGTATCTCCTGATACTCATAGCTGATCCAGCAAATGTTTAGGCTCTGGAGGCTGCTGACTGGGTTTTGGCACATTGCATGTCAAGTAATGGACTGGATCCCGATTTAGTCATAGTTGGAGTAAATGGGATGTAAATGGTCATGACTGTCCCATTGATTTCAACAAGTTACTCGTAAGTATGACTAAATCTGGATTAAACCCATTGTGTTTGGAGCTGTCATTAACTTTGGCTCCCCCCTGCTCCCCTTTTTGGTAGCCTTGGCAGCCATCTTGGGCCCACAAAAGGGGAAAACAAGGGAAACTAAAACAAGATACCATTATGTGAGCCCACAATAATTTCTGGAAGCAATTGCTTGAGTCACAAAAGTATTCCAGGCAGCTTAGTAGTTCAATTCAAAGGGAATAAATGATGTTGTATTGGTTAATGTTCACCCATCCTGAATATGTCATGGTGATTACAAATGGGTCTTGAAATGAATTAATTAAAAAAACCCACTTCTACTTGCAAGAGGAAGTAGTAAATGAAAAATAATATACTCTATCTTACGAAGTTTTAAGATAATAAAACCGTTAATATTTTCAGCTGAGTCGAACACTTCACAGGTCTGATAAAGTGAAACAGCTTATGCCACGGTAAACTTGTTAATTTTTTAAGGTGCCCCAGGACTCAAGTTATTTTTACCAACGAGACCATTGCAACACAAAAGCCTTTCTGAGCATGTCAATAATACCTTCTCTTTGCTGTGTAATTTTACTGTGTCTCAACATACTGGGTGGTCTGCACCTCATCATTTGATGGCTGCAGCATGACGCATGACTCGTGTGTGGACGTGCAAATAGAGCAAACGTGACATATGGCTGACATTAACATGGATACAAGCGACTGTGCTTTTAAAGGCTGAATCCTGGGATAAAAGATGTAATAAGAAACACAACAGCGCCTCGGAACAAGTACAGAGCACTTTTTCTGTACCGTGAAGCAACGGCTGCTTGTCGCTGCCCATTTAGGATTCAAGACGGCCTCGGAAGCTGATGGACTCTTTTTCCTTAGAGGTTTTTGAGCGGTGGCTGTTTGGTCACCCAGCATGCCGTGAATTCCTGCACTGGATTGGGTCAGATGACCTTTGAGATCCCTTCCACCTCTTATAAGAGCTGGCCTCTTAGTCCCTTAACTGCCGCCCTCATTAATTAACGCCACTGATTATCTTCCATTTCCCATTCTGTTTTAACTTTGACACGCCCTCCTTACCCCATGATTGGTGAATCATGATAATGTTAAGAAGTGCTGTCTGAGCTCTTGCAATGCACATGAAGATACTTGGAATCCTCGCTCCTGTGGAGCGTGGCTGCATGTTGATGAGGTAAGTGCATTCTGTACATGCTCAGAGGCGGGGGGGGAGAGCAGCGCAGAGCGCCTGAGTCGTGGAAAAAATGCAGCGTTCGGCCTTCCCCCGCCCCCAACGCTTGCTTCTGCTGAGCAGATACTGCAAAGCGCGGACGGAAGCGGATGTAGCGGGCGGGGAGCGGGCGGCTGGGCGCCGCGTGGGTGGGAGGATTAGGAAGGGGCGGCTGGAAGCGGTGGCGCTCTACGTGGCAGCCTGGAGAGGGGCCCTCAGCGGGGAGATGGAGCCATGTTGAGCGTCTCTGGCCTTTAAAGCCCCGCCGCGCAGGAGGCAGCGCCTGCGGGTAGGGACCGACCCGGTGGCGCTCTGGGCTGCACCACTTCGGGCTGCAGGGCATATTTTTTCATGCGTCCTCACAGTAACGCCAACACGTATCAACTCCCCTCCTTGCGGTAAACTAGTATGTGATGTTCAGCGTCACTCTCTCCCGGATGGGCAAGTTTTATTGCACGCAGGGAGGTTTTGTGTAATTCCAAGAAACGCGACGCCCCGCCTAGTTTGAAACGGTATAACCCGCAGAATGCTGCTGCTTGGTTCTGCCTGATGCGAAGGGAACGTGCGCCGGAGGCCGGTGGCTCCGATTTCGGTGGGGCTGTGGATCCGTTCTGGGTTTGCCAGAAGCAGCCGGAACGCGCAAGGGGTTATCCAAGGCGCTGAACCTATTTGGGGGGGGGGGGTATGGTTCAGCACCGTGAATAGCTCCTGTAGAGTTCTGGCTGGTTCTGATTGAAACCCAGAATGGATGCACCGCCCCGCCGCAATTGGAGCCACCAGCCTCCGCTGGAAATGTGCTTCCCGCTCCCTCCTGCGCTCTCTGGTCACGCATCTCGGGAGACCCGATTTCTGCTCATTGTCTACTCCGATTTCTGCATATCGGCTGTCGCCATATGCAGGCAGATATAGCCAATAAGGAGACCCTTTCAGCTTCTCTCTACAGAAGAGACATTTCCATGCCTCAGCCCCAACCCACTCCTAAGAACAATAGTTTTTATTTATTAAATTTATTAATCGCCCATCTGGCTGGTTACCCAGCCACTCTGGGCGATGTACAATAATAGAAACAGTTTAAAACAAAATTCTACATTAAAAACACCATATTTCTAAAAATACCCTAACCTACCCCAAGTGCCTGCCCCTACAACCACGTTTTTAATGTGTGGCAGAAGCTCATTAAAGAGGGGGCATGGCGGAGTTCCCTAGGGAGGGAGTTCCACAGAGTGGGGGCCACCACAGACAAGGCCCTCTCCCTTGTCCTCACCAGTCTGGCTGATAGGACAGAGAGAAGGCCATCCGAGGCTGATCTTGTTAAGTGGCCTGTCTGGTGTTGCTGGAGGCGCTCCTTAAGATAGGCTGGGCCGGAACCATATAGGGTTTTAAAGGTCAAGACCAACACCTTGAATTTGGCCCAGAAAACAACTGGTAACCAGTGCAACTCCTTCAGCACTGGAGTGATGTGATCATGCCGGTGGCTGCCTTTAATCAGGTGAGCCGCCGTGTTCTGTACCAGCTGCAGCTTCAGAACCATCTTTAAGGGTAACCCCATGTAGAGCACATTACAGAGGTTGCCACTTTTCAATAGCTGCATGATGGGCAGACTTCCTACAGGTCAGGCTTTCCTAGCTCCATCTCCAAGCCAGGTAAAGCTGCACTTTTTAAATTACTGCATGCCAAGCAGCTGCTTAAGGAACAGGAGCCCTGCAGTGGCAATCGTAATTACATCTCACTATTTTTCTAAGCCTCTGTCACCAACAGCTCACCTGCCCACAAGCCAGGGTCTTTTTCCAGGGCTTTCCCCCTCTCCCCCTTCCTCATGTCATTCAGATAGCAGTCTCCTCCTCAGATCAGTTTACACAAACAATCCAAACCCACTCCCCAACAAAATTCATTCTCCCTAGCTCAGCTCACCGCTCCTTTTCAAATTCAACAACTACTACATATGATATTTAGCATTTATATTCTCATTAGTCATTATTATTTTACTTAGCACCATTGGAGTACAGGGCATCTTGAATAAAAGTGAAAATAGACAGGTCTCTGCCCTCAAGGAGCTTACATCCTAGAACAGGCCAAGAGGAAAGCAACAAAAGGAAAGGAGAGACACCAGGGCAGGGCAGGGAGGAAGAATGTGGGTTAGTGTGCTCACAAGTGCTTTGTGGGAAAATGGGATTATTGGACTCAACATACGAGGAATTAAAAATGTTATAGGCTTCCTTTCAGGGCCATGCCCTCACAGAACAGCATACACAATAGAAAAGATACATAGATT
The DNA here is from genome assembly GCF_057233095.1 of Heloderma suspectum. Taxonomy (NCBI): domain Eukaryota; kingdom Metazoa; phylum Chordata; class Lepidosauria; order Squamata; family Helodermatidae; genus Heloderma; species Heloderma suspectum. The sequence continues at coordinate 345,718,333 of NC_139459.1, forward strand.
AACATTTTGAGACATCAAATTAGTATAAATTATTAAGAGACAGTACTTTGGCATCATAGGCCTAAATGAAGTTATAGGATTTTAATACAGGAAGGGGAAAAAATAGCTCAGAGTCATATAGCCCAAAACATATTAAGGACCATTTGAAAGTCTGCACTGAAGGAGCCAAGCATAATTAACTCACAAGGGAGTTTCAGAGGCATGGAGCCACCACCAAGAAGGTCTTGTCTCATGCCTACTAACCTGATCAATTTTACAGTGGGCACACAAGCAGGACCTCTGAAGCTGAATTGGCTGTGGAGATTATAGGATGTCAGTATGATTAGGTCTCTTCTGAGATAGGACTGGACAGTGGAGTTCTGAGAACAACTGGTCAACTGGAGGGAGATAGAAGATAGGAAGTTAGCAATTCTAAATTAAAGGATAGTATTTATCTATTTTGGTTGTATAACCTACTTGGCTTGAACAACAAAGAGTCTTGTTGCACCTTAAAGGCTAACTAATTTATTATGGCATAAACTTTTGTGGGGTGCAGTCCATTTCATCAGATAGATGATGATAAGTTGTACTGAGTTACAGGTATATTTATACATGTTTGGGGTGGGGGGATGATACTGAGTTCAGAAGGAAGTGAAATCTAAAAAGTATAGACCATGACAATAACATTATTAACAACGGTCATTCACAAATATAGTTAGCGATAACACAGACATCCTGGCATTGGTAAACTAATTAACAAGTCATGTGATAAAAAACCTTTATCCTGATTTAAGCCAGAGGTGATAGAATTGAATTGTAGTTCAGCTGTTCTGCATTGTAATCTCCATTTGAAGTTCCTGTGTTCACGGATGGCCATTTTAGTATCAGTTTGTGCAAAATGATATAAAGTTCTTACATTTTTTTTTAAAAAAAATCATTGTTGCTTATCCGGTATGACTGGGTCAAATGTAGTTTCCATGTTCTCATTTTCAAGGTGAACAGCTTTCACAGCACCAATCAGATTAGCAAAGGCCAATCTAGGCCAGCATCCCCCTTCTCACAATGGTCAATTTTGGCAAGACCACAACAGGGCACGATGCAACAGCACCTTCCTGCTCATGTTCCCCTGCAGCTGGTGTGTTTCTCTACTTGCGGGTACAGGGTACTAGGGAAATTCCTTGAGTGGTGGCAACAGGCTGGTAAAATGGGTTCTCCTAGCAGGGGTGGGGGGGAGTGTGCAGTTTGCTGCTCCTCCCACTCCACTGCCTGAGGCAAGGGATTCACCCCACCTCATGGGAGGGCTGGCCCTATCAGTGGCTCCTAGTCGTGTTGATTATACATTGCCTCCAGTATCCAAGGCAGTATGCCTCTGAATACCATCTGCTGGGGAACATGAGCAGGAAGGTGCTGTTGTACTCATGCCCTGCTTTTGAACTTTCCAGAATTGACCATTGTGGAAAGGGGGTGCTGGCCTAGATTGTGACACATTTGAATAGCTAGAAGCCAATCCTGCATCCTCCTCCTTTCCTCCTTCTTGTTCATGAAGGGGTGACAATGGGCTGGCACCAGCAGCACAGAATGACGGACAGTCAGGATCCGCAGGATTATGCTGTGTTCTTCTGCACTGGGGATTTCAGGCTCCCAACTGCCCTTCCCCCATCTGGGAAAACAAGGTGGTGGCGGGAGGACTCTTGCATTGAGACAGCAGTGTGGAGCTCCACGTCAATACTACAGAATGCAGTACAAAGTACTGGACCCGTTTCTAACAAGGCAGCCTAGCACAGCCACAGATGCGAAAGGAATTGGCGAAATCTGAAGCCATAACGATTCATTGTCGAATTGAAATATTACATTTTAAACGAGGGATTTTGGATAGCATGCCATACTTTCTTGGTCATGGTCAGCAAGCCTTCTGTGACAGATGGAAAGGAGCCGAGGCTGGAGGAAAATGAGGACTGCAAAACATTTGATGTGGGGTTTCTTTCCCATCAGAAAATGCAAGTGGTGGGTCCTTTATTCTGGCAGAGCTGCTGTGCCTTTAACAGCTGCACAGCCGGTAGAAGTTCTGCAGGGTCATCTTTCTTTAGTGGGTGCATCTCCATGCGCTGAAGAGCTTTACTGTTAAGTCTGTGCCTGCCAGGTCAGAGGGGAACCCTGCCAGGGAACACCTGTTGGGGATATACAGCATCTTAAGAACATAAGAAGAGTCCTGCTGGATCAGACCAAGGGTCCATCTAGTCCAGCATTCTGTTCACACAGTGGCCAACCAGCTGTCGACTAGGAACCCACAACCAGGGCATGAGCACAATAGCACCCTCACGCCCATGTTCCCCAGCAACTGGTGTACATAGGCTCACTTCCTCTGGTACTGGAGGTAGCCCATAGCCATTAACAACCTTTTCCTCCAGGAGGAAAGTTAAGTTAAATTGCTGTGATAGGAAGGGGTAGGCCAGCTTTCCTCAACCTCGTGCGCTCTAGGTGTGTTGTACTACAATTCTCATAGCTGCCTGGGGGATTATGGGAGTTGTAGTCCAACACATATAGGAGAGCACCAGGTGAGGAAGGCTGAGGTTAGACATGCTTAATTCCTAAAAGGAGAGATGCTAAAGCTCAAGCTGTGTATCCTGTTCAATGTGTGAGACAGCTTGCAATTATTTTGAATTTTTAAAAATAATAATAGATGCGCTATCGGAGATAAAGTGCACCATGAGAGTTTATTGTGTCTTACATATACCCATCAGGCAATTAAGGAACACCTTCTCAGAGTTAAAAGAGGGAATTCCGGTAGTTGAAGCTTCTCACATTGCTATGCTACAGGCGGGGCTGCATTTGATGGATCCCCAGTGTTCTCTGGTGGGCCCCTTCCTCTGAGGGAAGATTTGAGAGGGCCTACATGGCAGTGATGGCAGCACAGGCAGCAGCAGAAAGTGATAGAAGGCTCCTGCTGCCATTCAAATTCCCCACAAAGCCCCTACATCAGAGGCACTGTTGGAAACTGAGATGGCAGTTAGACCCACCACTGCCCTGGGCCAATTCTTCTTTTTTAGGGAGGCCCCACCCCCCACCCCATCTAAAAGAAGATGTGGCCCTGGCTAGGCTGCAATGTGGCATCTTATGAATCACCAAAAAAGAAGAAAATGTATCACCAAAGAGGCCAAAAGAGCATACCAATTTGCATAAAATTTCCATATCTCATTCATAGGATAGATGCAAATTTAGAACTAATTATTGTAATTTAAATAGAAATACAGTCCATCTCACCATTGTGCAGAAGACTGTGACCCGGTGACTTGTGTGCGTCCCTGTTCAGCCTCCTGTCTAGATGCCTGCTAACTTTTGATGGGCGACAGTTCTTACTGTTTCCTTTAAACCGGAATTGGACAGGACAGCTTTTCAAATAGAGGATGCCTTCAAATAGAAGACCGTTCTCTGTAAAAGAGGGCACATGGCCACTTTCCTGGCCTGGAGAGAGAAAAGCTGCATCAATTAAAAGCTCACCACTCTTTCTACTCTGCGCATCCCAGAAAAATAATACCCTTGCTTTGCTAAATGTACCTCAGGCAGCAGACTCAGTGCCCTTCCTCAAAAGGTGTCCCCCACTCTGCCATTGCCCAGCAATGACGTGAGTCAGGATTTGAGGGCATCCCATCAGGCCAGAGGGGAAGTAGGGCTGTGACTCATGCTCTGGAGGCCCAGAAAATAAGCCCCTTTGTTAGCAATGTTCTCCCGTGAGGCCACATGTGTCACGTTCTGCCCATCAGGATTGCTGTGAAATTGGCTGCTCCTTCCAGCTGGCATCTCATCGTTGAAATGCAGTCACACACACACCCGCACAGCTCTGGACAGACTAACACATCATCCCCTCTAAGCGGAGGACACAGCCTTGGCGGGTAAGCGCAGCGTGACCCGCCCCCAGGCCAGATGTGGTTGGAGCTGACCTCTGCAGCTGCTAGATCCGGGAAGACAATTGACAATAGGCACAGTCATGGTTAGCACAGGAAGGAAAAGCCAGGATTAAAAGCAGTTGAGGGAGAAAAATGTATATAGGCTTTATTGAGGCCTGCTTGGATGCCCCCACCCTGCCCCCAATCAGTATTGACTCTAGGATGACGGGAAGTGTGTGAGGGGGTGGGGGGGGTGGATGGGTTGTGCTGCAAAGAGTAGGAGAAAAGAACTGAAGCCAAAGAATGACAGACAGCTCCACCGAGCACACGCTAATGCTCACTGTGTGAGTTGCACATCTACAGTTCACAGATGTTCTACTGCTGAGGGGGGAGCTATCACAATCGGTGAGAAGACATAAACAGTTGGGGTGGGGTAAAAACTCAGGCAGAATGTAGAGACAAGAGGCAAAAGAAATGGGACTGAATTTCATATAGTGATTCAAAGTAATTAGCCAAATATTTGACTATTTTAGAACAGCAGCAAAAACTCTAGTCCTCACTGTGGCCAAGAAACATTTGAGAAACCCACATTTAATGGTTCCAAAAGCTGTGGGTAGGGGACATCTACATATGCTCTCTGCCTATTCCCTCCCTCAACCCCAAACTAGTATTTGGCAAGATAATCTGAATTCCACCAATATCTGTATGTGGAAAGCAATCACAAAGAAATGTATTTGCAGTTTTGAAACATACATTTTCTGTATACATGACAAGGGTTTTCTTGGTTCAAACTTTAGACTCTGAAGAGGAAGCAAAAAGAAAGCCCAGCCCATGGGTGGGGGTGTACATACAGACACACACACAGAGCCAGAGTCAGTAATCTTGGTTTTTATTATAAGCCGAGGATCTCAGTAGAGGACGATGGAGCAACTCTTTCTCTATGGTAAGAGACAAGGCACCGTGCTGAAGCCTCACTATACAGCAAGCAGGGCAAGAGCTGTAGACACAAACTTGTGACTTCACCACCGTAGTTGTGGGGATAGAATCTAGGCCCTGATAGAAAGGCTACAATCCGATGAAACATCACTGAAAAAGTGAGCAGTGTCAGCCACAGTTTGGGACACCAGGGGCAAGAGCATCACGGTGGAGCCTGTCCACTCACAGCTCAGACTGGGAGACATAGGGATGGCCCGCAACAGCCCAAAATATAAGGAAAAGATCACAGCTACAAAGCAGAGAAGGCTGAGGGTGGGGGCGCTCTTAACACTTTCCCTTCTAGTGTGCACCCATTCTGTTTGAGAAAGGCAGGGCTCCGCACAACTGATTGTCACTGCTTGGACAGTCACTTCTCAAAGGGCCAACCTTCTTCTAACGTGGGGGCCCATCTATACATGCAGATGAATCATGTGGCACAGAGTTCCTGTTTCAGACTGCAGTGGATGGGTCCCACATTGGAATGTTCTCCAATGTCAAAGCCCCCCTGCATGCAGAAAACTAGCATGCCAAGGGGAAGAGGCTAGGGTGAGAAGGCAATTTCCTACATGTAACAGACAACCTTCTTCCCACCCCATTCCCCGCATCTGACCTAGAACAGGCCAGGAAAACCTGTCCTGTGTTTTTTGATTATTCTAATTCTTAGCAGCCTATGCACGTATCCAACCTCCTTCTTCGAGCCATGGGACTGGTGGTGATGCATGATTGTTCCAGAAGCTAGAACAGATATAAGGCACATCAAGATGTTGATTTTTAAGAGGTGATAAATATGCATCCAGTATGCATCTACTTCTGCAATGCACGCCTACTGCAAGTTCCGTCCCGCAGTGGTCACCCAACTCTGAACAATGCAATGCAGACAGTGCAGAATGTGTCTTTGGCAAGGGTCTACTTTGTGGTTTAGTACAGGAAAGCCGTAAACACATGCTCCCTAAAAAAGTGAGAGTGAGATTTGATGTGTGTGTATGTAACCAGCAACAAAAGGTGAAGAAAACAATTTGAATTTTGCCAAACGGGGCAATCTTGGTGTGTAGCACCCAGGAACTATGGCACAACGGTGGGAGAGGTTGCATTGGCAGGGAAGTATGTACACTGGAAAATACAGGTAGCTTTAGCTATATGGAGCTAAGAAGGGCTATGTCTGTGCCCATCACTAGATTTAATAAGCATTGGTTAGTACTGGAAAACTGATCCTCTTGAAGTATCTTCACACATAGATAGCAGCTCCTTAGGACAACCACAGCACATGCTCTACATCAGCTCAAACACTTACAAAAGTCATTGTGGCAAAGCATCCAGCACCAACTAGCCTCGAAAGAACTTGGCTCAGATTTCATCTCCATCCAAGCTACATTCCTGTTGCCTTCCCGGCGATTCCAGAAGCAGATCTGCTCTTAAATCCTTGGAGAGGGACCACTTTTAAGAGGGGGTACGTGATGGCCAGGAGGGTCCAGGCAACAAAGCAAGAATTGGAGTCAATCAAGTGTAAAGTGGTCATGAATCAGAGTGGACTTAGCAAGGTTGGGAGCAACAGAACCATGCTTTACAAATGACAGCGAATGTCAGGATACTCCAAGGTACACATTGGGGTGTCACTGGGATACAACAGCTGAACAACAGTGTGACAGACCTCAGCAGGTTTAAGTATCGTTGGCCAACATGCAACACTTCAGTCCATAAAGGTTTGGCGATTATGGGAGGGCTCTGGATGGGGAAGAACTCTATATATTGACACATACAGATGAGGATGATGGGAGTTCATGCTCAGGAAGGATTTCCCCCTCCCACAAATCTTCAGCATTTAGTTCATTCGCCCCGGCTTCTTCTGGTTCAGCTGCTGGGTAGACACGAGCAAAAAAACAGATCAAAGCCATCAGCCCTAAGAATACAGATGGAACAAATCATGACATGCGCTATACCATTATATAGAAGGAGGAATCTGTAGTTCCTAGAATTCCACTTTCTCCTTGGATAAACAAAGAGCTGTTATTCTAAATCTCCTAAATCTAAAAATCCAGCCCAAATGATCTTTCCTCATTTTTTTTTTTGGTTTAGTTTAGTAAGATTTGTTTTTGTACTTCTTTTGCAAACCTCAAGGTTATCCTGAGCATGCTGATATTTCCATCTTATTTCTCAGTGGTGCCGTTTTGCACACAATCCTGTCGGCACTCACCACCTGTGTTTGCTATCAGAAGGAATGATGATACTGCGCTCTGCATGTGGCTATCTGTGAAAGTTGCTTGGAAGATGCACCTGGTACAGCATGTATACCAGAAGCTGGAGCTAGTGCAGAATGCAGCAGCTCAGCTGTTGTCGGGAGCTGCCCCTTTTCAGCGTGTAACTCCTCTGCTGAGGGAACTGCAGCAGGGAACCCCTATTTGCTACCAGGCCAGGTTTAAGGTATTAGTACTAGTGTACAAAGCCCTAAACAACTTGGGAACAGGATACCCGAGAGAGCGTCTCCTCCCTTACCAACCTGCCTGGTCACTGAAGTCATCGGGGGGCTTGCTCCTGGTGGTTCCACTTGGACCTATGGCCCGGTTGGAGTCCACCAGGAAGAGAGCCTTCAGCGTAGCAGCCCCCTTCCTGTGGAATTCCCCGCCTTTGGAGGTCAGGCGGGTGCCAACGTTGTGTTGCTTTCGGCACCTCCTGAACACATTATTTCGAGAGGCCTTCCCTGAGTGACCAGCCGTGATTTCTTATGTTCAGAATCTGTTTAAAATGTTTTGTTTTAATTATAGGTTTTTATTCATCTTGCTGTTCACTGCTCTGAGATCTTTGATGTGGAGTGGTATAGAAATACTGCAAATAAATAAATAAATGTGGTGGCCAGACTGATTTCTGGTGTTAGCCGCAGGGAGCATGCAACACTGATTCCATATGAGCTGCAGCGGTTGCATATATGCATCACCTTTGAAGCCCTTTTACAATCTGGGACTGGGATACTTCAAGGAGCATCTTTCTTTCTCCCAGATGTACCTCCACACTTTTTAAGACTGAACACTGAGAACCTTCTGATGGTCCTTCCATCTGTTATGGTCCAACAGCCACTGCGGAGAGCATCTTTCTGTAGTCCCTTCTCCCCGACCCCCAGAAAAACAACTCTGTCTGGTACCTGAGAGATGCTAACACCAGTGAGTTTCTCAACGGTGTCAGGCAGCTTATTCATGATTTCCAGCACTTCCCCAGTTATCTTGGCAGCTCCCACGTCCCCAGTCCCACTTGACACCATCGTGATCTTATTCACCGAGGTTAAAGGTTTGGTGATTTCTTCAGCCATCTGTTGGGGCGTGGAAAGAGAAAATAAAGATCAGAGTACACATCCACTCACATTTCATAGAGAATTTGGTACATGCCACTACATCTGGGAACTTGGCTAGAATTGTGAACATCCAAATGAAACCAACAGCAAACAACACGAACAACCAACTAGAATGCTGCAACATTTAGCCGATGAACTGATTACATTAGCTGATTAAAGAACACTCTGTTTGACTAAAAAACAGCCCCCAATTCATCAGTCAGCAGATTATATGTGTGTGTACGTGAGAGAGAGATTTTTTAAAACTGCAGATAGCAAATGTAAAAGAGGCATTCCCTCCTACGAGAGAATGGGAAACGGTTCTTTTCAGATGCTGCAACACATGCAAGCATCAAGAACATAAACCTTTTTCTAAAGGACTACTGCAGTTGTTTTTTCTCATGCAGTTTTATGTAGCCTTAACCAACTCATTAATCCATTAATTGACCACAATCAGTGCATATCATTTTATCAACTACTGCTGCAATCCTATTACCCACTCACTTGGGAGTAAGCCCCATTGAACTCAATGGAGCTTACTTCTGAGTAGACACGCATAGGTTTGCACTGTATGGCTGTTGTTTTAAGTCAGATGATTACCCTACCCCAGAACAACCCAAGCTGCTAGTCCTTATGGTTCATGAGAACACTTTTGCAAACACTGCTTGTGGGTACAATTTTAAAAACATACAGAAGCAGTGTTTGCAAAAGCTTCATTAACCGGGAGACGGGGTTCCTGTGCCTTTCCCAAACAGCCTCATTTTTATCTAATCATGACTGGCAATTACCTGCTTATTCCAGATATCCCCCTGCTACCGCTATTCCATGCATTGCCCAGTTCTTTAAATGTTCTCTAAAAACCTGTGCTATTGAGTTCTGAATAAAGCTCACGTATTTGGAAAATGGGTGCCTCCAAAAAGTGCATATATTTCTGTAGCTTATTCCTCATGTTAGTGGTGCAGCATCTGTGAAACTGTGGCATGGAAATGTCCCATTTGAGTGTGAAAACATATTCCTCCAAATGCAAGCGGCTGCATCAGAGAGTTCCCCAACCAGGTGCCTTCCAGATGTGCTGACCACAACTCCCAGCCAGCATGGGGCATGATGGGGATCGTAGTCCAGCACACCACATGGCAGAAGGCTGGGCTACAACATTCTGACATGCAGGTTCTTAAAAACACTAGGTTTGTCCGTGGCACCTGATTTGATCTCTACATTGTTATTGATTTTATTTCTTTATTTTACTGTATGTATTACATTTCTATCCTGCCTTTTCCCTCTTGCAAGGAACCCAAGGCAACTTACATGGTCCTCCTCCTCCTTTCCATTTTTATCCTCACAACAACCCTGTGAGAGTCAGTGTCTGACCCAAAGTCACCTGGATCTCCTGAGTCCCAGTCCAACACTCTAACCTCTGTACCACACTGGTCCTTATTACTGACTTCGATTCTCTTCAGGAGATCATAGTTGTTTGAGACAGAATTTCTACCTGTTTGGTGGGGGAAGGGGGTGAAGAGGAGATGCTCACCTCTGGAAGCTTCTCAAGAAGCATGTCAACCATGGCCACCTCTTGGTACTGTTTGAAGGCCTCGGCCTTCTTGGCCATCTGCTCAGCATCAGCCCGGGCCTTGGCCTCAATGGCGTAGGCCCGAGCTTCACCCTTCACCTAAAGACAGCAGAAAAATGGCACATCAGTGTGATCTGGTTCCCCTTCCTCCCTCTCTCATAACATTCCTCCCACAAATCAGGCAGAGGGACACACTCACCCTGACTGACTCGGCTTCTGCCTCCGCCTGCATGATGAGCTGCGACCTGTTGGAGAAGGAAGGAAGGAGGGTGGTCACACATCCCTGCCCAACATTCAAGAGCTTGCTAGGTCATCTCCACAGTTGTTTGCCTCTCAAATAGCATGGCCATGTGTCCTCTCTGACAGAGCACAGGCCTCTATTTGAAGGCATCCTCTATCTGAAGGGCTGCCCTGTCCAATTTCCGTTTAAAGATACAGAACCGTAAGAACTGTAGCCCATAAACAGTTAGAGTTTGGGCAGCAGACTGAACAGGCAGGTCATCTAAGGTAGAATCCAACTAAAGTCCTACTTAGAGGCGACCCACTGAAACACTTGGGACTTAAGTTAGTCATAACTAACTTAAATCCCATTCATTTCAATGGGTCTACTCTAAATAGGACTTTAGTTGGATTCTACCCCTAGTCACAGCCTGATATACTGTGGTGAAATGTACTGCATTTCTGTTCATATTATAATAATTATTTCTAAATATAAATCTATACATATAAATTAGCATGTGCCATTTTTAAAGCAAATCACCATCCTCTTTTTTGGCGATTCCCAAGTGCCCACTGTACACTCAAAATGGGGGGCAAAACCAAGCTCAAGTAAACTTGGGACTTGATGCTGCCTTGTTAAATGTGAATGCTGGGACAGAAAAACAAAACATATCCATGGCTATTAGAAACCATACTCTGAGACCTAACCCATGACAACTAAGTTTTAGTTTGGTCCTGCCTACCAAAGACTGAGCAAGTCCCTGGAAATTAAAAAGGATGGGGCGGGAGGGAGGGGGGAGGAGATGGTGAGTCGAGACAAAATGGATAGGGTATGTTTAGCCAAGAGGCAAGCCTTAAGCTGGAATCCCAGTTGATGGTATCTTCGTGCCAGGATAGAACTATAGGGAAAGAACAGTGAGGGAGGGAGAGGGAACACTATCAGATCATTGTGGCCCAAAAGCGTGTTTATACAAAACAACAGATCATAGGGTGAAACTGTTTCTGGAGTGTACTACTTCAGACTGCAGTAGGGGAATTGCATGTTTGGATGCTCCTCTGCAGGAGAAAAAAATAGAAATCCCTGAACATAGAAAATGAGGTATTTAAACCTAAGAATTCTAGCTTAGCTATCTCCATGGTATCCACATTTCTATGAGCAGGTAGTGGTTGGTGTGTGTGTGTGTGTGTGTGAGAGAGACAGAGAGAGAGAGAAATATTAATGAATTCAAATATGCAGCCCCTCCCCACATGAAGTGTGAAATGGTACAGTCCCAAAGCAGCTTTACCACATAACTTGCTGTTTGTTCAGCCCCGCTTTGGCCAGATGAGAAGAGGCCCCATGTGATCTGTTGCTGGGCAATACCACTTCAGGCTGGCCTTTTCCCTGACATGCTAGTGGTGTGTGTGTGTGTGTGTGTGTGTGAGAGAGAGAGGGGGAGAGAGAGAGAGTGAGTGACAGACAGACAGACAGAGAATATGAATTACTACTGTAGAGAAGCATCCAATGAGTCAATCTCCCACATTTCAATCTGCAGTGGTACAGCTCAGCATCAGATACATCCCCCTATGGGGTTTCTGCTTCTTTGTTTTTGCCACAGACCAAGCAGGATGAAAGAACAAACTACACCTTTGTACAGGAAAGGATGGGGGGTGGGGTGGGCAACTTGTGAGGGATCATGGAACTTGTAGGCTGAAACATCTGGAGGGACACAAGTTGCTCTCCCCTGGAATAAAAAAATGTGGAGGAATGCCTGCCCATACCTTTCAGCCTCAGCCAATTTCTCCAGCCGGTAACGCTCTGCTTCTGCAGGCTTCTTGACCTTGGCTTCCAGCTCACGCTCCTTACGAGTCATCTCCTGCTCCTGTATCTGGATCTGCTGGGTTCGCTCCACCACCAGCACCTGCATCTTCTGTTCCTCAATCTTCTGCTTTGTCTTGGCTACCTGCAGCATGAAGTAGACACACAGAGGAGCGAGCTCAGGGATCACCTTAGTTTAGCAGCTTCATGAGTCAGGAAGAGGACACTTGGAATTTAAGAGGGTTGATGCATCTCAGACTCTGAAGCCAACAGTGGGCTGGGGTTCAGCCATAATGTTAAACCATAGTTTAGTGTTACAAGAATGAGCCAACCCTCCCCCAGGCTTGTGCGCGTTTCGTCCTTCCTGGTGGGGCCGTGAAGAGGAGTTCGAAAGCTTTTACTTTTGTTTTTTATTAACTGCAGCTTGCCATGTCATCCAAACCAGACAAGCTGTGGTTAAAATTAACGATGGTTACTGGAAACAAACCAACTTCAAACCACAGTTTATGAAGCTGGCTTCTTTCCATTAACCACAGTTAAGATTAACCACAGTTGAGCGTTCCAGCAACATGGCAAGCTGTGGTTAATAAAAAATGAACATGTGAATATGGAGACAAGGTTGGTTCTCATAACATTAAACCATGGTTTGGTATTACGTCCAGTATCAGACAATATCAACCTTCACCTTTTGGTCCACGCAGACAAGTGTTTACTAAGTGGTAACTTAATCATGGTGTGCTTATAAATCACTTGGTAAGATGGTCATTTATGTTGTCCTGCCAAGTACCAAGGAAAATCTTACCATACCACCTGCAGCAAACAAGGAAATCCAGGGGAGTACTAGCAAGCATTTCTCACCCCACTTCAGCAAGACAACACAGCTTACCAAACAGTTACACGGAAGAAGCCACTTGGTAAATGGTTACCTATATTCACCCTTTGACCAAGTAGATCAAGGCTCAGCTGAATTCTTCGGAAATGGTGAGAGAACCACTTCAAGAGAAGGTATTACTGGAGCAGGAATTGACACAGGAGGCCTGAGAGATCTAAGGTCATCTACAGGGACAGAGAACTCAACAAACACTGCTTCTCCACCCCTGATCACCCAGGAGCACTTCACGCTTTACAAAACTCCTTCACACAAGACACTCCCATTCATATATTTACGATTTAATTTGTCTCCCCCATCACCTTTCCTTCAAGGAGCTCAAGGTGATGTAAATGGGTTTTCCTGTTTTACCCTAACAACCACCCTGTGAGGCAGTTTAGGCTGAGGCATAGCTGCCCCATATCACCCAGTAAGCTTCATGGCCACGTGGAGCACAGATCTGCCCTGTCCAAGTGCAATATTCACGTGGAATGTTGGCTCTCCGCTAGGAGATAACATCTGCAACCCGCATATAGATCTCCGTATATGAATACTGCATACGTGTGTCTTTCATGGCATGTGACAAAACATATGCAAACTACCTATTATTTCCTATGCTGAATTGTGTAGGTATTTTGCAAAGGCTTTAAAGCCAGGCCAGGGAACTCCTTATAGATGTTAAAATTCTATGAGATCTCCAGGGGAAGGTGGTTCCAGAACTAGGGAGCACCCACGAAGAACACCTTTCTATTTGCTCTTGAAGTGATAAATGTTCTATTTATAATATTAAATGATGTATATCATAATACATTAAGAGAGCAATCCTATGGCCCATAGACAGCTTTCTGAGTGGCCCTACATTGCTGAGGATTTCTCCCTCCAAGGCCGTTGACAGAGCTATGACCTTGGAGAGGGAGAGATCCCAGCGTGGATTTCACCCTCCTCCAAGCTCCTCCCAGCTGCCGTGGATAACTCTGTAGTGGATCTCTTCCCTGCGGTCAGAGCTTCAACCTTGGAAAGAGGAAGGAGAGAGGGAGAGGGGGGCATGCTGGTGAGCAGGGAGGGGGGAAGCAATGGTTCTGCTGGATCCAATGGCCCCTCAGCTCCCTTCTCTGGCAGCAAGCGCAATTTAGATGGGCTCAGAGGCCCATCTAACACAAAATGTGCTAAAGGAGGGGGGAGAGGCTAAAAAAGCCCCTGCTGTTCTTCCCACCCTGCGGGGCTCTTGTCAGTAGGGCTTAGGATTCTTGGAGTACACTGACATTGGAGCGCTCCATCCCATGGGCTAGTCACCCCTAGGACTGCAGCCTAAAAAACACGATAAAACTCTGACATTAATGATAAAATTAGGCAGCAGCTAAAGATACACAGCAGGCAAAGAAATTTCTCAAACAGGAAATGGCTGGGGAAATAAACATGTCTTAACCCGTGGCCCAAAAGGGTGCAACGTCGGCACCAGGCACCCTTCTTCTCAGAGGGCAATCCATGACCGGCGGGGGGAGCTACCATCGTGAAAGCCCTCACCTTTGTTGTTACAAAGACTTCTTTTGGCAGGGAGGGCCTTTGGAGAAGAGCTTCAGCCACAGATCTCAAAACATGGGCAGGTTGGTGTGAATAGTCTTGGACATGTCCCCACCCTTGCCCACAACCATCCATCACTAAAGTTGATTCACCTGGAGCTGATAGGCCAGGTCGGACTCCGCTTTCCTCGTGTTCACCTCGATGTCGTAAGTGGCCTTCTTCAGCTCGTAGTCCCGCTGGGCTTTGGCCATTTCGATTTCACTCAGGTACTGAGCGGACAATTTCTGCTGCTTGGCCTTCGCTTCCTGTGGGCGGAGAGGGGGTGACAACTCAGCAGCAGAGCCCAAGCTCTGCACATCAGAGGAGGTCCTGGGTTCAATGACTGGTTATAAAAAAGGCACTTCAGACAGCAGGACTGGGAGAGAGCTTCCCTCACAAAGCCAGACCAAGACACTCTGTTGCCTGAGGGGAAGCAACAGATGGCACCCCTTGCCACAAACCAAGATGCAGAGTACATAAGGCAGGTCAAGTGACTTTGGCACCCAAGGCAGAAAATCCCACAACCGCCTCTCCCCTTTCCTGGCAGTAAAAATACAATAATAGTACATTAAATATAACAAATAATGTCCTGCCCTTTCATGACTCCCTAAATCGGCTGCCTGAGGAGGTCCCCTCATGTTGCCTAATGGTAGGGCTGGCCCTGTAAGAGCTAGTCAAAATAGAGAGTGCAGGGTTAGAGGGACCCAATGTTTTGACACAGAATAAAGTAGTTTCTCCTTTGTGTTTAACAGGGATTGCTCTAATGATGGCTATTTATTTATAAACATATTTGTACACTGCTTTTCGGCCCCCAAAAGAGCCCCCAAAGCAACTCACATAGAATCACAATAAAAATAAACTGAAATACAATAAATCTGTCTCTCCATCAACTGACTGGTTTTTCAGGATATGGGACATTGCTGTAATGATGAGCATTACTTATTATATAAGCGCAAGAGAGCATCAAATGTTTCAGAATTGGTTTATTGAGAAATGGGGTGTCTGTCACATTTGGGAATGATAAAATCCCAGGATAGTGTTCTGCTGTACTCATTATTTTCATTGGTTTGTATTACAGATTATGTATGAGTTATTACTTATTTCATATATTTCTTATTATTTTATATATTTCTTTTTTTTTAAAGGGAGAAATACAATCAAACTAAGAACCCCAACATAATCAGTAAGAACAAGAATTTTCCAGGTTAATGTTGAACCCAGGATCCTATGGAAGTAGGCCATCCTTCAAAAATCCTGGCCCTATGCCTTTTCGGGGTTTATAGGTAAGAACCTGCACTTTTAATTGCACCTGGAAACAAACTGGAAGCCAGTACAAAAGGAAAAAAACTGGGATGAAGTTCCCAAATGCTTTTAAGAGCCAGCCCTGCATAGAATGCATAACACTAACCCAATCTGGACGCGACCAGAGCATATGTGACGTGTGCAAAGGATGCGTATGTATGACTATAACACGTATGTTGGGAGGCCCTTTGGATGCCATTGTAGCAGAAAGGGAAATACACAGTTTTACAATAAATAGAGAATTTTCTGTAATCGTTTCCCTAATGCCTGCCCATCATCTCCTCCCACACTGCTTCACTGGTACTGGCAGGGGAAGAACTGGCAGAATGCTGAGCGGCACAGGACAGTAAGGGAGACCCACGTTGGAAAACCTGTAGTCTTTTGTCTAGAAGAGAAGAGTCTCAGATATCAAATTCACCTGAGGAACGGCAGTAAGAGAAAAGCTCCTTCGACACGATGTGAATGGCAGTTGTGACATCACCAACCAGTAAACCAATCCTCTCCCTCTGCCCTCTCTCCCTATTTGCATGCTCAAAAACTCCAAGCAGCAACTGGAAAGCTGGTCCGCGCTTGCACATTTCAAAATGGGGCCCACCAGTCTAAAAATTCTGCAAGCTCCTTAGGGCCAACTCACACGTTAAAAGGAGCAGCCGACCATAGAGCTGACCATAGAACCCACCCTTCGACAGGAAAGAAAGAAAATCTTAAAAGAAGAAACAAAGATACAAGATCAGCCTTCCCCAACCTGGCGCCCTCCAGATGTGTTTGGATGGCAACTCCTCTCATCCTGAGCCATGCTGGGGATTATGGGAGTTGTTGTCCAAACACATCTGGAGGGTGCCAGGTTGGGGAAGGCTGCCCAAGATGAACAGGAGTGGTCCACTTTGTCTTAGGTCATGTCCATATCCTTGTGGACGGTTCTAGCGCTCACCTTGATGCCAGCATCCCTCTTGGCTTCGGCTTCTCCAATTCTGGCATCCTTCTGAACCTGAGCAGTTCGGGCTTTCCCCAGAGAGTGAAGATAATCCTACAGTTGCCAAGAAAGGGAAATTATGGTCAGAGGTGCCCATGCACAGCACTAAATACAAATTCAGCACCAGAAAAACCACGTTTTGCAAATGAAGCCTGGAAATCCTTGCTGCTGGATTCCTGGACTTAGACAGCTCCAGGTTTGAGGGGTTCCTGGTGGGCCCCCTTGGGCTTACCTGGCAGTGGTGGGAGCAGCAGCGTGCCAAGAATGGCTGGGAGGTGCCACTGTACATTTCCCACAATGCCTCAGACTGCTTGATGCGGTGTCACTCCAGGGCACTGTGGGAAATCAAAAGGGAGGCACGCAAACCCAGCTGCCTGATGTGGAGGGCCTGAGGGCAAGTGTCAGTCTTCGTGGACTCTGCTGGGGCACAAGGGCCCTGACAGCTGTCCTAGGATGCCAAGTGCTATTGCTGGGCCTGTTACTGGATAACATCCCACCAGGATTACATTAATGCACTCTATAAAGCAGGGGTGCACAATGTTTTTGGCCCTGAGGACTGCATAGGGAGTCTGCTGGGGTGGCGGGAGGCTGCACCCGCACACACACGCACATTCACATACAACTCACACCTACCCACACACATGCTCACTCATCCACACGCTCAAATCCAACTCCTGCCCAAGAACACTGCAGAGGCCTGGCCTGTATTTTGGTTAGTTAAAACCAACACTCCTCCCCAAAACCTCAGTTCTCCAACTAGCCATCCAGGAATCCTGGCTCTTAGCCCTTCTCCAATCCACTCTCTTGCTGAAGGATCCTGACAATGACCTCTGAAGGAATGAGGCCCTTGACCGAAGAACGTTGTCCACTCCTGCACTATGACTTTCGTTCTACTAATGAAAACATAGGCAACTGGAGCAGGCAGCTGAAATAAGTATCAGTATGCCATTTATCTCTATCTTCCACAATACGGATGGCTCTTGAACTTGTGTAGTTTTTGAAGCCATTTTAGTAATGGCATGTAATAACGAGAGAAGAGCGAACCTCTAAGGTGCCCTAAAATATAACGTCTTAGTCCCAACAGATTTTGAATATACTCCTTGTTGGAGGCCCTGCTAAAACAAAGTAACAGTTTGTAACGGGGAACGTAGAAAATACAGAGCATTGCTTCGTTTTACCAGTGTCCCTGTTGAAGTGCGTCTTGGGCTTAACAGATTGTATTTTAGTGCACTGTAGGGGTTCTGTCTTCTCTTGTTTCTCCATTGGCACCTTCCCTCCTTGGTATGTAATCGCAATAGGAAAGGTTCCATGTTCCCCAAATCAATAAGAAAAACAATTGCTGAGAAGCAGACGTACACTCAAAATTAACTGCCCAAGAATTTGCTTTCAATACCAGAACTGAGCTCAAAGTCCTTTTAATACAAAAATCTATTCCTAGATTTCCCCCCAAGCACTTTCATTTCAGCAGCTTCATTTCGGGAGTGGGGGTTGCTGTTGCTACTGTTAAACAATTTGGGAGTCAGAAATCCTCACTGATCTACTGCAACTCACCCAGAGATCTACCAGTATACCCTGATCTACCACCTACCCACCCCTGGTGTAGACAATGCTAAGTTAGGTGGCCCTGACTTGGTACAAGGAAGCTTCCTATGCTCCTGTTTAAATCAGCCCTTTATGCAGAATCATGAGGACTGGAGTCTTACTTTATTTTATTTTTAGGGGAAAGGCCATACATAACTCAATGGTAGAACACCTGGCTTTGCATGCAAAAGGTCCCAGGTTCCATCTCCAGCATCTCCAGGGAGGGCTGGGAAAGTCTCCTGTCTGAAACCCTGGAGAGACAATCCTAGGCCAGATAAACCCATGGCCTGACTCGATACACAGCCGTTTCCAGTGTTCCTACCTGGTCATCATGGATGTCTTTGAGGGTGTAGCTGACCACACTGATCCCCATATTGACCAGATCAGAGGAGGCAACTTTGAAGACCTGCTCTGAGAACTTTTGCCGGTCCTTGTATATTTCCTGTGGAGCAAACAGGGTCAACAAAATGTTGCCAGAGAGAGGGAAAAAAATTGAGATTTCCCAGTCATCAGAATCCAAACCAGACAGGAAGAGGTACTAGCTTTCTCGTCTCCTTTCCCCCAGCCCCAATAGGGCCTGTGTATTTAAACATTCCAGGGTCTGAAAATGTCCCAAGGAGCAGTTGCTCTGATGTCCTCCAGGTGGTTTTTTTGCACTGCAACTCCCATAATTCCCAACTAGCATGGCTGGAGATTATGGGAATTGTAATCCAACACATCTGGAGGGTGCCAGGTTGGGGAAAGGTTGTCTTGAAGGAACACACCCTTTCTCCATGGATGAAATGAGGACATCCAAGCTTTTACAGAGGTACGTCTGATGTTGTCCGGCAGGGGGCAGCTTCGTCCAGTTATACACAAAGACCAAAACTCATGCCCTCCAGCAGGGGGCAGCAAAGCTACACACACCCTCAGCGGCAGCCTCACCTCTACAGTCATATGGGCCATGATAGCTCTCTGATGCCCCTCCAGGGTCTCCAAGGCAATATGGGCAATCTCAGGCTCCGACTTGCCCAGGAACATCTGGCAAGCAGCTGCTAGCATCTCCTTGTTCTGGCCCTGGATCTTCACCTGTATTTGGGCAGGTGGGGAGGAAGCACAGAAAGAGAAAGGATGTCCTGAGTCTCCTGCCATGGCTTACATCCCTCTTCAAGGGATGTGTTAGATTGGGATGTTTCCCCTTTAACTGACTGGAGCTTTCCTCCTTGTCCTCAGGGCAACCACTGCAGGAGACAGTTGCCATAGCAAAGGGCACCTTGCATCTCTGACCATAAGCTATAACAAATCAAACGCAGTGAGAATTAAGGTTGGGCAGGTAGCACACCAAAGCACTGGGGGGGGGGGGAGTTGAAGCAAATGCTATTTTGAAACTGGAAGCAGGAGGAAGGAAATAAAACCGATCCCATTCTGGGGATGGCCCAAATCTATCATCCAGGTGAGTGGGAAGATAAAATGAGCCCAGTTGGGACTGTATGATCTGTGGAGCAAAACTGTCTGTTTTTATATTTATTACATGTATTTGTTACATTGATATCCTGCCTTTCTTCCCTCTTGCAAGGAACCCAAGGCAGCTTATATGGTCCTCTTCCGCCCCACTTTATTCTCACAACAACCCTGTGAGGTAGTTTAGGCTGACTGGCCTAAAGTCATCCTGGCCTAAAGTCAGTGACTGGCCTAAAGTCACCCAGTGAGCTTCATAGCCCAGTGAGGACTAGAACCCTGATCACCTGGGTCCCAGTCCAACACTCTAACCACTACACCACAATAGCTCTCTATATAAGCCTTTCCCCAACTGTGCATCATTTCCCATAAGGAACCTCAAGGTATTGCTGGGAAACTGTTACCTGGGCAATGCCGGTGACTGAGATGGGGACTCCATGCCGGGTGTAAACCTTCTCACTCTTCACATTCAGGGTCAGAGTATTCAATGAGATCCTGAGGGGAGTGGAAAGGGACAGGGAAGAATGAATGAAGGAGAAATAACCGCCTCACCCCCCCACATCCAATACATACTTCTCAGCTGTCTCCAACTTGAGCTTTAAAAAGAAATATTATCCTATCTTTCCTCCAAGGAGCTCAATATGGTCTCCCCTCCAACCTCATTTAAACTCACAACCACCCTGTGAGGTAGGTTAGGTTGGGACAGAAAGACAGAGTGACCTGGTTCTGATGACATGACAGCCCACCGTGGGTTACTTAACCCTTGGGGTGTTGCAGGGCATGCCAGCCATCATTAAGAATATGCAAGCCCCAGCAGTGGCTTGTCATGTCATCCAAACCCAGACGGCAGGGAATATTTGAGGGTTAAACAACCCTGGAACAACCCATGGTCTATTTTAGGCTTATGTAAGGGTTGTTTAACCCTCAAATAACTCCTGCCAGACACGAAAATTCCCAGGCAGGGCTTGCATATTCATAATAACCACAGCTCCTTGGAGGTAAATTAACCCATGATGGACTGTCTGTGTTGTGCGAACTGGCCCAGTCCTCAAGTCCTAGTCCAGCACTCTAACCATTACACCAAACTGGCTCTAATTTAATTAGCCAATCTCTCTCTCTCTCTCTCTCTCTCTCTCTCTCTGGTGACCCTTGAAAAGTCCCAGTTTTCAGCAGGTGCTCCTGAATCAGCCAAAAGTTGTGTCTAATTGCTGCTAGAACTGGCTGAGAATGATAGGAGTTGCAGTCCAACATATCTGGAGGGCACCAGGTTGGGGAAGCCTTCTTCAAAACAACACATAGAATTCAGATTTCATTCATATGAGGTGTCACAGACCGGCAATGCCTTGTTCTGTGAGTGGAAGGGAAGGTAGGCAAAATAATGTGCCCCACGTGTCTTTGCTCAAACATAGGCTGTGGCCAGGTTATCCCAGTCCAGGAAGGCAATATGCCAGACCTGAAAGTAGAGCCTCTGAGCCTCTGCAGCCACAACATCACGAACAACACAGCCCCATTAATGTGGATCTGCTATTCCTAGCTTAATTAAAGGTCTCTTTCAACAAGGCTGCAATCCTACCACCACTTACCTGGGAGGAAGTCCCACTGAACTCAATGGAACTTACTTCTGGGTAGAGGACTGCACAGTGAATGGTGCCTCATTTTGACCTTTTTTGTCCTTAGCTGCAGAGACCAGGGATTGAGAGCAATGCCACCACGGCTCAAGTTCACAGATTTCCTTGGGCTATTTGGACTTCTCTCCTACCATTTCCTCTGTATAAACTGCATCCTTCCCAGATGCATTTGGCAGGAGGGCCAGCTATATTCTTGGCTTAGCGCATTCTGGATTTAACAGGACAGGAAACCTCTTTACAGGATTGGCTGTGGATGCAAGCAGGAGTGTCCATTTGCCTGACATTATCAAAGCACAAGAATTCTACACAGGATCTGACAGCTGGGGTAACACTTGGATTTCTGAGAATGTTACTGGGGGATTTTGGGGGTGGGGAGGCAGAGCATGATTGTAGTCCTCATGGTTAAGTTGGAAGATGCAGCCTGTATGTGCATATTTCTAGTGTAAAAGGCTACAGTGTGCCAGAGTGGAGCAAATAAAAGCCAGTGTGGTGTATTATTTTGAGCAGGGGTGAAATAATTTTTCTCTCAAGGGCTGCATTCCAGTGGTGGAGGCCAAAGCCAAAAGTGGCCAGTGCCTCCCTCTTCTCTCTCTCTCTCTCTCAGTCTCCGCTCTGCTTCTCTCTCCCTCCCCATTTAACATTAAAATTGTCTTCTGCACCCAGCAGGCTGCTGAGGTAGGGACATTTCACTCTTGCTAGAGGCTTCTGAATACAGGCTGAGGGCCACAAGGTGCCCACCCCTGGTTTAGAGTGTCAGACTAGGAGTGGAGAGACCTGGGTTCAATTTCCCGCTCAACTATGAAGCTCACTGGATGACACTGGGATAGTCAGTCTCTCTCAGCCCAACCTACCTTGCAGAGTTGTTGTGAGGATAAAACTGTGTGTGTGTGTGGGGGGGGGAGCATGGAAAGAAAGAACCTCGTGCACCACCTGCAGCTCCTTGAAAGAAAGAAGCTGGGCTTTTAACACAGCAACTGCCAAAACAGAATATTGTGCACCCCACCCCCTCCATGCATGGCACAGATAAATTCTGAAATTCACTGCCACAGTGAACGGCTAACAATGTAACTGTAAGAACGACTAACAATGTAACTGTATGACTACCACATTTTAAGCTGAAAATTTCCAGTCACACGCACACCCCTTTTTGTAGGGAAAATGCATCGACCTCCTGATCATTGCAGATGCTACTTTTTTTTCTTGAACTTGTTTCGTTTGAAATGGGACTGACCAGAACCGCACACAGTATTTTGACCATACAAGGGGGTTGGGACACTTCAGGTGTTCTGTTCGGCCCCTTTCCTCATACTGAACTGAATCCAGCCTTTTCACTGCCTCAGCCTGCTGAGCTGGCCTTGCTAGAGAACCTTTTTGCTCTGACCCTAATATCCCATTCCTAGTTATAGCCAATGCAGACCACTTTTGCTGCATATGCTACCTTAAAATTTTGCAGAACAGAACAAGAGATCTCAGCCTCGGAAACAGACAAGAGAGCTTGGACATTTGAGATTCCAGACATGGACAGAACATCCACGGCAAATATAAACAGATCTGCTGCTCACGTCTTTCCACCCAACCCTCCCCCCACCTCCTCTTTTCTGTTGCGGCCAGAGATATTATCATCTCTCCAAACATGCAGCTTGGCTCCACTTCCATGGTGCAGACACACGCCCTTGCATTCTGTGTGAATTCGTTCGTGACAAGGTGTTGGATCCAGACTTGATCATACTCAGAGTAGAGCCGCTGAAATCAGCGGAGCTTCTGGTAGTCATGACTAACTTTAGTCCCCGTGATCGCAACGGGTCTACCCGGGATCTTCTGGAAGGCCTCCGATTGATTTGCAGTAGATCAGCACGGGTTGCTAACTTACAGGTGTTTAACAATGGGGAAGAACCATTGCCCAGTGTAAGGCAACTTCCCATGATCCTAACAACAGGTTTTATACATATATGTGTGCCACAGCTGGCTTTGTGCTAGTCGCTTTCATCTGTAAAGTAGGAGTAGTAATCAGCTGCCTTTGAATCGGGCTTTGCGCAGCTCTGCTAGGCTACACAAACTTGTAGAATGTTGTATTCGAATCCCTCATGTGTGTATTTGTACTTGTATGATGCTGATGCTAGGGAAAGTGGAAGGCAAACGGAAGAGGGGCCGACCAAGGGCAAGGTGGATGGATGATATTCTGGAAGTGACGGACTCGACCTTGGGGGAGCTGGGGGTGGCGACGGCCGACAGGAAGCTCTGGCGTGGGCTGGTCCGTGAAGTCACGAAGAGTCGGGAGCGAATGACCAAATAAACAACAACAATGCAGGCTTATGGAGGTGGGAGTGGATCAAGCAGGTAAGTGGCTCCAATGCCTGAAACATCAGTCTGCATCTGGCTTGCTCCTCCCTCCCACTATTTTGCAACTGACTCTGGCTGGTTGACCCTGGGCTTCGAGTAAAAAACAACACCCACCAAACAAAGCAGATCCCACAAACCTGTAGTCTGCCCACTGCAGTCCTCAGTATGTGCCTTCGGAATCCTTTTCTATTCAAGCCCATTCAGACCTCTGCCAAGCCCTGAGGGTATTTCCCCTTTAACTACAACGTCCCCTTAAAACAACTTTTTTTCCTCATCAACCTAGCCGGAACGCCCTTAAACAGCTGTCCCCAGCCTGGTGCTCTCCAGCTGCGTTGCAGTACAGCTCCCATTCTCTCCAGCCTGGCTGCGGTAGCTCAGGATGATGGGAGTTGTAGTCCAACACAACTGGAGGGCGCCAGGTTAGGGAAAGCTGCCCTTAACCACCTGCTAAGATAGATTACTCCAACCTCTTCTTCACTGGCATTTCCTCCAATGATGGGACCTCTTCAGCCAGGAGGCACCCACAACAGCTCAAATCTTCCTCTTCCCTCTTGTCCCTGCCCCCAGCCCCTCTACTAATACCTTCTGAGCTTTAAGCTGGCTTTCTTAATATTTTCAACAACAATGTTAAGCTGCTAGTCCTTTTTGTGTGATGCTTTAGAAAAAAAAATCCCCTTTGGGCCTAAGGGGAAGCAAGAACCAGAGTCCACTCCCCTTCTTGGATTTAGCTCAACACAGCCTTGGCTGAGCAGTGCCAAGCTGAACACAAGCAGGGCAGGGAATCAGGAGAAGGGAAGGAAGACGGAAAGAGCCGAGGATGTGCTACTGTCTGGTTCCAACTGCTCTGAGATCTGCTCTAATTGCTCCAATCAGAAATGCAAAATTGGCAGTTTTGTTTTTGCTTTTTAAATACAAGTAAAAAACAGATCTAAAATACAGGGTTTTAGGCTCAGTTTATTATGAATAGCCACCTATCAAACCAAACAGCAAAAGAGAGAGACACACACACACAATTACGTATATAGAAATAAAACTATGCAAGAAGAAAATGTTTGTGCAGTGTTCTTTAAATCAAATGTACGCATTCAAAACTTGGAACAGAAAATACAATCAAGTTGGTTATACAAGCCACAATTGGCCTCCAAGCTTCCAGCATTTTAACAGAACTTAATAGAATCAAAGGATTATGGCTACAACGTTCAGCTCCAAAATTTGGTGGGAGGGGGAAGTGCGTTCCCGACATTTCAAGGTGGAGCGAATTAAGGGCAGGGGGTGCAGCTCTCGCCAACAGCCATGTTTAAATTGCAGAATGTCATAGAATGATGTTATGTCACATTGCAGGATTGGCCCAGTGTGTGAGGAGGGGCTTCCATTTCTCCCCACCTAGAATGCTTCTCAGAACAATGCTGTGTCATGACATAGCTTCATCCCAGGGCATTATCTGAAATTAAACATGGCGGCTAACAACAAGGAAGAAGTGGGTAGCATGCATGACAAAGAATTTCACGCACCTCTGCCCTTGACATTTTTCCCACCCCTAAAAATACCTGAAACTCTCCTGGCTTTCGCCAGCTGCAAGTGGGGTGGTGAAATGAAGAGTAAGCCCTACTGAACACAGTGGGACTTACGTCTGAATAAACACGCAACGGTTCCACAAACGTCAAATGCTTCTCAGTCACTGCAGCGTTTGTACACTCATAAGCTAGAACACTGAAAGCCAGAAGAAGGTGTAACAACTATTTCATTTATTTATGTATAAAATGCCCTTTATAAAAAGATATTGGGGTGGCGAACAAAAAATTTAGCATTTAGACAGCACTTATGAAACCACTTCACATACATCCTCCTGGAAAATAGACCAATATTATCACCCCTTTGTCGCCAAAAAGGGCCTGAAGGTGAGAGAACTTTGGCTTGTCTAAGGCAACCTAAGTGATTCATGACGGAGGCAAGATTTGAACCTAGAATTTCCCTATTCATGTACATACAGCAGAATGGGGTGGCAGAATGGACTTCCAATGGACCGCTTCCAACTGCAGGTAGATGAGCTCAGTTCCAAATACTCCCCCGCTATGTTCATATCTGCCTACAAACAGAAAGCCAGAACAGCAGGGAAAGGGCTGCACTAGAACCTTTCTCCTGATGTGCTAATTTTCTATCTGCAGGGAGTCGTTTAGGTCAGGAAAGCAGTCAAAGGAGTTACGGCCCACACCTGCAGCCTGAAGTGGTACAGTCTATTCTACCATTACTTCATTCCACTCCAAGCGTAGACCCAGTCTAGCAGTACGATCCTATGCAGCGCGCATTTACTGAGAAATAAATCCTACTGAGTTCAATTAAGCTTATGCCCAAGTAAGAATGCACAGGACTGTGACCTAAGTCTCTTAAGGTGCAATCCAATGCAATTTTATAATTAATTATTTAAAACATTTGTATCCTACCCTATATTATTAAGATCTCAGGGCAGCGTACAGATAAAATCAATTTAAACAGTATAAAACAATAAATAATTTAAACAGCTAAAACATATTAAACAAGCTAACACCAATTAAAATCTAAAACAGTAAAACAGTTAAAACACTGTGCTACTTTAGGGAATGCATTTAGTCCTCAAAGGCTTTGATGAAAAGCCATGTTTTTACTTGGCACCGAAATGAAACCAATGTACACACCAAGGGGAGGGCATTCCACAACCGGGGTGCCACCGCAGAAAAGGCCCTTTCCCATGTCCCACCACAGCGTATGTCTCACACTGGTGGGACACAGCGGAGGACCCCTCCAACAGACCTCAGTCTTCATTTAGACAGAAAAAGTCCTACAAATGGGGAATGCTAGGAGTTGTAGGACTTTTTCTGTCTAAACATGCACAGGATTATGCCAGTCTGCTACACCAGCTCTCTTCCACCACCAGGTTAAGACTGGCCTATACAGCATTTTCTTATAGCGTGAGACATAACAGGGCTACAGACGTACTTATGCTTGGTTACTAGGGCTTAGAAGCAAACTCCTGCTGGCTCCATTTCTTAGGGGATGGGCCACAGCTCAGAGGTAGAGCATGTGCTTTGTGTGCAGAAGGTCATAGGTTCAATCCCTGGCACCTCCAGTTAAAAAGAAGGGGGGCAGAGGACTGCTGTCAAGTAAATAAAACTGGTCTAGATAGACTAAAAATAGGCTGATGTGGTACACGGTGGCTTCCTATATCCCCTCCTATAGAATTTTAAAGGCAAGCTAAAAATTCAGGGTGTCCCAAGATACCTCTGAAGGAATTTGGCTCCCACATTCGCTGCCCCCCTGCTGGCAATTACTGTAGCCCTGAGAGCAGCAATTGTATTAGGACTGAAAAAAGCTAGCGGCTAGGTGAACAGGCCTTGCTAAGGTCTCCCCGTACCTTCCAAGGGTGCAGCCGCAGAAGGACTCACCTCTGGATCTGCTGGATACACGGCATCACAAATACCCGGCCTCCAGCTATCATGACTGGGGGACTGCGGCAGAAACCTGGGGAGGAAAGGACGGAATTAACGCAGCACGCCTTGACCACTGGGATACCAGGACCCCTCACAAAATGCTTGGGTTAGGACAGCTCAGGGAAGGCTGGTGGCTCTGATGTCAGTGGGGGGAGGGAAAAGCGGGGAAGGGGGGTGAATCCACTCCAGGTTTCAGTAAGAACTCTAAAGGAGCTATCCAAAGTGCTTCTTCCTTGAATAGCTCCTTTAGAGTTCTGACTGAAACCTGGAGTGGATTCACCGTCCCACTGACATCCGACCCATCAGCCTCCATCAGGACAGCATTCCCCAACCAGGTGCTGTCCAGTTGTGCTGGCCAACAAATCCCAGCATCCTCCAGCTAACCATGCAACACATCTGGAGGGCTCCAGGTTGGGGAAGGCTGGATTAGGAGAAGACAGGCAGTTGAGATGCTTCAGGAAAGCACAATATCATCCCCTGGAACCTCCTATATTTCAAGGATGGGCAAAAGGAACACAGGAAGAAAAACTGGGCTCTGGAAGGATGATTGATTACAACTGGATGGTGCTGGCAGTACTACAGCCCTCTTTGAATGTCGGTGCCTCCTAATCCAAGCTGACAGAACCAGTACCACTGTAACAAGCCTTCCCCCACAACTGCGATTAAATGCAGAAAAGGGGGTGGTGGCTTCAGATAAGCTGGGGAACGATCTTATGGGGCCTCTTCCACTGTTCAGGGAGTATCTGTTCCAATATGAGGTGCTACATTTTCAGAAAGGGTAAGGAAAGAAACCTAGACATCCCCTTATAGCCTTCCTCATGCCATCTTTTTTCTTATTTATTTAATACCCAGCCTCCCACCCACCCCGGTTTGTACACTGCCAGGGCAGCTTACAAAACAAACAGCAACAAAATAAATAAATAATAACAACAATCAAAAGACAGAGTGCCAGAATTAAAATTAAAGTGCCAGAATTAAAAAACCAAAACCAAAAAACCAAAAAAACAGATCTAGCAATGCAATGAAAAGGCCTGGATAAATAAAAAGGCTGTCACAAGATGCCAGGTAGTCACAAGTCTAAGTGCCAGGTGAGCCTCTCAGGGGAGTGTTCCATAGACAGGGCACCAGAACTGTGAAGGCCCTTCCCCCAGTCACCAGCTATTTAACTTCTGAAGAGAGGGCACAAGGGCCTAAGAAGATGATCCTAACATTCAGGCAGCATCATGAAGAGACTAGTAGATCTGAAAAGCCTTCTGGGAAATGAACTGCCATGACCCCGAGTTCTTGGACCTTCCAGTGTGCAGCAGAGGACTCTGATGACAATGAAGCACAGGCCAGTTCCTTAGAAGCAGGACAGTCAGTGCCTTATTCAGGGCCCTCCTGGCTAGAGGACACAGCCCTGCCATCCCTGGCAGAACCTCCATCTCCCCAGTCTCAGGCAAGGGCCCTGTCTCCTCCAGGAGAGGCAGAGCTAACAGCACTACAGGTCTTGTCAGCCTCCAGGTGGCTTCCGCTCCCTGCTGAGACAACGTCCTCCTATTGTCCTTGTAGGAGAGAATTCCAGGCAATAGGGCCCACTTGGAGCTATCCAAGGTCCTACTTTCTTCCTGCCTTGATCTTGCTACCAGTTTCCCCTGAACCTTGAGGAACCACAGAACAGGACAGGAAGCCCTTTACAGAGGGACCCATTCTCAGCCTTCCCCAAGTCAAGACTGACTTCCAGCCAGTGGCTTCAGACATTTGGAGACAGACACAGGCCCTCCTCCAACACTATGCTCTGACATGTGCGACTCCCTGAGGTGTACAAAATTATGCATGGTGTGGAGAATGTGGATAGGGAGACTTTTTTCTCCCTCTCACATAATACTGGAACCTGAGGTCATCCCATGAAACTGATTGGTGGGAGATTCAGGACAGATTAAAGAAAGTACTTCTTCACACAGCACATAGTTAAATTATGGAATTCGCTACCACAAGATGTAGTGATGGCCACCAACTTGGATGGCTTTAAAAGGGGGTTAGACAGATTCCTGGAGGAGAAGGCTATCAATAGCTACTAGACTTGAGGGCTATGTGCTACCTCTAGTACCAGAGGCAGTATGCTGGGGAACATGGGCAGGAGGGTGCTGTTGCACTTGTGTCCTATATGTGGTTTTCTGGTCAATAGCTGGTGGGCCACTGTGTGAACAGAATGCTGGACCAGATGGACCCTTGGTCTGATCCAGCAGGGCTTTTCTGATGTTCTTATCTTGGGATGGGTTGCCCATCTCTCCATTGAGGAAGATGCAAGAGTTCTACTTTGGGCATTAACCGAGAACTGCAGAGAAGAAGAAGGTCTGTTTCCCCACATCTCCAAGCATCTAAAATAACAACTGGAGAACCTGCGGCCCTCCAGGTGTTGTTTGACTACCAACTCTCATCAGCCCCAGCCAGCATGGCCAATGGCCAGGGATGATAGGAGCTGTAGTCCAATAACATCTAGAGGGCCCAGTTTCCCCACCCCTGATCTAAAACTTGTCAGTTAGACTTGCAGCTCTACTCCTTCAATCATATACTAATAACAAACTCATTTACCAAGTGCCAATCGTTACACAGCCATATCAGAACCACCTGAACACAAGACCAGGCTTGGGGGAACTCCAAGTTTTGCCAAAGAACAAAACAATTCATAAAAAATCAAGGCGGGAGCAGGGCGGGACTCAAGACTACCATATGAGCATATGCCCAGTGGCCACAGACTGCTGAGTATCTGTTCTGGAGAAAAAATGGAAAACTTGGGGAGGGACAGTGGAATAGCGTATTCTGGAAAACAGCATGGCTGGGTGGAACCCTGAACAGGAGCACGCTGCAACATTTTATTGCCAGTTCCACTTATATACACTAATAGCGAACTCAGATGCTGAGTTATGGTGGCTATATAGCCAAAATGGGACTGCTGGGAAACAAGAGGGAGGCACTGGCATACTTGGGGGAATCCTAAAGGTTGCAGAAGTAGAAAAAAATATTTAGGGGGAAAATGCTAATGAGGTAAACCCCACCAAAAACAGGTCAGTGAGGATGGAGAAGAGATGTAAAGGTTTGGAAAAAATGGAGGAAAAACCTCAGAAACATAAAAAATCCTAAAAAAGGGATTTTCGGAAAACGCTGATTTTCCTGAATTCCCCCTCCCCCCTTATCCCTTTTACTGGGCCTTTGCATCTTTAGCACTGATGAAAAATACAGAGTACCTGCTGGATGGGGGCAGGGGGGAAGAGGGGCATGGAATGGAGTATCCTGAAAGAAGACATGGGTGGCTGGAACACTGAACAACAGCACTCCACACTGTAGTGTTTTGTTGCAGCACCACCTTGTATCCACTTATTTGGTAAGGGGGAGGGAGAGAAAGTGTAGTGCTTACCTGAGACAACCATAGCCTCATTGGGGCCACAGGTAAAGAACATCTTGATGCCTAGAAGGTCTGGAAAAGAATAGGAAACATGGATTTGAAGAGTGCTGCCATTCTGATTTTTTCTCCTACACGCCCATTACATTCCAGGCTTGCTTCCCACTAGCTCCACACCAAGAATGTTTTAAAAACACAGTAGCATCCCCACCCAAATTGAAACCCTTTTAAGACTTGGAAATCAACAGAACACAACCCACAATTGGGTCCTAGTGATGGGATGTGCAGCCAAGATGAAACGAAAACTGACTGAAGCCTTATTTTAAAACAAGCCCAGCTTCAAATCCAGCATCGTGAGAATGGGGAAGGGCCATAGTACAGCGGCAGAGCATACACTTCGCAAGTAGAAGATCCCAGGTTCGATCCCCGACATCTCCAGGTAGGGCCGGGGGAAAAAAACCATTTGAAACCCTGGAGAGTCACTGCCCATCAGTGTAGAACAGCCTTCCAACCTGGGGCCCTCCAGATGGTATTTTTTTGTTTTTTACTACAACTCCTGTCAACTCCACACATCACAGTCAATGATCAGGGATGGTGGGAGTTGTAGTCCAAGACATCCAGAGAGCACTGGGTTAGGGAAGGCTGGACATAGACTCTGAATGGGGAAGGACCCTAGCTACATGGGAAAGCCCCTGCTATGGATGAAGGAGGTCCCAGGTTTGATCCCTAGCATCTCCTGAGAGGGCTGGGAAAGACGCGTCTGAAATTCTGGAAAGCCACTGCCAGTCAGTGTGGAGTTAGATGGACCCAATGGTCTGACTCGCTATAAGGGCATTTCCTATGCTCCTTACAAACAGTCTTGCTGGATCAGACCAAAGGCCCATCTCAGCCAGGGATTTTTAAACTGCGTCTTGTTGCAGAAGGCCCTGAGGTTCACTGGAAATGGATCCGGGCTCCTCAGTTCTGTAATAGCCAACTAGCTTCCCAGAAAGAGAGCTTGCCCACTGCTGCACATCTTCCCCTGTAGTACCAGTGACAGAGGAGGGCTGTGGGTGTCCTAGGGCGTACTTCTGTGTTTGTGGGGGTGCTGCTGAGGCCTAGTAGGCCTGGGACCAGTACATTCTTGCCAGCTGACTGTGCACCCAAGAACATGGCCCAGAATTGTCTGGAATGTGTTGCGGTTCTGTGCTGGAAAAGGTTCTTTAAGGCATAATCCTATGGGTTGCATCCTCAATTATTGTAACCCCCGAACGTGGAGGCTTGGCTAGGATCTAGGTGCGGGCTAGGATCCTGTGCAGGGTGGGAGGAACGGTGATCTTTGCCTCCCCATACTCCTGCCCTCCATTTTTTTCTAGATGGGCTTTTTTGCCCGTCTGGCTGGAGCGTGTAGGAGAGGGAGGGAAGAAGAGGCCTCAGGAGAGCTTGTATCCTGGCCTCTCCGGTCTCCTCCCCTCCCACCAAAATGCCTCCTTCTCCTCTTCTTCGAGGTCAAGTTCTCAACCTCAGAGAGCAGCCAGCATGGTTCTCTCCATGCCAGCTGTGAGAGGGACGGGTTTGGGAGTTCCAATCCCCCCCCTCCGAGGTCAAAGTCCTGTCTCTGACCTCAGATCAGGGAATCTGAAATATCCTATGGCCCCCCAGATGCTGTCTATGGGCCATAGGATTGCACCTTCCACTGCATTCAGTTGAAAGAGCACTGGCCTAGCCTTCTGTCTCCAGCAGTGGGCAGCCAACTACCTCTTAGAAGCTACAACACAGAATGACAGAGATAGCCACCCCCTCTTCTTTATTCCCAACATCTGGAAACCAGAGATACACTGCCTCTCAAACCCAGGAAGAAATTGCTCCAAACTTCAGAATGTTTGAAAGGCTACGCAAGTGTCAACCCCAGCTTTCAAGTCTAGGTAACTGTTATTTAGAAGGCTTGAAGTCCACCCGTCAAAAATATGGTTTTCAAAGGGTGATCTACAACACATGAAAATAGGGTTTCACCTGGAGCCAGAAAGCTAATGAAGTAGGTGCCAGGCAAACATCCCACAGTCAGGATGCCACCACTGACAAGGCTCTGTCATCCACAGATGCTAACCTCACTTGAGATGCAGGAGACACCTGAAGAAGGACTGTCAGGCAGGCTGATAGGGCAATATCTCAGGTGCCCCTGTCCCAAGCCATTTATTTATTTATTTATTTATTTATTATTGCATTTATATCCCGCCTTTTTCCTCTTGCAAGAAACCCAAGGCGGCTTACATTATCCTCCTCCTCTCCATTTTATCATCACAACAACAACCCTGTGAGGTAGGTTGGGCTGAGAGTGTGTGACTGGCCCACAGTCACCCAGCGAGCTTCCATGGCTGAGTGGGGACTAGAACCCAGGTCTCTCAGCTCCCAGTCCAACACTCTCGCCACTACACCACACTGGCTCTCTATATAGCATCAACACCTTGAATTATGCCCAGAAATTGACAGGGAACCAGTACAGCTTTTTGAGGCCTGGCCAGATATGATCCCAACACCCAGCCTCAGCCAGGAGCACAGCAACTGTATTTCTGAACGAGCCGCAACTGCCAGATAGCAGTCTTCAAAGGCAGCCCCACCTACAACAACACATTATAGCAACCCATACGCCCTGACAGGCTAATAAGCACTCATCAAATGCCCAATTCACGTGCTTAGGCGTGTAGTGCACGACTTCTGCCCGCTTTCTCCAATGCAACACTTGCGGATAAAACGCTCACACCGCCCGGAGGCTCTCTGTCTACTCCCTCAGGGTGTAGAAATCGCCCTGGAGACGTTATTTATTTCCCCCCACCTTGATCCTAGCCAAGGATCTGTCGCCCTTTCGTTTGAAAGGGAATAATTATTTAGTCTGCTACACATTTACAGCGGATATGCAGGAACGGGCGTTTTACTAGCAGCCAGGATTACCAGATTTTCTACAGTGGAAGCACGATGAGGACTAGCGGGATAATGCGAGATTGGAAAACCTGAAAGTCAAGAATCCTGGGCTTTCCGAGAAAAGCAGAACAGGGCCAAGAGGAGCAGGTCCGTTATTTTATTTCAGTGTGTTTCTGAAAGATCACAAGGCGGCGGGGGGCGGAGAATACAGCAGCCTTGTGTTTTTCTCCCCACGGCACACCGCGCGATCTTGCAAACCGCGCCTGTCTCCTCCAGTTTTATTTTTTTTGCCATCTCCCCCCTGTCACTCACCCTCTCGGCTGGCGGAAGCGCGCGCTGCAGCTGGACTGCCCGCAAGCCCCCGCGCGCGCTTCTTCCTGCTCCAGCCAGGCACACCCTTCCTGCCTCTGACACCGCCGCTTTCCCATCAGCCCTCGCTGGGCGCCTTTCCCTTTCCCCGATCCCGGGAATGGCGCCCAACGCGAGGCCGCCCGCCCCCTGCTGGCTGCTGGCTCGCATTGCGCGCGCCGCGGGTAACCCGGAGCGCGGAATCAAAGCCTTGCCCCGCTCGAAGCCGCGCTGGGCCGGGGCCCGCCGCTTCTTCACGGGCGGCGAGAGGGGCTCCGCGGCGTTAACGGCTTCTTGCAAAAATGGAGCCATGGCGGAAGTTGAACCTGCTTGGCTTTTTGCCTGCTAAAGGCACTGAGCCTCTGTCCTCATGTTGCTGCTGCTGTTGTTCAGTTGATTATGTAAATTTGTTATTAGTATTGCACGCCGCCTAGAGTGGCTGGGTAGCCTGCCAGATGGGCGGCTAATAAATCAAATAAATAAATAAACCCGCTGTTGACAAAATACTGTGCCTTCTGTTCACTCAACACTCCCATGCAGGGCGATGTCAAGGGTAGGCATGGGTGGGCACCTGCCGGGGGCCCACGTCCCAGGAGGGGCCCACTGACAAAAGCCCCCTGGACTTGCTCCTCTTCCCCGTTGCAACCTGGCTTGGTCACCTGCCTCTCACCCTGGCCCAGTCACTGGTGGTGGTGAGAAGGAGAAGTGGTAGATGACACAGCCTACTTACTCCCCGGCTCTCTGCCGGTCAAGTAAGCAAGTGGGAGCAAATGAGGAGGAGGGGCAAGAGCGGCTGGTGGCAATGGCAAGGAGAAGGTAGATGCACTGAGGGGTAGGGCCTGCTGAGGCCTTGAGGGTGTGTCTGTTCATCATCATCATCATTATTAATAATAATATCCCACCATTTCCCAATACTGGGACTCAAGGCGGCTTTACAACATTAAAACTGAAAACAGTTGAAACCTATAAATAGAAATAGAAATACAAGTGTACAAAAGTTATAATTAAATCATCAATATTAAAATGGTAAAAATAACAAAACATTAAAAGACAACAAGAAAAATAGTATCCATCCGCCACATTTTCACAGGTACAGACTAGTTATCCCCAAAGGCCTGCTGGAACAAAAAAGTTTTGACATGCCTACGAACGCATATCGAGGAGGGTGCCACACTCGCCTCCCTAGGAAGGGAGTTCCAGAACCTTGGGGCAGCCACTGAGAAGCCCCTCTCCCGCATTCCCATCAGGTGTGCCTGTGGTGGCAGCGGGACAGCAAGAAGGGTTTCCCCTGAAGATCTCAGGACATGACTAGGCTCATAAGGGAGAATACAGTCTTTCAGATAACCTGGACCCATGCCATATAGGGCTTTATAAGACACGGCCAGCACTTTGAACAGGGAAGTTGTATGCTCCCTGTAACCAGCCCTAGTCTGGCAGCAGCTGTTTGAACCAGCTGAAGTTTCTGAACACTCTTCTGAGGCAGCCCCACGTAGAGCGCGTTAACAGTAATCCAAACGGGATGTAACTAAGGCATATCTCACTGTGGCCAAGTCAGACATCTCAAGGAACGGGCGCAGCTGGCGCATTAACTTTAACAGTGCAAAAGCACTCCTGGCCACCGCTGAAACCTGGGCATCCAGGCTCAGGGCTGAATCCAGAAGTACACCCAATCTGCGAACCTGTGTCTTCAGGGGGAGTGTAACCCCATCCAGCACAAGCTGAATCCCTATTCCCTGATTCATGCATTTCATTTCACTGATTACATTTCTATACCACCCAATAGCCAAAGCTCTCTGGGTGGTTTATGGAGATTAAAAACCTTAAAGATACAATATTGTACATATTAAATATTAAAACAGTTTACATACAAACATATAAACAGACAGCAGTCATACATACACAAACATACACATATATGTCTGAACAATTTGAATAATCAACAATAAGACCTGACCTGATTAAAAACCGTTATCATATGCTGCCAAATGCCCAAGAATGGAGGAAGGTCTTAACCTGGTGCCAAAAGGGTAATGTTGGCACCAGGCAGGCCTCTTTAGGGAGTTCATTCCACAATATGGGGGCTGCCACTAAGAAGGCCCTCTCCCTTGTTGCCACCTTCCAAGCCTCCCTGGGAGGTGGCAACAGGAGGAGGGCTTTAGAAGATGAGCGTAGTGCATGGGTAGGTTTATGCCGGGAGAGAGACTCCATCAGGTATTGTGGTCCCAAGCTGTGTAAGGCCTTATAGGTCAAAACCAGCACCTTGAATCAGCCTCAGAAACATACAGGCAGCCAGTGCAAGCAATGTTGCCCAAGAGCCCTTCAAAACTGCTTCTGTGCATAGAAACAAGGCATGCTTGATCTGGTTAAGCTACTTAGCCAGATACTTAACCATGCTTAAGCAACTTAAGACCGAATGAGAAGAGCAGCTGTCCTCAACCTGGTGACTTCCAGATGTGTTGGACTACAACCCCCATCATCCCCAGCAGTATTGCCAATGGTCAGAAATAGTTGGATGATATGGCCCAACACATGAGGAGGGCACCTGGATGGGTAAGGCCTCTCTAAAGAAATCTGAGCAAGTCTGGGATGTCATGCTTGAGCACTTTTTGAGTAAGAAAGAATTTGAACAAGGCATACAAATCTAGCAAGGGTTCTGCTGGATCAGACCAAAGGCCATCTAAGTAGAGCAACCCAAGTGATTGCCTAGAGTGCTGAGTTTGGGGTGGGGGAAAATAAATCGTACTGTTGTTGTTGTTCAGTCGTTAAGTCGTGTCCGACTCTTCATGACCCCGTGGACCATAGCACGCCAGGCCTTCCTGTCCTGCGCTCTCTCCCGGAGTGTGCTCAAGTCCATATTCATTGCATTGGTGAGGCTATCTAGCCATCTCATCCTCTGCCGCCCCCTTCTCCTTTTGCCTTCAATCTTTCCCAGCATCAGGGTCTTTTCCAGGGAGTTTTCTCTTTGCATTAGGTGGCCAAAATATTTGAGGTTCAGCTTCAGTATCTGTCCTTCCAGCGAGCAGTCAGGGTTGATTTCCTTTAGGATTGACTGATTTGACCTCCTTGCAGTCCAGGGGACTTGTAAGTCTTCTCCAGCACCACAGTTCGAAAGCATCAATTCTTCGGCGCTCAGCCTTCCTTATAGTCCAGCTCTCACAGCCATACGTTGCTACTGGGAAAACCATAGCTTTGGTTATACAAATCTTTGTTGGCAAGGTGATGTCTCTGCTTCTTACTATGCTGTCTAGGTTTGCCATAGTTTTCCTCCCAAGGAGCAAGCGTTTTTTAATTTCATGGCTACAGTCACCGTCTACGGTGATCTTGGAGCCCAAGAAAATAAAATCTGTCACTGTTTCCATTTCTTCCCCTTCTATATGCCAGGAAGTGATGGGGCCAGATGCCATGATCTTCGTTTATTTAATGTTGAGTTTCAAACCAGCTTTTGCACTCTCCACTCTCACCCTCAACAAGAGGCTCTTTAGATCCTCTTCGCTTTCTGCCATTAGGGTGGTATCGTCTGCATATCCCAGGTTGTTGATCATTCTCCCAGCAATCTTAATTCCGACTTGTGATTCATCCAGCCCGGCGTTTCTCATGATGTACTCTGCATATAAGTTAAATAAGCAGGGTGACAATATACAATCGTACTCCTTTCCCAATTTTGAACCAGTCGGTTGTTCCATGTCTGGTTCTTACTGTTGCTTCTTGACCCTCGTACAGGTTTCTCAGGAGACAGATCAGGTGGTCTGGTACTCCCATCTCTTTAAGAATTTGCCACAGTTTGTTGTGATCCACACAATCCAAGGCTTTAGTGTAGTCAATGAAGTAGAAATAGATGTTTTTCTGGAATTCCTTTGCTTTCTCCATGATCCAGTGAATGTTGGCAATTTGATCTCTAGTTCCTCTGCCTCTTCGAAACCCAGCTTGTACTTCCAGTAGTTCTTGGTTCACATACTGCTGAAGCCTAGCTTGTAGGATTTTGAGCATCACCTTGCTGGCATGTGAAATGAGCGCAATTGTACGGTAGTTTGAACCCTCTTTGGCATTGCCCTTCTTTGGAATTGGAATGTAAACTGACCTTTTCCAGTCTTGTGGCCACGGTTGAGTGTTCCAAATGTGTTGGCATATTGAGTGCAGCACTTTAACAGCATCATCTTTTAGGATTTTAAATAGCTCAGCTGGAATACTGTCATCTCCGCTAGCTTTGTTGTTACTAATGCTTCCTAAGACCCACTTGACTTCACTCTCTAGGATGTCCGGCTCAAGTTCAGTGACCGCACTGTCATGGCCATCAGGGACATTAAGATCTTTCCTGTATAGTTTCTCTGTGTATTCTTTCCACCTCTTCTTAATCTCATCTGCTTCTGTTAGGTCCCTGCCTTCTTTGTCCTTTATCATGCCCATCTTTGCACAAAACGTTCCCTTGATATCTCCAATTTTCTTGAAAAGATCTCTAGTCTTTTCCATTCTGTTGTTTTCCTCGATTTCTTTGCATTGTTCATTTAAGAAGGTCTTCTTGTCTCTCCTTGCTATTCTCTGGAACTCTGCATTCAGTTGGATATATCTTCCCCTTTCTCCCTTGCTTTTTGCTTCCCTTCTTTCCTCAGCTACTTGTAAAGCCTCCTCAGACAGCCATGTTGCTTTCTTGCATTTCTTTTTCTTTGGGATGGATTGAGTTGCTGCCTCCTGAACAATGTTACGGACCTCCGTCCATAGTTCCTCAGGCATTCTGTCTATCAGGTCTAATCCTTTAAATCTATTCCTCACCTCCACTGTATATTCATAAGGGATATGATTTAGGTCATACCTGGATGGTTTAGTGGTTTTCCCTACGTTCTTCAATTTACGCTGAAATTTTGCAAGAAGCAGCTCATGATCTGAGCCACAGTCAGCTCCAGGTCTTGTTTTTACTGACTGAATAGTTCTCCATCTTTGGCTGCAAAGGACATAATCAATCTGATTTTGCTATTGACCATCTGGTGATGTCCATGTGTAGAGTCGCCTCTTGTGCTGTTGGAAAAGAGTGTTTGCTATGATCAGCGTGTTCTCTTGGCAAAACTCTATTAGCTTTTGTCCTGCTTCATTTTGTACACCAAGGCCATGCTTGCCTGTTATCCCGGTTACTTCTTGACTTCCTGCTTTAGCATTCCAATCCCCTATGATGAAGAGGACATCTTTTTTTGGTGTTAGTTCTAGAAGGTGTTATAGGTCTTCATAGAACTGATCAACCTCAGCTTCTTCGGCCTCAGTGGTTGTGGCATAGACTTGAATTACTGTGATGTTGAATGGTTTGCCTTGGATTCGTACTGAGATCATTCTGTCGTTTTTGAGATTGTACCCCAATACTGCTTTTCCCACCCTTTTATTGACTATGAGTGTTACTCCATTTCTTCTAAGGGATTCTTGCCCACAGTAGTAGATATAATGGTCACCTGAATTAAATTCACCCATGCTTGTCCATTTTAGTTTGCTGATTCCCAAGATGTCGATGTTCAATCTTGCCATCTCATGTTTGACCACCTCCAGCTTACCTTGATTCATTGATCTTACATTCCAGGTTCCTAAACAATATTGTTCTTTACAGCACTGGACTTTCTTTTCACCACCAGACTCATCCACAGCTGAGTGTCCTTTCGGCTTTGGCCCAGCCACTTCACTCTTTCTGGCGCTACTTGGAAATTCCCTCTGCTCTTCCCCAGTAGTATATTGGATACCTTCCGACCTGAGGGGCTCATTTTCTGACGTCATATCTTTTAGCCTTGTGATATGGGGTTTTCTTGGCAGGAATACTGGAGAGGGTTGCCATTTCCTTCTCCATTGGACCACATTTTAGAACTCTCTGCCATGACCAGTCCATCTTGGGTGGCCCTGCATGGCATAGCTTATGGCTTCACTGAGTTACGCAAGCCCCTTCGCCACAACAAGACAGTGATCCATGAAGGGGTAATATAACAGACGCCCCCCAAAATAAGATAAGCCATAATCACAACAATAATACAAATCAAAATAAAAACCATAAAACAATATCTAAAAAAATGAGAACGAAATATGTGTGCTAATTATTTATCATCAAAATACGTATAGCATTTTAGAATACTCAAAATCCCTCACGTAAATGGTCACAGTGATTCTTATGCAACCACCCTGTGATCCATAATTAGTTTATATACACTTTGCAGCCACCAGCTGGCGTGCTTGGGTATATCTCTTCTTCCCAGCGTACCTCCCCATTCTGTCTGAGGAAGTGTTAAATGCGTAATTCAAAAGCATGCAGACTTCTATTTCAACAGGAAGTTAATTCAGTAAAAAGGATCTGCTTATTTTACCTAGGGCTCTCCCATACTGGAGGCATTCAAGACGAGGCTGGACAGCTATCTGTCAGGGATGCTCTGACTTGGATTCCTGCACTGAGCAGGGGGTTGGACTCGATGGCCTTGTAGGCCCCTTCCAACCCTACTGTTCTATGATTCTATGATTCCACACCCACCCATGTTTTCGCAACCATTACTTCAACAGCCATGGCTGATCAGCCACGATGCCAAATTCAGGGGCCCATCTTAATGGTCTTGCTGCCAGAAACAACCCATGAGACTCTCTTTTGGTGTATTCAGGCACAGAAAAGAACTGTGCACTGTCCTTTTATAGGTGAGGTGGGAAACATCTGTGATGTGGTGGTTAGAGTGTTGGACTCGGACTTGGAAGATCTGGGTCCTAGTGCCCGCTTGGCCATGAAGCTCACTGGGTCACTTTGGGCCAGTCACTGACTCTCAGCCTAACCTACCTGGTAGGGTAGGAAGAGGATTATGTAAGCCTCTTTGGCTTCCTTGGAGGAAAAAAAGCAGGATGTAAGTGTCATAATAAATAAACAAACCTTTTCAGCCCTGAGGGCTGTATGAGGTGATGGGTTGGGGTGTTGTACACACACAGCCACACATATACATGCACACACAGATAAGTACAAACCAGATTCCACCCGGCCTGCTCCACTTCCTCTGCACTACTAAAGAGCTATGTGTTTAGAGGAGTTGTATATAATCCTGTTTTTAATAAGAACACAAGAGGAACCATATTGGATCAGGCAAAGGTCTAGCCCAGCCTTCCTTTCCTTCACACTTTACATTTTTAGCCAGACGCCTACGGGAAACCTAGCGGCAGGACATGCGATCAACAGCGCCCTCCTGCTCGAAATCCCCAGCAACTGATATTCAGAAGCATATTGCTTCCAGTACTGGAGAAAATATATAAGCCATCTTGACTCGTTAACTATCACTGGCTTTATCCTCCATGTAAACCTGTTACAATCCTTAACACCTATGTGGGACCTGAATCATGGTTCAAGAGACAACACATTGTCCTTCTCTGTGAACCCATACATTCGCTGCAGCCTGCATAACCAAGGGTTGTGTTTCTTAGTCATTGCTCCTTGGAATGCCTGGCACCTCTTTAAAGGACCTGGGAAAGCATGTTAGAACTGGATCAGGTCTGGTAAGACAGGCAGACCTCCTTGGGTCTTACTCTCTTCTCCCCCTGCCCCTCCCCCCCCCAGTTACCTGGAAAGAACAAGAAAGCTTTTGATTTGTGTAATTCTGGCTCCATCGTTACAAGATAAGGGATGCTCACACCCTTGGGTTTCAAGGAATCCCCTAAGATGTGTTACCAGTCTGGCTAAAAATCTGAAGTGTGAATGTGAGTAGAGCATTCTTGCAATCACATGTGTCATGCACTCCTCGGTGGAGAGAGGAGGGGGGGTTTGGCTGTAGTTTCCTGTTGGTTGTACATCCTGGATTTCCCCCTGAGTAATGTTATGGCAGGACATGGCCTGAAGGCATGTAATACTGCAATTGTGCTGAGGCTAGCAAAGCCTGGTGCTGGTCAGTGCTGGGTGGTGGAGTGCTAGAGAATCCTATCTGCTACAGCACTGTTCCATAGAAGAAAAATGGGATATAAATGCAAAAAAGAAAACATATGTGAAACAGCCCTAATATGTTCCCAAAGGAGACCACCATTCTATATATCTGTATATATCAAGATCAGCAACACGTATCATTGCCTGGATTGGGAATTTCTGTGTTTTGCTGGAGAAGTCATTTTAAAATCTCCTCTGGGGTAGAAGTGAAATCAATGCAGAAATCCAGGACTTAAACACAGCTGTGAGTGGGCAATAATGTGTCCACCCCTCTCCCCCTTCCAAACAAAAGGTAGCAGCAAAGAGAAATGCTTGTATTCTTTTAATCTCAAGACTTATTTCATGTGGAAAATGTGCCTGCTTGCTTGATTTTTTAAAGGTTTTAAACATTAAAAAATGGTCTTGCCAATGCAAATTCCAGTGCCATTATCCCCATATTTAGGTATATAGGAATCCATTCTGGCCACCTGGAGTGCCATTTGCTGCCTTGAGTGCCATTCTCTTGCTAGAAAGGCAGAGTATAAGTCATATCAATCCATTTTGGTAATAACATCATTTTTGTGGTCATAATCCCATCAGGAAATGTTAAGTGTTAAGATCAGCGAACACAGGCAGGTGGGCCAACTTACCATCTTATTGGCCCTGCCTGGGACTATGTTGCTGCTGGAGAAAAGCCACCCCTCTGGCTGGAGCTGAAGAGGGAAAGAAAAAACTTCCCCTGGCTAATTACGGCTGATTTGAGCCGGCTGGGCCTGAGTTCCCTGGGAAGACTCTTATCTGCCCAGTTCTGATGTGGGGTTGCCCCCTTGGGGGGAGCCGCTTCAGGGGGACCCGCAAGGGCCACCCCCTAACACTGGGTCGACTGGTTTTGTGGCTTTTATGTGTGGGAGTTGTTTGTTGGTTGTTTGCTTAGGATCCTGTTATGTGCCTGGGAGAGAGATCATATGGCCAAGTCGGGGTACTCAAGGGGGGCCCAATTAATGTGGTTACGGGTCAAGGGAGATATAGCATCGGGAGGAGGGCTAGCCAGGTTAGGGGAACACGGCCTAGACAGTTAACAGCTGTGCTGTGTTCTGGCCCTCCCCCCAGCCGCAGGCATGTTGGTTGCCCTATCAACTTGCTCTTGGGTCTCTGGATGCTGCTGTTAAATGCCAGATCGGTTCAGAATAAGACCCCCATCACCCATGATTTAATAGTGGATGAGGCGGCCAATCTGGCATGCATAACTGAGACCTGGGTAGGTGAGCAGGGAAGAGTTGGTCTCTTTCAGCTCTGCTTACTGGGGTACTTGGTTCAGCATCAGGGAAGACCTGAGGGATGGGGATGGGGGGGTTGCTGTGGTCTATAGGAGTTCCATCTTCCTCTGTAGGCTCCCTGTCCATGTGACTACTGGTCTGGAGTGTTTGCACCTTGTGTTGGGCCAGCAGGACAGATTGGGGACTCTGCCGGTGTACCGCCCACCTCGCTGCTCAACAGACTCCCTATCTGAGCAGATGGAGG
This sequence comes from Heloderma suspectum, assembly GCF_057233095.1. Taxonomy (NCBI): domain Eukaryota; kingdom Metazoa; phylum Chordata; class Lepidosauria; order Squamata; family Helodermatidae; genus Heloderma; species Heloderma suspectum. Next base: position 345,761,261 of record NC_139459.1, read on the forward strand.
TGGTCTCGGGTGTGCTGTTGCGATCCCCCAGACTGTTGGTTCTGCGGGATGTCAACATTCATACTGAGGACACCTTGTCTGGGACAGCTCGGATTTCATGGCCTCCATGACGACCATGAGACTGTCCCAGCATGTCATCAGCCTAATGTATGTAGCGGGGCATATTCTAGACTTAGTTTTTGCAACTGGACATGGAGATGGTGGTCTGAGGGTGGGGGACTTCGCATCAGTCTCCTTGTCATGGTCAGATCATTACCTGCTGAGGGTTAGACTTACAGCAGCTTTTCTCCTCTGCAAGAGTGGGGGACCTATTAAGATGGTCTGCCTCTGGAGGCTAATGGATCCGGATGGTTTCCAGAGGACTCTGAGGAGGTTCCCGGCTGATATGGTGGGCTCTCCTGTCGAAACCTTGGTTGATCTGTGAAATGCAGAAATGACCCGGGCAGTTGACATGATTGCTCCTGAGCGCCCTCTCCTGAGTAGAGCTCATACTGCTCCATAGTATACCCCAGAGCTGAGAGCAATGAAACAAAATAGGAGATGGCTTGAGTACAGATGGAGAAGAACTCCAAAAGGGCTGGATGCGCCTGTTCTCGTCTGATCTCAGAAGCTAAGAAGGGTCAGCCCTGGTTAGTGGATGCAGTTGAATGCTGGTATGTGCCTATAGTAAAGTATATTCGGGGCAGTGAGGGCAGCAAAAAAACATCATCTTGCTGCCTCTATTGAATTTTCTGTCTGCTACCCAGCGGAGCTGTTCAGAGTCGTCCTGGGGCTATTACATGCCAGCCCTAAGGACACTATAGACTCCTCTGAGGCCTGCTGTAATACATTTGCTAGGCATTTCCAGGATAAGATCTCTTGCATCCACTGCGACTTAGACTCCAGTGTTGTGGCATGTGAATCTAGTGAAGTATCCAGAGTGCAGCCTTGTCCTGTTCTCCTGGATGAGTTTCAGTTGGTACAGCTCAAGGACGTTAACAAGGTGCTTGGGCAGGTTTGTGCAACCACTTCTGTACTGGATCCTTGCCCCTCTTGGCTTATAAAAACTGGCAGGGAAGGAACAGCTGACTGGGCCAGGGATGTCATTAATGCCTCCTTGCGAGAGGGAGTGGTCCTGGGCCGCCTCAAAGAGGCAGTAGTGAGACCACTCCTGAAGAAACCCTCTCTGGACCCAGAAAATCTTAGTAATCTTAGGCCAGTGGCAAATGTTCCTTTCCTGGGCAAGGTTCTTGAGCGGGTGGTTGACAGCCAGCTCCAGACACTCTTGGATGAGGCTGATTATCTAGATCCATTTCAGTTGGAGTTCAGGCCAGGTTTTGGCACGGAAACAGCGTTGGTTGCCCTGTATGATGACCTACGTCAGGACTACATCAGGACAGGGAGAGAAACAGGGGGAGTGTGACCTTGTTGATTCTCCTTGATCTCCTGGCAGCTTTCGATACCATCTGCCATGGTATCCCCCTGGGACGATTGTCTGAGCTAGCAGTGGGAGGCACTGCATTGCAGTGGTTTCAGTCCTACTTGGATGGTCGGCTCCAGAAGGTGGTGCTTGGGGAACACTGCTCAGCCCCATGGATTCTCCAGTATGGGGTTCCACAGGGGTCAGTTTTGTCCCCCGTGCTGTTCAACATCTACATGAAATCGTTGAGTGCAGTCATCCAGAGTTTTGGAGTGCATTGTCATCAGTATGCTAACAACACGCAGCTCTATTTCTCCTATTCATCTTCTTCAGGTGAGGCTGTGGATGTGCTAAATCGGTGCCTGTCTGCGACAATGGACTGGATGAGGGCTAATAAACTGAAACTCAATCCAGACAAGATTGAAATGCTGTTGGTGGGTGGTTCTGCTGACCGGATGGAGGGTGCTCAACCTGTTCTGGATAGGGTTGCACTCCCCCTGAACGAGCAGGTATGTAGCTTGGGGGTCCTCCTTGAGCCATCTTTGTCACTTGAGGCTCAGGTGGCCTCAGTGGCACAGAGTGCCTTCTATCAACTTCAGTTGGTGGCCCAGCTATGCCCCTATCTGGACAGGGATAACCTGGCGTCACTTGTCTATGCTCTGGTAATCTCCAGGTTAGATTACTGGAATGCACTCTATGTGGGGCTGCCTTTGAAGACAGTTTGGAAGCTGCAGCTTGTGCAAAATGTGGCAGCCAGATTGATAATGGGGAGCAGAAGGTCCGAACATATAAGACCAACTCTGGCCTGCTTGCGCTGGCTGCCTGTATGTTTCCGAGCCTGATTCAAGGTGCTGGTTTGAACCTATAAAGTCTTTCACGGCTTGGGACCACAATATCTGATGGAGCGCCTCTCCCAACACAAACCTACCCGTATACTATGCTTAACATCTAAGGCCCTCCTCCAGCTGCCTACTCTGAGGGAAGCTCAGAAGATGGCAACAAGGGCGAGGGCCTTCTCAGTGGTGACCCCCAAATTTTGGAATGATCTCCCCAACGAGGCCTGCCTGGTGCCAACATTATTATCTTTTTGACTCCAGGTTAAGACCTTTCTCTTCTCCCAGGCATTTGGCAGTATATAAGTTGTAATTGATCCTGGAATAGCTTATGGTTATGGTGGTTTGCTTTGAGATTGCTTGTTTGAAGTTGTTTTAGATATATGTTCTTGTGTATATTGTCTGTTCATGTGTTTTTTGTGGAATTGGCTTTTAAAATTTGTATATTGTATTTTAAAATGTTTTTGATCTTTGTAAACCGCCCAGAGAGCTTTGGCTAGTGGGTGGTATAGAAATGTAATAAATAGATAAATAAGATAAGTGTTACTTATCTTTCTAATGTGCTTCCACAAGAAATTCCATTTAAAGGGTTTAAAACATGGCAAAACATCATAGAAAAAATTATTTTTAAGACTAAAAGGCCATGAATAGCAAAGGTTTTCAGATACAGATCTATGCAAGAATGAGGATGGGGTATACAACATTTAAAAACATATTACGGTGCATACCAACTAAGACATACGTAATAATGAAGGAAGGGGCGAGGGTAAATTGGATAGAAATAGAAAGGGAATTGATGGGATTAAAGGAAGAGGAATTACGGAATATGTTTTATATTTAAAAGTATATAAAACAACAAATACAAAATACAGGAAGTACAATAAATGGATTATTAAAAGTATGGAACTGTAGGAAAGAGAAACTAATGCCAGGGGTTTCTCCGTTCATACCGATTTGGCGCACCTGGAGTTTGATATAAAAGGGAAAGCAGTGGGGAAAAATCATTTGAAAGAAATAAGATTGACCCACCTGAGACATTTTTATGAGCAGCAGAACCCTATAACACAAGAAATATGGAATAATCATGTACAAAGTATGGGAATGTCAAGGTTAGTATGGATGCTAAATAAATAAATAAATAAAACCAATAAATAAATGTTATACCAGGTCAGTCTGTTTGTCCATCTAGCTCAGTATCAGGGTTGACATTTTTTTGCCTGAGGCAGAACAGCAAATGGTTCCCTCCCTTTCTACCCCAGTCCCCAGTGTCAAGATGTACGGTACCCCAGGCTGATCAAATTATTTCGGCATCTGAGGCAGCATTGCTGGCTGGGGGAATGCTGGGAGATGTGGGACTTTTTTCTGTCTAAACAGGAATAGGATTGCACCCTTAATAACCTAATAATTTGCTGCCAAGGAAGCCCAGATAGATCCCTAGTGACCCTCTCCACTGAGGGTCCCAAGCTTATGTGTTACCCTGCACCTGTGCAACAGTAATGTGGCTTGTGTGCATGCAGCCTTCAAGGACTTCCCTTTTTAGGTTGGAAACTGCTGCGAGGGGGACAGCGGAAAGCCCTTGCAAGGGTAGAGCAGGTCAGCTGCCAGCTTGCAAGTAGTGGGGCTGCCAGGATGGGAAAGCTTCCCCACCTAAGAAGGGCCTGTGTTCTTTCCTTGCTCCTCCCCCCTCCCTTCTACAAGCACATAGATGCACAGTATTTTGTGTATGTGTGCTGTTTACACCCCTTTTTAAGGAAAACCCATTTTTGTGTGTTTACTTTTGCAAATGCTGGGTTCCCCCAAACATGCTGATCAGGGGTGTCATTAGAGCAAGGCCTACCTGGGCACTGGCCCCGATCTTTGCTGAGCTGTGCCCCAGATCTTTCGAGCTGTCCTAATTGCCATTTTTAAAAAACATTTTCCCATTGACTTGCATTGGAAAACAGAAACAGCCCTCACTTTTTTAGTTTGTATGATAAATACATGAAACGTGGAGACCTGGTAGCCCCCATGGTTCTGATTAAATTTGCCTAATTTCAGGCAGTTAGGTCCAGTGGCTTTTGTGCTGGTCACAGGTAAAATTTGCAACTTTCAAGAAAATCTGTCAAAGCAAAGAGCTATAATTCCCCCCCCCCCCTCCACATAAGCGCATGGCGTTTGGAGATCTGGCAGCCCCTATGGAGCTGAACAAACCTGCCAAATTTCAGACAGTTCAGTCCAGTGGCTTTTGTGCTAGTCATGCATAAAGTTTCCTTTTCTCAAAGACTAAAACAAAAAGTAAAAAAACTGTCAAGCCACACAGGGGATTAAAGATCCTAATCAGAAGGTGTTTAAGGTGACCCTTAGGAGGTCGCTATCCCTAATCTCTGGTGTAGGTTTTTTTGAGCTGTAAAAAACCTCTCTCCCCCTACTTTCCTGCTCTTACACGCACACTGTTGGGAGCTTCCTTGCAATGAAATTTTGAAGAGGGAGAAGGAAATGAAGAAAAAGTTCCATGTGAAATACTGGTATTTCACACAGCATCTCATTTCACTGCCCTCAAATGGAACCTTGGCTTCTGCAGAAGTTTAGTAGCTTCAGTACAGCAAAGGATCCAATCAGCCTCCATGAACTTCTTTATCCCCCTTCACTTTAATTTCTCCTACATAGCTGTAGGACTCCAATTATTCCAAAAGGAGGGCTAGGACTATGTGGCGTCATGATCGAGGCACTGCTGAGGCTTTTAAATAGGTTCTACAGTTTTAAAAAAGCTAGAAAAAACCTTCAGCCACCTCACTTCATAAAGTTAATTGAAGTACGTGCAATCTTTACAAACCCTCCACAGCCCCCTAAATTCCTCTGAAGGAATTCCCTCTCTGAAGGGAGCCACTTGGCTTAGGGAATTCTCTCTACCCCACACCCCCACGCACATTTCCAATCACCATTCTTCTTTTCTTCTTCCTTCCCCTGTCCTGTCCTGTCCTGTCCTTTCTTTTTCTTCTTTATACCACCCAGAGCATATCTTGGGGAATTCTTAAAGAGAATTCTTTTTGGTGGGCAAGATAAGTTCTGAACTGTATTCAAGATAAGTTTGACTTTATACAAACAGACAAGAGGGTTGGGTTTTCTCCTTCTCACTCCAGCCTTTGAGAAAAGTGGGTTCGCATGGTTGCAGAGAAACCAATCTGGGGCTGTTGTGTTTGTCAGTTGCCATTATCCAGCATCTCCAGGTGGGGCTAGGAAAAAATCTGGCCTGAAACCCTGGAAAGCTGCTGCTGCCACTCAGTGTCAACAATACTGGGCTAGATGGACCCAGGGTCTGACTCAGTATAAGGCAATTTCCTATGTTCCTATGAACAGAAAGCTTTAATAAAAATAAGGAGTTTAGGGTTTGTTTTTTAAGTGGAGGGGAAAGAGATGTTGTTCGGTCGTTCAGTCATGTCCGACTCTTCGTGACCCCATGGACCGTAGCATGCCAGGCCTTCCTGTCCTCCGCTCTCTCCTGGAGTGTGCTGAAGTTCATATTCATTGCATCGGTGATGCTATCTAGCCAGCTCATCCTCTGCCGTCCCCTTCTCCTTTTGCCTTCAATCTTTCCCAGCATCAGGGTCTTTTCCGGGGAGCTTTCTCTTCGCGTTAGGTGGCCAAAATATTTGAGCTTCAGCTTCAGTATCTGAAGCTTCAGTATCCTAAAGATTTCCTTTAGGATTGACTGATTTGACCTCCTTGCAGTCCAGGGGACTCGTAAGAGTCTTCTCCAGCACCACAATTCGAAAGCATCAGTTCTTCGGCACCCAGCCTTCCTTATAGTCCAGCTCTCACAGCCATACGTTACTAGTGGGAAAACCATAGCTTTGATGATACGAACCTTTGTTGGCAAGGTGATGTCTCTGCTTCTTACTACGCTGTCTAGGTGTGCCATAGTTTTCCTCCCAAGGAGCAAGCGTCTTTTAATTTCTTGGCTACAGCCACCGTCTGCAGTGATCTTGGAGACCAAGAAAATAAAATCTGTTTATTTTATAAAATCTGTCACTGCTTCCATTTCTTCCCCTTCCATATGCCAGGAAGTGATGGGGCCAGATGCCATGATCTTAGTTTTTTTAATGTTGAGTTTCAAACCGGCTTTTGCACTCTCCACTTTCACGCTCAACAAGAGGCTCTTTAGATCCTCTTCGCTTTCTGCCATTAGGGTGGTATCGTCTGCGTATCTGAGGTTGTTGATAATTCTCCTGGCAATCTTCATTCTGACCTGTGATTCATCCAACCCGGCGTTTCTCATGATGTACTCTGCATATAAGTTAAATAAGCAGGGCGACAATATACAGCCTTGTCATACTCCTTTCCCAATTTCGAACCAGTCGGTTGTTCCATGTCCGGCTCTTACTGTTGCTTCTTGACTTGTACAGGTTTCTCAGGAGACAGGTAAGGTGGTCTGGTACTCCCATCTCTTTCAGAATTTGCCACGGTTTGTTGTGATCCACACAATCAAAGGCTTTAGTGTAGTCAATGAAGCAGAAATAGATGTTTTTCTGGAATTCTCTTGCTTTCTCCATGATTCAGCGAATGTTGGCAAATTGATCTCTAGTTCCTCTGCCTCTTCGAAACCCAGCTTGTACTTCCAGTAGTTCTCGGTTCACATGCTGCTGAAGGCTAGCTTGTAGGATTTTGAGCATCACCTTGCTGGCATGTGAAATGAGCGCAATTGTACGGTAGTTTGAATACTCTTTGGCATTGCCCTTCTTTGGAACTTGAATGTAAACTGACCTTTCCAGTCTTGTGGCCACTGTTGAGTGTTACAAATTCGTTGGCATATTGAGTGCAGCGCTTTAACAGCATCATCTTTTAGGATCTTAAATAGCTCAGCTGGAATACTGTCATCTCCGCTAGCTTTGTTGTTAGGTAATGCTTTCTAAGGCCCACTTGACTTCACTCTGTAGGATGTCCGGCTCAAGTTCAGTGACCGCACTGTCATAGCTATCAGGGACATTAAGATCTTTCCCGTATAGTTCTTCTGTGTATTCTTTCCACCTCTTCTTAATCTCCTCTGCTTCTGTTAGGTCCCTGTCTTCTTTGTCCTTTATCATGCCCATCTTTACACAAAACGTTCCCTTGATATCTCCAATTTTCTTGAAGAGATCTCTAGTCTTTCCCATTCTGTTGTTTTCCTCAATTTCTTTGCATTGTTCATTTAAGAAGGCCTTCTTGTCTCTCCTTGCTATTCTCTGGAACTCTGCATTCAGTTGGGCATACCTTCCCCTTTCTCCCTTGCTTTTCACTTCCCTTCTTTCCTCAGCTACTTGTAAAGCCTCATCAGACAGCCACTTTGCTTTCTTGCATTTTTTTTTCTTTGGGATGGATTGAGTTGCTGCCTCCTGAACAATGTTACAGACCTCCGTCCATAGTTCCTCAGGCACTCTGGCTATCAGGTCTAATCCCTTAAATCTATTCCTCACCTCCACTGTATATTCATAAGGGATATGATTTAGGTCATACCTGAATGGTTTAGTGGTTTTCCCTACGTTCTTCAATTTACGCCAAAAATTTGCAACAAGAAGCTCGTGATCTGAGCCACAGTCAGCTGCAGGTCTTGTTTTTACTGACTGTATAGAGCTTCTCCATCTTTGGCTGCAAAGTACATAATCAATCTGATTTCGATATTGACCATCTGATGATGTCTATGTGTAGAGTCGCCTCCTGTGCTGTTGGAAAACAGTGTTTGCTATGATCAGCATGTTCTCTTGGCAAAACTCTATTAGCTTTTGTCCTGCTTCATTCTGTACACCAAGGCCATGCTTGCCTGTTATCCCGGTGATTTCTTGACTTCCTACTTTAGCATTCCAATCCCCTATGATGAAAAGGACATTTTTTTTGGTGTTAGTTCTAGAAGGTGCTGTAGGTCTTCATAGAACTGATCAACCTCAGCTTCTTCGGCCTCAGTGGTTGGGGCATAGACTTGAATTACTGTGATGTTGAATGGTTTGCCTTGGATTCGTACTGAGATCATTCTATCGTTTTTGAGATTGTACCCCAGTACTGCTTTTCCCACCCTTTTATTGACTATGAGTGCTACTCCATTTCTTCTAAGGGATTCTTGCCCACAGTAGTAGATATGATGGTCACCTGAATTAAATTCACCCATGCTTGTCCATTTTAGTTCACTGATTCCCAAGATGTCGATGTTCAATCTTGCCATCTCATGTTTGACCACCTCCAGCTTACCTTGATTCATTGATCTTACATTCCAAGTTCCTAAACAATATTGTTCTTTACAGCATCGGACTTTCTTTTCACCACCAGACACATCCACAGCTGAGTGTCCTTTCGACTTTGGCCCAGCCGCTTCACTCTTTCTGGCGCTACTTGGAAATTCCCTCTGCTCTTCCCCAGTAGTATATTGGACACCTTCCCTCCTGAGCGGCTCATCTTCTGACGTCATATCTTTTAGCCTTGTGATATGTTCCATGGGTTTTTCTTGGCAAGAATACCGGGGTGGGTTGCCATTTCCTTCCCCAGTGGACCACATTTTGTCAGAACTCTCTGCCATGACCTGTCCATCTTGGGTGGCCCTGCACGGCATAGCTTATTGCTTCACTGAGTTACGCAAGCCCTTTCACCACAATGAGGCAGTGATCCATGAAGGGGGGGGGGGGGAGATAAATACTGCCCATTTATACAAGCCTATGTGTGCCTACTGAGAAGCCCCATCATGTTTAGGAGGCTTACCCTCAGGAAAGTGTGCATAGGATTCTAGCACAGGTTACTTTTGCAGGAAGGTTTGCACCCTGATTTTCTGCATGTTTACTCGGAAATAAGTCCTGAGTTGTGAGCATGGTACTGCAGGCTTAATACAGCACCTACCTAATTCCGTCTAATGAATTGACTACCCTTTCAGCTCAGTCCTATGCATGTTTTGTCATTTGTGTGTGTGTGTTTTATTTTGCATGAACTCTAGCTTCAGTGGTGAGGGAAAAGCACTTGGTACATGCTCAGAGTTTCTCCATAACTTAGCCCTAGTTTTGAAAACAGACTCATTGGCTGAATCCTGGTGAAGTCTTGGCACAAATGAAGTTATCGGGAGGAAGATACAATGAGAACTTGTGCATAACAAGGAGGAGGTAGAGGAGAGTTGCACAAAACAAGACATCTGTTTTTATGAAGAGTTGCTGGAGGATGGTAGGATGAGGAGGGATGGTTGCATGGAAGGGAACAGAGTTGGTAGGGGGAGAATGTAAGTGCTCAGTGGTGAAAGAAAAGCATTCTGCATATGCTCTGAGGCACTCTCTCAGAGTTTAAAAAGATAAGAAGAGCCGTGCTGCATCAGACCAAGGTCCATCTAGTCCAGCATTCTGTTCACAGAGTGGCCAAACGGATCATAGAATCATAGAATAGTAGGGTTGGAAGGGGCCTACAAGGCCATCGAGTCCAACCCCCTGCTCAGTGCAGGAATCCAAGTCAGAGCATCCCTGACAGATGGCTGTCCAGCCTCATCTTGAACACCTCCAGTGTGGGACAGCCCACCACCTCCGTAGGTAATTGGTTCCATTGTCGTATTGCTCTAACCGTCAGGAATTTTTTCCTGATGTTCAGCCGGAATCTGGCTTCCTGTCACTTGAGCCCATTATTCCGTGTCCTGCACTCTGGGATGATCAAGAAGAGGTCCTGGCCTTCCTCTCTGTGACAACCTTTCAAGTACTTGAAGAGCGCTATCATATCTCCCCTCAGTCTTCTCTTCTCAGGACTAAACATGCCCAGTTCTTTCAGTCTCTCTTCACAGGGCTTTGTTTCCAGTCCTCTGATCATCTTTGTTGCCCTCCTCTAAACCCTCTCCAGTTTGTCTGCATCCTTCTTCAAGTGTGGTGCCCAGAACTGGAAACAGTACTCCAGATGAGGCCTCACCAGTGCTGAGTAGAGGGAAACTAGTACTTCCCGGGATTTGGAAGCTATGCTTCTGTGAATGCAGCCCAAAACAGCATTTGCCTTTTTTTGCAGCCACATCACATTGTTGGCTCATATTCATCTTGTGATCTACAACAATTCCAAGATCCTTCTCGCTTGTAGTGTTGTTGAGCCATGTATCCCCCATCTTGTAACTGTGCATTTGATTTATTTTTCCTAGGTGCAGAACTTGGCATTTATCCCTATTAAATGTCATTCTGTTGTTTTCTGCCCAGTGCTCCAGTCTATCCAGATTGATAGACTGGATGTCCACGGGAAACTCACAAGCAGGACATAAGTGCAATAGCACCTTCCCACCCATGTTCCCCTGCTGCTAACATTGGTGAAATGTAAATAAATTCTAGTAATTCTGAATTTGCATGCAGGTATATCCTTCAGGAACTTTGCAGGTTTCTTGCCTGGGGGACACCTCTAATGACCTGTGTATTTTCATACAAACTTACCCAAAAAATCTTACCCAAAACTTACCCAAAAACTTACCCAAATCACTCCCTCCCCCAAATTGGAGAACTCCCCTTCCACATGAACTGCTGCACATATATTTCTGTAAATTTGCTGTTTCTTACTTAGGGACAACTCTAGGCTGTCTGTAATTTTCAGAACAATGGTCCCCAAGGAAAATAGGGGGATAAGTATGTCCTCTTTTGGAGACCTCAAAATGTCAGGGCCACCCTTGCACAAAAACTCTTGTGGCTAGCATTCTGAAATTTGGCAGACATGATCTCCTCTGATGGCTCAATGAATCCTGAAATGTTTATCTAGTTCTTCCAAATAATAAAAATGTTATTGGCAGTTCTCTTTAAAAGAAAATCAAAACATAAACCCTGCACCTATTTTTCTGACATTGGGCAGGTGTAATCTCCTTCTAGGAGGCTACAATGCCTGAAATTATCGTCCAGTTCTGACCAAGAGAAAAAAGTTACAGTTTTTTTTCTAATTTCCCATGGTAATCAACAGGAAGCATAAAGAATCATTTTTCCAAACCTTGCCTCAGGTTTGGTGCTGGGCTGAAGGGGTCCAACTATAAATTGGCCTGAGCGGAACAGTATTCCAAAATGCTGAATCGGGGTCTGAGTTGAAGTGGGGGAGGGGGTCAGTGCACATTTATGTGGGGGGTTGGACTCGATGGCCTTGTAGGCCCCTTCCAACCCTACTATTCTATGATTCTATACACACACACACACGCGCGCGCACACATATATATATTAGAGGTGCACTTCGACTCAGATATATATAATATATACACACCCACACACACCTGTGTTATGGGCCTGTGCCCCAGATCTTTTAAGAACCTAGCAACGCCCCTGATGTTGATACCGCATTCTTTTGCAGTGGTGATGCCATTTTGGCTACATAAGCATTAGCACTCACATCTGAACATTGGAAATAGAGGGAGTGTTATTATAGAAATGGATTCTTCCCCCTCTATTTTTTCACAGCTCTTCTAGCAATTAATATTGGAATATTATTGGAATATTTGTGTTATTTGTGTTAATAAGCAATCTTATTGGAATAATTGTGTCTCCAAGCAATGATGTGATTTGTAGTATAATATATGTGAGCAATACTCTCTGTCTCTTATTAGAAGTCCTTTATTTCTAATTTTGTTTTGTTATTTAAATTTAGTTAAACTTAAATATTGGTAAGAAACCTTGAAAATACTAAGGTATATATAAGTTGAACAGATGATAAGCAGGCTGCTGTTCAACCCCATCATACCTTCCAGTTGAATGAGATAAAAAAGAATCCCTTATTTAATGACATAATGAAGAAATTAACAATATAGTGGGAGACGCTATGAAGAAGGGGCACTTCTACTCCCTGCTGCCCCCGCCTTTTATGATCCACTTCCTTTGATCTCACGTGTGCATTCTGTGGTTTGAAGGAGGATGTGGTCACCTTTGATTCTGCCTTCTGTTCGTGCCAGAAGCTGATTTTTCTTGGCTGAGGTCTTGGCAGTCTAATGAGTTTTCCACATCTAGGAAGTTAACAGGTTGAGAAACAAGCTTCTTCCTTCCTTCTTGGTAAAAAAACAAAACAACCCCCCTTCACCCACTACAGCTAATCTTCTGCAGTAATGTAAGCCTCTTGTAACCCATTTCCCCCACTACTTCCCCTATACCTCTGTGTCATCAGAAAGGCACACTCAGACTATTCTCTGACTGACATAGGGCCAGTTTGCACGGCATGGCCAGCTGATGAGCTGTGCCATGTGCCAGGCATGTGCGGCCACCATTTTGATTGCATAACCCCTGATAGGGCCAGTTGGGGGTTGCCCCTTGTTGTCCAAACCCAGTAATCATGAGTTATTCAAAGGTTAAACAATCCTTGCTTAAGCCCTACAAATCTTGTCAGTCATGGTAGTTCTCGCCTCCCTCTGCCCTCTCCCCCAGTTTCACTGTAAGGAATAGAAAATGGTTTTCAAAAAGCTGTGACAGAGATATTCTGTACATTATTGTTACATCCCTCTTTGAATGCAACATTATGCATTTATCACATAGTGCCTGAGTGCACGTGGTCCATAACTGTGATTTTAATAGAAAGCCACATTAACTCCCTGCTTCCCCAAGCATTGTGGATGTTCCAGGGGTAGCACTTAAGAATGTAAGAACTTAAGAAGATCCATGCTGGATCAGACGAAGGGTCCATCTAGTCCAGCATTCTGTTCACACAGTGGCCAAATAGCTGCCCACAGGAAACCCACAAGCAAGGCACAAGTGCAACAGCACCTTCCCACCCATGTTCCCCAACAACTGGTGTACATAGGCATACTGCCTCTGATAACAGAGGTAGCATGTAGCCATCAAGACTAGTAGCTACTGATAGCCTTCTCCTCCAGGAATTTATCTAACCCCTTTTAAAGCCATCCAAATTGGTGGCCGTCACTACATCTTATGGAAGTAAATTCCACAGTTTAGCTATGCGCTGTGTGAAGAAGTCCTTCCTTTTATCTGTCCTGAATCTCCAATCAATCAGCTTCACAGGACGACTCTGGGTTCTAGTATTATGAGCTTTTTTCCCATTGCTAATAGCAGCCATGGGTGGCAGTGATTCTGATGAGCACTGCAGCTTGGAAAAGATTAAAGCCCACCTCCGCCCCACATACCATGGTTCCAAGCCAGCTTGCCCGCTCCAAACTTTTTTATTTTATTTTAAATCAAGTATGCAAGGGCAAATTATGTGACAAACGTCATGTTTGCTTTGGCCCTGTGTCTCTTCTCCATCTCAAACACTTTTGTTCCTTTCTACATACACCTAGCATGCCCCACCCTTCCTGCTGGAGGTGAGGAATAAGATACATTGCCTTCTCGCTGTCTCTCAGCGTTCCTGGGTTATTTACCTGTAATTTGTAACAAACAAATCACTGGCTTACTGTGCCCCTAACTATTAAGAAATTCCAAATTTATTTATTTATTTATTTATTTACAGCATTTGGATACCATTCCATATCTAAAACAGATTCCGGAGCGGTGAACATAAGAAGTAAAAAAGTAAAAAAGATAAAAAGCATTAAACATCATTATTAAAATTGTTCTTTTAAAAACAATGCCATTAAAAACTGTGGCTGGTTAGCTAAGGAATGCTTCCTGGAAAAGAGATGTTTTCAGGATGCTCCAAAAGCAGCCCAGTGTTGCCGCCTGCCTGGCCTCCAGGGGCCAATGAGTTCCATAGGAAGGGGGCCGCCACACTGAAGGCTCTTCTCTGGGTGGGCTCCAGTCGGTCCATAGGTCCTTCTGACCCGATTAATCCTCTGCTGTCCAAATAGGGTGGCCACTTATGCATCACCATACATGCTAATAGATGTGTATGGACGCAAATTTAGAAATAATTACTATTATTTAAATAGAAATCTGATACTTCTCACCATAGTGGGAAAGAATGTGACCAGGTGATCTGTGCTGTCAGGGTGCTAACTGGCAACTTCAAGGCCCCTGCTTTCTGCTCCTATGATTCTTTATCTTTAAACTGGACTTGGACTAGACAACCCTTCAAATAGAGGATACCTTTGAATAGAGGACTGTTCTCTGTAAAGTTGGACACATGGCCACCCTAAATCCCCTGAATATTTTGGGCCCCTGGACCATTATCGAGACCAGGGTTGGGGAACCTCTTCCTGCCCAAGGGCCAAATTCAATTTCAGAGAAGCTCTTGGGGGCCACATGCCAGTGGTGGGCAGGGCCAAAGGCAAAAGGGGTGGGGCCAAAATACCAATAATACCAGCATATTTTAGCTTAAAGCTCTTATTGCCAATAACTAAATTTCTCCCACATTTTTCCCAACCATTTTCATTCAATTTGACAGAAGAGAAATTGCTTTTGAAAAGAAATTCAATGGTTAAGAAATTTTGGAGAAATTCCCATGGGTTGGGTTTGGGTTTCTTGGGCTTACCTCGCTTAGGAGGAGGCCGAGGGGTGAGCACAAATGTCCTGTTTTTCATTGTTTAATCATCTTTCTGGCAGCCTATAGCCTCCTCAGCTTCCTTCTCTTCAGCTGAAGCCCAGTTTAAAGTAATTCCTCCCATAGGTTTTTTTTCAGATCAGGAAGTACAGGCAGCCTGGGAGGCTAGCTGCAACTAGGTACATTCAAAAACACCGCAAAATAAACTATAAATCGTCCTGAATGAGGCAGAACAATGGAAGAGAATGGGGAGATAAAACTTTCAGGAGATTGGAGGACCTCATCCCTGGAGCTAGACAAAACATGGCCCCCACCTGCATTGCAATGGATGCAAACTGGGGGCCAGCCTGCCAAGACAGTTTATGCTGTTGCGGCACGAAAACCCCAGAAACCCTTACCAAAAAAGAAAGAAGCTGTGCTACAAGCCCTGCCAATGGGGAGCCCTACTTGGGAGAAACTGTGGAGAATTTCTCCTCCCCCTGGAGAAATTTGGCGAAATTGTCTCCCAGATTTCCCGGCCCACAAGTAAGATGGAGAATTTCAAGAGGCCATTTGTGCACAGCTCTAATTTCAACCTTCTAGAATTGGGGTGGGGGAACATGCAAAAGCTGGAAAACTACCAAATTAACAGCAGTCAGAGAAAGGGGAGGGGCCACCTGGGAACCCCCAGAGGGCTCAATCAGGACCTCAGGAGGGCCAGATTCATCCCTTGGATCTGTGGTTCCCCATCCCTGTTTTAGACTCAAAGAGGAAAGTTTGAGAAGTTGGGCGCTCTGATTGAGGGTGCTGATGTAGAAGCCAAGAGATTACGCTGTGAACCAGCGAATCCCTGGTTTAAAACTGACCTCTGCTACAAGCTTGCTAGGTGTCTCTCAGGACTCCCATCTGCAATATGGGGAAGAATCTTACTTAGGTTACAGAACCAGTGTTTATGCATGATAAGTATTATTAACATCACTATCACCTTCAACTTATAACATATGAAGCTGCCTTACCACTTACCTACTGTGTCCTCTCCAGAGTCTTGGGCAGAAGTCTTTCCCTCAGCTGGAGAGGTCAGGGATTGAAGGTGGGACCTTCTGCATGTAAAATTCCACATCTGTGTGTATGCAAAGCCACCCCCTACATCTGCACTTCCAAGGTGCAACATAAAGAGGCCTCTGCAGTAATATTTTTTGGGAAGTGTGGTGAATATGTTTTGTGTATGTATGTGAGATGATGGGACCCAAGTGTTCATGCACTTCTCTTAGAGTCGGTTCCGACAAGGCCAGCTTGTGCAAACAAAAAAACGATGGACTTTTTACAGCCTTGCCTTCAGATGTTTTCAACTACAACTCCCATCATCCCTCACCATTGGCCATCCTGGCTGGGGCCAAGGGGACTTATAGTCCAAAACATCAGGAAGATGTCACATTGGGATAAGGCTGGATTATGAGAGCAGTGTAACATGGAAGCAGGGGACTCGCACAAGATTCCCTACTTCCTTTCTGCAAGTTGATAAATTGCAACTGGTTTTATCATCGGAAGAGACTCCTGACTTTGGATATCAACAATTGCTCGGCTATGTTTGAAAAGCAGTTGCTGGATGCCATGAGGCTTCTCCTTGCATGTTGGCCTGTGGTAATGTTCTCCTACTTGAGGCCTAGGGAGGTACACAAAAATTCCTCTGGAACAAGGAGTCCTGTGGTCAGTGAGAGGCGAATAATAACTCTTTATCAACTGCTCTTTGGGGTCCTTATCTGTACCCCTTCCTCACCACCGCCAAGGGCAAGGGCACCGGAGGCAGTCTAGAGGCCTGGCAGCTTGGATTCTGCAGCTGTTCCAAGAGGGAAGAGAATGAAAAAGGAGGCGTATGGGGAAAGGATGGATGGAAGAGAGCCGCATAATATTAATATTAAGCTTTTACATAGCACATTTCTAGTGTTCAAAGCAGTTCACATACCTTATCAGCATTCCTTACAACAACCCTGTGAGGTAAGCCATTATTAACATCCCCCATTTTGCATATGGGTCACTGAGGCTGACAAAGAGAGTGGCTTTCCTAAGGCCAACAGCTAGTGAGTTCATGGCTGAGGTGAAATTTGAACTGAGGACTTTCCAGCTCATAAGTCACACACATAGCCTTTCTCTTGCAATGCCAGGCCAGGGACAAAGAGGGTATAAAAAGGAAACTTAGGGCATAATCCTATGCATGTTTAGACAGAAGAAAGTCCCACAGCATAGCTAGCTGGGGAATGCTGGGAGTTGTAGGACTTTCTTCTGTCTAAACATGCATAGGATTGTGCCCTTATAGACTATTCTTTGTCATGTTTGTGTCCAAAGTGCTTTATAATTCTTTTGTCCTCAGGCAAAAGGGTAGGCTGAGGACAAGCTTAATTTCTAAAGAGAGAGGGGATGGGGCTTCAGCCTACCAGAAAACCACACAGACCAAAATGGATGCCCTGTTGATTTGTCCAAGGCTCTACCAAGTGAACTTCATAGCTGAGCAACTGTTTAAAACTGGGCTTTCCACATCCTGGCCTAGGGTGGCCATGTGCCCTCTTCTACAGAGGACAGTCCTCTATTTGAAGGGCTGTCCAGTTCAAAATTGATTTAAAGATAAAGAGCCATCAGAAGGAAGAGCTGGGCCTTGAAGTTGCCCATCAACAACACTGGGTCACAGTCTCCCACACCATGGTGAGATGTACTGTATTTCTATGCAAATTATAGTAATTATTTCTAAATTTGCATATACACATATAAATTAGTATATGCACATTTTATGCAAATCAGTGTCCTCTTTCGTCCTCTGTTTTGGTAATGAATGTCCTCTTCTTTGGTAATTCATAAGTGGCCGCCTTAGCTACTACTCTAGGTCACTTGGTAGGCAAGAAAGAATATCACCTTTACTGCTGTGTGCTTCCCTGTTTACACAATTTCCAAGGAGATATGTTCGCCCTGGGAAAAGAGCCCTAAGAAAAACAACCTGGCTGGTGCGTGTAGAAATCTTCCATACAAGGAGAGGCTGTTTGTACAGTCAGGGAAGATGCAGTATAAACACGGAAGAGCTGTCAACCTTTTCGGATCACGCAAGAACACGATGAAATTAAACACGGCAGGTTTAAAACAAACAGAAGGACGTCCCCCCGCCCCCAAATAAAGTATGTGTAATAGTGGCAGCTCTTCCTACAGGGCAATGTGCTGTCTAATAGTGTAAGAGATGTTCCCTTTTTCCATTACGAGTGGTTCTTTCTGGGTATTTGCTCACTCCGTTCTATTTTAATTTTTTTTTATTTATTGCATTTATATCGTGCCTTTTTTCCTCTTGCAAGGAACTCAAGGTGGCTTACATTATCCTCCTCCTTCTCTCTGTTTTATCCTCACAACAACAACCCTATGAGGTAGGTTGGGCTGAGAGTCTGTGACTGGCCCAAAGTCACCCAGTGAGCTTCCATGGCTGAGTGGGGACTAGAGCCTGGATCTCCCAGATCTCAGTCCCAACACTCTCACCACTACACCACACTATGTATCTCACAGTGGAGGCTGGTGGCTCCGATTTCAGTGGGGCTGTAAATCCGCTCTGGGTTTCAGACAGAAGCAGTCAGAATTCTAATGGAGCTATCCAAGGTGCTGAATTCAAACCCCCAAATAGGTTCAGCCTATTTGGATAGCTCTTTTAGAGTTCTGGCTGCTTCTGACTGAAACCCGGAGTGGATCACAGCCCCACTGAAATTGGAGCCACCAGTCCCCACTGGTATATCATGCCCCCCCCCCATTTTCCTCTTCTGCTTCTGAACCAGAATTAGCTGCACCATCTTCTTCCTCACCTAAAGCCCTCTCCTGCTCTCTTAGGCCTTGGTATCTGGACAGTATATTCTAGCTGCCTAGCAGTTGCAATGCATTGTCTTAGATGCCTGGCTGAACTTGCAGCAGAATGAAGTTGTCGAAAACGTGGTGTAATGGCATGTAATGTTCCACATAATAACACAGCTCCCTGTAAGAAAACAACTAGCATATCAGGCAGAAAGGCTCTAGATCAGTGTGTTCTTTTCTGTGCTAGTTTTCTACCTGCAGGGAACTTCTTTATTTAATGCAGGAGAAAATTAAAAAGTGATTTCCCACCTGCAGTCTGGTTTAGTCCATATTCTATCACCTGAAGACCCTGTTAATTCATTCTGCTACTTATGTAGACCAGGATCAAGAGAGGGCTGAATGGGGTGGCCATTTATGCATTGCCCCAAATGAGGAAATGCATCCCTAAAAAAGAAGACGAAAGAGGACACAGAACTGCATAAAACGTGAATGTGCTAATGTAAATTTAGAAATTGCAAATTTAGAAACAATTTAAACAGAAATGCCGTCCATCTCACCACAGCTGGGAAGACTGTGACCTGGTGACCTCTGTGCCTGCTCAAGCTGCTGTCCAGGGGCAGTGTTGATGGGCCACTTCAGGGCCCTACTGGTCTTTCTTCTTAGGGATCTGTCTTTATCTGTGAACCGGACTTGGACTGGACAGCCCTTCAAACAATTGACACCTCAAATAGAGGACTGTCCTCTGTACCGTAGGACACAACCTAGGGCCAAAGCTGCAATTGGATGCAACATCCATGGGGTACATATATTTTATATTTATTTTTTAAAATTAAATTCATACTCAAGGCGGCTACCGTATATGCCATCTCCTGCCCTTTCATTTTATTCAGAAGCATTTGATAATTTTTCTCATCTATAGTTAGGATTCTGTCCCCCCTCTCAAGTCTTTCCACTGGCTTCTTGAGACCACACCAAAAATCAAGCATTCAGGGGTGGGGAACATCTGGCCCTCCCAATGTTGTTGGACCACGACTCCCATGATCCCTAACTATTGATCATGCTGATGGGAAATGGAGTCCCACAATATCTGAAGGGCCACAGGTTTCCCACCCTTGCTCTAGGTTTTGTGTTGGAGAGCGCAATCCTACGGTTTCTGGGTGTGTGTCCCAGGGACAATAGGAAACTTTGCTAAAGTTGGAGACAGCACTCCAACCTTGGAAGGGGGAGCTGGAGATCCGACACCCTGACCCCTCACAGCCAGCGTGGAGAGAACCATGCCAGCTGTCTCTCTGAAGTCAGAAAAGTCACCTCGGAGGAGGAGGAAAGGGTGTGTTCTGGTGGGTAGGGAAGGGAGGAGACCAGAGAAGCCAGGATACAAATTATCCTGAGCTTCCTCCAGTCTCCCTCCCTCCCCCTCCGAAGTGCCTGTCTAGCAAAAAACACCCAAGGAGGAGGACAGGGGGGTGAAAATTGCCTCCGTCACTCCTCTCACCTTGCCAGCTTCCAAGCAGCAAGGGCACAATCAGTAGGATTGCACCCTAAAAGACCTAGATGTTTATGTATAAACCTTATGCCTAAATGATTTGAAGACCTTATGATGCAGTCTGCACATGCTCATCTGCTAGTGGCTCCTATAGCTTCCTCCTCCTGCACCCATCTCCATGTTTTACTTGGGATTGGTGTTCTGTTTTGGAGTCAGGGTGCTGTGCCACTAAGGGCCAAACCACATGTTATGCTCAAATGGGGCCGTTAGGAACTTTTTTCTTATGCCTCCTAGGCAGCAGCAGTGTGCAGTGGGGGGTGAGGGGATTTCAGTTCAGATTGCAGTTCGAAGTGAAGAGTTAAGCCTCCCCTCCCTGCATGCGGCATTCCCAGTAATTCCCACTCATGCTGGTAATTAAGTAAATAAAAATGAAGATGTAGCTACTATACATTCAGCTTAAGCTGTAGTTTGGCCCTAAGGAACAGAACGGAAAGGTGTGAAGGCATTGCTGGATGTAGGGTAAGAGGAGCAGAACCAGGGCCAGTCCAAGACATTTTGCTGCCTGAGGTGAATTGGAAAATGGTGCGCCTTGCCTACTCACCCTGTGTAACCTGACTAGGAGGCTGAACAGTCACCAGAAGAGAAGAGCCGAGAATTGAATATGGTTCCAGTATCAACAAATACAATGGTTTGGAACATATAAGGAACCCCTAAAAACTGCAGCTTTTTCAGTACCCTCATTGGAGCTAACTTTTGCAGCCTTCTTTCTGCCCTCTCTCCATATAGATTTTAGCTCCATGCCACAATGATGTTTCGTTTTATTCCTGTTCAGAGTGATGCTCCTTGGATTCAGCATGCCTTGGAAAGAGGAGGGAGGGAATCAGAAAACCCGCAACGAAATGGGGAAAGATGGACTATACAGATTATGATGTGCAGCAGGAGTCTATATATTCAAAAATTAAATTTCAAACAGCTATATAAGTTTTTAAACATGCATGCCATTGATTTGATAGGAATAATATTTTGTTTCTTTTAGGCTGCCTGCAATCCTACATCCTTCGGTTTAAATTGAAGAACGTAGGGAAAACCACTAAACCATTCAGGTATGACCTAAATCATATCCCTTATGAATATACAGTAGAGGTGAGGAATAGATTTAAGGGATTAGACCTGTTAGACAGAGTGCCTGAGGAACTATGGACAGAGGTCCGTAACATTGTTCAGGAGGCAGCAACTCAATCCATCCCAAAGAAAAAGAAATGTAAGAAAGCAAAGTGGCTGTCTGATGAGGCTTTACAAGTAGCTGAGGAAAGAAGAGAAACGAAAAGCAAGGGAGAAAGGGGAAGATATATCCAACTGAATGCAGTTCCAGAGAATAGCAAGGAGAGACAAGAAGGCCTTCTTAAATGAACAATGCAAAGAAATCAAGGGACACAACAGAATGTGAAAGACTAGAGATCTCTTCAAGAAAATCGGAGATCTCAAGGGAACGTTTTGTGCAAAGACGGGCATGATAAAGGACAAAGAAGGCAGGGACCTAACAGAAGCAGATGAGATTAAGAAGAGGAGGCAAGAATACACAGAAGAACTATACAGGAAAGATCTGAATGTCCCTGATAGCCATGATAGTGCGGTCACTGAACTTGAGCCGGACATCCTCAAGAGTGAAGTCAAGTGGGCCTTAGGAAGCATTACTAACAACAAAGCTAGTGGAGATGACAGTATTCCAGCTGAGCTACTTAAAATCCTAAAAGATGATGCTGTTAAAGTGCTGCACTCAATATGCCAACAAATCTGGAACACTCAACAGTGGCCACAAGACTGGAAAAGGTCAGTTTACATTCCAATTCCAAAGAAGGGCAACGCCAAAGAGTGTTCAAACTACCGTACAATTGTGCTCATTTCACATGGCAGCAAGGTTATGCTCAAAACCCTACAAGCTAGGCTTCAGCAGTATGTGAACCGAGAACTACCGGAAGTACAAGCTGGGTTTCAAAGAGGCAGAGGAACTAGAGATCAAATCGCCAACTTTCGCTGGATCATGGAGAAAGCAAGAGAATTCCAGAAAAACGTCTATTTCTGCTTCATTGACTACGCTAAAGCCTTGGATTGTGTGGATCACAACACACTGTGGCAAATTCTGAAAGAGATGGGGGTACCAGACCACCTGACCTGTCTCCTGAGAAACCTGTACGAGTGTCAAGAAGCAACAGTAAGAACCAGACATGGAACAACCAATTGGTTCAAAATTGGGAAAGGAGTACGACAAGGCTGCATATTGTCGCCCTGCTTATTTAACTTATATGCAGAGTACATCATGAGAAACGCCGGGTTGGATGAATCACAAGTTGGAATTGAGATTGCCGGGAGAATTATCAACAACCTCAGATACGCAGACGATACCACCCTAATGGCAGAAAGCGAAGAGGATCTAAAGAGCCTCTTGTTGAGGGTGAGAGTGGAGAGTGCAAAAGCCGGTTTGAAACTCAACATTAAAAAAACTAAGATCATGGCATCTGGCCCCATCACTTCCTGGCATATGGAAGGGGAGGAAATGGAAGCAGTGACAGATTTTATTTTCTTGGGCTCCAAGATCACCGCAGACGGTGACTGTAGCCATGAAATTAAAAGACGCTTGCTCCTTGGGAGGAAAGCGATGGCAAACCTAGACAGCATAGTAAGAAGCAGAGACATCACCTTGCCGACAAAGGTCCGCATAATCAAAGCTATGGTTTTCCCAGTAGTAACGTATGGCTATGAGAGCTGGACTATAAGGAAGGCTGAGCACCGAAGAACTGATGCTTTCGAACTGTGGTGCTGGAGAAGACTCTTACGAGTCCCCTGGACTGCAAGGAGGACAAATCAGTCAATCCTAAAGGAAATCAACCCTGACTGCTCGCTGGAAGGACAGATACTGAAGCTGAAGCTCAAATATTTTGGCCACCTAATGCGAAGAGAAAACTCTCTGGAAAAGACCCTGATGCTGGGAAAGATTGAAGGCAAAAGGAGAAGGGGACGGCAGAGATGGCTAGATAGTATCACTGATGCAATGAATGTGGACTTGAGCACACTCCGGGAGAGAGCGCAGGACAGGAAGGCCTGGTGTGCTATGGTCCACGGGGTCATGAAGAGTCGGACACGACTGAACGACTGAACAACAAAACCGTACATCCACTTTCCTGGGAGTAAATCCCATTAAACTCAGTGGGACTAACTTCTGAGTAGGTATGCTTAGGATTGCAGAGTTAATGCATCCTGTTTACAGTCACACTTTGTGAATCAAACACATATATTAAAAAGGGGGGTGGGGAAGAGGATCAGGAGTAAAATCCAGCAGGAACGGAGACAGCGCGTTCTTTAAAAACACACATTTAAAAATGGGGAGGGACGCTGAAGTTTATATATGCATTCTAAGGTTAAATTTCAAACAGCTATGTAATTTTTGGCATTCATTTGATCAGGATGATTTTAAAAGGACGATAAGAATTTATATACCAGTGCAATAACTTTCACCTTCATCCTCGTGCGGCTACTAGCCTGTAACCAAGTTGGTCCCTGTGGTGCTGCTGCCCGAGCCAGTCCACATATTTGTACTCAGCCTGCCCTTCCCCTTGCATGGGTTTCCTTCTTCCCTGTCCTGACTCTGCAGCTCTGCAACAGGGAGGAGGGGCTGAAGTTTACTTCACATAGCTGCGAAGAGGAACCACAACATCCGGGCCAGGAATACAAGATTGAAACCCTGCTGCAGTGGGAAGGGAAGGTGACAGCAGCCCGACGGGAGGGTGGCATGCAGAGGCCCTGGCCCCAATCCATCACTCTTCCCAGTCTGCTGCCTGAGCAGAAGCTTCATTCTGCTTCACAGATGGGCTGTCTCTGAGCAGAACCTTAGACCTAAACCAGCCTTCTCCAACCTAGTGCCCTCCAGATGTTTCAGACTACAACCCCCAACATTCTTGAACATTGGTCATGCTGACTGGGGCTCATGGGAGTTGAAGTCCCACACATCTGGCAGGTACCAGGTTGGGGAAGGCTAACTTAAAACTTTGCCCCACAAAACATTGTACTGAGCAGGGAGCTGGACTCGATGGTCTTATAGGCCCCTTCCAACCCTGCTATTCTATGATTCTATGAAAAAGTTCATACTTTCAAGAACGAGGTTTCATAACTTCCGTAAGGATGCAAGTGTTCCTTTGCACAACATATTTTACAGTAAGGAGGTGCTTTGCTTTGTTTTTTAATTTCCTGTTATCCAGCCCTAAACTATGCTTTACTGCAACTTGAACCTATTCACTTCCTCTAATTGCCTTTGTAAACATTTCTTTTCACTCCTCTTTGAGATATCAGATAATTGATATCACATCCCCCCTTAATCTCCGAGCTATGTTTCTTACTTCCCCTCTGAGTCCAATGAGGTAGGTGGGGCTGGAGAGCTGGTAATTAGAAGCTCCTCCCTCCATTTCTAAGCTTGGGTCACCCATCATATGCTTCTGTCTTACTCACACCTCTGGATTCAGTAAATGCCACAGAGCTTATCTCAAAAAAACAACATGATTCCCACTGTGATAATTTTATTATGTAGAATGTACAAGCAGAATCAAATTTCCACCAGTTAGGTCATCAAACCTTGTTGTTGTTCAGTCGTTCAGTCGTGTCCGACTCTTCGTGACCCCATGGACCATAGCACGCCAGGCCTTCCTGTCCTGCGCTCTCTCCCGGAGCGTGCTACACTCTAAAACACCCTCTTTTCGGAATGTGTAGGCTGTAGTTTTTACTTGAAGGCTGTGGGAAACTGAGAATCTACTGCTTTCTATCAAGAGCTTGGTCGGAGTGTTGTGTGTCTATTTTAGAGTAGTGTGGGCAATTTATCTTTCATCACCTCCTCACGCTGCTCAACAGTGTACAGCTGAGCGTCTCTTGGCCCTATGTGAGCTTTCATTTACATCAAACTATTGGTCCTTTACCATGTGTAGAACAGAAGGGAAAATATTCCCTCATCTAGTCTTTGCCTAGGGCCACTTGTAATGAACATGCAGTACGTGCTGAAGAGATTCAAGGCCAACTACAGCTCTCCACAATATTTTATTTATTATTTATTATTAAATTTATTAATCGCCCATCTGGCTGGTCACCCAGCCACTCTGGGCGATGTACAACATACAATAAAACAGTTTAAAACAATAAAATTCTACAATAAAAACATTTCCTAAAATACCCTAACCCACCCCAAATGCCTGCCTGAACAACCACGTTTTTAATGCACGACAGAAGCTCATTAAAGAGGGGGCATGACGGAGTTCCCTAGGGAGGGAGTTCCACAGAGTGGGGGCCACCACAGAAAAGGCCCTCTCCCTCGTCCCCACCAGTCTAGCTGTCCTGGCTGATGGGACAGAGAGAAGGCCATCTGAGGCTGATCTTGTTAAGCGGCCTGTCTGGTGCTGCTGGAGGCGCTCCTTAAGATAGGCTGGGCCGGAACCATATAGGGTTTTAAAGGTCAAAACCAACACCTTGAATTTGCCCCGGAAAACAACTGGTAATCTTAAATGGTGTCACCCAAGACCGAGTAGAAGATGTAAATGTTGTTGAATGACTTGGAAACAGTGACCACAGTGCTATCAGATTTAATATATATTTAAATGGAAAATTGCCCAGGAAGTCCAACATAGTTACATTTGACTTCAAAAGAGGAAACTTCTCTAAAATAAGGGAACTGGTGAAAAGAAATTTGAAAGGGGGAGTCAAGAGGGTTAAATCCCTTCAAAATGCTTGGAGGTTACTCAAAACCACAATAATAGAAGCTCAGCTAGAACGTATACCATATGTTTTTGAAATAGAAATAAAAACCTGTATTTATTTTATTTAAGCTGTTTCTATGCAACTTGACACCCCAGGAATGACCAATAAAGCTTCCTTGGAAATCAGGGGTTGATTTGGTGTCTGTAGGGGAAGGCAGGTCACATAGGTATCCTGGCCCTGAGTTGTTTAGGGCTTTGAGTGTCAGCAACAAAACCTTGAACATGGCTCAGTAGCTAGTAAGGAGCCGGTGCAGTTCTTTTAACATGGGTATAATATGTGTATAGCTAGGTGATCCACTGAGCATCCTAGCTGCTACATTCTGCACTAGCTGTAGCTTCTGAACTAAGCACAAGGGCAGCCCCACATAGAGTGCATCACAGCAGTCTAATCGTGAGGACATTGAGAACACTGGGCTTCTTCACATGTCATAGGGCAGCTGTATTGTGGATTTCACTGCGTGTTCACCACAATAACATGCTGCCTCACATAAAAAATCGTGAGGTATGTTAGTCAATCAGCAACATACGAAACGAAGCCCTTGGGTGCTTCCAGGTGGGGCTTTAATGCTGCCATCACCTTGCTTCATTCACAGAAGTTTACTGGGGGTGTCCAGATGTCTTCTTTTACTCATGACCATCCCATGTTTTCTTTAATTTTTGTGAACCGCCCAAAGAGCTTCGGCTATTGGACAGTATAGAAATTAATGAAATAAATAAATAAATGCTGCTGCTTCCAGTAGGGACCATAGCTCAGTGTGGTAGAGCACATGCTTTGCGCACAGAAGGTCCCAGGTTCAATCCCTGGCTTCTCCAGGTAGGGTGAGGAAAGAACCATGCCTGAAACCCTCGTGAGCTGCTGCCAGTCAGTGCCGACAGTACTGGGCTAGAGGGACTTAATGGTCTGACTCAGAATAAGGCAGCTTCCTATGTTCCATCCTTTTCCTTAATGCAGAAAATCTGCCAAGGAGAAAAAGACAGAATAGCTGCACAAGGCCTTCAGGTTGCTAGCGCTAGGAGCTGTCTGTCTGGAAGCACCCCTTAACATTAGGCTTGCCAAGGAATTTTGAACTGGTTTACAGTGCTAATGAACTTATCACAGATCGGAACAAAATACATGATGATGTGGAGAATTGCTTCTGCTTCAGTGGAGGCTGGTGGTTCCATTGTCAGTGGGGCAGTGAATCTGCTCCAGGTTTCAGTCAGAACCACTCAGAACTCTAAAGGAGCTCTCCAAGGTGCCTCAGAGCAGATCCACCTCTCTACTGACATCGGAACCACCAGCCACCGCTGTCCTGACTACATAGCTTCTTCTTTCTTTTTTTTACCACCACCATCACAGAACCACAAAGATTCCTTCCCTCTCTCCTGGCCTTCATGCAAGTCCTCAAGGAGGAACTTATCCTTCCACCCCACAAAGTAAAACACAAAAAAAGGCAGAGGAGGTGATATCTGTCTCTCTCTCTGGCAGTTGTTACTGTAGTTCTCCAGCAAGGCTGCTAACAGGATTTTCTGGACCTGATACCTCCCCATCTTAAAGATTTTTTTTATATTAAAAAATCCCCCAGTGTGTTTGTTTCCCAGGGCTCCATTTAATTGACTGAAGGTGAGCCCACAGAGTTGATGGAATGGGTGACTGTGTTTTATTTGGCCTGCCTTTTTTTGGTTCAGCTGGAATACCCCATGGGTCTGTCCTTCCTTAGGATTGTCAACCATCAGGCATTTTCCTTGTTCATTTGATATTTTTTGCCTTAGGTTTAATATCAAGTATTGAATAAAGCAGGTATTTTGAGCCAAAGGGGGACATTTCTGTTCACTCCATATCCCAAATCACAGACTTCACTCCTTGACAAATGGAACCTGCAACGAAATGTTGCAGTGTAAAGTGCTCCTGTTCAGGGTTTCAGCCAGCCATGCCCTCCTCCACAATACTCCATTCCTCCCCTCCCCATGTTGTGTTTTTTTCACCCAACTGTCAATCAGCATTCTATGCTCAGTCCTGATTGGGTTGTCGTCCCGTCCCCCCATCCCCCGCTTAGGTTTTTTTCTCTAAATATTTTTTTGTACGTCTGCAAACCTTGGGGTTCCTCCAAGCCTGCTGGTGCCTCTCTCTTGCACATGGATGGTGCTGTTTTAGCTACATAAGGATCCACACTTGGAGAATTATGGTGCTTCTAGATGGAGAGCCCCTAGTGCTAGCACTTAGAAGGCACTGTAAAGCTATTCTGACTTTTCTCCTCAATAGATTTTCTGCAGTAGGAAAAATGGGATGGTTACAAGTGAAAGGCATTGTTGTCTGAACCCCCCTTAAAATTCTGCATATGAGGCAAGGCAATGGCCTGATAAAAAAAGTCATCTGGAAGCACCCTTAGTTTGCTTTTAGTATATTGTAGGAGTGGGCAGAAGGTTGTCAGTGGGGCGGTGAATCCGCTCTGGGTTTCTGTGAGAACCAGTCAGAACTCTCAAGGAGCTATCCAAGGTGCTTGCAGTAAACCCCTCCGCTGTCAGGGTCTACTGGTAGATCTCTAGATGATTTGCAGGAGATTGGCAGGGGTTTCTTGGCAACAACAAAACAGCTTTCTTTCCTTCTAAATCAGGTTTTAGAATCCCTGATCTGTAGTAACTCAGGTGTAGATTTGTACTTGTGCATGCAGATCATCCTCCTATACTCCTCACGGGATGCAGTTAGTGATTGGTTCTGCCCCCTGAGTCAATATATTGCAAATGACTTCATCCCCCAAGTTACCATTTTGTACCTGGCTCCTGTTGGTGGACTGTGGGGTTCTATTAAAGACAAAGGACATCCCACAAGCCTGAAGTCTGCCCACACCTGGTATATAGGATATACAGCAGACTCCTTCTACAGTGTGCCCAAATCCACCTTGATCTGCCACCAACCCCAGTCCCTCAGAAATGCCCAGGCTGTATTCTCCCAATGCCCTAAAATCTCAGCAGGGTCTACCCCCTGACCATCAACATTTGTGCATAGTTTCACTCCCACTCACCACCCTGGAGCAAGGTTTTCCTCAAATCACAAGTCAGCAACCATATCCTTTCCCAAAAACCTCCTGCTTCTTCTCCCTGTATCTTTTGCTGTGAGGGATAATGGCCTTCACCCTCCTTTGCCATGAGGGAACAATCAGCTGTAAGCACCACCTCAGTGGGATCTCGCCACAGGCTATGTTCAGCCGATAAGGGTTAGATGAGCCAGTGTGGTATACGTGTCAGAAGGGAACCAGGGAGATCCATTCAGCCATGACACTCACTGAATTACCTTGGGCCAGTTGCCCTCTCTGTCTAATCTACCTTAAGGTGTTGGTGTGAAAATAAAATGGGTGATTGGGTGGGAGAGCCATGTACACTGCCACAAACTCCTTAGAGGAAAGGCAGAATCAAGGTGAAATCAATAAATAAAATGGTGCTTCCCCACTCAGCTCACCTCCCTATCAGCCTTCTCAGAGTATGTGGAATAGTAGACTGGAATACACTGGAATAGTAGGCCTCTGGCCTAGCACACTTGGGAAACCCATCTGTTGACAGCCTTGCCTGCTCAGACAAGTGTTTATGGAAAGTGGCTGCCCCAAAATGCCATGAATATCTATGATAAAGTATCACCAAGGACTCTCTGTGGTGTCACATGGCATCTGTTTCAGTGAAGGCCTTGTGCTATGAAGGCCACTTCACAAATATTATTTCCCTGCTTTTATGCCCACCATGCAAATAAGTACTTTGCCCAAGGCCAGATTGGTAACAGCCTTGGCGGTTTTTGCTTGCCCTTCAAGCATGCAGCTTGACTTATGTACGTTCTCTAAAGCAGTGGTCTCCAAAGTGGGGTGCGCACACCCCAGGGGGTGCACCAGATGATCCACTGGGGTGCGTGAGCTGTGTCCTGCTGCTCCTATGAGCTGCCATTGTGTGCAAGGAGGGTGGTGGCGGCTGGAGGAAAGCGGGAAGGAGATTAACCCTTCCCACTCTCCTTTTGCAGAATGAAGCCGGCACTTTCCTCTCAGCTTCCATCCTGCCAAAGGACAGCAGGAAGCGTTCACTGCCCAGGAGGAGGTTAATCCTTGCCACTCTCCTTTGGCAGATTGAAGCCGAGAAGAAAGCCCGGGCTTTCCTCTCAGCTGCCATCCTGCCGAAGGAGAGGAGAACGGGAAGATTAACCCTTCCCCCTTTCTTTCAAGGCTGAGAAGGGAGTGGGCACTTTCCTCTCAGCTTCCATCCTGCCAAAGGAGAGCGGGAAGGGCTAACACCTGAGGCCAAGCCACCAGTCAGCCAAGGAGCAGGGACTCTGCACAGGGTGCGGGGCTGGCAACCAGGACTCCTGACTCTGGTGCAAGCAGGAGCCCGGCCAGGCAGGCCTTTCCCCTCCTTGCAAGGAGGCCTTTCCCTTCCTTGCAAGTTGACAGTGGTGCCCTCACTCATCAGCATACAGCAACAACATGTGCACAGTTACAGTAAGTGGATTTACAGATTATTTTATTATTTTAAATGAGAGCAAAAAGGGGTTAATTTTTTTTGCATGTTTTATAATGTACATAATATATTAGTACATGTATGTAATTAATAAATATACATATATTGGGGGTGCATGCTCATAATTTTTTCACTGATAGGGGTGTGTGATCAAAAACAGTTTGGAGACCACTGCTGTAGAGCCCTCTGCTGTGCACATACTTTGGGCATGGCCTATCTTGTTTGCTTCCTATTGTGATGCACTTTTGTGGCTGATCGTGTGGGTTCATGTGTAATGGTTGCTTGACTACTGGGACCCATTCAGGGCCATGATTTTATGTGAAAGCAGCTTTGTTGGAGATCCTCTCTGCCCTTTCATCTATTTGTTCAGCAATTTTTAAAGATAAGAAACGAAATCTAACATGATCATGCTTTGGTGGTATTACTGATGCCACCTACAGAAGTGAAATTTCCCATCTCGGTGCTCATCCATAACAGCCACACAGTGACAGTAAGTGTTTCTTGTCACAGCACTAAACTGGGCACTTACTTTAAGGTTTTTTATGACTTGTAAGTACCTTGTGGTGCCCCTCTTTGCCGTCATTGTATCACCTAGCCCATGAGGCTGTTCTCACCCCTTCCATGAACTACTATCACACAGTGCAACCAGGCAAAAAAAAATGCCATGTCAAACATTTATTCATTTGTTCACAGAACATACAGAGTTCAGACAACTTCATCTGAAATAGTGTAGACATATAAAGTGCAATTCACAAAAGAAATGTACTGTAGTATCAGAAATGCTGGTGTGGATGAGGTCACTGCTTTTGAAACAGATTACGCTTACACAGTAAGTACACAGTACAACAAGGGACACAGCTGGTGAAAGCCCAGGGCGGAATATATATAATGGGATGCTTGGATTTAAAAAAAAAACAAAAACATTTCAATTTAACTTGAGAAGTGTCCTAAAATGTCTTTACCTCCCCTCTTTTTTTGTGTCCTTTATCAAGCAGCCAAAAAATCCTGAGGATTGTCTTTTCCATGAGCCTCAGAAATACCATACAAAAGGGGAGGGCATTTGCCTGTCAGTATTTTTTTTTAATCGCTACTTTTTATCTGTCAGACCAATAATAATCCCCTCCCCCCAAACGAACCCCAAGCATCATAGCAGCATCCTCCAAAATGTCAGTGGCTTCCCCATCATAGTTTAATCTTCATCAGAATATTGTCCCTGCACATAAATATACATTATAAAAGAGATCTTGCTTTAGGAAATCTACAGATCAACTTTTCTGGATTAGATTTTAATTTATTTTCAATAAGCCCCAATATGATTCTGTCCTGCTAGAGACAAACATTACAACTTTTTTTTCTTTAGCCCAACATGAAAGCCAGATTTCCCTTGCAATCTCCCAGTTTCACACAATTTTAAATGTCAGTTTAAATTATACATATTATTATTATTATTATTAATAAATATTAAATTAAACACCCCTCTCCCCCTCTGCTGGCCAGATGTCTGATCTGGTGCAGAACAGGGAACTTCCCCTCCCTGTTTTAAGATGTAGTGTCAATTCAGTTTAAGTTTCTTTGACGTCAGTCTCACTGAGTGCAGAGCAAACACACACCAGAGTGCCAGAAGGAGCTGGCTTGGGTCCAACTGGCATTAACCCATTTGTGGTTCCAGCTCTGCCTAGAAAAGAGTCACATTTTCTAAAGCCAGGGGCATGGCCATGGTAGTGGTAACCCCTAAGATGCTGCCCTTCAGCCTAGGCTTCCTCATAGGGCTTTTCCTCTGGGGGATCTTCAGAAAGCAGCTAGGCTCTGCTCCAAAAACTGGGTGATGTCAACAGTAGATTTGGATTTCTCCTCATCTTCCCAGTCCCAACCAGTAGCATTGGCCACCTCCATGATTTCCCAGGAGAATGCTGCTGTGGCGGACTGTTCCAGAAGGAAGGGTTCCCCATGGGATTCTCTCATCTCCACAGAGCAACCAGAGACATTTTCCTCAGTGCTCGGGGAGGGTACCATGAAAATGACATCTTCTTCAGCACTGTAGATTTGGAAGAAGATGATTGTGAGCAGAATAAAGAGAAAGCGTTTGGCATAGTTGCGCTCCTCAGCAGGATAGTAGCGTTTTACCTGTAACGAGGAGGAAAAAGCAGGTGATTAGACTCTAATCATTAGAGGCATAATAAGCATCAATGGCAGTATTCTCTGTGTTGTCTTAAACCCATCTGCAATTAAACACATTTCCCAGAATACTTTTCAGCTAACACCACCAGTCTAGCAATCCAGACACAGGACAGCACTTTTCCCAGAATGCAATACTCTTTCCAACTTCCAGGCACAAAACCAATATGCCTTCTGTGATATCCATACATCTTTTGTACCTGGAGGAACACTACACTTCTCAAAACCTGCTAGCCTCACCTATACATTACTTAGTTCTACTTCAATTTACAATTGCTTTGCCCAGGATTAAAACTGAAGGAAAGCTCCAAAACACAGCTGACTGCACCAAGCAGGTCCTGAATCTTCTCTAAAGAGATTCCTTTTTTCCCAAAGCACAGAAGAGAGGGAAACTTTTTAGTGCATGAGTTGCTTTCACCATGGCTATTTAGAGTTTTGTGAGAGAGGAGGGCCTACAACAAGCCAAAGCAGGTAATTTGTAGTGACTCATTGTGAACAGATTCTACACTAACACCTTACTCAG
The DNA here is from genome assembly GCF_057233095.1 of Heloderma suspectum. NCBI lineage: Eukaryota > Metazoa > Chordata > Lepidosauria > Squamata > Helodermatidae > Heloderma > Heloderma suspectum. The sequence continues at coordinate 345,794,064 of NC_139459.1, forward strand.
CAAGGAAATAAGATCAGCAACTTCTTTTTTGGGGCAGGGCTCTTTTTTGCATGTGACAGTTCTGACAGCTCCTGCATGACAAAAACTTGCCTCACCTTGCACCTGTTGCATGACAGAAATTCAAGATCTTGTCTCACCTTGCAGCTGCAAGGATAGGGAAAGTTTCAGCTGTTGGATTTCAGCCAGCCATGCAACTGTAAGAGGCACAGGAGCCTTGCTGAAGAGGGAGAAGAGTTGAACTGCATAGCTGGTAACCTGACATTGATAAGCTGGGGGAGGGGGGATTAGCTATTTAGCATCTCTCAATCATTCTCGCAAGACAGTTTAAGAGAAAGAGACACAGATTGTGAGAGACAGAGTTGTTCAAGAGGCAGAAATTGCACTGAGCTTTAAATGCCTTTTCAAGACATATTTGTTTACACAGGCTTTCCCTGCCTTGTAATGGATTTCACACTGCTCCATTTTATTATTGTTTTATTACTGTCTTTGTTGTAATGTTTTATAATTCTTTTCTATTGTTTTATACTGTATTATGTATTGTGAACTGCTTAGAGATTTTAGGATATTACATGGCATACAAGTAGTATAAATAAAAATAAGACACACAAACAAATAATTCAGAATTGTGCCCTTGGCACTTGTGATTGATCCATGATTTTTCTAGGAAAACCCAGGAATTCCAAGCTGGAGAACCTGTAGATACAGGGGTGGGCAACATGTGGCCCTCCAGATGTTGGTAGACTGCAGTTTCCGTCAGTCCTAGCCAAGACTGCCAATGGTGATGGATGATGGGAGTTGCAGTCCTACAACATCTGGAATGCCACAAGCCGTCCACCCTTGCCATGGAATTTGATTCTCTCGAAGGCTGCAATCCTATGCACACTTACCTGGGGGTAAATCCCATGGAACTCAGCAGGGCTTACTTCTGAGTTGATTGCACCCTGAGGGACCAAAGATTCCTTGCTGCATCTCAGGGGAACCCAGCCTCCTGCCAGCTGAACCCTGGAGCCCTAGCTCCTGACACTCTCTTAGCCAGCCCAGGGCCCCCAGTTCCCTTCTTTCGGCTGTGGAGAAATGCACTAACTTACCACTGGAGGATATAGCACCCTTCGGGATCTCTTCTTGATCCGCTTCGTCTTTGAGCAGTTTCTGCGGACCGGGCTCTTCTCGACCTCTGGGAGAGGATCAAAAGTGAAGTATTGGGGCCCAGAGGGTCGAGATCTCACAGGGGTGCACGGCATCTTCAGCGCTGGCAGTGCAGGTTCACAAGCGTAGCACATAGCTGTCGTGGTCGTGCCGCACAAGGTACCCATGAAGCGAGGGAAAGCGCAGCTCGGGGATCGAAGCCTGTTTAGAGTGAGGACGGGCGAAAAGCCGAGACTTATATGACTGGCAGAGGCCACGCCTCCGTCGCCACTGGATTGGACAACTCACTTGGGAAAGCCCAATGTTGTTCAAGTTCACACTGGCGGCGCGCCCGCAGCATGCGAGGAAAATGTTACGCACAGCGTGGGGAAGGGTGGGGGAGGGGCGATTGTGCAATTGCGAACAGGGAGAGCGGAGGAAGAGTGTTAATTGCGGAAGATCTCGCTTAACAGTTCATGGTGTGTACTAGATGTATATACATCCTGGTCTGTAAAATATACAAAGCGACTTTTAGAAATCGTTATAGCGCAACATCTCATACAGAGAAAGAAGGAGGTGGGCGTTCTCCGATCTCCGCTCAGCAAACCCCGACATTTAGCCTTTTGGGGTGGACTAGAGACCACTTCCTCAGATGCAAGCAGCCTCTAGTCCATGAACGCTTCGTCCATAATAGTAAAGGTTTAATAAGGTTTAACAATAAACGTAACAATAGTTTAAGGTGCCTCAAGAGGTTTCTTGGTGTTGGGTTGCTGCACGGCCTGCCATCTGGAAATGTATAACCTTGGGGCTAGAGAGCTATAGCCCAAAGATCGTAGCGGGGATGGGGGCGGGGGAATAGTTTTTTAAATCGAAAGCTAACTACAGCCGCCTTGACTTCTCTACCGCTCAGCTGCTCTGTCAAACAGCAGCCGCTCACGCCTTCTCTTAAGTATTATGTGAGGATTCCCGCAGGCTTTTCCACAGTCAACGCTGTCCTTTCTTGATTTCTGATCCTCAGTTGTCCTGTCTCCCCAACCAAACCCTATTATACATACCTCTTCCTGTTCTTAGTTCCTGTGCATGTGTGATTTCCTGCCTCCCCCTCCCCACACCTCTTTAACCCCTATGACTCCCTTACCTCCTTCCAAAGCCACTTACTATCCTGATTCCTGGCAGCACAGATCCCTTCTGTCCACAGGCTCACGGGGAAGTTATCCCTCAGCTGCTAATGCAAAGGACCAAGTCATGATGGGTCTGACTTGACAGACTGCATATTATGTTTCTGCAGAGATATAGTGGTAAATTTTGCAGTGAGAACCTCCATAGTGCCCCAAAGAGAATCCATAGTCACACTCACAGGATAACATCTATCTATCTATCTATCTATCCATCCATCCATCTTTTCTATTATTTATACTTTATATTTATTTATACTTCTATATTTATACTTCTATTATTTATAAAAGATCATTGAATGGGTGGTGGTGATGCATTTGGAGGCACACTTGGAAGAAGCCGATTATCTAGATCCATTTCAATTGGGCTTCAGGCATGGGGATGGGACAGAAATGGCTTTGGTCGCTTTGGTGGATGAAATGAGGAGGGCTTTGGATAGGGGTGAATGTTCCTTCCTTGTTCTCCTCAACCTCTCAGCGGCTTTTGATACCATTGACCACAGTATCCTCCTGGACCGCCTGGAGAGGATGGGCATTGGAGACATCGTATTACGGTGGTTCTGGTCTTTCTTTTCTGGCAGATACCAGAGGGTAGCACTGGGAGAGGAGGTTTCGGACCCAGGGCTGCTCACATGTGGGGTGCCACAGGGTTCCATCCTCTCCCCGATGCTATTTAACATCTGTGTGAAGCTGCTGGGTGCTATCATCAGGAGGTTTGGGGTGCGGTGTCATCAGTATGCGGATGATACGCAGCTCTACCTCTCGTTCAAATCTTCACCAGGGTTGGCCATGGAATCTCTGTCCAAATGTCTGGAGGCAGTGAGTGGCTGGATGGGGAGGAATAAGCAGAAGCTGAACCCTGACAAGACCAAGGTACTTTTGGTGGGAGACAAGAGGAGGTTGGGGGATGTTAACCTGGTATTGAATGGGGTATGGCTACCCTTGAAAGACCAGGTCCGCAGCCTGGGGGTCATTTTAGACTCCCAGTTGTCCATGGAGGCTCAGGTGTCAGCCGTGAGCCGGACAGCGTTGTACCAACTCCATCTGATACGGCGGCTGCACCCCTACCTTCCTGACCATCTGTTCCCATCAGTAGTACATACCTTGGTCTCCTCTCATCTAGACTACTGTAATGTGTGGGGTTACCCTTGAAGACAGTTTGGAAGCTGCAGCTGGTGCAGAATGCAACGGCTCGCCTGATTAAAGGCAGCCGCCGGCATGATCACATCACTCCGGTGCGGAAGGAGTTGCACTGGTTACCAGTTGTTTTCCAGGCCAAATTCAAGGTGTTGCTTTTTACCTTTAAAACCCTATGGTTCCAGCCCAGCCTATCTTAAGGAGCGCCTCCAGCAACAGCAGACAGGCTGCTCAACAAGATCAGCCTCAGATGGCCTTCTCTCTGTCCCATCACCAGCTAGGCTGGTGAGGACAAGGGAGAGGGCCTTCTCTGTGGTGGCCCCCACTCTGTGGAACTCCCTCCCTAGGGAACTCCGCCATGCCCCCTCTTTAATGAGCTTCCGCCATGCACTGAAAACTTGGTTATTCAGGCAGGCATTTGGGATGGGTTAGGGTATTTTTAAATAATGTTTTAATGTATAATTTTACTGTTTTAAATTGTACTGTTGTACATCACCCAGAGTGGCCGGGTGACCAGCCAGATGGGTGATTAAGAAATTTAATAAATAAAAATAAATAAATTATACCTAAAGGAACTAACACTCTGGTTAAAAACTCCATTATAAAAAAACAGACATCACAAACAACAGACCACAAACAAACAAACAAATCACTAATAAAATCTAACAACAATTAGCCAGAACAGTGTATGTGAAAAAGCGGAGAGGACAAATAACCCTTCTAGTTGGATAAAAAAATGGGGGTTTGCTATTATGGCAACATTAACATATTATATTGGAACAAGCAGCAAAAACAAACAACAACCCCCCCAAAAAACCCAAAGAGGGAACAAATATGCAAAAATTGGACATGCTTTATTAATTTTTAGAAGTAAAGCAATATATCCAAATATTCAGTTATGTTTTTTGACAGCCTGATTTTGGTATTTATAAAATCTATGGATATATAAAGAAGAGAAAATTGTTTATTGGTAACTTTGGATTCTGCATAAGAAATTATATATATGTGTGTGTGTGTGCGTGCGTGCATGTGTGAAAATGTACATAGTTTATTTAAGTGATTCAAAGAAGGCATGTGTTATTGATTTGTACTGTAATACACACACACACATATATATACACACACACACAAAATGACTGTGATCCTATGCCTAGTTACCTGGGAGTAAGCTCCATTTAACTCAGGGGTGCTTACTTCAAGTTGTGACTGCAGAGGATCAACTTATAAGACACACTGAGTTTCAACAAGAGATATTCAGCCAGCTGCAATGCAACCTGTGGCTTTTAATCAGAAAGAAAACAGGCTTGCAAAGAAGTGTTACCGTGTAAACTGCTGGGATGAAGCAGGAAGCCCATTTTTTAAAAAAGGAAAGTATCCAGCCTCTGCTTATTTTTCTATACTAATCTGTCACAAATAACAATAAATCTTGAAAGCCTGGTTGTCACCTCATTCACCTGCCAGAGCAAGGAGGGTCCATCAATTACTCTGCAGATGATGTCATTGCTCCTGCTTTGAAAAAAGTCCCAGAGCTGTGGTCCCTTGCATTTCACCTCCATTACACCACTGTTTTTCTAGAAGTCACAAGCTGAGTAGATCATTCCTAGTTAGCAGATGGAAGGGCCTTGCTTTGCTGCTGTTGTTGTTTTTATTACATTATTCATATACGTGGAACTTTATAAATACTGAGAGGAGAGGTCTCTGTCCCAAGGGGCTTAGAGTGGTAGAAAAATGGCACAGAGGAGACAAGAGAGGACACTTAGTTTTAAGTTTAGTTTACAGTAGGGTACTGAGACCAAGTGGTTGTTCCAAAGCCATCAAGGAAAAGGTGGATGTTGAAGAGGGGTTGAAGCAAGTAAGAGAAGTGGCATAACAGAGGTGTTCAGAGAGGCACTTCTGGGCATGAGAGGCAGCAAGGGGGAAACTTTTTTGAGGGAGCAGGAGACCTTTGGTGGTGGAATTTGACAAGCAAAGATCACAGGTGGTGTTGTGTTGAAAAATAAGAAATAAGAGCCACAGGCAGCGGAAAGGAAAGGAGGTTTTTGATGGGAAGGAGAAGAAGCTTGTACAGGATCTGGGCACAGGCTGGAAGACTGTACATGGATTAACGGAGTGGATACTGCTGACACTCTCTTATTCACGAAATGTGTTGTTTGGGAATGTTTTCCGAAGGCCGTCGTTTTACCAGGGGGACGTGTAGAGATGATACAGGTCAGATGTGACCGCGCGTCTCCTCCCCACCCGAATAATGTGTAGTTTGGGTCTCACGCATGTGCATACCATTTTATTTTGCTGAATGTAACTTCTCTCTGACACATTCACTCCAAGGGCATGAAATAAACAAGCCACTGCAGCAGCACAAACATGCTCTCCCGCTATAAACATCCTGCACAATACACATTCCCACACTGCCCCCGCCCCCCGGTCCATTGCTACCCTCAACACACTTGCAGGCCATGAAAGCACACAAGTGCACAATCAGTCCACATGCTGGTCAAGTGCAATTGTTGAAATGTTATATCTTGCACATGAAAAGAAAAAAGTAGACCAAGAGAAAAAAGAGGTAGAGTGCTTCCAGACAAAGCTCTTATTGGCTGGGTTCACACAACACGACAATCCATACTCAAGGTTGAGTGTTTGTTGACATTAAACCATGGGTTGTTGTATTGTATGAGCACAGCTACGCTAACAAACCATGGTTTGTTAACCATGAACAACCCACAGTTCACAACCCAACAAGAAACCATGAGTTCTTATCATGAGTTGTTCATGGTTAACAAACCATGGTTTGTTAGTGGGGCTGGGTTCACACAATACAACAACAACCTACACTCTACCCATACTTAGCCTTGAGTATGGTAGTTGTGTTGTGTGATCCCAGTCATTGTGTAATTGCCCAGCCTCATTCACAGAATTTTATGGGGGTCCAGACATCACTGTCTTCCAGTCACAACTCTCCCATGTTTTCCAACCAATCCGTTCAGGAGGGAAAGACAGAACAGTTGCACAATGTCTTTTGATCAGTAGGGCTAGAAGACATCCTCCTGGAAACATCCTAAATGAGCTTATTGAACAAATTAAAATTTGTAAGCACTTGTAATATATGTTTTCATTTATTATTCTATTTTATTTTTTTGTATTCATCAACTGCCATAGGCCTACAACTGTCACCTCAAGGAAACTTACAAGTTCACAGTGCTAATGAAACCCACTTCAAACAATTTAAAACATTCATAATAAATGAACGTCACAATTAAATTAATACTTACAACCAGCTGAAACTTTAAGGACACAATCCTAGGCATGTTTAGACAGAAAAAAGGCCAACAACTCCCAGCATGCCTCAGGCTGGCTGTGGCATCCTGGGAGTTATAGGCCTTTTTTCTGTCTAAATATGCAGTGGATTGCACCTTAAGAAATGGGAGGTGGCAGATAAAATACAGCAGACAAAATTTTGAGTGGTAGAGCTACAGTGTGTGTTTATGGGTTAAATCCAATGGTGTACTAGTGGAAGTCCACCAGAGCGACAGGACAGTCTCCCTCTCACCTCCCTGCCGCAGCCCTGTGCACTGCCTGAAAATTTGCTCTGGAGGGTTTCCTAGTCGTCTGGAGTGGATTGAGCGAACTCCAGGGGTTGTTGGAGGGGGCGGGGAATCACCCGCTCCTGGTTCCCCTGATGAAACTGTTTCCAGCAGCAGAATGACAGTGTTGGATAGAACCCTGTGTGTTTAGCTGCTTTGAAAGCTATTTACAGCAGAAAGGCAGAATATACAATTAACTCACTAAAGGTCCAATCCTATGCATGTTTACAGAAAAAAGTCCTACACCTCCCGGCATTCCCCAGCCAGCATGGTTAGCTGGGGAATGCTGGGAGTTGTAGGGCTTTTTTTCTGTCTGAACATGCATAGGATTGCATCCTGACGAACTCTTTCTCTGCTACCTATTTTTCCACCCCAAATTCTTCTTTCCCATCCCATCTGCTTTTCTTCCTGTGTGGTCCATAGTACTTGTTTTCAAGGCTAAACATGCACCTGGAGCCCCAGGAGGGGGAAAAGAAGCACAAGTGGGGTCCGGATATTAGCTGAACAGTGGCCAGAGCAAACAGGGTTAAGCATGCCTTTCCCTGCCACTCCTCTCCAAATAATAGCCTCCTCAAGGCTTTTCTCGTTTAAAAAGAGTCAGGGCTTCACTAAACACATTTGGGGATGTGATGACCACATGCTTTTTCCAATGTTGTGTACCGCTACTGTCAACATAACTGCCGAATAATTAAGACAGTTATCCATGAGTAACAAAGGGATGGGCTCAAACTAGCAAGTGAATCCACCTCCGGTTGGACTGTGTGATGTTCACAGTACCATTGGCTGGTCTCAACATTTTATACCTTTGTGCAAGAGTTGGCAACCCGGTGCCCTGCAGATGTTTTGGACTACAAAACATTCTGTGTTACTAACAGGTGTGGGCAATTTGGATGGAGATCACAGCTCTTGTGCAGGAGATTGATCCTTTCCTCCCCCTGGTGCTTTCCTGATTAAAATCACCCCGAGAGTTGCCATATATCCCATTTGTCTTGATCCAAAATGCAGCTGCCACCCCACTTTGCCATTATGTATAGATCTAGATTTAAATCACAGGAAATCCTTACTTATCCATCTCCCACATTATATTTATTTATTTTGACCCTAAATGCAGGTTCCATTTCAAAACAGAAATTCTGCATGATTTGTGGCTAATATGGGCAGATATCCAAAGTGTTGCATGGGAGAGCCAGCGTGGTGTAGTGGCTAGAGTGTTGGACTGGGAGCTGGGAGATCCGGGTTCTAGTCCTTACTCAGCCATGAAAGCTCACTGGGTGACTTTGGGCCAGTCACAGACTCTCAGCCCAACTTACCTCACAGGGTTGTTGTTGTGAGGATAAAATGGAGAGGAGGAGGAGAATGTAAGCCGCCTTGGGTTCCTTGCAAGAGGAAAAAAGGCGGGATATAAATGCAATAAATAAATAAAATAATAAATAAAATACACCCCTGTCTGTGCGTGTTTGTACTATGCAACTCCAAGATTCTTTTTCAGAATTTCTCAGAATTTTTTTTTAAAAAGCAGTAGGGCTTACATGGCGAAAGTTTAGAAAAACCTTGGCAGGATATATTCCACATGTACAGGCAGCAGTTTCTCTTGAAACAGTACTAACATCTGAATCCATTTCTTGACTATTCAGAGAACACAGCGAGTCACAGGGAAAGGGCTTGGTTTCCTGGTTGCTGAAATGACCCATCTATTTCAATGGATGTTGGGCCAATGAATGGAAGGAAAGCCTCTGTATTCTGAATCTTGGGGGGAAATTTCCCCCCAAAGTCCCCCCCCCCGAGGAACTTTGGCAGCTGCAAAGAGAAAGCAATAACTGGGCTCCCCTGTCTGCCTCTTAAAAATTAGCAGAGTACTTTGCAATCCTATACATGTCTACTCAGAAGTAAGTGCTATTGAATTCAATGGAACTTGCTCCCAGAAAAGTGGGTATAGGATTGCAACCAAAGCAATCCATACTCCCTTCATGGAAAATCAGGATGGAAAAACAGTTCACATTTCTAGGTTCTAAGTAGTCAGAGCTATAAAAAGTCAATAGAGTATTCCAAGTTCTTGCAGTTGCTGCATCATGTATGATCAGTCACATGCTCTTATCATTCAACTTCCTTTGAGCTTTGGTGAGGTCTGGCCATTAGTGAGCAATCTGGGGAACAGATTATCAGCTCACGCCCACTTCATGGGTAGAGCAAGAAAACTGAACTGTGTGGGCCCAGTGTGTGGGTGTCTTGGGACACTAGAAGAGCTGAAAGCAACAACTAGAGATTGGGGCTGTCTGGCTGAAAGATTTTTTTGAGGGGAGTGGAATGCACTTTCAAGAGGTTCAGGGTTACTGCTGTTTTTTTTTTTTTAACATAGCAACAGGTTATGAAACAGAACAATTGCATTAATGGACCATCTGGCAATAGTAAAATGTGGAAAATAAAGCAGATTCTCACCAAATATAGATGCAGTGATGAGAAAATGAACTGGGAGGAACAAAGCTTTTGCCAGTGGAGGCTGGTGGTTCTGATGTCAGTGGGGCAGTAAATCCGCTCCGGGTTTCAGTCAGAACCAGTCAGAACTCTAATGGAGCTTTCCAAGGGGTGAAGCCCCTTGGATAGTTCCTTTAGAGTTCTGACTGAAACCCAGAGTGGATTCACACACACACACACACACACACACACACACACACACGACATTGAAGCCACCAGCCTCCCTTGGGCTTTGCTGTTTACTTTGTTAGGGCAAAGATTCCCCTGTATGAAATTTTGCTCCACATAGTGATCGATAATAACAATAACAACATTTGCTTAGCATTGTATAAAGTAGGGGTGGGCAACTTTGTGTGTGTGGGCGGGGGAGGGAGGGGTGTTCCAGGGACCATCATCAGGTTGCACTCCTGCCAATGCCCCACAGAACTGCACAGGGCTCCAGTGGCAGGGGCAAAAACCTTGCTGGTTTGCCACCAAAATTTGTCAGCAAACCACTATGGAGCAGTTGTTGTTCAGTCGTTCAGTCGTGCCCGACTCTTCATGACCCCATACTAAGGACTGATTTACCACTTCCTGGTGGTAAGGCACTGAGGTTTTTTGCCACTGCCACAAATATCAGTGGCACAGTGGGGGGTGGCAGTGACCACACTGGGGGGTTGGCAGGGGCCACATGTGGCCCACGGGCCACATGAATCCCGCCCCCTTATAGAGCTCTGTCTGGGTAAGATCCAGATTAAGTTGGTCACATTTGTTGTTGTTGTTCAGTCGTTCAGTCGTGTCCAACTCTTCGTGACCCCATGGACCATAGCACGCCAGGCCTTCCTGTCCTGCGCTCTCTCCCGGAGCGTGCTCAAGTCCATATTCATTGCATCAGTGATGCTATCTAGCCATCTCATCCTCTGCCGTCCCCTTCTCCTTTTGCCTTCAGTCTTTCCCAGCATCAGGGTCTTTTCCAGAGAGTTTTCTCTTCGCATTAGGTGGCCAAAATATTTGAGCTTCAGCTTCAGTATCTGTCCTTCCAATGAGCACTCAGGGTTGATTTCCTTTAGGATTGACTGATTTGTCCTCCTTGCAGTCCAGGGGACTCGTAAGAGTCTTCTCCAGCACCACAGTTCGAAACCATCAATTCTTCGGCGCTCAGCCTTCCTTATAGTCCAGCTCTCACAGCCATACATTACTACTGGGAAAACCATAGCTTTGATTAGACGGACCTTTGTCGGCAAGGTGATGTCTCTGCTTCTTACTATGCTTGGTCACATTTAGTTCCCATGGAAATCAGTGGAACTGAAGTTTGGAGTACTTTGATTACAAGAATATTGCTCCAAACCTCCAAGTTATGACCTGATGATCTGACCCCTTGCTGAGTTGATGCACAAAAGCTTAGTTTCTCATCCCATCTCGCCCCTCCACATCTCTTGATTCCCTTTTATCCTTGTCTGTCTTTGCAGTATCTTCATGTTTATCTTACTCAAAACAAATATTGGATTTTCTATAATTCCACAGAGGCCAAAGACTATAAAAGCAGAAACAGAATTTAATTATTAGAAGCCTCTTTTATTCCTGACCATTTTGTACCACATAGTATACTTGCATACCAAAATAGTCTTTTTGTTCTAATTTTTGTTATAACCCTTCTCCTTCAGTTCTGTTATTTATTGCTATTATAATTCTAAAAATCATAAATGATTGATATTCCAAAAAAAACCCTCTTACACACAATTTTTCACAGTGGGCAGTCTCCAATAGACGCGAAAGTCACTTACCTGTCGTCGAAGCTTGTTCGTGGTGGGGGGGAGGCGCTTCGCTGCTCCCCCCGCGAAGTTCAGGCCGGGGGGGGGGAGGCTTCCCGCCTCGCCCGGCCGAAGTTCAGGCCGGGGGGGGGAGGCTTCCCACCTCGCCCGGCCGAAATTCAGGCCGGGGAGGAGGCTTCCCGCCTCGCCCGGCCGCGAACTCCAAAGTTTTTTTTTTAAAAAAAATGCCCCCGTGATAGGCTACGTGACGATTAACATAGCCTGTCACGGCTAGATCTGCAAAGTCAGCCGTGATAGGCTACGTTAATCGTCACGTAGCCTATCACGGGTGACTTAAAAAAAAAAAAAAAGCGCGTACGCTAATGGCGGCCCCCATAGGGAGCCGCCATTCACGTTCCTTATTCGGTCGCTGTAGTCTACGTAAATCTTTACGTAGACTACAGCGACCAAATAAGGAACGGGAATGGCGGCTCCCTATGGGGGCCGCCATTAGCGTACGCGCTTTTTTTTTTTTTTTTTAAGTCACCCGTGATAGGCTACGTGACGATTTACGTAGCCTATCACGGCTGACTTTGCAAATCTAGCCATGATAGGTTATGTTAATCGTCACGTAGCCTATCACGGGGGCGTTTTTTTTTTTTCTTTTATTGGAATGGCGGCAGCAGCCGGTCGAAAGACCAGCTGCCGCTCCCGCCCCGCACGAACACCCGCCGAACCGCCGGCCGGACCCGCCGCCGGGAGGGACATTCGGCAAAGGTAAGTCCCGTCCCGGGGGGGGGTGCGGGGGGCGGGGGGGTGCAGAGAATTTCTCCCCGAAACTTGTTCGGGGGGCCGAACACGTTGGCGCTCGGCCCCCCGAAGTTTCGGGGAGAAATTCTCCGCCATCCCTACAATAGAGCGCAACTGCTAAGATAAATTACATTGTGCTAGTGTAAAGTACTCTAGTGCAACACCCATAGTGTTAGCTGGTGCACCGACTGCTGGTGCAATTAACTTCATCTGTATCCAGCCCTCTCTGTTAAAAACACTTACTTACATTGATACTGTTTGCACATAATGGTGGATAATCATTGGTTAATTAACCCACAATTTGCTGCAGCATGTGCTGGGTGCGTGCTGCAGCCTTTTTGCATATTCTAGCCCTGATTGGGCCTATCAGGGGTTGCTACGTGACATCCGATTCTGGATACTATAGGTTAATCATGGGTTAAACAACCCACAGTTAACCTAACTACTAGTTGTAGGTTAACCGTGGGTTGTTTAACCCACAATTAACCTATAGTGTCCAGACGTCATGTAGCAACCACCAATCGGCCCAATTGGGGGTTGCTTATTCAAGATGGCTGTGGAATTTGCCTGATACATGCTGTGGCAAATTATGGGTTAATTAATTAACCCATGATTTGCCACTGTTAGGTGCAAATCGAGTCAACATCCTAGTAATCCTTACCAATGATCCTATGTTGAAAGCCAGTATTAGGGCAGACCTGAAATGAGGGATCCTTTCCCACAAAGAACTTCATCCCCCTTCCCCATTAAATGGGCTCCCCAAGTTATGGTTATTGTCTTCGCTCCAGGTGGAGAAACAACTTGGGGTGGAATTTTGAGGAAACAGTAGGAGGGGAATGGGTTAAGCAACACTCTGCCCCACCCCCAGATGCTTTCCCTTTTTTTTATTGCAGCAGCCAAGGCTGCTTTCATTTCAAAACAAAATCAACCATACCATATGGGAAAGCACATAACTGAGCACCATGTACTGTTTAAGTCTATGGGACAGGATGCAACTGAAGCAGCTACAAAGTGAGCAGCAGCGACATTGCAAAGGCACCACCAGGCAGATGTTATTTTGTGTCAGATGTTTCCTGGAAAGATGGAGGAAGTAAAATGATTAATCTCAAACCATATCGCTGAAGTGGATCAGAATAACAGGAAGATAAATGAGTGGCTTGCATGAAAGGCTTTTCTCTTTAATTCCCCACTGTCAGTCACATTGCCCTGAGAATATGATTTCACAATGCAGTGGCATTGACCGGACATGATATCAGAGTAAATTCAAGAGATAATTAGGGTAAATTCAAGAGAAATACAGCAATCTGAATGTGAAAAGGGCATCAAAAAGATATACTTCCTCAAAATGCTTGAAGTTAAACTCAGTGCTTGTTCCAGGTTTTTGAGGGCCCTTGGCAGGACACCCTCAATGACCCCCCTTCCTCTGTGAGCCTGCGTTCTCTCTGCCACTCTCACCAGCTGCGATTGCTGTTCACCTTCTTTCTCCTTATTGCTACCACTTGCTTGCTTGGCAGCCAGAGATCCAGTGGGCAAGGAGGCAGGGGCATCTACGGTGCCTCCCTCTTACCACCTCCGTTGTCTGGGCCAGAGGAAGAAGCAGCTGAACAAGCAGGTTGCAAGGGTGAAGAGGAGGAGCAACTCCAGGGGGCTGTTGCCAGTGGGGCCCTGCTGGGGTGTGGGCCTGCGACATGTGCCCAGCTGTGCCTACACTTGACGTCAAGCCTGGTTAAACTATGGAATTTGCTACCACAAGATGTTGCTACCCCAAGATGCTTTAAAGGGAGATTAGACACGTTAAGGGAGGATAAGGCTATCAATGGCAACTAGTCACGATATGCATTACCTCCAGTAGCAGAGGCAGTATGCTTTTCAGTACCACTTACTGGGTAACTGCAGGAGGAGGGTGCTGTTGCGCTCCTGTTCTTGTTGTAAGCTTCCCATGGGCATCTACTTGGCTACTGTATGATCAGAATGCTGGACTAAATAGGTCTTTGGTCTGATCCAGCATGGCTCTTCTTACGATCATCGGGTATTATACGCCCCTGTGACATTTGGAAGGACTTCTACCTATATCATCTGAGAGAGAGAATGGGGAAAAATGAATCAAAATTCTGCATCAAGGTAATCCATATTTTACATCAAGAAAAGCTTAATTCTGCAATCTGCATACATTGTGCAAATTAGGCACATTTGTGTATCCTTTTTTAAATTTTGTAAAATGTATTTTCCTTCTCCTGGTCATGGAGAAGGGCAAAGAGCATTCCTGGAGAGAGTGAAGCCCCTCCACCTGAACACTGGAAATACTGCTCTGGGTTTGGAGATGTCAACAAGTATCAGCCACATGGTTTCAAGCCCACGTTCTCAATGTTGTGGTTTAGAAACTTACTCTCTTGTTTTAAAAGGAAGCTGAGAGTCTTAGAAGGCTGGATTTGATACCCACAACTAGTTTCCATGTTCACATCGTGAGATTGTCCCTTGTTAATGTCATACCTTCCATGTTTCTTACTATGGACACAAGTTGCAAGTATGAAGGCGACTCTTACACTAGACCTTATATAACACCATTATTTGGTTGGCAAAACACAACTCCAAAGAGCATGACTTAGCATTGCTGCAACAGAGGTGTGCCCATTTTGGTGTGGCTTCAGCAGGCAGGCATCTTTTGATGGAGTGCCCCACCTTACCATAGCCAGGAGGCTGGACAGGCCCTACCATTAGGCAGGGTGGAGCAGCACTCTTCCCTCATCCATGGTTATGCTGAAATGGCAGTAAATTGCCAATGATTTTTTCTTATATATATTTTACCACCATGGGTGGGGCAGAAGAGGTTGTCATCTGGATGTGCTGACTCAACAGAAAAAATGTATTTTAGGACATCCTGGCCGAGAGCAGTTTTGAAGCTGTTTTTAAAGGTTTAATTTAAAATAAATTAACTGAAAGGATGAGCATGTTGTTACATATTCATATGTTCACACATGGAACTCTTTGAAATGAAATTTAAAAGCATGGTGGCTTCTCGCTTTCAGCAATGCCCCAGGGCTCTTCTTCCCTTCCTTTCCTTTCCCTTCCCTTCTCCCCCACCCCTCAGAATGGCCTTGACCAGAAGCTGCTCAGAGTCAAGTCTAGCCAGTTCTACCATTCCATCGCGTGCAGTGTTTGCTTCTCCACCTTCACTGCTCCGAGCTGCCTGAGGAGCTTCTGCTCTTTAAAATGGCTCCACCTTTCCAAGCTGTTCCAGGCGAGGAACATGTGATGTTGCTGGATTGCAACTCCCATCAGCCGTAGCCAGCATGGCCAATGGTAAGAGATGAAGGGAGTTGCACCCAGTGATGGCTGGTGGCTCTGATGTCAGTGGGGCAGTGAATCTGCTCTGAAGCACCTTGGAGAGCTCCTTTAGAGTTCTGACTGGTTCTGACTGAAACCTGGAGTGGATTCACTGCCCCACTGACATCGGAGCCACCAGCCTCCACTAGTTGCATTGCAACAACTGCGGGGCGGGGCGGCTCATCCTATGATTTGAACGTCAAGCCAGCCTTCCTCCCCACCCCACATATAGCTCCCCCAGCCTGTTTTTTGTAACATCTTGCCTGGCAGGGATCTGGAGAGCTCAAACACTTGCACATCTTTTGTGATTGCCCCTTCGGCCTGCAGACCTCTGCCACATGACCTCAACATCTCCTCCTGAGGGTTTGGGGAACCCTGAGATAATTTGGGGGCATGCAAGGGGCTGCGGGGGAGGGGAAGGGGGCTTACATAGGCTTGCATTATCAGAATAAGTTGAGGGAATTTTATGGTATGGACTTGATCTGGAATTCATTAATCTCTCCGTCAGCCTTTCCCAGCCTGGTGCCCTCCAGATGTGTTGGTCATGGGTAGCATTAAGCAGGGAGTTGCTTCCACTGTCCTTCAGTAGACATGGTCAGCAGAGTGTACAGGCATCAGGTCTATCGAAGTGGCAGAAGGAGAAGGTATTTCAGGGTTCTAGCTGTAGCCAAGAAAGCAATGGGGCAACAGGGTTACCCCGCTAGCAAGAAAAGGCAGAGCCAGGCCCACTCCATGAAACAGGCCAGTGGACCCATTTACCAGCTTATCCAGGGCTGGACCAAAACATTTTGCTGCCTGAGGGAAAGGACAAGATGTCATGCCTCCATCTCCACGCCATGTACAGAAGCCAACCAGACTGGCAGTGGGTCATTCTTCCACAGTGGCAACAGGATAGCATCCCCCAGCATGCCACACCATGCCAGGCTAGTTTGGGAGGTGCAGGACAGGCTGTGTGGCACACACAACTCTGTCCTCCAAGAGAAGGGAATGCCTGAGGGGAGGGGGGGCTCAGGATGAATAGCTGTAGCCCCTCAGCATATACCACCTGAAGCAGTTGACGTGCTCTGCCTGGGCGGACAACTTGTGGCCCTCCAGATGTTTTGGCCTACATAAGAACATCAGAAGAGCCCTGCCGGGTCAGACCATGGGTCCATCTAGTCCAGCATTCTGTTCACACAGTGGCCAACCAGCTGCCCAAGGGAAACCCACAAGCAGGGCATGACTGAGTGCAACAGCACCCTCCTGCCCATGTTCCCCAGCAACTGGTACACATAGGCATCCTGCCTCTGATACTGGAGGTAGCACATAGCCATCAGAACAAGTAGCCGTTGATAGCCTTATCCACCATAAATTTATCTAGCCCCCTTTTAAAGCCATCCAAATTAGTGGCCAGCACTTAGTCTTGTGGTAGTGAGTCCTGTAGTTTAGCTATGCTCTGTGAGAAGAAGTCTTTCCTTTTATCTGTCCTGAATCTCCTACCCATCAGCTTCATGGGATGACCATGTGTTCTAGTATTAGGAGAGAGGGAGAAAAATGTCGCCATCTCCACTTTCTCCACATGCCTAATTTTGTAGGCCTCTCCCATGTCTCCCCTCACTGGCCTTTTCTTCAGGCTAAACAATCCCAGCTGTTGTAACCTTCCCTCGTAAGGGAGATGCTCCAGCCCCTTCATGGCTTTAGTTGCCCTCTTCTGCACTTTTTCCAGCTCTGCAATTTCTTTTTTTAGGTGTGGGGCCCAGAACTGTGCATGGTATTCCAAGGGTGGTTGCACCATAGATTTGTACAAGGGCAGGATGACTCCCATCATCCCTAACCAGCATAGCCAATGGTGAGGGATCATGGGAGCTGCAGGCCAAAACATCTGCAGGGCCACAAGTTGCCTGGTCCGGGCTTAACAGAAGGGTCAGCCCTGAGCTCCGCACTTTACAAATCTGTGTCTGGAGCAGCTAAGTCTTCAGCTATTGGGCAGTATAGAAATGAAATAAAAAGGTAAAAAAATAAATGAAGTCTTAGCATAGAGATGTGCAACTGTGGGGGCTCCAGGGAACAATTTCTACTCCCCTGGATCCTCTGAGGGCCACACCGCCACCACGTGCTGCTGAACGTGGTGGCAGCAGTGGAACAACATTTGGTGGTTTGCCAAGGAATTTCGATAACTATAACTGTGGCCTAAGCAGGCCAAACGTAACTGTCAAACAAGGTGTGTGCCTTGCTTTAAAGCTCTGTCTGGCCCTTTTGGCCCGATCACGTTTTGCTGCTGAAATTCAGTGGGAAACGTGCTGATTGTTTTTCTGCTGCTCCCCTCGCAGCAGAAAATTCGGGGGCGGCAGGGGCCACACTATAAGCCAGGGGGCTGCATGCCCCTTGCAGGCTGCATGTTGCCCACCCCTTAGCTGATACATTGCAACAATGGGCAAAGAAATCCCAAAGGCTGTAATTCATCCTGGGTAAGTATTCCAGGCTGGCTGATCTGCAAGAG
This sequence comes from Heloderma suspectum, assembly GCF_057233095.1. Classification (NCBI taxonomy): domain Eukaryota; kingdom Metazoa; phylum Chordata; class Lepidosauria; order Squamata; family Helodermatidae; genus Heloderma; species Heloderma suspectum. The sequence continues at coordinate 345,811,894 of NC_139459.1, forward strand.
AAAAAGTGGAGACCTTTACGTGCAAAGAGGCATTTGTGCCCAGGCTGGCACTTTGCCTCTTGGCACCACTAAGCCGGATGTGGGAAACGTTTGGTGTGGATCTAATGTTATTTTTAGCTCCAGGCAAGCAGGAAAGCTGCGTGCTCAGGCAGCCACCTGGGTATTTCCCTGAAATATTCTCAGTCCCCCCTTTCACTGTTTTAACCCTGAGGCATATCCTCTCTGGCAGACCATCAAGCACCAGATCACAATGTTTTCTTTCCCCTTATGCAGTGGGAGTACAGTCATGGATGACAGTCAGGGAGAGAAAGAGAACATAAGGATTCTCAGACAACCAAACCAGCCATGCCTACTCAGAAGTGCATCCCATTCAGTTCAATGGGGCTCACTCCCAGGTAAGTATGTATAACAGGCAGCCTGTGGCCCTCCAGATGTTGTTGGACTCCAACTCCCACCAGCCCAGGCCAGCAGGACCAATGGTCAGGGATGATGGGAGTTGTAGTCAAACAACATCTGGAGGGCCACAGGCACCCCACCTCTTATGTATAGGACGGTAGTCATTCTTGCCGATGCTCCTGGCATGTTGCTCCCCAGCAGGGTCTGATGGACTTGGCCCTTGTTGTATACCTGACACTCTGAAGAGGGAGGGTCCATTTTGTCTCCCATGGCTAATAGTGATTGATCTATTCTGCCCTTAGATTTTCAAATACTGTTTTTTAGGGCACAGGGCTATGACTTGCATCCTCAGTAATCAGAAGCCCCTGATCATCCAGTGCAGGGCAGGAGGAGTGGCAGAGGTGATCTTCACCTCCTTGTCCTCCTGCCCTGCATTTTTCGCTAGATGGGCTTTTTTGCCCATCTAGCAATGGTGCTTCAGAGGGGGAGGAAAGGAGGCTGGAGCTGCCTTAGGATAGCTTGTATCTTGGCCTCGCTGGTGTCCTCCCTTCCTCATCCACCAAAACACCCCCTTTTCCCCCTCTCCGGGTTTGCTGACATCATCTGCCACCTCCCTCAGGTTTTCCTGTTCCTTCCAAGCTTAGCTGCAATCCTCATAGTAGCAGCAGGGGCGGGAGAATGGTTTTCCTAGCAACAATGGGCACATTTGCAAAACATGCTAAGCCACCCTGTGAATAAGGTCTTTCGCAAGTGCGCTCTAATAGCTGTCTGACATGTGTAGTCTTGCCTGATTTCCTCATGTCAAATCAAGCACCAAAGTGGAGTAGGTAACATGCAAGGAAACTGACAAGGTGAGACTGCATATAGGTGAATTTGTGACCAGTTGCCAGGAACCAATTGCCTAGTTGTCAATGGAAAAGCACCAAAGAGGGGGAAAGTAGCAAAAGTAGGTGCACCAGAAGGGAATGGGAGACACTATCTCCCTTAGCAATGTGATCCTCCCGCTTTTAGGTGCTGAACTGACCCTTCTCACTGCCCTCCACCTTTTCAACATTTCCCTGAGTCTCCAGCTACTCCGGAAAGGGGAGATCTTAGCTCCCCCGCTCTTTCAATGGCTCCTTTTTGAGGCACTTAGTGCTGCGGTTACTGCAGTTCCCTCACAGTTAAAAAACAACAGTGCAGAAATATACACAAATGTAATGGCTGGGAAGTTAACGGAGGGGACGTTTGCACCAGTTTACAGACTGGGAAGTAAATGGAGGGGAAATTTGCACACCTACAATATCTGCTCCGTTAGTGCATGTGCACAAATTTCCCCTCCGTTTACTTCCCAGCCATTACATTTATGAAAATTTCCCCACCATTTTCTCCCCAGCCCTTAAATTTTCACAAATGTCCTCTCCATTTATTTCCCAGCCCTTAAAGGTATGCAAATTTTGCCTCCATTTACTTCTCAGTCATTAAATTTGCGTATATTCCCCCATCTAGAACAATTGTGCACATATTCCCAACAGTTCATTTCTTAAAGAAACCTAAGAAGTGCAGAATGGGACGGAACAAATGGGCCATCAGCCCCAGCAATACTCCTCCGGCCCCCACGGCCCCATTCACTCCGTCCCAATCAGCTGCCTTTGCAAGTTTGTGGGGTTTTTTTGTGTGTGTTTTTAACTGTCAGGGAGGGAACTGCAGCAGCAAGTCCTCCAAAAAGGAGCCACAAAATGCGGTGGAACGAAGCTCTCCCCTTTCTGAAGTAGCTGGAGACTTGGGAAAGTGTTGAAAAGTTGGGGCACACTGAGAATTGTCAGCTCAAAAGCAAGAGGATTACATAGCTAAGTGGGATATATTGTCCCCTCCCCTTTTTGGTGCACTACTTTTGCTGCTTCCCCCCTTTGGGGTTTTTTTTCCTTTGACAACTAGTCAATTGGACCCTAGAAACTGTGTGCAGATTAGCCTACATGCAGTCTCACCTTGTCAATTTCCTTGCATGTTACCTACTCCACTTGGAGACTCAATTTGACACATGAAACACAGGAGGAAATCAGGCAAGACAACACATAATGGACAGTCATAAGAGTGTACTTGTGAAAGACTGACTATATATATATATATATATATATATATATATATATATAAATTATGAACACATGTGGGCAATTTTCTGGGATGGAAAAAAAGGGGAGGCGAACCAGTGACGCTTGGGCATCAGCGGAGGGCCTGTCACTGGTGGCGTCACGGGCAAGATCATGAAGAACGGCAGAGGCTTTGACTGCTCTTGCTGAGTGGCTTGCGGGCCAATTCCCACAACCAATGATGAAATGGCTCTGCTGGGTTCAGAAGTCATGCCAACCCATCATGGGCCGAACAACTCCTAGAACAAGCCATGGGTCGTCAGGGTGACTTGTTGCCAAAAAATAAGCCACCCTGAGGGAAGCAGTCTGGGTTCGGATGACACAACAATCCATTATGGCTAGTTATCCATGATGGGTTGCCATGTTGTGCAAACCAGGCCAGTATGTTGTTGTCAGCTTACAACGAATGCTCTTGTAATTCAAAGTATTGGCAGCGGCTTGGTGTTGAATAGACAATGAAAGTCCATTCGCTTTACAAAAAGACCTGCTCCTGGTGGAGATGAGAAGTCGTTTGTTGATATGGAAGGGCTTCTGCCCGGAAAGGCAGCCAAGAAATGTCTGAAATAAAATAAATAATGTATATGGATCAAGACAACTGCCTGCATATTTATTCATTTATTCGATTTATATCTCACCCTTCCACACAAAGAGCCTCTTTTTGGACTCTCCTTGGGGGCATGGGCATGGCGACTGTCATGATGGCCATCTGCACTTCAAAACATGCCACTATACCACTGTCAGGGCTGTGCTAGCTTTCCCTGCCCCATCCATTGCAACCCTGTTGGCTCCACCCCGCTACTGTCTGCGCATGTCTGCAGAGGGAAAGTTTGCCAAACATGCATAGGCTGTCCCCATTATCTGGACCCCTGAGTGATCAGGGTTCTACATCATTTAGGGGAGCCCATGCATGTAGAGTAGGCTCCCCTCTTCAGACTTCCCCCCCTCCAGTGTTTGGACAGGGGAGCGGTGAGGCTGACGAGGATGCAATGGGCATGGCAAGGCAATGCTCCCCCTCACGCAGCTGCAATTGCATAAGGTGAATGCCCGAAGACGATTAGCAGTGACTACATCACCCAACGGGTTTTGCAACATTGGAACTCCCTCCTGGATTAACTGTGCACCATCCTCTTAAGCACAACCCAGCCTCTGAAGAGAGACTCCTTCCTCACTTTCTTCTCTTGGAGGAGGAAAAACCCTGCTGCTGCAGGCCGGTGTTAAGAACCTCACCAGGGAGCTGTATAGAACCATGTGGATAAACCTGTCAAGTTACAAACACATAAGAGCAGCCTGAATGCCATCATTAAAATTTGACAAGTCCCTGTTTAGGAGAGGTTTGGGTGATCAGAAAGGATCATAGGGTTAGAACATGAGAAGAGCCCTGCTGGATCAAACCAAGGTCCATCTAGTCCAGCATTGTATTCACACAGTGGTCAACAAGCTGCTGAGGGGAAGCCCACAAGCAGGACATGAGTGCAAGAGCACCCTCCCGCCCATATTCTCCAGCAACTGGTATAAATAGGCTTACTGCCTCTGATACTGGAGGTAACATGTAGCCATCATGACTCGTAGCCATTGGTAACCTTATTCTCCATGTGTTTGGTTTTTCTGTGCTGTCTCTTTGCTCTGGTTTGCTGGTGCCTCTGCTTAGAAACATAGGAAGCTGCTGTATAATGAGTCAGGTCATAGGTCCATCTAGCCCTATATTGTTGACACTGACTGGCAGCGGCTCTCCAGGCTTATAGGCAGGATTCTTTCCCAGCCCCCCTACCTGGAGATGTGGGGAATTGAACCTGAGACCTTCTGCTTGCAAAGCAGGTGCTTTTCCACTAAGCTATGGTCCTTCCCCTAAAAATAAAGCGAGACTCCAGTCTTCATGGTTTGGAATAAAGGGCTTATTTAAAATAGGAACATAGGAAGCTGATGTATACCAAGGCAGGCCATGGGTCCATCTAACTCAATACAGTAGATATACACTGACTGGTAGCAACTCTCCAAGTTTTCAGGCAGGGATCTTTCCCAGCCCTGCCTCAAGATGCTAAAAATTGAATATGGGACCTTTTGCAGGCCATGCATGCCCTCTTCCACTGTGCTAGAGGCCTTTCTCAGTGTCGCCTTTGTTAGCCCATAAGCCCTCCCCAATCTGTTATTTAGAGTAATTGCTCTGGAGGAGGGTCCTTGACCTTCAGGAAATGCAGTTATGACATGGTTTGTTTTTATTTGGACCAGAAACAGTGGGACTGGGGAGTCCTGACCTGGAATAGAACTTGGAGCTTTCCACTCAGCTGCTGCCCGAAGCGTGGGTGTCCACAGTCACAGCAGATATAACCTCACTGAGTAATCTCTAACTCCAAGATGCCTCACAAAAGCCTAAAGTAAACATGACATGGAAAAACCAGTCAACCTTGTTCTGGCCTCTGTTAATGTCACTTTGGCTCCAGGATCACCCAGTGAACGCAACAAAGTCAGACCTGGATTATAAACTCGGCTCCGCGATTGGTTCACTCACATGATCACAGAAAAGGCAGTCCCAAATATTCGCAACCCAATGTCTGTCTTATATGAAGCTGCATCAGCTGACTCACATCTTGGAATTCAAGGAACGCTACTGTATGGTTTTCTGTTTTCCCCTTCTCCTCTCCCACTGCCTTTTCCTTTCTTAACCTTTTGCTCTTGCGTCACCAGTTGCTGAGTCATGCTGAAACAGCCCAGGACCTGCTGGGGGCACACGTAATTACACCGAGAGAAAGGGGCTAAAGCTAAAATAGTAGAAAGGAGAACCCTGGGTTCAGGGAACAGGGGTGTTGGTGTAGTAATCATGCTCTTTGGTTATACGGAAATCACCCCCTCCCCACCCCCACCGTCTTTATGCTATTGTGTTACTTGAATTCTGATGGTGGATCGTAAGTTCCTCTTTAATGGTCTTTGATGGCTAGTGGCTACCCCAACCCCCTTGCATTTCCCTCCTGCCGGGGGGGGGGGGACCTTAAAAAAAGAAACCATCCTACCCACCCAGTTTTTACACTTTGGATATGAGCAGAAGAGAGAGAGAATGCCAACATGGATTTGTCAAAAACAGGTCCTGCCAGACGAATTTGATCTCATTTTTTGATCAAGTAACCTCCCTTGTAGACCGTGGGAATGCTGTAGACATCATATACCTCGACTTCAGCAAAGCTTTCGACAAAGTGCCCCATGATATCCTGATGAGCAAACTAGCTCAAAGTGGGCTAGATGAAACAACGATCAGGTGGACCCAGAGTTGGCTACAGAATCGGACTCAAAGAGTGCTTATCAATGGGACCTTCTCAAACTGGGGAGAGGTAACGAGTGGGGTACCGCAGGGCTCAGTCCTGGGCCCAGTGCTCTTCAACATTTTTATGAATGACTTGGAGGAGGAGGTGCAGGGAATGCTGATCAAATTGGCAGATGACACAAAATTGGGAGGGATAGCTAATACTTTGGAAGACAGAAACAAAATTCAAAGTGATCTGGATAGACTGGAGCACTGGGCAGAAAACAACAGAATGACATTTAACAGGGATAAATGCCAAGTTCTGCACCTAGGAAAAATAAATCAAATGCACAGTTACAAGATGGGGGATACGTGGCTCAACAACACTACAAACGAGAAGGATCTTGGAATTGTTGTAGATCACAAGCTGAATATGAGCCAACCATGTGATGTGGCTGCAAAAAAGGCCAATGCTGTTTTGGGCTGCATTCATAGAAGCATAGCTTCCAAATCCCAGGAAGTACTAGTTCCCCTCCACTCAGCACTGGTTAGGCCTCATCTGGAGTACTGTGTCCAGTTCTGGGCACCACACTTTAAGAAGGACGCAGACAAACTGGAGAGGGTTCAGAGGAGGGCAACAAAGATGATCAGAGGACTGGAAACAAAGCCCTATGAAGAGAGACTGAAAGAAATGGGCATGTTTAGCCTTGAGAAGAGAAGACTGAGGGGAGATAGGATAGCGCTCTTCAAGTACTTGAAAGGTTGTCACAGAGAAGACCAGGATCTCTTCTTGATCATCCCAGAGTGCAGGACACGGAATAATGGGCTCAAGTGACAGGAAGCCAGATTCCGGCTGAACATCAGGAAAAAATTCCTGACTGTTAGAGCAATACGACAATGGAACCGATTACCTAGGGAGGTGGTGGGCTCTCCCACACTGGAGGCATTCAAGACGAGGCTGGACAGCCATCTGTCAGGGATACTCTGACTTGGATTCCTGCATTGAACAGGGGGTTGGACTCGATGGCCTTGTAGGCCCCTTCCAACCCTACTATTCTATGATTCTATTCTTCTATGATTCTATTCTTCTATGATTCTATGAATGTCTGCCTGAGTTTGGAGCTGGTCATGGGAAAAGATACGAAGAGGAACCTGGCTTCCAGAGTTAGATGCTAAAATATTGGGGAGCTAGAGGAGTAGTTCTGTCTGCTTGTATGCATGCATGCCGACTTCCTTTCCATCTGTCCAACCTGTGCATGTCGAAATAGTCAATTACCAAAGGTTCCATAAGTCTTCAATATTCTCTCCCCACAAGGGAACTGGCTTAACCTGTAAAATGCTTTCAGTGGAACTTCCTACTGCTTAGGGAAAAGAGGAGCAATATATATATACGTGATAAGCAGTATATGTGTGATAATTTGAAAGCGGGGTGTGTGTGATAGTAATTATCTAAGGGTGCAATCCTATGCATGATTCGACAGAGAAAAAGCCTACAACTCCCAGCATTCCCCAGCTGGCTGGGGAATGCTGGGAGTTGTAGGCTTTTTCTCTGTCAAAACATGCATAGGATTGCACCCTAATAATGGAATCCTAAAGACTTTCCAATCCAACCTGCTGCCCAGCACAAGCAGAATGACTATCCACCAACTAATATCCCCAAATAATATTTGCAAGCCACATACAGTAAGGTGCATGCAGAAGTCTCAAGCAAACTAGAGCTTTAGCTTCATGCGGCAATTGAAGTTACTGTCAGGGTGATTGGATTCAAAGGACTCTAGGGAATATTAACACCCAAAATGCTCACGGGGATCTTGAGATGGGGAATGAAATCAGGGAGGCATCCGAAGCAAAGTTTGTAGAGGGTGCTATTGCCCTCATGTGCTGCTTGTGGTTTCCCACAGTGGTTGGCCACTGTGTGAACAGAATGCTGGAGTAGATGGGCCCTTGGTCTGATCCTGCATGGCTCTTTTTCTTATGTGCTATACAGCTATGTAGAAGTGGGACTTCCAGAAGTGCACTTGGCCATGCAGGGGCCATAGCTCAGTAACACAGAACATGTTTTGGATGTGGAAGGTCCTCCAACCTCTCCAGTTAAAAGGATCTTAAGAAGCACTCACAGGGCTAGAAAAGAGGCCTGCCTCAGTCATTGGAAAGCTGATTCAATAGAAGGCATCTTCTTATAACAGAAAAGTTGGACCTGCTGAAACTCTTTCTTCTACTCAGCCATGCAAGGTACAGGAGACCTGGCTTTCTTTGCATCTCTATGGAAAGTTTATGGTTAGGAGCCTTGTCTTGCTGCAAACCAGGAACTGCCCATCTGTCAAAAGTCTCTGTTGTCCTACCGCAACCTTCAATGCTGAGCAATTAGTCAGGGGATAATTTAGGGTTTCTGTATGTGGCTTTCCCCTGGGCAGGTCAGTTACATAACAGACTGTTCTTTAAGGTGCAGGACAGGGATAGAAACAGACCGAATAGGAGAGGAAGATGGGGAAAGAGAAGTGACCACAAGAAGCCCATACACCCCAGTCTCAATGTCCTAATGATGCCCCCTCCCGCTGTACCATATCTCTAAAATGAGACATACCAAGGCTCAGCCCCCGCGGCACAAGTCTGTGCCAAGACCAGCCTATTTGGCCACATTTAATTGTATTCTGTCCCCATCCATATATTTTCCATCCCTCGCTCATATGCACTTTCTCCTCTTTGAATTGCAGGCTTCATTTTCCTTTCCCCTCCCCTTAAAACAGCCCTGAAGTAGTACAATAAGCTTTGCCACTCATCCATCTTGGATTGCCAACTGAATGCGGGAGGGGGGGGGGCTCAGCCTGGTGTGCTCTTAGACCAGCAGCATTATCTGCAAAAATTCACCAGAGAAGCTCTCCACAGCACATAGGTCAACACCATCACCTACGCATCAAGTTGCTGTTAAAGGCATAGCTGCAAGTGGCCGACTGAAAAGCTGATATAGGTCTGCATAACATAGACAATAATGAGCTGAAATGTTTGCCCACTTCAAGTGGGGGACCTGAAATTCATCAAGGGGATGGGTTTAACTTCTACTTTAAAAATAATTAATAACATATTTTCTAGAGGAGTAGCTGTGTTAGTCTATTGCAATAAAACAAATGAAAGCATCTTGTGGGACCTTAAGATGATCAAATGCATTATGGCAGAAGTATTCATGGACTGCAGTTCATTGGATTTCTGCATTTCATTTCCTCCTGCAGCTCAGGATAAGACTTCAAACATTAGATGCAATGGGACTCTAGTCCATGAAAGCGAATGCCAGGGATGCAAAACCTCAGTGGCCAAATCCAGCCCTCCTGGAATCCCAAACTGTTCTTCTGGGGTTCCCAGAGGGCCACACTCCCTTCCCCTGACCCCACTGTTTCCCCATGGCCACCAATCATTTGGTGGTTTCCTGGCTTTTGTCCTGTCCCGTGCTGTGCTGTGCTGTGCTGTGCTGTGCTGTGCCGTCCCCCCACCCCCGCATTCTAAAAGGTTAAAATCCCTCTCCTAAAGCTTAGTTACAGGCAGTAAGTGCTATAAGCTAAAATATGCGGGTATTTAGAGCCCTCCTCCATTTGCTTTCAGCCATGCTGGCCACGACAATCTGGCTCCTGAGAGCTCCTCCTAAATGGAATTTGGCCCTCGAGCTAAAAGACATTAAACATGCCTGGCTTCTGCCAACATTCCCCCAACTGGTGCCCTCCAGATGCTTTGAGTTATACCTCCCAGGGTCCTTGACCACTTGCCATGCTGTCTGGGGCTGATGGGAGCTGAAATCCAAAACATCTGGATGTTTGAGCAATGCCATAATAAACACGTTAGTCTTTAAGGGACCACAAGACCCTTTGTTGTTTCTGCTACAGAATAACATGACCCCCCCCCCCCGAAATGTGAAAAGAGGTTAGCAGATGAGAAGAATGGAAGATTGCTCACCACCTGCCAAACTTAAGCGTGTGTAACACCACTCAATGGAAGAGGGCATATAGCTGTAATCCTAAACACACTTTTTGGGGAGTAAGCCCTATTTGACACAGTGGAGTGTATTTCTGAGCGTACATGACATAAAATTGTGCTGCAAATCTCTCTCCCGTGGAAATCTGTCAGCAGGATTAGCTAGCGATAATTATTTCCATGATGTGAATTATTTTCTTTATCTGCAGACTGTGATTGCTTTACTTCGGCTGGAAGATATCTGCTAGGGTTGACAGCTGGCCCAGAAAAACCTGGCTGACCTCTTCTGTGCCTTTAAAGTTCTTTGATCTGCACCGTTCAGCAGAGAAAAAAAAATATTTTCACACCATGGAGCTAAGCCTGATCTCTTGCCAATGTTGTCTTGCAAAGAAGCCTATTGAGAGAAAGACAGGAGCAAGGGGGCGCTTGAAAAAACGGTTAGCAACCCTTGTATGCACAGACTACAATTCAAGACAGACTTGTAGCCCATGGTTATTTGGGAGGGAAGAAGAAAGCAAAAGTTAGATCTAGCAAAATTAAAATGGAACTTTTTGAATTGGTATGATTCTTACAAGAGATTCCCTCTCTTCCCCCAAACCACCAAATTACAGATCCCAATTAGAAGTCAGTTCCACTGAATTTAACTGGACTTTCTTTCTAATTAAACATCGTGGGCTGCCATGTGTGCTTAACCTGCTATTGATTTCAACAGGCTGAAGCATGCTTAAGTGTGAGACTCAGTTCCCATGATTGAAGGGTGGTTAATAAGCCACTGGGGCTTGTTAGCCACCCTGCACATGGGCGGGTGGGTGGGGGGATTAGCATAATTACCCTCCGGAGTGGGGCTTCCCATGTCATGCGAACCCACAGGCTGTTGTAGGATCCTGTAGTAGCTTGTTGATCATGGCAACAAGCCACTCTGGCCGGGTTCGCACGGTACGGGAAGCCACACTGCCGAAGGTAATTATGGCAATCCCCCCTGTCATGCAACCAGCATACTCGGTGGGGGAAATAAGCCACTGTGGCTTATTTCCCCAACCATGATTGTGCAAACAGGGTCTGTTGGACTGTGACCAAGTGCTAGCTGAGTGAGTGCTGGGGTGCAAATTCACCATTACATGTGTTCTGTTTTGGTGTGTTTGTTTTGGTTCAGGGAAGCCTTCCCTGTCCAGCTGTGTTGGACTTCAGCTCCCATTATCCCTGGGCAATGATGGCCAGGGATGATTGGGGTTGTAGTCCAACACATCTGGAGGGCACCAGCTGGTGGAAAGCTGGTTTAGGATGCCAGAAGCCCCCTAAGAAGTTGTTACTAGCAGCAATATGGGGTTCTATATCTCTGTAAACAGGAGAGCTGCCTGCAAACTATTTATTTTCCACTGTTCATTTAGCTGGTGAAAACCAGCTCACCCAAAGGAACAAGGCTGTCTCGATCACTTCCAAGAATTCAAGCTTCAGCAAGCTTTGCATAAATATCTTGCGGTCCATTAGCAACAAAAGAAAAGCCCCCCTGGCATGTTTACCAAACATAGCACCTTAACAGCTCTTATTTCTTTCTGCCTGAAGTCCTGACATTCTTTAGGCTTCTGGTTTTCAGAGACCTTCACAACACTGGAGTTGGGAGGAGGAGCGTTCCGGTAATGGGCTAGAAACTTAGGGTGAACAGAAGGTCCTAGAGTAAATCAGTTATTTGGCATTTATATAGCCATTTTTGAACAGTTGAAGTACTTTGCATACCTTGCAAAGATCCAGGGTCTTGCCTCTTGCCAGAGGAAGGCCTCCACTCACAGAAGGTGCCTCCTCTGGATTTTTTGGGGTCCCCCCGCTGCCATCACCATTCAGCAGTGTGTCTTGACTCTCTGGTCCAGTGGGAACCTTTACATTACGAGAAGCCAGTTTGGCACCTTTTCTGTTTAACCTTTACATTAATGATATGGTTAAGGAACTGGATGGTCTGCAGGTTGCCCCTGTTACAATTCTTGATCAAAAATGTTCACTATTAATGTATGTGATGACTTAGTACTTGTATCTAGAACTCAGGTGGCACTAAGATGGCTTCTTGCAAAGTTTGGTCCATACAGTAAGATAAATTCTTTGTCCATAAATTGCACTAAGACACAGGTTATTGTGTTTAGGAAGCATCCTAAAAAGCATGTATGGCATTTGGATGAATATATTATAAATCAAGTGAAAACATTTAAATATTTGGGATTGGTCTACTCAGAAATAGCCTATTGGAATGTACAGCTGTCAAATATTAAACTGCATGCCTTTAAATCAGCTAAAGCTATTCTGAAATTTGCTGCCTCTAAAGGAGGAAACTTGGTAAATCCTGGTCTATCTGTTTATAAAGCCAAAACAATGGCCCAAATCCTCTATGGGGCAGAGATCTGGGGTACCTCAAAGGTGTCAGGTTTAGAACCCCCTCAGAATTACTTTCTAAGAGCTTTGTTGGGCCTACCTAAAGATGTGCTATCTGCCATGGTTAGGTTATGTTGAGTACTGAGAGCCAAATAGATATAAGAATTCTATGTTATTGCCTTAAAGTACAACATATGGATAACACTAGGCTACCCTCATTTTTTTTTATCAAACTGACTAATGGATTACCTATTAAAAATTGGATACACCATGCTGCCCAACATATGGTTAAATATGGTCTCTCGTTGACTGAACTTAAAAATTTCCCATCAGATACACAGAAAAATATTCTTAAGAGAACTATAAGGGAGGTTGTTACTAAAAAGGATTTAAACTCTGTTTATATATATACATGCACACCATTATATTTTAAACTCAGAGAGGCCTGTGAATGTGTAGATTATTTTACTGAGCTGAGATTTGTACAACTCCGGAAAGCTTTCACAGAGTTATGATTAAATATGATGGATACTGCTTATAGAGATATGAGGCAGAGGGGTATTGCAGCAAATGAGTGTATTTGTATTGGTGGTTGTCCTGAGCCAGAGGATCTTGTCCATTATATTTTGCACTGCCCCTTATGCAACAACCCAAGGGAATGGTTTGTGGTACCCTTAATTGAAAAATCCTCTTACCAGAGTCCTTTGGATATGATTTTCTATCACCTAGTAGATACGGATAAATATGTGACCTGCGTGTAGCTTTCTTTGCTATTGCTGCAGAGAAAATCAGAAAGAAATATATAGCAGGGATAGACATAAATTGCAAAGGAGATGACTGTATTTTTTATTTATTTATTTATTAATTATTACATTTATTAGCTGCCCGACTGGCCGGCCACTCTAGGTGGTGTACAATACTAATAACAAATTTACATAATCGACTGAACAAAGCAACATAACAAAACACCACTAGTCTAAAAAACCCTAACCCACCCCAAATGCCCTCCTGAACAGCCAGGTTTTTAAAGCCCGGCAGAAGCTCATCAAAGAGGGTGCATGGTGGAGGTCACTAGGGAGGGAATTCCACAGAGTGGGAGCCACCACAGAAAAGGCCCTCTCCCTAGTCCTCACCAGCCTAGCTGTCCTGGTTGATGGGACAGACAGAACGCCTACCGAGGCCCATCTCATTGAGTGGCGTCCCTGGTGTTGTTGGAGGCGCTCCTTACAATAGACGGGGCCAGAACCATATAGGGCTTCAAACGTCAATGCCAACACCTTGAATTGGGCCCAAAAAACAACTGGTAACCAGTGCAACTCCTTCAGCATCGGAGTGATGTGGTCTCGCCGATGGCTGCCTTTAATCAGGCAGCCCATTAAACACCAGGTCAACATCACCCAACCTCCCCTTGTCTCCCACAAAAAGTACTTCGGTTTTGTCGGGGTTCAGTTTCAGCTTAGTCTTTTCCATCCAGCCACTCACCAATTCCAGACACTAGGACAGGGATTCTACAGCCACCTTGGCGAGGATTTCAATGAGAGGTAGAGTTGCGTGTTATCTGCATATTGGTGACACTGCACCCCAAACCTCCTGATGATAGCCCCCAGCAGCTTCACACAGATATTAAATAACATCGGGGAGAGAATAGAACCCTGTGGCACCCTGCAAGTGAGCAGCCCAGGGTCTGAAGTCTCCTCCCCTAGAGCTACCTTCTGGTACCTGCCAGAGAGGAAGGAACGGAACCACCATAGTATGGTGTCCCTTATGCCCAACCCCTCCAGGTGGTCCAGGAGGATACAATGGTCGATGGTACCAAAAGCCACTGAGAGATCATGGAGAACAAGGAAGGAGCATTCACCCCTATCCAGAGTTCTCCCCATATCATCCACCAAGGCGACCAAGGCTGTTTCTGTCCCATGCCGAGGCCTGAAGCCCGATTGAAATAGATCCAGATAATTGGCTTCTTCTAAGTGTGCCTGCAACTGCAAAGCCACCACCTGTTCAATCACCTTGACCAAAAATGGCAGATTCGAGGCTGGGCGAAAGTTGTTCAAGTCTTGGGGATCCACTGTATTTGATTTACACCCTATCACTTATGGACCGATGACTAATTATTTTTATATTTTTAAATTGTGTACATTATGTGTTATATATATTATATTTAACCTTGTATTTTTTGCTTTTTTTCTTGGCGTGTGTAAATATTTTATGCAAAGGCCATTGGCCAAAAATAATAAAATGTGATTGGACAAGCCACCTGCAACCCCAAAACAGCCCATGGGTTCCGAGTGCCTTGCCAACCACCCCAAGAACCCACCCTCACCATGTTCGCATATAACAACAAGGTACAGTGTGCCCCCACTGCACCAAAATATTCAAAATGGAGGCCACTCTGCAGAGAAATTCACCCATGGTGGCTTCTTGGTATGTGGAAACCAGGTCTTTGTGTAGCTGGAGGGGCTGCAGTGGAGGGGCTGGAGGGGCTTTAGACTTATCTAAAGGCTGCCTAGTAAGTTTGCAACTGGGAATAGAACTAAGGGATTCCTGGCTCACACTTGTGAACTGCAGTCCTCAACACACTGACCTGGTTTGCATACCACAGCCAGCTCGTCATGGGTTATTTACCCCACGATGAGCTGTGTTGCACGCCAGGCATGTGTGGCTGGCATTTTGAATATGGAACCCCTGTTCAGGGTGGTCACAGGTTACGCTGTGTCGTGTGAACCTGGCCATTGTGGGTTATTCGAGGGTTAAACAAACCTCACATAACCCTTGGTTAGTAGTAGGGTTGGTGAGATTTGTTTAACCCCTGAATAACCCACACTAGCCAGGTTCATACGACACAGCACAATCCCCGATCAGAGGTTGCATATTCAAAATGGCGGCTGCACACGATGAGCCGACCATATCATGGAAAGCCACGTACTTACTACTACCAAGTAAATCCCATTGAAACACAATTTGGGATTACTTCAGAGTAAGCATGCATAGGATTGCACTGTTGGTCACTAACTACATGCACTCTCTAAGGCAGCCTTTCCCAACCTTGTATCCTCCAGATGTTTTGGACTTCAACTCCCATCAGCCCAAGTCAACATGGCTAATGGTCAAAAATTCTGGGAGATGTTGTCTAAAATATCTTAAGGGCACCAGGTTGGGGAAAGCTGCTCTAAGACCTCAGTGAGGTGATGAAGCTGTGTCTAGGCTAGCATTCCCCAACCTGGTATCCCCCAGATGTTTTGGATTACAGCTCCCAGAATTCCTGACGATTGGCCATGCTGGCTGGGGCTGATGGAAATTAAAACCCCAAACATCTGGAGGTTGGGGAAAGCTGGTCTAGGCTATATTACTTCAGAATGCCAATGCCTCATATTATTGGAAAGGAAAGGAAAGGAAAGGAAAGGAAAGGAAAGGAAAGGATCCTCCCATGCAAGCACTGGGTCATTACTGACTCCTAGAGGGACGCCTGCTTGTGTTGGCGTTTTCATGGCAGACTGCAGCGGAGTGGTTTGCCATTGCCTTCCCCAGTCGTGACTACCTTTCCCCCAGCAAGATGGGTACTTATTTTACCAACCTTGGAAGGGTGGAGGGCCGAGTCGACCTGAGCCGGCTACCTGGGACCTGGCTTCCTCTGGGATCGAACTCAGGTCATGGGGAGAGTTTCGGTTGCAATACTGCCGCCTACCTCTGCGCCACATGAGGCTCATCTCATATTAGTGACTTCTCAATAATAAAAAAATTCAAATTACAATCAAACATTCCAAAATTAAATTAAAACAGAGAAAACCAGATGTCTGAGAGAATGAGTCTATCTTAGCCTTCTCCTTGACATGTCAGTTTTCTAGGCATAGGGACTTTAAAATAAATGCAGAAATAAACAGAGGAGCATTTGATCGTGTGCACCTCCCCCAACACAGCCTGTCCAGAGACAGCTTTACCATCTCAGTGAAAGGGAGGCCTAACAGATGTACACAACAGATGTGCTAAGTGTCACAGACTTAGCAGGGAGTGAACAAAGCTGTCCCTGCTAAAATCCCCTTTGGTACACACTTGCTAAAGGTGCATGAGGCTTGTCCTTCTTTGCTTATGGTCATCCTAGCTGACATTTAGGGAAGGAAGTGATCTGGAAACTCCTCAGCTCACTAAGTTCACCTCACAGGACTGAAAAAACATAACAGAAATATGCAGTCCATTAAACACGGAGTTTCTTAGATCTGCAGGCTCTGGCTCGGTTCAAAAGTAATGAACCGTGGTTTGTACAGATGCAATGAACCATGGCTCATATAAGACGGCGAACGGGCATAATAGATCGAAAACATTTATGTTATTTATTTGTTATATTTATACCCTGCCTTTTCCTCCGAGGAGCTCAAGGTGGCATGCACGAACCTGCTCTTTTCCATTTTATCCTCACAACAACCCTGTGAGGTAGGTTAGGCTGAGAATCAAGGACTGACCCAAAGTCACCCGGTGAGCTTCATGGGTGGGTGGGAACTTGAAGCCTGATCTCACTTGTCCCAGTCCAACACTCTAACTACTACACCGCACTGATAACAGACCAAGAATGAGCTTTAGGTCTGCACACTCCCTCCTCCCTTCCCTCTTCCAATGTAATGCAAAATATCTGGAGCTTGTTAAATCACATTTTCCTGTTATGTCTAGACTTGGAAAACTTGCTTTAACCTTTTTTACTGCAAACCAGGTAATGAAACCATGAATCAAGATGTGGTTTGATACCCCGGTTTGAAGTCAGTGATTAAGGGCGCAATCCTATGCATGTTTAGACAGAAAAAGGTCCTACAACTCCCACAATTCCCCAACCAGGTATGGTGGCTGGGGAATTCTGGGAGTTGTAGGACCTTTTTCTGTCTAAAAACGTATAGGATTGTGCCCTTAAGCACTTTCCTGGTTTGGACATAATAGCAAACTATGGTTTAGCAAACCCCGGGTCTTTCGCATTACCGCATGCAAGAGAAAGGAGGGAAAGGGGTGATGCTTTTTCTCCAACCATGGTTTATTGGACTGCAATCGTTACATTTGGCAGAACATAACAATCTCATCCTACCTCTGCCAGGGCTGATTGTGGGTGGGGCTGGGGTACTGGTATAGAACAACCTTCCCCAACCTGGTGCCTTCCAGATATTTTGGACTTCAGCTCCTCTTAGCCCCACCCAGGAAGGGCAAAGGCCAGGATTGCTGGGAGCTGTAGTCTCAAACATTTGGAGGACACCAGGTTGGGCAAGACGGGTCTACACAGACTGGCAGTAACTCTCCAGGGTTTCAGGCAAAGGTCTTCTTTCCTAACTCTACCTGGACATGCCAGGGATTAAACCTGGAACCTTTTGCATGTAAAGAAGGTGCTTCACAGCTACACCACAGTCTTTCCCTGAAATGCATGGTGTATGCGCACACTGACATGTGTGCTGAGTGGAAATGCTCCAGTAAGGAAGCGTGCTCCGTAATTTCTAGTTCACCTCTTTTGAAGCCAGGACCCACCATTAAGTCCAGCCTACAAGATGGGACTCATTTTTGTTTGTATTGACTGTGTATATACATCTTTCTCTGTGTTATTAGGAGCTAAGACAACCTCCAGACGTTTTGGACTTTGACTCCCATCAGCCCTGGTCAGGAATGCTGGGAGTTATAGCTCAAAACATCTGGAGGCCACCAGGCTGAGGAAGGCTGCAATTGGGAAGCAACAAGGAAGAGGCGAATGGCTGTAAACTAAGTGAGGGAAATGTTGCCAGGAATGCTCAGCTCCTTGGGACGGCTTTCCCAACCGCACGCTCTCCAAATCTGCTTGGCTACAACTCCCACTTTGGCTGGGGCATGCTGGGAGTTGAGTTCTAATCAAACACATGAGCGTCACCACGTTGGAAAAGGCTGCTTTAGGAGGGTAGCGGTGTCGCTTTCTCCATGAGGCAGACAGTAGATGATCACGTCCTCCCTCCCCACCCCACCCCACCCTGTTGAAATTGGGAAGAGCGCACACTGAGAGGACTCCTGAGTCCTGCTGCTGGCCCCAGTCACGGAAGGCAGAGTGTGAGGCACGGCTATGAGACAGCAGCCACTCTACGTACGTGAATAACGGGATCTTCAACTACTCAGAAAGTTATCCTTGCTGATGTCAGGTCCTGCTGGCGCCTGGGCTATGATCCCAGTATCTGATCTTTCTTTACTGTCGGGGTTTAGAGACATGCCAAGGGAGGGTGTTACACAATTATGGGGCTGGTCAGAACCAGTCAGTGCTTAATGGTGTTTCTAGTCCAGCTTCTCTCCCTTCAGGCAACTGCAAACAGACCACTAGAATGATACAGTAATTACACTGTGGGAAGTAGGAATTATGGGACTCTGGAATAGTTTATGGCACAGGTTTCCTGGACTAATTGCTGGAACTTTACAGAGCCTCAAACAGAGCACGTATTTGCTAGGCAGGTTTTTTTGTTTTTAAAGCCAGCAGGGGTTGGGGTAGCAGTCTGGAAATGTGTGCGATTACATATATTATTGTTATAGTTGTTTTGCTTTATCTTGGTGAACAGCTTTAACGAAGGAAGAAAAATAGAAAGATATTCCTGTGGCTAGGGAGGGGGACTGATTTTCTTTTCACCTCTGCTGTGGACTCATCATACACGTATGGACAAATCACCCCTCTGACTCAGCCTCAGTAATTCAACTGTAAAATGGGAAAATCACTGACTTACCTTGCAAGTAGGGTTGCCATACTTCCCACCCCACCTGGCCCTAGTCCTGTGCCTTTAACCTTCACAGCAGCTTGATCCACAGAAAATTAGCATGTGAAGCTATTTGTGGCCTGGAGACAGAGTGATGGGGAAAGTTCCTCCTGCTACATTTCTATGCATCGGGCTGCTGTTAAAAGGCTCAATAGCAGGGCCAGATAAGAAAAATGTGACAACTCTATTTGCAGCACAGTTCTGATGGCAAAGATAACGGAAATGGGAGAAGCACATTGCAAATTTCAAAAGTGCTAAAAGACCGTACATAAGCCACATGCAGGCTTTCACCTGGTTGCGTGTCTCTTTGATGTCTTGTCCATCTAACGCAGCCTTCCTCAATGTAGCACCTCCAGAAGTGTTGGACGACACGCTGGGGAGGATGGGAGTTTAGTCCAACACTTCTGGAGGGCTCCCGGCTGGGGAAGGCTGATCGAATGTGAATTGTGAGCCCTCCAGGTAGCACCTGGCATTGCACTAAACAGTAACAGCAGAGAAGGAGGAGACACTGGAGGGGTGGGTGAGGTGACTGGGACAGAAGGAATGTCTCTCGAAGGATGACACCTGGCCATGGCATCTTCTTCCACGTGCTCCTCTCTTGTCCATTTCCCAATGGGAGAAAATGTTCCTCTGGTCAAAGGATGCAGAATCACAGGCCCTGGGAACAAATCTGACCTTCCAGGGTTCTTCAGAAGACCACGCCCCCTTTCCCTGGCCCCACCCTCATTCCCCCAACCACCAATCGTATGTGCAGTTCCCACTGACCCACCCAATGGAGGCTGGTGGCTCTGAAGTCAGTGGGGCGGTGAAGCCAAGGCACCCCCCACCCTGTTCTAAAAGGTGGAAATGCCTCTCCTGAGGCGCAGTTACTGGCAGGCTAAAATATGCTGGCATTTTTTGTTCTTTTGCGCCACCCCTTTTGCCTTCAGCCCACTCATTGCTGGAGTCTGGCCGCCAGAACTTCTCTGGAATGGCCTTTGGTGGTGGTGGTGGTGGTGGGGAGAGGTTCTGAAACCTTGCTCTAGCCAGTTTCGCACTGCCCTCCCTGCCCCGCACGTCTGGAGTCATGTGTGTGGGTGGGGAGGGGGACGTGAGCATCTCCAATGCTCCATTTCCCCTTCCCATGGAAGTGGACAGATAGGTCAGCATTTGCTTGCGGTTACTCGTTCGGCGCTCTCCCCCTCCACTTCGGCAACTCCTTCCTCTTTCTGCAGAAGAGGACTCTCGCTTTCTCTTCCCCCACCATGAGCTCCCACCCGTCCTCTGCCTGCCCTTCTGCTGCTAACATGGAAGAGAGTTCGTGCTGGTGGGCTTTTTGCAGGAAGTTCAAACAACCGGGCCCCAGGGCAGCGCTTTGTATGCAGATCCTTATCCCAGAATGATCTTTAAAGCCTGTGAATGGGAGAGAGTAAGGGAGAACAACAAATATCATTAATTAATCAATTACATCTCTATACTGCCCAATAGCAGAAGCTCTCTGGGCAGTTCACAACAATTAAAACCTTAAAACCACAACAGTGTGGTGTAGCGGCGAGAGTGTTGGACTGGGAGTCGGGAGGTCCGGGTTCTAGTCCCCACTTGGCCATGGAAGCTCGCTGGGCGACTTTGGGCCAGTCACAGACTCTCAGCCCAACCTACCTCACAGGGCTGTTGCTGTGAGGATAAAATGGAGGAGGAGGAAGAGGAGGAGGAGGAGGAAGATTATGTATGCTGCTTTGGGTTCCTTAAGGAGGAAATTAAGTAATTATTGTAGGTGGGGGTTTTTAAGGGAGGGGGAAAGAAATTTACAGTGCAATCCTATGCATGTCTACTCAGAAGTCAGTCTCAATGAGTTCAGTGGGATTTACATCCACGTTTTACCAAAATACTCAAGCTCGGGGGCCCTGATCCTTCAGTCTTTTTGCTGGGACTGGGCTCATCTCAGGAATAACACCTTGAATAAGAAGCTCAGAAACCTAACTGGATCCATGTGCCAGCTCTGCAGGCACCTCTTCTTTGGAGAAATGTGTCCCCCTCTTGCCTTCCTTGTGCCACATTGCAATTCGGATGATCGCGGGCTGTGTTTTTCCATCAGATTGGCTAATAGGTTAGGAATGTCTTTGGGCATATGCAATCTGAGGTCTCTCCCCTATTGCTCACCCATGGCTTGCCACATCAAGGCTTGAAATTTGTCACCCTGTTTGGCTGTGTGATTTGCCCATATCTGGTTCCAAGATCACCTTCAGGCTTGTTGTTTTTCTATCAGTTGCTTGACAGTCATGTGGTTTGCCCAACCCCCGTGACTTCCTAGTTCCTCACTTGCCATGAAATTTGGGTGAACTGCTCTTTTCTTTTAATATTTATTAAAATATGTATAGCCTGCCTTTGGATTAAAGGTCTCCAGCTAACTAACTAAACACATTGGGTTGGATTCAGACCAAGGCATCTGCAACTGCCTAAAAATCTGCTCTGCTCATAGAAGTGCCCCAGCCCGATTTGCGGGGATTCCTTCTTCTCCTTGCACCTCAGCCTACCTCAGCCTCCCCCAACCTGGTGCCCTCAAGATCTTTTGGACTCAGGGGTGGTCCATATAGGCAAACTAGGCACTCACCTATGTGGCCAAGTTAAGTGGGGTACCAAATGTGTGTGTGGGGGAATAAATAAAAATGAAAAATTCATGTCTGTTTTATCTGCTCTCAGAAACTTTGGATGGATGGATGGATGGATGGACACCCCAAATAATGATCTGTTTAAATAAATACAGTTAAAAACATTAAATGGAAAATAGGGGCAAAATGTTTCCTAGTTTACCAAAAACCTCAGCCTAGATCTGCCCTTTGGGTTTGGGGGTGGGGGTGCCTATTGCATGGTTCACCCAGGGCACCAGTTGCCAGCAGCTAGTCTAGGTCTCTTGAGCACGCTCCAGGAGAGAGCGCAGGACAGGAAGGCCTGGCGTGCTATGGTCCATGGGGTCACGAAGAGTCGGACATGATTGAACGACTGAACAACAACAACAAGTCTAGGTCTGCCCCTGTTTGGACTACAACTCCCAGAATTCCTGACCATTGGCAGTGCTGGCTGGGAGTTGATGTCCAGGACATCTGGAGGTTACCAGCTTGGGGAAAGCTGATTTAAGCCATTCAGCAGAGTCTTCCTTTGTGTAGCATTTTCGGGGGGGGGGTGGACAGGCTGCCATGGGGAAGATGGGGCAGGGAAGCCTGGTTCTGCCAGCCCAGGTGTGCCTACATGCTTAGCTCTGGATCCAAATCATTAAGAACAAAATAAAACATTTAAAAACATACCAGAAACTGTTTCACCAAATGGAAATGAGAGTAATCAGAACAGCAGAAACCGGTAATCAGAACAGCAGAAACCAGAAAATAAAGTTATCGGGCAAATATAAGAAAAAGAAGGAAAACGTGCTGTAGTCCTGCTGCTGTAATAACAGATCTCTGTAGGGATTTATGCCTGTCTCTGAGAAACCTGGGGAGGTGAAACTTCATTTGAGCTTACTCCATCTCACCACTTCGTGTGTCAATATAATTTCCCTCCTCTCTCAGTTGTCGGAGTCGTTGCAGCCCACTCTGTGTATTCAAGCAATTGTCGTCCCCCACAAGTCCTCATGAAACAGAATCCAGGATGGGTCCATGCAGATAAAAACATGCATGAGTTTTATGGCTGTGGCTGTCAAGGGCAAGTCACAGGTTTAGCCTTCACCCCAATGAAGCCCTTAAATGCATTGGTTTACTTTCTCCCACATGAGTGAATGATTGCCGTTCCTTCCTATCAGGAAAATGAAAACTTGGAGATTAAAGGCACAGTGAGCTTAAAGCTGCCTACCGCTCCTAACACTGGGCATCTCAGCCACGACCAGGGAGAAATGACCAGGTTCACACTACACCAGGATGGTTAATAAGCCCTGGTAGCTTGTTCCCACCACACTGGCACACATGCTGGGTGCATGCTGCCTGATTTCCCTGATTACCCTCGCCAGGTGCGGCTTGGTGTTATGTATGAACCCAGCGAGGGTGAGTGGCTGGGATGGTAAACAAATTATTTAACCACCCAGATCTCATGCAAACCAGCAGAATGTCTCTCCTCACCTTCTGAAGGCAGCTCTAGAGAAGGAGCTGTCCAACACACACACACACACATATACACAGGAAGAGAGACTGCATTCAATAAGTGGAGGAGCAGCCCCCATCCTAAACACAGTTTCTGACTTGGGATGAGGGGAACACTTTGTGCTTCCTTTACAGACGCTATTTGGTTCAGGGAGAACAGGGCCAAGGTTTGGAAAATTGCTCTGGACCTTCCCCTTGCTTTGCCTGCAGTGCTGTCCTCAGTGATGGACGTTAAGGTGGTAAGTTGAAGAAAGAAATAACTGGAACTCTCCATCTTTACCCACACACCTGCAGTCTTGTCCATTGAACTTGATGGGCCATTGGTTCCTAGAACAACTGAGTTGGCAAATAGAATGTTTATGAACATTCCACAATTTCACTTAATGTTTTCTTCTGTAAGGGCCAATGAATTTCACACTGGACGTACATCCCTTGACAGACAACTGAACACTGGAATGTATTTGCAATGCTAATATGTATCCAGATGCACATCCATATCCAGTTCTGGACATCGATTCTGGATCCAGCAAAGGAATCCATGTGAGGAAGTTACTTCTGTTACATGTATTTTCATGGCTGGATTGCCTTTGTTAAAGCAACCCAAGAACCTCATTTGATAACCCATATTTAAATATTGTGGTTCCTTATAACTCCTTTGGGGAAGGGCTGTAACTTAATGGTAGAGCACAAGCTTTGCATGGAGAAGGTCCCAGGTCTAATTCTTAGCATCTCCAGGCCATCTGATGAACCTCGGAGGGCCAGACCTGAGGTTCAGTTCTACTGGTATACATAGACAATAGTGAGCTAGTTAGACTAATGGTCTGTCTTGGTATACAGGAGCTTCCATCCTTCTGTGGCATGCATGGAATCCTTGCCTTGGGTTACTGTGCCCAAATATAGACCTTCTATCTTATCCTAATTCCTTGTTATAAGATTCCTAGGTGGTCACCCTAGTGGCCAGGCAATGAATCATCATGCTATACGTTCAGAGAGTCTCCATGTAAGGAGAAAGTTAAAGAAAAGCAGACAGCAAAGAGAATCTAGGCACAGTCATCCATTTTCCGATCAGGGCAGCCAGGGTCTTTCTCCGGCCAACCACATAGGTTGAAGATGACTCAGGAGGACACAAGAGGTCTCCCACCAGGGACATGGAAGTGGTGGAGTCCCCTCAGAAGTTCCACTGTAATAAAACCTCAGCTATTTTCTATTGTGTGTCAGAACTGAAGAACAGGGTAACCCTTTTCATCTACAGATTTCACTCCCACCCACCCCCACCCCTGACTGCCCAAACAAGACCAAGTTCAAAGCCTCAGACTTTCAGGCACTACCCCATTTAATTAATAAATTAATTATGTGTCTATACCACCCAATAGCCAAAGCTGTATGAGTGGTTCACAACTCCACAGGCAGCCTTCTTCACTAGGCGGGGCTTAAAAGAATTGAATGGAAAATCAGTGATGTCTTTAAAGCCAACACCAACTTCTCTAATCCGATTATCAAGACCAGGCCATCTATATCTATATGAGTCATTTACTTTAGAAATGCTCAAACTGTGTAAGAGCAGTTATTTTTAGGTTCAGGAGTCCTCCACTACTCACAATGAATGTCTCTTTTAAATAAATAACTTCCTTTTAAGCACCCTGCTGTGCTCACTATCATAATGGCAAAAGGTCAGAGGGATTCTTGACAAGGGTGGTATTGATTTTAGAAAATCCATCCCAAGTCTAGGGGGGATCCTCAAGTGGGCAGGTATGGGTGTGGATCAGGCAGGCTGAATTGAGTTCTGCCACTTTGGGGGGGGCACCTGATGGAGCATCTCTCCTGGTATGAACCTACCTTGTACACTATGAACAACATCTGAGGCCCTCCTCCGAGTGCCTCCTCTGAGGGAAGTTCAGAGGATGGCAACAAGCGAGAGGTCATGGGAGGGCTTCTGCTCTGAAAGGCAGCCTAGAAATCTTTTAAATAATAATAGCATTATTTTATAAGAATAATAATGAAAAAGGGAGATGGCCTTCTCAGTGGTGGCCCCCCAATTGTGGAACTCTCTCCTCAGTGGAAGAATTGTGCAATGCTCCCCCCAGAGAGGTCTGCCTGGCATCAGCATTGTCATCTTTTTGGCACCAGGTTAAGACTTTCCTCTACTCGCAGGCATTTGACGGCATATCATGGGGCTTTTAAATGTTAGCTTTTTAAACAGGTGCTAGTCGTTTTATTGTTAATTGTTCTTAAGTGTTTCAAACTGTTCAAAAATTTTGTATATTAAAGGTTTGATGTTGTGGTTTATCATGTTGTGAACTGGCCAGAGAGTTTTGGCTAGTTTTTTTAAAGCCAGAAATTCTCCTATTCTAAACACAGGATAGTAGAATCATAGAAGAGGAGGAGGGGATCTCGTCGGCCAACTAGTCCAACTGCCTGCTTGTTGCAGGAAATCCAGAGCTAGAGCACCCCCAACAGATGCTGGAGGTCTTCACGTCACTGCTTGAAGACCTCCAGCAAGGTAGGGTTAAAGTTCAAAACATCTGGAGGGCACCAGTTTGGGGAAAGCTGATCTCAGTAACTGGTTCCATCGTTGAACTGCTCTTTCCATCGAGAGGTTTCTCCTGCAACTTAAGCTCATTGGATCTAACCCTGTCTTCTGGGGCCACAGAGAACAAGTTGTTGCCCTCTTCTTTGTGAGGGCCTTTCAAGTATTCGAGGAGGACTGCCACGTCTTTCTCCTCCACCTAGTCTTCTCTTCTCCAGGCTAAACATACCCTGCTCCTTCAGTTTTATTTTTCAGATGGAAACTGACAGGTTACAAGTTTTTAAAAGCCGGTTTTGTTTGCTTTTTTAAAATCCATAGGTAGGGAAAACTCACTCCAACTGGGGTGGAGCATCCGCCGGGCCCAATCTGGCTGTGGCCCTGCACAGAATATGGGCATCCGCCGCAGCAGTTCAGTCTACAGCGCACCCTTTTCGCCCAAGTGTTCTCTATGCAGCTCCAGTTTGCTCCATATTGCTTTTCTCACTGTCTATCCCTATAGCTAGTGTGGCAGTAGGTAAGGTGTTGGACCTAGGATTGTCACGTTTTCAACTAGCTCCTGTAGCGGTGCCATTTATTTCGCCTTGATGGGCAGACATCAGAGTTACCTGCTTGGGGTGAAAACTGTCAGCAATTGATTTCTTCCTGTCAAGCTGTTGTCAAATGTATAAGAAGAGGCCACACTACTTGGAGCAGAGAGAAGCAGATTAAAATCCCCTCTCAGTCATGGATTGCACAATGTGACTTTGGGCCTCCAAACTCCATGGACAAGCAGGAGAAATATTTTAAGGCACTTCAGGTACGAGAAGTACTAGTCAGGGCCTGCAGCCCAATAACAGGGGGATTAGTTTGAATCAGGATGTGAAATTCACTTGTCCTCATTTCTCAGCAACAGTACAGAGAGGGCAGGCACTCAGGCCAGGCATGGTGGGGCACCTGCCAAGGGCCCACAGCCCAGGACAACAGCCCCTGGAGCTGTTCTTCCTCTTCACCAGTGCGTCATGTTCCCTTGGCCCCCACCTTCCTCATGCACACACACAAGAAGGGAGGCTTCAGCTCAGGTCTTTAATTCACTATCAACAGGTTCATTACAGATGCAAATCCCCGAAGACTTTCAGGCTACAAAGGAATGACAACAGGGGATCCAAATGGGAGCTACGATGTTGCTGGCAGTTTGAACAGGGACTTGCTGGCTAGACTAACTTAGGGAGGGAAACCCCTCCCATCCAGTGAGGTTCCCCTACGTCGACCCTCGCGCATCGCTAGCCGGGTCGACCGTCTGAGTTCCACCTCTAACTTTTCCCGCTTTGCTCTGCGCCGCAGTCTAGCATCCCTCAGGTCACGCCCCATGCTCTCGCTCTCCTCCTCCTCCTCCTCCAGGATTCTCATGGGGGGGGGGGCTTCAGGCCCAGCCATCTGGGTGCCAGCATCCTGAGAAGCACGCCTATCCATATCTGAACTCGCTCGGGAAGATGCCTTCCCCGGTTCTGGCTGTTCCCCTTCTGAATCTGAACTGCTAACTATCTCCATACGCTCAGAATCAATCCTGACACATTGCAACCTGCTTGTTCACCTGCCTCTTGCTCTGGCCCAGACAGCAGTGCTGGTGAGGGGGAAGAGCAGGAGATGCCCCGGCCTGCTTGCTCCCCGGATCTCTGCCTGTCGAACAAGCAAGCAGTAGCAATGGGGAGAAAGAAGATGAGGAGCAATAGCTGCTGCTGACAATGGTGGTGATAAGGTAGATACACTGCAGGAGGGAGCCCTTGAAGGTGTCTTGCCCAAGGGCCCTCAAAAACCTGGGGCCAGGACTGAGTATAGCGGTCCTTCTGCCTCTTTGAATCCCTAGGCTGCAACCTAGGGCATTCTGTCTCCCAGACTCCAACCTTTCTATATCTTCAATCTTTCCTGTAGAAAACCGTTCTGTTTCCTGTCTGTAGTGAGGTTTTCTACCCAATTAAACCAAACGTCCATTAATCTAACCGCAGCTGTGCCCCATGCCAACGTTCCATAACTGATTCTTCCCCCTCAACAGTAGAATGTAAGTGAATGTTCTGTGACATCACAGCAGCTCAGCCAATGGCTAAGGGGGAATCACAGCAAGATTGCAACCAGATTTTAATGTAATCAGCCAATCCCTTCTTGTCACAAGGGATCGTGGCATATCACAGACGTGTATGTATAACTGGATATGAATAACAGTTTGATGTACAGAACAACAGGAACTGCCACAATACTTATGACCCCCAACTAGATCTCTCTTTCCTCCATTTTTTCCCCTTACTTTTCCTTCCTCTATTTACCATCATGTATGAGTCAGTCATACTCCATTAGTCTGCAAAGAGGATTTTGAATCAAGTTACTTATTATCGGTCTCAGAGTTCCAATTTCCTTTTCCACTGGGGGGGGGGGTGTCTAAACAATCATTCTCCTGAGGTTATTGCTAATGGCGAGTTCCACCTGAACCCAGAGGGAGGTAGACGACAACCTTTTAACAAAAGTAATATCCTCCATGATGACGCATTGCTTTTGATGACTGAGTCCCCCCACCCCACCCAGAAAAGCAGCAGCAATGGTGAGGAAGCACTTAATGAGTCTACCTTTATTCTGAAATAGCAACTCAAAGTGAAAAGTACCAGAAGCAAAACATTCTTATATGGGGACCCCCACGACCAGATGCCTTCCTGTCTGCATCTTGAAGAGATTTTTCAGGAAGCACCCCTGACCCTCATCACCATACCTGTGAAATGCAAAGTCATGTCTTTATATTAAATAGAGTCTTTGTGAGAAGGCTGGATTGTCCTAGCTGCTTGAAAACAGTCTGGAGAGCAGAATAACCCCTGAGAACTAGGAGCTTATCTATTTATTACATTTTGATTTCTTCCTCCTCTGGGGAGTTCAGAGCAGTATCATGGAACTGACACACCCCTTTTGTCCTCTCAACAACCTTGTGAGGTAGATTAAACTCAGAATACTAGAACCCGGGGTCACCCCATGAAGCTGATTGGTGGGAGATTCAGGACACATAGAAAGAGGGACTTCTTCATGTAGCACATAGTTAAACTGTGGGATTTGCTACCTCAAGATGTAGCAATGGCCATTGATTGGGATGGCTTTAAAATGGGGTTGGACAAATTCACAGAGGAGAAGGCTATCAATGGCTACTAGTCCTGATGGCTATGTGCTACTTCCAGTATCAGAGGCGGTATGCCTACGTACACCAGTTGCTGGGGAACACGGGTGGGAGGGTGCTGTTGCCCTCATGTCCTGCTCGTGGGTTTCCCATTGGCAGCAAGTTGGCCATTGTGTGAACAGAATGCTGGGCTAGATGGACCCTTGTTCCGATCCAGCAGAGATCTTCTGGTGTTCTTAGTTTTGCCCAGGGTCACGCAGTGAGTTCCATAGCTGATGGGGGCTTGAGGTGTTCCCAGTCTTAGTCTGACATTCTAACAGCTAGACCACACACTGTTTGGTCAGCTCTGATCCAGAGCAAAGAACTTAAACACTGGCAGCAGCAGCAGCAACACCCCGCAAACCTTTTCTATTAAACCAGCGTTCCCCAGCCTGGTGTCCTCCAAATGAGTTGGACTACAATGCCCACTACTCACAGCCAGCTCGCTGGGGATAATGGGAGTTGCATCTGGAGGGCACCAGGTTGGAGAAAGCTGAATTGACTCTCTAATTAGACTTGAGCGATGCAGTGTAACTCTGTATTTGTAAGCCATTGCCCCCTGGTGGTAGAAATCTGAACGTGTCTGTCAGGATGATGGGATTTCACACAGGAGGGACTTTAGCAGAGCCATTTCTCACAAGAAGCTGCCTATTTTCACTGTGGTCTTTACTAGCCCTTCTAGTATTAAACTGACCAGGCTCCTAATTTCTATACTAGGTAAATAGGACTTTCATCCTAGAGAAACTGTTACAGAGAGATGTCCCTCTGTGCATCCAGAGGGAGCCATGGCCAATGGTAGCTTTCAGCTTAATACTAGCAATTCGATCCATGTGTTTCTTCAGTCTTTTCTTAGATCTATGGTTTTCTTGGTGCAGCATTTTGACATTTTATCACATTTGGAAGTGGGAGGGAATGGCATCATGTGCAATTATTTCTGCTTGGATAATGTAGATTTAGTGTGCAATACATTATTGCACACAACTCCTAAAAGCACAGCTTATTAAAGACTTAAGGAGTTATTTTAAAGTTTTAATTTAATTAATACTTTTCTTTTAATTAATACTTTTAAAATTAATAATATATTTTCTCTTTCTTTCTTTCTTTCTTTCTCTCTCTCTCTCTCTTTCTCTCTCTCTCTCACACACACACACCAGTTTCCAGGGCAGATTAAAAAAAAATCTAAAAGTCAGTTAAAAGGTTTTTTTTTAAAGCCTGAGAGAATTTTTGAAAAGTCTTTGCCTGGCACTGAAAAGACAACAGTGGTTTATGTCAATTAATGCATCAATGCTTAATATGTAATAGGAATGGCAACTTTTACCCATAGCCATTAGGAGCAAATGGCAGCGAATAATAATAATAATAATAATAATAATAATAATAATAATAGCAGCAATGAGCAATAGCCAAAGTTGCATCTTATACTGTGAACTGTGCTTTCTCTTAAGAATGTTTTTATTCTACATGATAATGCTATGCACCTCATAACTTTGGTACCATGCTTGTTCCATTTATTTTCTCCATTTATTAATTTAATATCCTCCAGCATTTTACAGATGAACACAGGAAAGAACACATTTGTAACATTCCTATTCTCATATTAAGCTGAAGGCTGTGCAGTTGTATTCACTTACCCTGAAACAGCCTATCTTCCACTGATCTAAAAACCAAAAGGATGTTTGTTCTTTGGCTAAAAAAGGTACAAGAAAAACATAATTTTCTGGTAACATGTTCTTTATGGAGCAATCCTGCCAGTGGGTGGGTGGGGGAGATCTAAAAGTGGAGGCACCATCTTATCAAAAGCACTCCCACGCTTGTGCCAGCAGGAGCGGTGTTTCTCTGCCCCCCCCTTTAACACCCCCCCCCCCGATTATTTACCTACCATGGGAGGGAAATTACACATGCCAGCTTCAGGGCTTGCCTACATTTCTCCCAATTCCAGCGGTGTCTCAGGTGAATGGGAAGTCTGTGCATCCTGCGGATCCAAGCAGTGGAGGCTGGTGCTTCAATGTCAGTGGGGTAGTGGGTCCGCTCTGGGTTTCAGTCAGAACCAGTCAGTCTAAAGGACCTATCCAAGGTGGAAAGCACCTTAAATAGCTCATTTAGAGTTCTGACTGCTTCTGACTTAAACCAGGACCGGATTTATGACCCCACTGACATGGGAGCCACCAGCCTCCACTGGATCCGAGCTTTCCCCTGTCCTGCATCTCCGCGGAGGAGACGTCTGCAACTGTCATGTACCTGTTACTGCAGCAGTACTATTTTATTTGTATTTGCATCAGGATAAAATATCAGGAGAAGTAACAACCCTGCTTGACCTAGTTTCAGTTGAAATTGCCCTGTATTTTAAAATCTCGCTGCTGCTGCTTCTAGCACTCTTGACGGTAAATTAAAATACAACCCAACACAAGCCAAACAGAAGAGCTCCACTGTTAGTAGACACCGCCACATGGTGGCCAGACATGGTTAGTGCAAGTAATCACATGGGACTTTTCTGTTCATTCCAATAACGGATGGATTTTTCTACATGAGGCTGTTAATCCGCTGCATCTACTTTCAGTTTTATTGCAAATTGAGACCTGAACAGTACACAAGGAGCCTTTCCTTTTCTGCTTTAATGCTACAAAACGTCTAGGCGGCACTGTAGCACAGCGGAATAGCGCAAATACACAAGCGCAAATAGCGTTTTCTTTCACTTTCTTTAAGTACTACCCCAATTTCTCTGCTCTAAAAAAAACTTGCCCCAAAGTTTACAAACAGACACAAAACTGGGGTGTCACGATGTCGTGTAAAGAACCTGTAAACAACCGTGAGTATGGAATAACGGATGCACAATAAATGTCTTGTGTAGAAAAGCTCAGTGATTCTCAGCCCCCCCTTTTTTGGACTTGAGCTCCCTTCTAAACTTACCCTTCACGATGCCCCAGAAATTCTGAACCAGCCACCCATTTTGCAAAGGAGTGTGTATAGATAGTTGCATAGATTCATGGGAGGCACTAATCCAACAGTGGCATTAGAAGTGGAATAGAAGGGGTTGTCTAATAACCTCCTAAATCCACACAAGAAAAGACCATTAAAACAAAGCAATTCCTGAGTGAGTTCCCTTCCTTCCAAATCAGGCTGAGATGATGGAGCATGGGGCAAGGCCTCATGTCCAGTGTGGATGTATGACAGCCTTCCCCAGCCTGGTGCCTTGCAGATGTTTTGGACTAAAACTCTCAGTATTCCAGACCATTGGCCAATGCCATGCTGGCTGTGGCTGGTGGGAGTTGAAATCCAAAACATCTGCAGGGCACCAGGTTGATCTATGATGGGAGTTGAACCTCTTTCCACCCCAAGAGTTGAACTCAATTTCCGAGAAGGCTCCCAGGGCTGCATTCCAGTGGTGGGCAGGACTGAGGGCAAACGGGGTGAGGCCAAAAATGCCAACGTATTTTAGCTTAAAGCTCTTGTTGTTGTTCAGTCATTCAGTCGTGTCCGACTCTTCGTGACCCCATGGACCACAGCACTTCCTGTCCTGCGCTCTCTCCCGGAGTGTGCTCAAGTCCATATTCATTGTATCAGTGATGCTATCTAGCCACCTCATCCTCTGCAGTCCCCTTCTCCTTTTGCCTTCAATCTTTCCCAGCATCAGGGTCTTTTCCAGGGAGTTTTCTCTTCGCATTAGGTGGCCAAAATATTTGAGCTTCAGCTTCAGGATCTGTCCTTCCAATGAGCACTCAGGGTTGATTTCCTATAGGATGGACTGATTTGACCTCCTTGCAGTCCAGGGGACTCGTAAGAGTCTTCTCCAGCACCACAGTTCAAAAGCATCGATTCTTCGGCACTCAGCCTTCCTTATAGTCCAGCTCTCACAGCCATACGTTACTACTGGGAAAACTATAGCTTTGATTATACGAATCTTTGTCGGCAAGGTGATGTCTCTGCTTCTTACTATGCTGTCTAGGTTTGCCATAGCTTTCCTCCCAAGGAGCAAGCGTCTTTTAATTTCATGGCTACAGTCACCGTTCCCAAGATGTCGATGTTCAAATTGCCATCTCATGTTTGACCACCTCCAGCTTACCTTGATTCATTGATCTTACATTCCAGGTTCCTAAACAATATTGTTCTTTACATCATCCGACTTTCTTTTCACCACCAGACACATCCACAGCTGAGTGTCCTTTTAAGGTAAGCTGGAGGACCACCTCCAGCTTACCTTACTCCAGCTTTGTGTTTCTTCTTTATTCCCAATCCCAATTGAACTTTTCTCTTTCTTTCTGTTGTATATCCTTTATTTTAAAAACCAAACATTTATTTATTTATTTATTTAATTTCTAATTTAATTTATAATAATTTAGCAGTTATTTTTTCCTCCCTGGGTCTTAGTCTCTTTCTGCTCCACCCCACCCTTCTGTAATATGTTTTCCATTCATTCTTTTTGTTTGTTCATTTTAAAAAATGGAAAATTTCACTTTAGTTGCTTATGCTCAGCTTCCCACACCTTTTCAATTCCCTCTCAACCATTAGTTAGCCCTTACTTTGACACACTCTCGCTTTTTCTTGTCCTTGCTCTTGGCTCCTCTCCGCCACCCCCTTCTCAATTCCTGTATTCCTTCCCTTTCCATTTTTGATGTCTTTTCCCTGCAAAAAT
This sequence comes from Heloderma suspectum, assembly GCF_057233095.1. NCBI lineage: Eukaryota > Metazoa > Chordata > Lepidosauria > Squamata > Helodermatidae > Heloderma > Heloderma suspectum. The sequence continues at coordinate 345,845,126 of NC_139459.1, forward strand.
AAAAAAATAAAAACCCTTTTCTCTTCTGTTAGGATTATAGTTATTCCCCCCCTTTGCTTGTAGTTTCATGTTTGCTTTTCTTTTGCTTGTGTGCGCGCGCGCGCGCGCACACGTGCTTGTGCTGTGTGGACACGCAAACAGTGTGTGTCAAAGGACTACACAGTCCACATTTCCAAAAACAGCGGGCAAAGCACTACACATATTGTTGTTGCTGAGTCGTTGTGTCCGACTCTTCATGACCTCATGGACCATAGCTGCCAGGCCTTCCTGTTCTCCGCTCTCTCCCGGAGTGTGCTCAAGTTCATATTCATTGCATCGGTGATGCTATCTAGCCATCTCATCCTCTGCAGTCCCCTTCTCCTTCTGCCTTCAATCTTTCCCAGCATCAGGGTCTTTTCCAGGGAGTTTTCTCTTCGCATTAGGTGGCCAAAATATTTGAGCTTCAGCTTCAGGATCTGTCCTTCCAATGAGCAGTCAGGGTTGATTTCCTTTAGGATTGACTGATTTGACCTCCTTGCAGTCCAGGGGACTTGTAACAGTCTTCTCCAGCATCACAGTTTGAAAGCATCAATTCTTCAGCGCTCAGCCTTCCTTATAGTCCAGGTCTCACAGCCATACGTTACTACTGGGAAAACTATAGCTTTGATTAGACGGACCTTTGTCGGCAAGGTGATGTCTCTGCTTCTTACTATGCTGTCTAGGTTTGCCATCGCTTTCCTCCCAAGGAGCAAGCGTCTTTTAATTTCATGGCTACAGTCACCGTTCCCAAGATGTCGATGTTCAATCTTGCCATCTCATGTTTGACCACCTCCAGCTTACCTTGATTCATTGATCTTACATTCCAGGTTCTAAACAATATTGTTCTTTACAGCACTGGACTTTCTTTTCACCACCAGACTCATCCACAGCTGAGTGTCCTTTCGGCTTTGGCCCAGCCGCTTCACTCTTTCTGGCGCTACTTGGAAATTCCCTCTGCTCTTCCCCAGTAGTGTATTGGACACCTTCCGACCTGAGGGGCTCATCTTCCGGCGTCATCTCTTTTAGCCTTGTGATATGTTCCATGGGGTTTTCTTGGCAAGAATACTGGAGTGGGTTGCCATTTCCTTCTCCAGTGGACCACATTTTGCCAGAACTCTCCGCCATGACCTGTCCGTCTTGGGTGGCCCTGCACGGCATAGCTTATGGCTTCACTGAGTTACGCAAGCCCCTTCGCCACAACAAGGCCGTGATCCATGAAGGGGAAAAGTAAAGCTCTGACTGCCAGTAATTAAGCATAGGAGAGGCATTTCAACCTTTTAGAATGGGGGGAAAATGTTCAAAAGTCGGGAAACCCCCAAACAATCTATGAGGATGCTATCTCAGATGACATTCAAGCCACCCCCCCCCCAAGCCTCAGCTGGTAGGAGAAAGGCCATACCTGTCTCAAGATCTCTTCCCTGGCTAAAATGTCACCCCCCCTTTCCAAGTGTCTTGTGTCCCCTTGCAAGTAATTTTATCCCAAAAGTGTACAAACGTGTCATGACGGACACATGGAAATAGAACATGCTCAGTGCTCACATTTTTGGCCCAGATGTAGAAGTCATCTTAATTCAGGAATGGGGTCCTCCAGATTTTGTTCCTGTCATCCCTCATCATTGGCAATGCTAGCTATGGCTGATTGGAATTGCAGTCCAACAACATCTGGAAGGCCATTCGTTCTCCACCCCTGCTCTAACTACTTGACAAAGCTCCACACAGATACAAAGATAGCAGAGAAGCAGGATGTCTTCATCACCACCACTTAGGTCTTCAAATGTGAGTTATTTGTAGCATAGAATGACCGGTGTCCAGTCAGACATGTCCGATATTGCCCAACCCATTGTCCCTCCTGTTTCATTTCCCAGAATTCCCTGGAATGGCCCTGACAGGCACAGGCACTTACATGTGGGAGAAGATGGATAGCCTGGACAGCTAATAGAAGTGGCCAAAAGAACTCCCCCAAAGACCATCTAGAAACCATTCAGAGCCATCAATCCCTGTGGGCAGATGAATCCTGCTGCTTGGTCCACCATCCCTTCAGAGGTGAAAAAACCCACTGTGACAACCATCTTTCCTAGGCAGTGATCTATTCATGACAAGGTCACCTTTCTTCCCATGAGCTGAGCTCTGGCCTTCTCACCTGCCTGTTGCCAGGGGCAGTTAGGGTGGTGAGTACAAGGCAGAGTACAACCCACACCTTTGGAATCAGCTTCTGTTGGGGGTTCATCAGGGTGCTTCTCTGCAGGTCTTCTGGAAGGCTCTAAAGACCCACTTTGTTTTGCTTACCTTTTCATAACCTGTGGGCTGTGGGTTTTATTGATGTCATCTGCTTTTATAGTATTTTACTGCAAACTTATTCATTGCTTTTCTATGTGCTTTTGCATATTTTTGTATTGTTTTTGCCTTGTACGCCGCCTTGAGAGCTCTATCCTTACATGCAGCCTAAAAATACTTTTAAATAAAATAAAGTGGCCAGAAGCCAAGGGACACCAGGGGTCTCTTGTGGCTTTAATAGTTCTGTAGAAGAAGGAATTTCAGCAAGTGAAGCTTTATTCATCCCTGAACAACAAGGTCCCCTTGCCAAGATTCCCTCATCTAGCCAATTATGAAAAAGAACTGGGGATGGATGGATCCTCCATGACATCTGGCTGCCTTACTATATAGGCAGCCCACCCACATATGCATGTACACATGCATACATCCATGTGCTTGCACACACACACACACACACACACACACACAGAGGAAAGACTAGTGCATGCATTTGTCAATGCTGCATTTATTTTCTGTCCCTGGTTGAGTTTGCAAACTGCTCCATAGTGCTGTGTTTTATTGTTAGGCTGAGTAACTGATACATACTGTATGTATGCCCAATATCACAACTATGCCCACATGCGTCAATACTACGTGGGAACTAGCTGTCAGCATGGCTCTTGCAGGCCTAGCTTCTCGGAAGCGATCCATCTACTCGCATAAAGGTTATGAAGTTATAAAGCAGCTGCCAAAGTATGCCCCTGGTTGTCCCACACTGACCGACTGCGGATTGCTTCTGCTTTTACATTCCTACAATAGATCACATTGATTTCCTCTCCAACAGGGATATCAGTATCTTAGTTGTGAGGGCTAAATAGTTTCCAAATCAGCATTTCTTTATGGGAGAGAGGCACAAGCATTCCACACACACCCTGCCCCTTGGGAAACCTTAACTATACCATATTTTGTCTCATGACAAAATCCTATATACTATTATTTCTAACTTAATTATCCAGCAGTTGAGTGCCAAGTCTCCAATATCGTGAGACGGACCTTAGAATCATGATATTTTAGAACTGATGGAGCTTGAGGACTGTTTCAGTTATCTTGTAATTTTGGGACTTCCAATTACTCAGAGTCTAGCTGTGTCCTGAAGGCCTTCGTTCACAAACGCGAGGACTAGGAACTTGCAATATTTTCATGTAAAAAGAAAACTGAGACAGCTAACTTCATCATGGGACACCCTCAATCCGATTAGAGAGAGAGTCTGCACTAAAAAATGCTCTAGCGATAGAATCCTATGTGTCGTTACTCAGAGGTAAATTCCATTGAATTCAATATGACTTACTTTCAAGAAAGTGTGTTTATGGCTGCAAACTATAATAACAAACAGATTAAAAAAGAAATGTTACACTGTTTTCCAACACTACCTAAACCATGGTTTGCCAGCTACAGGCTCTTGCATTCATATCTTGAGAAAGTTTTCATCTCAGGCTCAGAGGTGAAAGATACCCAAATTCCCAATCTCTGGCAAGGGGATGCTATCATAAAGGATGTGAGATTGGTCACATGGGTTGGTGACTTATTGGCATTTATCATTCATGCACACCCAGACAAGAGTGGCAGCGAGTAACATGGGGAAGCCCCAGAAGTTCCTTTGATACATGTTCAGCTCTTAACGTTTCACATTGCCCTGCATTTGTCACGGCTCCCATCGCTTCTCTTCACTTTCTGGCTGCAGAGCCATTTCTTCTCGACTGAGCAGTCGGCACTGCTCACAGCCCCATTGCTCAGGTAAGCACATCGCTCCTCTCCTTCCACTTCAAAGCTGCAAAGGAAGGTAAACCACATCTGAACGAATTGTCTACAGAGTTTGCATTCCTAACAGAAGTGCTCAAGGCAACATACACTGAACCTTAATGAGCAAAAGAACACAACACAACTCAATGTGACACAATTATAAAACTATTATGAAAACAAAACAAACAACACTAAAAAAGGTGTGCAGGTTCTCCACCAATAATAATTCTCAATGAAGTCTGGCTAATGCCTATGAGATCAAGAGTGGTGGAATGTATACATGGAAGGGACCAAACTAAGCTCTCCCTTAGGAGGGAATTCTTCCAGCTTGTGGGTGGCACAACTGAGAAGGCCCTGCTGGATGACCCCTGCAATGTTACTTTGCTAATATGGGGGGCGGGGGTTGTATGGCAATGCCTTGACCTGAGGACCTAAGGACATGGGAAAGTAAGTATAAAAAGGTGCTCCCGAAGGTATGATGGCAACATCACTGATTTGTATGTGTGAATGGAGCATTCCAAGATATACCACCATAGACAGAACATTCGTATCACCTCAACTCAGGTGGAAGGAAGTATTTCTTCAACATTTCTGAGGACCAAGAAATTGTTTTTTCGATCTAAAAGGAAAGCTGAGGCAGCTGACATAATTCAATTGTCAGATGCCATTTTTATTTTATTTATTTAGTTTAAATGTGTGCCTTTGTCCGGAAACTTTGACTATAATAATGAAAATGTAGTTGTCAACAGAAATGGTTTCAGGATGCATTTCCTGTGTTACGTTATGACTAGTTTTCCAATTTCCATCTACTGACTCTGGTAGTGGTACCCAGAACGGGGTTGGGGAACCAGTGGCCTTCCAGATGTTGTTGGACTACAACCTCCATTATCCCGGACCATGGTCATGCTGGCTGGGTCTAATGGGAGTCAGAGTCCAACAACATCTGGAGGGCCCACCGCCTGAGTTAGATCAATTCCTAATGCAAGTATAAAAACGCCATGTTGGCTACACTGTGCGTTTGAGCTCTCTCCCGTGGGTAATAATGTATGTTATATATGCCATTGAATAAGAATGGCACACCAGTGCAGGAGAGGTTCAGATTTGCTTTGTACTGTCCAGGATGGAAATGCACTGACACCACTACAGGATGGGAGCCCAGTTATTCTAAAAACCAACAGAAACTATGGAACAAAGATTAGCCTTTGAAGAGAACTTCTTTTCAAAGTGACTTCCACACACTAGCTTGGTTCACGCTTGCGTGGGCATCACTTTATTTTTCTGCACTTTGTTATATTGTACCTTTGATTACTGGCAGTTGACTGTGTGAACATGCACAGCACCCTCTCACCAGAGATACTGGGAATTTGGGTATCCTTAATATCCAAGAATGAGATAAAAGCTGCAAAAACACCCTCAAAAGGGAGAAAGGGAAGAACGTGTGTCATGCATTGAATCAGGCCCTTGGTCCATCTAGTCTACTGTTGCCCACTCTGACTGGCAGAGGCAATTCAGGGTCTCAGGTAGAGGCCCTTTCCCATCACCTTCTACTTGGTCCTTTGAGCTGGAGATGTGGGGATTGAACATGGAACTGTTTGCATGCAAAGCATGTGCTCTACCCATGAGATATAGTTTCTTCCTTAGGGTGGCCTTTGGACTTCCATCTTTTCCATAAAAGCAGATGTGAATCAAAGTTGAGCTGAGGAAATAAGAACTCACAGGTTGTTGAAGATGGTCCCGTCAGGCCATTTCCAGCCCCCTTTTGATTCTCGGAGGAGGCCAACCCAGTGGTTCATGGGGCCTTTGTCGTGCACTGCAACATTCTGACGATTTAAAAAAGAAAGAAAAAAGGGTTAAAAAAAAAAACATTGTAGAACTGGATTTTCCATATTTAGGATTGCCAACTGACCTGACCAAAAATGGCCTGATGGCTTGTTTGTTTTACCTCTGGGCTAGTTGCCATGTGTGTGTGTGTGTGTGCATGCAAAATCAGAATTTGGGGCTGCTTGCCATATGTTTTTGAGTGAAGCTGGAAAATCAGCAGCACAATGTCTACATAGAACACAGGAAGCTGCCTGATACCAGACTAGTTGTCCATCTAGCCCAATATTTGCTGCTCTGACTGGCAGCCACTTCCCAGGGTCCCGGGTGGATGGTCTTCCCCGTCACACCCGCAACCTGGTCCTTTTAACTGGAGATGCCAGGACTCACACCTGGAGCCTTCCATATGCAAAGCATCCTCGCTCTACCACTGAGCTTTGGCCTCTTCCGTACATGCTTGAACTGCATGGCCTATGCACATGCGCTAAGGATCTCAGGACTTGTTGAGTCAGACCCAGCACATCATTTCACATGCTGTCTCATGAGAGGCTGCAGTGTGCATGAATACGGCTGCAGTGTGCATGAATATGTCCTCCGTAGCCACCCCTCACCATCTGTGGAGCCAAAGCTGGTAGTCATAGAGCTAACCGGCAGTGGCAGCTATCTGGCACAGCACACCCAGCCCCACACAGTAATTTTAAAGGTGCTGCGCGAGATTATCCAAACACCAAATGGGGGTGGAGGGTGGGGTGGGGTCATCTAAAACTCGGTCAAATGAACTGAAACTTGGTATGCAAGTTCCCATGTAGGTCTCCACAAGGTGCACTACCGAAAAGACTTCTTCAGTAATTTTTAAAGGGGCTGTGTGGGATCATTCAAACACCAAAAAGTGGGGTGGGATTTAAAAATTGGCCAAATGAGCTGAAACGTGGTATGTGCTAGCAAGCTGTCTTCGGGCAGGCAGAGCGGGGGACACTTTTGGGAACGGGCAAATGGCACAACACCCCCCTCCCCCAGTGCACAGACCAATCGTGCAGAGGCCACTGATGTAGCGGTGGCGTGAGGGATCACAGGATGCCTACTGTGCTGGGCGGGTTTCTGGAATATATGCCTGAGCAGCCAAGGGAGGGGGGGAAGCAAGCCACACTCTGAGGATTGTTCAGCCGATCATCTGTTGGGCTCACCAGCCACGCACTACAGGTGACTAGCCATGCAAAACAACCCCCAGTGCGTGGCTAGTCACCCCTTGTGGCTTAGCGGGTCAGTTCAAACAGCACATTAACCCACTCTCAGTTGTTGAGTGTGGGTTGTTGAACCATGGGTTGTGGTTGAAATGTGGGTTGTCATGTTGTCTGAACCCAGCTGCGCTAACAAACTATGGTTTGTTAACCACAAAAAAACCATGAAGAGAACCCCTGGTGTGCTGTTGGCTTGTGGACTGTGGGTTGTTCATAGTCTTGCTTACACTTCCACACCCCTATCCCTACACACACAGACCCACACATACACACTATTCATCAGTCACCCATTCGCCCTACACACATTCACACACACATCCATCCAATTCTCTCTTCTTCCCCTCTAAGCCTGATTGCCATGCAGGGAATGATTGGGGGGTGGGGTGGGGGATGCAGCATGGGAGAGGAGGGTTAGCCCTTTCCTCCACAACTGTGACTCTCTGAACATCACCTCCATGTCACAATTAGGCTTAGGAAAAAAAGGCCCCATTCATGTAAATGGGACTATTTTTCTGAAGCCCAATTGCCCGTCCATGGACAGGATCCAAAGGTGCCACAGGCTGGATGTTCCTCAGCCCCACTTACAGCCAGAGAACTTTCTCTAAGTGCCTCTTCACTTGTTGCTAAACTGCTGGAAGGTGGTAATTCTTAGAGCAGGGAACTGTTTTATGATGTACTAACTTTCACACCAAAGACACCGGAGGTGGAGCACGAACTGGAACAGTTAGTGGACTGTGCAAGCTGCCTGCCGCACACCAATGACACGCAAGAGGGCCGAAACACATCGAGCTGCCTGGGGGAGCACAGCTGTGAGGTAACAGCGGGGTTTTATCAGAGGGAAATTGTGAACCAGCAAACGTGCTGGCATGGGTGCCATGCTGCAGAACCATTTTAGCCAGTCCTTCTCTTACCAGTTTCTCTAAGTTTTCAATCACGGCCAGGGAGGCCCCAAGCGAGGAACAGTGGTGCTGGCCAACATCCCAGGCTCCTTCCAGTTCCACGATGTGATAGCAGTTCCCTTGGTTCATGATCCAGCCAGGGGCGCAACAGCGGGTGGCAGCGGCCGGCAGGTCAGGTTTAGCCCCTGACAACAGGAACCAATGTTTTTATTGTCACTTCATAGCATCCTGCCTATTTTTCAGGAGCTCAAGGGGTAAACAGAGCCACTGTCCTTTTGGATTCTCTCCGCCGCCTCCCCACTGAAATGTCTAGTTGATCACAATGTGTGTTGTGATGTCATGAGGCCAGAGTATCAGCGTGATGACATCACAAGTTAATCATTTTGTTCATTCCACGTGGCTGAGGTGACTCAGCGAGGCTCCCTCTGTTGGCTCAGCTGGGATCAGCTGTCATTCGGCTTTCTTTCCCAGGATCAGTGGAGGCTGGTGGCTCCAATGTCAGTGGGGTGGCAAATTCACTCCGGGTTTCAGTCAGAACCAGTCAGAACTCTAAAGGAGCTATCCTCATGCTGTGGTTGTTCCACCTGGTCATTATATGTTAATTATGTAACAGTAGGAAAGACTTGAATAGGAATATTAAATAAATTAACATCAACAACAAATCAAATACTGTTACACAATGAGAAAGTGGAATAATCACTTCCACACGTAGGGGACAGTTCTAGGAAGGAAAGATCTTAGGCTTCTGTTCCCAGATAACCATTTTCAGTTCATTTATTGTTCTTTTTATATTCTTTTCCCTAAATGAGCTCATGCTAGTTTCAGATAAAAGGGAACCAATGGTTCTCTTTTCCTCAGTGATTTATTTTATACCACAGTTCCATTGGTCATGATACGCGAGTGGCATGAATGAACCCGGACGAGTATGTAGGATGTTTCTGTTGCAAAACCATTCAAGTGCTTTCATGTAAAACTGACATCAATTCACATTTAGATATTTTAGGATTGTGCAGTTAATGTTTCCCAAAGTTATCACAGTAGGGGTGGGGGTTGTGGGGAGAAGGGAACAATATTGAAAGAAGTAATTTATTCAGCTGCACATTAAACGTCATATTTTTCTCCTATGCCCCCAACCTGAAAATTATACAAAGTTATTTTTGGTTTGATTTTCAAAAGCAATCGCTGCAAATTATCAGACTATTTATTGGCTTTGTGAGAGGATAGAAGGGAGGACTAAAAACTCAGCTGTCCTAAGCTGAGCGAATGGTGCATGCCGTCCTTCCTACATGGTTTTACAGGACTATAAGGAACACCCATGATATGTTCAAAACCACACACATTAGAAAGAGGGGTTCTGCGCATGTAAACTCATGATAAAATAGACACACCTGCTATTTTCAAACTCAACCATGTGTGAAGCGGTGCTAAATATTTGGTTAAATAAAGCAACTGTAGGTAACGGATATTGAACTTTTTAATGGGAATTCCTCTACTTTTGTAACTAGATTTGTTGAACTGCACAGTTGTTTTCTACTCACTTGTAAAAACAAAGATGGTCGTTGCCAAGCCCGCAATCTGGAGGATGAACAGTACCAGAACGATCCATGTGTTTTGGCCCCTGGAGTTTGACTGCCTGCCTGCAATGGGTGACATAGTATACAATTAAAATAAAGTTATTCAAATTACTTGGTTGGTTGTTCTGGGGACCAAGGCCATAACCCAGCACCCAGAGGGCCCAGAAGAAGAAACAGAACTCTGCAGATAGACAGTGCAGTCCCAGTCACTTCCATGATACAGCAAACTCTGTGCACATGGAGCATCATGTGGTGAACCGGCTCCAAAGGCTGCAGTTTGGAGTTGTCCAAGCATCCTGCAAGTCCATTGCTGGCAATGGTGAGACGCAACTCTGGAGCACTGGCCCCTTTCTCCTGCTTTTGCCAACAACCGGAGAGCCTGAGGAGGGTTTTCTTACCTACAGTGGCTATAGCACTAGATCATACCCAATGCAGAGTGCAGGGGTCCCCCACATGGCGCCGGTGAGCTCCATGGCATCTGTAGGGACCTCCAATGGAGCCTGTGAAGTGCCCCATTCCCTGCCTCCTTCAAAAAAATATTTGTAATAAAAAACTTGAAAATCATTGGGTGCCAGGTTCTCCTTCCTGTTCCTGACCCTGCTGCTGATCAGCTACTCAGTGGGCAGGAGGAGAAGGAAGGAGTTGCTTCCTGGCCCCATCCACTCTTCTTCCATCTACACAGACCTCTCCCCTTTGGTCCCTCCCTCTCTCTCTCTCTCTCTCTCTCTCTTTCTCCCCAATACCAAACTCCTGCCTTGCTATTTCTCCCCCTGCAACACCTTTCTTCACTATGTATCTCCCTTCCCCATCCCTGGCTTCTCCTCTCTCTCTCTTCCTAGCCCCTAACCTTGCTCTTTCTCTCCCACTCATCCCTTTATCTTGCTGTTTCTCTTCACTCCCAGTCTCACTATATATCTCCCCACCCACCACCTCTTTCCCTCATTGTTTCTCCCCGCTCCCTGCCTCCAACCCTTGTTCTTTCTCTCCCCATCTCTCTACCTCGTTTTTTATCCCCCTTCCTAGTTTCTAGCCTCACCCTTTCTCATCCCTCTACCCCTTTGCCATGCTATTTCTGCCTTCCTTCCAGCCTCTACCCTCACTATTTCTCTCCCCTGCCTTTTGACTAGCCAGGCCCCCACAGCAGCCATTATGGGAATAGCCACATCCTCCATGGGAGCCACTTTGTGGTGGTGCCAACAGCCCTTTCTCAAATTCCCAAATGTGCCCATGGGCCCAAAAATTTTGGGGACACCTGGTTGAGCGCATCAGCCTTCTGTCTCTAGAATCTGCAGTAGGAATGTTTTCATACAGGAGGTTGAAGCTGCCTTTCAGATTCTTTTGCTGTATTTACTTGGAACCCCATTGACTGTTAATGAAGAAGAGGGAGTGCAAGGGAGGCATTTGCAAGGTAGGCAAATTTAACATTTGAATAACAACCGGACTGAATGGGGAAAACAGCCACTTTAAGCCTCTTGCATGAAAACGCCCTAGGATGGTCAGTGGTTTTTGAACTTCCCAGAAACCCCAGGGTTCTGCAATGCAATGACCCAACGAAGCCCCAAACAAGCTCCACAATCCCTTGTTGCGACAGGCAGGGCTTTCTGGGCAGAAAAGTAAACATATAGAAGGAAATGAATCACTGCCCAGGGTGCTTCCCAAAGTCCAGCCTGGTGGACATCTAGCTTACTAGTGACCTGTCTTGACCGACCTTTCTTTCTTTCTTTCTTTCTTTCTTTCTTTCTTTCTTTCTTCCTTCCTTCCTTCCTTCCTTCCTTCCTTCCTTCCTTCCTTCCTTCCTTTCTTATTTATTTATTTATTACATTTATATCCCACCTTTTTTCCTCCTTAAGGAACCCATGAGTGGGAGCCCATGGGGAATGAGGGATGCCTGTGGGTGGCTTAGTTAGACAGGTGGCGGGAAGGCCTGGAGTGCCAGGACCTTAGACAGCTTCAAGCAGACAGCTTGCTCCACCAAGGTCTGAAGCTTACCTGAGGTCTTTTATCCGACTTTGGGCCAGTGAAAGCTGGTGGCTCCAATTTTGGTGAGGCTGTGAATCCATTCAGTCAGAGCCAGCCAGAACTCTAAAGAAGCTATCCGAGGTGTTGAACCCCACTCCCAAAATAGGTTCAGCACCTTGGATAGTCCCTTCACGGTCCTGGCTGGTTCTGACGAAAACCCAGAATGAGGACCATTACACCCTCCTGCTCATGTTCTTCAGCAACTGTTATTTAGAAGCTCATCCAGCCATGCAATACTTAGCAAAGCATCTTACCTTCTTCCTTGTTTTCTTCCACGTTCAAGTAAGCCCACTGTTCAATTGGCATGAGCTTATCCATATCGTCATTCCTGTCAAGAGACTCTCCTTTGAAGGGCAAACAAAAATGGACAGTGAACTCTGGCTGAACCTGCCACAGCAATAGAAAACACCCTCTCTGGGGGGATTTTCTAATCCCTCTGCCTTTCTCCCACCTGTCTTCCTCCAGACTATAACTCCCATCATTCACAGCTTCCATGGCCAATGGTGTGTTGGCTGGGGGTGCTGGGGGTGTAGTCCAACACATCTGGAAGGTGGCAGGGGTTGGAGGGGAAAGGCTGTTCTAATCTGCTCTAACAGGGTTCAGATGGGAGTGCTAAGCAGTGAGATCATATCTGGGATAGGGCCAAATTCCAATCTGGGAAAGGTCTTGGGGGCTGCATTCCATCTGTGGGCAGGGCCAAATGCAAACTGGGCAGGGCCAAAGTATTTTCTTTTATCAATTTAAAGCCCACTCAGAAGTAAGCAGTCAAGGCTTCTGCATATGTACTCAGGACTGAATCACTCAGCAGAAGTCTCAAACAGCATCCCAAGTACCACGCCTCTGTATATCTACTCAGAAGTAAGCATGAGCAGCATGTCTACTCAGAAATAAGCAGGACTGCACTTTCAAAAAGCTGCACTTTCAAATACCACCCACCTGGTAGTAAGCCCTATTACTTATGTCTGAGTAGGCATGCATAGGATTGCACTGTGAGAGTTTTCAGAGTGTGCTTTGGAACTAAAGTGGCTTGGCTGTACCTGCTTGCTTGTTACCTGTTCACCTTGTACCTTTGGAAACAAACAGATATTACAAAGCATGCTCATGCCGATATAGTTGGGGGCCATTTGTGCAAGGAAGGAGGCTCCTGTGCATGGATCCTTAGCTTGTCATGGGACTTTGTGTCCAAACAGATATTGTGTGTGAGAGTTCCCAGCATGATCCGACAGCCAGGAGCACACATGTATCAGTGGAGGCTGGTGGCTCTGATGTCAGTGGGGTGGGGAATCCGCTCTGGGTTTGAGCCAGAACCAGTCAGAACGCTAAAGTTCTGACAAGTTCTGACTGAAACCTGGAGTAGATTCACCGCCCCACTGACATCGTAGCCAGCAACCGCCACTGACATGCATAGTCCTTTTTAAAAAGCTGAAATCATATTGTATGTGCACGTGTGTGTGGATGTGTATTGTCCCCTCTTCCCCAAACAGCTGATGGGAGTGATTTTATCTCCCTCTGAAGGGCTATGCATGCATATGGTTGGATCGGGACCACTAAGTCTCCAGAGTTCTGTCCCACAAGGGTTATATAAAATTGCCCTGGAATTTTTCACTACTTGACAGAGTGTGAAACCATAAAATAGCATTATAATAAACTACCTTCTTACTTCCAAGCCTTTATCTAATAGTGCCTGTACATTTTGCTCCAGAATTATCATCAGTTATGCATTTTGGACACTCTGGGCCGGTTCAAACAATCAAAAAAATATTTTGATTGTGCGAACCATGTAATGCCACACTTCTTCACCTTTACCTTTGAAGGCAGTCGCCGTGTTTGAGTAGCCTACAATGGCAGAATCTGCTGGCTTTGATTCTGGAAAACCGCCCTCCCAGCTGCAGAGAAAATAAAGACAAAACCCTCCAAAATATATACTACCAAAACAGAGTTTGAGCTTTAAACAATATCTCACTGAAGAATGGCAAAACAGTGAAATTTTGAAATGGCATAATAATATGAGCTGATTTATTATTTGTAGGCTGCTTCTCCTCAAGGAACTTCTGCTTCCAAAAATAGTCCCCAAAAGACAACAGCAGCAAAATCATTTTTAAAAATAACAGATAAATACATTTTCAATCAATATACTGTGTCAGTGAATAATCTCCATAGCAATATAACATCCAAATGTAAGAATATACCAATGAACTGTTAAATAATTTAAAAAATAAGAGTAATAATTCAGAAACAGTCACAATGTTTACTGTTTTTCCACTCAGCACCATACTGCGAGTGTCTGCTTGACTGGCTGTGACAGCTCGATGAACGTGACCTACTTTCCCTGCAGGAAGAAAGCCAAGGCAAGGGGAAGATCAGCCTGGCCCCAGCCACCAGCCAGAGAAGGAGCAGCTGCAGGGAGCTGGCTTCCCATCTCCCTCCCTGCCAGAGAGAACTCGATGCTCTGACAGCCAGTTGCCTGGGATTGCAGAAATGAGGGGAAGCACTCTCTGCAGGCTGCCACCAGCCAGGGGAACAAGGGCTGTCAGGCTGCTCTTCCCCTGCTACAGCAAGGGGACGATCAGCCTGGCCCCAGCCGTTGGCCAGAGAACAATGAGCTGAGGGGCGCTTCCTTCCCTTCTCCATACCAGAAAAATCTCAGGCCCAGCCGCCAGTTGGGGAAGGAAACTCTGGCCTCAGCTGCCGGCCAAACAGCTGGCAGGGAGGGTGCTGTGGCACTCATGTCCTGCTTGTGGGTTTCCTGTGAGCAGCTGGTTGGCCACTGCGTGAACTGAATATGGGACTACATGGACCCCTGGCTCTGATCCAGCAGGTCTCTTAGAATCATAGAATCATAGAATAGTAGGGTTGGAAGGGGCCTACAAGGCCATTGAGTCCAACCCCCTGCTCAGTGCTCTTCTTATGTTCTTACCGCCTCCCTCAACCTGAGGCCCTCCAGACGTGTTGCGCTACAGTTCCCATAACCCCACAGCCAACTTTATGGGAATAGTAATCCAAAACATCTAGAGGGCCCCAGGTTGAGGGAGGCTGGGCCAGCAGAACAAGGGCTGATGGGAAGGGGTACGTGTGTGTTTTGGTATTGTTGTGATCTGGAGTGTGATGTAGTGGTTAGAGGATTGGATTGGGACTTCGGAGATCTCGGTTCTAATCCCCATTGGCTATGTAGCCCACTGGGTGATTTTGGGCCAGTCACTGACTCTCACCCTAACTTCCCTCACAGGGTTGTTGTGAAGATAAAATGGAGAGGAGAAGGATCATGTAAGCTGCCTTGGGTTCCTTGTAAAATGAAACAAAAGGCAGGATATGAATATAATAATAAATAAAATATGTCGTAAGCTGCCTTACAGATCATTCGGTTGAAAGGTGAGGTTTAAATATCCAAAATAAAGCAATAAATAATCTCTCATCATCATAATCGTGCATCAGAGTGGAGTACTTACGCACTCAATGGGCTTCCAGTCCCCTAGACAGGAAAGAGAGAGAGAGAGAGAAACACATTTCATTAATGTATTGTATTTTCCTAAAAATGATCAAATAAGAATTAACCACTTATTTTATATATGGTAGGCCTATCCACAAAATAAAAGGGACCTTACTTGATTCTTAGCGTGCATTTTAATTGATTGAATTAAATCAATCCAATCAATTAAAAATTATTGTCGGGGGGGATTTTTTTTTTGTCTTTTAGATGATGTCACAAGAAGCCCCAACTATAAAACTGATCAGATGAATACCTCTCACGCATTCACTGAACACTTGAGAAGGGAGCCAGAGTGTGCCCCCAAGCCTCGCCCCCAGTGCTGAGGCACCCACTGGCCATGCCCCTCTGATGGCCATGCATAAGCTTTAGTTTGAAAGGGCCCTGTGCATGTACGGCGTTCGTAGGGTTTATTCTCACAGTGAGGAACTCAGGCTGTACATTTTTACAGTCCTTTCAGACTAATGCTGTATACAGGGGTGCCAGAAAGGTGGGTCCAACAGGCACGTCAATGCCAGGACAGGGCTCCACCCCCCCCCCACATGTCCACTAACCATGTAGGGACATTTTGTCTGAAAGGCTCTGTGGAAGAGACACTCTCTGTTTTGTGTGAAAGAAAGGAGAATGCCCTTTCATTGTGTTTTACTTGCTGGTTCTGCACTTTTTTTCGCTATTTTGCCATTTTACCTTGCTTGTTTTATGATATTTTAGTGTTCTATATTGTAAGCCATCCTGAAGCCATCTTGAAGAAAGGAGTAGAAATTCAACAAATAAATCATATGTATGTACGTGCACTGCTAGGGAAAGAGGAAGGCAAAAGGAAGAGGGGCCGACCAAGGGCAAGATGGATGGATGATATTCTGGAGGGTTGTATTCGAATCCCTCTTTTGTGGATTTGTACTTGTATGATGCTGATGCTAGGGAAAGTGGAAGGCAAACGGAAGAGGAGCTGACCAAGGGCAATGTGGATGGATGATATTCTGGAGGTGACGGACTCGACCTTGGGGGAGCTGGGGGTGGCGACGGCCAATAGGAAGCTCTGGCGTGGGCTGGTCCATGAAGTCACGAAAAGTCAGAAGCGACTGGGCGAATAAACAACAACAATGTACGTGCACACACACACGACACTCCCTAGTTCTTCCCTGAGTGATCCTTTGTAGTCCATTATAAAAGCTGGGATGTGCTGGGAATATTGCAACCTCGTCTGCAAGTTACTGGAAAGGTGCAGTGTTGTGGTTAGTTAGTTCGTGGGAGTTTTGACCACAGCTAGCCTTAGGATCTCTATAGCCTACAGTGTGGCTTCCTATGATTTCTTCCTTTTGCTCCCCCATTCCTTCCCCATCTCTCTCTCTCTCTGACTTCCACCATTGCTGGGAGCACACATGTTTGCTCTCTCACTCCTGCCTGTCTAATAGATCCCAAAATGGACTGAACAAGCTCTCTTAAAACCCTATGCTGTGCTTGCATTGTATATGCAAGAATATTTGTGAGTAAAACTGGTTTTCTTTCCTTCATTTGAAGAAAGGTGTAGTCACCTTTTATTGTCCTAAGATAGGCAGTTTGCATGTGGGACCGCTCATTCTGTTTTGCCTTCTGTTTTTTCTCTGCTAATTGCCTTACTAACAGGAGGCATCATTACTAAATAACCCCATCAGGATGGACCCACCTGCAATTACTCAGAACACCCTGGGATACTGAGGCGGAACAGGGAATATTAACAGATTACTGCGAAGAGGAAAGAACAAAGACAAATAACTGGAGGAAAAGAACTCTACATTTTGCCACAGCAGAAGTGCAAGCAGCAGCTCAGACAGTACCTTGTGTCAAACTACAGCGAAATGCCAGTTCACACTGCAGATGGGAAGCTTAAATACCAGCATGGCTTTGATTAAAAGCTGTTCAGTTGACACAGGGTCAAATTAGATGTGACATTAAGTGAACTGTTGAATGAACTGCTCGGGATTCTCTTCCTTTAAAAAACAAAACAAAACCCTAACAGCAGCTGTGGCATGAATGTGTTTGCCTGTTCCATATTGGGGCAGTGGTGCGAGGGGAGGAGAGTTTTAACCCTTTGCCCCCATGCTGTTTTGCTGCTGAAATTCCACTCCCCAAGCTGCTATTGGATCCCCAAACTGCTGTGCAAAATAGCACCTCTCTGTGTTTGGGATCTTCAGTGGAACGACAGTGTAGGGAAAAGGTTTAAACTCGCTCCCCTCCATGCCACGATTGTGATCTTACCAGGGATCCTCTGTGGCTCAGGGCTGGGCCCACCAGGGTGAGGCTGGTGCCTCAGATGCCAGCATGGCAGGGGCAGGGGCAGGGAGTGGTGGCAACGTGTTGGGGAATGGAGCCATGCGTGCCAGACAGCCTGTTCTGTGTCTGCTAAGTTAGGTTGCTGCCTTCAAGTACAGCGGAGGACACTGTCTCATTGCTGGTGGAAGTTAGATTTAACCGCCAGTCCAGTCAGCTTCTGCACAACCTTGTCCTTTGCCTCAGGCAGCAAAATGTCTTGGGCCAGTCCTGCTGTTAGATTGGTTTTAACGGGAGGAGGAAGTCACATCTAGTTTGCTCATTAGAAGATTCTTGTCAAGAAATGATTCCACCCTTTTGGATTCCAGCTGATGCCTTTTACAGTTTTACAGGCGATGGATACCATAACATATGTACAAGCTTTGTTTTTTGAATAATGCTTTGTGCTGTTTATGGTACTTTGTTCTAAACGCTTACGCTAATTAATTTGCTTTGGCTCATGCCTAAAACAAATAAACTGAATGCTGCATGGAGATAATTCTGCTTTTTGGAGGGGGGAGAGCAGCGTTAAGTGGTATAGTCCAGCCTTCCCCAGCCCGATGCCCTCCAGATATGTTGGACTACAACTCCCATAATTCCCAGCCAGCATGGCCCTTTTGGGCAGTAGCACTTTTCTTTCCAATATGGTGCCATGGAGGAAGCAAGGGCTACAGGGTTGGTTGAATTCTGATACTGCAGCTGTGACATTTTCTATCAGACATAGCAGCTGTTATTGATGCCTAGCCTCATGGCTGACTGTATTGGGCCTCTTTGGGAGTTGCCCTTGAAGATTGTTCAGAAGTTTCATCTAGTACAGACACTGGCAGCCCACCAACTGAAGAAGGTGACAAAATGAAAGGATGGTATACCAGGGCTTGGGCTGACTTCTGGGCACCATTCCTGGTGATGATTTTGACCTACCTGGTTTTCTGACTTTGCTGCCTGGTTTCTGGGAACCACAGTGTGTGACACATGATCCCAGGATTTTCTGCAGACTGAACAAAGGGATGTTTGATCCTCCACACAGAAGAGATTTAAGGCTTCCTTGTGTATCTCACACACACTCTCAGCTGATTGTTTAGTTTCATCCACAGTCATCAATCTGGTGGTCCCTTCCATTTTCCCATGAGGTTCTGTACAGCCAGTTTTATTTTTCAGAAAAACATCTCGGCAATTAGAGCAGGTGACTTTCTCCTTTAGCTCTTCTCCCCAGGATCGGCTGGAACATGCTTGACAAAAATTGTGCCTGCAGGGTTGAGTGGCTGGGTGTTGACAAGGCTCCAAACAGATTGAACACACCATTTCTCCCTTGGGATAGTTTGGAGCATTTGCATCCGCCATGCCTGCTGCTCAAGAAAGAAGAGGAAAGAAAATCTTACATGTCAAGCAGGGGTTGTATTAGATGCACACACTGTAAGTTGGTTAAGTTAGGAGGGCCTTTCCAGGGGATAAAAAAAAGGAACCCCATGCTGTTCCAGTATTTTTTCCCTATAAAGCTAATAGTAACTGTATGGGGGGTGGGGTGGGGGGACTTAGATCAGAGAAATGGTGCATGTGGAAGAAGCGAAGTACCATTTTCTTGACTCTGGCTGGGTTCAGACAACTCAGACAAGGACTGAGTATGGGTTGAGTGTTGGTTGTTGTGAACTGTGGGTTGCTGTTGAAACATGGGTTATTGTGTTGTCTGAACCACCCATGATAACAAACCATAGTTTGTTAACCACAAACAGCCCACAGTTCAAAACCCAACAACAAACCATGGGTCCTCTACTGAAGAAAAACAGAGAGAACTTCCTTCAGAATTACCTACTATTTGGGGCAGGGGGAAGTGTGTCACTATCCAACAGCCACCCCCATTCAAATCAAGAGTTTCCAGCTGTTTCCTATCCATTACCTCTCTCTGAAGAAACATAAACCAACCACCCTGGGCCTTCCTAACAAAATGAAATGACTACGCAGCCATAACTACACCACCATTACCCATCTCAAAGGAATTTCTGGACTTCCAGACTAGCTTTCAAAAGGCCAGCAACTTCTCCTGAAGGGGGAAAAAGGGGTGAATAAATGGACAAGTTAACAAAGAAATTGAAAACATCGCTAGTAACATATCTCAAAGTTGTTTCCCCAACACCAATGCAAGTTCCATCTCTAGATTAAAACTATTGTGCCCCCTTTTTTGCTGTTCTCATTCAAACCATCACCTTTAGCAAAACAAAACAAAAATGGTACAAGCATGGCGATCCTTTAGGCTTCCAGCTTCATTCTTCAGTTTGACAAGGGCAAAGCATTCCACAAAACCAAACAGCCCCTCCAGTTCCCACACTTGGCAAGTCTCCAAGATACCCTACCCAAGTTCCCCTGACACAGCAAGGTCAGGATACGACAATTCTACTTTGTGACATCAGTGCTGCATTACAGAAGGATTGGTGCCAATTCACCATAGATACCCCAAACACATTTTTAATTGTCTGTGTGCCCCATTAGCACAGCCAGTAATCAACCTTTTGTTGTAGTTGCCATCCCAAACACACACACACACACACACACACACACACTGATTCTTTGCAAAGTCACATTCCTAGTGAATCCAAGTATCTAAAACCCCTGTTGTTCCAGAGTTCCCAAAATAATTCCCCAAATCAATGAAACATGCCAAATGCATCCGGAGAGCACACATTTTCTTTGGTGGCTCTGGCTTCTCTTTGTCCTAGGGTTGAGCCCAGTTCCATGTCTGCAGCCGGGCAAAGGATCTCCATGCACATTTCCATCAAGACCAAGGGCCGATCTCCCCTTATGGGTTTTTTCACTTCAATGAGGTTTCACCACCCATCTTTCACATTACGCAGTACCCACCTTGAATTGGAACCGGAATTTCCCACTTCCATGCTCCCACTTTCAATACCTTGATATCCCAGTATTTCCCCTTAATGTGCTCTGATTTTCCACCTTCACTACCGTATCTGGTTGTAGACCCCTCCCCTGCCTGTCCATAAATGGCGGTGTTTGTATTTCCCTCCTGTCCAATCACAGCTCTCAATGGCCCCATGTTGTCTTCCGGGTACTGATCACATAGCTTCCTCAGCACTCAATGTTTCCTCAGCAACAAGCAAAGGGCTGGATGTGCGCACGCTTGTCTGATCTCGAAAGCTAAGCAGGGTCGCCCCTGGTCAGTAGTTGGATGGGTGACTGCCTGGGAATCAGGCTTCCTGCATTGAGCAGCGGGTTGTTCTATCCCTTCAAATGAGACTAAGTTTTGCCCAGTTCTATCCCCTGCTTCAGGTTTTGTTTTTTTTAATTAAGGTGTTATCTTCGAAGAATTGTGGCTTCTCTGTGATTTTTTTTTTCCTAATTCAGGCATGATCTTCAAAGATTCAAAAATTTGAAGATTCAAAGCTTCAAATCTTCGAATTTTCAAAGATCATGCCTGAATTAGAAAAAAAAAATCACGGAGAAGCCACAATTCTTCGAAGATAATGCCTTATTTTTTTAAAAAACAAAACACTGAAGCAGGGGATAGAAGGGGGTAAAACTTAGTCTCATTTGAAGGGATAGAACAACCCCCTGCTCAATGCAGGAAGCCTGATTCCCAGGCGGTCGCCCATCCAACCACTGACCAGGGCCAACCCTGCTTAGCTTCTGAGAGCAGACAAGCACGCGCACATCCATCCCTTTGCTTGTTGCTGAGGAAGCTATGAGATCAGTACCCGGAAGACGACATGGGGCCGTTGAGAGCTGTGAGTGTGGTGGGCATGGAATCAGCAGAAACAGGAAGAGTTACTGATCCTCCAATGATAGCTTCCTTCTTTAAGAGCAGGAAAACAGCACAGTGCTCGAATGTGAACCGAGCTCGCGCATTCCATGAAGCACCGCAACGGGGAAAATGGGTGAGTGTGGATAATCACGTTTTAATGCAAGAACGTTTAACCCAACAGGACACCGAATTCATTGTGATGGCGGGTGCAATGTAGATCGGCCCCATGGTCTCTGGCTCCCTCTTCCAGTTGATCCAAACTGTGGCCCTAAGTCTTGCCACAAGTCTTTATCTTCAGGTATATGGTTCTACAGGATTAATTTACTCAAACCAGCTCCCCCAAATCTCCCTTTCTCTCCATCATCCCAGTCGCTTATGCAAGGCATGATCCCAAACTGGGGCAGATACATTTCCCAGGCTCTTTCACCCCTATAACTGGTGGAGGAGTGGTAAATTTTGACGTGCAGGTGCTCACCATGCGAGTCCCCATAGCCACCTCCCCCGCAAGGAGAGTCTGAAAATGCAGGCAGCTGTGCTGATCCATATCCACAAACAGGTTCTAGCAGTGTTTTCTCCACCAGTAGCAGGTGTTTTGTAGGGCTAATAGGTCTTAATTGCCCATTCAAGGCCAGGCCAGCCCAGCCCCAAAATAATTCGCATTACAACAGAGAATGATATATCTTTGCTGGGAAAATTAATTTCCTCCCAGCTACTGTGAGGATTGCAGTCAGGCTGAGAGAACAGGAAATTTGAAGGGGGGGGGGAGGTAAATGACCCAGCAGTGCATCCCTGCAACCCCTGGCTCTGCTACACCACTGCCTATATCTCCCTATGTTCTCATGGTGCCGCAGTATCAACTTGAATGGCTCAGGAGTGTTGCTGCCCCACCCTCCATTTTGGCTCAGCCACACCAACTCACATTCTCTCTCCAAGAAAATTTGCCACAGTTAACATGCTCCCCACTTCCCCAAGTGGTGAGACATTTCAGGGGCCACATTATCTATTTGAGTTTTGGTTTTCTTTGGAGGAGAGAGCACTGGAGACTTACTGTGTTTTTGTAGCATTTAGCTTATTTAGAAATATACAAGTAGAGCATAGGTAGTAGAAGTTAGCAGCATTTAGACTGCTGACAGGATGCAGATCTGCTTCCTCATCTCATGAAGTTTTCTACATGAGGCTTTTAGCCCACCACTTTACCAAGGCGTCTGCTTCTGGATTCTTTGTGGGATTAAAATCAGCTCCTTTACATGTTTTTTTTCCCCTGGGGTTTTCTTTTTCTGCCTTTTTATATGTTCCATTACCCAACCACTAGGTGGCGCTGTGGTATAGAAGAATTGTGCAAATACACCAGAGTTTCATGACACTGTTCACAGAAATACCAGACTTTCCTTGTTAGAACGCCCCCTGCTAAAATGGTTGCAAAGGACGGGAGAGGCCCTGGAGGAGAATGCCATCATGAAAAGCACCCACAAACTACTGTGAGTGAGGAATCATAAGCACAAAATAAATGCCTCATGTAGACAGGCTCCGTATCCCCAGGGAGAGGCACATTGCAGCCCCAAGATGCTCACTGCCTTCTTGCTCACTTCTCTCTCTCTCTCTTTCTCTTTCTCTCTCTCTCTCTCTCTGCTTCTGTCTGTCTCAAAGAGTGCTTCTATTGTTATTTAAGAACAAAAGATCATAAGAAGAGCCATGCTGGATCAGACCAGGTTTGTCTCATCCAGCATTCTGTTCACACAGTGGCCAACCAGCTGCCTGTGGGAAACCCATAAGCAGGACATTAGTGTAACAGCAGCCTCGGGCTCATGTTCCCCAGCAACTGGTGTACATAAGCATACTGCCTCTGATACTGGAGGTAGCATATAGCCATCAGGACTAGTAGCCATTGATAGCCTTTTCCAAGTTGGTGGCCATCACCATATCTTGTGGAAGTGAATTCCATAGTTTAATTATGTGCTGTGTGAAGAAGCCCTTCCTTTTATCTCTCCTGAATCGTTTACCAATCAGGTTCATGGGATGACCCCATGTTCTAATATTATGAGAGAGGTAAAAAACATCTTTTGTATTGACTTTCTCCACACCATGCATAAGCTTGTACATTTCTATCATGTCCCTCTAAGCTAAGCAGTCCCAGGCACTGTAACCTTTCCTCATAGGAAAGTTGCTCCAGCCCCTTGCTCATGTGGGTTGCCAGGGCCGGCCTCAGGCGTTTGAGGGCCCTTGGCAAGACACCCTCCATGGGCCCCTCCCTCAGGGAGCCTGCCTTCTCTCCGCCATTGTTACCAGCTGCTCTTGCTCTGCATTTTCTTTCTCACCATTGCTACCATTTGCTTGCTTGGCAGGATGGGAGTCAGTGTGTAAGCAGGAAGTGGCATCTCCTGCTCCTTCTCACCACCACCATTCTCTGGGCCAGGGCAAGTGGCAGGTGAACAAGCAGGTTGCAATGGTGAAGAGGAGGAGCAATTCCAGGGGTCCCTTCTCAGTGGGCCCCTGTTGAGGCCTGGGCCCTTGGCAGGTGCCCAGCCATGCCCACCCTTGATGGTGGAGCTGTTGGTTGCCTTTTACTTCACACACATAAACTGTCCATCAGACCCTCCCCTTGACTGAGGGAGGGGAAGTTGCATCACTTTCCAACAGTGCATCTCCCATTCAAAGCACTCAAGAGAGTCCTCAGCTATTTCCTGACCACTTAGGTTCCACTGAGGAAACTTCAGCCAACCATTCCGGGCTGTTAACCAGCGATCTCCTTATGAAAAGGAAAGACAGGAGTCTCTGGCTAGCTGCCCCAAATACTATAATGCATGAAGCAGCCTTCATTTAACCTCAGCTAAAAGGTCAAGCTGTTTTAATTGCATCATACGTGGGGCTGCCTTTGAAAATGCTCCGGAAACTTCAGCTGGTCCAAACAGGGCAGCAAGATTGTTAATGGGGACTGGCCAACAAGATCCCATTACACCAGTACTTTTCCAGCTGCACTGGCTGCCAGTCCCTTTCCAGGCCTGATTCAAAGCGCTAGTATTAATATTCAAAGCCCTAAATGGCTTGGGGCCAGGGTATCTGATCGCTTTCTCCCATATGTACCTGCCTGGACCCTAAGATCATATTCAGGGGTCCTTCTCCAGGAGCCCCTACCAAAAGAGGTAAGGCAGGTGGCTAGGAAAAGGGCCTTTTCTGCTGTGGCACCCCAGCTGTGGAACAAACTCCCTAGAGAGGTTCACCTGGCACCTATGTTGTACAGTGCCGGGTGAAGACCTTTTAATTTTCCCCGTCATTTTTAGCATTTCAGCATTCCAGTTTTTTAGCTCTGTAGTCTTAAATCTGCTACTGCATTTTAAATATCTGCACTGCTGCTAGGTTTTACTCTGGTTGTATTTTTATTCTGTAGTTTTAATCTATTATATTGTATACTGTATTTTCTGTTGTATTTTTGTGGTTTTAAGTTTGTGAACCGCCCAGAGAGCTTCGGCTATTGGGTGGTATAAAAATGAAATAAATAAGTAAATACAATTGTGTGTTGTTGTTTTTAAATAGTCCTATACTTACAAGCTGCTCTGGGCAGGGCAAATGATCACCTGGGACCAAAATGAGGAGTGAGAACTGTAAATAAAACAATAAGTAATACAAAAGGAGGGGAGGTAGACAGTGGTATGGCTAAGGCTACCCATAAGATTGCATGATAAGTAAATAATACATAGAACCATAGACTTGGTAGGGACTTCGGAGGTCCTTGAGCCTGTCCCCCTCCTCCCTGCTCAATTATTGGAAGACAACAGAAAGGCAAAAAGCCTAAGGTGGCTGATTGGCTGGTCATTTGGAGCCATTGCTTCTGGAGCAAAATGTGGCCAGCTCTAGCTCTGTTGGGAGGGAAGGATTGTGAGTGTTTTGGGAGAGGGGACCACAACACTTGTGGAAGAGCGCTTGCTTTGCATGCCAAAGGTCCCAGGGTCAGTCACTGACCAATCCACTTCAAAGGATTCAGTAGCCAGAAATGTGAAAGACCTCAGCTTGAGACGCTGGAGAGCAGCTGCCAGTCAGGGTAGACAATATTGATCAAAATGGATTTATGGACATTTCAACGTGAGGCTTTTATCCCACACCTTTACCAAAGCTTCTGCTTCTGGATTCTTTGTGGGATTAAGAACAGCTCCTTTACACACATTTTTTTTTTCCAGGTGAGGTGTGTGTCTTTCTATATGTTCCATTAAACAAGCACTAGGCGGTGCTGTGGTATAGCAGAATTGCACAATTACATGTGGGTTCTATAACACCATTTAGAAAAAATACCAGACTTTCCTCATTAGGAAAAAATATGCGATAATGGTCATGGGAGAGGCCCTGGAGGAGGAGGACATCATGTAACAGACCCACAAACTACTGTGAGTGAGCAATCATGAGCACACAACAAAAGCCTTGTGTAGAGAGGCTCTATCATTTCATTTGGAATAAAGCAGCTTTCTGTGTTCTTCAATCCAATGCCTCACTCTCACCGCAAAGCTCCTCCCTCCATCATCTCCTCACAGATACTCAAACTCATACAACCCACACTACAGAGTACTACAGAGGCCTGTAGACAGATTGCCCCAGGGGACTCGAGCAGATGTTCTATAAGGGACAGTAGTCCCGCTGTAAGCCAGTTCTTTCCTGATCTTCCAATACAACATTCAGATCTTGGGTGACAAACACAACCCTCCAATTGCTTCTCCCCCAAAACAATCCCATTCAACACAGTCTGCTTCATTGTAGCTGCCCTTCATTTTTCTCAGAGAGAGATGGGCTATAAACATAAATGGGTAAAAAATAATAATTCCTGATCCTAATGGACCCCACAGCTAAGGCACCAGAATAAACATTATAAAGCAATTGTATCCAGTTCTATCTTGAAATCCATGAGGGTAACATAGAAAAATCCTTTAAGACCGATGAAGAAATAAAGGCAGGGCAATGTATGGGAAGAAATGACTTTGATTAAATTGACTGCATACCAGAGAAACCACAATTATTATGAAAAAGTAATGATGGGCTGGCCCAATTTTAAATTATTTGAGCAATTATTTTTAGATTTAGGGCACAATCCTATACATGTTTAGACAGAAAAAAGCCCTACAACTCCCAGCATGCCCCAGCCAGGCTGGCTGGGGCATGCTGGGAGTTGTAGGACTTTTTTTCTGTGTGAATATGCTTAGGATTGTGCCTTTAATCTCTGAACTATAACTATCTGAGTTTAATGTAAATTGATAATTTGCAATGAACCTAACTAGTATTTTTTGTAAAACTGTGCTTCCGTTAGAGGAATGATTAAAACACAATGTAATAACAGTAACAGAAATCACAGTGAGGCTTTTTGCTCCCTCAGTGATTGTAGGGGAAAATGTTCCTTCCAATACATCATGCCCCTATGGCTGCAGTCTTATGCACACATTCCTGGGAGTAAGCTGCATTGGACACACTGGGACATACTTCAGAATAGACACCCATAGGATTGCACTACAATAGTATTTATATAGTGCTTTTGAATATTCAAAGATTTTCATGAGTACTATCTTAATAATACTACACAGTAGGAGACTGGAAGAGAATATCTGGCCCAAGGGCTCTTAGTAGGTTCATGGTAGAGCTAATATTTGAAGCGAGAGCTTTCGGATTTGGATTCTGAGCCACAGTATTTAATGCCTGATTGCCATAGTCTTGTATTTAATGCCTGATCGCTATAGGCAATCAAGAGTTCCATGCAAGCAAGTGGGCTCGCGGGGGAGGGATGAAGTTCTCCATTCCACCTTGGTCAGTCTGCCTGGGTTTCATACTGGCTGCAGAGGAAGGGAAATCCATCCCTCAGTTCTGTCTTGCCAATTTGGTAGAAGGCTCTCTCTTTTTTACTATCCTGCTAAAAGGTTGATATCCTACATTTCCACATTGCCCATGAAGGAGGGGATTTCCCCTCCACTGTGGCCAGCAAGGAAATGCAGGCTACCAGCTTCTTAGGTTGGCTAGTAAATTAATAAAGAAATGCAGCTAGTAATTTTATGGGCATATTTACAAGGGTCTACTATACCATATCATCTCTTATAGGATACTTCTGCGAATAGGAACGTTCTGCTAAATGTTTAGTTCACATGTATCAAGAGCTGGAGTATTTTCTTTAGCTTCCTTCCCTCCCACAAGTATTTACAAATTCTAGTTGACATACCTTTACTTTTATCTTTTAGCCTCCTCAGATCCTCTTAAACCAGTTTATGGGAAACTTGGGCTCCTAGTTGAATACTAGTTTTTTTCCCACGATCTCAGGCCTTTCGCAGATCTTAGCTCTCCAGTCAATGAGTTTTTGTCAGTTCCAACACTTCCCAGGAAAATCAGCTGCTAACAGACATGGGAGCTGCAAAACTAATTATGGGAGCTTGGAGTAGGAGGGTTTATGACAAACAGAAAGGGCTAAATCGGTCTGGCTCGGTTTTGCCAAGGCCAGCAGACATTAAATAACAGAGGGATGTCAACACCAAGGGGGCCGAGGGGCTGTTTGGAGCGACAGGGACAAGTGTGGCCCAAGTGACCTATGGGTGTGGAAGAAGGGAACATTTTAAGGGAACAACTTCAAGTCCCAGGTTGTAAAAGGGAGGATGAGCCAACTTCAAAGGTTCTGAAATTACAAACCTGGATGCAGGGGTTAGTGAGATTGAGTTCCTCAAAATAAAGACAGTACAAAAACAGGAATACATCACAGGTTTTTATTAGTCAGCATTCTGGCTCCTGAAGCCTTACGTTAAAAGAGGATTTGGTCTTCGGCAGGTATGTGCTCCAGTTCCATTCTGAGTAAGAGGTGCCTCAGAATCCTGACAGTTAGTTGATAGACAATTATTTATCCCTTTTGTCTCACAGAGCTGCAAAGACCTAGGAGGTTATTGAGTTGAGCTCCCTGGGCACGATTATCTAAAGTTATTTGTTGGGATTTCACACACACGCACAATCCAAAGATTCTCAAATTAATTTTTTTTAACAAATCTTAACTCATTGTTGTAATACTGCTGGACTAATAAGAGCATCTGATAAGACATCAGAGGCGAGGGTGACAAATATTCATGTAAGCCCCACTGAACTCCCCCAGAGCTGCTTCCAAGTCAACATGTATGCACGTCTTAAATGCGCCAGTCAGAAACATAAGGAAAAGAGCCCAAATGCTAGCAGGTGGTAGGAGGTTAAAAATTAGCTGCCAGAGGTCCTCTCTCCCTCTATTTCCAAGTTATTTTAAAAACAGGTATTTCTTTAAGGAATTGAAATTATCCTTTCATCCCTTCTGTCTGGCTACCTGTGGCATGAAGGTACTATAATCCTCTTAGGGGGCAATACTATGCATGTCCTGGATTGTCTTTGGTTGATTGTTTAAATATTGTTTTTTGTTAAGTTGCCTGTGTGTGTACTTTGTATAATGTATTTTTAATGGTTTTTAATCTTTGTGAACTGCTCAGACAGCTTCGGCTATGGGGCGGTATAGAAATATAATAAATCAATAAAGGCTTAAACAGAAAAAAGTCCTGTAACTCCCACAATTCCCCAGCCAATATGGCTTGCTGGGGAATTCTGGGAGTTGTTGGGCTCCTTCTTTTTTTGGTCTAAACATGCAAAGGACTGTGTCCTTATTCCACTAGAAGTTAAATCATACAAATAAAGCAAATGTGGGGGGTCTATTTATTTCAGTGGCAGAATACCAGATTTTCTTGGAGGGGGCAGGGTGGTGGTGGAGCAGATTAAGCACACACGAAGACCTGATTGCATTGTAATTCCAGTACAGCCTGAGAAATGAGATACACAATGTGAGCATCTCTTTTATTAGAAAGAGAGAAAACGGATGTGAATAAACAGCACAGTAGATATTGAAAGTTTCCAAACAACAAAAGGTAACAACGTAAAATGAAAAAAAAACTATGCAAATTCTTAAGTACAAAATCTACGAAAGTTTCCACAGTACCAAAGTGAGAACAAGAAGAAGCAGCCTCAAAGATGGAAGAAATGAATTCATCCTAACACATTTTGGTTCCAGTCTTCAGCAGGGCACTTTGGACAGTATCCAGCGGGGTGCAACTGGGAAAATTGGTGTGCCAGCTAATGCTACTGGCATTGTGCTAGAGCAGTTAATGCTAGATCAATGTAATTCATGGTATCAGTTGTACCCCATTGGATACTGCCCTTTAAAACAAAGTAACAATGTTTTGGGGGGTTGTTTTTAAAAAAAATGCTCTGTTACAAAGTAATTTTGCATAGAACAGCGTACATAGAAAACACACAAGTGTCACTTTGTTTTGAAGTACCCCAACAAAGATTCTAATCAACATGTGTTGGGCTGAGTAAGTTATAATTTAGTGCAACTAGAGACTCTTTTCTTGTTCGGACACTGGTGCCTTCCTTTTCTCTTCCCCAGTGCGAAAGCACCATGGCATAGGGAATGTGGGGGAGGGGTGACTGTATGGGCACATATTATTCCTCCCTCCAAAAAGGAAAAAGGAAAGAAAGCCAAGTACAAACACACGACAAAGTTATGGCCTGATTTAATTAGTCCATGGAATAATGGGATGTGCAGCTATCATCCAGTAAAAGCTAGGTGTACAATGGGTTAGAACAATTCCAATTAGAACTCTGCCTGGCACAGAGAGTCCAGCGCTTTCTCCCTGCATACCTGGTACTGGGAGGGCACCGCCCGCTTGCTAAGGGTGGTGTGATATGTCAGCGTGTAGTAGGGCATCACAAGGGCCATCAACCTCCTGAACCCTGCATTTTTGACAAGACTGAATGGCTGGTCATCCAACGCCACCGTCTCACTAATGCAGTTGGTGATCTGGTCGGGCGCTGGAAACCTCCACCTTGTGGACCCATACTTTCCCCACCCCATTTCTTCCATGGTGGCCCACCTAAGCCTCTTTGGGGTGAGAGACGGAGAGCTTGCAGGAGTTCCGGCACCACCAACTTTCCGCTTGCCCCTACTGCCAGCCTGCTGGGACGTGGGGGCCTCTTCCCTGAGCAAGACCGATTGAGTTGCCTTAATGTTTTGTTCACATAATCTGCACTTGATTTTTTTGACACTCCAATTTTAAATCCTCATCTGATTCTCTTTGTAGATGGCTCATGTCAGTGAGCCACTGATGAGACTTTGGTTTCTGACTATACTGTTGTAACTCCCTATGAGTGCCTTGAATCAGCTCCTTTCCCTCATGTTTGCTCTGCTCAAGTAGCTGAACTCATTGTTCTTGCTCGTGCCTGCTACATAGCTGAGTATCTATACTGACTCCCATTATATTTTTGACGTTGTTCATAATTTTGTTTAACTGTGAGAACAATGTAAGTTTTTTTACTTTTCCTAGTTCAGTTATAAAAGAAAAACAAAAAGTAGTACTTAGCTCTTTTGTGTCCTTTTTGTTGCCTGCTTGCCTTACTAGCAAAAACTGTGAAAATCACTCCAAGGCCTCCACCTTTGAGGCTAAAAGTAACTCACTTGCTGACTGCCAGCCTCCATGCTAAACTTGTTGCCCTACCCGTTCCACAGCGTGAAGCATTTTTACATGCTTTAATTGCTGACCTGTCTTTTAATTTTTCTCAGTTAGCTGTCCAAGATTTGGCTCCAAAACATGAAAAGAAGAAATAGATCTCTACAGGTTGCATTTTGCATTTTGATTCGCCTTGGCGCTCCCAAGACGGCCGCTTGGTTGCTCCCGAAGCACTCTATCACTCATTTGCCACCGTGCTCCACCAGATGGCACATGTTGGCAAAGAGGGGATGGATATGACAATTCGGAGACATTGGTATGCTCCAAAAAAAATATTATTTTTTGGCCGCAGCAGCCCACGTCTGTACATGTTGCTCAACTTGTCAAACCTATAACATAGGGAAAGTTGTAAAGGTGGAACAAGGTTACAGAGGCCTCTTAGAAGGACCCCACCTGCATTTGTAAATAGACTTTGTTCAGATGTCAAAGCAGGTTGGCTATAAATAGATTTTAGTAATTGTTTGTTTGTTTTCTGGTTGAATAAAGTTTAAGAAATGTTAAAAGAGTAAATAGAGTACTGAAAAACAAATATTACAAAACTAAGTTCAGATACAAGACTGAAATAAATAGAAATTCTTCTAGTAGCTTTAATCGCCATGAGAGCCACCCCAAGCAGAGAGCATAGACTAAGTCCTTATGAAATCATTACAAGGAACCTAATAAGAACACTCACTGCACTGCCCACTGTTGTTGTTGTTGTTGTTTATTCGGTCAGTCGCTTCCAACTCTTCATGACTTCATGGACCAGCCCACGCCAGAGCTTCCTGTTGGCCGTCGCCACCCCCAGCTCCCCCAAGGTCGAGTCCGTCACCTCCAGAATATAGTAGATCTGTTGGTCATTTGATGTGAAGTGGCCCATTCCAGTCCATTTCAGTTCACTGACACCCAAAATGTCTATATTTAATCTTGACATCTCCCCAATAACCACATCCAATTTGCCCTGGCTCATAAATCTTACATTCCAGGTTCCTATGGTGTGTTGATCTTTAGAACATCGGAGTCGTCGATCACCAACAGCACCATCGGCTGCTAGCTGTCCTTTCAGCTTTGAGCTAGCTGCGTCATCACATCTGGGGCTAGTTGAACTTATCCTCTGTTCCTCCCCAGTAGCATTTTGACCATCTTCCAACCTGGGAGTCCCATCTTCCGATGGTATACCGACATATCTCTGGTTGTACTGATCCATTTAGTTTTCATGGCAAGAATACTGGGGTGGGTTGCCGTTTCCTTCCCCAGGGGTACAGTACCACCCACTGTACCTGTTTTAAAATTAGCCCCAAAGTGAAATAGTCAAATATTGTCAGGTATTAATGTATGCTATCAGTAATTTTCAATCACAGGTTAAGAATGCACACCTATCTGAACCAGTGAGCAAACAGCGTTATCTGTTTCAGGTCAGCGACTGAGCTTACATAAAAAAGCACTAAAGAAAATCCACTTTAGAACTATGGGAAGAAAGCCCATACCAGATGCTACTAGTCTGCCACACTGCAGTCAAGCTAGCAAAAATTAACTCCTAGATATATGCTTCCCAGTGTAAACATGCGCCCGCACCTGCCAGCTGATCCAGCCCCAGAAGAGATTACCTCAAGGGACAGAGACAGTGCTCTCAAGTGGAGCGATGCAAGGCTGCCCAGCCCAGAAGCAGACAAAATTGCTGTCCCAACTAGAGATTTCAGAATCCAGATCCGCAGGGCAGGTACCAGCAATCTGACCCCTGAAGCAGATGAAAGCAAGATGCAGACAGCTAATCCCAAGACTGTCAGATGTAGCAGAGACTCAAAAGACGGAGAAGATTTTATGCTTGTATGTGAACTGATGACTAAAGGTTACACAAATTAAGACATTTTGCAATAACGTACTGATGGACCACAAGACTTTGTATGATATACTCCCAAAAGGAGGGAGACAGTTTTGCTTGTTTTTTGTTTTGTCATCATGTCCCAATATATGCTAGAAGAAGTTTGGACTTCACCTGTTTGGGCTTCTCTTTGTTTCCACCCTAGTAGCTACTTTGTAGTTCACTGATGCCATCAAAGGGCCATAATCATGTCCTGCCAATCCGAAGAGACCAGTACAGTTCCGCCCTGCTGACAGAGTTGGCAAATTCCAGCAGCAAGCCTAGCACCAGCTAGCAGAAGACAAAGAAAAGTCAAAGACGTGGACCAAGTGGACATAGCTGATTGTTATGGGTTGCATAACAGCCGGCCTAGTAGCATAAAGAAATCAAATATCTATATATAAAAGACTCAAGCTATGGCAATGCCTTGAAGATTCCTCATGTTTTCAAGAAAAGATTAAGTAGTGTAAAATGATCTGAAGCCTTTTGTGACCAGCAAGAAAGAAAGAAAGAAAGAAAGAAAGAAAGAAAGAAAGATGAACTTGTTCAAAAACGACAGGAGGAACAGAAAGGGAGGTGGGGTTGCACTAGATGTTAAAAATACATATCTCTGCACAGAAATACAGGAGGATGAGCTTGGTAGCTCCATCGAGGGCATCTGGGTTACAATAAATGCAGCAAAGAATAAAAGGAACCTGGTGGTCGGAGTCTACTACCAGCCACCCAATCAAGGAGAAGACGAGGATGAAACTTTTGAAAAGCAAATAGCCAATGTTTTAAGGAAGCATGATGTAGTAGTAATGGGGGACTTCAATTTCCCTGATATTTGTTGGGAGACAAATTCTGCAAAACAGGTCCCCTCCAGGAAATTCCTGACGTGTGGTGGATAACTTCCTTCTACAGAATGTAGAGGTAGGAACTAGAGGATTGGCTATCCTTGACTTGATCCTAACCAACAGAGATGACTTAGTGGGTAAAGTAGCAGTTACAGGAACTCTGGGGGAAAGCGACCATGTTATACTTGAGTTCATGGTTCTAAAGGAAGCAAAAGCCTAGTGTAGCCAAACCTGTACCCTGGATTTTAGGAAAACTGATTTTAATCAATTCAGAACAATGATAAGTAAAGTCCCATGGCAAGCGACCCTAATGAGAAAAGGAGTCCAAGATGGGTGGGAGTTTTTAAAAAAGGAAATTCTCAAAGCACAATTACAAACAATTCCAACAAGAAAAAAAGATGGAAGACAACAGAAGAAGCCAATGTGGCTTCACAAAAAGCTTAGAGATGACCTGAAAACAAAAAAGTATACATATAGGAAGTGGAAGGAAGGCCAAGCAACAAAGGAAGAGTAAAGGCAGGTAGCACAGAACTGCAGGGATGGCGTCAGGAAGGCTAAAGCTGAGAATGAGCTGAGGTTAGCGAGGGATGCGAAAAGCAACAAAAAGGCTTTCTTCAGCTACGTGCATAGTAAAAGGCAGAGGAAAGAAATGGTGGTTCAGCTATTAAATAAGGATGGCAAAACGATAACAGATGACAAAGAAAAGGCAGAGGTGCTCAATTCCTACTTTGGCTCAGTCTTCTCCCAAAAGAGGGTCTATGACCCCCCTGGCAAAGGCGAAGTACAGGCTGAAGGGGCAGGATTGCAGCTTGAGATCAATAGGCATATGGTCAAGGAACACCTAATTACGTTGAATGAGTTCAAATCTCCAGGGCCAGATGAACTGCACCCTAGAGTAATAAAGGAACTGGCAGAAGAACTCTCAGAACCACTGTCTATTCTCTTGGAGAAATCATGGAGGACAGGTGAAGTGCCAGATGACTGGAGGAGGGCTAATGTTGTTCCTATCTTCAAAAAGGGTAAAAAGGAGGAACCTGAGAACTAAGACCAGTCAGTCTGACATCAATCCCTGGGAAAATTCTGGAGCAGATGATAAAGCAATCCATCTGTAAGCACCTTGAAAACAATGCAGTGATTACTCGAAGCCAACATGGATTTGTCAAGAACAAATCCTGCCAGAAGAATCTGATCTCATTTTTTGATCTGGTAACCTCCCTTGTGGACTGTGGGAATGCTGTGGACATAATATACCTTGACTTCAGCATAGCTTTCGACTAGGGATGTTAGAGAATTCCGCCATGGATCTTGGTGAGGCCAAATGCCAGTGCATTAGCCCCACCGAAACCTGTGGCGGAATGAAGCCCCCCACCCACCCCACCCCATGAAAGGCACGCGAAACAGAGCACTTACCCGCCATTAGCTTCTTCATTATAGCCGTGATAGGCTACGTAAATAATTGCGTAGCCTATCACGGCTAATGCGGGGACACCATTTGCATCCTTGCGGAGGCCGTGATAAGATACATAAATATTTACGTAGCCTATCACGGCAAAAAAAAGGAATGCAAATGGCGGCCGCTGTAGCTGCCATTTGCGTTCCCTTTTTTTGCCGCGATAGGCTATGTAAATATATACGTAGCCCATCACGGCAAAATACAGGGACGCAAATGGTGGCAGCTACAGCAGCCGCCATTTGCGTCCCTGTGCAGCCCAGCGGCCAGCTGTCCGGCTGTGGGCAGCCCCAGCCGGCAGCTCCCCGGAGTCGCTGTGGAGTGGAGCCAGCCGGAGAGAATTTCAGGGGGAGGGATGGAGCGCCTCCCCCCCACTGCAAATGTCACCCTTCGAAAAGGTAAGTGACTTTCGTACATCCCTACTTTCGACAAAGTGCCCCATGATAACCTGATGAGCAAACTAGCTCAAAGTGGGCTAGATGAAACATCGATCTGGTGGATCCACAGTTGGCTACAGAATCGGACTCAAAGAGTGCTTATCAATGGGACCGTCTCAAACTGGGGAGAGGTAATGAGTGGGGTACCGCAGGGCTCAGTCCTGGGCCCAGTGCTCTTCAACATTTGTATTAATGACTTGGAGGAGGAGGTGCAGGGAACGCTGATCAAATTTGCAGATGACACAAAATTGGGTGGGATAGCTAATACTTTGGAAGACAGAAACAAAATTCAAAGTGATCTGGATAGACTGGAGCGCTGGGCAGAAAACAACAGAATGACATTGAATAGGGATAAATGCCAAGTTCTGCACCTAGGAAAACTAAACCAAATGCACAGTTACAAGATGGGGAATACGTGGCTCAACCACACTAGTGAGAAGGATCTTGGAATTGTTGTCGATCACAAGCTGAATATGAGTCAACAATGTGATGTGGCTGCAAAAAAGGTGTTACAAAAATTGTGTTCTTTTCCCTGGTAGACTTTCCAATTTGTTTACCAAGAATGAGAGGAGGCAGAGATCTGGTTCAACACTATTTTATTCTGCAGAATAAGGCAACCCTTGGGGCTAACGCTCCAACAAAGGTTACAATCAAGTGATGTGATTCAAAAGTTTATATAGGCAAGACCTTTGGGGCTGTCTTACGCTTGCGCTGTACTAATCTCTTTGTCTAGCTGAGAGGGAAACAGAAGACAGGCAGCACCTTTGACATATCTAGGCATGCGCAGAGAGGTAGCCTTGTACTCTAGTAAACACATTCCTGGCATTCCCGAGTCTCTGATAAGGCGCTGTGTCTTTGTTTAGCATGGCAGTCTCACACTGAGATAAAACAGACATAGCCTAGCTTATAAAACCATGGGATAACAGACATACTACAACTGAAATTTCTATAACAAAGGCAAATGCTATTTTGGGCTACATTCATAGAAGCATAGCTTCCAAATCCCGGAAAGTACTAGTTCCCCTCTACTCAGCACTGGTTAGGCCTCATCTGGAGTATTGTGTCCAGTTCTGGGCACCGCACTTTAAGAAGGATGCAGACAAGCTGAAGAGGGCTCAGAGGAGGGCAACAAAGATGATCAGGGGACTGGAAACAAAACCTTATGAAGAGAGACTGAAAGAAATGGGCATGTTTAGCCTTGAGAAGAGAAGACTGAGGGGAGACAGGATAGCGCTCTTCAAGTACTTGAAATGTTGTCACAGAGAGGAAGGCTAGGATCTCTTCTTGATCATCCCAGAATGCAGGACATGGAATAATGGGCTCAAGTTACAGGAAGCCAGATTCCGGCTGAACATCAGGAGAAACTTCCTGACTGTTAGAGCAATACGACAATGGAACCAATGGCCTAGGGAGGTAGTGGGCTCTCCCACACTGGAGGCATTCAAGATGAGGCTGGACAGCCATCTGTTGGGGTGCTCTGACTTGGATTCCTGCACTGAGCAGGGGGTTGGACTCGATGGTCTTGTAGGCCCCTTCCAACCCTACTATTCTATGATTCTATGAAGATGTCTTTGAAGAAGAGAATGCAAGTAAAACTGAATGTTTGTCGAGAAAGGGTGTATGTGCTTTAATTGGAAGAGAACGTTGTGTTTACATTCCTGATGAATCAAATGCAATTGATTTTCATATAGCTCAAATACAAAAAGTAACTCAAGAAGCTCAAAAAGACCAAGCAAAAGGATGGTGGGGTTGGATAGGAGACCTCTTTCCTAACCTGAAGGGATGGATGAAGACTTTGCTGGGTTATGTGATCACCGGATTATTGTTTGTAATTCTTTTGTATATTTGTGTGCAGCTCATATTTAATTGTTTGAAACTGCCTTAAGAAAACAGACAAATCTATGCGGGCTACACAGGTGAAACTGATGGTGATGAAAGAGAGGGAAAACAGCCAGGAAAGAGAACAAGAAGTGCAGAAGCTAATGAGTATAAAGGTTTGAGGAGGGTGGCCAGAGCATCCTCTGAGATGCTTGGCCGAAAGGAGGGAATTGTGAAAGAAACTTCATTAGCTAAAAGTGAAACTGCACGTAGCCAAGAATTCTGTACAAGTAAGCATGATTATGTAGATTGTGTGAGACAAGCTTGAATCTGATGAGTAGCCAATGAATGATTTTCTCTGCCTTTATGTAGCATTTTGTATCCAATCTACTGTTGCCAAATGTGTCTTTGTCTGTATCCAGGTATAAATAGTCTAATAATTATTTATTTATTAAGCAGATCCACTGGTCCTCTTCCATACATGTCTGTCTGTCTTTTGTTCAGCTGAATTATAAAAGTGAACGCTTTGAAATAAAAAAGATAAAGATTTCTTTGACACCATGGAGGCCATGAAGTCCTCAGCCATTCCTGACAAGGTGGCCTCAGCATGTTCGTTGAAGTCTCCCAGCACAACAAGCCGCAGAGGCTCCAGCACCTCAGCTAGCTGAGGAAGGGAGACTGTTGAGCGGTGGGCTGGTCGGTACACAGCAGAATCCCTATTCTGTCCTAACACCCACCTTCAGATACCCACACACTTGAAACTGGAAGACTGAGGGATGGGGCACCTGGACAGGGGGCTGGAATCATGATTCACTTTCTGCAACTCTGCCTTCCCGCCCACCAGGTCTTTCCTGCTGTAACACGAGGAACCTGAGCATGCAAAGCTAGGAGAGGTTTACTCCCCCAGTCTCAGGTCTCTGTGACATAGGCCAGGTCAGCACGTTCATCAACAAGTATTGTTGTCGCCTTAAGGCTGTTTCACATGTTTGCTGATCTGTGTGTGGGTGAGGAGTGGATTGTTGGTGTCCTACATGGATATGAGTTTGGCATGCAGACTAAATACATACAGCTGCATGCACAATACAGCTGAAGACCTGACATCAACACCCAGCATCCTTCAGGACCTTCCAGGGTTCAAGCACCCCGACGGAGCCCATCCGCCTATCTGCTGTCCTGGCCGTGGGCTTATCTGATGTCAGTGGCTGAGTCGGGGAAGCCGCAAACCATTTAAAGTTGCCAAAAATGCCCTGGAGCACCTGAAGTAATGTCACTCATATTGGCATAGGAGGACACAGACAGGAGCAGCTTTGGCACCACAGTCAGGGAACCCCTGCTTCTATCTTACTTCTGCCATGAACTCCCTAACAGTGCAATCCTATACATGTCTATACAGAAATGGGTCCCACTGAATTCAGTGGGGCTGACCCCCATGCAAGTGGGTATAGGATTGCAGCCCAAATGGCCTTGGGCAAGCCACTGCCTCTCACTCAGCCCTTCTTTTGCAATTTGGAGGGAATATTGACCCACCATACAGGGTTGGTGTTTTAAGGATTACACTGACATAATGTAAGTAAAGTGCTCTGAATACTTGGAGGTGCTATTTAAATGCTCAGCATTATTATTAATGATGAAACCACCCCCAGAAGAGGGCGCTCATGCTTTGAAGAATAGAGTCCCTCCCTCTGTCCCTCCCTGACTGCAGCAGTTACTATAAACTGTCCAGAAACAGAAACTGGATCATTTGAAGTGAAGACAACCTTTCCATCAACAGGTAAGTATTGCGTACATAACTTTTATCTTTTGAGTGTAAAATATGCCGTTTCTCAATAAAAGCTTTCCATGATCATAACACAGATATAAAGGGGGATTCTTAAATACTTTATAACTTTAAATATGTGCAAATTTTACTCGATAAAAATCAATCTGTTAAAGCCACGCTGGACTAGACTTACTTCAACTAGGTAAGTGTAATTTTATGTTCCATGAGAAACTGGAAAGAAGTGTCTCTCTCTTCTAACCAGAGTAAAGGGTGGGGGTAGGGGGATTTCAAACAGTGAGTAAAGGTACTATAAAATGCCTTTTTTCATCCTTGAAGGACAAGCGGTGTCTGCCACAGTTCCTCATCCTCCTGTGTCTCTGCTCAATTTAACGACCATCCATTCTTTGAGGAGCACAGAATCACAAACAGAGAAGAAAACATGAGGCCAACAAAAAGAGGTACTGTAACTTCCCTTTAGGATTTAACTTTTTAGAATCTAATAGCTTCACACACTAAGCAGCTATTCATTAATCAGTCACTGTTTCACACTTAGCACACAAAGTATTCTGATTCTGAAGACATATTTGTTTTCTTGTTTACTGAGTTGGATTTCTATC
The DNA here is from genome assembly GCF_057233095.1 of Heloderma suspectum. Lineage (NCBI taxonomy): Eukaryota > Metazoa > Chordata > Lepidosauria > Squamata > Helodermatidae > Heloderma > Heloderma suspectum. The sequence continues at coordinate 345,884,553 of NC_139459.1, forward strand.
TCATCCTCTTCCCGTTGTCCAGATTATAACAGCAGGATCTCCTCTGAATGCATGGAATACACAGCTTTCTAAACTACTCTGGGAGAGATCACTGTAGAACTTGCTCATGCCCAATGGCTGCTTCATATGTGGCAGTTTTCGTACCTGGAAAAATATATTCCTGAACTCCCAAAAACATGTGAACAGTATCACTTATAATTTGTGAGTTTTGCCAGCAAAACATGCATAGGTAGCGACATGGGGGCCAAATGAGATGTGTGCACGTTTACCTATAAAGCAAGGGTGTTCTATCCCTCCCCTCTCCACTTTATACGTAAAGTAAATGGGCCAGCACTCATTCATTAAACATGCACACATCTTGTTTATGCCACAGTAAGGGTCAAACATAATGAGATGGAAGTGAGAAGAAAGCCTGACCGCCTTGAGGACAAGCCCAGCCTGCAATACTCCCACTTACTTTGTGTCTGCCATCATTACCCTAATTCCTGGATGAGTGGAACTCCAAGAGGTAGGGTGCAGTCCTGTCAATTGCACCCTCAGTGCTCATAAGCCTCTGAACTTGGAGGCTTCCAAGTATCCCGTGCAGAGTGGGAGGTGCAGCAGAGGCAATCCTCACCTCTGCTGTGCCTCCTGCTCTGAGTTTCAGCTAGATCGGCTTTTTCACCCATCTAGCTGGGGCGTCTTGGAGGGGGAGGGAGAGGCCTCAGGATAATGCGCAGCCTGGCCCCTTCAGTTCCCTCTCTACCTACTGGAACACCCCAATTACCCCCCTCTGAGGTTGCTTTTGCGACCTTGGAGAGGTAGCCAGTATAGTTCCCCCTAGAACTGTGTACCACTTTGGTACGAAGCCTGAATAACGAGGCAAAGTAGGCTGATTTGGAGATGCCTCGTGATACGAGGCCAATCAGAACAGCACCGAGGCACCCCGAAGTAAAGCAGTTCCTCCATGAAGTGCCTTGTCTGCCATGGAGATTTGTAGCTCTTCTTATGCGTTCTGAGCAGCCCAGACAGGCTGCCTCCAAAATGTATCAACTTGTGAAAGATCACACAGAGGGGGGGGAGGAGGAGGAGGGAGGGAGGGAGGAGGGAAAGGGGGAGGAGGCGGAGGTACCAAATGTATCAATTTGAGAGAGATCCAGCCACTGGAGGGGCAGGAGGGAGGGGGAAGGGAGGAGGAGGGAGGGAGCTCTGGTGAATGGCAACTCTAGCTGCAAAATTAGGGCTGAATGTAACCCAGCAGTTTTAAGTCAGTGACAGTGGTAGAGGCAGGGCGGGTGGGTGGAGAGATCAGCCTGAGTGGAGAGATCAGCCTGTTTGCTTCTGTTTCATTGTGAGTGAGAGCATGCGTTGGCTAGGTGGTGGTTTTGTTCCAGAGAGATCTTTAGTGTGCTTGTATGTGTGTATGAGTGTAGCTTTGCGTTTCTTCTTTATTCCCAATCCCAATTGAACTTTTCTCTTTCTTTCTGTTGTATATCCTTTATTTTAAAAACCAAACATTTAGCAGTTATTTTTTCCTCCCTGGGTCTTAGTCTCTCTCTGCTCCACCCCACCCTTCTGTAATATGTTTTCCGTTCATTCTTTTTGTTTGTTCATTTTAAAAAATGAAAAATTTCACTTTAGTTGCTTATGCTCAGCTTCCCGCACCTTTTCAATTCCCTCTCAACCATTAGTTAGCCCTTACTTTGACACACTCTCGCTTTTTCTGGTGGCTCCTCTCCACCACCGCCTTCTCAATTCCTGTATTCCTTCCCTTTCCATTTTTGATGTCTTTTCCCCGCAAAAATAAAAAAATAAAAACCCTTTTCTCTTCTGTTAGGATTATAGTTATTCCCACCCCCTTTGCTTGTAGTTTCATGTTTGCTTTTCTTTTGCTTGTGTGTGTGTGTGCACGCGCGCACACGTGCTTGTGCTGTGTGGACACGCAAACAGAGTGTGTCAAAGGACTACACAGTCCACATTTCCAAAAACAGCGGGCAAAGCACTACACACATTGTTGTTGCTGAGTCGTTAAGTTGTGTCCGACTCTTCGTGACCCCATGGACCATAGCAGCCAGGCCTTCCTGTCCTCCGCTCTCTCCCGGAGTGTGCTCAAGTTCATATTCATTGCATCGGTGATGCTATCTAGCCATCTCATCCTCTGCCGTCCCCTTCTCCTTCTGCCTTCAATCTTTCCCAGCATCAGGGTCTTTTCCAGGGAGTTTTCTCTTCGCATTAGGTGGCCAAAATATTTGAGCTTCAGCTTCAGGATCTGTCCTTCCAATGAGCAGGGTTGATTTCCTTTAGGATTGACTGATTTGACCTCCTTGCAGTCCAGGGGACTCGTAAGAGTCTTCTCCAGCATCACAGTTTGAAAGCATCAATTCTTCAGCGCTCAGCCTTCCTTATAGTCCAGCTCTCACAGCCATACATTACTACTGGGAAAACCATAGCTTTGATTATACGAACCTTTGTCGGCAAGGTGATGTCTCTGCTTCTTACTATGCTGCCTAGGTTTGCCATAGCTTTCCTCCCAAGGAGCAAGCGTCTTTTAATTTCATGGCTACAGTCACCGTCTGCGGTGATCTTGGAGCCCAAGAAAATAAAATCTTTCACTGCTTCCATTTCTTCCCCTTCTATATGCCAGGAAGTGATGGGGCTAGATGCCATGATCTTATTTTTTTTAATATTGAGTTTCAAACCAGCTTTTGCACTCTCCACTTTCACCCTCAACAAGAGGCTCTTGAGATCCTCTTCGCTTTCTGCCATTAGGGTGGTATCGTCTGTGTATCTGAGGTTGTTGATAATTCTCCCAGCAATCTTAATTCTGACCTGTGATTCACCCAACCCGGCGTTTCTCATGATGTACTCTGCATATAAGTTAAATAAGCAGGGCAACAATATGCAGCTTTGTCATACTCCTTTCCCAATTTTGAACCAATCGGTTGTTCCATGTCCGGCTCTTACTGTTGCTTCTTGACCCTCGTACAGGTTTCTCAGGAGACAGGTAAGGTGGTCTGGTACTCCCATCTCTTTCAGAATTTGCCACATTTTGTTGTGATCCACACAATCAAAGGCTTTAGCGTAGTCAATGAAGCAGAAATAGACATTTTTCTGGAATTCTCTTGCTTCCTCCATGATCCAGCGAATGTTGGCAATTTGATCTCTAGTTCCTCTGCCTCTTCGAAACCCAGCTTGTACTTCTGGTAATTCTCAGTTCACATATTGCTGAAGCCTAGCTTGTAGGATTTTGAGCATAACCTTACTGCCATGTGAAATGAGCACAATTGTACGGTAGTTTGAACACTCTTTGGCATTGCCCTTCTTTGGAATTGGAATGTAAACTGACCTTTTCCAGTCTTGTGGCCACTGCTGAGTGTTCCAAATTTGTTGGCATATTGAGTGCAGCACTTTAACAGCATCATCTTTTAGGATTTTAAATAGCTCAGCTGCAATACTGTCATCTCCACTAGCTTTGTTGTTAGTAATGCTTCCTAAGGCCCACTTGGCTTCACTCTCTAGGATGTCCGGCTCATGTTCAGTGACCGCACTGTCATAGCTATCAGGGACATTAAGATCTTTCCTGTATAGTTCTTCTGTGTATTCTTGCCACCTCTTCTTAATCTCATCTGCTTCTGTTAGGTCCCTGCCTTCTTTGTCCTTTATCATGCCCGTCTTTGTACAAAACGTTCCCTTGTGATCCCCGATTTTCTTGAAGAGATCTCCAGTCTTTCCCATTCTGTTGTTTTCCTCGATTTCTTTGCATTGTTCATTTAAGAAGGCCTTCTTGTCTCTCCTTGCTATTCTCTGGAAATCTGCATTCAGTTGGATATATCTTCCCCTTTCTCCCTTGCTTTTCGCTTCCCTTCTTTCCTCAGCTACTTGTAAAGCCTCCTCAGACAGCCACGTTGCTTTCTTGCATTTCTTTTTCTTTGGGATGGATTGAGTTGCTGCCTCCTGAACAATGTTACGGACCTCCGTCCATAGTTCCTCAGGCACTCTGGCTATCAGGTCTAATCCCTTCAATCTATTCCTCACCTCCACTGTATATTCATAAGGGATATGATTTAGGTCATACCTGGATAGTTTAGTGGTTTTCCATACGTTCTTCAGTTTAAGCCGAAATGTTGCAAGAAGCAGCTCATGATCTGAGCCACAGTCAGCTCCAGGTCTTGTTTTGACTGACTGTATAGAGCTTCTCCATCTTTGGCTGCAAAGTACATAACCAATCTGATTTCGATATTGACCATCTGATGATGTCCATGTGTAGAGTCACCTCTTGTGCTGTTGGAAAAGAGTGTTTGCTATGATCAGTGTGTTCTCTTGACAGAACTCTATTAGCTTTTGTCCTGCTTCATTTTGTACACCAAGGCCATGCTTGCCTGTTATCCTGGTGATTTCTTGACTTCCTACTTTAGCATTCCAATCCCCTATGATGGAAATGACATCTTTTGTTGGTGTTAGTTCTAGAAGGTGCTGTAGGTCTTCATAGAACCGATCAACCTCAGCTTCTTCGGCCTCAGTGGTTGGGGCATAGACTTGAATTACTGTGATGTTGAATGGTTTGCCTTGGATTCGTACTGAGATCATTCTATCGTTTTTGAGATTGTACCCCACCCTTTCCCCACCCTTTTATTGACTATGAGTGCTACTCCATTTCTTCTAAGGGATTCTTGCCCACAGTAGTAGATATAATGATCACCTGAATTAAATTCGCCCATGCATGTCCATTTTAGTTTGCTGATTCCCAAGATGTCGATGTTCAATCTTGCCATCTCATGTTTGACCACCTCCAGCTTACCTTGATCCACTGATCTTACATTCCAGGTTCCTAAACAATACTGTTCTTTACCGCATCGGACTTTCTTTTCACCACCAGACACATCCACAGTTGAGTGTCCTTTCGGCTTTGGCCCTGCCGCTTCACTCTTTCTGGCGCTACTTGGAAATTCCCTCTGCTCTTCCCCAGTAGTATGTTGGACACCTTCCGACCTGAGGGGCTCATCTTCCGGCGTCATATCTTTTAGCCTTGTGATACATTCCATGGGGTTTTCTTGGCAGGAATACTGGAGTGGGTTGCCATTTTCTTCTCCAGTGGACCACATTTTGTCAGAACTCTCCACCATGACCTGTCCATCTTGGGTGGCCCTGCACGGCATAGCTTATGACTTCATTGAGTTACACAAGCCCCTTCGCCACAACAAAGCAGTGATCCATGAAGGGGATTTTAGATGTATACCTTAATCAAAGGTCATAGATGCAGCCCATGGACAGAGCAGCACTGGATTATAATTAATAGTGCCCCAAGACAGATGACTATCTGAATGAAACTTCTGGAAAACAGGGAGGGAAAGGGTTGGGTCACTGAGGTCAGAGCGACACACCCACAAAGGCCAGGCTACATGCCCCATGGGCAGGACTATGATACCGAACCCAGTGCACTTGTGGAAGCAGGTCAGTAATGGAGCCAAAATAAGCTGGAAAAGTAGGACTATAACCAGTCTCAGAAGAAGCAGTTTTTCTCTGTTAAAATGCAGGGCTGATGCTGAATGGCCACAATGTCATGGAAACACAGAGACCTCACCATGCAGCCAGGATGGAGTAAATCACTGGTGGAAACACAGCCTAGCTCACCAAGCATTCAGGTTTTTCATCCTCAATATGCAAAGTTGTCTATACTGACAAAAGCGTGGTGAGATTTTTTTTCTGCCATGGATTCCAGTGTGTGCTAAAGGTAGGGGGCCTGATCAAGTGGTAATGTTGGTTATCTGTATTAACAAATCCAGTCAATTCCCCAGATGTCTGTAGCTATGCCATTCATCTGATGAAAAAAAGAGAACAAGTCTCAGGATGTAGGAAAATAAAGCTGAATCCCGCCTGGGCTACTTTGAAGAATAACATTTTATTTTCCTACATCCTGAGACTTGTTCTCTCTTTTTCATCAGGTTATTTTGGATGCTCTCCAGTTTTGTCTGATGCTGTTCCATACCTGCCAGCTCTGTTTTTCTGTCTGGGACAGCAACAGTTGGTGCAGGGACTGGCATCCCGAACATGTGTCAATTTTGCCAGAGGGTGGAAGTCTGGTGGTTGCAGTTTGATATAAAAAATAGATGTGCTCAGATCATTGTTTTTGTGTCATAGCATTGCAGTGATCGCTAGATCCATGGCTTTTCTGGACCAATCCCTGGCCATAGATATGATTTGTTCATGCTTTTTATGGTATCCACTGCAAAAATCATGAGAATCCATTTGGATCTGTGCCTTGGATCCATATTTTTGCACTGTGGCAGCACCAAAAAGCATCACACCTGTGATTTTCAAGGTTCAGTCTGTGGAGGCAGAGGTGATCCGTGATTGGATGGTGGTTTTAGGGGTATCCTGTAAAAATCATGTAAAATCAACAGGATCCATTTTTTATTTCATGGGTCCGGCTTTTTCTTTCTTCCCTTGACCTCCACTAAGCTATACTGTAACAATATGTTTATTTTCTTATTAAGTAATAGTATCAGTTCACATTCTTCCAAAGCCAAGTAAAACAATAAAACCAGCACACACAAGATAGCTCTCCTTTTAAAAAACAGCTTCCAACCCAACTCTCCTAACTGCTCTTTGAGCCCCAACTTTTATAACTGCTCTTAGAAGCAACTGCCTAATCCCAACTCACCAAAGAAGCCCAATCACAATTCAGTTCAACCATCGGTACAATTTATCCCAGAACAAATATAATCTGAACTCCAATAAAAATAACAGTTCCCCTTTTCGCCATAGCCTACATTCTAAGACACGGGTCTGATGCCATTATGGCTATTTTGACCCTCAGATAACACGGACTCTGTTTATTGCCTGTTATATAATGAAGGTTACTGGAAACTCAGAATGAAACTGAAAGTAACATCAACTGAATAATGAACAACAAAGGGAGGTTAATATGTAATCTAAAATACGGTTACTCAAAATTTCCATATCTGAGAATAAATTTCTCAGGCCATAAAAGGGTGCCCACAACCTAGAAAAAAAGGATGAAGAGGCCATGCTGTTGAAAAAACAATTTAATCAACAACAAATACACATGTTTCCTTCACATGCTTCTTTCATACTACAACTATATCCAAGGAATGGACACACACCCCACCCCGCAACACACACACCCTGTGCAGGTCATGTTGCCCTAGAGCTTGAAGAGCCTGCACCACTCCTCCGGGTCATGGAGTTCTCCTTTGGACAGAGTGAACTGTGAGAGGGGAAAGGAAGTTTCTGCCAGTCTTACTTTATTGCGTGTGAACAACACAGCCCTCCTCCAAAAACCAGGCCAGGCGCTTGAAGTTATGGTTCAAGGCACAGTGGTATCGCTCCGCAGACTGCAGGATGTCCTCCACAGATGTGGTCTGTGTGGCACTGTCAGTGTTGTCAGTCTGAGTCCCCACTGACTGTGTGCGCTGTAGGGGCTCAAGACTCCATTGCTCTGTGGCGCCTGTAATGTGAGATGTCGCATGCTTCCCATGATGGGTCAGCAACATCCCCTTTTCTGCACATCACCCAGGTACATAGTACATAGTATCGGTCCTTACGGGAGCTAGGCTCTCTATATAGTACTGATTGTTGAAGGTTTATTTTAAGTTTTATTATTACATAACACTATATTTCTTTATTATTATTATTACTACTACTATTACTATTACTATTATTATTAATATAGGCTACTGGGAATGAACTGGAGACCTGTTTCTTTGATATAAAATTGATGATATGATGTTGAAATGTAAGGTTGTTTATTAAACTGTAAGATTGTTAAGGTTATAGATATAGTTTTTGAAATAGAATGGCATCGAAGGCTGGGGGGTATTGGAGTTTAAACTTAATCCTTTAAAGGGGAGGGAGAGGGGGAGGGAAGGGGAAAGAATTTTCTTTTCTTTTTCTCTACTTCCTTTCCTCCTTTCTTTTCCTTTTTTTTCCTGTTCCTTTTCTTTTTGTTATTGCGGTATCCTCATTAGAATATTGTATTGCTGGGAAATTGTAGTATTGATCAGGTTGTTGGTATTTTTGGTATTGTTTGTTTCATTTATAAAGATAAAATGAATAAAAATATATTCAACAAAAGAAAATAAAAGAAGAGGAATCAAACTGGGTGGACTTTAGCATGAGTCCCCAACAGCTGTCAGTCACACCTGCAGAATTGCACAAGAGTGACATCAAGAATTTTTTTTAAAACTTGGTGAACAGAGCAGTTACCGCTGCAGTTACAGCAGCAATTGCTCCGAAAAGGAGTCATGAAAAGGGTAGGGGGAGGCAAGATATCCCCTTTCTGGACTTGCTGGAGACAGGGGGAAGTGTTGAATGAGAAGAGGACACTGGCAAGTGTCAGTTCAATGCTTAAAAGTGAGAGGATAACCTTGCCAAGTCTGAGATATCCCCCCACCCCGCATTTGGTGCACCTACTTCTCTGACTTCAGTGCACCCATTGACTGCTGAAACATACAAGGACATAGATAAGGTGAGGCTACATATATCAGACAGCCATAAGAGCGCACCTGTGCAATAATAGTAACAACAACAACAACAACAACAACGATCACATTTGTGCAATTTTCCTTAACCATTTTTTAAAGGGGTTGGCAAAGAACTGACAGCCCCTCCACCATTTGGGCATTGGTGGCAGGGCTGTCAGTGCGGCATGGGCAAGAACACGAAGAGCAGCAGGGGTTTTATGCCACTCTTGCTGAGCAGCTCCATACCCGATAGCAGCAACCTACGATAAAATCACTCTCCAGGGTTTGGACGACATGCCAACCAATCATGGGTGAGATAACCCCTAGAGCAATCCAGGGGTTGTCAGTGAGGTTTGTTTCCCAACAATAAGATGCTCTGTGGAATGCAGTCTGGGTTCAGCTAGTTACCCATGATGGGTTGTCGTGTCATATGAACCCAGTCACTGTGTGGTGACCTGCAAGGCAAGGCCTAGGCTCTACAACAGAGCTGTTTCTGGTATCCTTCTCTTACACCTTTGCTGGGCTTGACCCCCTTAATGCCCACTGCAGGCCTCCCCAGCCATGGAGTACTCAGCAAGGGCTGATCACTGCTCTTAATAAGGCTGCTACTGAGGCCAAGGATGGTGCTAAGGCTGCTGCGAGGCTCCTGCAAACACGCTACTAAGGCTTCTGGTAAGGCCCTCCAGGTGCTACACCCTTCCATGTTCCCGCTGTCAGGCTGAAGCCCCACCATGGCCTAGATAGCTGTCCTCCCTGTGCACCCCTTCTCTTTCTGCTCCATTGATATTTTAATTTCCTTCCTATATTCTTTAAGAAATGGCCATGGCCACTGCATATGGTAAAAGTCACCTCACTTTGGGGGATCTGAAGCACATTGGGCTGTAAGCATTGTTCATTTTATAAATCCTTACTGGAATGGTGCACCATCCTGTCATCATCTTATGACAGTTTTCTCCGACATCCTTATTCAAAGAAAAATGATATCCTGATGATGAGACAGGCATCTTCATATTGTTCCCAATTTCTTGGGGCCCAATTGTTAGAAAAAGACTATCCTCTTATTCTTTGGCTGTCAGCTCTTTGCTAGACCTTTGAGCTATTAGTCATAACTATTGAGCCCACCGGACACACATGTCCAGTGGCAGTGTACATCTGTTAAAAAGGGAAGTCGTAAAACATGGTTAAGACAGTCACATAAGCATAATCACACAAATAAACATGCCGACATTATCTCATTGTACATCTGCAGGTCACGCTTCTGCTGTGTCAGCTAGTAGCTTAGTCGGTTAAAATGTCTTATCACTAGCAAAAATGTTTAGGGGGCGGAGGTATAAAAAGACTTATGCATGCTTAGCTCGGGGTCCAGACTGCTCTGTACCCGTTTTGCAAAACGACTAATAAAATAGTGTTGGATCCACTGCTGTCTGTCTGGCATCCTTTCTTTCAACTGAAAGCAAGAACTTTTTATCTAACAATTTGGTACCCTGACTCAGATCCTGCTTTGGGGCGCGTCCCCTTCGTGCTGAACCGAAGGGCCGCGGAGGAGAAGTGGGCACAGGCGGTTGTTTTACACTGCCTTCTCCTCACGTCGGCGGCGGCGAAGGCACTTGGGGACCAACGCCAGAGGAAGAGGGAGACGTGATCACTCCTTTTAGGCACCGGCAGTGGACCAATAAGCAGCTGGACGCAGTTGCGGGCGGGACAGAAGAGGCTTTTGGGGTAAGTGAAACAGCTTACATTAGGGGATAAACGCGGGACGGTGGTGTGTTTGTGATTGTGTGAGACGCCTACGGGCGAAGCGAGTGAGGAGCCCCGATCTGCATTTCCCTACCCCGGCGACGGGCTGGGTCAGAGGAGGGCGAAGCGCAAGAATTGTTGATTGAAAATTCCCACCGTCATGGGCGGGTCCCAGTCCAAGCCTGCAGAGAAGTCCCATATGCCCTTGGTGTGTTGTTTGTGCAACTGGTCACATTTTAAGCAGGATTATGGAACTAAGATGACAAACGATCGCCTTGTCCTTTTTTGCACCCGGGAATGGCCAATATTAGAGCCCAAATGGCCACCCGAGGGGTTTTTTGACCCAACCTTGGTATCTGATGTGCGAATAACAGTAACACAGAGGGGAAGTTGGGACCAGTTCCCTTATATTGATTCATGGGCAACTTGTGTGCCCCTTGGCGGCAGACTCGCTCCATGGATTGTTGAATGCATGTCCCTGGCCCTTCCCATGGTGGTCAAAAGGCAACCACCAAAAGAGGGACCACCTAGGGTCGTGGCCACGGCACCGGAGGACCCATTGCTTCCTCATCCCTATGGGACAGCTGTCGCAGGGTGACCACACCCGTTGCAACCACCACCTTCTCCTGAGGGGCCCGCCCGGTGGCTAGATGCCCCCGAGGAGGACCCCTCTCACGAAATAGTATCAGAGGACCCCACCCCACTAGTTGAATGCCGGGACACTTTCCAAGATCATCTGCATTCCCTGGAGGAAAAATTGGAGGTCTTACAAAGAGAAGCAAAAGGGGGACCTAACTATAACTTGTGAAAGGACCCCCAACCACCGGTGAAGTTCACCTTCCCCATCAGAGAAGTCCCTGATCCTACCGCCCAACATCCTCAAGGGACGATGTTTGTCTATGTCCCATTCACGACATCTGATTTGTATAATTGGAAACAATTTAACCCCTCCTTTGAAGAGGATCCCAGCCCACTCCTGTCTCTGATGGAGAATGTGAGGCTCACTCACAACCCCACATAGGACGATACACAAATGCTGTTAAACACCTGTTTCCTCAGCCAAAAGCCAACCATCCTTGCGGGGGCACGAGCCAAGTATAGGGAGGAAAATCCCCAGGCAACTGAATAGGAGACGGTGGAGGTTCTGCCCACAGGGCGACCCGATTGGGGGGTGGCCACAGCGGCACATAGACGCTTACATGCTGACTATTTTCGGCTCATTTTAGCAGGCATGAAGCAAGCTGCGAGAAGGGCCCCCAATTTGCAAAAAGTCCTGACTCTAAAGCAAGTCAAAAACGAACCTCCTGCCATGTTCCTCCAAAGGCTGAGGGAAGCCTTCGCTAAATATACTGACATTGACTTGAATGATCCAAATAATTTAAGGATCCTCACGACTCAGTTTGTGGGAAATAGCTGCCAAGACATCAGAAAGAAGTTGCAAAAGGTTGAAGGAGGGTTGGCAGCTGACTTAGGAGTTTTAGTTGAGGTAGCTCAAAAGGTTTATGAGAGGCGAGAAGAAGAAGAAGGAAAAGAAAAAGACAAGAGGCAGGAAAAGCTCCTTGCTGCGGTTCTTAGACCCAACAAAGGGGGAGCTAAGAAGGGGGGAAAAGGGGGAAGGAAGGAATCTCCCCTGGGGAAGAATCAATGTGCCTTCTGTAAGAAAATGGGGCACTGGAAGCGTGATTGTGAGGCTTTGAAGCAGAAAGAGAGAGAGGAGAAGACGGAAGGAGCAGAGAGAGTTTTGTACGAACAAGAAAGAGACTAGGACAGACTGGGGCCTGGCCCCCTCTTAGCCGTCTCTGAGGCAAGACGGGACCCCATGGTCAAAATAAAGGTTGGGGGCCGCTCCTACAAAGCCCTTGTAGACACCGGGGCCGCCCTGTCCGTCCTCCCCCTCAGCGAGCCCCCAACGGGAAATGGGGGGTTCACCACCATAATGGGGGTCGAAGGAAGGGCAACCCGAGTGCCTCTCTCTCATCCCCTGTTCACCAAGGTTGGGAAAACACACCTAGAACATGCATTTGTCTGTACCCCCTCCTGTCCGGTGGCATTGCTAGGAAGGGACTTATTGACTAAACTCCAAATTGAGATTGCTTTTACCCCTGACGGAAGGATGGAGGTACGGCTCCCTAAACAACAGAGTAGTAACTACCAAATGGCCCTTTTGAAGGTTGCAGAAGAATCCACCCCAGAGGCCACCGAGGACTGGAGCCTAATAGAAAACAGAGTCAACCCTCTAGCTTGGGCCGGGATTGGAGGGGCCTCTCGTGCCAAGTCGGCAGCACCATACAAAATTCCCCTCAAGGAGGGAGCAAGGCCTGTTCATGTGAAACAGTATCCCCTTTCCCGCCAAGGGAAGGAGGGCCTACAACCAGTAATAACGAAGCTCCGAGAAGAAGGCCGGCGCACCGAGATAATGTCCCCCTATAACACACCCATCCTTGCTGTGTCCAAAGGGGGGGGCAAGGGGTATCGCTTGGTGCAAGACCTCCGCCTCATTAATCAGCAGATCGAGGCCCCCCATCCTGTGGTTCCTAATCCACACACCCTCCTTGTAGGAATTCCAGAAGAGCACTCCTGGTTCACTGTCATAGACCTAAAAGATGCCTTTTTCAGCATCCCCCTCCACCCTGATTCAAGGCCTCTGTTCGCCTTTGAATGGGAGAGCCTAGAGGGAGGGTCAAAGGTCCAATTAACATGGACAGTAATCCCTCAGGGGCTCAATCTCTCACCGGTCGTCTTTGGCCAGCAGCTCCAAAAGGACCTCGAACCCTGGGTCCAGCAGCACTTAGAGGTGCATCTCCTCCAGTACTGTGACGACCTCCTGATTTCAGCCAAGGCCAAGAATACGTGCCTAAGTGGGACGGTTTCCCTCCTCAACCATCTAGCGGGGGGGGGGGGTTATAAAGTGTCAAAGGAAAAAGTACAGTTGGCCCAACCAACTGTAAAATTCCTAGGCTACCACTTAACTAAAGGGACTTGGAGCCTAGGGCAAGAAAGAGTCGAAGTCATCCATGACACTCCTGTCCCTAAGTACCCCCGCGAATTAAGGGCCTACCTGGGGTTGACCGGATTCTGCCGACTATGGATAGCAAACTATGGAGAAACGGCGCGGCTGCTGTATGAGGCGCTGCAAAAAGATAGATTGGATTAATGGAAATGGACTAAGGAAATGAATAAGTCTTTCCTCAGTCTTAAAGCTGCCCTTGTGTCACCGCCCGCCCTGGCCATACCAAATCCCAGCCGGCCATTTAGACTTTATGTGCATGAAAATAAGGGCATAGCTTCGGGAGTGCTTTGCCAGTGAAAAGGGCCTTCTTGGAGACCAGTGGGATATTATTCCAAGGTCCTAGATGTTGTAGCATGAGGATGGCCAAGTTGCTTGAGGGCAGTGGCAGCAACAGCTCTGATCTGCACCGAGGCCGAGAAAATGATGATGGGAGGACACACTGAAGTTTGGGTGCCACATGGAGTGCCACAAATTTTAGGATCAGGAGGAGGAAGCAAATTTCTCAACCCGGCCCGGCATTCCCGATATGAAATAGGTTTACTAACAAACGAAAACCTCACTTTTAAGGCTTGCTCTAGCTTTAATATCACCACACTACTGCCAACGTTACTGGGCACAAACGGAGCGGGACTCCCAGATCATGACTGCCTTGAAGTACTGGACCTAGACACCAAAGGCCGACCAGACCTTGAGGATGAACCAATAGAGGGAGCCGAAGATCTGTTTGTAGATGGGTCTAGCTATATGCTGGATGGAAGGCGCTATACAGGAGCGGCTGTCGTTACCCTAGACGAGAGTGTGCACAAGGAAAGACTGCCTCCTCATTTCTCCACCCAATCCGCTGAACTGGTAGCCCTGACAAGAGCCCTGCAAGCCAGCAAGGGAAAGCGAGTGAATATTTATACCAATAGCAAAAACGCCTTCGCCGTTGTGCATGCTCATGGGCAACTGTGGAAAGAGAGGGGATTCCTTACAGCAAACGGATCTCCAGTGGCTAATGGCGGCCTAATAGTGGATCTTCTGGATGCCCTCCAGCTGCCCTCACGAGTGGCTGTTGTCCATGTCCGAGCCCATGGGAAAGAAAAAGAGGAAAAATGGAGACGGGGAAACCAGAAGGCAGATGAAGCCGCAAAAAGAGCAGCCAGAGAGGGAATCCAAGGAACATTCCTCATTTTACCCAAAATAAAAGAGTGCCCCACATACTCCCCTGCTGAGTTACAGATGGCACAAGAACACGGAATAAGTCCCTGCGATGACGGATGGATCCAGATGACAGATGGAAGACTGCTTCTTCCACAGACCCTGCAGAGGGTTGTTCTAGAACAAGTCCACCATTCTCTTGGACATCCTGGAGCATCAGCCATGATCGACTATTGCAAGAGGCTGTTTGTTTCCCCTGGCTTAACTGTACGCGCCCACCGACTAGCTGCAACCTGTGAAATCTGCCAGAAAACCAACCCTCCCAGGGCACCCCCTCCACCAAAAGGAGGGCGACCATGGGCCAACTATCCTTTCCAGAGGGTGCAGATTGATTTTGCTGAAATGCCACCATGTAGGGGTTACAGGTATTTGCTTGTAATAGTGTGTCAAATGACAGGGTGGGTAGAGGCGTTTCCATGCAGAAACTGCCAAGCTAAAACTGTTGTTGCTAAGTTGTTACAGGAGGTGGTGCCCCGGTTCTCCCTGCCCGAAGTTATAGAGTCCGATCAGGGCTCACACTTCACCTCAGTTATTACACGGGGGCTGGCACAGGCTCTGGGAGTAGAGTGGCACTTACATTGCCCCTGGAGGCCCCAGGCAAGTGGACAAGTTGAAAGAGTCAATCGGAGTCTCAAGGAGACTTTAACCAAACTCCAACAAGGGGTAAAACTCACTTGGGTTGAGGCTCTGCCAATAGCTTTAACAAAACTTCGAAGGATGCCAAGAAAGGACATAAAGTTGTCCCCCTTCGAGCTGATGTTTGGGTTCCCACCTCGGATATATTGCGGAAGGAGGGAGGAAGTCAAGTGGGATATGGGTGATCAGATGCTAAGGGATCAGTTGACTTCTCTACAGTCTGTTCTTTCACAGCTACGAGCTTATTCCGTTCTGTTCCAGAGATTGCCGTTAGATGCACCTATCCATCTCTTCCAGATGGGAGACGAGGTGTTGCTGAAAAAGTGGAATAAAGAAGCTTTAAAGGAAGGGTGGGAAGGGCCCTATTTGGTGGGACCAACCAGCCACTCATGTGTAAAACATGTAGGTTCTAGCAAATGGACACATTGCAGCCGGATAAAGCCATTTAAACGACCCCTGCTTCCTCCTGTCACCCGGAAAGAACAGGAGGACACAGGCAACGGCCCTTTATTTTATTTATTTATTTATTTATTTATTTATTTCATTTCTATACCACCCAATAGCCAAAGCTCTCTGGGCGGTTCACAAAAATTAAATCCAAGCAACACACAATAAAACAATTTAAAATATACAGAACATTAAAACCACAATATAACAATACAACCACAATAAAACCTAGCAGCAGTGCAGGAGTTTAAAATACAGATTTAAAACAGCAAAGATAAAAATTTAGAAAGCTAAAATGCTAAAATGCCTGGGAAAATAAAAAGGTCTTCACCTGGCGCCAAAAGGAATACAATGTAGGCACCAGGCGAACCTCACTAGGGAGCTCATTCCAGAGCCGGGGTGCCACAGCAGAAAAAGCCCTCCTCCTAGTAGCCACCCGCCTCACTTCCTTTGGCAGGGGCTCACAGAGAAGGGCCACTGATGATGATCTTAAGGTCCGGGCAGGCACATATGGGAGGAGGCGATCCTTCAGGTAACCTGGCCCCAAGCCATTAAGGGCTTTGAATGTTAACACCAGAACTTTGAATCGGGCCCGGAAATGGACTGGCAGCCAGTGCAGCTGGAAAAGTACTGGCGTAATATGAGCTCGCAGGCCAGTCCCTGTTAACAATCTTGCTGCCCTATTTTGGACCAGCTGAAGTTTCCGGACCGTTTTCAAAGGCAGCCCCACGTATAACGCATTGCAGTAATCCAGACGAGAAGTTATCAGAGCATGGATAACTGTAGCAAGGCTATCTCTGTCCAGATAAGGGCGTAGTTGGTATACCAGCCTAAGCTGATAAAAAGTGCTCCGTGCCACTGAGTTCACCTGTGCCTCAAGTGACAGTTCTGGATCCAAGAGCACCCCCAAACTATGAACCTGATCCTTTAGGGGGAGTGCAACCCCCTCCAGAACAGGTTGAATATCACCTAGCTGGGCAGATGAACCACCCACTAACAGTACCTCCATCTTGTCTGGATTGAGTTTCAGTTTATTAGCCCTCATCCAGTCCATTACCGTGCCCAGGCACTGATTCAGAACAGTCACTGCCTCACCTGGTTTTGATGTAAAAGAGAGGTAGAGCTGGGTGTCATCTGCATATTGATGGCACCTCAGCCCACACCTCCGGATAACCTCCCCCAGCAGTTTCATGTAGATGTTAAACAGCGGGGGGGATAAAATAGAGCCCTGTGGAACCCCATGGCACAATTGCCATGGCACAGAGCAGTAATCCCCCAGCACCACCTTCTGGAATCAGCCATCCAAGTAGGAGCGGAACCACTGTAGTGCAGCGCCTCCTACTCCCAACCCAGACAACCTATCCAGAAGGATACCATGGCCGATGGTATCGAAAGCCGCTGAGAGGTCCAGGAGAATCAACAGGGTCGCGCTCCCCCTGTCCCTCTCCCGGCAGAGGTCATCCCACAGGGCGACCAAGGCAGTTTCCATTCCAAAACCAGGCCTGAAGCCCGATTGAAATGGATCTAGATAATCCGTTTCATTCAACAGTGCCTGGAGCTGTCCTACAACCACCCGCTCAAGCACCTTGCCCAGGAAGGGGATGTTGGCCACTGGCCTATAATTGTTAACATCCTCTGGGTCCAGGTTAGGCTTTTTCAGGAGTGGTCTAATTACTGCCTCTTTTAAAGCAGCAGGCACCACTCCCTCTCTCAAGGAGGAATTTACAACCTCCTGGACCCAGCCGGACAACCCCTCCTTGTTTGATCTAATAAGCCATGAAGGGCAAGGGTCAAGCACACAAGTGGTCGATCAGACTTTGCTCCCTGGCACCCCTCCGGAAGCTGCCAGGGACACAGGCGAAGAAGCCATCCAGGAGCCACAATCGCCTGTAATATACAAGTCACAACATCTGGGAAAAGCTCGGGTTCGAATTACAAAGAACTTGTAATATGAAGCAAGTATTGTGGGTGGGGTTGGTAATGCTAGTCAGAGAAATATTAACATGGATGGTGATACCTCAAGGGTTTGGGCTTGACAGCTTTAAAATAAAACCCCAAAATGTCACACCTACACCCCTCAAACCACTTCTGGTACAAATCCCTGAGAAAGAGAGGTGTCCCTGGAGAACCAGGTTAGGAATCCCGATAACAGAGGAAACTGATAATGTGTGGTTAGAATGGATAAAGTATACAGCCAAGTCCTTAAATAAGTCTGACTGCTTTGTTTGTGCCACAGGAAGATCGGTAGCAAAGGTGCTGCCTTTTCCTCTGGGGTGGGACACTCCTTCCCTCCTCACCTGCGTGATCCGTTTGTTCCAACATCCTGATGCATGGGGAGAGGAGGAATGCCAAACCCTCAATAAGTTATACCCCCCACTCAAATTAAAAGATTGCGTCAGACCTTCCACAGTCTTCTTGCAAAGAAGAAACCATACTGGATGCATACACCAAAACCTTGCAGACACAGAGGAGTGCATAGGGAACCTGACGAGTAAAATAAGATGTGTTAATTCCACCCGCTTTAGGAATAATTCCCTTTCAATCCCACGAGCTGATCTCTGGTGGCACTGTGGGGGTCTAGAGTTGTATG
The DNA here is from genome assembly GCF_057233095.1 of Heloderma suspectum. Taxonomy (NCBI): domain Eukaryota; kingdom Metazoa; phylum Chordata; class Lepidosauria; order Squamata; family Helodermatidae; genus Heloderma; species Heloderma suspectum. The sequence continues at coordinate 345,902,635 of NC_139459.1, forward strand.
AAGTGTTGCCCTCCAATTGGTCCGGAGCTTGTGGGTTAGTTCGGTTGACAGTCCCCTTTTCAATTGCATATCATCCAGCAGAGAGGACTGGCCAACCCCAGCAGAAACGATCAGTAACCCCTTTTGATGATCGAATATACATTGACTCCATAGGAGTACCAAGGGGAGTGCCAAATGAGTACAAAGGAAGAAATCAAATTGCTGCAGGATTTGAATCTACCCTGTTTTGGTGGGTGACCATTAACAAAAATGTAGATTGGATCAATTACATTTATTATAATCAACAGAGGTTTATAAACTATACCCGAGATGCTGTAAAAGGATTGGCTGAGCAGTTAGATGCCACCAGCCAAATGGCCTGGGAAAATCGGTGTGTTCTTGATATGATGTTAGCAGAAAAAGGAGGGGTTTGTGTCATGCTAGGTGGATGATGTTGCACCTTCATCCCTAACAACACTGCCCCAGACGGCACGGTAACAAGGGCTTTGCGGGGCCTCACCGCCTTGTCCGAAGAATTAGCCGAGAATTCAGGAATTAACAACCCCATGACCGCCTGGTTAGAGAGATGGTTTGGAAAATGGAAACACCTAGCAGCCTCAATCCTTTTTTCGCTTGTAGTGGTGGTAGGAGTTTTAGTATTATTTGGTTGTTGCATTATTCCCTGTGCTAGCGATTAATTGAAACTGCTTTGTCAAAACAGATGCTCTTGCTTTATTGTTCGAATAAAGAAACTCCGTTCTAAAATGCTTTAAGACATGAGTAAAGACTTAAAGGAGGGAATTGTTAGAAAAAGACTGTCCTTTTATTCTTTGGCTGTCAGCTCTTTGCTAGACATTTGAGTCATAACTATTGAGCCCACTGGACACACATGTCCAGTGGCAGTGTACATCTGTTAAAAAGGGAAGTCGTAAAACATGGTTAAGACAGTCACATAAGCATAATCACACAAATAAACATGCCAACATTATCTCATTGTACATCTGCAGGTCACGCTTCTGCTGTGTCAGCTAGTAGCTTAGTCGGTTAAAATGTCTTATCACTAGCAAAAATGTATAGGGGGCGGAGGTATAAAAAGACTTATGCATGCTTAGCTTGGGGTCCAGACTGCTCTGTACCCGTTTTGCAAAACGACTAATAAAATAGTGTTGGATTCACTGCTGCCTGCCTGGCATCCTTTCTTTCAACCGAAAGCAAGAACTTTTTATCTAACACAATGAGTCTTGAATATCTTAACTTGTTCCATGTTGCACTTATGCTGTAATAAAAGGTTGTATGTTTGGACAGTAGCTGCTTATTTTGGCTGATTATAACAAATATAATCATTTTGAAAAGCAGAAGGGCCGGGAATGCTTAATACTTTCCCGCTGGCCATTTCCCCACTCCAGATTATCCTTCAGGCTGCTTTTCCCACCACAGGGGTAGAGACATGGTGCAGAGCCTTGCAAGAATGTATTTGGAACCTCACGAAAAGAAAGCAGCGGGGGCCGGGGCAGGTGGAGGGGAATGGGTCCTCTGCTCCACCACATGCAACCTCCATGACTAAACTGGCCCAATGACATTACAATAATGATTAGACTGTATCATAAACTGATACTGGTTTTATGCCAATTGAACTGATATGGCTTCCCTCAAAGAATCCTGGGAATTGTAATTTAGTGAAATGTTGAGAACTCTCTATTTGAGACCCTTAACCCTCTGACTGAAGGATGGTTCCTAGGATTTTGTGGGGGAAAGGGAATGATTATTATAACTGCCAATCTATGATGTAGACATTCTAATACAATTTTAGTGTTAAATTTGTGGATCGATACTGGTAAGCAAGAAAAAAAAATACAGTCACTAGGATTTACTCCCTTGAGTAATTTTTCAGTTGCCATGTAATAAGAAATGACATTAACTTGTGGGAACAACAATAGCTGCTTGTCTGGACAAAGAGATTTCAGTCAACTGGATCTTAGTATATGTTTATTGCCTGTTATCTAATGAAGGCTACCGGAAACTCAGAATGAAACTGAAAGTAACATCAGCTGAATAATGAAGGGCTTAATATGCCATCTAAAATAAGGTTACTTGAAATTTCTGTATCAGAATAAATTTCTCAGGCCATAAAAGAATGCCTACAACCTGGGGGGGCGGGGGGAAGATGAAGAGGACATATGCCCCAGCCCACAAAACGGCTGTTTGGCATGATGGGGAAGTGCAATTCTGCAGGGAAACAGGGCACATGGAGAGAATAATTCTGCTGGAAAACAAGGCGCACGCTCCCCGCATGTCGTGTTTCCCAGCAGAATCACAGGGAATGTGGCAGCATGGCCAGAATGGGGGCTGTGCTGCTGAGGTAGGGGACGCAGTTGGGGTCACAAAACCTCCCATGGGCATTATGGTGTACAGCCTTGATCTAGCTTTATGAGAATTAAGAGCTAACAAGTGAGATCTGCAACGTAATGTTGCAGGGTTCCAGTTAGCCAGCTATGTATTCTTTTAGGATACTCCATTCCATTCAGTCCCCCCACCAGACATTCAGCATTCTGTGGCCACTGAACATGCTCTCTCCCCATTGGGCTGTTTTGGGGTGGGGGAGTTCCATTTTTTCTTTTTCTTTTTTACTTCTGCAAACCTTGGGGTTCCGCAAATTTATTTGTTTATTGTATTTATAAAAAGGTAAAGGTAAAGGTGTCCCCAACCAGTCGTGTCCGACTCTAGGGTGCGGTGCTCATCCCCGTTTCTAAGCCGAAGAGCCAGCGCTGTCCGAAGACGCTTCCGTGGTCATGTGGCCGGCATGACTGAACACCGAGGCGCACGGAACGCTGTTACCTTTCCCGCCGAGGCGGTACCTATTTATCTACTTGCAATTTCTTGCTTTCGAACTGCTAGGTTGGCAGAAGCTGGGACTGAAGACGGGAGCTCACTCCGTCACGCAGCACTTGGGTCTCGAACTGCTGACCTGCCGACCTTCCAGTCTGCAGTTTAGCGTCTTAACCACTAAGCCACCGCGGCCCCATATTGTATTTATATCCTGCCTTTTTTTCTCTTGCAAGGAACCCAAGGCTTCTTACATTATCCTCTGCTTCTCTATTTTATCCTCACAAGAACAACCCTGTGAGGTAGGTTGCGCTGAGAGTCTGTGACTGGCCCAAAGTCACCCAGTGAGCTTCCATGGCCAAGTGGGGACTAGAACCTAGATCTCCTGACTCCCAGTCCCTCTTGTTTCTCAGTAGTCCCATTTTGGCTACATAGCTGTCAGAACTCAGTCCCTGAGTTTGATAGTAGTATATACAAGTGGGATATGCAACAAAATGTTGCAGTGTGGAGTGCTTCTGTTCAGGGTTCCAACCAGCCAGGCATGCCCTCTTCCAGGATACTCCATTCCCCCTCCCCTGCCGGGTTTTTCATTTTTCCTTCAGCCATCAGTCAGAAATTTGTGCCCATTGAGCATGCTCAGTCTTTCCTGAATGGAATGGGTCATGCACTTGGAAATGCACACTTTGTGGTGGTGGTGGTGGTGGGAGAGATTGATAGAATCATAGAATAGTAGGGTTGGAAGGGGCCTACAAGGCCACTGAGTCCAACCCCCTGCTCAGTGCAGGAATCCAAGTCAGAGCATCCTTGACAGATGGCTGTCCAGCCTCATCTTGAACGCCTCCAGTGTGGCAGAGCCCACTACCTCCCTAGGGAATTGGTTCTATTGTCGTATTGCTCTAACAGGAAGTTTTTCCTGATGTTCAGCCGGAATCTGGCTTCCTGTAACTTGAGCCCATGATTCCATGTTCTGCACTCTGGGATGATCGAGAAGAGATCCTGGCCTTGCTCTCTGTGACAACCTTTCAACTACTTGAAGAGCACTATCATATCTCCCCTCAGTCTTCTCTTCTCAAGGCTAAACATGCCCAATTCTTTCAGTCTCTCCTCATAGGGCTTTGTTTCCAGTCCCCTGATCATCTTTGTTGCCCGCCTCTGAACCCTCTCCAGCTTGTCTGCATCCTTCTTAAAGTGTGGTGCCCAGAACTGGACACAGTACTCCAGATGAGGCCTAACCAGTGCTGATTGGGCTGTTCCAGGGTCCGGGACTAGGTCAGGCTCTCAGGCTCGCAGAGGTCCAATCTACACTCATGATTTGTCATGTTTCCAAAGAGTTTCCACCCCCCTCAGTGCATGTGACTTTCATGCTGTATCCTTTCTGAGCCACACATTTTCTTTGACCTTTATTGTATTCATTTCCCTGAAATACCATAATATACAAGTAGATTTCCATTCATGTGGTCCAATGTTTCCCTTCGGGTATTGGATATAGGCGTGGTGTGTTCCTAAATCTGTCCTTATATGGGGTTGATTTTGTATTTCCATATTAGCCAGTCACAGCTCTCAACGCCTCCATATGCTCTCCGGGCAGCTTTTAACATCGGTAGCTCACTTCCCTGCGTATTCACCTATAGTTCTCTCTCCTCTCCGAGCTAATTTTGTTTTATAGTACTTTATTCTCTTCAGATCTTCAAAGAATCTGAGAGTGTCTAGGGACAATCTGTCTTCATTCCAGGCAGGCAGCGCTGGGTCCCGCTTGCGCAGACACAAGCACATTCAGAGAAACACACACACACAGGAAAAAGGGAAGATGACAGCTTAAAATACAGCCACGTACAGATTCTGATCTTCATATCATGCAAAAAATACAGCACACGGAAGGAGCAGTCTCTTCGAAGCTTCAAAGTTTCCGAGAGCCAAGCTGACAGAAAAAAATAAAGGTCGCTTGAAAAATGTCCTGGGATCTGGATCCATATCTCCTTGCTCCATTGTCATCCAAACACTACTACACTGCTAAAAAAAAGGAGTGGATCTACAGATGTGTCTAAATCTGTTCCATTGTTGTTTTGTGGCTTGTTAGGCATCTTTAATCTGGTCAGGTTTTCTGGACTGCTGTTTGCAAACTCCCGAGGTGCATTCGCCTGTGCCTGCATCTTTTCAAGGAGGGAGGGAAATCTCATTGAAAGCAAATTCCCTTCAAGGATTCTTTCTGATTTGGAGGTGGCGGAGACTGCCTTTCCCACCCACGCAGTAGTGCTTTACCTAAAGAAACTCCTTTAAAAAAAAAACCTCTTAAAGATGACCATGCCTTGATGAATTGCACTAAGGGCACCACGCTATGCATGTTTACACAGAAAAAAGTCCTACAACTCCCAGCATTCCCTAGCCAGCCATGCTGGGAGTTGTAGGACTTTTTATGTCTAAACATGCATAGGGTTGCACCCTAAATAGCCAGTGAAATCCTGACTTGGAAGGCTTTCTCCTGCTTGGCTGAAAAAGAAGACTCCCCCCACCCCACCCCCATCAAAGAACAGAACTCATGTTTGTCCAAGTATGCACACTAAGAATCCCAGATCTGCTGCTTCACCTCAAATGGTGTGAAAAATCATATGAAATCAAGAGGATCCTTGCCCTGGATCCCTGCTTTTGCGCTGTGGCTGTGCCCATGAGTGACACAGCTGTGATTTTCCTGGTTCAGTCCATGGAAGCAGATGTGCTCTGTGATATGATTGTGTTTGGGTGTATGTGCCTTGTAAAAATCATGAGGATCACCGGGGATCCCTGCCTCAGATGCCCACTTTGGGGCTGTGGCTGCACACATGGTGGTTTGGGGGGGGTCTCCCCTTTAAAAATCATATGAAATAATGAGGATCTCTTTTTGATTTCATGGATCCTTGTTTTACTTTCTTCCCAATGTGTTTACTCAGTGTGCTTACAGCCAATGTGTTTATTCAGAAGTAAGCATTGTTGTGTTCAGTGGGATCTCGGAGAAGCCTTGTGGAATTTACAGCTTAAGCCTGGGCATGTCTACTCAAAAGTGAGTCCTATTGATTTCAGTGAGAGTTACTCTCAGGTAAGTGTGTATTAGATTGAAGGCGAGAATGCTGTCAATGGGTGCTTTCCTCTGTGCAGGCAACCTCCCAGCAAGCAACCTTTCTGGAATGCCCATGAAAGGAACTGGAGCCCTTTTATGGAATTCCAGGAGCTGCACCTTCTTGGCCACCTTGGCCAGGGAAACCCAAAGCAGAAGCAATATTGTCCAGTTTCATTCCAGAGAGGCTTCACTGGGGGCCAATCTACATTGTGTCCGCCATCGCAGTGAAGTCGGGGCCATGTCGGGTTATATGCACTCGCATTAAAATGTGATTATCCGCACTCACCCATTTTCCCCAGTCCACTCCCTCCTTGAATGTGGGAACATGGTTCACACTCCAGAGCCGTGCAGTTCCCCAGCTCCCAAGCAAGGAGGCTCTGATTGGAGGAGCGGCAACTCCTCCTGCCTCCGCCGATAACCTGCCTCCCCTCCCTCCCCCCCCCCCCGTGTCCTTCTGCTGCCGGTCAATGGATCAATCCCTCGGTAGCTCTTTCTGGATACATTGTATATTTTTTCGGATCTGAATCCCAGTGGAAGCCATGGTTCGAGAACTGACAATGTTTTACAGGCTGCTCTTTCTCTCCACCAATGCCCTGATACGTGCTCTCAAGGCAGTGATCGCTCTGGACCGGCTGTCATCCCAGCGGAGGCGGTCTTGGCTCCGGGTACTGCGATGGTAGCGCCATCGCTGTCTGAACTTATGTTCATGGATTCTGCGAAACATGGTCACTGTGATGCAGAATGTGCATTTTCTTCCCATCCTGAGGGTTTTCCGGAGGTACTGGGTGTGCCTGAGCAGCCAGGACTGGTGGGAGAGGCTTGTTCTGAAGGTCTGGAACGACGAACGCTGGATTGAGCACTTCAGGATGCCTCATCGCACCTTCTTTCAAGTCGTCGGCGAGGTGGCCCCGTTATTGATCAGACACTCGACACAAATGCGCAGAGCAATCCTGGTGGAGAAGAGGGTGGCCATCGCTGTTTGGAAGCTCACCAATCAGTCCTTGTACAAGAGCGTGGTGGAGCAGTTTGGCGTGGGGAATTCCGCAGTCTCAGAAATCTTTGTGGAGGTCTCTCTTGCTCTGGAGCATGCTCTACTGTGGAGAACGGTGTCCCTAGGTGACATAAACACGGTGAGTGCAGCTTTGGGGCGGGTGGGGAGGTCGCTTGGCTTTTGGGGGCGAGGGAGCATCTTCAAATCTTCACATCTTTGAAGAATCGAAGCTCTGTCTACTACAGTGGGCTAGAGGTTGGGTTCACATCTTCGAAGAATTGAAGCTGCGTTTACTGCAGTGCGCTATAGGTGAGGTTCATGTCCGTGGGGGGGGGGGAACAATATGCTCTGCGGAGATTTTCACAGGTACTCCTCCATTAATGATGATCACTGTCCTCCCGGATATGTGTGTGTGTGTGGCCGTCTGCGCATGTATGGGACCACGTCACATGACCCTTGAAGCTGGAGAGGTGTGCTTTGTGCTTGACAGGGCTTGTCTGGGCAAGTGTGTGGGGAGATTGGGGCATGAGTGGGATGCATCTGTTGCTTGGCAATGGTCAGTCATGCTTTGGCCACCACCTACCAAATATGCTCTCTCCTCTCTCTCCAGGTGATGCTTGGCTTCCCTGCCCTTGGGTTTCCTGGGGCGTTTGCAGCTTGCGACGGGACGCATTTGTCAATTGATTCCCCGATTAGACAGGGCAGTGGATTTATCAATAGGAAGCACTACTATTCAATGCTTCAGCAAGACACAACAGACCACATGGGACAACTCATCAATATCGAGATCGGATGGAGTGGGTGAAACCACAATGCTTACGTGTTTGGGCACTCTGCGCTGTGCGAAGCCATGGATGCTGGGGCATTTGTCCCAGGGAACCCAACATGGAGCGTGGGTGGTGTGCTTATCCCGCTGCTGATACTGGCCGACAGAGCTCACCCCCTGCGACAGTGGCTGATGAAGCTTTTGGGGGACACTTCTCGCAACAGGAGGCTCACTTCAACCACCGTCTCAGCAGAGCCAGAAACGTTGTGGAGCGCTCTTTTGGCAGGCTGAAAAGCAGGTGAAGATGTCTCGCTGGACGACTGGAGGTGGTGGAGAAAAATGTCCCATCAGTGATTTTGGTGTGTGTCATTCTCCATAATATCTGTGAGATGAACGGAGCAGCTTTGACAGAGGTATCTGGGGACAATAACCGTATTGTGTTGGACACCCTTGGGCTTCCCTACGTCAGTGATGACAACCTGCATAATGAGCAGGGGAACGAGTTTCAGAGGGAGCTTTTCGAGTTCATGTGGGCAAACAGGGGAGGATTGTGATGAGGGGACATGTCTCGGGAAGCCCATGGGAGCTAGGTCGTGGGGGGGGGGGGTTTCTATCTCTGTCGTGTTGTGGTTTCTATCTCTGTCGTGTTTCTCGCTTGCTCAACATTGCTTGTCTGTTTTTCCTCACATTGTTGTTGCTCTGATTAAAAATATTTAAAGAACGATAACTGCCTCTCCGCCCTTCTCTCCATTGCGCCCGCAAGAGACAGCACCCACCAATGCTTTTCTACCAGGATCTTCGAAGAATTGTTGATTCAGAGCTTTGTCAACAGGTGACACTGCGCCAAAACAGGGGAGGCAGACTTCTCTATGGTGTTGTCAAAAATCCCCCAGTGTCATTCTCCTGCCAGAAAAAATGGCATCGCAGAGGCTGGCATATTGGCAGGAGAAAGAGGTCAACCTCATGCTGCAGCTGCTCTTCCAGAGCCGGCGCATGGAGCACGTTATGCGCAGCTCAATGCGAAGCAATGAGGCCGTATACAGGGCAGTTGCGAGGCGGCTCTTGCAGGCGCGATTCCCTTGTGCCACCCTGCAGGCCAGGACAAAATTTAAGGCCCCAAAGGCCCAGTTTTTTGAGGCCCTGGAGCAGCACTCAGGGCCCCCACCCCTAGGAGCGGAGCCTATAGGGGGCTGCATGCGCTGTGGCTCTGTGCAGGTCAGCCCTGGGTTGTTGCCCTTGCTGCGTTTTTGGGGGTGCACCTGTGGTAGGTGTGGTGAGGGGGGGGTGCGGCCACGAGCAGCTCATGGGCCTTCCAGAGAAAGGGTTGGCGATGGCTCCAAGCAGGGCAATGACAGCTGGGATAAACCCGGGGGGCCATCTCTACCTAAACATGGTGCTGTTAGGCTCCCTTCGCCCACGTCTGACACTGTGGCCCTCCTGGACTGCAGTGACCCCGCAGAGTGCCCCTCTGCACAACTGCATGCACGCAACTCTCCACTGTGACGGCGCCACTGAGAGGGAGGTGTGGTGTGTAGTGTTTGCCCTGGGACAGCTGGGCAAGCGGTGGATGGACAATGAGGTGCAGGCGGGGGATGGGTGAACAAAAACCAAGATAGGCCCTCTCAAGGGTTCTTCTCGATAGGAGCATAGTACTCCACACCTCTGTACCATGTCACCGGGCGGCGTTGGCGTTTTGCACTCCAGAAGGTGTGCGCTTACGAGAGAGTAGCGCACCACCCATGTTCTGCTGTGTGTGGTCTTGCGGCACAAAGGGTGGCTGGATTGCTGTGCCGCAGCTGGAAATGCCACCTGGCCGGCGCCTGAGGTAAGAAGAGGCACCCCCCCACCCTGGGGGGCAAGCAGGGTGCTTACCGCCAACCTCTTTCTTCCAGCACTGCAAAGAACGTGGGGCAGAAAGCAAGCCACCAGTTCATTGGCTCCAGGCAGAGCAGGGCCCTCCTCCTTGGACGGTGGGGATGGAGCAGGTAGTGGAGGCCAAGGTGCCCCAGCAGCAGCCACTACTGGGTGGCTCCCCTCCACGAGGAGGCATGCTGGTAAGACGGACATGAGCACACAGGAGTCTCTTTCTGGGCATGGCCTTTTCCGGGGGACACTGCTCCTGGAGCGAACCCCGCCCTGTGTAGTCCCACGGAGAGTGGATTTAAAGCAGGCGAACATCCGCCTGTCTGAGAGCACCCCTGTGTGGCACCCCAAGGGGATGAACAGAAAAGGGGAACGGGGCCCTGGACTGCCACCGGGTGACGGCACTGTCCCGTGGCCATCCCTATGTTGTCTCCCAGTTCCCCATGCCTCCAAATTAACTCCAACAGCCCCCCACGGATGGCCAAACATGCCCTCCACAGGCGCCAAATTATAAGAAGCCTGTTAATCTCAGTTTTCCTTCCACCACCACAGGTGCAGCAGTGCAGGTGTGGCTGTCACGGGCCCCAGTGGAGCATCAGCAGGGCAGGAGGGGAGAAGCACCACCGTGCTCAGCGCCAACATCCACCTGGAAGGCTCCGTGAAGAAAACAAGTGAATATTTCACGGGGGGGGGGGGTGTTTTCCAGGTTTAGGCAGTATGCAAATTTGTGTTCAGGGAGCCCCTAATCAGGACTTCTCTGTTCATTTTCAGTGAGCAAGATGGAGAAGCGCCTTACCCGGCTGGAGAGGGAAGCGTGTGTTGCCAAGAAAAGTTGTCGGGAGGAGGCTCAAGAGAGGGGGGCCTTAAGGTTGAGGGGGAAGCGCTGGGGGGGGAAGATGGGGGGTGTTTTCTGTAAATAAGACACTGCAATTAGTCCCCAGCGTTGTCCATGAGGACATATCTTGGAGGCCAGGACGGGGAGGGCTGGTTGATGGGGATTTGTACCTATCAGCGGGAAACCTTTGCCAGGGCTCTGCCCTCTGGGCGAACCTGGTTGTCGGTTATGGGGAGCATGGGCATGGAGGGGCAGTCTTGGGGCCCCAGGCAGCACGCACATTGCGCATATGCTTTGAGATCCCCTTCACGGGGACCCAACACACGGAAGTATGTTCATCCCCTTGCCTACCTGTGTCCTCTAGCTCATCTGGAGCGCTCCCGCTTCCCCTCTGAGCACGTGCACACTGCTCCCCACCTGAAAAGCATGGTGGACGTCAGCCAATTTGAAGTTCAAACCACTTTCAGAAAAGCCATCTTAGCTGCGCTTCTTCCAGCATCCTTCCCAACACTGAAAACCCGGGAGTGGGGGGCTTTTCGGTTGGGGTGTAAAGGGCCCAGATGGCAACACCGGAGCAACCTAACCCTTTGAGCCAGTTTGAGAGCGGCCCATCTTAATTTTCAAGCTGGGTAGGGACGGCACACCACAAGCTGCTACGCTGTAGAGGTGTTTGCCACATGGGGTGAGCTGCCAAGTTCTCTCTCTGGAACTACGCGAGCTATGAGAAAAGTGGAGCGTGTCCACCTCACCCACCCCCCACAGCGAGCGACTAGTGACCCCAAACACAAGGCTGCACCTTCCCACTCACCACTCCCCAGCGTGGTACGTGTCCTGTTCCTGGGAGGCCCCTTCTCCTTCCTGCTCCAGGCTGTCCAGCCCTGCAGAAAGTGACTGTCGTGTTGGCTGCAGTGTCCTTTGGCATGTAGGCATGGAAGGAACCAGCCTTCTGGTTTCGGGCCCGCTCCTCACATGCCCCCCAACATCTCTCTAAGCCGCAACCCGCCATTAATGTCAAATGACCAGGTGGGTCTGGTCCAGGCTGGGCGACGGTGCAGCGTATGGTTGTAGGTGGCGGGGCTATATGTATATGGCTATTCCAGGACCACGTGGAGCAGCATATGTGGCCATGCCCCCAGAGGACACCCAACGCCCCGCGCTCACCACTCGAGACACAGACCCGCTCCCCAGCACCTACCAATGTCACACCCCTCCAAGGGAAGGTGATCCCCCTCTTCCAACAATCCCTCCGATGTCTCCAACGGTCGTGCTTCCTGAGGGAGTCTCGACACGCACAGCACCACAAGTGATCTGCAAACTTCCAGATATGTGCTTAGAGCGAACGGTGGCATCCCCCGAGAGAATGCTGTGGAGCTCTGTGTAATACGGAAAGGTGGTAGCATTGTTCCCCGACCTGGAATTGTGGTTAACCACCCTCCTGTACTCCGGGCGCATGGACTTAGTCTTGCTTCTGCACTCAATGGCGCTATGGCAATGGTCCCGTGCAGTCATCTGTCTGGAGATCTCCTCAAAGAAGTCCGGGATCCTGTGGCTGCTCTGAAGCTGTTCCTGGATCTTCTGCTCCCTTGAAATGTCTAGCAAGTCCACTATCTCCGCGTGCCTTCACAACACCCCTCTTCCCTTGCTAGTCAATGCCATCCTTGGTTGGTGTTGATGGTAGAAAGAAGGGGGTCCTATCTAGCAGAACAAAACGGGCAGAATTTCGAGCAGCAGGAGTGGGATCTCTCTCCTGTAGAGGGTTGCGCAGTGCTCTGTGTTGTAATGGCCTGAATAAGAAAAGAGCACACGCAAGTAAATATCAGAGCAGGGAGTGGGCCACATGGTTCTCATACGCAGCAGTCCCCCCTGCCCTGTCAATTCTCCCCCTCCGGCAATAGAGCCTCTTGCCCGGGTCCAGGGAAGGGGGCATCATGGGGCACCCACATGTCATGGCTGTGATTTTGAGCACAGGGCACCGCCACCCCCTGTTAGCGGCAGGAGGCTCTCGTGGCGGAGCACAAAAGTGAGATCTACCCCAGCGCCTCTGGGGTGGGTCACACTGCACAACACAGAAACTGCAGGGCTTTGCAGCCTTTTCTGAGGGAGGTAAAGTGGGGCAAACCACCCTGACTCATGTGCCAGGTAAAACGCCATCCCCAGGCGCCGTGTGTCCAGATGCGTTACGTGTCCCCTGAAGCCTGATAAGCCATTCAGCGCACAAGCCTCAGAATGCAAGTCCCACCTGCTCAGTCCACATTCTTTTCAAAAGCACAGGCTTGCCTTGAGAGTCGCAGCAACAGGGGACACACAACCGGCAGACATCCTCATCGGTCTGGGACGCTATTCGGGAGGGGGCACCATCGGTCCTCCAAAACACAAAGCATGCCCAGAAAGGTGTGGCTGTTTCTTGGCGCCTGCAACCTGGCGGGCTTGTCCTTGGTGAAGAGCGTTGCTCCATGCACTAAGACCAAACGGACCTGAAAGGGGAAAACACACCCCACGTGTAGTGGGAAATAACACCAAAAAATATCTTGGGAAGTTAGTTTGGAGGAGAAGCGGCCACCTTGTACAGTATGTGGAGGCACTCTGGAAGAAGGGCACAGCACTCACAGCAATGAGAGCAGCACGGAAATCTCCCTCAAAAAACTTTCTGTGCACTGTTGCAGTGCAAGCCACTCAAGGCATCGAATACCCCACCAGTGGGGGAGAAAGCCAGGCGAGGAAGAGAGTTTTCAGATAAAGTGGGGGAGGGAGAAGTGGGTGCCCAGCAGTGGTAGCATGGGGGGGAAGAACAGAGTGGGGGAGCAGCAATACACAGGACAAAATGAAATGCACACTCAAAAGGTGGGGAGTGGGGTTTAAGCGCTTACTGTGTACGATCCTGGCAGATGGGGAGGCTACGGTGACAAAATACAAGCTTTGATTCTTCAAAGATTCGAAGATATTCTCATTGTTAAAAAAAAAAAAAAGGAAGGGAAGGGGCACAGGGGGGCTAGGTGCAAGGCAGGTGCTGTGTAGTGTGAAATACAGATGGTGAGACCGCCATCTGTATTGGAGGCAGAAAAAAACATAAGCGTAGATTCGCCCTGGGTCCCGCGTGCACAGACACATGTGAACACACAGAACACACACAAACACACACACACACATGCAGAAAAAAGGGAAGACTGACAGCTAAAAATACAGCCATGTACAGATTCTGATCTTGATATCATGCAAAAAATACAGCACACAGAAGGAGCAGTTTCTCTGAAGCTTTGAAGTTTCGGAGAGTTACACTGGCAGAAAAAAAAATCAATTATCACGTTTTAATATGATTAGATTAACAGCGATATTCTACCGGCTTTGTTGTGATTACATGCTAAGTGTAGATTTTCCCAGAGTGTAAGTTAGACAGTGTACACTGAGCCAGGCTCATAGTGACTCAGATCAAGGGATGGGCAGATTCCCTACCGGCTGCTCCGGGGGGGAATCCGCCCGAATTCCTCCCCCCGGAATCCTTGTGGGCTGGCTCTGCTCCATGGCAATTCCGTGGAGCCACCAGCTGGCTCTGTATAGCCAGCTATACAGTCACCATTGCCATGCCGTATCGCTGAGGAGGAAGGAATCTGGATGCAAATGGCGGAGAGGATGCCACTTGCGGCCGTAAAGCTCTTAGTTTAAGCTAATTGCAGCCATTTATGCAATTTATTTATGCAATTGCATAAATAAATTTATGCAATTTATGCAATTTATGCATAATTGCATTTATGGCTGCAATTAGCTTAAACTAAGAGCTTTACGGCTGCAAGTGGCATCCTCTGCACCATTTGCGTCTGGATTCCTTCCTCCTCAGTGATACGGCATGGCAACAGCGGCCGTATCGCTGGCTATACGGAGCCGGCTGGAGTTGCTGCGGAGAGGACCTGCCTTCACGTGGATTCTGGGGGGAGGCGGAGGTAAGTACTCCATTCTGCCGCAGACCCTGGAGGCTGGATTCCAAAGAATCTGGCCTCATTGGAGTCCGCAGTGGATTTCTCTAACATCCCTAGTCAGACCCTTGCATTCCTGGGCAGTGTGTGTCTAACCCCCCCCCCCTTCCCTGACAACAATCTCAATTCCTAGGGAGCTGAACTGGTCCAGGATTTGTCACTCGGCTTTGGTGCAGCCCAGTAGTTGAGCTACATACCCCTGCTTTTTAAACTAGGGGGGTGTTTCCCCCAGCAATTTACTCCGAACTGGCTGTGTGTTGAGGTCGTTAGGGATACATGACGTCGTGGCCATCCAGCAGCCGCCCCAGAGCTTATCAGGGAAGAACCGGATTTCCTGAGACTGCTTGAAATCCGATTCTTTTCCTTAAATAGGGTTCTCCCTGGTATACTTATTGTGTACCCCAACCCCCGCATTTAGCTCGAGTATGCCAGCCCTGCCCTGGGGTGTGCCTTTCACCATGACCCCAGTCAAGGGGTGTTTCCTCCCACTGTGCTGAATGAGGCTTGTCCTCTGAATGCCCACAGAAATTACAGAGAAGCCCCTCAACTGACACAGCACATTTTGAAGCCCAATTCCTTAATTTTATTTATTTATTTATTTCATTTCATTTCTATACCGCCCAATAGCCGAAGCTCTCTGATGGTGCTTAAATGAGATTAAGCACGATCTGGAAGCTCCAATTCATTGCCTTAGGAAGTAACTACTTCACAGCTTCCTTATAGAGATACTGTGCATTAAAATGGGGACTGGTTTCCCTCTCCCACAAAAAAACCAGTAGTGTCTCCTTAAAAGTAAGTCTCATTGTGGTCAACTCCCATTGTGGTGGCCTCCCAACTCCAGGGATTCCTGGATGAGACAGATTATCTAGATCCATTTCAATCTGGCTTCAGACCCAGGTATGGGACAGAAACAGCTCTGGTCGCCTTCGTGGATGACCTACGCCGGGAACTAGACAGGGGGAGTGTGTCCCTGTTGGTTCTGCTGCACCTCTCAGCGGCTTTCGATACCATTGACCATGGTATCCTTCTGGGCCGCCTCGCTGGGATGGGACTTGGAGGCACTGTTTTATAGTGGCTCCATTCCTTCTTGGAGGGGCGGACCCAGAAGGTGGTGCTGGGGGACTCCTGTTTGATTCGCTGGCCATTGGCCCGTGGAGTTCCTCAGGGCTCTGTTTTGTCCCCCATGCTATTTAACACACACATGAAACCATTGGGAGAGGTTGTCCAGAGTTTTGGGGTTTGGTGTCACCAGTACACTGATGACACCCAACTCTCCTTTTCCTTTCCATCTATTTCCAAGGAAGCTGTTGCAGTGCTAAACCGGTGTCTGTTGGCAGTAATGGACTGGATGAGGGCAAATAAATTGAAGCTTAATCCAGACAAGACATAAGTGCTGCTGGTTAGTCAAAAGGCAGATCAGGGAATAGGGATTCAGCTTGTGCTGGATGGGGTTACACTCCCCCTGAAGACACAGGTTCGCAGCTTGGGTGTACTTCTGGATTCAGCCCTGAGCTTGGATGTCCAGGTTTCAGCAGTGGCCAGGAGTGCTTTTGCACTGTTAAAGCTAACGCGCCAGCTGCGCCCGTTCCTTGAGATGTCTGACTTGGCCACAGTGACACACGCCTTAGTTACTTCCTGTTTGGATTACTGTAATGCTCTACGTGGGGCTGCCTCTGAAGAGTGCTTGGAAACCTCAGCTGGTTCAAAGAGCGGCTGCCAGAATGGTGACTGGGGCTGGCTACAGGGAACATATAACTCCCCTGCTAAAATAGCTTCACTGGCTCCCAGTCTGTTTCCAGGCACAATTCAAAGTGCTGGTCATGTCCTATAAAGCCCTATATGGCTCGGGTCCAGGTTATCTGAAAGACCGTATTCTCCCTATGAGCCTACTTGTGCCCTGAGATCTCCAGGGAAGGCCCTTCTCACTGCCCTGCCACCATCACAGGCTCGTCTGGTGGGAACACGGGAGAGGGCCTTCTCGGTGGCTGTCCCAAGGCTCTGGAACTCCCTTCCCAGGGAGGCGAGAATGGCACCCTCCTTGGTATGCTTTTGGGGGTAGGTAAAAACTTTTTTTCCCAGCAGGACTTTGAGGATAGTTAGTCTGGACCTGTGAGAATATGATGGATGGACACTGTGGTTTATATTTATATTGTTTGTTGTCTTTTACAATTTTGATATTTTATACAATTTTAATATTATTGATGATTTAATTATATTTTCAACTTTTGTATATGTCTATTTATATGTTTTAACTGTTCAA
Organism: Heloderma suspectum; assembly: GCF_057233095.1. NCBI lineage: Eukaryota > Metazoa > Chordata > Lepidosauria > Squamata > Helodermatidae > Heloderma > Heloderma suspectum. The sequence continues at coordinate 345,919,211 of NC_139459.1, forward strand.
GTTTTTAATATTGTAAAGCCGCCTTGAGTCCCTGTGTTGGGAAAAAGATGGGAAATAACAACAACAACAACAACAACAACAACAATGAGGGTTGCCTTTGAATGCCCACAACAGAACTTACAGACTCCCCCTCAATTGAAATAGCACATTTTAAAGCCCAATTCCTTAAGTGTGATTAAGCGAGTTCTCGAGGCTCCGACTCATTGCCTTAGGGAGTAAGTACTTCACAGCTTCATTATAGATATCCTGCAGGTTACAATGGGGGCTGGTTTCCATCTTTGTGTTCTCCCCTCCCCCTTTGTAATTGTGCATTTGGTTTCTTTTTCCTAGGTGCAGAACTTGGCATTTATCCCTATTAAATGTCATTCTGTGGTTTTCAGCCCAGTGCTCCAGCCTATCAGGATCACTTTGAATTTTGTTTCTGTCTTCCAGGGTATTAGCTATCCCACCCAATTTTATGTCATCTGCAAATTTGATAAGCATTCCCTGCACCTCCTTGTCCAAGTCATTAATGAAAATACACTCTTTATTTAAGAACATAAGAAGAGCCGTGCTGCATCAGACCAAGGTCCATCTAGTCCAGCATTCTGTTCACACAGTGGCCAACCAGATGCCAACGGGAAACCCACAAGCAAGACATGAGTGCTATAGCACCTTCCCACCCATGTTCCCCTGCTGCTAACATTGGTGAAATGTAGATAATTTCAAGTAATTCTAAATGTGCATACATGTGTATCCTTCAGGAATTTTGCAGGTCTGTTGCCTAGGGAAAACCTCTAATGACCTGTGCATTTTCATACAAACTTACCCAAAAACTATTCAGGGGTGGGGGTGAAGGGAAGGGAAAGCAAATCACTCCCTCCCCCAAATTGGAGAACTCCCCTTCCAGATGGACTGCTGCACCTATATTTCTATAGCTTTGCTGGTTTCCTACTTAGGGACAGCTCTAGGCTGGCTGTAATTTTCAGAACAATGGTTCAGAAGGAAAATAGGGAGGCCTCTTTTGGAGACCTCAAAATGTCAAGCTTGGCCACCCTTGCACAAAAACCCCTGTGGCTAACATTCTGAAATTTGGCAGACATGATTTCCTCTGATGGGGCAATGAATCCTGATATGTTTATCCAATTCTTCCAAGTAATAAAAATGTTATTGGCAGTTCCCTTAAAAAGAAAATCAAAATATAAAACCTGCACCTATTTTTCTGACATTGAGCAGGTGTAACCCCCTTCTAGGGGGCTACTATGCCTGAAATTATCATCCAGTTCTGACCAAGAGAAAAAAGTTACAGGTTTTTTTTCTAATTTCTCATGGTAGTCAACAGGAACCATAAAGACTCATTTTTCCAAACCTTGACTTAGGTTTGGTGCTGAGCTGAAGTGGTCCTACTACAAACTGGCCCGAGCAGAAGCGGGATGTTCTCCAAAATGCTGAATCGGGCTCTGAGTTGAAGTGGGGTGGAGGGTCAGTGCACACTTCTCATGTATGTAATCTATACACACATGCAAGCACACCACATGCACATGCACGCACACACACACACACACACACACACACACATTAGAGGTGTGCTTAGACTCTAATATATATATATACAGTCAGGGCCAGAAATATTGGACAAGGATAACTGTTTTGGCAGTTGGCCCCTGTACACCACCACATTGAAGTTGAAAGGAAACACACCCAGATGGGAGCGAAGTCAGGACTTTCAGCTGTAATTCAAGGGGTTCAATAAAAGTGGGGCACTAACCATTTAGGAAGTACAGCCAGTGGCATACGCACACACCCACAGTTGGTGGCTCAGAAGTAATGGAACAAACCAACATTATTTCAAACTTAAGGATTGCCTTTAATACCCGGATGAAAATCCTTTGCAGTCAATGACTGCCTGAAGTCTGGAACCCATGGACATGCCCAAATGCTGAGTTTCCTCCCTCGAGATGCTTTGCCAGGCCTTTACTGCAGCTGCCTTCAGCTGCTGCTTGTTTGTGGGTCTTTCTGCCTTCAGTCTTGTCTTCAGTAAGTGAAAAGCATGCTCTTTGGGGTTGAAAGCAGGTGACTGACTTGGCCATTGAAGAACATCCCACTTCTTTGCCTGGAGAAACTCTTGGGTAGCCTTTGCTGTATGTTTTGGGTCATTATCCATCTGCAATATAAAGTGGCGTCCTATCAGTTGGGCAGCATTCGGCTGAATCTGAGCAGAAAGTATAGCTCCATACACTTCAGAATTCATCCTGCTGCTTTGATCAGCAGTCAGGTCATCAATAAACACCAGTGACCCGGTTCCATTGGCAGCCATACATGCCCATGCCATAACACTGCCTCCACCATGTTTGACAGATGATGTGGTATGCTTTGGGTCATGAGCTGTTCCTTTCCTTCTCCATACTTTTCTCTTCCCATCATTTTGGTACAAGTTAATCTTGGTTTCATCAGTCCAAAGAATCTTCTTCCAGAACCGGGCAGGCTTTTTTAGGTGTTTGCTGGCAAAGGCTAATCTGGCCTTTCTGTTCTTGAGCATTACCAGTGGTTTGCACCTTGTTGTGAAGCCTCTGTATTTACGTTCATAAAGCTATCTCTTGACTGTAGATGTTGAAAATGACATGCCTACCTCCTCAAGAGTGTTCTTGACCTGGCTAGATGTTGTGAAAGGGTTCCTCTTCACCATGAGCAGCATTCTGCAGTCATCCACTTTAGTTGTCTTGTGTGGTCTTCCAGGCCTTTTGCTGTTGCTGAGCTTGCCAGTTAATTCCTTCTTTTTCAGGATGTTCCAAACTGTTGTGTTGGCCACTCCCAATGTTTTTGCTATCTCTCTGATGGGTTTATTTTGTTTCCTCAGCCTAATGATGGCCTCCTTCATTCGCATGGACACCTTTTTGGACCTCATGTTGGGGGTTCCAGTGAACAGCTACCAAATGCAAATGTAACACTCAGAACCACCTCCAGGCCTTTTATCTGCTTGATTGGTCATGGGGTGCCCAGGAAACAGGCCACACCTGGCCATGCAGCTGCTTGTCAGCCATTCGTTCCATTACTTAGGAGCCACCAACGCTGGGGGCGTGTGTATGCCACTGGCTGTCCTTCCTGAATGGTTACAGCTGAAAGTCCCGCCTTCGCTCCCATCTGGGTGTGTTTCCTTTCAACTTCAATGTGGTGGTGTACAGAGGCCAACTGCCAAAACAGTTATCCTTGTTCCGATATTTCTGGCCCTGAGTGTATATATATATATATGCGCAAATTTGTATTATGGGCCTGTGCCTCGGATCTTTTAAGAACCTAGCAACGCCCCTGCTGGCGCCCATGGACACCGCAACCCACCATGGTTTAAAGAAGCCACGATGGGCTGCGGTGATTGTGCGAACCAGGTCAGTAAAATGCAACTTCCAATGTTCCACCCTTAAGCAATCTATAGATACAGGAAATGAAATTGCAATCTGAGAAACACTTGTGAAGACATTCTCTAAAACAGTATTTTACCTATTCAAAGACCACAATAGAGTGAATGTCACCACCCCTCCCCCACCCTGGAGAGTGACAAGTGACTTCCAAAATAGCAACATTAAAAAAATGGGAAGGTCAGTGAAGGAAGGAGAAAAACCTGCTTGCCTCTCTCTGCATCCCCAAGTCCCTAATGGTGGTGTGGGAAAGGGGTTCCTTCATGTGAGGTAAAGGATGGAAGTGGGTGGGAGGCAAGCAAAGGAAGAGGCCTATTGATTTTGCCTGCCCCCCACCTCCTGCCTCCTCTCTAGCTAAATTAACTTATTTATAAAACATAAATACTTGTTTGTAATACCTGCCATATTGTGTGGGTTTAATTTGATTAGAAGAATGACAATGCCAATAATCGGCACAATAGCCAAGACTTTAGAATAGCTATGTCATGCAATTGTACCTCTTGCTTGGCTCAAAATGGAGGTCAAGTTTTAAAAATGGAAATCAGATGAGAGATGTCAAGAGAAGACGTTTTCTGCCTAGATATAAAGTTCAACCTACTTGAAGATTTTAGAACGGTTCCAGCCTAAAGGTCAGGAAGTTATTAAAGTGAGACTGAATTTGGTTCCCCCCCCCCAATCCCTTTTCCTTTTGTGTCATGTCTTTTAGAATGTAAGCCTGAGGGCAGGGACTCTCTTATTATTAATTTGTGCAAGCCACTCTGGGAGCCTTTTTTGGCTGAAAAGTGAGGTAAAAATGAAGTCAGAAAGGGTGCAATCCTATCTAGATAGCCGAACTCGGAGGCGGCCACCTATCCAAAGCAAGGCAGGAGAAGCATAGAGGGGATCGTTCCCTCCGCGCTCCTTCTGCCCTGCTTTTTCTTCTAGACAGCCAATTGTGGCTGTCTAGCCACAGGAGCACGGAGTGGGGAAGGAGGCTGCTGTACAACATATAGGATGCGTCGTACAGGCAGCTACGCTCTCCCCACCCCGGAACACCCCAGCCACGCCCCGTTCTGGCCGCTCCGCACTCCTCTGGTGAGCACGGAGGATGGGGCTGTTCCATGCTGCGTCCGAGGCAGTGTGGAAGTGGGGGGAGGTTGGTTCTCTGGGAATGAGCATGGGCTCTGAGGTCAGCAACTGGAAAACCAGATATCCTATGGCCACCTAGCCACTGTCTAGTGGCCATAGGATTGCTCCCTCCATGACTCCATGTAATAGGTGCAAAGAGGAACCAGATGTGAGTCAACTAAAGCATGTGTTTGCAGACCACTGAAGACTAGTTCAAGTTCAATTCCACTCAGTTTCTCATTTTTCAGATATTATGTTTGTTCCATTCTGTTTCCACATCTGTTTGGGAATATTTTTTAAGTCTGCACAAAAAACCATATTCATTTTTGTGCAGTTTTCCCCTAATACATGCATTCTTTGTATGCACCTTTATATGTATTTTTCCTAATATACAATTTTTGCCAACAATTCTCCCTAATATAATGCATGCTTGTGCACACAGTTCCCAAATATCCACTTTTTTTGCGTGGGCTTTTCTCTATTATACACATTTTTAATTAATAAACTGCATCACAAAATTTGGAAAAGTGTGAATATTGCCATATAACTGCAGTCTGCTCCTGTCTCATAGTTTGTTCTTTAGTTCTAACTTACTCTTCAGTCCTGACTACTAGCTTCGTCTACCGCTCCTGTTTCCCAGCTCTTTACTCACCCCAGACTGATGCCCACAGCCAGCCCTGAAAGTATGAGAAAACTGGAAAGCATCCCAAAAGAATCCAAAAAGAGATGGCAAGTCTCAAGAGGCTGGGAAAAAAAAGCATTATTCTTTAAGAAGGGCTTTGTAGGGTGCAATCCTACGGGTTGCCCCCTGGGTGCGCATAAGCCCCCGAACTCAGAGGCTTACGAGTGTCCTATGCAGAGAGTGTCCTATGCAGAGAGGGAGGTGCCTGCCTCCTGCTCCGCATTTAAGTTAGACAGGTGTTTTCACCCTTCAAAAGGAGGCTTCGGGGAGGGGGAGGGAAGTATTTTAGGGGGTGGGTTAGGATATTTAAAAAAAAAAATTATGGTAGAATTTTATTATTTTAAATTGTTTTATGGTATGTTGTACATCGCCCAGAGTGGCTGGGTGACCAGCCAGATGGGCGATTAATAAATTTAATAATAAAATAAAATAAAAAGTAGGCTGGGGCAGCCATAGGATTTCTCATATGGCTACTGCCCCAGTCTCCTCCCCTCCCTGCCCCCAGGAACGCCCCTGTTTCTCATCTCCACACTCTTTTTTCCAAGTGCAGAGAGGTAGCTGGCATGATTCTCTCCGCACCGGCTATAAGGGGTGGGGGTAGGGGTGGGGGAGGGCAGGTTCTTGGCTCTGAGGTTGAAACCTTGTTTCTGACCTTGTAGCCAAGAAACCAAACAATCCTATGTCCCCCAGACACTGTCTAGGGAACATAGGATTGCTGCCTTAAAGAATAAAACTATTTTTCCCCAGCATCTTGAGACTAGCTCCCTCTTTTGGGATCCAGAGCCCAGCCCTGTCATCAGTAAAAGATGGCTGAATTGTAAATGTTGCCATTCATGAACTAATGGATGAGAAGACCTAACATTCAAATAAGAAAAGGTAAATTAAGCTTAACAACTTGGGTAAAGAATGCTGGAGATCATGATGGGTAACCAGCATAAAGAAGTAGCGGGCAGACATGTTAAATTACTTTAGATTAGATTGTTAGAATAGTTATATACTGCTATATAATTGATTCCCTTGGAGGTTAGGTTTTTAAAAATGGAAGTGAGATGAGAGATGTCAAGATGAGATGTTTTCTGCCTAGATGTAAAGTTCAGACTATCTGAATACCATTAGATGTGTCCCATCTAATGGTGAGACTGTGATTAAGACTTGACGTTGTCAAAAGCATGTACAGAGAAGTAGGTGTGAGTCAACTAAAGAACGTGGTCACACACCAACCAAGACCAGATGTCAGCAAGCTAATGCCACAGCCTAGTCACATATCCAGTCATTTGCATCTTCCAGAAACATTCTGAGAAACGTGTTCTGAGAAATGAGGCACATTTGGCTTCTTCTTTTTTGGCCATCATTGCGATCTTGCATTCTAAATTCCCTCCTTACTCCTTATGAGTGGCAGGGTGCGCAACCCTCAAACAGTTTGGCTTCCATGGATTGACAAATTCCAGAGGAAGAGCCATACAAACCTGTTGCAACCAAAATAGCAATTGAGTCTTGTAGCACCTTGAACATTAACAGATTAGCAGCACAATCCTGTATGTGTCCACTCAGTCAGAAGTAAGTCTCATTGAGTTCAGTGGGGGGTTTACTCCCATGTTTGGGGTGCAGGATTGCAACCTTGTTGTGGCATCAGCTCTCGTGAACTAAAGTTCACTTCATCAGATGCATGAAGTGTTGTCCTTAGTTGGCAGATACATACACCCACACTTAGATATAGAAAAAAGAAATTGTAATTAAGCAAAAAGGCCCCGATATGGGTGCACAAAGTGCACCTGTATCTCAGAACACCTCTTGCATTTCATAACCTTTGGGGCCCATTGTCTACAGCTGTTGTTGTTTTTCTCTGAGTGTGTATGTCCTGTGAAATGAGGATAATACTTCTGATAGCATCTGACAAAATGGATCTAGGCCACAACCGAATCTGTTGTGTCTTTAAGGTACCACAAGACTCTTTGTTGTACCTTTTTAGAATAAAATAACAGCTGACTATGAATAGCTTTGGCTGTTCTGAATGATTTTGGCCAAACTAGGCAGAATCTCTATGGATTTATTTGGGTTTTTTATTGTTGACTCAACCTCCTAATTATTAACTGCTAATATGACCTCTGAGGTCTTATTTCAATCTTCTGACTTCTACCTTAGGGTGCAATCCTATGACAGCCATCCTTGATGCTTGTAAGCCTCCGAACTCGGAGGTTTACGAGCATCCCAATCAGGGTTGGTCCTAGGATAAATAGTGCCCAGGGCAAGGATTGCCTTTGGTGCCCCCCCCGGTCAGTTTTGCAGGACCACCCAGAGGATTTATGGGGCCTGGTGCAGCTGTGGTGCAGCTGTGATGTCTATCGAGAACAACAGTGCTCAAAACCTTGATCTCTCATCCACTGTGCTTACACAAGCCTGAGTTCAAAGAGCCACATTCTGAGTGGTAGCAGTGTGCTATACAACACAGCAGAACTGTCACAGGCTTTACTTATAATAATTTTTGTTGTATAGCACTTCCTCTCTTTTGATAAGCATTCCTTACTTTAGAATATACATTATTTTTATCTTTAAAAATAATAAAGAAAAGTTATACATAAAAAAGGTATCCAGCTGCCCTCATACAGTGTGTGTGTGCGTGCCCGTGTGCGTGCTAAGGATCGTATTTGGTTAAGTACAAGTCAGCCCAAGAAGAAATGCATGCTTAATTTACTGCAGGCAGAAGTACTGGACTCCATCAATCCTAAAAAGTGAAATATTTGTAAGAGCTCACACTGAAAGATAGAGGTTAATAGTAAAGTATGGGAAGGCTGGAGATGTGCAATGATCTTATAAGACCACAAGGTGGCATGAGATAGGTACCATTTCTCATCGTGCATAAGTATTCTGATTTATTTATTTGGTCTAGCTCTCATCTTTAGTCAGGCAGGCTCTGCAGCTTTTTGAAGCATTACCACAGGTGGAAAAGCTGTTTACCAGAGATGATTGTGGGATGAGTGTACACAATATGGGCAGCAATGCCTTTGTCATACCAGTGCGTGGGGGAAAAAAACTATTTTCTGTCTCCAAACGTGCAACATCATTTGGATGTCCTGGAGTGGGCACCCTCTCACTTCGCAAAACATGTCTGGAGTCTGGTGCCTTCCGGAAAGTTACTCAAAATGTAGACTCTGGCTATGAAGGCTGGCACCTCACAGAATCTGAGGTAATCTAACGAACAAGGAGTCACTTAGGCCAGCCTTGCCCCAACCTGGCTAACCTCCAGATGTGCTAGATTACAACTCCCATGATCCACAAATGTCATGCCATGATGGGATTTGTAGTACAACACCTCTGGAGGTATTTGGGGGAGGCTGACTTGTGGCTTAATGTCAGCAAGGGGATCAACATTGAAGGTGTACTGCACAATAGTCCCTCTTCGTGGGTATCGTTGCTGGAATTAGATAGGTGATGTGCTTGCTGACAGATGGATCTTAGTGCTACCAATCAAAAGAAATTATGGAGCAATTCTGTCTTTACCTCCTTCAAGGATTTTCTATGTTAAGAAAAAGGGTGGAAGAAGAGGTGGGAAAACATAGGAGGCTTACTAATGGAAGATGAAGATGATGTCTGGACCTCTACATAATTCCATGAATGAGACCGGGTGATTCCATGATAAAAGCCTCATCTGGAAGCACCCATTGCATATCCTTAATAATTATTTGGACACCCACATATCTGATCTCTTCCTTCTTCCACATTCACACGCCCAGAAACCAAAGGAGGCAACAGCAGCAGAAACAGGAGCAACAGCTGCAAGAAATTCTAGGTGACAGCACCCCTGTCCATCGATTAGCTTCATTACTAGCAGGATCTGGCAGGAAAAACGTTGAAACTTTCTTGCAAGCCCCATATCAACATGGCTTTACAGATAAAGAGCCCAGTCCTGGCTTTAGTACTGAAGGAGATTCTAGCAAGCATCAAACAGGTAGATCCCTTTGCCTGATATACATACCAGCCCCTACCCTAGGGGAGCCACATGTCCTACCTTACAGAAGACAGTCCTGTATTTGAAAGACTGTCAGAGGACAGTCCTCTACTTTGAAGGTAACCTCTGATTGAAAGGTTGTCCAGTTTAAGTGTGGTTTAAAGGTTAAGAACCATCAGAAGAGAAAGGAGGGCGGGTCCCTTGAAGTGGCCCATCAACAGCAAGCACCTGGACAGAAGACTGAGCACCCGGTCACAGTCTTAACCGCTATAGTGAGATGTTCTGTATTTTTCTTTAAAATAGTGATTGTTTCTGAACTTGCACGTACAACTATAAATTAGCATTTGTTGTTTTTTCGGTCAGTCGCTTCCGACTTTTCGTGACTTCACGGACCAGCCCACGCCAGAGCTTCCTGTCAGCCGTCACCACCCCCAGCTCCCCCAAGGTCGAGTCCGTCACCTCCAGAATATCATCCATCCACCTTGCCCTTGGTCAGCCCCTCTTCCTTTTGCCTTCCACTTTCCCTAGCATCAGCATCTTTTCCAGGGTATCCTGTCTTCTCATGATGTGGCCAAAGTACTTCAGTTTTGCCTTTAATATCATTCCCTCAAGGGAGCAGTCTGGCTTTATTTCCTGGAGTATGGACTAGTTTGATCTTCTTGCAGTCCAAGGCACTCTCAGAATTTTCCTCCAGCACCACAGTTCAAAAGCATCTATCTTCCTTCGCTCAGCCTTCCTTATGGTCCAACTCTCGCAGCCGTAGGTTACTACGGGGAATACCATTGCTTTAACTATGCGGACCTTTGTTGTCAGTGTGATGTCTCTGCTCTTCACTATTTTATCAAGATTTGTCATTGCTGTCCTCCCAAGAAGTAAACGTCTTCTGATTTCCTGGCTGCAGTCAGCGTCTGCAGTAATCTTTGCACCTAGAAATACAAATTAGCATATGCTCATGTTTTTCTCCTCTCTTTTTTTGGTGTTGGGTTACTTCCTTTTTGGAGAATCATAAGTTGCCACCCTATCCAGCCTCCTTAGTTGCACAGGGTGTTTTATTTATGCAGGACCATTTCCAAACTGGATGCAAGAAATTAGCAAATATTACACCAGACTCTGATGGTTTTGTTATTGATTTCAAAAGCAGCTCCTGGAAATCCAAGGGGATGCATGAGAAACATGTATCTCTGTAAACCACCCATAGAGCTGGTATAGAAAGAGCCAAAGAGATGTTTAATTTTCTTTCTTCCCTTAATGAGATACTTGGGTCAGTGGCGGATTCAGGGCAGACTTTTGCGCTTCAAGAAAACCTACACCAGAGATTAGGGAGAGGGACCTCCTAATAGTCACCTTAAACACCTTCTGATTAGGATCTCTAATCCCCTGTACGGCTGACAGGTTTTTTTTACCTCTTGTTTTATTTTCAAAGAAAATGAAAACTTATGCATGGCTAGCATGAAAACTGCTGGACCAAACTGTCTGAGATTTGGCAGGTTCAGTTACCTCCATAGGGGCTGCCAGGTCTCCAAATTTCATGTATTCATCTTAATAACTAAAAAGGTTTTGGCCGTTTCTGTTTACCAATGCAAGTCAATGGGAAAATGTAACATCCAAATAACTCAGATGTCCGAACCTTGCTTTGGGTCCAGTCCAAAGCGGGTTGGGTTGGGTCCAAATTGGTCGGAAGTGGATCGGGGCCAACTTGAAAGCTCCAAATTGGCCTCCGAAGCAGGTTGTGGGGTCCGTGCACAGCCCTGTTTTTAAAAAAAACCTGTCTGCTCCAAGCATCAAGTATTAATAAGTCTATAGCAAATTCCCCCCCCCTTCATGGATCACTGCCTTATTGTGGCGAAGTGGCTTGCGTAACTCAGTGAAGCCATAAGCTAAGAATTGATGCTTTTGAACTATGGTGCTGGAGAAGACTCTTACGAGTCCCCTGGACTGCAAGGAGGTCAAATCAGTCCATCCTAAAGGAAATCAACCCTGAGTGCTCATTGGAAGGACAGATACTGAAGCTGAAGCTCAAATATTTTGGCCACCTAATGCGGAGAGAAAACTCTCTGGAAAAGACCCTGATGCTGGGAAAGACTGAAGGCAAAAGGAGAAGGGGACGGCAGAGGATGAGATGGCTAGATAGCATCACCGATGCGATGAATATGGACTTGAGCACGCTCCGGAAGACAGCGCAGGACAGGAAGGCCTGGCGTGCTATGGTCCATGGGGTCACGAAGAGTCGGACACGACTTAATGACTGAACAACAACAACAAAGCAAATTCCCAACGTCAAATGGGAATGTTTTGATTGGCGGTTGGTGTAGGCCCCTCCCCCTCCTAGTCACTCCTCCTCCAGCCACCCTCCTGCCTCCTTAATCCTAACCGCAATCTCTAATACCAGTTTCCTTATATTATTTCCTAATACCAGTTTCCTTTTGTTATGTTTTATATGTCTGAAATCATGTTACTGGTATGAAATGTAATTTTATATGGATTTTCTAACCCTCCTAATTTGAGGGGGAGTTGTCCGATGCAGTGGAAGCTGGTGGCTCTAATTTCTGTGGAGCTGTGCATCCATTCTGGGTTTCAGTCACAACCAGCTAGAACTGTAACAGAGCTATCTAAAGTGCTGAACCCTAGCCCAAAATGGGTCTAGCACCTTGGATAGCTCCTCTAGAGTTCTGGCTGGTTCTGACTGAAACCCAGAATGGATGCACAGCTCCACTGAAATCGGAGCCACCAGCCTCCACTGGTCTGATGATGCTGATAAGGGCAGTTCACAAAAATTAAAATCACGGTACAGCATAAAAACAATATAGAATATACAAACATTAAAATTACATTATAAAAGTACAACCAGCATAAAGCCTAGAAGCAATGCAGAGATTTAAAATAGAGTAATACATTTAAAACAACAGAGCTAAAAGACTAGAATGTTAAAATGCAAAAATTCCTGGGAAAATAAAAAGATCTTCACCTGGTGCCAGAAAGAGTACAACATAGGCACCAGGTGACCCTCTCTCGGGAGCTCAGTCCACAATCGAGGTGCCACAGCAGAAAAGGGCCTCTTCCTGGTAGCCACCCACCTCACTTCCTTGGGCAAGGGGTCCTGGAGAAGGACCCCAGAGGATGATCTTAGGGTCTGGGCAGGTACATATGGGAGGAGACGATCCTTCAGGTAACCTGGCTCCAAGCCATATTAGGGCTTTGAATGTTAACACCAGCACTTTGAATCGGGCCCAGACACGGACTGGCAGCCAGTGCAGCTGGAAAAGTACTGGACTAATACGATGCCATTGGCCAGGCCCTGTTAACAATCTCACTGCCCTGTTTTGGACCAGCTGAAGTTTCCAGACCATTTTCAAAGGCAGCCCCATGTATAATGCATTGCAATAATCCAGCCGAGAGGCTATCAGAGCATGGTTAACTGTATCTCAGCTATCTCTGTCCAGGTAAGGGTGTAGTTTTATCAGCCTAAGCTGATAAAAGGTGCTCCATGCCACTGAGTCCACCTGTGCCTCAAGTGACAGCTCTGGGTCGAGGAGCAACCCCAAACTATGAACCTGATCCTTTAGGGGGAGTGCAACCCCCTCCAGAACAGGTTGAACATCACCTCTCCAGACAGACCAACTACCCACTAACAGTACCTCCATCTTGTCTGGATTGAGTTTCAGTTTATTGGCCCTCATCCAGTCTATTACCGTGCCCAGGCCCTGATTCAGAACAGCCACTGCCTCACCTGGGTTTGATGAGAAAGAGAGGTAGAGCTGGGTGTCATCCGCATATTGATGGCAACTCAGCCCACACCTCCGGATAACCTCCCCCAGCGGTTTCATGTAGATGTTGAACAGCATGGGGGATAAAATAGAGCCCTGTGGAACTTGCTGCCCAGACTGTTTGTTTGTAATTATGGTGTTCTATTTATTTTAATTGGAGTTAATGTTTTTATTAATGTTTTATGTAAATGTTTTAGCAATTCTTATGTATTTGAATTGTATTTTGAATGTATATCATAATGTATTTTAATGTATTTTATTTTCTTGTGAACTGCTTAGAGATATTTTTAGATATGGTCAGCAGTATAGCAATTATTAAATAAATAAATAATGGGGGCGCTACAAGCTTTGCTTCATTGTCGTAGTTTTGTTCCTTTTGATTGTATGGCTTTATGTTCTTATTTATTTCATTTCTATACCGTCCAATAGCCGAAGCTCTCTGGGCGGTTCACAACAAATTTCTGTGTTGTATTTAAATTATTGTTATGTTTGTTTATTGTGAGCCACCCTGAGAACTTTACATTATGGGACATCATACAAATGATATAAATAAATAAATACTCCCAAGTCTAAGAGCGCCAGCCCACCAGCCCAAATCAGCCAATTCATTTCATTTTGCAATTGCTGAAGCTCTCTGTGTAAATGCAATTGAACGCTTAACATCCCAACCCAGCAAATAAGCCAAAGGTTCCCATTCATAATAGTGCCACGATGCTAGATAGCCTGAGCAATCAGGAGTGCCTAGAGATGGAGCTGCCCCAGTGAAAACGGATGAAATCAGCACTGTTGTAGAGGTCTGCACAATTTTGAAATGATCCACAAATACAGGGCAGAACGGAAACACTCATTTCTGGAAGGAAGCAAGTCGGCGGAGCTCACATAAACAAGCCCTGCCAACCTGCCCCCTTCCAGGAACGAGCGCTTCTGCTTGTTCGGCGGCTTCCTCTAGGAAGTGCTAGATTTCCCGTGTGCAAGCCGTGAGTCCCCTTGCGCAATGGAATGGGTGGGACCCACCACTTGCAGAAGGGAATCGGCCCAGTGGAAGGGCATCTGCAGGGGTGTACGTGCCCCGTTGGATTCTGCCCGCGGTGATCAGCTGGGGGGGGGGAGAGTTTTTGACTGAAATTTCAGTTCATCAATACATTCGACTTCTGAATAACAGAACCCACTAACCCTGTGCTTCAAATGGCTACTAGGCTTGAGGGCTCTGTGCTACCTGCAGTACCTGAGGCGGTATGCCTCTGTACACCAGTTGCTGGGGAGCATGGGCAGGTGGAAGCTGTTGCGCTCATGTCCTGCTTGTGGGTTTCCCATGGGCAGCTGCTTGGCCGCTGTGTGAACAGAATGTTGGACTAGATGGACCCTTGGTCTGACCCAGCAGGGCTCTTCCTATGTACTTATAAGAAAGTTTGAAGTGTGGAAGCAATGTTTGATTTTGTAGCCAACCAGGAAATTCTCACAAAATTTAAGGCACAATCCTGTTGAGATCTGAAGTCGGAGGTGACCACCTATCCAATGCAGGGTGGCTGAAGCACGGAGGAGAGGATTCCTTCCATGGTCCAGCTGCCCTGCAGTTTGCCTTAGATGCCAGATTTTGGGTATCTAAGTGCGGTTTCAGGGAGGGGGTGGGAACAGGGCTGGAGACCACATAGGAAGCTGTCTAAATCAGCTTCCGTGATCTCCTCCCCTTCCTGCCCCCAGGAATCCCCCCCTTTTCGCCCTGTCCATGCTCCATGTAACGAGCACGGACAGGCACAGAGGGGCAGCCGCTGCAGTTCTCTCTGCCCTGGCTACAAGGGGGAGGGGGCGGGGAGCACCGTTTCCCGGCTACAACCTCGTAGCACTATCTCTGAGCTCAGAGCTGGGAAAGTGAAAAATCCTATCTCCCTCAGATGCTGTCTAAGGGATGTAGGATTGCTCTCTCCATTTTCCATTTCTAGTGTTACTGCTGTCTTTCTGCCCTTCTCTCGCTAATGTATCACATTTTTAAAATATAGCAGATAGACTACAGTGTAAATTAGGGTTTGAATATAGACACCCAGTAGGTTAGGATAACAAGGGACAAAGACTACAAACTTAAGATTGCAATGAATTAAGTAATTTATTAATATGCAGTGCTCAAACCAGCAACAAGAGAGAATTAATATTATAGGCCCAAATGGCTACACAAGAATATAAGGGAAAATCCATCCAAGCAGGTCAGTGTAATCAACAAGGCAATGCAATGTAATTAAATGAAGAACAATAATAATCAAGATGGTGCATTTTGAATAAAAGGAAAATTAAGAATAATGACAATTGGATAAAAGAACAGCAATTTGAATTGGAAAAAATGGCAAAGCCACTGCTAATAAAGCAATTGTATTATACATTTTAAGCCTTACATTACATCCTCCTAATACTTCCTCCAGCTCATCTAGTTCAAAGCATTCTACGTTTCTTAGCTGTTCTAGCTGCACATTGTTTTAGCATTAAGTTTCAAGACAACTTGATAGCTAACAATCCAGTGTAGTAGGGCAGCAGGTTCAGGGATTCCTCCATGTTCAAGCAAGAATGGGAAAAGAAGAGAAAACAAGAGGAAGTCCAATGAGACTGAGTGGCTGTTTGCATGTAATGACAGCACATGTGTTAAACAACCCATGGGCTGTCAGGGATGAGTGTGATGTCTGAACCTGGACCACTGGGTTGTTCAGGGGCTAAACAACCCAGCAGTTAGCCCAACAACAAACCATGGATTAACCACTGGTTGTTTAGCCCCTAACCAACCCAGCTGTCTGGGTTCAGACATCATGGTCAGCAAACTACAAAGGAGCCAATCATGGGTTGCTGAGTAAAAGTAGAAGCGGCAGGCACATGGGAGGCAGCACACCCACTCATCCCTGTTTGTGCATGACAACCCATGGGTTGTCATTATGTGCAAACCAGGTCTGAGTCTCTCTACCATGAAAAAGAGGGAAAAGGGAAAAAGCTACTAAGGAGAGTGAGTGGATCCCTCCTAATAGTGATCAGAGATGGGACCAGACGTTTACATCATTTTGAAGCTGAGCCCATAGGTAGACGTGAGAACCTCTCTGCCCTTCCCAGATGGCCAGAATTAACCAGAATCAAGTGTAATTGATGATTATCATGCAAGTCATGTCAACACAATTCATATCAGCATCCTCTCAAAGCAAAATGAAGTATGTTGTGGTTATGCCATCTATTGTGCCACCTGACAATGTTCTTCTCGGCCACTTATTGGGCGCAATTTTTTTTCCTCGTTCTTCTGGGTGCCATGGACTCATCATTTCACCTCGGCAACAGTTTATTTTAATTTTATTTATTTTATTTATTTCATTTCTATACTGCCCAATAGTCGAAGCGCTCTGGGCAGTTCACAAAAATTAAAACCAAACAGCACACAATAAAACAATTTAAAATATATAGAACATTAAAACCACAATATAACAATACAAGCACAATAAAACCTAGCAGCAGTGCAGGAGTTTAAAATACAGATTCAAAACAGCAAAGCTAAAAGTTTAGAAAGCTAAAATGCTAAAACAGTTACAAGCACCCTGCACAGAGCTGGATATTTCCACTGCTGTCATCCATTTTAGTGCCTCACAGCTGCTCTGGAGTTTGCTGAAATTTTCCCAGGTGCACTCCGGAAAGACCATCAGGTGTTTCAGATAAGAAAGTTGGGAAAAGGAAGAATAACTGTTTACTAGACAACTGGGCAATATAGTTAATAGTTAATGAAGGTAAAGGTAAAGGTGTCCCCAACCAGTCGTGTCCGACTCTAGGGTGTGGTGCTCATCTCCATTTCTAAGCTGAAGAGCCAGCGCTGTCCGAAGACGCTTCCGTGGCCATGTGGCCTGCATGACTGAACACCCAGGTGCACGGAACGCTGTTACCTTTCCCACCGAAGCGGTACCTATTTATCTACTTGCAATTTCTTGCTTTCGAACTGCTAGGTTGGCAGAACCTGGGACTGAAGACGGGAGCTCACTCCGTCACGCAGCACTCGGGTCTCGAACTGCTGTCCTGCCGACCTTCCAGTCTGCAGTTCAGCGTCTTAACCACTAAGCCACCGCGGTCCCTGCTAATAGTTAACAGCAGAGACATCACACTGACAACAAAGGTCCGCATAGTTAAAGTAATGGTATTCCCCGTAGTAACCTATGGCTGCGAGAGCTGGACCATAAGGAAGGCTGAGCGAAGGAAGATAGATGCTTTTGAACTGTGGTGCTGGAGGAAAATTCTGAGAGTGCCTTGGACTGCAAGAAGATCAAACCAGTCCATACTCCAGGAAATAAAGCCAGACTGCTCCCTTGAGGGAATGATATTAAAGGCAAAACTGAAGTACTTTGGCCACATCATGAGAAGACAGGATACCCTGGAGAAGATGCTGATGCTAGGGAAAGTGGAAGGCAAAAGGAAGAGGGGCCGACCAAGGGCAAGGTGGATGGATGATATTCTGGAGGTGACGGACTTGACCTTGGGGGAGCTGGGGGTGGCGACGGCCAACAGGAAGCTCTGGAGTGGGCTGGTCCATGAAGTCACGAAGAGTCGGAAGCGACTGACCGAATAAACAACAACAGACAATTGGGCACATTCGGCTTATGACACAGATAAGTGAATATAAAATGTTGCGGGAAGTAAACAAAACTGAAAAACACTTCGGATTTGAAATAGTGAAACAATAAATCTGTGGAAGAGCAGCAGATGTTATCCTGTTTGGGACACTTACAGAAATGTGTAGCTCAGCGAGGCTGACAAGTAATGAAGTAAATATATCACCCAAAATTATAACTGAGAACTTTGGGAAAAATAGTAACTTATTGTTACGAGCTGAACCACATAAGCAGTGCCAATAAGGAATCATATAAATAGGAGGAGGAAAATGTAGGGACTCAAGAACCAAACGTCGGTTCTCACAGGAGACAACACCTGTCCTCAGGAAGACAACAATCCTCACTGACGGCTCTACACGCTGTTTTGCTACAAGCTCAGAAACGCCAATTGGGTGAGATATTTTTATTTAATTAATTAATTATTTAATTTATTAATCGCCCATCTGACTGGTCACCCAGCCACTCTGGGCGATGTACAACCCCCATAAAACAATTTAAAACAATAAAATTTTACCATATTTTTTTTTTTTTTAAATACCCTAACCCACCCCAAATTTTATTACTTTAGAGGCAATGCTTAGTTTAAGAACTAAACTTAAAATACTTTTAGGGCAGATTTGGATCCTATTGGATCCACCCTTGACACTCATAAGCCTCTGAACTCTGAACTATCCAACCCACACGAGGAGGCATGCTGTGCCTCCCCCACTGCAATTTAGCTAGGTGGGCGTTTTCGCCCATCTAGCTGAGGTGTCGGGGAGGTGGAGGAGAGGAGGCCGGGGGTGGCTGGGATGGCTCATATTCCTGCTTCCCCAGTCCCCTCCCCACCCACCAGCACAGCCCCCTTCCCTTCTCTCTAAGGCCACTTTTGTGACCTCATAGAGGCAACCAACGCAGTTCTCTCTGCACCAGCTGCAAGGCGGGGAGGGGAGCTCAGACACCTGGGTCCGAGGCCAGAGCGTCGTCTCCAGTCTTGGATCCAGGAATCCAAAAAAATCCTATGCCCGCCCCCACCCCTTCAGTCACTGTCTAGGGGTCATAGGATTGCTCTCTTAAAATCTGTTTTGGTTATTTATTTATTATTATTTTTATTTATTAAATTTATTAATCGCCCATCTGACTGGTCACCCAGCCACTCTGAGCGATGTACAACCCACCATAAAACAATTTAAAACAATAAAATGCTACCATAAATTTTTTTTTTTTAAATACCCTAACCCACCCCAAATGCCTGCCTGAACAACCACGTTTTTAATGCACGACGGAAGCTCATTAAAGAGGGGGCATGACGGAGTTCCCTAGGGAGGGAGTTCCACAGAGTGGGGGCCACCACAGAGAAGGCCCTCTCCCTCGTCCCCACCAGTCTAGCTGTCCTGGCTGATGGGACAGAGAGAAGGCCATCTGAGGCTGATCTTGTTAAGCGGCCTGTCTGGTGTTGCTGGAGGCGCTCCTTAAGATAGGCTGGGCCGGAACCATATAGGGTTTTAAAGGTCAAAACCAACACCTTGAATTTGGCCCGGAAAACAACTGGTAACCAGTGCAACTCCTTCAGCACTGGAGTGATGTGATCTCGCCGGCGGCTGCCTTTAATCAGGCGAGCCACCGCGTTCTGTACCAGCTGCAGCTTCCGAACCGTCTTCAAGGGTAACCCCACGTAGAGCGCATTACAGTAGTCTAAACGAGAGGAGACCAGGGCATGTACTACCGATGGCAGCAGATGGTCAGGAAGGAAGGGGCGCAGCTGCTGTATCAGATGGAGTTGATACAGCGCTGTCCGGCTCACAGCTGACACCTGAGCCTCCATGGACAGCTGGGAGTCCAAAATGACCCCCAGGCTGCAGACCTGGTCTTTCAAGGGTAGCCGTACCCCATTCAACACCAGGTCAACATCCCCCAGCCTCCTCTTGTCTCCCACCAAAAGTACCTCGGTCTTGTCAGGGTTGAGCTTCAGCTTATTCCTCCCCATCCAGCCACTCACCGTCTCCAGACATTTGGACAGGGATTCTACGGCCAACCTTGGTGAAGATTTGAATGTTATAACAATGATTTGTTTTTGTATTTGTTCAATGCTCTTATATCAAATGGGAATCACATAGAGACTGCTTAAGATGTTAAAGTACAAGATGAAAAGACACACCTGATCTCGGAATCCTCCATCTAAAAACTCTGTGTATTTGTACCAGGAATTTTGTAAATCTACGATTTCCTTGGTGACACTTTGTACCTGGAATATGGCATGGGATACGTTACCTGCTGATCCATGACCAGCTAAATCCCATATCATAATATCCCTAGACAAGGACAAATCTGCCACTGAGTTTAATGCAGCTTACTCCCAAGTAAGTAGGTATAGGATTGCAGCCTTAAACTTTTTATTTCTCTCTCTCTCTCTCCATAAATGAGGTCATGAAATTTCAACCCACACCTACTTACTTTCTCATACGTTCTGTTTTCTGGAGAATAGAAATCAATCTGACATGGGAGAAACATTGCAAAGGTCACAAGGACAGGGCAGATTCTTGATTGTTTGGAAGGTTGTTTTGGCTAAACTAGGCAATCTATATTTTTCAGCAAAAGAAGAACAAAATAAAGGAGCACATTCTTAACTTGCTTCCTGTGATTTATGTGCAGTACCTGAACCCACTGCTGTGACTTTACTCTAAGAATTGGTCTTCCTCTTTTTGAGTCATTTTCTTGGCATCTTGGAAGCCCTGCTTTGTAGCATCTTCTATAGCTGCCTTAGTTTCCTTACTCACTGGTGGCAATGCTGCCTTCAGCGTCTCCTCAAGGCTATTTGCCCTGGCTTCTATACTCTTCTCAAAAACATCCTTATGTGTAATCACCAATTTATAAATGGCTTTCTGAGCTTCATCACAGCCATCTATCAACTTATCCCTCTCAGATCTAAAATTAGGATCAGACGGCTCCATGGCGATAAGTTTTCCTAAGCTGCTAACATGATCCATCAAGAACTTTTCAGACACTTCAGTGTATGTCTCAGCAATCGTGTTCACCAGGTATGCTACAGTGGAAGTGGTGAATGCCTGGTTGTAAATCAAATCAGCCATTAATGATTTGGCAGGATAATTTGGGATTGCCTGGATGCCTTCAGCAGAAGTGATAAGCTGCTTAATATTTTGCTTGAGGCTGGTGTCAATCAGATTGGAAATCATATGGAAGAAGCGGACCATCTTTTCCCACTGTTCCTTCACATGCCCCAGGGCCTTCAGACCTTTCATCAACATCCTTTGAGCTGACTCAAAATCAATTTTTGTCACCTCGATTTTTTTCATGTCAGCAAAAATTTGTGCCAGCTCATCATTTTGCCTCTTGAAGTCCTCAAAGCTCTTCTGATAGGCTTCCTGGGTGGTCTTCAGAGCCTCCCGGCTCTGCTGTGCTTTTAAGAAGGAATTTTCTATGCCTACTGACCTCATTCCACTGCCTTGCCCTTCTAATTCCTCCTGATATTTAGCCATATTTGGTGGTGTGACATGAAATGCTGGGGAATTCATGAAGCCCTTACTGTAGGAGTCAAAGACCATGGCCTCCTGGTAAAGCTTTAAAATCTCACCTACAGTGCTTTTCTCCTCCTCCTCCTGTTTTTCTTTTGACAGGGCTATTTTTTCTAGCTTTTCACAGATGGTAATGCCCTTGTCACAGATAGCCTGGGCTTTCATTTGTGCTTCACCTGGCTCATTGCTATTTATTTTATCTTTAAGGGATTTCAGCATGCTTCCTACCCAGTTGGTGTTAACTTTCCCAGTGTTATGATCATGTATTTGGTCCATCCTGAGACCTCCTTGGCTATCAGTCAAAGCTTTGATCTGTGATGCATAAACTAGAAGCTGACCTGACATTGCACATATATTAACCTGTGAGGAGTTAAATGGTTTGCTTGGCTGCTCTGTTCCTTGAGGTTGCTGTGGGTTAGGTGGCATGCCATATCTCCCTGCATACAGGTTACAAAATGCTACTCCAACATTCAAGATTGTAGTTGTGATAGTTTGTACAACGGACATCCCCACGGCATTCCATCCTGTAGGAATGGAATTCATGGCTTGTTTGTATTGGCTGAAAACGTCCCTGACCTGCTGTTCCATCATCTTCTGATGCTTCTCTGCCGCTTGCTTATTCTCTTGAGCAGCCTTCTCCTTGATCTTTGCTTGCTTGAGTGCCAATTCAGCATCTTTTGCTAGCTGCTCGTATCCTTCTTTGGCATTCATACAGGCCTCTAGTAGTTCCTGGACCAGATAGATCAGAGCAGTGAATTTGTCCTTCACTTTTGAAGCAAATGTTGTGCAGTTCTCTGCTACATTGTGTAGGTTCTTTAACTGGGCTGGCAGCATGATTTCTACTATTTCAATATCTTGGAAAAGAATCTTAACGATGGCCTTGGCCAACCCTGGCACAGAGCGTGAGAGGAGACGGATCTTATCCATGTTAATCTGTGCCTCAGAGAAAGCATCCCAGCCTTGGTTGCTCACTTGGGCTAGACAAGCCTTGAAGGAATCTGGGTACCTGATGTATTTGAAGCCATCCTTTGGGGGGCTTTTGTTGATGGAGAAGTCATCTTGTTCTGCAGAGATCAAGATCAGTTCCCCCAGTATGCTGATGGAGAGCGGGGCTGGCTTCAGATACTCTTCCCAATTGGCATAAGGCTTCATCAGTATTGCCATATCCTGTCTCACATCCTTCGCTCTACTGACACTTTGCACAGCCTGGGTCACCTCCTGGGAGTTTCTCTTATCGGATGCCATCTTCTGACCCTGGGAATAATGATAAGAATAGCCAGATGATATGATAAAAAGACATAGAAATATTTTATTAGGGTCACAACATAATAGCATGAGATTTGGTGCCTTGAGTATGGCGACTGTTGCAAGGGGCAGGGGATATTTTGATAAATGTCCAGTGCAGTATGGATTACCATTTTCGGGCCCACCAACCATCCCAATCAATACACCTAAGTTACTGTAAATATTGCAAAACCCAGTACCAGACTCAACCCCCTGGGAGGAGCCCAGCTTCAAGGTATCCTGAGAAATGCAGGCCATATCATTCTTGTGCAAGCCTGGCCAGAGAGTATGCCCATTGTAGTATTTAACGAATGAATACAGTTGGCTGTATATTGATAAGGGCAACTGGAAGTGAAGTAAAGAAATTGAAAGGTCTATGCATTCTAGATGTCAAGAAGAAGTCTGAACCAACATAGAGTTCTTCAAGAGTGCCAACAAGCATGTGGATAGGGGCGATTCAGTAGACACTATATACTTGGACTTCCAAAAAGCCTTTGACAAAGTCCCTCACCAAAGATTCCTGAATAAACATAGCAGTCATCAGATAAGAAGCAGGTCCTCTTATGGCTTGGTAAATCATAAAAGAACAGACAGCTGGAATAAACTGGTAGTTTTTGCAATGGGGGAAGTATGATCTCCTTGTTCCTAAAAGGTCTCGAGTTAAGGGTGACCAGGGTGACCAGTGAGGTGGCCAAGGTTGCAGATGACACAAAATTATTCAGGGTAGTAAGGGCAAAAAATGTATTGTGAAAGATCTCCAAAATGATGCATTTAAACTGGGAAAATCAACAATAAAATGGCAAGTGGAATTCAGAGCTTTTGCACAAGTGATTTATTGCATGCTCACATTGGCCACTCACATAAGTTTGTGGGTCCTTAGACAATGACGGCAGTCTCCAGGAAGGACGCTTCGTGTGCTTTTCCTCATTTATCGCGCTTTGAAAAGGCACAGAGATAATCCAATATATTGGCAGCGCCAACTAGTGGCTGTATAATAAAACTATAGACAACACGCCTCCCCCATCCGCCTCTGGGGTGCCACCTTCTCAAGATTCCTCCATGCTGTGCCGTGTCCCGTGTGGGACAATGCCAGGCACACCGTCCCATCCTTCATGCCGTGCAGTGGGCCCCCCTCTGCCGGCAGCAGGGAGGCCCTGTGCAACCCCTCCCAATCCCCTGCCCTGAGAAAGCACATGTCCACCCCATGTGAAGGAGCTGATGTGAAGCCCACAAAGAATCTGGAACCAGAAGCCCTGGTAACAATGCAGTATTTCAGCCTGGTGTGGTGAAGCTGTCAGTGCAACTATATTGTGATGATGTGCTACTGAGTGCGCTCCTCTAGACACATTTGCAAACATTGTGGCCATCTAAATGGAAATGCTTTGCAGCCTGATTCTATTTTATACCAAGTTTTCAGGAAATTGGATTTGCTCCTTCCACAGTACATGCAGCCGATTACAGCGGCATATCCCCCCAAAAAGAACCGCTTTGGCATGGCAGACCGGTGGAGCCTCGCAGCATCAACCAGCCCCCCCCCAACCCCCCACAGGCTTCCCCCATTCCTCTCTCAGCCCCACTCCTAAGTGCAGGGAAAGTCAATGCCCAGATCGGGGAGGCGTGTGTGTGTGTGCACCTTCCTTGCTCCAGCAGCCCCAAGCAGCGAGCTCAGCAGGAGCAGACATTGCAGTGGAGGCCCCCTCTGTCCCTCTGTGTAACCCCATCCAGCACAACCTGAACCCCTATTCCCTGATCTACCTTTCGACAGACCAGGAGCACCTCTGTCTTGTCTGGATTAACCTTCCATTTGTTTGCCCTCATCCATTACTGCCAACAGACACCAGTTTAGCACCCCAACAGCTTCCTTGGGATTAGATGGAAAGGAAAAGGAGAGTTGGGTGTCATCAGTGTACTGGTGACACCGAACCCCAAAACTCTGGACAACCTCTCCCAGTGGTTGCATATATATGGTAAATAGCATGGGGGACAAAACAGAGCCCTGAGGAACTCCATAGGCCAATGGCCAGGGAGTCGAACAGGAGTCCCACAGCACCACATTCTGGGTCCGCCCCTCCAAGAAGGAATGGAGCCACTGTAAAACAGTGCCTCCAAGTCCCATCCCAGCGAGGCGGCCCAGAAGGATACCATGGTCGATGGTATCGAAAGCCGCTGAGAGGTGCAGCAGAACCAACAGGGACACACTCCCCCTGTCTAGTTCCCGGTGGAGGTCATCCACGAAGGCGACCAGAGCTGTTTCTGTCCCATACCTTGGTCTGAAGCCAGGTTGAAATGAATCTAGATAATCTGTCTCATCCAGGAATCCCTGGAGTTGGGAGGCCACCACACGCTCCAATACCTTGCCCAGAAAGGGAATACTGGAGACTGACCAATAATTATCCAACATGGTGGGGTTCAGGGAGGGCTTTTTTAACAAAGGTCTCACCACCGCCTCCTTCAGGCAGGCTGCAACTCTGTCTTGCCTAAGGGAGGCATTAACCACTCCCCTTACCCACTCGGCCAGCCCACCTCTGGCTGCTTTTATGAGCCAGGAGGGGCAAGGATATAGAACACAGGGGTGGCTCTCACCTCTCCCAGGAGCCTGTCCACATCCTCAGGCTGTACAAATTGAGAAGTATCCAACAGCACTGGACAAGCAGGCGCCAAAGTTACATCCACTGGGTCTGTATCAACTATAGCATCCAATTCAGCGCGGATCTGAGCGATTTTGTCTGCAAAGTGCTGAGCAAATTGTTCCCAGCGGGCTGTCGAGAGGTTTAGATTATCGTCTTGCAGGGTAGTGTGCAAAAGACCCCTGACCACTCAAAACAGCTTTGCTGGACAGCTCTTTACAGACACAATAGTGGCAGAAAAAAAACTGCTGCCTATATTGCCACAGAGCAGGCCTTCAAATAGGCTGTAGCCCGTGTTCGATCGGATTCACTCTGAGTTGTCTGCCAACATGGCTTTAGTTGTCTTCTCACTTGTTTCATCGCCGCCAGCTCCTTAGAAAACCAGGGCGCTGGTGCGGCTCCACTCCATGAGAGAGGACGCTCAGGAGCGATTGTGTCCACGGCCCTTCTCCATTCCTGAGATCGGCCAGGGCTTCGGCAGAACCGCCTGCCGAGGCAACCGGAAACCCCCCAAGAGCCGTCAGGAAACTGTTCGGATCCATCAGCCTCCTGGGGCGGATCATTTTAATCGGCCCTCTACCCCTGCAGAGGTTCCGAGTGCCAGCAAGTCTAAACCCCACCAGGCAGTGATCTGGCCATGACTACAGAACTATCAAGAGTTCCTCCACTCTCAGATCACTATCCCTGCACTGAGCAGAGGTTGGACTCGATGGTCTTGTAGGCCCCTTCCAACCCTCTGATTCTATGACTATGACCCCATCCAGCATAGAAAACGAGGTCCAGAGTGTGCCCAGCAGCATGGGTGGGGCCAGATACCTGGTTGTCATGGCGGACATGAAGTCCTTAGCTGCTCCCGACAGGGCAGCCTCAGCATGGATGTTGAAATCCCCAAGCACAGCAAGACAAGGGGTCTCCAATACCAGTCCTGAGACTACCCCAGTTAGCTCAGGAAGAGAGACTGTTGAGCAGCGGGGTGGACGCCACACCAACTGAATCCCTATTCTGTCCCAGGCACCCACCATCAAATACACACACTCGAACCCAGCAGACTGCAGGATAGGGCACCTGGTCAGGGGGATCGAATCCCAATAGACCACTGCCACTCCACCTCCCCGCCCCCCAGGTCTTCTGTGCTGCTGGACAGAGAACCCTGGAGGGCAGAGCTGAGAGAGATTGACCCCCCTCCCCAGTTTCATCCAACCAGGTCTCTGTAATACAGGCCAGGTCAGTGTGCTCATCCAGTATCAGGTCAACCCAAAGCAAGGTTCATTGGGGGAAAAACAAAGCACCCTTTCAACTCATCGATCCTGCAGTGATGCTTCACCCCTCCGGATAGGCGCAGATCCAGAACAACAGCCTTTCCCTCCCCTCTTGCCCCGTGTGAGGAAGTGCAGTGCAGATGGATGAGGATTCCTTCTGAGTAGACGTGTTTAGTCCCGCAACTGCAAATGAGTGAGGTGGGGGAAGGGGAAGCAAAGGGGCATCCCTCAGTGGTGATGCACGCCCGAGGCGCACCCCTGGGCACACCCACCATACGGCGCCAAACTTGTTTGGGGGAATCAGGGCACACTCTGCACGAACTGCCCTGAAGCTGCTGCAAGGAGAAAATCCGGCGCAAAACGCCTTTACGAAAATGCGGATTTCCAGGCAGGAAACCACGCCGCTGCTGCAACGTGGCGGCTGCGTCATGTGTCCCTGGCAAGGCTGAGATGCAGCAGCTCTGCAGTAAATCGCTCCTGTGGATGGACCCCCATGAGACACATGTACACGTGCAAACAAGATATGCATTTGTTGAGGGACCTTTTAACCTTGGCAGTAGGGCAACCAGCAAAGGGGGCCAGTGACTCTGGAGAGAAGCAGCTTGCTTGAGAGAGCTGAGAAGCAGCGTGCTTTGCCCAGGCTAGGCTCAGCTTGATTGCAACAGGAGAGACCTCCGCCGGAGCACTACACGCTGCTTCTTTTACAATCAGTGGGGGGACGATGACAAAACAGGCTTACGTAGTGGCAAGCAGAAAGGACTCTGCACATGCTCAGAGAGATGTTCTGCCTGAACAAAGTCTTTGATTTTTCACACAAAAAAGGAAAGAGGAAAGAGAAGTCCCACAACAGGACCAGATGAAGCTGCCTTATAATGAGTTAGACCGTTAGATCATCTAAGCAAAAAATAGGGGGATAATGGGGTAAATGAGCTTAAAAATATATATTTACGGTAGTCCACTCCAAAGCATTTCAGACCCTACTGGTCCTTCATCAGGGAATTTCAGAAAAATTTCAGAGGTTGAAGAGTCAGCACATCCAAATCTGAAATTTTCTTTGGACTATATTCCAATTTACTGAACTGTTTCTTTTTTTCTTCTCTGTTTTGGGGTTCCCTATTTGTTTTTTTCTTATTAGTCCATCTAGCCCAGTATTGTCAGCACGTACTGGCAGGGGCTGTCCAAGATTTCAGACAGGACTCTTCCCTAACCCTACCTGGAGATGGTGGAGATGGCAGACAATGCAGGTGCTCTACCACTGACCTGCAGCCCTTCTTGTGCGTTATGTATATCATTATTTGTGCATGTATTTATTTATTTATTTATTTATTTATTTATTTATTTAAAACGGATATGGCAGTGGCGGGCAACAGGTTTCCAACCTCCTCACTTCACAACCACCTTCCACACACAGAGTGCTACGTCATCATCTGACTGCTATGGAGGATTTACAGACACCAATTCACCTCTGTGCTGTCCTGCTGAAAAACCACCCAACTTCCTCTGTTGCGCAAGCAACCAGATCACACCAGCTTTGCTGCTAGCAGGCCAAAAAATACCCAGTGAGAAACGGCCACAATGAATCAGCAAAACAAAGGCAGGAGGGTCCATTTCACAAAAACATTTCTCCTTGAAACATCTCATAAAGTTCACACACGTTTGATTAAAAAAAACCTCCACCATATCTGTCCAGCCTCTCATAAGAGGGTAACATTTCCCTGTGTTACCTTGTTTCTGTTCAGTATGAACCTGTTGCTCTGCTAGAAATAAAACTGATCCAAGAAAATATTACCCATTACTTCAGGATTTTAGAGGGACAGTACTTACCCTTCCTGAAGTGGATGTTCTCAGACCAAGATTTCTCTTCGGCAATCGCTTACTCTTTCTGGTAGGTTGCTGCCACGGTGGAAGACATTTTATCCTGTTCGTCATGCAAATGAGCTTGTACTTATCCCATGCTTGTGTGAATTTCATTGGGCCATTTTCAACCACACCCCCTCAAAAGCCTACCTTATCTTTCACGCATCTCTTTGAAATCTTTGAAGATGACAGTTGAAGAAGAAGAAGAAGAAGAAGCAGCAGCAGCTGTACCAAAGTGGTAAAACACATGCTTTGCATACGGAAGGTCCCAGAGCCAGTCCCTGGCATCTCCAGTTGAATGGAGCAGGTAGCAGATGAAGGAAAAGATCTCTTCCTGAGACCCTGGAGAGACCCTGGAGAGACCCTGCCAGCCACAGTAGACAACACGAAACAAACAAATAGTCCGACCTTGTATAAGGCAGTTTCCTATGCACCACCAGGACAATATTAAGCCACCCACACAGCCCTATTCAAGCATTAGAAATCGGATTTGAGTAAATGTGCAAGGAGAGAGGAGCATGCCAACCCCCTCTGTCGCTGTGTCTGCCCCCTCCGGCTTCTGAAGAGGAGAGCCTCCTCTGCCCATGGTCTGAGCCCCTTCTTCCAGAGTTCGGGTGCTTCCAGATGAGGCTTTTCATCCCACCATTGCTCTGCCTCATTCACAGAATGCTACAGGTGGTCCAGTCATTGTCATCGTCCACTCACAGACCTCCCAAGCTTGTGTTCCCGTGTTCTGTCTTTTTTTCTTAATGCAGAAAATCCTTTAAAGAGAAAAAGACAGAAGAGCTGCACAATGCCTTTTAACTGGTACGGCTAGCCAGTGATAGCTGATCTTATCGGGCAGGTGGGGGCACCGGGCACACACCTGTGGCACCCACATTCCCCATCCCCCCATGTCAGTAAATGATGAAGGGCGCAATCCTATGCATGTTAGACAGAAAAAGCCTACAAGTCCCAGCATTCCCCAGCCAGCATATCTCCAAAGCATAGCTGGCTGGGGGACCCTGGGAGTTGCAGGACTTCTCTCCGTCTAAACTTGCGTAGGATTTCACCCCAAGTCTACCTGTGGACTGTCATGGTGCTGCTGGTTGCTACCTTGCTGCTGCTGCTGCTGGCTTGTCACTTCCTCCTCCAGCGGCAGCCTGGCAGCAGCTTCAGTGCGTTGATTGCGCATTCGTGGCAATCACGCATGCGCAAATCACTCCTCCTAGCACTGGGGAACTTCCTGTAGGGGTCTGGAGGAACGAGCCCCCTAAAGCCCCAAATTTGCTATTTTTAGCTCTCTCGGCCTTTGCAGAGGAAGACCGGGGGGTGGGGGGATCCCATTCTGCAAGTAATGGGCAGTGCTGCAGCCGCACAGTCCAACCAGGGAGCAAATGAGGAAAAAACTAAGGCTGCACAGTCCCCTGGTCTGGGCCCTTCCTCAGTTCCCTCCAAAGAAAGAGCGTGTTGGTTTGCTTGGTAATCATTTCTCCGTTTCAGGAGGCAGACCAGCACAGCATACTGCACCCGAGTATGTAAATATGCTTTAATGATGAGGGGGGGATGAGGGGATGGGGTGGTTGGATGGTATGTTACTTTTCTTATTATTTAAAGATCATTTTAAACCCCTTTCTCTCTTGTTGTTGCAGGCTGCTAATATTTATATTTATTTATTTGCAGCATTTTTACCCTGCTCTTTTCTTCTTCTTTTTTAGCAATTGCTACTGGCGTGAGGGGGGGGGGGGCAGAATTTATTAAAGCAATTTAATTGATAGAGACCAAATGAACTGGCTATGGCTGTAATCTAAGGGGAGACATATCAGATTCTATTTCTGGCTGCATTGATGAATTGCCTGAGCACTGATTTAAATGACTTATTCAAGTAAGTGTATGCAGTGTGTGTGGATTTTTATATATTTATTTAGCCTTGGGTGAGTGTGAGTGTGGGGTGGGGAGGGTTTTAAAAATTTATTTTTTGCCTTGGTTGAGTCAGTGTGTGGGTTTGGGTGGATTTTTATTTCTGTCTTGGGTGAGGAGATTTCCCACCTCCACCACCTTTTTTGTTTCTGGAACAACAAAAAAGTGGCTCCAAATGAGTACTTTTAAGTAGGTGATTATTGTGATTACTGCTATTATACTACATACAATGGGGTACAGGCTCTCAGAACTTGCATCTGGGTTCTAAACATTGTTTTCCTGTGTGGCCCTGAGATGATGGTGATGATTTGCGGTTTGGCTGTGTGGATCCTCTCCCCATCCCCATTTTGCATTCCTAATCTTAATATCACTTAATTCTCTGTGCAATGGGAGTTGTTGCTGCAACAGGAGAATGTGGGTCCAAAGGAGTCCTTTTGTGTGGCTGCGTGAATTCCCCACCACCTGCTGCTCAATCATGTTATTAAAGTTCATGTGCCTCAGAGCATTTCTGCATGAGGCTTTTATTGCACACTCTGGTCACTCACATAAGTCTGCAGGTCCTTTATGTGATGTCGTCAACCTCCAGGGCCCCTCCCACGGATTATGACCTTTATCTTGCTTTTTAAAGGATCCGAGACAATCTGATAAGGAATGTTAATCCAATATATTGGCCGTGTGTAATGGCAGAGTTGCGCTATAACCACAGCACCATCTAGTGGATGTAAAATGAAACAGATAGAACTTGCTGAGAAACAAAGTCCACAATTCAAAGTATGTGTCCACCCGTGTAAAGGAGCTGATCTTAAGAATTCAGAAGCAAAAGCCCCAGTAAGGATGCAGCCTGTTAGGCATGTGTGGTGAAGCTCTCAATTTCCCCTTTCTGTGATATGGGTTGCTGGCTGCTGAAGATTCAGAAGGCTGCTCTGCCTCTTGTGAACCCTTGTTTCTGCCTCTCATGGCCCTGACCTCTGCCCCACAAGCCTCAGTGATCACCAACCACCACTGCTGCTAGCAGCCCTCCATCTGGAAGCACCCTCATGTATATTTGTGTACAGGTGTTTCTATGCTAATTCTAGAAGCCTCTGAGCCAAGATAGAAGAGTGCCTGATCTTAAAAGACAACTTACATATAGCAGACATAATGGAAACTGCTAGAATGGAAAGAACCAATAGAATACAGTCATCTCTGGATAGAAACTCTATACGAAGGTCAGCATACTGGAGGTGGTGTCACTTTATGGGCATTTCTACATAAAGATTTTATTCCGCACTTTACCAGGGCCTTCTGCTTCTGGATTCTTTGCGGGATTGAGGTCAGCTCCTTTACACATTCTTTTTTCCAGGGATTTTCTTTCTCTGCTGTTCTATATGTTTCATTATACAGCCATTAGATGGAGCTATGGTATAATGGAATTATGCAATTACACTAAGCATTTCATAGCACCATTCAGGATATACCAGACTTTCTTTGATCTAAAAAACACACACAATAAAAGTTGCAAAGCATGGAAGAGGTCTTGGAGGATGACAACATCATGTAATGGACCTGCAGACTACCATAAGTGAACAAGCACAAGCGCACAGTAAAAGCCTTGCGTAGAAAAGCTCTGTATGTCAGAGAGGCTCAGAGTCAGTGTAGAAAACCTAAAGGGAGCAAACTCTTCCACAAAAGTGCTGTAGGTGACAATTCCAGGCTCCAAAAGTAATTTGGGGGGCAGGCATGCTGGACCAGAATGCTCAGGTTTATCTTGAGATAGAATGCAAAATCAGGGGAGCATCCAAATGAGGAAGGGTTGAAATAATGTGTGACTTCAATTACCCCGATATTGACTGGAAAAATGTATATTCCAGTCACAACAGAGATTTTATTCAATGCCCTAAATAACTGAGCCCTAGAACAGTTGGTTATGGAATCAACCAGAGGTAAGGTGCCCCTGGACTTAATCCTAAATGGGGCTGCCTGGGACTTAGTATGAGATGTTAATGTTGCCAAATGAACTGGAAACATTGACCTCATGCTATCAGACTTAATATATATTTATGTGGGAAGTTACCAAGGAAGTCCAACACATTTGACTTCAACGGAGGAAACATCTCTAAAATGAAGGAACTGGTAAAAAGGAAGTTGAAAGGGCAAGTCAAGAGGATTAAATCTCTTCAAAATGCTTGGAGGTTACTCAACACCACAATAATACAAGCTGAGCTAGAATTTATACTGCAAGTTTAAAAAGATAGCACCAAATCCAAGAGGTCACCAGCATGGTTAACAAGCAGTGTCAAGGAAGTTATTAGAGAAAAGAAAGCTTCCTTCGGAAAACGGAAAGCTTGCCCAAATGAACAGAACAAAAAGGAGCATAAACTTGCACAATGGAAATACATCCAAACAACAAGAGATGCACACACACACAAAAGCATTTTGAGGAGCATATAGCTAGCAACATCAAGGCAAACAAAAGAGAATTATTTAAATATATCAGAAGCAAGAAACCAGTTAGGGAGGCAGTTGGACCACTGAGAGTACTAAAGGAGGATAGGGAGATTGTGGAGAAGCTGAATGAATTACTTTCATCTCTCTTCACTGCAGAAAATCTATGACAGATGCCTGTGCCTGAACTGATGTTTTCAGGAAGGGAGTCTGAGAAACAGAGGCAAATAGTGGGGACAAAAGATGAAGTTCTTGACCTTACTGACACATTGAAAGCTAATATCACTGGGCCTAGATGGGAAGAACACAAGAACATAAGAAGAGCCATGCTGGATCAGACCAAGGGTCCATCTAGTCCAGCATTCTGTGGAGATAGCTCCTTCACGGAAATTTGCAGGCTCTTTACATGATGCCGTGACCCTTCTGCACTAAATGCCCTTTTGTTCCATTTTTAAATAGATTGCTGTCAAATTACCCCTGTTGTGTTCCGCTTCAGGTTCCTCCGTGAAAAGACTTAAAACGGCAAGAAGAGGAGTGGGAGCAATGAAAGATAATGGAAGACTCAGATACGGGGAGAAGTCAGGGGGGAGGAAGCGCATGTAAAGGGAGTCAGTGGTGATCCTGCATTTAGAACAGAAGCAGAAAGCCCCGTTTTAAATGCAGGATTTTAGGCTGGTGTAGAAATGCCCTTAATTGTGCCTGTAAGTTGCCATAAGTGCCATTTTGGGGTAGAAAGGTGGGGTGCAAATCAAATGAATAAATATCTAAACTCAATTCAACTCATATGCAGACTTTGGTCTTCCTTTTAGATGGGTGCCAATCTGGATTTCCTAAGACTTCGGCTCGGCTGCATGTTAAAGTCATGGAATGGATACAATTGGATGCACACATTGCATTAAAGAAGTCTTTTTCAACAGTAAACATTCAGTAAAATCTTTGCAGTCATGTGAAATAAGGAACAAAGATCAAAAGTAAACAACATGGTTTATCTTGGAAGAAAAACTATAGGATTTTAACGACAATGTTGTGTTTTTATTGTAAAATGTAATTACAAATGCTGATGTGGTTTATTTGCAAAGATTTAATGTTGCCATAAATATATATTGAACCCATGGAGTTCCTGCAAGTAGGCACTTTGCCATACAACTCTCTGCCTAGAGGAAACTCTAGGCCAGAGTTTCAGGAACTGATATCCTGGGCTGCAGGTTCATAGTCACTTCAGTCCTGAACAGCAAACTACACATTATACATACACGGGTGTAAAAAATGCTCTATAGACTTTTTTGTTCCACTTTAGGAGGTTGCAATATTGAGTGGAGAAACTGCAAGGTGAGGGGATGCTTAATCCTTTCCCTTCCCACCATTTTTATGCTTCAAATTGCCATCCACAAGCAGCAGGAATTACTAGATCACCTCTATTTTCTGTCCCAGCATTATCCCCATGGCTGAAAAGTTTCCTTTTCATTGGAAAGGTTAGCTGGCAAGCGCTACAAAGTTAGAACAAAATGCACTTGCAGTTCCCGCTGATAACCTCCATCGAAATATGCTGTCCCCAGGTGGAGTAGTGGAGAACAGAAGGCAGGAAATAGCATCCAGGGAAGGGGATGAGTGGATCTGAAGGAAAGCCAGGCCTTTGGAAGGTGTGTAGTCTGATGTCCTGATTGCCTCGTCTGCTGCAGAGGGAGACCCCAAGGGTGGAGGAGCAGAGCAGGAAGGCTGTCTGTGAAGTGTGGGGAGTCGGAGATGGTGGTTTCGGAGCACTCCGGAGCAGGGGGAGGGAGGCGGGATGGCGCATAGGAATCGGCTCATAGGATTGCAAGCATGGAAACAGCGGCATCAGGGAGAGCACCGCACTGCCAATGAGCTGACAGGAGCGGGCATGGGGACTGCGGTTCGTCCAACCTCAGGTCCCAGAAACCAAAAAATCCTATGGCCCTCTCGATGCTGTCTAGCAACCATAGGATTGCTCTCTTAGGGTGCTTCCAGATGAGGCTTTCATTGCTCTGCCTCATTCACAGGGTTTTGCAGGGGTCCAGTCTTCATTGTCTTCCGCTCATGGCTCTCCCGTATTTTCCCACCTCTTCTCTTTCTGTTTCTAAATGCAAAACAAGAGAAAACATTAAGGAGAAAAAGAATGCTGCTCAATGCCTTTTCGTTCATACTGCTGAAGCCCTCTGCTGGCAGCACCTTTAGGTGTGCTTTGAGTGAGCTCTCAGGGATCTGAGAGTCTGTAGTCTGAAAGGCAGACAGAAGTCAGAGTCGAAAGATGCAGGCAGCATGTCACGGACCTCTGGATAGTTTTATGGTGTCTTCTGAGGTGTTAATGCCCTACATGCAAATGTTACAAAATGGCAGAAGTCTCCTGGACCTCATTCAGGGGAAACGAAACCCACAGTAAGTGCTGGAACTCCTGAGACCCAACCGCTCAGAAAACTGGAGTGTGCATAACAGTATTGTGCTTTTGATGTTGCTGCTAGGA
This sequence comes from Heloderma suspectum, assembly GCF_057233095.1. Classification (NCBI taxonomy): domain Eukaryota; kingdom Metazoa; phylum Chordata; class Lepidosauria; order Squamata; family Helodermatidae; genus Heloderma; species Heloderma suspectum. The sequence goes on from NC_139459.1 coordinate 345,954,059, forward strand.
GAACACAGGACGCCAACTAGTTACACAAGTGTAAGCTCCAGTGTAGCGGCTGCCATCTGAAGTAGACTATGAGATGTCTTGCCCATAATCTAAACTAATCATATGTAAACTTTGGTCTTCCTTTTAGGTACGTGCTAACCTGGATTTCCTATGAAGTGGGGCTCGGTTGCATGCTCATACCCTGGAATGGATCCATTCATGCACACATCATATTCACAGAAGAGAACAGTAGGGTTGGAAGGGGCCTATAAGGCCATCGAGTCCAAAGGAAGTATTGAGGAAGTGCTTTGCACATTCAGAAAACACTGAGTAAGAACTTGGCAGTGATGTGAAATAAGGAATACAGAGAAGAATAAACAACATGGTTTACCATGGAAGAAAGATGATAGGGGTATCGGCCATGGAGTGATTGCACTCTAGAAAGGCTGAAGTGGTTTATTTGCAAAGGTGTAATATCACATATTTCACGCATCCCTGGAATTCCTGCAGGCAGGGACTTCGGAATGCAGCTTTCTGTATACACATTTCTGTGTAGACATTATTTGTCTGTAATGGATAGCAGAGAAGATACTTGTGCTGCTACAGTGCAAAGAACCAGAAGAAATCCTAAGTGGTGTATAGTTCCACTATGCACAAACACATCCCAGCAAAATGTAGGGAATCATAGATCAATGCTGCAAGAGACAATAGGAGTGGAAAAATCAGTGCCCAAACTGTGAAAATCATTTTTAATGTAAGTATATTACCTTATGTAATGAAATGCAAAATAAATAAATGAATAGAAAACAGCCAATAACCAACATCAACAGAGATTGACAATAAAATGATTCTCCTCCCAGTTAATCTACCCAGGTCTGAGCCCTTTCCTCCAGAATGGAATGACGTTATGTCAGTGTTTCATTATGGACTGACCTGGCCCAGTCTAAAATGACGGAGGACAAGTTGGGGAAACTCTTCAGATCACTGTGGCTGGGGGTGGCTTCGGTGAATGGAAGTTATCTTTAGTCACTGCTTGCATTACAAATGTTTTGGCCGCTGTGTTTGGTCACAACCATGATCCCTACAACTGCAGGTAGGGCCTGGGTGCCCTCCTTACCAGTGGGTGATGGCCTTAGGTTGCCCACTATTGTTATACGCAAATATGTATAACAGTGTGCTATACTTGGGGATGTTTCTGTGGTGAGGGCTTCATCAGGGCTGGTCATAAGAAGAAGAGCCCTGCTGGATCAGACCAAGGGCCCATCTAGTCCAGTATTCTGTTCACAGAGTGGCCAACCAGCTGTCGACCAGGAACCCACAAGTGGGACATGAGCGCAACAGCACCCTCCTGCCTATGTTCCCCAGCAAGTGGTGTACATAGTCTTACCGCCCCGATACTTGCAGAGCTCAGCAAACTATCTGTCAAATTATCCCTAGGGGCTCCTGACCCTGAAGACTCACCACAAGAACATTAGTAGTGAAGGGGGGTACCCGCATCAAACTCTAAACCACGCCCCTTTTCAAAAGTGACAGGTGCCCTGCCCCCATGGGAGACCGGAAGTCCAGCCTTAGCCAGAAGTCCCACCTTCGGAAGTCCTGCCCCGGAAGGACTGATCAGCTGGTCAGGTCATATGACTTTCAGGGTCACCTGATGGGGGTCATGTGACCCCTCTACGAACTTGTCATGCCACCGTGGACCAATAGGAAGTGGGTTTAGAGCCCTAACAGGTATGGGTGCGGAAATGGCCCAAAGGGCCATTTCCAATCCCTCCCCGGATTGGCCCAGAGGGGTCATGTGACCCCTCTACAAACTTGTCATGCCACCGCGGACCAATAGGAAGAGGATTTAGAGCCCCCACATGCGCAGGAAACCCGGATTGGCCCACAGGGCCCACGTGGCCCTATAAGGTCACACCCCATCCCATTGACCAATAGGGACAGTTTTACCCCCAGAAAAACAACCTTTCCTACCAACCAATCAAAAGTAGGGGCAGTCAGACTCGACTGAGGCAGCCTTTGTTCTTGCCCAGACACGTTTTCTGCACAGAGAACATGGTGCGGCCAAGCACCCCTCCAGGGCCAACAGCTACACCTCTGCCAGTTGCAGAACCTAACCCCCGAAAATGGTATATCAGTACCAGTTCGGATGACATGGCTTTTCCTCCACTGAAACCTCTACGTGAGGAGCAGGCCAAGATTTCCAAAATGTGGCACAACATGTTGGAATTCATTTCAGTAGAGAACCTTGTAGCACAGGCAAAATTTCAATGTTTCCATCTATCTATGTGGATGGGTGGTTGGGGGTGCTTTTGGGGGGTGTCTGAAGTTTGCAAAAGGGTTACTGGCAGGATAAAGATTCATAACAGATTGTTCCATTTCCAGGATCCCAATGTGAATAATGGAGGTACAGAAGCCCCTGGAAAAACTGGTGAAACTAAAGCAGAGCTGCCATCGCTGGTGGCATTATGGAAGATAGCTTCAATTGGAAACTTTCAAATACAGGTATGTGTGATGATTTGTACCCCTGGTATTAAAGACATGCTGTGTGTTTTTAGGAGACACCAAAATATTTTCTTAATCTCTTTTTAAGATTCTGCTGACCTAACAATGGACCATCCAGGTCATGCCATCCTGAAAAATATTCTAGGCCTGGAAACTGATGAAACAAGCTACTCCTCACCAAGAAAGTGTCGCAGAAAAATTGCGCCACTATGCCATTTGCGTGGCTGCCTTTACCGTGATAGGTTACGTAAATACTTATGTAGCCTATCACAGCAAAGAGCAGGGGTGCAAATGGCGTAGCGGCCGCCACTGGCGTCCCTGCTTTTTGCCTTGATAAGCTACGTAAATACTTACGTAGCCTATCACGGCTGCCTGCAAGGATACAAATGGTGGCTGCTATGACGGCCGCCATTTGTGGCCGCAGCAGCCCAGCCGCGGCCGGCTGGGAGACCAGCCGGAGCCGCTGCCACAGCCGCCGCCACATCCCCCACAGGTAAGCTACGTCCCGGGGGGATTCCATGGGGTGGCGGGGGGGAGGAGGCCGTTCCGCCACAGATTCCGGGGGGGCGGATTCTAAAGAATCTGGCCTCACTGGAGTCCGTGGCGGAATTCTCTGACATCCCTAGCTCTATGTCACCCTGCCTTCCTCCAATGTCATGGTTTTTTTAGAGGAGGCCAGTCCCCAGAAAGACACAGATCTGCCAGAAGAGCTCAGAGGGCTGCCATCTGAGTATTGGGTGGAAGATTCGGGTGAAATTGGGCTGCTAAAATCTGCAGCTCCTATAAACATTACTGCCCGTACTGACATCTCCCCCCCCCCCGCCCCACGGGTGAAGCAATATCCCATGTCATTAAAACCCAGAGAATGCATTGGGATACTAATTGAAAAACTCTTAAAACAAGGTGTCTTAGTACAATGTTTTTCGCCATGTAACACCCCAATTCTGGCTGTCAAAAAGAGGGTAGAGCCAAGACAGCCCTCCAGTTACCATATGGTGCAAGACCTCTGGCTAATCAATAAATCTGTGATCACAAGACATAACGTTGTCCCAAATCCCACCACCATAATATGCAGCATCCCTGCAAGTGCACGTGTATATACAGTATTAGACCTGATATTTTACTCTGTGCATGCTCACAGGAAGATTGCAAAATTGATTCAGTCATATTGGTTAACGCCTTAGGTGAAAGAGGACATAAAATTGCAAAGAGGAAGTTGCAGTGGGGTAAGTCTGAAGTTGAATATCTGGGACATATTCTGTCTTGTGGAACTAGAAAATTATCTTGTAAACGTGAGCATGCCATTACAAAAACGAATGCCCCATCTACTAAAACTCAGGTCAGAGCCCTGTTGGATATGTTGGGGTATTGCAGAGCTTGGATCCCTAGCTTCTCTGAAATTGTGAAGCCACTGTTAGAAAAAACAAAGGCTGCAGCCCCAGAACAGTGTGAATGGACAAAGCTTGACTCCCAGGCTTGGGAACAAGTAAAGACTCTCCTTGTACCCGCTCCAGCTTTAGGTCTCCCAGATTATGCAAAACCTTTTATTCTATTTGTACATGCGTAACGTGGTGTAGCTTCTGGGATTCTCTGTCAAAATTTTAGACCTCATAGGAGGCCAGTAGGGCATTACTCTGGGCGATTAGACAGCGCTGCTAAAGGCTATGCCTCTTGTTTGCGCAGTGTTGCAGCCGCGGCGCTCATTGTTGAAAAAGTCCAAGACGTTGTACTTGGTCACCCTTTGTAACTCTGGGTACCCCATGCAGTATCCGCCTTGTTGACCCAGCGGGATACCCAGCATTTTTCCAACGCCCGTTATACCAAATACGAGACTTTGTTGCTCCAAACTCCAGAATTTACTATTTTACAGTGTAATGTGTTAAACCCCGCAACTCTTATGCCTGAGCAAGATCCAGATCTCCCACATGTCTGTAAAGCAGTTATTCTTGAAGTGCAAATGCCTAGAGATGATCTGAAAGACACACCTTTGCAAGGTTCTGAATTCATTTGGTTTGTTGATGGGTCTTCAGACAGGCTGTGCAGTAGTGTCAAACACAGAAGTAATTGGCTCTGGATCCCTGCCGGGAAATAAAAGTGCACAAGCCAAAAGTGCACAAGTGCACAGCTGACTGCTTTAGCCAGAGCTTGTGAAAAAGCAGGAGAGAGATCTCTGACTGTCTACACTGATTCTAAATATGCCTTTGGAGTTTGTCATGCTACAGGTGCCCTATGGAAAGAGCGAGGATTCATCACAGCAGCGGGGAAACCAATTTCCAATGGTCCTGAAATCGACAGGCTGCTGAACGCAATCCATTTGCCTCAAGAATTAGCAGTAGTACATTGCAAAGCTCACAGGACTGGTAATGACCCTGTCACCCAAGGGAATGCCGGGGCAGATAAGGAGGCAAAATTAGCTGCCCTTCATCCACTGCCTCCTGACCACCACCTCTGCACTGTGATACCAGCCCCGTCCTTATTCACATAGGGGGAACTTGCCAGTGCAGAGGAGAAGAAAGTGTGGCGAGCAGCCGGAGCGACACAAGATAGCAGCGCAGCCTGGGCTGTCCCAGATGGCAGGCTTGTTTTGCCAAAAGTAGGTCTAAGGCCAGTATTACAACAGCACCACAGCCAGGGGCATGTGGGTAGCACTGGGTTGGCAGAGGGAATTTGCAGAGAATGGTTTGCCCCAGGTATACATCAGATGGCTAAGCAGGTGGTTTCTGCCTGCCCTCAGCGTGTGAAGGAAAATGCAAAAGTCATACCGCCTGGGCCGCAAGGCGGAAGACCATGGGTGTAACTGCCATTTGAATTCATTCAGATTGATTTCGCTCATTTGCCCCAAACTCAAGGACTCCAGTGGCTGTTAGTCATTGTAGATAAATTATCGGGATGGGTGGAGGCTTTCCCCTGCACAAAAGCCACAGCTTGAGGTAGGGAAACATTTAATGAAGGCTTTTGAGGAATCTGCCACATAGGCATGAAAAAGCCAAGACGACATGGCCTTGCCTTAGTTATTTTCCACATTCCCTCACTTGATCCAATAGGTGTGCATTGCCTCAGCGTGGGTTCTCAGATTTAGGATCACATTTCACTGCTGCACTAACACAGGCCCTGTCAAAATTCTTAGGGGTCACCTGGCATCTCCACACCCCCTACTACCCCTAAAGCGCTGGGCAAGTAGAAAGAATGAACGCCACTCTCAAAAGGAGACTGGCTAAGATCTGCAAAACTTCCCACCTCACCTGGCCTACTGCACTACTTCTAACCTTACTATCAGTAAGGACCACCCCACAACAGCCCATGGTTCTGTCTCCTTATGAGATTTTATTTGGAAGGCCTCCACCAATTGGCCGAGAATGGGCTGTTCCTCATGTTACACTGCTAGGAGGGGATGAAGACTTAACTGCTTATATTATTCGGCTCCAGGGCCAGTTCCAGCATATCCGCAGGCACGTGGGCGACGCACAACCACTGCCCCTTGATGTGCCAGCTCATCCATTCCTACCCAGAGACGAGGTCTACATTCGCACATGGACAGCCGAAGGCCTCCAAGAACGTTAGACCGGTCCCCATCTTGGGTTGCTGACCACTCACACAGCAGAAAAAGTTAAAGGAAAGTCCGCTTGGATCCACTACACCTATTGCTCAAAGTGTCCATCAAAAGGCTTTTCTGATCCTGCACTTGCAAGAGGGAGCGAAGATGAGGACCACACGTAGCAGGGGAACAGCACCACTAGCCTTTCTCTGGACCCTGTGGACGAAGCAAGGCCAGAAGTAGAAGCAGAGGAGGAACAGGCTCGTCATGCAACTACTGACCTGTCTGACTTTTCACAACTCACACATGCAGTGAACCATTGGGAAGCTGCACATGCCCCACCGTCTGACAGGGCTTGGTGAGCTCTGCCAGACTATCTGAGGATCCACCCGCAACCTCAGTGCGTGAATGAACATTATAACCAGCAGGATCAACCTTTAAAATTTAAAATCAAAAGAAAGTAATAAACATTGATCCTATGTGGTGATACTAGGTAATAGTTGAATTTGTGTTGCTAGCAAGGTTAAGCGTTACAGCGTGCTTGTTGGAGCTTGTATTGGCAGAATGCTTGGACGTGTTGTTTTAATCTACCTTCTATCTTATTGTATAGGTAGTCTTTGTGAGCCAGTATTACAGATTGATCCTTCCCCAAGTAGCGTTCTGAATATAACTCAGAGCATCCAACAAACCTTTGCACTTTCAGACTGTTGGCTCTGTTTAGTGGCCTCTAAGGCTACCTCGGCTCCAATGCCCTGGAAGGCCAAACCTTTGAATGCAGCTAACTTGGCAAACCCCCTGGTTCCTTTAAAGTCAGATAACAGCACTTGAAAGGATTTGGGGTTACCAAATGCTCACACATGGTGGTCTGTCATTCCTACATTGGGAACATTCTGTTTTAATAGCACCCGTAAAGATGGACCGTTTGGGGGTAAGTCCAGCTGTCTTTGAACCCAATATAGTAGCACGAGATTTGACATATCTCACCAGTAGACTTATCAGGCTACAGGCAGTAGTTGAAGTATTTGCCAAGATGCCTTAGGCCTGGTTGCTACTCAGATGACTCAAATGCAGGAAGGCGTCATCCAGAACAGAATGGGTTTAGACTATCTGCTGGCAGCCGAAGGTGGCCTGTGTGGAAAATTTAATTGGCCTGACTGTTGTCTAAAGATTGATGACAATGGAAAAATTGTAAAACAATTGGCAGCAGACATTAGGGAAGTAGCGCATGTACCTGTACAAGCCTGGAAAGGATGGAATCCTATAGATTGGCTAACCGGATGGCTCCCAAACCTTGCCTGGTTGAGGCAAGGCTTTCTCGTTGTGTTGGGTATTCTATTTGTGGTATTGTTCTTACCCTGTATCTTTGCATGCTTTATGTCTTGTATAAGAAGACAAGTTAGCCAGCAATTTCTTGCTATGTATCAAGGCTTGCCACAGGAAGAGGTAGAAAATCAGAAAGAACTGCTGAAGCAGTGGGCTGATGGCACTCTCTAGGTGATCCAATACAAAGAATTCAGCTCCTATTGGGTCAAATGAGGGAATGTGGAAAATAACTAAGGCAAGGCCATGTCGTCTTGGCTTTTTCGTGCCTACATGGCAGATTCCTCAAAAGCCTAAAACCATTTGGACTTTCACCACACACAGACAGCGAGAGAGTTTTGGGAGGGTAAGAAGTACATGAACAAAAGGTTGGCAATAGGTCCATTCCAATACCCTACTTTAGGTAGTACATCTTTTGCGATGTATAGGTTTAAGTTTCTGAAGGAGTCTATCATTGCCATACCCCCACCAGATAATTATCACAGGCAGTGTAAACGATTCTCCACCCCTGAAATTCAGTGGTTGAGCTACATAGAGCATAAGGAAAAGGTTCAGATTCAGCACGCCTTAAAGGGTGGGGAATTCAAAGCTGGCCCTTATGTTCTAGATGGCTATGTTGTCATAGATAATAAGAAAACACTTTGAATTTCACGGCTGCTTTTGGCATGGTTGTGTACTGTTCTCTGGAGGATCAGAACCCCCTGCAGGGTAAATCATATGAGTTCCTGTACAACTCAACACAAAAAAGGATTGCTGGACTGAAATGGATGGGGTTTGAAGTCAGGACTATATGGGAACATGGGTGGAGGCAGATGTTAAAAACAGATGAGAACCTCAAGAGTTTTCTTGCTGATGCTCATTTTCCAGACTCTCTAGAACCTAGAGACGCTCTCTTTGGGGGGTGTACTAATGCGGCCTGTCTGTATTATAAACCTGAAGATGGGGAATATGGTCGGCCCCTCTTCCTTTTGCCTTCCACTTTCCCTAGCATCAGCATCTTCTCCAGGGTATCCTGTCTTCTCATGATGCGGCCAAAGTACTTCAGTTTTGCCTTTAATATCATTCCCTCAAGTGAGCAGTTTGGCTTTATTTCCTGGAGGATGGACTGGTTTGATCTTCTGGCAGTCCAAGGCACTCTCAGAATTTTCCTCCAGCACCACAGTTCAAAAGCATCTATCTTCCTTCTCTCAACCTTCCTTATGGTCCAGCTCTCTCAGCCATAGGTCACTACGGGGAATACCATTGCTTTAACTATGTGGACCTTTGTTGTCAGTGTGATGTCTCTGCTCTTAACTATTTTATAAAGTTTTGTCATTGCTGTCCTCCCAAGAAGTAAACGTCTTCTGATTTCCTGGCTGCAGTCAGCGTCGGCAGTAATCTTTGCACCTAGAAAGACAAAGTCTGTCACTGCCTCCATGTTTTCTCCCTCTATTTGCCAGTGATCAATCAAGCTGGTTGCCATAATCTTGGTTTTTTTGAGGTTGAACTGCAACCCAGCTTTTGCACTTTCTTCTTTCACCTTTGTCAGAAGGTTCCTCAGCTCCTCCTTGCTTTCAGCCATCAAAGTGGTATCATCTGCATATCTGAGATTGTTAATGTTTCTTCCAGCGATTTTAACTCCAGCCTTGGCTTCATCAAGCCCAGCACGTCGCATGATGTGTTCTGCATACAGGTTGAATAGGTAGGGTGAGAGTATACAACCCTGCCGTACTCCTTTCCCAATCTTAAACCAGTCTGTTGATCCGTGCTCTGTTCTTACCATTGCTACTTGGTCATTATACAGATTCCTCAGGAGGCAGACAAGATGACTTGGTATCCCCATACCACCAAGAACTTGCCACAATTTGTTATGATCCACACAGTCAAAGGCTTCAGAATAGTCAATAAAACAGAAATAGATGTTTTTCTGAAACTCCCTGGCTTTCTCCATTATCCAGCGGATATTGGCAATTTGGTCTCTAGTTCCTTTGCCTTCTCTAAACCCAGCTTGTACATCTGGCAATTCTCGTTCCATGAATTGCTGGAGTCTACCTTGCAAGATCTTGAGCATTACCTTACTGGCATGTGAAATAAATGCCACTGTTCGATAGTTTGAACATTCTTTGTGCTTCCCTTTTTTGTTATGGGGATATAAGTTGATTTTTTCCAATCTGTTGGCCATTCTTGTGTTTTCCAAATTTGCTGGCATATGGCATGCATCACCTTGACAGCATCATCTTGCAAGATTTAAACAGTTCAGCTGGGATACCGTCATCTCCTGCTGCCTTGTTATTAGCAATGCTTCTTAAGGCCCAATCAACCTCACTCTTCAGGATGTCTGGCTCTAGTTCACTGACCACACTGTCAAATCTATCCCCGATATTATTATCCTTCCTATACAGACCTTCTGTATATTCTCGCCACCTTTTCTTGATCTCTTCTGCTTCTGTTAGGTCCTTGCCATCTTTGTTTTTGATCATACCCATTTTTGCCTGGAATTTACCTCCGATGTTTCTAATTTTTTGGAAGATGTCTCTTGTCCTTCCTATTCTATTATCTTCTTCCGCTTCCGCGCATTGCTTGTTTAAAAAAAATTCCTTATCTCTTCTGGCTAACCTCTGGAATTTTGCATTTAATTGGGCATATCTCCCCCTATCACTGTTGCCTTTTGCTTTCCTTCTTTCTTGGGCTGCTTCCAGTGTCTCAGCAGACAGCCATCTTGCCTTCTTGGTTTTCTTTTTCTTTGGGACGTTTTTTGTTGCCACCTCCTGAACAATGTGGCGAACTTCTGTCCATAGTTCTTCTGGGACCCTATCTACTAAATCTAGTCCCTTAAATTCATGAGGAATATTAGTGAGCTCATATTTAACTGATCTGTGGGTCTTCCCTATTCTCTTTAGTTTGATTCTAAATTGTGCAATAAGAAGTTCGTGATCTGAACTACAATCAGCTCCAGGTCTTGTTTTTACCAACTGCATAGATGTCCGCCACCTTTGGCTACAAAGGATGTAGTCAATCTGATTTCGGTGTCAACCGTCTGGTGAAGTCCATGTATAAAGTCATCTCTTAGGTTGTTGGAAGAGAGTGTTTGTTATGCACAGTGAGTTGTCTTGGCAAAATTCTATCAGCCTATGTCCCGCTTCATTTTGTTCTCCCAGACCATGCTTGCCTGTAATTCCAGGTGTCGTTTGACTACCCACCTTAGCATTCCAGTCTCCTGTAATGAAAATAACATTTTTGTTTGGCATACTATCCAGTAGGTGCTGCAGATCCTCATAGAACTGATCTACTTCTGCTTCTTCAGCATTTGTGGTTGGGGCATATATTTGGATCACTGTGATGTTAAATGGCTTACCCTGAATTCGAATTGAGATCATTCTGTCATTTTTTGGATTGTATCCAAGCACTGCTTTAGCCACTTTATTATTAATTATGAAGGCTACTCCATTTCTTCTGTGGTCCTCTTGTCCACAGTAGTAGATCTGGTGGTCATTTGATGTGAAGTGGCCCATTCCAGTCCATTTCAGTTCACTGACACCCAAAATGTCTATATTTAATCTTGACATCTCCCCAATAACCACATCCAATTTGCCTTGGCTCATAGATCTTACATTCCAGGTTCCTATGGTGTGTTAATCTTTAGAACATCAGACTCGTCGTTCACCACCAGCACCATCGGCTGCTAGCCGTCCTTTCGGCTTTGAGCTAGCTGCGTCATCACATCTGGGGCTAGTTGAACTTATCCTCTGTTCCTCCCCGGTAGCATTTTGACCATCTTCCGACCTGGGAGTCCCATCTTCCGATGGTATACCAACATATCTCTGGTTGTACTGATCCATTTAGTTTTCATGGCAAGAATACTGGGGTGGGTTGCCATTTCCTTCCCCAGGGATCGTATTTTGTCTGACCTCTCTGCCATGACCTTCCCGTCTTGGGTGTCCCTTCACGGTTTAGCTCACGACGTCATTGAGGTGCTCAAGCTCCAGCACCACGACAAGGTAATGATCTCCTTTGCTGGAGCATACCGTAGTGGCCACCCCAAAATAATTTATGAGAACTTTAAACCGCTCTCAGATTACGTTGGGGTTGCAAAGGTTAAAGTTTACCCACCCCGAGGTCTTTTCTTCCCTGTCTTCTCTACCAGGGTGGGTGGTAAGCTCATGTTTGTCCTGTGTGCAGCTTGTGCAGAAGCTCATCACCAGGAAACATGCAAACTTTCTGATGAAGAGAGGGCTGCATTTTGAAAGGCAGAGCACCCGTTTGTTTTCAGATTACATTGACATGCACCTTCGCCAAAAACAGGAGGCTTCAGGGTACTCACACTGGTGTGTCAGTGCAGAAGATAAAGAGCAATACATCGCTGTTTATCTCCAGAATGAAGGGGTGGCTTTGCGCCCAGATCAGATTGCTGTGAACCCTGCAAAGCGGCAAATTGCAAAAGTATTTTTTAAATTCTCTGTGTGGGAAATTTGGCCAGAGGACAAACCTGCCTAACACACAAGTGGTGAGAGACCCTGTTGAGTTATTTCAGGTTCTGTTTTCTGATGCTTATGAGGTTTCAATGTGAGAATTTATCTATGCTGATGCTGCCTGCGTGTCCTGGAAAAATTCTGAAGACCGTGTGATGACTGCAGGTAGGAAGAATGTGTTCATAGCAGCCTTTACAACAGCAAATGCTCAGCTGGAGCATTACAGTTTGCTAGACAGACTGCAAGAGTGTTGCCTGTTCCATGACACAGATTCTGTGATATTTGTGAGTAGGGAGGGGCCGTGGATGCCTCCTCTAGGAGATTACTTAGGAGACCTCCCAAGCGAAATCCCTGCTGATTAATTTATCACAGAGTTTGTGTCAGCTGGTCCTAAATCTTATGCTTTTAAACTTTCAGGACAAGGAAAAGTCTTTTGAAGGTCAAAGGCATTACATTGAACTGTGAAAAAATTAATTTCAACAGTCTCAAAGACTTGGTTTTGGCCTACATCTCAGACAGGGAGCACAGACCGCCTTGTGAGATTGTCATGCAGCAGCCAGGTATTGTAAGGAGCAAAAGTCAGTGGACTCTGGAAACAAAGACTCTCAGGAAAACTCAAAAGGTGGTATATGATAAAAGAGTTATTACTGAAAGGTTTAACACCCTGCCTTACGGTTTTTGACTCTGGACACATGCTGGCAACACCCTTTTTCAGCCATTCTAGCAGGGCCTAGCAACTGTGGGAAAAGTTTTTTCATCAAAAAAATGGCTCATTTGAAAACTGGAGCATGTTTCCCTTTTTTGTTAAACCTGTTAGAAACATCCTGTGCCGTAACCCAAAAAGTCTATGGCAAACATCCTGTGCTGCAACCCAAAAAGTCTATGAAAAACATCCTGTGCTGCAACCCAAAAGGTCTATGAAAAACATCCTGTACTGTAATCCAGTCATCAAAAACCTAGTGGCCTTTGGTGTTTTCAAGGGGGTCTAGCAGGAAGTAAAGTAGTACTTTCCTACTAGTAGGAAAGTAGATTCCTACTTTCCATATGACCCACCACCACCGCCCCATCCCAACATTTACTTTTACCTATTTTATCATCAGAAGGTGATGAGTCTATGTGTTTGGTTTTTCTTGTAGCCTTCTTTGGTGGGTTAATCACAGCAGCCTCCTGAACATTGGTTGTAGTTTCTAAAAAGAACAGACACACACACACCGTTTTCAGCTTTACAGGAACCCTTACAAACCACTTGACAATTATAAGAACAATTCTGCTTTACCTGCACTACCAGATGCAGGTGTGAGTGCTGCCCTGGGCCTTTTTTTTCTAAAAGGATGGCCCGGTATGATGAAGTGTTCTGTAAACAAACAGTATACACATAGTCACTACTTTCAGAAACAGCATCACGTTGTTGTTTTTTACAATAAAAATAGCCTGCCTCTCCCCCAAGGCCTCACCCATGTCTTTATCATTTGAGCATCCTGAGGCTTCCCTTGGGGCACAGTTTCCCCGGTTTTGTACCTTTTGCCTTAATTTTGGAGCATCTGGGCAGGATGTGTGATTTGATGAGATGGCAAATAAGGAAAAGCTGTTAGTTTGTTCATCCCAACACGAGTCTTGCCCCAACACGACATATGGTGTGAGAGCCTTGACCATTTCTAGCAGCACCCTGAGAAAAATGGAGGGGCAAACGGTTATGCTAGTTCAGGCTTACTTAAGCACAGCTTGTGGACACATACCCCATAAAATATCAGAATGCAAAACAATATTAATTTTGCAAAAAACAGTCTCTAAAATTCAAGATGATATTGAAGAAATGTTAACCCCCCTCATCAATGACCTCCAAATCCATACTCTGGATGATGCGTTCCACACTTTTACTCTGGTGATGCAGTCTGAATTTGCTGATGGTAAAATCAATTGGGGGCGGATTTTAACCATTTTTCTGTTTGGAGGCCTGATTGCAAAGAAGCTACAGACACACGGAGTTCCTATATCAAGACAGAATATAGAAGAACTTGCAAATTTTATCACTAGCTATATCATCAACACCAAAGCAAATTGGATCATCAAGCATGATAGATGGGTAAGTTTCAAGCAACCCACCACCCTAAGATCCCATATCCCTTGCTACAGACAAGCGTTCTTTAAATATTTATTACCTTGGTTACTATATTTCAGCTGGGTGTGGGTTCTAAGGTGATAAGGAAGCTATAATGATCTTGTATTAAAAAGAAGTCCCTCCATAATGTTTTACCTTCCTTCAAAAATAGGGTCTGATAAAGCTATTATTTTCTTTTTATTGCAGGAAAAAGGATTTGTAAAGATGTTTGAGGATAGAAAACCCTGGATGCCCTTCTACAATGTGAAGACAAAAATCAAAGCTGCTTGCATGCACTATTTCCCCCCTAAAAATGGCTGTTGTTCCCTACATAGAGATTGCAGCAACATCTCTGAATGATAATACATATTTCCAAATATTCCCACTGCATTATGTCTTTAGTATATTTAAGTTGTGATATTATTGAAACTATAAAAAATAAAAAGGGTGGGTTGGGATGGGGGGGGCAATCTTCAAAACAGAACAATAGCTGCATGAATGGAGGACAGACTCTACAAAATACAGCTGTTTTTGCATCCCCCAATTCTAAATTAAAAAGAATAAGCTTAAAAACAAAAGATCACACAAGCCAACCATTAGCAAAATTTCAAACTACTATCAATAATTTTAAAAGGAAGAAAAAATGAGCAACTCCTTAGCATAGCCTCCGCTTTTTTTCTTTTTTCTTTTCAGAAGCTAATCTACCAGACATGCCTGACAGCAGCAAGAGGGAAATGTTCTGTGTTCAAGGGAAGCAGTAAAAAAGCACATGGCTTTTTTCCTTGCAACCCTAGGATTTCTATCTCTGGACTTCTATCCCCCCACCCCCCTTGTGAAACACCCTAAGATAATAAACTCTAACAACATGCAACATTAAATAAAAAATACATGCCTTCTAACACGATGCAAGAAGCCCCCTCTAATTCCTGATAGACTTGCTGAATGTATTGGTACATGACTACATAGCCAATAATTAGACACATTTAAGTCACCGCACACTTGTTCTATTAATTTCAGGAACATGTTTCCTTCAGAGTATTTATATATTGTACTTATATACAAATATACAAATATACTTCCTAATCTCTGCAACTGCTTAGTATAAAGTGTGTACGGCCCTTTATTCTGCTGCTGTTTTCTCTTTGAGACTTCTGCCTTGCTTAAGCAATAATAACACGTGTCTGATCCAGAAGCTTACCTGTGTCTAGTGGATTCATTGGACCATCAGCTAGTCAACAAACTGAGGGGCCGTTTCCCTCTTACCACAGACCCCAGACCGCAAAACAGCTTTTGGTGATTGTTCTATGGATAAGACCCCTTCATGGATCATTGCCTTGTTGTGGCGAAGGGGCTTGCATAACTCAGTGAAGCCATACATTTTGCCAAGAGAACACGCTGATCATAGCAAACACTCTTTTCCAACAGCACAAGAGGCGACTCTACACATGGACATCACCAGATGGTCAATATCGAAATCAGTTTGATTATGTCCTTTGCAGCCAAAGATGGAGACGCTCTATACAGTCAGTAAAAACAAGACCTGCAGCTGACTGTGGCTCAGATCATGAGCTGCTTCTTGCAACATTTCGGCTTAAATTGAAGAACGTCGGGAAAACCACTAAACCATTCAGGTATGACCTAAATCATATCCCTTATGAATATACAGTGGAGGTGAGGAATAGATTTAAGGGATTAGACCTGATAGACAGAGTGCCTGAGGAACTATGGACGGAGGTCCGTAACATTGTTCAGGAGGCAGCAACGAAATCCATCCCAAAGAAAAAGAAATGCAAGGAAGCAACGTGGCTGTCTGATGAGGCTTTACAAATAGCTGAGGAAAGAAGGGAAGTAAAAAGCAAGGGAGAAAGGGGAAGATATATCCAACTGAATGCAGAGTTCCAGAGAATAGCAAGGAGAGACAAGAAGGCCTTCTTAAATGAACAATGCAAAGAAATCGAGGAAAACAACAGAATGGGTAAGACTAGAGATCTCTTCAAGAAAATCGGAGATCTCAAGGGAACGTTTTGTGCAAAGATGGGCATGATAAAGGACAAAGAAGGCAGGCACCTAACAGAAGCAGATGAGATTAAGAAGAGGTGGAAAGAATACACAGAGGAACTATACAGGAAAGATCTGAATGTCCTTGATAGCCATGATAGTGCGGTCACTGAACTTGAGCCGGACATCCTAGAGAATGAAGTCAAGTGGGCCTTAGGAAGCATTACTAACAACAAAGCTAGCAGAGATGACAGTATTCCAGCTGAGCTACCGTATTTTCCGGCGTATAAGACGACTGGGCGTATAAGACGACCCCCGACTTTTCCAGTTAAAATATCACGGCAAGCGATGTACCTTATTGGCGATTGGCTGGTTGTTGTATACAAAGCCTGTTTGGATTGGTCAGCTCTCCCTGCCTGCCCAGCCCTCCCTGTCTCCAAGACTATCAGAGCGGTAGCGCCTCTTTTTTCCATACCCCGGGTGTCCCAGACGCCTGCAGCTTGCTCCGCCCTTCACTTACACTTTCCCAGTGAGGCACCCCCTCACCTCGTCATCAGGACCGCGTTAAGTCACTTCTTTCCATGAATCCTGGTGAGTGGATTTTCTTCTACCATACTTGTTCAGCGCCGCCCTTGCTGCTTTCATACGGTTGCCGCATACGGTGGGGATGCGGCCGCGGCCGTTTTTGAGCTCCCCCCATCATATGCGGCGACCGCAGATTCTCCAGTCTGGCTTGGAAGTTTCAGCACCCGCCCTATAAGACGACACCCGGCGTATAAGACGACCCCCGACTTTTGAGAAGATTTTCCTGGGTTAAAAAGTCGTCTTATACGCCGGAAAATACGGTATTTAAAATCCTAAAAGATGATGCTGTTAAAGTGCTGCACTCAATATGTGAACAAATTTGGAACACTCAACAGTGGCCACAAGACTGGAAAAGGTCAGTTTACATTCCAATTCCAAAGAAGGGTAACGCCAAAGACTGTTCAAACTACCGTATATTTGCGCTCATTTCAAATGCCAGCAAGGTGATGCTCAAAATCCTACAAGCTGGGCTTCAGCAGTATGCGAACCGAGAACTACCGGAAGTACAAGCTGGGTTTCGAAGAGGAAGAGGAACTAGAGATCAAATCGCCAACTTTCGCTGCATCATGGAGAAAGCAAGAGAATTCCAGAAAAACGTCTATTTCTGCTTCATTGACTACGCTAAAGCCTTTGATTGTGTGGATCACAACAAACTGTGGCAAATTCTGAAAGAGATGGGGGTACCAGACCACCTTACCTGTCTTCTGAGAAACCTGTACAAGGGTCAAGAAGCAACAGTAAGAGCCAGACATGGAACAACCGATTGGTTCAAAATTGGGAAAGGAGTACAACAAGGCTGCATATTGTCGCCCTGCTTATTTAACTTATATGCAGAGTACATCATGAGAAACGCCAGGTTGGATGAATCACAGGTTGGAATTAAGATTGCTGAGAGAATTATCAACAACCTCAGATACGCAGATGATACCACCCTAATGGCAGAAAGCGAAGAGGATCTCAAGAGCCTCTTGTTGAGGGTGAAAGAGGAGAGTGCAAAAGCTGGTTTGAAACTCAACATTAAAAAAACTAAGATCATGGCATCTGGCCCCATCACTTCCTGGCATATGGAAGGGGAAGAAATGGAAGCAGAGACAGATTTTATTTTATTGGGCTCCAAGATCACCGCAGACGGTGACTGTAGCCATGAAATTAAAAGACGCTTGCTCCTTGGGAGGAAAGCTATGGCAAACCTAGACAGCATAGTAAGAAGCAGAGACATCACCTTGCCGACAAAGGTCCGTCTAATCAAAGCTATGGTTTTTCCAGTAGTAACATATGGCTGTGAGAGCTGGACTATAAGGAAGGCTGAGCACTGAAGAATTGATGCTTTCGAACTGTGGTGCTGGAGAAGACTCTTACCAGTCCCCTGGACTGCAAGGAGGTCAAATCAGTCCATCCTAAAGGAAATCAACCCTGAGTGCTCATTGAAGCTGAAGCTCAAATATTTTGGCCACCTAATGCGAAGAGAAAACTCCCTGGAAAAGACCCTGATGCTGGGAAAGACTGAAGGCAAAAGGAGAAGGGGACGGCAGAGGATGAGATGGCTAGATAGCATCACAGATGCAATGAATATGGACTTGAGCACGCTCCGGGAGAGAGCGCAGGACAGGAAGGCCTGGCGTGCTATGGTCACAAAGAGTCGGACACGACTGAACAACTGAACAACAACTATGGATAAGAAAAGATAGACCAGTTTTAAAGAAAGAAAGAATCTACAGTTTGTAACTTTTACAATACAGCCACACAGAAAGAGAAAAATATATATAAAATGAACTTGCCTGCTGGCATACTGTGCATCTATTAGGATACTGAAGGGTGTTTTAGTTTTTCTATGGGAATAAATTGGGAAAGAAGCATAAACTGGGTTGCATTTTATTTGAGTTTATCTGTAACTGCACCCATCTACAAGAATACAGTAGGTAGCTGAAGGAAAAGAATTAAAGTATACGCACATGTAGGTAGGTTTCCAGATTTTCCCTTCAGGTGGGGCACAGGAACAGAAAAGGGCCTGTTCATGAGGTGGTCTTTTTATCAGTGCTATTCCTATTGTGTGAATTCTGGTTCTGTGATTGGATACAGTTACGGATTCCCCCGCCCTGAGGTTGTCCTCCCACCCATCACTAAAATTTGATACCCTCCAGCTCAGAACATCTGATGGGATTTCAGAACCATGTAATCTCCCTGTTATAGAAATTTCAGTTGTAATATGTCTGTTACCCCATGATTTTATAAGCTAGGCTATGTCTGTTCTACCTCTGTGTGAGATTGCCATGCCAAACAAAGACACAGTGCCTTATCAGAGACTTAGGAATACCAAGAATGTATTTACGAGTACATGTCTATCTCTCTGCTGCCTCCCTCTAAAAGGTGGTGTCTCTTTCCTGTCTGCCTTTCAGCTACACAAAGAAAGTGGTAGAGAGAAGGCGTAAGACAGCCGCCAGAGACTTGTGTATATCAGCCTCTGGATCACATTACTTGATTGTGATCTTTGTTAGAGCGTTAGCCCCAAAGGTTGCCTTATTCTGCAGAATAAAATCATGTTGGACCAGATCTCTGCCTCCTCTCGTTCTTGGTAAACAAATTGGATAAGTCTACCAGGGATAGAACACAATTTTTGTAACATCCCCATCTGGAAACATGTGGCATCAGCCATTTTGGACCCCACCCACCTCTCCGCCCTGCTACTGTCCTTTAATGGAAACTAGTGATAAAAGTTGAATCTTTCAAAAATGATTCTTACAAAAAAAACCCTACATATAAATCAGCAAAAGCAGGGTGCATGCGCCCTCCGAGTGTAATATTAAATAGCTTCCTCTATACGCTACATTTTAAAAGACAGCTATTGCAAAACGTTCTCCAATAATAGGAGTTTGGATTACGACACCTTACCATACTGCTAACAGCAAAAGTGCAAATTTATTTCCATTTAGAAGTCTAGACCAACGATCCCTACTGTTTTTCTAAAGGGCAGCCCCTTGTTTTATTTTTTATTTTTCTGGCTCCCCATGTAGGATTTTTACAAAATCTAAGTGGCGCTTAAAGAATTATTTACTTTTTAAAGACCCTTGAAGGTGTTACTTGCAACCCCTGTGATTTCTATGTTTAATGATTCTTTCAAAATGCGTCTTTTTAAAAAAAGTTTACTTTCCCCCCTTCAACTCTACACCCTTTTTTGTATCTAGTTCCATTTTGGGAATTAGTGATAAAAGCTGATTCTTTTAAAAAGGACTCTTAAAAAAGAAAGAAGTAGTTTTTCCCTGCAACTATACCAGCATATACTGCTTGTCCCACAAAAGCCCGCAGTCCTCCGGCCAGGCCGCCATGCATCCCAGTGGCCTCAATGGAGCAGGCAGCCATCTTGTGGCTGCCATGGGTGGCCATCTTGGTGCCAGTACTACAGCCACCGCCTCTCCACTAGGTCGCAGCATGTGTGCATGTTTCCGCTTTCTGCAGCAGCCACAGGTGTTTGTGCCTGGGAGTGGGGAGCGCTCCAGGTCGCTGTGCTGATAACAGCGGTGTGGGAGCAAAAATGTCTTTGACGGAGAGTGAGGAGTGTGGCTCATGGCTGCCGCATCATGTGTTGCTAGGCAGATTTCGGCCATGGAACTCTTGCATGCTGGCAGGAGCAACAGGGCCCCTTCCGGCCACTCTTGCAGCAGCCGAGCTCTATGCTAGCACTCAGTTAACCATGGAAGCCTGACAGACAACATGCTAAGCCACAGTAGGGGCCGCTAACCCTACTGCAGCACGTGGCGAGTGAGCGTGGCTATGCCGTGGCTATGTAGCCACCACGGCTAGGAAAAATGCCCCACAGACGGCTCACGAAGTCGTCATAGGTGGCTCAGAATGCTTAACCATCACAGGGCCAGTGGTTTCCTTACCTGTGTTGGAGGCACCTGGTTTCAGCAGACTTTTCATTATAGCTTCATAAGTTTCTGCTAAAAGACCAGGAGCTGTTTTATTACAAGGCTATGAGAATGTAAAGCATCCAGTCACTTGTGTGAGTAAGAGGTTATTGCCTCAGAGGGAAATTGCCCTTCCGCCCAAACAGGGCTGCCCCCACGGAGCAGGGCTGCATCAGGCGGTGGGGCAGGAGGAGCAGCAAACTGCGCTGCTCCCATCCGCACAGGGGGGGCCGCTGCCGCCCTCCACCAACAGCAGGTGGTCTAGGGAGCCCGCCAGGCGCCCTCCCACCAGGGCATCTGCCACAGTGAGACAGCGGCTGCTGGGCCCTCTGGCGCAGCTGCCCACCCGCTGCTTCTGTCAGGGAGAGCCAGACAGCTGAGAAGCGGCTGCGGGGGTCTCATGAGAACTCGTGACAGCTGGGCAGCTGCTTCCCCTGGCCACATTGCTCTCCACAGAGCCAGTGCTGCAGCGGCAAAGGTGAAGGGGGCATGACGCAGTGGTGGGGAAAGGGGCGCGATGATGTGGCAGTGTGCGTTCAGTTCATCTGGCCCTGGAGATTTGAACTCATTCAAAATAATCAGGTGTTCCTTGACCACATACCTATTGATCTCAAGCTGCAATCCTGCCCCTTCAGCCTGCACTTTGCCTTTGCCAGGGGGGTCGTAGACCCTCTTTTGGGAGAAGACTGAGCCAAAGTAGGAATTGAGCACCTCTGCCTTTTCTTTTGTCATCTGTTATCATTTTGCCATCCTCATTTAATAGCTGAACAACCATTTCTTTCCTCTGCCTTTTACTGTGCATGTATCTGAAGAAAGCCTTTTTGTTGTTTTTAGCACCCCTCGCTAACCTCAGCTTGTTCTCAGCTTTAGCCTTCCTGACGCCATCCCTGCAATTCTGTGCTACCTGCCTGTACTCTTCCATTGTTGCTTGGCCTGCCTTCCCCTTCCTACATGTGTCCTTTTTTGTTTTCAGGTCATCTCTGAGCTTTTTGTGACACCACATTGGCTTCTTCTGTTGTCTTCCACCTTTTTTTTCTTGTTGTAATCTCAGCCTGCTCCTTGTGTAGAAGTTTCGGTGGAGGAAACGCAGTGTCATCAGAACTGGTACTGATATACCGTTTTCGGGGGTTAGGTTCTGCAACCAGCAGAGGTGTAGCTGTCGGCCCCGGGGGGTGCTTGGCCACGCCATGTTTTCTGTGCAGAAAACGTGTCTGGGCAAGAACAAAGGCTGCCTCAGTCAAGTCTGACTGCCCCTGCTTTTGATTGGTTGGTAGGAAAGGTTGTTTTCCTGGGGGTAAAACTGTCCCTATTGGTCAGTGGGATGGGGCGTGACCTTACAGGGCCACGTGGGCCCTGCTGGGCCAATCCATGTTTACTATGCATATCAGAGCTCTAAAACCTCTTCCTATTGGTCCATGGTGGCATGGTTCATTGTGATGGGGTGAGTTCGTAAAGGGGTCACATGATACCTCTGGGCCAATCCAGGGAGGGATTGGCAATGGGCCTTTGGGACATTTCTGCACCTGTACCTGGTAGGGCTCTAAAACCTCTACCTATTTGTTTGTTGTGATGCGGTGAGTTCATAGAGGGGTCACATGACCCCTCTGGGCCAATCCGGGGAGGGATTGGAAATAGCCCTCTGGGCCATTTCCACATCCGTACTGGTTAGGGCTCTAAAACCTCTTCCTGTTGGTCCACAGTGGCATGACGAGTTCATAGAGGGGTCACATGACCCCCGTCAGGTGACCCTGAAGGTCATATGACCTGACTAGCTGATCGCTCCTTCTGGGGCAGGACTTCCGAAGGTGGGACTTCCAGTCTCCCAAGGGGGCAGAGCACCTGTCACTTTTGAAAAAGGGGCATGGTTGAGAGTTTGATGTGGGTACCCCCCCTTCACTTCTACTAACATTCCCCCTCCTCCCTCCATGTCATATAATGATGTCCTTTACATACACACCCTATTTGTGATAACAGGCATTTTGCTAGGGATGTACAAAAGGTACTTACCTTTCGCGGATTATGTTTATGGTTGGGGGGGAGGCGTTCCATCCCTCCTGCCGGAATCCTCTCTGGGGGGGAAGGCGCTCCGTTCCTCCCCCCCCGGAATCCTGGCCAGCCGGCTGTGCTCCGCAGGGATTCTGTGGAGCTGCCAGCTGGCTCCGCTAGCAGCTGGACATCCAGCCGCTGGCTAGCAGGGATGCAAATGGTGGCGGCCGTATCCACCGCCGTTTGCGTCCCTGCAGTCAGCCGTGATAGGCTACGTAAATGTTTATGTAGCCTATCACGGCTGACTTAAAAACAAACAAACAACGCGCGTATGCAAATGGCGGTGGCCATGGCCGCCGCCATTTGCGTTCCTTATTTTGACACGTCTTAGTCTACGTAAACATTTACGTAGACTAAGACGGCGAAAATAAGGGGAATGCAAATAGCGTAGACGCTACGCTATTTGCGTTCCCCTTATTTTTGCCGTCTTAGTCTACGTAAATGTTTACGTAGACTAAGACGTGCCAAAATAAGGAACGCAAATGGCGGCGGCCATGGCCACCGCCATTTGCGTACATGCGTTGTTGTTTTTTATTTTTTTAAGTCAGCCGTGATAGCCTACGTAAACATTTACGTAGCCTATCACGTTTTTTAAAAAAAACCTACGTAATTTTTTTTTTTTTTAACTGGAAATGGCGGCGGCGCCAGGAAGATCCGCCCAAGGTAAGTCTCGTCCCGGGGGGGCGGAGGGGCAGGCCATTCCGCCACTGATTTCGGGGGGCCGAATGCGCTGGCATTTGGCCTCCCCGAGATCCGTGGCGGAATTTTCGTACATCCCTACATTTTGCTACATATTATCACGGCCAGTATTTTTTGTATTTCATTGCCATTTGGCTCCAACTTTCCTTCTCTATGTATATGCGTGTGTGTGTGTGTGTTTGTACACATATGCAAACACCTGTCAACTGATGAAGTGGACTCTCTAATCCAAAATCCACTGCTGTGATTCTATTATACTCGTTGTATTATTTATTTAAGGGGCCGCGGTGGCTTAGTGGTTAAGACGCTGAACTGCAGACTGGAAGGTTGGCAGGTCAGCAGTTCGAGACCCGAGTGCTGCGTGACGGAGTGAGCTCCCGTCTTCAGTCCCAGCTTCTGCCAACCTAGCAGTTCGAAAGCAAGAAATTGCAAGTAGATAAATAGGTACCACCTCAGCGGGAAAGTTAACAGCATTCCGTGCACCTCGGTGTTCAGTCATGCCGGCCACATGACCACGGAAGCATCTTCGGACAGCGCTGGCTCTTCGGCTTAGAAACGGGGATGAGCACCGCACCCTAGAGTCGGACACAACTAGTTGGGGACACCTTTACCTTTTTTTACCTTTATTATTTATTTGAGATTTTTAGGTTGCTTTTCAAAATGCAAAGTTTTGCCCAATGCAGCATACAGAATATAATGAAATCATATGAACACATCCAAATTAACATTAAAGTAATAAAAGAATACCCATTATCATCATTTCATTTTCACCCAAGCCATTCTCTCATGAAATCTAAACCATGGTCACTAAGTGGGACTTACTTCTGAGTAGTTAAGCATAGGATTGCCTATGGATTTGCTAGTAATTTATCAAAAAAATATAATGAGCTCCCTTGGACTGTATTCTCCCTTAAACAGTGATCTCAAGGTGCACCTCAAACAAGGAGACATTTCTATGGCCTTTTGTTGTTGTTCAATCATTAAGTCATGCCTGACTCTTCGTGACCCCATGGACCATAGCATGCCAGGCCTTCCTGTCCTCCGCTCTCTCCCGGAGTGTGCTCAAGTTCATATTCATTGCATCGATGATGCTATCTAGCCATCTCATTCTATGGCCTTTACTAAATGGAAAATGGAACTTCTTTATTGTGTTATCAAATAAAATAAAATCAGTGTGATGATAATCAAAGTTAATAAGCCATACCAGTTCTGCAGTGTGAAATGCAAGTAATAGTTCAGTATTAAGAAAGATCAGTCATGGAATTACATGTTTGGCATAGGAAAGGAACTGAGAATGCCGGACTGGAAGCAAATGCAAAACCTGGCTTAACTTGCCAATGGGGTGTGGAGAAAAGTCTGTACGTTCCGTATGTCACAAACAAAAGATATGACCTGGGATTGGAAATAACTTGATCTACATGCTAACCACCAGATTTTGCAGTTCTCCGTGTGATCATGCAACACAGTTCTTGGCAGCTTAAATGTACTGAAATATGCATTTAAATATATATAAAGAGAAAACACAGATTCTAAAATGTATTTAAATACAACTTTGGAATGATTTTTTAAAACTACTCCTAGATCAATGAGGAAATGAAACAGAATAAAATTATGGATAACTACAAAAGTGACCCAGACCAGAAATAGACAAATTTACCCATCTCTTCATTGGACTGATTATGTCAGGAGAGGGAGGAATCAAACACTACACTTCAGGCTTGAGTCACGCCCAATCAAGAATGTGGCTGGTGACATTGTGAATTGATACAGAGTAGAGGAGGGCTTGGAAGGAAAGATGAGATTTTGAATGTAATCAACTTGAGACAGAGGAAACATCCATGCAAGTAAAAAAAAAGGAGAGGGAGAGCAACTTTATTCAAAGCAGCAGAGAGTAGAGACTTTTGGATTTGGCAGTGAGAAAATCATTGAAAGGAAATCAGGTTTGTCATGTTAACCTAGTAGAGCCTCCAATTTAAGGAGCAGTGTACCTACAAATGCTAAAATGTATGATGTTTCAGAAGCCTTCAAAGCTGGTGGCCAACAAGAGTTTAGATGCATTTGTATGATGGACTATGGTGTGGGGGATGACAGCTGTATAGTAGTTAGGGATGGCGAGATAAGTCTGTTTCTGGACTGTGTCACTATTGCACATGTTCATCGATAAGTCTGTTCCAACCCATTTTTGCTTTAATATGCCATTTTTTTTAATCCAAGTAAAAATTGCTTTCAAATACATATTTTTGAAGGTATTATCTCTCAAAATACACATTTCTACAAGTATTTTCTCTCCAAGCACACATTTCTAAAGGTCATTTATCCTTAAAACACACACACACATTTTGGTATGTTTTTTGAGCTGAGAACTGCATCACAAAACCCAGAGGTGTCAAATCTGAAGGATAACTGCATTCCAATCTGCACGTTGTTGAGGAGGTGTGGATCAGCTCAGGTGTCTTTGAAATGCAGCCCAAAAGAATACCTTCGACATCCCTATGATGGTGTTATGGTGAGTTAAGGGTGTAATCCTATGCATGTTTGGACAGAAAAAAGTCCTGCAACTCTGAGCATTCTCCAATCAGCATGGCTGGATAGGGAATACTGGGAATTGTAGGACTTTTTTTCTGTCTAAACCTGCATAGGATTGTGCCCTAAATCAGTTTAAAATGTGAAACTCTGGACATGCTCAAAGTGTCTTTTCTATTTATCAGAGTTGCCAAACTCTCCTGCACACCCTCCCCAACACAATAGAAATGTAGCAGATGTAAACTGATCATTACATTTAATGTGATACATATTACTACCTAAATGGGACCAAGACTATTAAGTCCAGAGTCCAAAATTACCTAAATGCATCACTGGTAGCAATTTAAGTAGCAGATTTCTGTTTGCACGCTATCTTTTGGTCTCACGTGTAACTATAATATAATATTGTGTGAAGGCTTAAGGAATACTTCGATGAAGCTTAACAGGCCCCTTACGATCCTGTGCACAGAAGGGCTGCTTAGAATTGCAGTCAGGTGGAAAGGATATGCGAATGACAGAGGAAATGTGCAGAAGAAACGTGCTAGACTAAGACTATGGCTTCTGCACAGGCATTCTTAACCGGAATCACTCCAGGCGCTCTGCTGTAATCATCAACGGCAGAGGCCTCCCACACACCAGCTCGTTTAGAAGCTGCACAGCCACCTGTAGATCTGAAGCCAAGCCCCTCACTTCTGAAGCAATCAGGAACTCCACCTTACTTTCATTCCCTTCATCCACCCCTGGTTGAATCAATGCATTTATCTCTTTCAAAATGCACCCTAAATCATCAATGGCAAAAGTGACCTGCACCATCACTTTAGCCACGTTGACTTTTCCATCTAGGGTCTTTAGGAACATCTCACCCTTCTTCAACAGGGCTTGCAGCTCCTGCTGCTCTTTTTGCCTTGCCTCCACTTGGTCCATTTCATACTTCAATTCCTCCATTCTCTTCCTCTTGGAATCTATTTCATGCTCAGTGTTTGCCAGCTGCTGCAAGCATTCTGCCAACTTCCTGCGGGCTTTAGAGACGGCATTCTCACCATCGGCAACAGCTCTCTGAGCTTCACTGGCCACTTTTTTCGCATTCTCCAGAGCAATTCTGTAGGCTAAAAGCACAGCACCAACTGAATGGCGGGGAGAAGGGAGAAAAAGACATGCTGTTACTTATTCCTACACTACTGCATCAAATCGAGTCCTTGTGAATATCATGAGAAAGGGAGAATTAATTAACATGAGCTGACAACCATTCTCAGTTTTGCAAAGGCAGTCTCCCTAGGAGGGGGAAATGGCCACTTAACTTCCAGAGCCAAACTACACTGTACACTGAATACACAGTATGCTGCTATGTCTGTGTGTATGCGTGTTTTAATTAATACTAAGCATGAGGGAGCCTCATTATCTTTGGGACCACATTGCATGGGATGGGGGGATTAACCTGCCTCCCCCACTGTCATCCCAACAAAGATTCCACCCTCCCACTCATGAATGAACGAATGAATATTTTATTTCGGTCCACGACCAACCTCCCGCTCATGGCAATAAGCTTTAGGCAAAAGTGGGAGCAATCTTTGGGGGGATTGTGGCAGGGAAGGTATTAGATCACCCCACATGCCGCAGTCCCAATGAAAACCAGAACCCCCTGTGCACTTAGCTTGTCCTTGTTCTTCTTTTTAAAGACATAGTGGAATGCTCTATATTTAATGTAACATGTTGTCTGGCCCTCAGCCTTAGCATCTAGAGACTAAGAGCATTTCTACATGAGGCTTTTACTGCACGCTTGTGATTGGTCACTCGCGGAAGTTTGCAGGTCCTTTATATGATGTCACCAACCTCCAGAGCATCTCCTATGCTTTTTGAGCTTTATCCCACTTTTTAAAAGATCAGAGATAAACTGATAACAAACATTAATGTGAGATATCGGCAGTGTGTAATGACGATGCTGCTCTATAGTACAGCCACTAGATAGCACCATATAATGAAATATTTAGAATATTGCTGAGAATGGAAGATTCCAATTCAAATTACGTGTCCACCGTTGTAAGGGGGTTACAAGGAGCCCATTGTAATCCTGCAAAGAAATCAGAAGCAGAAAGCCCCAGTAAGGATGCAGGATTTCAGCCTCATGTGATGAACCTCATACTCACATAGATGGGATGAGAGATTGCTGTCATTCCCTTTGTAATCGATTGCAAGAAACAGGATATTTAAGGGTGCTTTTTATTTTGCAAGCAGTTGGCATTCTGAATCAGAGTATCCATCATCTGAAAGACACGGGTTCAAGGTCTCTGTGCCATTCACTTGTACTGCAAACACACTAGCAAGAGCAACATGAACCTCACAGCTTCCATGGTTCCAAAACAGCAGTGGTGCCTCTAAACCAGGGGCGAGCAACTTGTGGCCCTCCCAATGTTTGGGCCTACAACACCCATCATCCCTCACCATTGGCTATGCTGGCTAGGACTGAAGGGTGTTGTAGGCCAAAACTCCTGGAGGGCCACAAGCTGCCCAGCCCTGCTCCAAACCTGCTTAATAGGAGACACCTCTCCTTCGATGTGCTTCCTTTGGCACTGTCTGGTTTGGCATCAGTGTTCTTGGGTTGTGGGAAAGTTCATTAGGAGGAGGGGGAGGGGATGTTGGTTAAAAAGAGGCAAGTTACTCAAGAAGTTACACATTTTACCAGTTTCAGCGGAACTGTATCTGCGGTTCTGTAGCTACATAAGTCCCCTTCAGAAGTTTCTTCCACCTTTCAGTGAATGCGGCAGGGGGGGGGGAGCTGGTGCCCCACCCCAATGTGGATATCCTATCAGTTCCCCCCCCCCCCAGCCTTCATGCATTCTGCAGAAGGGCGGAAGGGGCGGCACGTCTGTACAGCTGTATGAAGCCGAGCTGAAGTGATGTCAGCTCACGCCACATTTTGCTGCTTCTAGAGAACAACTCTTCATGCGCCTTGTAACAAATGCTCTCCTGTAAAAGAAAAAAATTCTTCCTCCTGGGTATACTGTTTAATCCTAGGTAATGTCCTTGCTGCACCGCTGCTGGCTTTTATTACTTCCACTCCCCAGTACGTGGGGAAAGTGTACTTCTGCATAAAGCAACAGACTCCTGTACCAATTAAATAGAATTCATGACAGCCAAGATTTACCCAGTAAGACAAAACACTTTCAGATAGCACATTAAAATTGTATTTAAATACCTATTTGAATGTGTGTTTTCTCTCAAAAAATGTATTTAAATGCATATTTTGGTCCACTAACCTACCCATCTACCCCCTCAGTTAAACTGCCACTCCTGACAGTTGGCCCCAATATTCGAAGGCTGTTATCACTGTTTGTTTGTGACAATCTTGCCTGCCTTTACATTAAAGAAACCCACAGTCCTCCTGTTGTGGAGCCTTTCCGCGTTTACAGCGGGCTCTCAGACGGCGACCATGTGATTGCTGAGAGGAGAAGCTTTTAATTTTCAAGGTTCCATAGAACCCAATGAAACACCGCCATCTAGTGGCTGTTTTAATAGCGCAACCATCCGACTTAATTTGATACTTCATTATTTCCGGATCTTTTAAAGATGGAATAACTGGGAAATATCACTAGATGTGCCCTGGAGGTTGATGACATCATGAAAAGGACCCACAAACTTCCATGAGTGAGCAATCTCAATAGCAGGATAAAAGCTCTGTGTGAAGAAGCCCCTTGTCTCTAGATAAGCAGGTGCAATAAAAGTCTCTGTAACCTACCTATAATTATTGACAATGCCAACCATGGTAGGCTGTCATCTAACTTTCTTTGGTCCTCCGCCACTTCTTGATTTGCCTTCATCAGGTATTCCTGCTTCTCTGCCAGTTGGTTCTCCAGTATCTGCAGAATATACTGGGCCTGATCTCTATTCTCTTTATCATGCTTCAACTGCATTTTTAATCTTTCAAGGAACCTCTCTGTTGATTTCTTTTCCAGCTTCAGTGTCTCCAGATGTACGATCTGCTGCTCTGCTTGGGAGTCAACTGCCTTCCGCCAACATTCAGACGCTGTCGCTGCAGCTGCCGTTTCTTTTGCGGTTTGGTCAATGTAGCCCATCACCTCCTCATGAGTGGCAGAGTCAGCCTGCTTCAGGCAGGAAGCAAAGGACAGCAGGGAACCCAGACTCTTGGTGAAGTTTTCCACAACAATCTTCTCATAGTTTTCATCTTTTCGTTGAGCAAAGATGGAAAGGGCCATTGTGAATCACCTAGAGCAGATGTGGACAGATTTCAGGCTTGCAGGAGCTATATCGGGGGTTTTCTTAGAACCCAGAGGTCCCCCAACTGGAGGGCCAGGTGCAAAATGGCAGCTCAGGGGGCGGAGACAGATGCAACATAGTGGTGAACCCCATGACCCATACACTGGGATGGCCTGCATATACATGCACAAATCAACACCCAAGATACAGGTCAGGGATGCTATTAGCCTAATAGAGGGAAGTGGAGCCTTTTTGTTGTTGCCGTTGTTAGGGCTGGGAATCAGGAACTGTTGCAAATCTCCTGCAAATCATCCAGCAATCTAACCGTAGATCCTGATCTAGCTTCGGCCCATCCCTAGTCTAGAGAAAGGGACAAATTACAGGAGAGAAATAAAAACAAAAACAGTGCAGTGTCTTGTCACATATTAGCTACTAACAGATTGTGACCAGCTTTCATGGCCTAGAGCTCCCTTCACCCAAGCAAGCTGATGCCACAAGAAATGCTAGTCTTTAAGGTGCCATGAGACCTTGTTGCTTTTGCTGCAATGCAACAGACTAACTTGGCTACCCCTCTAGAAACTGTTGCAAAGGGAAATATTGTTTAGTCACATGGATCATTTCTTTATATTCACTGCTCCTTCCAACAGCTCCAGATTCAAGCATTAGCTCCAGCATGCCTGATGAGGCCACTAGGCCAGAATTACTTCTTCCAGCCCTGGAGGAAGGGTCATAAGGGTCCTATGCTGAAGTATATTATGGAGGCTCCGAACCCTCTAACCATTATGCCATACTCCTTCTTCAGCCAACACTCATGCAGGCACGCAAAGTCCTCTTCCCTTGTACTGCTAACCTCATACAATGCTATGTTGCAGTTTGCCAACGTTAAATTTTCTCCACATTACCTTTTTTTAAAGGTAATGGCTCCCATGTCAAGTGATGTGGGATAAGCAACTACTTTATGCTAATGTAACTGTTACTAAAAGTAAAAATTAACATGCAAGAGAAAACTTGCTGATTGAAATACCCTATTGTGAAGTTCTCTGGGGGCCACTTTGCACGTATTAGTTTTCCTACAGAGATGTAGAAAAAAATGCATAAAATTTGCAATAATAATAATAATAATGATGATAATGATAATATAGCATTTTCATTCACTTACACTGACTTTGTAATCCTCACAACAATCCTCTAGATGGGCCAGTATTATTATAACCCACTCTAGTCTGAGATAGCCCCTAAAGCTAGTGAGAAACAGTGATTCAGTCAGATACATGTGAAACTGGCCCCGTAATTCAAGGAGAAATAATTTTGTGAAATGGCTCCTTGACCTCATTTTGTTTTGCTAAATTCACTTTGCATATTTTGGGTTTTATGTTTTAATTTATTGTACACTGCTCAGATATCTCTCAATGTGGAGCAGCTTATAAATTCTATAATAAATAATAAAAATAATATTGTTCCACGCATATATTTGAGAATAAATCCCACTGAACTCAATGGGGCTTACTTCTGATTGGATGTGTATAGGATTGCACTTTTAGGGTGAAATTCTGTGCATGTTTAGACAGAAGAAAGTCCTATGACTCCCAGCATCTTGAGCTAGCCCAGTAGCCACGCAATGAATTTACGGCTGAGCTGAAATTTGAACTGAAGAATTCTACCTCTAAGCATTTCAACGTTCTCTCCCCAAGGCACACCACTGTGTGTGAATATTTACACATACGACAGTATGCACCTTGCAAAATGATTGTTTTCTCCTATACCATTATTGGAAATCAAATCTCATGGGCATACTTGCCTCGATTCCCCCACTTACTTTTTCGAACAGCATTAATTACTCCGGCATTAACTTCAACAGTCAATTTTTCTGTACTGTTTGCACCACCAGTGGGGATTAAACTACTGTTTCTCCTCTCTGCTTTACTCCCAAGATGAGATGAAGAGTACAGACAATCTCATAGTCCCTTGCAAGGGAAGCTAGAGAGGGCTGCCTTATGAGATCATATGAAGCTGCCTTACACAGAGGCCATTGATCTGTTTAGCCCATACACTCAGCCCTACCATTTCTGCCCAAGAGGACACAAGCAGCAACACCCCTGAACCATTCATATGATTTCTTTCCAGCCTTGCAAGTGAGTAGGAGAATGGCAAGCTACTCCTGGATCTTCCAGCAAAACGTATATCTGATGCAAACCCAAGAGCAACTAGCGGGAAACTGTCGGTGTGAACTCACCCTCTCTAAAATGCTCCTCTCTTCAGATCCTTGCCTCTCTTCTGCCTCAAGTCTATCTTGAAAACTGTCCCCTGCACATCTGGCAAAGCGGCTTTTTATAGGAGGAAGGGAGGAAGCGGTGGAAGCCCCCTCTAGTGGAGGGTAAGTGTCCCTGCATCAACTTTCCATTTATGCGGGGCAAACCACACTTTATGTTAAAGGTGCAATTGGCACTGAAAAGGGCAACAGGACATTTAATCCCCTCCCCCT
Organism: Heloderma suspectum; assembly: GCF_057233095.1. Taxonomy (NCBI): domain Eukaryota; kingdom Metazoa; phylum Chordata; class Lepidosauria; order Squamata; family Helodermatidae; genus Heloderma; species Heloderma suspectum. The sequence continues at coordinate 345,986,391 of NC_139459.1, forward strand.
CCCCTGTAATAACCAGAACAAGTTAGCCACGTCCAAACCTGTCCTACATTATTGGCTGCCACTAAGACACAGGTACATTTTAACATTTTAAATATATACAGTCAGGGTCAGAAATATTGGAACAAGGATAACTGTTTTGGCAGTTGGCCTCCATACACCACCACATTGAAGTTGGAAGGAAACACACCCAGATGGGAGCGAAGTCAAGACTTTCAGCTGTAATTCAGGGGGTGTGACAAAAGTGGGGCACTAACCATTCAGGAAGTACAGCCAGTGGCATACACATACCCCCATCATTGGTGGCTCATAAGTAATGGAACAAACCAAGGAGGGTAAGGGGAGACGTGATAGAGGTGTACAAAATTATGCCTGGTGTGGGGAATGTGGATAGGGAGACATATCTCTCCCTCTCCCGTAATATTAGATCCCGGGGTCATCCCATGAAGCTGATTGGTGGGTGATTCAGGATGGATAAAAGGAAATATTTCTTCACACAGCACATAGTTGAACTATGGAATTCACTACCACAGAATGTAGTGATGTCCACCAGTTTGGATGGCTTTAAAAGGGATCCTGGAGGAGAAGGCTATCAATGGCTACTAGTCGTGATGGCTCTATGTTACCTCAGGTATCAGAGGCGGTAAACTTAAGTTCACCAGTTGCCGGGGAACATGGGTGGGAGAGAGCTGTTGCAACAAATCATGGTACAAACCCTCTACGCTCAATAGATGGTGCCAAACTCCTAAAGGACAAAGAGTCTATTGCACTGCTTTGGAAAGAGCATTACCACAATCTCCATAACAGTAACTCTATTGTGGCTGATGAGGTCTTCTTGCAAATCCCACAAAAACAAACCAGAGATGAGCTTGCAGTATCCCCTAGTTTGGAGGAAGTCAGTAAAGCCATCAACCAAATGAAAAATAACAAAGCTAGCAGACCCGATGGGATCCCTGTTGAAGCCTTTAAAGAAGGTGGGCCTGAAGCTACACGACAGCTTCACAAGCTCATTGAAAAAATCTGCATGAGGGGGAGATTCCAGCAGACTTCAGGGATGCCATAATTATCACTCTCTTCAAAAAGGGTGATAGATCAGATTGTGGAAACTATCGAGGCATCTCCCTTCTAGCTATGGCAGGCAAAATCCTAGCAAGGATCCTCGCAAACTGCCTTTTACCTGTCTCAGAAGACATCCTCCCTGAATCCCAAAATGGTTTCCGCCCCTTCAAGGGGAAAATGGATATGAACTTCACCGCACGACAGCTCCATGAAAAATGCAGGGAACAAAACCAACCTTTGTACATGGCGTTTATTGATCTGACTAAGGCCTTCGACACTGTAAACCGAACTGCTCTCTGGACCATCCTTTTGAAAACCAGATGCCCTAATAAATTTGTGAACATCTTGCGGCTCCTCCATGACGACATGACTGCAACAATCTTGGATAACAATGGCTCTCAAAGTGATCCATTTAAAGTGGGATCAGGCATTAAACAGGGATGTGTTATTGCTCCAACCTTATTCTCTATCTTCTTCACTATGATTCTACACCTTGTTGAAGGGAAACTTCCCACTGGTGTAGAAATCATATATCAAACAGATGGAAAAATTTTAATCTCAGTAGGCTGAAAGCAAAAAGTAAAGTAATTACAACCTCTGTCATAGAACTTCAATACGCTGATGGTAACGTAATCTGCGCACATTCAGAGGAAGATCTCCAAACTATCCTAAACATCTTCACAGAAGCATATGAAAAGCTCGGCCTCTCGCTTAACATCAAAAACACCAAAGTGCTTTACCAGCAAGCACAAACCAACCCCTCTAGCGCCATCAATCCAGCTTAACAGTGTGATGCTGGAAAATGTCGATCACTTTTCTTATCTTGACAGCCATCTCTCCACAAAAGCCGACATAGATGCTGAAATTCAGCATCACCTGAGCTCTGCAAGTGTAGCATTCTCCCGAATGAAGCGTAGAGTGTTTGAGGATCGGGACATTCGCAGGAAGACCAAAATGCTTGTTTACAAAGCCATTGTACTACTGACCTTACTGAATGCCTGTGAAACATGAACCATCTATAAACGCCACCAACTTCTTGAAAGATTTCATCAACGCTGCCTCTGAAAAATTCTGCAAATTACTTGGGAAGACAGACTGACTAATGTCAGCGTATTGAAAGAAGCAAAGACCACCAGCGTTGAAACAATGATTCTCCAACATCAACTTCACTGGACCAGCCATGTTGTTCCAATGCCTGATCATCATCTTCCAAAGCAGCTACTCTGTTCCCAACTTATGAATGGAAAATGGAATATTGGTGGACAGCAAAAGGGATTTAAAGATGTTCTCAAAGCTAATAAAAAAAAAATGTAACATAAGCATTGAGAACTGGGAAGCTCTAACCCATGAGTGTTCCAACTGGAGGTCAGCCTATATTAAAGGTGCTATAGACTTTGAAGAAGCACAAGTACAGGGCGAAAGGGTGAAACGAGCGCAGCGGAAGGCATGTCAAGCAAATCCTCACCATGATCGCCTTCCACCTGGAAACCTATGTCCTCACTGTGGGAGGCTGTGTGGATCCAGAATTGACCTTCACAGCCACCTGCAGACCCACTACTAAGACTCTACCCCTGGAAGACAATCTTATTCGGTTACGAGTGATCGCCACGTGTGTGCTGTTGCACTCATGTCCTGCTTGTGGGTTCCTGGTCAACAGCTAGGTGGCCACAAAAGCTAAGCTAGCAACACCAGAAGAAATCTCTGTCAGCACCCACCGTCACAAGGTTGCTCGATGAGTATGCCCTTGCATCAGCTTTGTATTTTCATGCCATTGTCATGTGCTGATTGGTGCCTATTGGTACACGGCGATGGCTCCAACATCACAGAAGAGCTGACAGCATCGCTATTCGCGCAGGCCATAATGGGGCAGCGTACAGGCGGGGGTATAGCCCTGAGCACTTGCTTTGCCTGAATGTCCAATTTCTGGGATCTTGCTGAAGGATCTGGGGTACAAGGCACTGGACGAAACCTCTACCTGAGGACCTGGAAAGCTGCTGCTGCTCGGAGCAGTTAATAGTGGACAAGATGAACCACTGGTGTGACTTAGTGTGACAACCTCCTGTGTTTGTCAGTGGCATCCCAGGGGTCCCGGCAGAGAAGGGCAAAAGCCCTCTTGGCGTGCAAACAGCCACCATTTCCCCAGGGCATTCCAAGCAGCGTGCCCGTCCAAGCAGAGCACCCAGCCAGCTTTGTAGCCCAGAGGCATTCTTCTATCATGCCTTAAGTACCTATGGAGTCCCCAGAAGAAGGATTCAGGTCTCGCTGAGCTAAGGGAATCAGTGCTCCTGCACAGACAGACAGCCAAAGAAAAAATTGTATCCTATGCCCACGTATGAAAAACAAGTTGGGGGCAGGGAAGGTGTTTTGTTTGTTTGTTTGCAAAAGGAACATGGGTGCAAGGGTGAAAACCATCACAACAGGGAGCTGACAGCCCCAGAAACTGGCTGGTGGCTCACCCGGAAAGTGCACTGCAGTGGGAAACAGAGGCTGTGTTTCCTCCAGCGATTTACTCCAACCTGGCAGTGTGGAGAGGTCTCTGTGTTTCCATGACATTGTGGCCATTATTGCGGAAAAACAGCTTCTTCTGAGACCGGTTATAGTCTCCCTGCTTACTTCAGGGGAGATGCCAGAATAAGGGGGAAGAACAAAAACAGTATGTGTGGGGGGGGGGGAGTGCCAGCCACTATCTCTTCTCCTAGCCCGCCTTGCAGGGTCGTTGGGAAGCCAGAATAAGGGGGAAGAGCAACAAGAGTGTGGGGGGGAGCCAGCCACTAATTGAAGCAGAGCAGAAGGGGGCAAGGGAGGGGGAATCGGCAAGAGGAGGAGGCGAGAGAACACCGATGAGGTAATCAGATCCAACCCAGACTCCACCCAGCCATCAAGAAAATAATTCAGTTAGAGCTCAGTAGAAACAGCTCAGAGCCCCAGGCTACAGCCTGGTCTTTAAGGGCTGTGGAAAAGGGTAAGGGAGAAGATGCAATTAGGGAAACATCGCAACAAAGCTGCAAACAAAGTGAAGCTGATAGCGTGGGAACACACCCAGAGGGTGGGGCATGGGGTGAGCTCTGCCCTGGTGAAGTGTTGTACCTTCTAGGTTCTATATGCCTGTGTACAGCCTGATGCAGAGGCTCCTCCTGAGTCCACATAGAACTCCCATATGTGAAAAGCCTTCCCCATTTGTTTCAAGGGTGGAGCTACCTACCCCAGCATCGACACAAGCGAAGAACCTTGTACGTGTGGGAGCTCCACTCCGGCTTAGAACCACAGCACGCAGTGCTAAAACTGGTGCACAAGGAACAAGACCCGATAGAAAGCACATTTATTCAAAATTAATATGGATGCATTTGCTAGTTAATGACAATTCTGAAGATCTAATGAATTTCCTATTGTTTTTGTCAATTTTCTTGATACCAGAATGAATGTGACTACTTGATTTGCTGAGGTCATGCAATAGAATACATTTATTCCACTTAAAGGCTGACCTTTAAGAAAGGGGAGGGTTAGATTTTGGTCTTTGAGTGCTTTCCAGCAGCAAGAAAGCTTATTTCAGCTATAGTCAGTACACTTTTCTCTGATTAAGAACTGGAACCGGTCTCAAAACATTCCCTTTACTACCTGGTTAACAGTACAGTCCAATACATGTCTATTCAGAGGGAAATCCCATTGAGTTCAATGGGTTTTGTTCTCAGTTAAATGGGTTTTGCATTGCAGCCCAAAACACTACAAACTAGTGTTGGGCTGAAAAATATAGTCCAGCAATTTTTGTCACTTGCATGGTATGTGGGTAGTGGGATGAAAACTGTTCCCAAAGATCTTTGTGATCTTTCGGGCTGGGCGAAATTGTCATTTTTGTTTTGTTTTGTTTTTTGTACAGCTGGAATGAGTTACCATGATAGAGATGGGGCAGTGGAAGTTTGCAGTTTTCTTTTGCACACATGCAAAAAACCCCCCACAACCCTCTGCTACTGCTTGAAGCATTGGCACAGCCGTGATAAGCAGCCCAACTGAGTTCCTCGTTGCAGTCTACTTGCAATGAAGATGGGTGTCAGGCTCCTGACTATTGCTGTTCTGCTGCCACGTGAAGTGGCACAAAAGCTTTTTTTCTGTAGAAGAAAGATGGCAACCCTTTGCTGCCTTGTCTCTATAATGGGAAGCCACCTCGCCCCGTTTTACCTCTGCTTACTTTTAGGGGAGACGTGGGCCCATGAAAGGGGAGAGGGTCATTTCCAGCCTAGTGTTACTAGTACAAACAGATTTACTCATCACTTTATTTATTACCTGAAATTATATACTAAGGTAAAGGTAAAGGTGTCCCCAACCAGTCGTGTCCGACTCTAGGGTGCGGTGCTCATCCCCGTTTCTAAGCCGAAGAGCCAGCGCTGTCCGAAGACGCTTCCGTGGTCATGTGGCCGGCATGACTGAACACCGAGGCGCACGGAACGCTGTTACCTTTCCCACCGAGGCGGTACCTATTTATCTACTTGCAATTTCTTGCTTTCGAACTGCTAGGTTGGCAGGAGCTGGGACTGAAGACGGGAGCTCACTCCGTCACGCAGCGCTCGGGTCTCGAACTGCTGACCTGCCGACCTTCCAGTCTGCAGTTCAGCGTCTTAACCACTAAGCCACCGTGGCCCTTTCTAATTATATACTACTTCCTAGTAAATTTTCCAAGTGGTTAACAAAAATGATAAAAGCATAAAATATAGCAATAACAGTAAATAATTGCTAGCTTGGTCACCCCTCAGGGAAAGGCTGCCTGAAGAGGTGGATCTTAAGCCGATGTCGAAAGAACAAAACTGAAGATACCTGACTCATGTCAATGGGGAACGCGTTCCAGAGGGCAATTGCTGCCAACACTAAGCTCTCTGTTAAAGGTGCACCTGTAGGGACCCTCACCCTTTATCCCACCCATCTCCCAAGGAGTTTAGGGCAGCATCCATAATCCCCTCCTCCTTCCCCTTTTTAGACTGACAACGATCCCATAAAATAAGTTAGGCTGACAGACTGGCCTAATGTCACCTGATAAACTTCAAAGCTAAGAAGGGACATGAAACCAGGTTTACTCACTCTGAAAACAATATGCTACACTATACTGGCTCTCTCATATGAACTGAGCACCAGCCTGTGGGGGCACATTTATATCTTTTGACTTGTTGATGCCTGACAACTAAATTTAATTAACTTCAGTTTTCCGATGTGATACCTTTGGTTTCTGAACGTGTTTGTTCATCCGTGTGTGTAATCTTCACTGTGTACTTCATGCATCCAATGAAAGCTTCTGCCACAACAAATGTGCTAGTCCTTCAGGTTTCATAGCATGAAGATGAAAACAGGGTGTGGATTGACTTATGCCCCCATGGGGCTGTGATGAAAATTGCAACTCCTCTTTGCCCAGCCTTCGACTGCCCTTGTGTGGCTGGTGGAAGCATAAGGCCACCTGCATCCTTGCTTTATTCTAGCATCCACAGATAGCAGTCTATAGTTACTACAGTATAATACAATCCTGGGACCAATTGGAGGGCCCAAACCAACACATGGGCCGGGTTTGGATGACACCCCACATAACCCATGGTCTGTTTTAGGGTTAAATAACCCACAAGAAGCCACAGTGTGTCATCCAAACTTGGTCATTATCTGCTTTGCTCTTGTGATTCTGCCATGAGGGGAAAGGGTTCTCTGTCAGGATGTGGGACATAGTTTGAGTAGCACAGGTGAAGAGAGCTAGAATACCCGGTTTCCATTCCTAGGAGGTAAATAGAGAGAAGCCAGGATGCTTGGGTTCCATTTCCTAGCTCTGAAATCGAATGGGAGTCTCACAGAGCAAACCACGTCAGCTGGCACAGAATCACATACATTTGCGATTTATGAAAAGCCTATACAAAATCTGTCTCTTGGGCCGTATGCAAAATGCCAGGTCAGGTCTGAGACCTCCGGGGACTACAAAAAGAGGCCTCGTGCAGCGTGGCCCCTGTGGAGTGCCTAGAGCACAGCCCCTAACTGGCCCATAAGAGCTGCCCATAGTGGACTGGAGCATTTTCTCTGAGGAGAGTCTAAGGAGAGTTGAAGACTGGAGAGAAGAGAGATTGAGGCGCTTACCGAAGGAGAGGGAATAAAAAGGAACCATCCAGACAAGGCTGTGGAGAAGAGAGCAGCCACCACCTTCTTCCCTCACACTGCAGCATTTACTGAGCAGCAAATCCACCAACAGGGGATGTGGCAGAGCCTGAGGCCTACACTTGTACTAAGACACCTTGTTTTAAGAGTGATTAAACATTATAAACAGCAGGATCAACCTTTAAAATTTTAAAATCAAAAGAAAGTAATAAAAATTGATCCTATGTGGTGATACTGGGTAATAGTTAAATTTGGGTTGCTAGCAACGTTAAGCGTTATAGCGTTGCATGTTAGAGAAGACTTTGCTTTGGCAAAATGTTTGGATGTGTTGTTTAATCTGCCTTCTATCTTCTTGTACAGGTAGTCCTCGTGAGCCAGTATTACAGACTGATCCTTCCCCAAGTAGCATTCTCAGTATAACTCAGAGCATCCAACACACTTTCATCCCAGGACTGTAAAGTGAGAGACATCAAAGTAGTGCTGGGCTGAATGTAGCCCTTCCGCAGCGCTATTTGTCCCATTTGAAAAAAGGGGGAGGCATTTCGGGTGGCTTTCAGTTCAGGGGCTTAGGCAAAATCTTAGATGCTGCACCAACCCCCATCAGCGTCAGCACTTATTGTAAGTAAGCAAATTATTGCAGATGCAGCAGATGTGGGATGCCACTGAAAAACACAGATCTCTGTGTCGAGGTCTCCCTGTCACTCCCCCTCACATAGCATCCCGCTGTGGCGATTCCACATGCACAGTGTGTGAATGGTAAAGGTTTGTGCATATGCATGGTGGCTGGTAGGTCTCTGTCAGGGGAGTGTGAGGCGGGGTTTGGCAGAGCGTGGGCAAGAATGACAGTCTGGCAGTGGGAGAAAGGGGGAGTGGCTGGGTGAGGATGGAATGCAGTGTGATTGGAGGAGAGCTTGTGCAGGAAAGGGGGGGACGAGTCAGATCAGTCTGGGAGGAAGGTAGACTGGGTGCAGCTAGAGGAATCGAGGTGAGCTTGGGAGATAAGAATGAGAACAGCTAGTGAGATAGTCTGTGGGATAGGCAGTGTGTCAGCGAGTGTGAGAGGGTTTTTTGAATAGAGAACTAAAAGCAAGAGTTATATTGTGCAGTTTATAGTGCTGACTTATGTTAATCATCATCCCTGATATCCTTTCCTCATCCCAACCCTGTTCCTATTTCCAATCCTGTTGTACCAAATACACCTTCTTTGTTTTCAATTTTAAAAGACAGTTTCCGTTTTAGTTATTAGGAAGGGTTTCGTGGAATAACCCCATGTGCTGGCTGCTTGGCCAGTGCTACCAAAAAGGAAGAAAGCAGCTCAAAAAGGGTTATTGGTGGCAGTGTTACAAAAATTGTGTTCTTTTCCCTGGTAGACTTTCCAATTTGTTTACCAAGAATGAGGGGAGACAGAGACACAATTTTATTCTGCAGAATAAGGCAACCCTTGGGGCTAACGCTCCAACAAAGGTCACAATCAAGTAATGTGATCCAAAAGTTTATATAGGCAAGACCTTTGGGGGCTGTCTTACACTTGTGCTGTACTAATCTCTTTGTCTAGCTGAGAGGGAAACAGAAAGCAGGCAGCGCCTTTTACATATCTAGGCATGTGCAGAGAGGTAGCCTTGTACTCTAACATAAATACGTTCTTGGCATTCCTGAGTCTCTGATAAGCCACTGTGTCTTTGTTTGGCATGACAATTTCACACACAGGTAGAATAGACATAGCCTAGCTTATAAAATTATGGGATAACAGACATATTAGAACTGAAATTTCTAGAAACACTTCCCCCTCAAAAGGCTTTTCTTAAATCCCATGCCTCTCCTTGGTCCAACAGTGGACTACACACTTAAAGGCGCAAACCATCATCAATAGTATCATAACAAACAGAACTGCACCAATTACAAGTTGGGAGCCAGGAAGTCAACCATAACCAAGGATCACTTACACCTGAATAATTCTGTCCAATCATATTTTGTAGTTTGGCGATTTCATCTTCTATGGTTTTGTTTAAATCATGGAACTTTACTCTACACCCTTGCTTCGCTAGGTAGCACAAGCCACCTTGGCGTGCTAAGAGAAAATCTAAAACAAACCGATATTGGGCCACTAGCTGGCTGAGATCTTCAATTTCAGATTGCATGGCCCTTACCATTATGGCTGTGGCATAGATGGTCTTCTCTAAATGGCAAGTGAGACCTAGGATGCTTTTTTATTTTTTTGTGCAATAATTCCTGGGTATGAACCCAGGGTAAGCAATTCTATAACTAGCCTGCCCCCTACCCTGTTTGGTTCTGAATCTGACAATTGTTTTTCAATAATTACAGTGTCATCACAGTTCTTACTCATTTGTCTTACAAGTTGCCCCATCCCTCCAACCTCTTTCTTTCTTCTCCCAGATTGAGGTTTTACCACTTGTACTGGGATGGTGAGATACCCAACCCCTTGTTGTTGTTGTTGTTCAGTCGTTCAGTCGTGTCCGACTCTTCGTGACCCCATGGACCATAGCACGCCAGGCCTTCCTGTCCTGCGCTCTCTCCCGGAGCATGCTCAAGTTCATATTCATTGCATCTGTGATGCTATCTAGCCATCTCATCCTCTGCCGTCCCCTTCTCCTTTTGCCTTCAGTCTTTCCCAGCATCAGGGTCTTTTCCAGGGAGTTTTCTCTTTGCATTAGGTGGCCAAAATATTGGAGCTTCAGCTTTAGTATCTGTCCTTCCAATGAGCAGTCAGGGTTGATTTCCTTTAGGATGGACTGATTTGACCTCCTTGCAGTCCAGGGGACTCGTAAGAGTCTTCTCCAGCACCACAGTTCGAAAGCATCAATTCTTCGGCGCTCAGCCTTCCTTATAGTCCAGCTCTCACAGCCATACATTACTACTGGGAAAACCATAGCTTTGATTAGACAGACCTTTGTCGGCAAGGTGATGTCTCTGCTTCTTACTATGCTGTCTAGGTTGGCCATAGCTTTCCTCCCAAGGAGCAAGCGTCTTTTAATTTCATGGCTACAGTCACCGTCTGCGGTGATCTTGGAGCCCAAGAAAGTAAAATCTGTCACTGCTTCCATTTCTTCCCCTTCTATATGCCAGGAAGTGATAGGGCCAGATGACATGATATTCGTTTTTTTAATGTTGAGTTTCAAACCAGCTTTTGCACTCTCCTCTTTCACCCTCAACAAGAGGCTCTTGAGATCCTCTTCGCTTTCTGCCATTAGGGTGGTATCGTCTGCATATCGGAGGTTGTTGATAATTCTCCCAGCAATCTTAATTCCGACCTCTGATTCATCCAACCCGGCATTTCTCATGATGTACTCTGCATATAAGTTAAACAAGCAGGGTGACAATATGCAGCCTTGTCGTACTCCTTTCCCAATTTTGAACCAATCGGTTGTTCCATGTCTGGTTCTTACTGTTGCTTCTTGACCCTCGTACAGGTTTCTCAGGAGACAGGTAAGGTGGTCTGGTACTCCCATCACTTTAAGAATTTGCCACAGTTTGTTGTGATCCACACAATCAAAGGCTTTAGCGTAGTCAATGAAGCAGAAATAGACGTTTTTCTGGAATTCTCTTGCTTTCTCCATGATGCAGCGAATGTTGGCGATTTGATCTCTAGTTCCTCTGCCTCTTCGAAACCCAGCTTGTACTTCCGGTAGTTCTCGGTTCGCATACTGCTGAAGTCTAGCTTGTAGGATTTTGAGCATCACCTTGCTGGCATGTGAAATAAGCGCAATTGTGCGGTAGTTTGAACACTCTTTGGCGTTGCCCTTCTTTGGAATTGGAATGTAAACTGACCTTTTCCAGTCTTGTGGCCACTGTTGAGTGTTCCAGATTTGTTGGCATATTGAGTGCAGCACTTTAACAGCATCATCTTTTAGGATTTTAAATAGCTCGGCTGGAATACTGTCATCTCCGCTAGCTTTGTTGTTACTAATGCTTCCTAAGGCCCACTTGACTTCACTCTCGAGGATGTCCGGCTCAAGTTCAGTGACCGCACTCTCATGGCTATCAGGGACATTCAGATCTTTCCTGTATAGTTCTTCTGTGTATTCTTTCCACCTCTTCTTAATCTCATCTGCTTCTGTTAGGTCCCTGCCTTCTTTGTCCTTTATCATGCCCGTCCTTGCACAAAACGTTCCCTTGAGATCTCCAATTTTCTTGAAGAGATCTCTAGTCTTTCCCATTCTGTTGTTTTCCTCGATTTCTTTGCATTGTTCACTTAAGAAGGCCTTCTTGTCTCTCCTTGCTATTCTCTGGAACTCTGCATTCAGTTGGGTATATCTTCCCCTTTCTCCTTTGCTTTTCGCTTCCCTTCTTTCGTGAGCTACTTGTAAAGCCTCATCAGACAGCCACTTGGCTTTCTTGCATTTCTTTTTCTTTGGGACGGATTTCGTTGCTGCCTCCTGAACAATGTTACGGACCTCCATCCATAGTTCCTCAGGACCTCTGTCTATCAGGTCTAATCCCTGAAATCTATTCCTCACCTCCACTGTATATTCATTAGGGATATGATTTAGGTCATACCTGAAAGGTTTAGTGGTTTTCCCTACGTTCTTCAATTTAAGCCGAAATTTTGCAAGAAGCAGCTCATGATCTGAGCCACAGTCAGCTCCAGGTCTTGTTTTTACTGACTGTATGGAGCTTCTCCATCTTTGGCTGCAAAGGACATAATCAATCTGATTTCGATATTGACCATCTGGTGACGTCCATGTGTAGAGTCGCCTCTTGTGCTGTTGGAAAAGAGTGTTTGCTATGATCAGCATGTTCTCTTGGCAAAACTCTATTAGCTTTTGTCCTGCTTCATTTTGTACACCAAGGCCATGCCTGCCTGTTATCCCGGTGATTTCTTGACTTCCTACTTTAGCATTCCAATCCCCTATGATGAAGAGGACATCTTTTTTTGGTGTTAGTTCTAGAAGGTGTTGTAGGTCTTCATAGAACCGATCAACCTCAGCTTCTCCGGCCTCAGTGGTTGGGGCATAGACTTGAATTACTGTGATGTTGAATGGTTTGCCTTGGATTCGTACTGAGATCATTCTATCATTTTTAAGATTGTACCCCAGTACTGCTTTTCCCACCCTTTTGTTGATTATGAGTGCTACTCCATTTCTTCTAAGGGATTCTTGCCCACAATAGTAGATATGATGGTCACCTGAATTAAATTCGCCCATGCCTGTCCATTTGAGTTCGCTGATTCCCAAGATGTCGATGTTCAATCTTGCCATCTCATGTTTGACCACCTCCAGCTTACCTTGATTCATTGATCTGACATTCCAGGTTCCTAAACAATATTGTTCTTTACAGCATCGGATTTTCTTTTCACCGCCAGACACATCCACAGCTGAGTGTCCTTTCGGGTTTGGCCCAGCCGCTTCACTCTTTCTGGCGCTACTTGGAAATACCCTCTGCTCTTCCCCAGTAGCATATTGGACACCTTCCGACCTGAGGGGCTCATCTTCCGGCGTCATCTCTTTTAGCCTTGTGATACGTTCCATGGGGTTTTCTTGGCAAGAATACTGGAGTGGGTTGCCATTTCCTTCTCCAGTGGACCACATTTTGTCAGAACTCTCTGCCAGGACCTGTCCGTCTTGGGTGGCCCTGCACGGCATAGCTTATGACTTCACTGAGTTACGCAAGCCCCTTCGCCACAACAAGGCAGTGATCCATGAAGGGGACCCAACCCCTACACATTGGTAATTTTTAGGGTGGTAATTGGTAGCCCATCCATTGAAGAAAAAACACAGGTTGGGATCTCTCATCTGCCAACCTGAGCATATGCTACCTATCTTAGCATAATTGGGAGAGAACATAGGGTACTCGGGGTAAAGAATGCCAAAATCAGGGTCACCGAGATTAATGAAGAAGAATAGGAGGAATTAAAACTTCTCTAAAGCCAAAACCGATCAGTGCACTGTGAATAATTTCCCAACCCATTTAGAAGAGGTTTAGCCTTGTTATCCTCAACTCTTACCTGCGGTTCTCTGATCAAGGCAGGCAACAAAGTGAAGTCTCTGACAGTTGATGGGTGTTCGTAGTAAAGAATAGAATCCTCCCCATTTTGCCTAAACTTATGCTCAACATGTCTCTTAAACCAGTTTCCTTTTACCTGAGTGGGAAGTGTTAAGACAACTAGACTTAAGAAGGAAAGAGATGCATGTTTAAGCATCAGGAGATTGCTGTCTCCTGAACAAATACTTTAGTCCCTCTAGTGGTTTGCTATTCCAACGGTGGCCTTCAGGTGGGTCAGCTTCCGGTGTGACCCTCTCTGGTGCAGGTGATGCCTTTACGCGGGTGTGATGGATCCACTTCTTTCCTCCAGTGACTTTTACAGCCGTGTGAGTGGTGAGTAGAACCTGAAATGGACCCTTCCACTTCTCAGTAAGTGGTTCATCTTTCCAGGACCAGATCAGCACCCAATCACCAGGACTGAAATTATGCACTGGAGCATCCAAAGGCAAGAATTGGTATGGTGCTGCGAACCTGTGAAGACAAGACAAAACAGACTGCAAGGTAGTAACACATTCTTGGATCTCTAAAGCTCTTACTTTGAAATTCACATAGGTAATATCTGAGGTGGGCGCCCATATAACATTTCAAAGGGTGTCAATTTAATACTTCCCCTGGGGGTGCACCATATTCGAGTCAAGGCAATTGGCAAGGCCTGTGGCCATTTCAACTTAGTCTCTGAGCAAATTTTAATAGGCATTGACTTTAGGGTGCAATTTATCCACTCAACTTGACCTGAAGATTGAGGCCTCCAAGGGGAGTGTAGTTTCCAGTTGATTTGTAGTGCCTGAGCCACTGCTCGCGTCACCTGTCTAACAAAATGGGGTCCCTGATCCGATTCAGTCTCCTCAGGTAACAAGAACCTAGGGACTACTTCTTTAAACAAGATCTTGGCTACTGTCTGTGCGAGTTGGGTATGCCTCAACCCATCTGGTCAATTGGTTTACTATTACTAGCAGGTACCGATAGCCATGAATCTGGGGCAAGTCTGAAAAATCAATTTGAAGTCTCTGAAAAGGATAGTAAGCCCATGGACAACCTCTTATTTGAGTTGGGGGTTTGGATGTCTTTGGGTTATTTTTGAGGCACAAAGGGCAATTAGCCACTGCTCTCTGGGTCTCAACATACAATCCTGGGGCCACAATGTGTCTCACAAGCAAATCCCCCATTGCAGTTTTTCTTAAATGTGTAGCCTGGTGAAAGTCTCTCACTATAAAGCTCAAAAGAGGCTTGGGTATGAACACTTTGCCTCCTGGGACTATCCACCATCCATCTTCAGTCTGCTTTGCCTTGTATTCAAGAGCTCTCTCATTCTCAGCTGGAGAGTAGATTGGAACCAAGTCTGTACTCAAATATGGGATTAGAACTCTTTCATAATGCACCTCCTCACCTCCCATCCGTGCAGCTTCCTTTGCAGCCTCATCTGCCAAAGCATTGCTTCTTCTTTCTTCAGGATTGGCACTCTTTCCATGCACCTTCACGTGCATCACAGCTACCTTTTTTTTTTGGCTTCATCAGGGCATTTAAGTTTCATGATCTGGGATCTGTTTGCAATCCTCTGTCCTGAAGCAGTAATGAAACCCCTTTCTTTCCACAGCACTCCATTTGCATGTACCATGCTGAAAGCATATCGCGAATCTGTAAAGGTTTTTTTTTTCCTTCTCCTATTTCTAGGGCTCGAGTCAAAGCTGTTAGTTCTGCTGCTTGTGCTGACCAATGGCTGGGAAGATGCTCTTTCCATAAGGCCTTCTCGAGAGTAACTACTGCGCATCCTGTGTATCTTTTTCTTTTATCACACAGCTGGAGCCATCTACAAACACCTCAAGGTCTGGCTTTGGTAACAAGGAATCAGTGAGGTCAGGCCTGATCATGACTCAAAATCTCTAAACAGTCATGACAATTTAGATCTGGCTTAGGGAGCAAGGTGGCAGGATTCAAAAGATTGCTTTTCTTATATGTGAGGCCTGGGCTTGAAAGCAGGGAGATCTCATAGCGTGACTGGTGTGACGTATTCAAAAACTTATCTCCATTGCTTCCCAGGATCTGGGGTACACCATGAGGAGTATGCACCTCCATCTCTGCTCCCATTGCAATTTTCTGGGCTTCTTCCACTAAAAGTGCAGTTGCTGCCACGGCCCTCCAGCAAGCAGGCCATCCCTTTGCGGTTGGATCCAGAGTCTTGGAGTAGTATCCTACAGGTCTCCAGGAAGGACCTGTCCTTTGGGTTAAAACCCTCGATGCCACTCCTTTATTTTCATGTACATAAAGCCGGTACGGTTTGTTGGGATCTGGTAAGGCCAGAGCGGGTGGTGACACCAAGGCTTGCTTCAGCTCAAGAAAAGCCTTTTCCATTTCATTTGTCCATTTCCAGTGGATGATATTTTCCTTTGTCAAAGCTTCATACAGGGGCTTCGCCTTCCCTCCATAATCAGGTATCCACATTCTACAAAACCCGGTGAGCCCAAGGAAGGCTCGCAACTCTTGAGGGTCTTTAGGCCTCGGTGTCTTCTGTATGACGTCCAACCAAGCAGTGCTCAAGTCTCTGGTTCCCTTCCGAATCAGGTAGCCCAAGAAGGTGACATAGGTCTGGCAAATCTGAGCCTTTTCTCTTGACACTTTATAGCCTTTCAAGTTCAATTCTTGCAGGAGGGCGAGTAGCTTCAGCACATGAGTAAGGTTGATCTGCACAGGCTTAACAAACTTTGCCTTTGCAGGTGCCTTCCCTGCTCATATATTTTCAGGGGCCCTTTTTGCCACATTGGCTGCCCGGTAGGGATCTGCTGTACACTGCATGTTTTCATCTACATAAGCTTGTAAACACATCTGATAGTTAGATCTTTGCTGCTTCGGCAACCTAACAACCATTTTATTATCTCGAAAGAAAATTTCTGCTTGTAACTTTGTCAACAAGTCCCAACCAAGAAGTGCTTGTAACTTTGTCAACAAGTCCCGACCAAGAAGTGCAACGGGGCACCTTTCAGTCACAACAAATTCATGCTCCAAATGACAACTTCTAACCTTCGTGAGAAGGGGAAAGGTATAAGGGACCTTAGTGGGTTGGCCTTTGATCTCTTTAATTATTACAGTTCTATTTTTATTAATTTGTGCCTTTGGTGCTTTTAGCAGCATGAAATAAGTTGCTCCTGTGTCAATAAGTCCCATTATTTCTCTTCTCTCCACCTTTATTGTAACCAGAGGGTCCTTCAGAGCTAGACAGCTCTTCAGGGTGGAGGTCTCGGACCCTGGTCTCCATCAATCTGATCCTTTTCCTTTTATGGCCACCATTGCCCCCCTCTTCTTCCCCTTTTGCTTTGGGCAGTCTTTTTGCTAATGTTCCCTCTCTTTATAGTAAGCACATTTAACTCCACAAACGCGGCTTTCTCTGAGTCCCAAAATCCTTCTTTAAACTTTTATCTGCCTAATCAGGGACTTGCCCTGTGACTGCCATTGCAATCAAAGCTGCATTCTGTCTGACCTTCTTATCTGCTTCCTTCTTCTCTACTTTCTCATGATTCACAAACACCTTATAAGCAATCTCCATCAACTGAGGCAGAGACATCGCCGCTGCCCCATCAGTCTTCTGCAACTTTTTTTAAAAAAATGTCTGTTGACGCTTGAGCAACAAACATCATGTTAACCATCCTTAAATTCTCTTGAGCGTCAGGGTTAATATCACTATACTGACGGAATGCATCAAACAACCTCTGAAGATATGCACTAGGGTCTTCAGTCAGTCCCTGCTGGACTTTATATAATTTGCTTCTTTTTTCTTTTGCCTTTTCTGCTTCACACTATTGAAATCTAACACCATGACTGTAAAACGTTTTTTTCTCATTGTAGGGCATGGTGGAGCAGATCTAGCAATCATACTGTTCCTCCGGCTGCATAGTCAGGGCCCATCAAGATCAACGGAAGGGCATTTTCACATATGCAAAAAGTTTTAAGCCACCATTTTTGCATTGGCAACTCCACACTTCATGAATTTTGACAGAGTGTCAGGCTTGCCTCTGAGCATATAGAGTGTCCAAACAGTTCAGATTTTGAGAAAGAGCTGGAACACGTGGGGCAGGAACTTTCTCAGGCTTTAGAAGCACAGCTGGGCTTAGAGGTGCCACGGGAGAAGGGGGGGGGAATTTTCCTCTCTCAACTCTTAAGAGAATTTACTGCCCCCCTTTTTTTCTAAATGGAAACTAACTTTCGTAGTTTCTCTTTAAACTTTTTGAAGGCTGTTTCTTTTGTAGTCTGTGAATCTCTAGCAGTTTGCATATGTATGCTTTATTAGGGTAAACGAAATCAAAGCCTTGGAAATACAGCTTTTTATCTGAGTGGAAGTTACAAATCAAACTGTACACTGAGCTGATCACAAACAAACACACAATCTACAACAACAGGAGTTTAAGGCTATGACAAGCCTCACAGTACTGTTCATGGCAAGTTTCTAACAGTCTAAAGTTCCAGTCCATGTGCAGAGTGCCTCTCAAAAGTCTAAACAATAAAGGATCCAAACAAAGAAGGCTATGGGCAATAAAAATGGGATGTTTTTAGCAAAGGCTCTCTGTCTTTTCATTAGTTCAAAAGGGGAAGGTGTAACCTTACACCTCTTCTAGATTTTTCAACAGATAAGAACAGAGCAGGACTGCTCAGCTTTCCAGCTGTGATGCTTTAACTTGGGCAATTCTTTTGCAAATCTTACTGTTTCTATTACGTCTTCACAGACATCTTCTAGCGGGGCCGGGCAACCCCCTCTTAGCTCCGCTCTCAGTAGACTGGCAGAGATAAGCTCACACAGACCCAGACATTGCTCTGTCTTTGTTTGTTTGTAATTTTGCCACAGTCTTTAAGACTTCAAACAAATCTCTTTCTTCAGAGTTTACAACTTTCTTAGCTGTTCTTGCTTCCTCTAACAAACTTGAATACAGTGGAGGATTTTTCAACATAGAAGGAGCGAGACGTGGGGATGTAACAGATGGGTTCTCTGTGGGGGGGGCTTCCCTCCCTCCTCCCCCCAGCAACCTCTCCTCCCAACCTAACAGGCCAAATAGGGCAGGGGAAACCCAGGGAGCCTTGGGCAGGATCTCTTAATCTCCAAGCTCCTTCCGTGGGGCTTGAGTCAGGGAGAACAGGGGCTTTGGGCTTCATCTCGGAGCATACCATCATGACTTTACAATATTGACCTTTACATTTTCTTATCCAATTAGGGTTCGTTTGTTTTTTCAACATTTAAGCATCGATATAAGGAAACTGATCCCAATGATTATCAACAGTCACTTTATTTTAAACCTTGGACACAACATTCTTTTCCCAGCTTCTCTTAGTCGGCCAGCCGACACTAAACATTACTAATTCTCTGTTACAAAATTTTATGAGCTCTTCTTTTGTCATTTTGACACCATAATCTAACTTAAATAACTTAAAATTCTTAAGCATGCATCCCAGTGGGTCTTGGCTATGTTCTCCTATGGAAAGTTTCAATCCCATCCTGTTGGCCCTATATTTTTTCTTCTTCTTTATCCAATTGCTGCTGCTTGAGCAAGGCTCAATTAGTCAAGACTGGGAGATTTACACTCCCCAGACAGCCCAGACGGTGCGATCCAACTTACCTCATAGCTCAGCCTCCAAACGACCCCAGAGTCAGACAGTGTTTCGTCCTGTCCTCCAAAGACCGCCACTCGCCTCGTCTCTTCAGGAGTCTTTGCTAGCCGGGTTGCCAGGCAACAGCCGCCTCAAACCTCACGGTGAACCAAACAAGGTCCAGGGCGCCCTCCGCTTGGGTTGATTCAGCGTTTGCCCAGCTCCCAGGTCACACAGGGAGTCCCGGTGAAGTCGCCAGAAGTTGTTACAAAAATTGTGTTCTTTTCCCTGGTAGACTTTCCAATTTGTTTACCAAGAACGAGGGGAGACAGAGACACAATTTTATTCTGCAGAATAAGGCAACCCTTGGGGCTAACGCTCCAACAAAGGTCACAATCAAGTAATGTGATCCAAAAGTTTATATAGGCAAGACCTTAGGGGGCTGTCTTACGCTTGCGCTGTACTAATCTCTTTGTCTAGCTGAGAGAGAAACAGAAAGCAGGCAGCGCCTTTCACATATCTAGGCATGTGCAGAGAGGTAGCCTTGTACTCGAACGTAAATACGTTCTTGGCATTCCTGAGTCTCTGATAAGGCACTGTGTCTTTGTTTGGCATGACAATTTCACACAGAGGTAGAATAGACATAGCCTAGCTTATAAAATTATGGGATAACAGACATATTACAACTGAAATTTCTATAACAGCAGCAATGGAGAGAGTGGTGAAGCATCATAATACACAAACAGAGGGTTGTGGGTGAGAGCCTAAAAGTCACAGTGTGAGGAGAAATACTGACCAAAGCACCTGACCTGGTGACTAGAATTGGAATCACGTCCTCACAAGTGGTGTCAGGTGGTGGGATTTCGAAAGAGAAACCCTTTTAGATTTCGAGAAAGAAATCTTAAGTGTGTGCTGTTGAAAGGAAGGAAAACCTGTGGAAAAGTAGTGTGTTGCCCAAGTTGTTGGGATCAGAAAATAAAATTACCTCACACAAAGTAAAAGTGTGTGTGTAGGGCCCTTTGAGAACCCAGAGAGCAGCCTTTTGTGTGTGTGTGTACAGAGGTAGCTTGGGAAAATGTTAAGGACTGGAAGCTGATCAGAAAGTAACTCTCACAGAACAGAATCAGAAAAAAATAAGAAAAAAATAAGTAGAGACACTCTTACAGACTATAAACCGATCTTAATAGAACATAAGCAAAACGCGCTTTAGAAAATAAGTAAACCTCTCTCAAGTGAGGGTGGGGGAACAATCTCAAGTAAAATGCCTCCCAAGAAAGCAAAAAGAATTCCTGTTGTGAGTAGGGTAGAAAATGAAGAAGCCATTTTGTCAGGATAAATTCCCGAGGTAGAGGGGGAATATGTTACTGACAATATGGAAGATATTGAAAGTGCAGAATTTATAGGAGAAGAAGGGATTAGACAAACAGTTCCAATCATAGGTGTGTTAAAAGCTAGTGATTCCTCACAGTCTGAGATTGTCAAAATGCATCTGGAAATAAACGTATGGAAATGGTGTTGAGACAACAAGAACTTGAGAAGGTGGAGAAAGAGAGAGCAGAAGAATTGGAAATTGAACAGATTAAACTGGGGAAGGAGGAGAGAGAGAAAGCAAAACAACTGGAAATAGAGCTTGAGCTCCTCAAATTGAAAGAAAGAGACAGGGAGGAGAGAGCAAAAGAGAGAGAAATAAATAGGACTTTGAGGGAGAAAGAAATAGAAATAGAAATTATAAGAATAAAATAACAGTCTAGTGAGGGAGATAGAGGGAACATTGGAAAAAAACTTACATAAAAGCCCCAGATTAGCCCCAAAAGACTTTGCCTCTTACATCCCAGGGCAAGATCCTCAAATCTTTCTATCCACATTTGAGAAAACAGCATCTAATTGGGATTTTGAGCAGGCAGACTTTATGAAATTTATTCCAAGCCTGGTGAAAGGGGAATTAGCAGAAGTATACAATACTTTCCCCTCAGATAAAGAAGTTCCCTATGAAGACTGTTATAGGAGCAGAACACGCTCACATGTTCATTGTCTAGCCAGAGGCCCAATGAATCCACTAGACACGGGCAAGACTCCTGGATCAAGTGCTTTATTGCATGGCCAGCAAGGCACTCTGTCAGCAAAGGGGCAGAGAGCCCCGAGTGTTCAATGGGGCCGGCTTTTATACAGCGAAATACATCACATAAAGGGAAGAACTCTAGTCATGCTCTAGTAGCCGCATTACTTGGAGGCATTCACACAGTCTGTTATCTGGAAAGGGACTGAATGTTCCTTTCTTGGACTGGGGTGGATGTTTGCCAGCTACTGACACTCAGTTACTGCACAAAGTACAATGTTATCAGTCTGGGGAGGAACTCATCCTCCCTAACAATTCTCAGGGAAAGTGCTGACAGGCTGTAATCTGCTTCTCTCAAGACTGTGGAGCCAGGTAGGATGACCTACCATACAAACATGGAGTAACTCTGGTTCATACTAAACACAAGGACAAGCATCTGTTGGACACCTTAAGCAGATGCCAATGGCACTCTTATAACTGCGTTGCCATTCTGGGGTACACACGACAATTTAGGGGTGAGGGTTAAAGGATTCTTTCCACAATATCCACCCTTTGATCCAAATAGTACTCTTTGTACAATCTTGGACCATGAATAGAATTCTTTAAGTTTAAGGCAATGGACTGGAGAACTGGACATTTCTATGGGGGGGGGGTGGCATTTATAGGCATAGCTGCATATTGGCCTGTAGGAAGTTTACAGCACTTAGAAACAAGGTTTATACAACATTGCACAAAGCATGGAATAGTAACGATTAATAACAATTGCCATAACTAGTTTTCTTACCCAAGCAGTAGAGGGAAGTCAAGAACTCAGCCAATCTCCAAAGGTATCTACCTATGTGTGAAATATCTTTAGAGGTTTTGTTTATATTATTTAGGTGGTGCAGGATGTCAGGTTGGTGATCTCTTATTTGAGTACAACACTCATTCTCAATTAAAGCACACACCCCTCCTTGCGAGGCTAAGAGGTAGTCTAGAACTAGCCTGTTCTGCGAGGCCACTAGACATACCTCAGCTAGTTCACTGGAGAGAGATTTAGTAATTGCAACACTTTCATTAATAAACTGAGTGAGGGATTCAGATAGAACACAGATGTCAGCATAATTCTTTGCAACTCCATATGTGGGTATGAGGCCACGACCAAACCCAGCCCAACTGCGTTTATTGCGCTGGCGGCCCTGGGGCAGGTCTGTGGCAATTCGCATACCTGGCACAACAAGCCCTGGGGCACACTGCCATGGAGCACTCAAAGACGGAAGCGCAAGTGTTGCTGTGTGTCCACATAGCCACCAAACTCCCGCTGGCAGCCTCAAAGTGGAAATGGTGGCATTTTGTGTAAAGGGATAAAAGAGGTTATGGGAAACAGTTGCCCAGCCATTAACCACACCTGCCACAACTTCTTAGAAGATTCGGTTTCTACAGTCCAGTTTGCCCCATCAAACTGAAATGATATGTTGCAACTATAGTGTTGTATGTTAGACTGGTTAACAGGAAGGTAGGTAATACAAAAGGGGGCAACAACCTCACTGCTTAAGGACAGTCTGCTCTGGCCATTCATGTCAGGAGATGTCAGGTTTAACTGTTGTGTTTGTGCCAACTGTGAAATGGACATTGGGATACCCACTAGAGGGACTCCACCATGGCTATGAGTAGGGGTGTGAGTACAGACATAGCAAGGATGGTTGATCTTGGCAGTGTTAGATAAAAAGGGGAGGTCATAAGTAGCTAGTGTAGCTAGTGACTCGGTCACGTAGGCATGACACGTGACAGATGAGTCAGCTTAAACAGAGCAGGCAAAGAGACAAAGAACAATGGGTCAGTTTATACTGAGAGCATGCGCAGAGACAAGAACTGATGGAGAAGTATTGAGCTGTTAGGGGTGGGTATAAAAAGATTGGGCGCACCATGTTCTGGGTCCAGACTGCTCTGCACCCATTTTGCAAAACGATCAATAAAACTTTGTTGGCTCCATTGTCGCCTGCCTGGCCTCTCATTTGACCAGAAGCAAGAACTTTTTCTAACAATTTGGTGCCGTGACTCGGATTGTGCCTTCTGGGGCGTGTTCTCATGTGTCGAGCTGAGGGGCCGCGGTGGGGGAAGTGGCCACAGGCGGTTAACTTATACTGCCTTCCCCTCCCTGGCGGTGGGGAGACGCTTGGGGACCAACGCCATTGTAAGGGAGACCGAGAGCACCCTTTTAAGGTACCGGCAGTGGATCCATGAGGCAGCTGGATGCAGCTGCGGGTGGAGTACTGAGACTCCAGGGTAAGTGGCAACTTACACTCGGGGAATTTGCGGGACAGTGGTGTGTGTGCGTGAGGTTTGTGTGAGACGCCTCCGGGCGAAGCGAGTGAGGAGCCCCGATTTGCATTTCCCTACCCCAGCGACGGACTGGGTCAGAGAGGGGCGAAGCGTACGAATTGTTGGCTGAAACCACTGCTGTCATGGGCAGATCCCACTCTAGGCCTGAAGAAAAGTCTCCAACACCCTTGGGATGTTGTTTGCGCAACTGGAATAAGTTTAAGCAAGATTATGGAACAAAAATGACGAAGGACGGTCTCGTCCTCCTTTGTACCCGGGAGTGGCCAGTATTGGAACCGCGATGGCCGCCCGAGGGGTTTTTTGATCCCAAAATTGTATCCACTGTGCATGTGATAGTTACCCAAAGGGGAAGTTGGGACCAGTTTCCTTACATCGACTCGTGGGCAACAAATGTGCCCTTAGAAGGAAAACCAGCAGTTTGGGTGGTAAAATGCATGTCTCTGGCCCTCCCTGTAATAACTACTAGAATCATCAAAAAACAAAAGCCGCCGGCCACCTTACCCACAGTGCCGGAAGATCCATTACTTCCCCCACCCTATGGAACGGCCGTGTCAGGCGCCACGCAACCCCATCTGGTTGCTCCCCCTTCCCCCTCCTCGGAAAACTTGCTCAGCGAAGAAGTAAGGGATTGTGATCTCGTGACGGAAGACCGTCATCGCCTTCAACAGAGTGTGGAGACAATTGAGAAAGCCCTAAAGTCGATGGGGGGGGGAAGTGGGGCCCGTCTTACAAAAGGCGGATAGCCCAGGGAATGGAGGAGAGAAGGGGGGCTCCACCTATAATTTGCGAAAGGATCCACAACCACCAACCAAACTGATGCTCCCCCTAAGAGAGGTCCCGGATCCCACTGCTCAGCATCCCCAAGGGACTATGTTCATATATGTCCATTTTACGACATCTGATTTGTACAATTGGAAACAGTTCAACACCCCCTTTTGATGAGGATCCTGGGCTGCTCTTATCCTTAATGGAGAATGTGAGGCTTACTCACAACCCCACCTGGGACGACACTCAAATGTTATTGAACACTTGTTTCCTCAGTCAGAAGCCTACTATTCTTGCCAGCTAGGGATGGCGGAGAATTTCTCCCCGAAACTTCGGGGGGCCGAGCGCCAACGTGTTCGGCCCCCCGAACAAGTTTCGGGGAGAAATCCTCCGCACCCCCCCGCACCCCACACACACCCCCCGGGACGGGACTTACCTTCACCGAATGTCCCTCCCGGTGGCTGGTCCAGCCGGCGGTTCGGCGGGTGTTCGAGGGAGGCGGGAGCGGCAGCTGGTCTTTCGACCGGCTGCTGCTGCCGCCATTGAAATGAAAGAAAAAAAAAAACGCCCCCTGATAGGCTACGTGACGATTCACGTAGCCTATCACGGCTAGATTTGCAAAGTCAGCCATGATAGGCTACGTGAATCGTCACGTAGCCTATCACGGGTGACTTTAAAAAAAAAAAGAGTGTACGGATAATGGCGGCCCCCATAGGGAGCCGCCATTCCCTTTCCTTATCTGGGCTCTGTAGTCTACGTAAATGTTTACGTAGACTACGGCAAAAATAAGGTCAACGCTATTTGTGTTGCCCTTATTTTCGCCATAGTCTACGTAAACATTTACGTAGACTACAGCGACTAAATAAGGAACGCAAATGGCGGCTCCCTATGGGGGCCGCCATTCGCGTACGCGCTTTTTTTTTTTTTTTTAAAGTCACCCGTGATAGGCTACGTGACGATTCACATAGCCTATCACGGCTGACTTTGCAGATCTAGCCGTGATAGGCTACGTGAATCGTCACGTAGCCTATCAGGGGGCGTTTTTTTGTTGTTTTTTTTTACTTTCGCGTTCGCGGCCGGGCGAGGCGAGGCACCTCCTCCCCGGCCTGAATTTCGGCCGGGCGAGGTGGGAAGCCTCCCCCCCGGCCTGAATTTCAGCCGGGTCGAGGCGGGAAGCCTCCCCCCCCGGCCTGAACTTCGCGGGGGGACCAGCGAAGCGCCTCCCCCCCACCGCGAACGGCCTTCGACGACAGGTAAGTGACTTTCGTCCACCCCTATTGCCAGCGCGCGCGCCAAGCTTAGGGAGGAGCTCCCCCTTGTGACCGAAGATGAGATAGCAGTGGTGTTGCCTTTAGGACGGCCTGATTGGGGAACGGCCACCGCTGCACAAAGGCAGAGGCATGCCGAGTACTTTCGGCTCGTTTTAGCAGGCATGAGACAAGCTGTGCGAAAGGCCCCCAATTTACAAAAGGTTTTAATAAAACAAGATAAGAACGAGCTGCCTGCAGCTTTCCTTCAGAGATTGAGAGAAGCCTTTGGGAAATATACAGACATTGATCTGAGTGATCCCAATAATTTGAGAATTCTCACGACTCAGTTCGTGGGTAGTAGTTGCCAAGATATTAGAAAGAAATTGCAAAAAGTCGAAGGAGGGTTGGCAGCGGACCTGGGAGTGTTAGTGGAAGTGGCCCAAAAGGTGTATGAGAGACGTGAAGAAGAAGAAGAAGAAGAAGAAGAAGAAGAAGAAGAAGAAGAAGAGAAAGTGCGTGAAAAACGGCAGGCAAAGCTTATGGCAGCTGTGTTTAAAGGGGAAGAAGAGAAGAAAGGAGAAGGGAAAAGAGGGAAAGGAAGGAGAAAGGGGCCTCCCCTTGGGAAGGATCAGTGTGCCTTCTGCAAGAAAACTGGGCATTGGAAACGTGAATGTGAAGCGCTGAAACAAAAAGAGAGGGATGATGCTCAGGGGGGAGCTCAGGGAGTCCTCCATGTTAAGGAAGGCTAGGACAGACTGGGGCCCGGCCCCCTCCTGGCCATAACAGAGGCTAGAAGGGACCCTATGGTCAAAATAAAGGTTGAGGACCATCCTTACGATGCCCTCATAGACACGGGGACCGCCCTGTCCATCCTCCCTCTTGCTCGGCCACCAGGGGGAACAGGAGGGACTACCACCATAATGGGCGTTGAAGGGAAACCCTTGTCCCAACTACTCCTCACAAAGGTTGGAAACACCCATTTAGAGCATGTGTTTATCTGTACCCCCTCTTGTCCAGTGGCATTATTAGGGAGGGACCTATTGGCTAAACTCCAACTCGAGATTGCATTTACCCCAGATGGGAAAATGGAGGTGCGGCTCCCCAAACAGCAGAGTAGCAATTATCAGATGGCACTCTTGAACACCATACCAGAACCCCATGCAGAAAAGGGGGAAGAATGGAAACAGATAGAAGACCGAGTTAATCCCCTGGTTTGGGCTGGAAAAGGAAGGGCGGCCCGCGCCAAGACAGCCGCACCCTACAGAATACCTCTTAAACCAGGAGCCAAGCCAGTTCATTTGAAGCAGTACCCCCTATCGCGACAAGGAAAAATTGGACTGCAGCCAGTAATATCAAGACTGCAGGAAGAGGGACGCCTAATCGAGGTAATGTCCCCCTACAACATCCCCATCATCGCGGTATCCAAAGGGGAAGGAAAAGGGTACCGACTTGTGCAAGACCTCTGCCTCCTCAACCAGCAAATAGAAGCCCCCTACCCCATGGTGCCAAACCCACACACTCCCTTGACAAAAATTCCAGAAAGCCATGAATGGTTTACTGTCATAGACCTGAAGGATGCTTTCTTCAGTATCCCACTGCATCCAGACTCGAGGCCGTTATTTGCCTTCCAATGGGAGGACCGAAGAGGCAGGGCTGAGGTTCAACTAACATGGACAGTGATTCCCCAGGGACTTAACTTATCGCCTGTCGTCTTTGGCCAACAGCTTCAGAAGGATTTAGGGCCATGGATCCATCAACACCCTGAGATAAATCTCTTGCAGTATTGTGATGACCTCCTAATTTCATCTCATACCAAGGACAAATGTCTAGAAGGGTCGATCTCCCTTCTAAATCATCTGGCCGAAGGAGGCTACAAGGTGTCCAGAGAAAAAGTGCAGCTAGTTCAACAAGTTGTGAAGTTCCTTGGATATCAACTAATGAAAGGAACACGAAGCTTGGGCCAAGACAGGGTCGAAGTTATCTGCACTTGCCCTGCTCCCTCCTCTCCTCGCAAGCTACGGGCCTACCTGGGACTGACTGGGTTCTGTCGATTATGGATCGCAGAGTATGGAGAAATAGCGCGACCATTATATGAGGCGTTGCAAAAGGACAAACTAAAGGAGTGGAGATGGACCAAAGAGATGAATAAGTCTTTCCTCAGTCTCAAAGCTGCCCTTGTGAATCCACCTGCCCTGGCTATACTGAACCCCAACCGGCCCTTTAGGTTTTATGTACATGAAAACAAGGGGATAGCTTTGGGGGTTCTCTGCCAGAAGAAAGGGCCGGCCTGGAGGCCTGTGGGATATTACTCCAAGGTCTTAGACGTGGCAAGGGGCTGGCCGAGTTGTCTTCGAGCTGTGGCAGCTACAGCCCTGATCAGCACAGAGGCAGAAAAAATGACTATGGGAGGACCCACTGAAATTTGGGTCCCCCACGGTGTGCCGCAGATCCTGGGATCCGGAGGAGGAAGTAAATTCCTCAACCCTGCCAGGCACTCCAGATATGAGATAAGCCTACTCCTGAATGAGAGCCTCACCTTTAAAGTGTGTTCCAGCTTTAACATCGCCGCCCTACTGCCAATACTCCAGGTCCCAAATAAGCCCGGACCACCCGACCATGAATGCCTTGAGATATTGGACTTAGATACAAAGGGCCGACCTGATCTAGAGGATGAGCCAATTGAAGGGGCTCAGGACTTGTTTGCTGACAGGTCCAGTTACATGCTAGACGGAAAGTGGTATACAGGAGCAGCAGTCGTCACTCAAGACAAGAGCATACACGAAGAACGGCTACTGCCACATTTCTCCGCCCAGTCTGCCAAATTGGTGGCCCTAACAAGAGCACTCCAGGCCGGAAAAGGGAAGTGAGTTAATATCTACACTGATAGCAAAAATGCTTTTGCCATTGTACATGACCATGGGCAATTATGGAAGGAAAGAGGCTTCCTCACGGCTAATGGATCCCCGGTGGCCAACGGGGGCCTAATAGTGGATCTCCTCGATGCACTTCAATTGCCCCTACAAGTGGCCGTCATCCACGTCTGAGCTAACGGAAAAGAGAAGGAGGACAGATGGAGAAAAGGAAATAAAAAAGCAGATGAGGCGGCAAAGAGGGCAGCCCGAGAGGGAGTTCAAGGGGTGTTCCTAGTCCTACCGGGGCAGGAGGACCCACCCACATATTCCTCCTCTGAGTTGCAGATGGCGCAGGAACACGGAGTATATCCTCGGGCCGATGGGTGGATCCAGATGACAGATGGGAGGTTACTTCTGCCACAGACCTTGCAGAAGGCCGTCTTAGAACAGGTGCATCACTCCCTCAGACACCCAGGGGCCTCAGCTATGATTGAGTACTGTAAAAGACTGTTTGTGTCCCCAGGCTTGACAGTCCGCGCCCATCGGCTAGCATCAACTTGTGAGATCTGCCAGAAAACTAACCCTGCAAGATCGCCTCCCCCACCCAAAGAGGGGAGGCCTTGGGCATATTATCCCTTCCAGAGGGTCCAGATTGATTTTGCTGAAATGCCACCTTGCAGGGGTTACAGATACCTGCTTGTCATTGTGTGTCAAATGACAGGAAGGATAGAGGCATTCCCATGTAAAAATTGCCAGGCAAAAACTGTAGTCTCCAAACTATTGCAAGAGGTAATACCATGGTTTTCTTTGCCCGAAACTATTGAGTCAGACCAGGGTTTGCACTTTACTTCCACCGTTACCCAAGGGTTGGCCCAAGCTTTGGGGATAGATTGGCATCTCCATTGCCCCTGGAGACCCCAGGTGAGTGGCCAAGTTGAAAGGGCCAACCGTAGCCTCAAGGAAACTTTAACTGAACTCCAGAGAGGGGTTAGGCTCATGTGGGTTGAGGCCTTGCCCGTTGCTCTGACAAAGGTTCGAAGGATGCCCAGAAAGGGGTTAAACTTTCTCCCTTTGAATTAATGTTTGGATTTCCCCCCCAGGTGCATTGCGGAAGAAGGGAAGAGGTTAAATGGGAATTGGGGGATCAGATGTTGAGGGGGCAAGTAACTACTCTGCAGTCTGTTCTCTCACAGCTACGAGCTTACTCTGTGCCATTCCAGAGGCTACCGTTTGATGCACCAATCCACCGATTCCAACCAGGGGACGAGGTGCTGCTGAAAAAGTGGAATAAAGAAACTCTAAAGGAGGGGTGGGAAGGGCCTTATTTAGTGGGACCTACTAGTCACTCATGCGTAAAACGTGAAGGATCAAGTAAGTGGACCCACTGCAGTCGAATAAAACCTTTCCGGAGGCCCCTGTCTCCTCCTGTCACCCAGAAAGAACAGGAGGACACGGGCAGGAACAACAGCCCTCTGCTCCCTGGCACTCACCTGGAAGCTGCCAGGGACACAGGCGAAGAGATCAACCAGGAGCCACAATCGCCTGTTATTTACAAATTCCAACACTTGGGGAAAGCTAAGGTTCGACTCAGCCGAGCCTGAGATTCAGGGGGATTGCCTATTGACAATCAAGGTATTCGTGTAATAGAGGCAGAAAATCCTGTACGCTGACAAGTGATTGGGAAAATGGAGTGGTTCTGGGTCCTAGCACTGCTTACCAATGGGGTAATGGGATCAAAGCAATCTTGTTGCCAAGAAGGAGGAAAAATAGTCTTCAGAACCTCTCTAGGGGCAGAATACTACAAATCCATGAAGTCTATCACTTGCTTAGGAAAGAAGGTTTTTGAGATACAATTGACCAGACCCTACATCTATTACACTGGTAGTCAGAGAAGCCAATTATCACTAGGGGCCAAAGTTTGCCTCACTAAGGGAGGGCAGTGGGGATTAGATAAATGGAGCCCACCGCGGGTCCATCAGACCATTAAGCAAGCTGTGCAGCAAGCCGGGTTAACCCCTGCAGCCCCACATCCGCCGCCCTTAATAGAGGTCCCAGAGATAGAAGATCGCCCCTGGAAATCCCGGCTTGGGCTTCAAGTGACCCAAGATACTGACAATGTATGGTTAGAATGGGTAAAATACACCGCCAAATCCTTGAACAAGTCTGATTGTTTCGTGTGCGCAGCTGGGAGATCTGTCACCAAGGTATTGCCCTTCCCTTTAGGCTGGGATCAGCCCTCCCTCCTCACTTGTATAATCCGTTTGTTCCAGCACTCCAATGCATGGGGGGATAAAAGCTGCCAGAGCCTTAATAAACTTTTCCCCCTCCTCAAGAGGGAGGATCGCGTTGTACCTCCCGTGGCTTCCATAGAGGGATGGAACCATACTGGGTGCATCTCTCGGGCCCTTGAGGAAGATAGTATTTCATTAGGAAACCTCTCGACCTGTACCAACATCACCACGTTTGCTAATGACTCTTTGACGATTCCCCGTGCTAATCTTTGGTGGTATTGCGGAGGCTCAGAACTCTTTGAGACCCTTCCCTCAAACTGGTCTGGAATCTGTGGACTTGTCCAGCTTGCGGTCCCCTTCTCCATCGCCTTCCACCCGTCCCAGCAACCCACCCACTGCCACCAAAGACGCAGCACAACCCCCTTTGACAATCAAATTTACATAGGTTCGATAGGAGTCCTGAGGGGGGTCCCAGATGAATTCAAGGGAAGAAATCAAATAGCTGCAGGATTTGAATCCACCCTGTTTTGGTGGGCAACCATAAATAAAAACGTTGATTGGATTAACTATATTTACTACAATCAACAGCAATTCATAAACTACACCCAAGATGCCATAAAGGGACTAGCCGAGCAGCTAGACGCCACTAGTCAAATGGCCTGGGAAAATAGGCGTGTCCTTGATATGATGTTGGCAGAAAAAGGAGGGGTATGTGTGATGTTGGGCAGAAGGTGCTGCACCTTCATCCCTAATAACACCGCTCCTGATGGCACAGTGGCAAAAGCACGATAAGGTCTTACCACCCTATCTGAGGAATTGGCCGAAAATTCTGGGATCAGCAACCCCCTCTTCATTTGGTTAGAAAAGTGGTTCAGCAGATGGAAGCATTTGGCAGCTTCCGTCCTTATCTCATTGGTAGTAATGGTAGGAATCTTGGTGCTGTTTGGCTATTGCATCATCCCATGTGCCAGAGGCCTGTCCCAAAGATTGATTGAAGGTGCTTTATCAAAACAAATGCTTCTACTATACGACACAGCTGAAACAACTAGCTAAGCACTTGGACCACCAAAAACCAAGCTGTGAGACATGAGTAAAGACTTAAAGGGGGGAGTGTTAGATAAAAAGGGGAGGTCATAAGTAGATAGTGTAGCTAGTGACTCGGTCACGTAGGCATGACACATGACAGATGAGTCAGCTTAAACAGAGCAGGCAAAGAGACAAAGAACAATGGGTCAGTTTATACTGAGAGCAGGCAAAGAGACAAAGAACAATGGGTCAGTTTATACTGAGAGCATGCGCAGAGACAAGAACTGATGGAGAAGTATTGAGCTGTTAGGGGTGGGTATAAAAAGGTTGGGCGTGCCATGTTCTGGGTCCAGACTGCTCTGCACCCGTTTTGCAAAACAATCAATAAAACTTTGTTGGCTCCACTGTCGCCTGCCTGGCCTCTCATTTGACCAGAAGCAAGAACTTTTTCTAACAGCAGCTATAACTCTTAATAAATGTAAATATATGTTAGAACCCCAACTCCCAGGAATTGGCTCAGGTGTGGTGGTGACTGCCAGTTTTTGAACATCTGGGATGCCTTTATCTACAGGTGGGGAAGTAGTCTCAGGGGGAGCCCATTTCTTATCTAGTTCTTTTTTATGGCTTCCTGCACCTAGGAGTAGGTGCAAGAGGCTAAAGGTCAGTCAAACAGAGGCGATGAAACCCAGGCCTACAAGAAGAAGAAGAGAAGAGTGGTAGTAGTGGGAGACTCCTTGCTGTGTGGGATCGAGACCCAAGTATGTCGCGAAGACCCGTGGACTCGCCAGGTATGTTGTCTCCTGGGAGGACAGATTAGAGACGTGACTGAAAGGTTGCCTGCACTCATAAAGCCCACTGACAGGTATCCCTTTCTTCTCATCCATGTGGGAACAAATGATACCGCCAAGCGGAGCTACGAAGAGATCACGTCAGACTTTGAAGCTTTGGGAAGGAAACTCAAGAACTTTGGGGCCCAGATAGTTTTCTCATCCATCCTTCCAGTAGTTAGAAGAGGGATAGAAAGGGAACGAAAAATACTCCGGGTGAATGACTGGCTACAAAGGTGGTGCCGACGAGAGAGATTTGGATTCTGGGACCACGGGCTATACTTCCTGGAAGATGGGCTGTTGGCCAGGGATGGGTTGCACCTCACAAAGGATGGGAAGAATGTGTTTGGCCACAGCATGAAGAACTTCATCAGGAGGGCTTTAAACTGAATCCTACGGGGAAGGGAGATGTAATGTTGGGGGTAACAATGGACATAGGCGCATGCACTGCAATGGAGAGAACAGCTCTGATAGCGCCCAATAATAGTCTTCAGACACATGTAGGAAGAAAGCCAGACTATGAAGCACATGGTCTTCGATGTCTATATACTAATGCCCAGAGTATGGGAAACAAACAGAACGAACTTGAACTCTTAATACAAGAGGGAAATTATGACCTGATAGGTATAACTGAGACTTGGTGGGATGACTCTCATGACTGGAATACAGCAATTGAAGGATAGAACTTGTTCAAAAAGAACAGGAGGAACAGAAAGGGAGGTGGGGTTGCACTGTATGTGAAAAATACATATCTCTGCACAGAAATACAGGAGGAGGAGCTTGGTAGCCCCATCGAGAGCATCTGGGTTGAAATAAATGGAGCAAAGAATAAAAGGAACCTGGTGGTCGGAGTCTACTACCAGCCACCCAATCAAGGAGAAGACAAGGATGAAACTTTTGAAAAGCAAATAGCCAGTGTTTTAAGGAAGCATGATGTAGTAGTAATGGGGGACTTCAATTTCCCCGATATTTGTTGGGAGACAAATTCTGCAAAACATGGCCCCTCCAGGAAATTCCTGACTTGTGTGGCGGATAACTTCCTCCTACAGAAAGTAGAGGAAGGAACTAGAGGATCGGCTATCCTTGACTTGATCCTAACCAACAGAGATGACTTAGTGGATCAAGTAGCAGTTACAGGAACTCTGGGGGAAAGCGACCATGTTGTACTTGAGTTCTTGGTTCTAAGGGAAGCAAAAGCCGAGTGTAGTCAAACACGTACCCTGGATTTTAGGAAAGCTGATTTTCATAAACTCAGAACAATGATCAGTAAGGTCCCATGGCAAGCGATGCTAGTGAGAAAAGGAGTCCAAGATGGGTGGGAGCTTTTAAAAAAGGAAATTCTCAAGGCACAATCACAAGCAATTCCAACAAGAAGAAAAGGTGGAAGACAACAGAAGAAGCCAATGTGGCTTCACAAAAAGCTTAGGGATGAGCTGAAAACAAAAAAGGACACATATAGGAAGTGGAAAGAAGGCCAAGTAACAAACGAAGAGTACAGGCAAATAGCACAGAATTGCAGGGATGGCGTCAGGAAGGCTAAAGCTGAGAATGAGCTGAGGTTAGCAAGGGATGTTAAAAACAACAAAAAGGCTTTCTTCAGCTACGTGCATAGTAAAAGGCAGAGGAAAGAAATGGTGGTTCAGCTATTAAATAAGGATGGAAAAATGATAACAGATGACAAAGAAAAGGCAGAGGTGCTCAATTCCTACTTTGGCTCAGTCTTCTCCCAAAAGAGGGTCTATGACCCCCCTGGCAAAGGCGAAGTACAGGCTGAAGGGGCAGGATTGCAGCTTGAGATCGACAGGCATATGGTCAAGGAACACCTCATTACTTTGAATGAGTTCAAATCTCCAGGGCCAGATGAACTGCATCCTAGAGTAATAAAGGAACTGGCAGAAGAACTCTCAGAACCGCTGTGTATTCTCTTTGAGAAATCATGGAGGACGGGGGAAGTGCCAGATGACTGGAGGAGGGCTAAAGTTGTCCCTATCTTCAAAAAGGGTAAAAAGGAGGAACCTGGGAACTACAGACCAGTCAGTCTGACATCAATCCCTGGGAAAATTCTGGAGCAGATGATAAAGCAATCCATCTGGAAGCACCTTGACAGCAATGCCATGATTACTCGAAGCCAACATGGATTTGTCAAAAACAAGTCCTTCCAGACAAATCTGATCTCATTTTTTGATCAAGTCACCTCCCTTGTAGACCGTGGGAATGCTGTAGACATCATATACCTCGACTTCAGCAAAGCTTTCGACAAAGTGCCCCATGATATCCTGATGAGCAAACTAGCTCAAAGTGGGCTAGATGAAACAACGATCCGGTGGATCCACAGTTGGCTACAGAATCGGACTCAAAGAGTGCTTATCAATGGGACCTTCTCAAACTGGGGAGAGGTAACGAGTGGGGTACCGCAGGGCTCAGTCCTGGGCCCAGTGCTCTTCAACATTTTTATGAATGACTTGGAGGAGGAGGTGCAGGGAATGCTGATCAAATTTGCAGATGACACAAAATTGGGAGAGATAGCTAATACTTTGGAAGACAGAAACAAAATTCAAAGTGATCTGGATAGACTGGAGCGCTGGGCAGAAAACAACAGAATGGCATTTAATAGGGACAAGTGCCAAGTTCTGCACCTAGGAAAAAGAAACCAAATGCACAGTTACAAGATGGGGGATACGTGGCTCAACCACACTAGTGAGAAGGATCTTGGAATTGTTGTCGATCACAAGCTGAATATGAGCCAACAATGTGATGTGGCTGCAAAAAAGGCAAATGCTATTTTGGGCTGCATTCATAGAAGCATCGCTTCCAAATCCCGGGAAGTACTAGTTCCCCTCTACGCAGCACTGGTTAGGCCTCATCTGGAGTACTGTGTCCAGTTCTGGGCACCACACTTTAAGAAGGATGCAGACAAACTGGAGAGGGTTCAGAGGAGGGCAACAAAGATGATCAGGGGACTGGAAACAAAGCCCTATGAGGAGAGACTGAAGGAACTGGGCATGTTTAGCCTTGAGAAGAGGAGACTGAGGGGAGATATGATAGCACTCTTCAAGTACTTGAAAGGTTGTCACAGAGAAGAAGGCCAGGATCTCTTCTTGATCATCCCAGGGTGCAGGACACGGAATAATGGGCTCAAGTTACAGGAAGCCAGATTCCGGCTGAACATCAGGAAAAACTTCCTGACTGTAAGAGCAATACGACAATGGAACCAATTACCTGGGGAGGTGGTGGGCTCTCCCACACTGGAGGCCTTCAAGACGAGGCTGGACAGCCATTTGTCAGGGATGCTCTGACTTGGATTCCTACATTGAGCAGGGGGTTGGACTCGATGGCCTTGTAGGCCCCTTCCAACCCTACTATTCTATGATTCTATGATTCTATGTGTACACTGGTTTGGTGCAAATAGCCCTACTTTTTTTTTTGGTAATTAATAACACAGCTTTCTCTCCTCTACAGAAAATATACTCATAACTTTACAGTATGCACAGAGGGACAGGTTTGGCTACAAGAGTAGGGCGTTGTACCTTACAGTTAGTATCTGCACACGGTTGATCTCTGACCAAAATGGTTGGGATACAGTAAGGAAACATGCTTAGGATAAGTGCTGTAATTTCAACTTGAGTCCTTCTATGTGTGCTGCCTGCCATGATGCGGCACAGTCCTCGTCTGCTTCTGGCACACCTTTGCTGCGGTACAGAGGCTTAGCGCAGTTCCCACTGTAGGAAAGGGTTAAAATGTTGCTTTTGCATTAAATAGGTCACAAATGCTTTTGAGCACTAGCTGAGCTGAGACAGGATGTGGAAACAAGTGTCTAAAGTACTTTGTGGTCAGAAACTTAGACCGAGGTCAGAGTGTGGGTAAGAAGTGGAAGCAAGCCATTAAAGGAGAATTATAAACATGGGAAAGGGGCTTTAGAATTAGAGTATTGGGAGATGTAAACAGAGGTGGGACTTCCGTGGGCTTGCTTAGGCGCTCGGGATAGGCTGTGAACCTTGAAGTACCTAGCCAATGGGGAAACAAGGGAGGGACTCAGCGGCCGGGGAAAGGGAATAAAAACTGTGTGCTTTGATTGTCAGGTGTGCCTACTCAACTAGACACCCACCTTTGCAAATGTGCTTAATAAACATACAGTGCTGCTTGAACGTGTGTCACGAAGTTATTTTACAGGTAATGGTTGGACAAACCAGTTTCTAGCACCATGAAGTCGGTTGCCGTCTCCTTCAAGTCCCCCTGTTTCCTGGTCAGGGGAAGTGCGGCTTGATCCCATGATGTCAGCTTCTTCTGGCCCTGATTCTGTAGGGCTGTCTGTCATAGCTCCTTTGGTGATGGCGCTGTCAGCTTCTTCTGGCCCTGGCTTGGCATGGCTGTCTGTCACAGCTTCCCTGGAGATGGCGCAATGGGACTAACGTATCCAGGAATCTCAGCCTGCTACTTTGAGAGAGGTGTGTGAGACTAGAAGAACTTGGTATGGGCCTTTCCACCGTTCTTTGATGCCCTCTGCTGTCTAGGCCCTCACACCTTGTCCCAGTCCGGGGAAGGTGGAGGTTTCAGCTACCTCGTTGTCATCTGGTGGAATGGCACGCTTGCATCGGGTATGATGGATCCAGGCTTCTTTTCTCTTTGATGTCTTTTCACATAGACCCAATCTCTAACTTCCAGGCTGTGACACTGCTCATGACTGGGCACAATGGATGTGCTTCTTCAAACTGCAAATGAAAGTTCTTAACACATTTCATTAATTTCTTACACTAGTCTATGGTTCATGAATGAGTGTAGGTAGAGTTCTCAGATTCGGGAGGTGAGGACAAAAATTTAATTGGCCTGCCAGTGATAATTTCATATGGAGACAAGTGGTGTTTTCTGTTTTGGGGTGGCCCTCATAGACATCAGGGCTAATGACAAAATAGTTACCTAATCAGAGTTCAATTCAGCACATCACTTTGACATAGCTCTTCAGTGTCCCATTTGTTCTCTACATTTCCCAAACTTGGGGAGGGGGGGGTGATATGGGCAGTGAAAGTGTTGGGAAATGTTCATCACTTTGCACACCTGTTTCTAGTAGGACTTACAAAGTTCAAAAGTTTCTTAATGACTGTGGTAGCGTCTGCCCTCTTACAAGGGGATGCCTTTACTCTCATCCAGAGAACATGCACACAATTTCTAACACATACTCAAACCTATGACACTTGGACATTTGAATAAAATCTATTTGCAGATGTAAAAACGGACCCTCTGGGAGACCTCTATATCCCTGCACAACCTTCACAAGATGTCCTGCATTGTGGGACTGACAGGTGACGCAACAGAGACAGATGGCCTGACAAATGGCCTATCCTTCCTTGCCGGCATGTGAAAAGGAATGAAGCATGTTAGCCAAGAGGAAATGGAGTGACCTAGGCGCTACCAAGTGGCTGCCTGGGGGGCGCCTTTTGTTTTACAATCTGAATATATTTCCATTTTCAGTGGGGGTTCCTGCAGAAGTCATGAACTCTCTTTTTTCTTATAATTGAACCAAATCATGAACTACTCTAAAAGCATATCATGAGCATAGGTATCAACAGTTTTTGACTTTAGAGCAATGAGCTCAGCTACTTGAGCGGAGAGGCTAGCTGATTCAAAACTCTCATAAGGAGTTGCAACAGCATAGTCAGAAATACATCTGCACATGCTCAGATATTAAACAGCATAAACAAAAGAAGCAGTTCAGTATGCACTTCTTGTATCGGTGGAACAAAAGCAAATATTCTTAAGCAACTCACTAAATCAAAACTTTCCAGTTCAGGGTAAATCTTGACCTATAAATGATTTGTGGTTATCAGTTCTACACACAAAGCAACTCTTCTTACGCTCCTTGTGCAACTCTCACTTGACCTTCATTAGTTCACTATGCTTTGCAACATTTCTATCACACTTTGCTTTTCTACAAGCCTCTACTCTAGCTTTCTCCAATCTGGTGCCCTCTACGCTTTCTGTCTACTTGCTTCTCACCGGTGACTTTCAGCAAAAGTTTACACGTAATTTAACCATATAAAAATCCCACTTTAATCGTAACAGTTTCAGCACATATACTATCTCTTCACAAACATTCAGTTTTACTTGCATTATTTTGTTCAAAAACATCTTTCTTTCTGGTAAACACACAATTGGAGCCTAAGCTACAATTTTGCCTTTCTCATGTTGTATGGTATATGTCAACCCGTAACATGTTTTTAATAGGGATGTACGAAAGTCCCTTACCTTGCCTGAAATTTGATTTGCAGTGGGGGGGAGGCGCTCCATCCCTCCCCCCGAAATTCTGGCCGGGGGGGAGGCGCTCCATCCCTCCACCCGAAATTCTGGCCAGGGGGGGAGGTGCCTCGTCCCTCCCCCCGAAATTCTGGCCGGGGGGAGGCGCCCCGTCCCTCCTGCCACGAATCCTGGCTGGCCGGGAACGCAAATGGCGGCGGCTGTAGCCGCTGCCATTTGTGTCCCTGCAATCAGCCGTGATAGGCTACGTAAATGTTTACATAGCCTATCACGGCTGAGTAAAGAAAAACAAAAAAAACCCACGCGTACGCAAATGGCGGCGCCATGGGCGCCGCCATTTGCGTTCCTTATTTTAGCACGTGTAGTCTACGTAAACATTTACGTAGACTACGGCGAAAATAAGGGGAACGCAAATAGCGTAGCGTCTACGCTATTTGCGTTCCCCTTATTTTCGCCATAGTCTATGTAAATGTTTATGTAGACTACACGTGCCAAAATAAGGAATGCAAATGGTTGCGTACGCGCGGGGGGGTTGTTGTTTTTTTTTTTACTCAGCCGTGATAGGCTACGTAAACATTTACGTAGCCTATCATGGTATTTTTTTAAAATCTAGCTGTGATAGGCTACGTAAATCTTTACGTAGCCTATCACATTTTTTTCGTTGTTTTTTTTTTTTTACTGGAAATGGCAGCGGTGGCAGCCGGTCAGAAGACCGGCCGCCGCAGCCGCCGCCGCCGAACCACCGCCAAACCGCCGCCGGAGCCGCCGCCACCAGGGACATTCGCACAAGGTAAGTCCCATCCCGGGGGTGGGGGGGCAGACCGTTTCGCCACCGATTTCAGGGGGCCAAATGCACTGGCATTCGGCCTCCCCGAGATTTATGGCGAAATTCTCTGACATCCCTATTTTACAATAGCACACAATTCAGCACACGCTCTTGGCGAAACCTGTGCTTGGGCTTGTTTCTTCCTTTAAGCCTGACAAGACTGAAACAACAAGAGATTGTCTTCATCTCTAAAATTCTAACGGACCTAATTTTTCTCTATTAAGTTCATTTGTTTTATTTGAGATAGATAGGGGTGGCTTTCTCTTAAGGAGATCAGCATTTTTCCATTTTCCCAGGGGCTTCTGGGAAGGAGGAACATTTTGGCTCCACTCCTTCAGTAAGAGCTATCAAATGAGTGGATGGCAACGAAACCCACAAGTTATTAGGATCACATTTGATTTCAGCTCAAAATTTACTTAATAAATCTTTTCCTAATAAATTTACATGACTATGATCCATTAGTATAAAAGCATGGTCTGTTTTAAAGGGCCCTACAGACACCATGACTTCTTTCCTAAGGGGTTGATAATTTGGGATCCCATCAATTTCATTTCATCTTGGCGTCTGAGACAGACTTCAGGTTAGAGTCCTTGGAGTCAGAGAAAATTAGATTCTGGCCAGAATCAGGTTTCCGGGTTGGAGTCCCAGAAGCCAGATTTTCAGGTTACAGTCCTGGAAATCAGAACTTGGGTTGGAGTCCCAGAATTCAAAAGGAAATCGGTTGTGAGTTAGAGTCTCAGAACCAAAATGGGAAACACGTGTTCTGCCTCGTTGGGCAGTCCTTTAGATGTGATCATAGAATCATAGAATAGTAGGGTTGGAAGGGGCCTACAAGGCCATCGAGTCCAACCCCCTGCTCAGTGCAGGAATCCAAGTCAG
This sequence comes from Heloderma suspectum, assembly GCF_057233095.1. Classification (NCBI taxonomy): domain Eukaryota; kingdom Metazoa; phylum Chordata; class Lepidosauria; order Squamata; family Helodermatidae; genus Heloderma; species Heloderma suspectum. The sequence continues at coordinate 346,026,412 of NC_139459.1, forward strand.
AGCATCCCTGACAGATGGCTGTCCAGCCTCGTCTTGAACGCCTCCAGTGTGGGAGAGCCCACCACCTCTGGATGATCGAGAAGAGATCTTTAAGAAGGATGCAGAGAAGCTGGAGAGGGTTCAGAGGAGGGCAACAAAGATGATCAGGGGACCGGAAACAGAGCCCTATGAGGAGAGACTGAAAGAACTGGGCATGTTTAGCCTTGAGAAGAGGAGACTGAGGGGAGATATGATAGCACTCTTTAAGTACTTGAAAGGTTGTCACAGAGAGCAAGGCCAGGATCTCTTCTGGCCCACCCAGACGGCAAAGGAGGCGCTGGGGGTAAGAAGAGCAGCCGGTGGCAGCATCTACCGCGTTAGCCTCTTTCTGGACCAAGTCCAGGCCGAGCAGAGGGAAGAGAAGGGCCGGGGGTGGCGGCATCAGATCTTCTGCCAAGCGCGCGCGCCTATGGGAAATGCCGCGAGGCCCTCAAGTGAAGGACGAGGTGCTTGAAGAGCACGGCTTTTCCCGTGAGCCTCAGGGGTGTGGGGTCGCGTCACGTAGCGCCTGCGAGCGACAGCGCCATCCCGTGCCGGCCGAGAATGGGAGCTGCTCTCCGCACGAGCCGGGCTTTCTCTTCTCGCCCCACGTGCGGAGCCGGCTGCTGGCTGCATGCATGCAGCCCGAGCAGGGCTTCTTGCAGGCGGGGAGGTGCCTTTCCAGCGCCCAGCTGCCGGATCCGCTTTCTCCCTGGGCACCTCTGGAGAGTGGGTGGAATCCGGAGCCACTTCGGAAGTATGAAGTAGCAACGAAAATAATTTTGCCACTATGAAGTAGCAACGAAAATAATTTTATGGTTGGGGGTCACCACAACATGAGGAACTGTATTAAAGTGTCGCGGCATTAGGAAGGTTGAGAACCACTGCCTTAGGTGAACTCACTTAGGGCCGGCTGGGCGTTGATTCCGGGTGGAGGAGAAGAGAGACACGAGTTAGACGGGTCCTGCCGCGGTCGCCAATTGTTGTATCAGCGGAGCACGCTCACATGTTCATTGTCTAGCTGGACAATGGATCACACAGACACGGGTAATACTTCTGGATCAAGACAGCTGTTTATTGTGAGACTCACAGGCACTCTGTCAGCAAAGGGGCAGACAGCCCCGACTATTCAGTGGGGTAAACTTTTATACAGAGAAACACTTCTCATATAGGGCAGAAGAGAAACACGTCACAGGTAGGGCAAAACTCAGCACTATAGCATGTTCTACTAGACACATCCCCTGGATCCTTTGGAAACATACACACCTTGTTATCTGGAAAGAAGCTGCATGTTCCCCCTCTGGACAATGCTTATCAGCTCATAGCACAGACTGTGAGCTGCTACTCCTTAGGGAGGAACTTTCCCTCCCTAGTAATTCTCAGAACAAGCTAGGGATGTACGAAAGTCACTTACCTTTCTGCGGATTATGTTGATGGTGGGGGGAGACATTCCGTCCCGCCCCCTGGAATCCTCGACGGGGGGGGGAGGCGATCTGTTCCTCCCCCCGGAATCCTCCATGGCCGGCTGTGCTCCGCGGAGCAGCCAGCCAGGCCCAGCCAGTACAGAGCCGTCCGCAGCCGGATTTCTGGCCGCGGAGGGCTCTGGGAAAAACAAACAAACAAACCATGTACGCAAATGGCGGCGGCTATGGCCACCGCCATTTGCGTTCCTTATTTTTGGCTGTCTTAGTCTACGTAAATATTTACGTAGACTATGACGGCGAAAATAAAGGGGAATGCAAATAGCGTAGCGGACGCTATTTGCGTCCCTTTTTGATTCACCGTTTTAGCCTACGTAAATATTTACGTAGGCTAAAATGGCAAATCAAAAAGGGACGCAAATAGCGCCTGCTACGCTATTTGCGTTCCCCTTTATTTTTGCCATCATAGTCTACGTAGACTAAGATGGCCAAAAATAAGGAACGCAAATGGCAGCGGCCATAGCCACCGCCATTTGCGTACGCGGTTGTGTGTTTTTTTTAAACCCAGCCATGATAGGCTACGTAAATCTTTTAAAATCATTTAGATTTTAAAAGATTAAAAGATGACATGACGTAAATCATGTCATTTTTTTTGTTTTTTTAAACCCAGCCATGATAGGCTACATAAATCTTTATGTTTTTTTTTTTACGGGTTTTTTTTTTTTTTTTTTTTACAAGACTGCAATTGGCGGCGGCGGCAGCTGGTCGGAAGACCAGCAGCCGCCGCCGCCGCCGCAGTCGCTGCCACCCGGAAGATCCACCCCAGGTAAGTCTCATCCCGGGGGGGATCTGTGGGGGGCGGGGGGGCAGGCCATTCCGCCACGGAGTTTGGGGGGCCGAATGCACTGGCATTCAGCCTCACCGAGATCCATGGCGGAATTCTCTGCCATCCCTAGAACAAGCTGCTGACAGGCTGTAATCTGCTTCTCACAGACTGTGGAGCCAAGGCAGGATGACCTAGTGAACAACCATGGTGTAACTTTGGTTCATGCTAAACGCAAGCACAACCATCTGTTGGACACCCTACAGCAGTTTCCAACAGCACTCTTATAACTGCGTTGCAGTTATAACACATAACACATTAGGGGTGAGTTAAAGGATTTTTTCCACAATATGTAAGTTGCCACCCTATCCAGCCTCCTTGGTTGCACAGGGTGTTTTATTTATGCTGGACCATTTTCAAACTGGGTGCAAGAAATTAGCAACTATTACACCAGACTCTGGTGGTTTTGTTATTGATTTCAAAAGCAACTCCTGGAATTCCAAGGGGCATGCATGAGAAACATGCATCTCTCTAAACCACCCAGAGAGCTGGTATAGAAATGTAATAAATGAAAAACAATAATTTTGAAAATTACAGGGGATGTGATCAGTTCTGGACTCCGTGGCCCCATATGCAGGTGAGCAGGTGCAAAAATTCTCCAGTCACTCCTTGCTGAATGATTAAGCTTAATGATGCTTAAAGCCCTTAATTATGCTTAATGAGAAAAGGCCTTCAAAATCACTAGGGGCCTAAATATCAGGATGGATTAAGGGCCAGACTAAGCATGACAGCATTCATGCAAGTGGCAATCGTGTGAATCATATTTTGAGTGTAAATAGCAGGCTTAGGGTCCCCAATCTGGATCAGGAAGCTTGGTGGGAGGTTGGGGGTTTAACCCCTTGCCCCCAGTGAGGTCCCAGTCCAGATCAGGGGGTCCACACCGGCAATTTGCGCTGGAAGGAACAACATTCCCATTGGTGTAATTGGGATCATGACCACAGTGTGTATCGGGGGGGTTTAAACCCCCTCCCTCCCCAGGAGGGCCCTGACCTGGATTGGGCCCCTGCCATTTGCACTTTAAAAACTAGATCGCGCACACACAACCCAGCTAAAATGGCCTCCCCAGCTTGTGCTGTCCTGGCCCTGCTTGCGGGGCGCTTGGCCTGTGCCGCAGGCACCTACTTCCGTTCTCATTGGCGGCAACAGACCTTTCAAAGAGAGAGAGAGAAGGACCCTGGTGGCAGAGCTGTGCCGAGCCACCATTCTTCATCCCGGGGTGGGCGGGTGGGGGAGAGTAGGAGATACAGTAGGCAAGAAAAAATTATACAGGGTGGGGACAGAAATGGGGCAGATAGAGCCTGGGGATGGAAAGTCATCAGATGGGGCTTTGTGGGGAGGGCAAAAAAGAGCAGTTACACATATCAGGACATGTCTGTTTTTCCCGTGTGTGTGTTCGCCCCCTCTGTGTCTGTGTGTGTCCGTGTTTTGTTCCCCCGTTTTAGGTTTATATGTGTGCATCCTGAGAGAGAGAGAGAGAGAGAGAGAGAGAGAGAATGAATAAATAAATAAATAAATAAATAAATAGCTTTTTAATATTTCTACATGGGGGCTGGATCAGGTAAATTCATTTTTGTTTGGTGAGGGAAACATCAGGCTCTGATTGACTAGAGGTTCTGGCCAGTGGGGGAAACGGCAGTTAACTGACAGTTGGCAGTTTTAAAAGAACAGTTGGGGCGCAGGGTGGTGGTGGAAACTGTATTGCTAGACTTGATTGTGAGTGAATTTGGCTGGGGTGGAGGTTGCAGGAGCGTGGCCTGAAGTAAAGAGCCATTTAGAGGCTTGTGTCATCAGCAGAGTCTCTTGGGTCCGTGGAAACTGTCATTAAATAAAACCCCAAAGTACATATCAGTATACCCTTATGTATAAGGATCCTTAACGTATAAGGGTGTAAACCAGGCAAGTACCTGTTGATTAAAGGGAAATTTATGTATAAATTTCATAAATTTATGTATAAATTTCCCTTTAATAAACAGGCACTTGCCTGGTTTACACATAATGACAACCCAGAGTATGGGATGAGTATGGGTTGTCATTGAATCGTGGGTTGGCGTTACATGCAAACCCTGCACTACGGTTTGACTATGCACTGTTAACCACGAACAACCTAGGAAGAGAACTCATGGTTAGCTGTTGGGTTGTGGACTCTGGGTTGATCATGGTTAAAACAGTGCAGAATGTGCACATAACGATAGCCCACAATTCAAGGGCAACCCACAATTAAACGACAACCCATATTCAACCCATACTCTGGATTGTTGCTACAAGCAGATCAGGTCATAGCCTCAGTCCTTGGAGAGCCATTGACAGAAGGAATAGGCAGGACTGAGCTAGATGGTCTGCAGGCAGCTTCATATGTCAGGGACAAGTGCAATAAATGGATTTGGTCACGAGAGGGCGCCTTTGTTTAAAAGAAGAAATGGCTGCTTTGTTTTCTAGGGATGTCAGAGAATTCCGCGAGGGATCTCGGTGAGGCCGAATGCCAGTGCATTCGGCCCCCTGAAATCTGTCGCAGAACGAAGCCCCCGCCCCCCCAACCCATGAAAGGCGCGTGGGACGAAGTCCCTGCCGCCCCCACCCCACGAAAGGCGCGCGAAACGGAGCACTTACCTGCTCCCATTCGCACTGGTTTGTGAATGGCGGCCGTCCTGCAGCCGCCATTCGCATCCTCCTCTTCAAGCCGTGATAGGCTACATAAATACTTACGTAGCCTATCACGGCTAACGCAGGGACGCCATTTGCATCCCTGCGGAGGCCGTGATAGGCTACGTATTTACGTAGCCTATCACGGCGGGGGTGGGGGAACCCCAGCGTACACAAATGGCGGCGGCTACCGCCATTTGCGTACGCTGGGTTTTTTTTCCCCCTGCCGTGTTCGGCTGCATAAGTATTTACATAGCCTATTACGGCTCAATACAGGGACGCAAATGGCGGCTGCTACGACATCCGCCATTTGCGTCCCTGCAGGGCTGCCCAGCGGCCGGATGTCCGGCTGCGGGCGGCTGGAGCTGGCCGGTGGCTCCGCAGCTTGGACACGGAGTGGAGCCAGAAGGGCAGGATTCCGGGGGGAGGGATGGAGTGCCTCCCCCCCACCGCGGATGCCCCTCAGCAGAGCAAGGTAAGGGATTCATACATCCCTACTGTTTTCCTAGGGATGTACGAAACACTTACCTGGCTCCGCGCCGGGGCATCCACGGTGGGGGAGAGGTGCTCCGTCCCTCCCCCCAGAATCCTCCCTGGCCAGCTCCGCTCCGCAGCAGCTCCACCTACAGCCGGAGTTCTGGCCACAGCCGGGCTGCTGTAGCTGCAAATGGCGGCTGTCGTAGCAGCTGCCATTTGCACCCTTGCAGGCAGCCATGATAAGCTATGTAAGTATTTACGTAGCCTATCACGGCAAAGAGCAGGGACACAAATGGCGGCCACTATGCTTACGTAGCCTATACATACGTAAATACGTATGTAGCCTATCATGGTAAAGGAAGCCATGAAAATGGCAGAGTTCCAGCCACGGCCGGGCTGCTGCGGCTGCAAATGGTGGCCGTCGTAGCGGCCACCATTTGCATCCTTGCAGGCAGCCATGATAGGCTACATAAGTATTTACGTAGCCTATCACAGTAAAGAGCAGGGATGCAAATGGCGGCCGCTACGCCATTTGCGTGGCTGCCTTTACCGTGATAGGCTACATAAATACTTACGTAGCCTATCACAGCTGCCTGCAAGGATGCAAATGGCGGCTGCTACGACAGCCGCTATTTGCGGCCGCAGCAGCCTGGCAGCGGCCGGCCGGGAGACCAGCTGGAGCCGCCGCCGCATCCGCCCCAGGCAAGCTCCGGTGGGGTGGGGAGGCCATTCCGCCACGTATTCCGGGGGTCCGGATTCTTTAGAATCTCACTGGAGTGCATGGCGGAATTCTCTGACATCCCTACTGTTTCCTCTGTACTGAGAACTGAGAGACGGCAATACAGGTGTTCCTGTCAGCTTTCTGGCTCTTGTCGATTAGCACAAATTTTTTTTTAGGGCTGTGCACCGCTTCAATCCAAATTCCGAACTGGATCAGGGTGATTCGGACTGCTTCGGTCCAAATCTGAAGCAGGTCCAGAGTGGTCCGAGGCGGTCCAAAGCAGATTGGAGTGATCCCGAGTGCTTTGGATCGCTTCAGATCACTTCGGATCCTTCTGAAGCCCAGAGAGCATGTCTGAGCAAATGTAACAACTTGCGAGAGAAGGGAGGGGGAGAGGAGGAGCTGGTGGGGGGAACTGAGCCTTGGAAGGTGACATCTCCAGGCGCTAGTTGGGCTGAACTTTTAAACCAGAAGTTTGTTTCCTTGCTTTGTACTGCTTGTTCTTTGGCTCCCCTCTTCTCAATTACTGTTCCTTCCCATTTCTCAACTCTATATTCTTATAAAAACCCAAAGAATAGAATACCCACCATCCCAAAAACGCTTTTCTCTTCGGTTAGGCGTTAGTGTTATTTCCCTTCCCCACACCCCTTAGCTTGCAGGCAGTTTTTTCTTTCTGTATCTGCTTCTCTTTTGGTTGTGTGTGTGCTGTGTGAGTGCATCATACACATTATTATGCACAAGAAAACAGTGTGTGGCCAAAGCAGTACACTAATACACGGTCCAATATATACTGTGAGGCAAAGCACTACTCAACACACATCATATCAAGCATCGTCACTTCTGCTGATTTTCCAAGACACTTTGCCTGTTGCTTGTTTTCCCTTGTGTGCATCCAATGACAACAAGAAGAATATGATCAGGCTAAGCTAGATGCATTTTGAAAAACATGTTTTCTTCATCTTACCCTTCCTTGGGAAAAGGGCTGCCAAAATGATCAGAGGGCTGGCACAACTCCTCTGTAAAAGGCTTCAATTTGGGGGCTATTTAATGTAGAGCAAAGGCAAATAAAGGGCGAGGTTAATAAAATTATATGGAGTAGAGAAAGTGCAGCAGTGCAATTAATAAATAAGTCTCACTGAGTTCAGGCAGTGTGACTTGTCCAGGTAATATGTATTGCAATTTGCAGCCAAAGAGATGTTTAATTTTCTTTCTTCCCTTAATGAGATACTTGGGTCAGTGGCGGATTCAGGGCAGACTTTTGCGCTTCAAAAAAACCTACACCGGAGATTAGGGAGAAGGACCTCCTAATAGTCACCTTAAACACCTTCTGATTAGGATCTCTAATCCCCTGTATGGCTGACAGGTTTTTTTTATCTCTTGTTTTATTTTCAGAGAAAATGAAAACTTATGCATGGCTAGCATGAAAACAGCTGGACCAAACTGTCTGAGATTTGGCAGTCAATGGGAAAATGTAACATCCAAATAACTCAGATGTCCGAACCTTGCTTAGGGTCCAGAGTCCAAAGTGGGTTGGGTTGGGTCCAAATTGGTCCGAAGTGGCTTGAGGCCAATTTGGAAGCTCCAAATCGGCCTCGGAAGCAGGTTGTGGGGTCCGTACACAGCCCTGTTTTTTTAAAAAAAAAAACCTGTCTGCTCCAAGCATCAAGTATTAATAAGTCTATAGCAAATTCCCAACGTCAAATGGGAATGTTTTGATTGGCAGTTGGTGTAGGCCCCTCCCCCTCCTAGTCACTCCTCCTCCAGCCACCCTCCTGCCTCCTTAATCCTCACCCCGATCTCTAATACCAGTTTCCTTATATTATTTCTGGGTTTTATATGTCTGAAATCATGCTATTGGTATGAAATGTAATTTCGTATGAATTTTCTAACCTTCCTAATTTGAGGGGAAGTTGTCTGATGCAGTGGAAGTGAGTGGCTCCAATTTCTGTGGGGCTGTGCATCCATTCTGGGTTTCAGTCAGAACCAGCCAGAACTGTAACGGAGCTATCCAAAGTGCTGAACCCTGGAATTTGCTGACCAGACTGTTTGTTTGTAATTATGGTGTTCTATTAGTTTTAATTGGTGTTAATGTTTTTATTAATGTTTTATGTAAATGTTTTAGCAATTATTATGTATTTGAATTGTATTTGAATGTATGTCATAATGTATTTTAATGTATTTTATCTTCTTATGAACTTAGAGATATTTTTAGATATAGTCAGCAGTATATCAATAAATAAACAAACAAACAAACAAATAAAGGGCACTACCAGCTTTGTTTCATTGTCATAGTTTTGTTCCTTTTGATTGTATGGCTTTATGTTCATATTTATTTATTTATTTATTCATTTCATTTCTATATCACCCAATAGCCAAAGCTTTCTGGGCGGTTCACAACAAATATTTAAATTATTGTTATGTTTGTTTATTGTGAGCCACACTGAGAACTTTACATTATGGGACATCATACAAATGACATAAACAAATACTCCCAAGTCTAAGAGCGCCAGCCCACCAGCCCAAATCAGCCAATTCATTTCATTTTGCAATTGCTGAAGCTCTCTGTGTAAACGCAATTGAACGCTTAACATCCCAATCCAGCAAATAAGCCAAAGGTTCCCATTCATAATAGTGCCATGATGCTAGATAGCCTGAGCAATCAGGAGTGCCTAGAGATGGAGCTGCCCCAGTGAAAACGGATGAAATCAGCACTGTTGTAGAGGTCTGCACAATTTTGAAATGATCCACAAATACAGGGCAGAACGGAAACACTCATTTCTGGAAGGAAGCAAGTTGGCGGAGCTCACATAAACAAGCCCTGCCAACCTGCCCCCTTCCAGGAACGAGCAATTCTGCTTGTTCGGGGGCTTCCTCTAGGAAGTGCTAGATTTCCCGTGTGCAAGCCGTGAGTCCCCTTGCGCAATGGAATGGGTGGGACCCACCACTCGCAGAAGGGAATCGGCCTAGTGGAAGGGCATCTGCAGGGGTGTACGTGCCCCGTTGGATTCTGCCCGCGGTGATCAGCTGGGGGTGGGGGGAGAGTTTTTGACTGAAATTTCAGTTCATCAATACATTCGACTTCTGAATAACAGAACCCACTAACCCTGTGCTTCAAATGGCTACTAGGCTTGAGGGCTCTGTGCTACCTGCAGTACCTGAGGCAATATGCCTCTGTACACCAGTTGCTGGGGAGCATGGGCGGGAGGAAGCTGTTGCGCTCATGTCCTGCTTGTGGGTTTCCCATGGGTAGCTGCTTGGCCACTGTGTGAACAGAATGCTGGACTAGATGGACCCTTGGTCTGACCCAGCAGGGCTCTTCCTATGTTCTTATAAGAAAGTTTGAAGTGTGGAAGCAATGTTTGATTTTGTAGCCAATCAGGAAATTCTCACAACTCAATTTAGGGCACAATCCTATTGAGATCTGAAGTCAGAGGTGACCACCTATCCAATGCAGGGTGGCTGAAGCACGGAGGAGAGGATTCCTTCCATGGTCCAGCTGCCCTGCAGTTTGCCTTAGATGCCAGATTTCGAGTACCTAAGCACGGTTTCAGGGAGGGGGTGGGAACAGGGCCGGAGACCGCATAGGAAGCTGTCTAAATCGGCTTCCGTGATCTCCTCCCCTCCCTGCCCCCGGGAACCCCCCCTTTTTGCCCTGTCCATGCTCCATGTTAAGAGCACAGACAGGCACAGAGGGGCAGCCGCTGCAGTTCTCTCTGCCCCGGCTACACGGGGGAGGGGGCGGGGAGCACTGTTTCCCGGCTACGACCTCATAGCGCTGTCTCTGAGCTCAGAGCTGGGAAAGTGAAAAATCCTATCTCCCTCAGATGCTGTCTAAGGGATGTAGGATTGCTCTCTCCATTTTCCATTTCTAGTGTTACTGCTGTCTTTCTGCCCTTCTCTCGCTGAAGTATCACATTTTTAAAATATAGCAGATAGACTACAGTGTAAATTAGGGTTTGAATATAGTTGTTAGGATAACAAGGGAAAAGGGACTACAAACTTAAGATTGCAATGAAATGAGTAGTTTATTGATATGCAGTGCTCAATACAGCAACAAGAGAGAATTAATATATATATTAATATAGGCCCAAATGGCTACACAAGAATATAAGGGAAAATCCATCCAAGCAGGTCAGTGTAATCAACAAGGCAATGCAATGTAATTAAGATGGTGCATTTTGAATAAAAGGAAAATTAAGAATAACGACAATTGGGTAAAAGAACAGCAATTTGAATAGGAAAAAATGGCAAAGCCACTGCTAATAAAGCAATTGTATTATACATTTTAAGCCTTACATTGCATCCTCTTAATACTTCCTCCAGCTCATCTAGTTCAAAGCATTCTAAGTTTCTTAGCTGTTCTAGCTGCACATTGTTTTAGCGTTAAGTTTCCAGACAACTTGATAGCTAACAATCCAGTATGCTAGGGCAGCAGGTTCAGGATTCCTCCATTTTCAAGCAAGAATGGGAAAAGAAGAGAAAACAAGAGGAAGTCCAATGAGACTGAGTGGCTGTTTGCGCATAATGACAGTACATGTGTTAAACAACCCATGGGCTGTCAGGGATGAGTGTGATGTCTGAACCTGGACCACAGGGTTGTTCAGGGGCTAAACAACCCAGCAGTTAGCCCAACAACAAACCATGGATTAACCACTGGTTGTTTAGCTCCTAACCAACCCAGCTGTCTGGGTTCAGACATCATGGTCAGCAAACTACAAAGGAGCCAATCATGGGTTGCTGAGTAAAAGTAGAAGCGGCGGGCACATGGGAGGCAGCACACCCACTCATCCCTGTTTGTGCACGACAACCCATGGGTTGTCATTATGTGCAAACCAGGTCTGAGTCTCTCTACCATGAAAAAGAGGGAAAAGGGAAAAAGCTACTAAGGAGAGTGAGTGGATCCCTCCTAATAGTGATCAGAAATGGGACCAGACGTTTACATCATTTTGAAGCTGAGCCCATAGGTAGACGTGAGAACCTCTCTGCCCTTCCCGGATGGCCAGAAATTAACCAGAATCAAGTGTAATTGATGATTATCATGCAAGTCACGTCAACACAATTCATATCAGCATCCTCTCAAAGCAAAATGAAGTATGTTGTGGTTATGCCATCTATAGTGCCACCTGACAATGTTCTTCTCGGCCACTTATTGGGTGCAATTTTTTTTTCTCGTTCTTCTGGGTGCCAAGGTCTTGTCACTTCACCTCAGCAACAGTTACAAGCACCCTGCACAGAGCTGGATATTTCCACTGCTGTCATCCATTTTAGTGCCTCACAGCTGCTCTGGAGTGTGCTGAAATTTTCCCAGGTGCACTCAGGAAAGACCAACAGGTGTTTCAGATAAGAAAGTTGGGAAAGGGAAGAATAACTGTTTACTAGACAATTGGGCACATTCGGCTTATGACACAGATAAGTGAATATAAAATGTTGTGGGAAGTAAACAAAACTGAAAAACACTTGAAATAGTGATAGTAATTTGAAATAGTGAAACAATAAATCTGTGGAAGAGCAGCAGATGTTATCCTGTTTGGGACACTTACAGAAATGTGTAGCTCAGCGAGGCTGACAAGTAATGAAGTAAATATATCACCCAAAATTATAACTGAGAACTTTGGGAAAAATAGTAACTTATTGTTACGAGCTGAACCACATAAGCAGTGCCAATAAGGAATCATATAAATAGGAGGAGGAAAATATAGGGACTCAAGAACCAAACGTCGGTTCTCACAGGAGACAACACCTGTCCTCAGGAAGACAACAATCCTCACTGACGGCTCTACATGCTGTTTTGCTACAAGCTCAGAAACGCCAATTGGGTAAGATATTTTATTACTTTAGAGGCAATGTTTAGTTTAAGAACTAAACTTAAATTATTTTTAGGGCACAGTCCTATTGGATCCACCCTTGACACTCATAAGCCTCTGAACTCTGAACTATCCAACCTACACGAGGAGGCGTGCTGTGCCTCCCCCTCTGCAATTTAGCTAGGTGGTCATTTTCGCTGATCTAGCTGAGGTGTTGGGGAGGGGGAGGAGAGGAGGCTGGGGGTGGCTGGGATGGCTCATATTCCTGCTTCCCCAGTCCCCTCCCCACCCACCAGCATAGGCCCCTTCCCTTCTCCCTAAGGCCACTTTTGCGACCTCATAGAGGCAACCAACGCAGTTCCCTCTGCACCAGCAGCAGGGGGGGCGGAGCTCAAGCTCCTGAGTCCGAGGTCAGCGAGTTGTCTCCAGTCTTGGATCCAGGAATCTGAAAAAATCCTATGCCCGCCCCCACCCCTTCAGACACTGTCTAGGGGTCATAGGATTGCTCTCTTAAAATCTGTTTTGGTTATAACAATGATTTGTTTTTGTATTTGTTCAATGCTCTTATATCAAATGGGAATCACATGGAGACTGCTTAAGATGTTAAAGTACAAGATGAAAAGACACACCTGATCTCGGAATCCTCCATCTAAAAACTCTGTGTATTAGTACCAGGAATTTTGTAAATTTACAATTTCCTTGGTGACACTTTGTACTTGGAATATGGCATGGGATATGTTACCTGCTGATCCATGACCAGCTAAATCCCATATCATAATATCCCTATACAAGGACAAATCTGCCACAGAAGTAAGTCCCACTGAGTTTAATGCAGCTTACTCCCAAGTAAGTAGGTATAAGATTGCAGCCTTAAACTTTTTATTTCTCTCTCTGCCTCTCTCTCGCCATAAATGGGGTCATGAAATTTCAACCCACACCTACTAACTTTCTCATATGTTCTGTTTTCTGGAGAATAGAAATCAATCTGACATGGGAGAAACATTGCAAAGGTCACAAGGACAGGGCAGATTCTTGATTGTTTGGAAGGTTGTTTTGGCTAAACTAGGCAATCTATATTTTTCAGCAAAAGAAGAACAAAATAAAGGAGCACATTCTTAACTTGCTTCCTGTGATTTATGTGCAGTACCTGAAGCCACTGCTGTGACTTTAATAGAATTGGTCTTCCTCGTTTTGAGTCGTTTTCTTGGCATCTTGGAAGCCCTGCTTTGTAGCATCTTCTATAGCTGCCTTAGTTTCCTTACTCACTGGTGGCAATGCTGCCTTCAGCGTCTCCTCAAGGCTATTTGCTCTGGCTTCTATACTCTTCTCAAAATCATCCTTATGTGTAATCACCAATTTATAAATGGCTTTCTGAGCTTCATCACAGCCATCTATCAACTTATCCCTCTCAGATCTAAAATTAGGATCAGACGGCTCCATGGTGATAAGTTTTCCTAAGCTGCTAACACGATCCATCAAGAACTTTTCAGACACTTCAGTGTATGTCTCAGCAATCATGTTCACCAGGTACGCTACAGTGGAAGTGGTGAATGCCTGGTTGTAAATCAAATCAGCCATTAATGATTTGGCAGGATAATTTGGGATTGCCTGGATGCCTTCAGCAGAAGTGATAAGCTGCTTAATATTTTGATTGAGGCTGGTGTCAATCAGATTGGAAATCATATGGAAGAAGCGGACCATCTTTTCCCACTGTTCCTTCACATGCCCCAGGGCCTTCAGACCTTTTATCAACATCCTTTGGGCTGACTCAAAATCAATTTCTGTTACCTCAAATTTTTTCATGTCAGCAAAAATTTGTGCCAGCTCATCATTTTGCCTCTTGAAGTCCTCAAAGCTCTTCTGATAGGCTTCCTGGGTGGTCTTCAGAGCCTCCCGGCTCTGCTGTGCTTTTAAGAAGGAATTTTCTATAGCGGACCTCATTCCACTGCCTTGCTCTCCTTGTTCCTTCTGACATTTAGCCATATTTGGTGGTGTGACATGAAATGCTGGGGAATTCATGAAGCCCTTACTGTAGGAGTCAAAGACCATGGCCTCCTGGTAAAGCTTTAAAATCTCACCTACAGTGCTTTTCTCCTCCTCCTCGTCTTCCTCCTCCTGTTTTTCTTTGGACAGGGCTATTTTTTCTAGTTTTTCACAGATGGCAATGCCCTTGTCACAGACAGCCTGGGCTTTCATTTGCGCTTCACATGGCTCATTGCTATTTATTTGATCCTTAAGGGACTTCAGCATGCTTCCTACCCAGTTGGTGTTAACTTTCCCAGTGTTATGATCATGTATTTGGTCCATTCTGAGACCTCCTTGGCTATCAGTCAAATCTTTCATCTGTGATGCATAAATCAGAAGCTGACCTGACATTGCACATATATTAATCTGTGAGATGTTAAATGGGTTGCTTGGCTGGTCTTTTCCTTGAGGTTGCTGTGGGTTAGGTGGCATGCCATATCTCCCCGCATACATGTTACCAGCTGCTGCTCCAACATTCAAGATTGTCGTTGCCAAATTTTCTACAATGGACATCCCCACAGCATCCCATCCTGTAGGAATGGAATCCATGGCTTGTTTGTACTGGCTGAAAACTTCATTGACCTGCTGTTCCATCATCTTCTGATGCTTCTCTGCCATTTGCTTAGCCTCTTGAGCAGCCTTCTCCTTGATCTTTGCTTGCTCAAGTGCCAGTTCAGCATCTTTCAACAGTTGCCCGTACTGTCGTTTGGCATTCATACAGGCCTCTAGTAGTTCCTGGACCAGACAGATCAGAGCAGTGAATTTGTCCTTCACTTTTGAAGCAAACGTTGTGCAGTTCTCTGCTACATCGTGTAGGTTCTTTAACTGGGCTGGCAGCATGACTTCTACTATTTCAATATCTTGGAAAAGAATCTTAACGATGGCCTTGGCCAACCCTGGCACAGAGCGTGAGAGGAGACGGATCTTATCCATGTTAATCTGTGCCTCACAGAAAGCATCCCAGCCTTGGTTGCTCACTTGGGCTAGACAAGCCTTGAAGGAATCTGGGTACCTGATGTATTTGAAGCCATCCTTTGGGGGGCTTTTGTTGATGGAGAAGTCATCCTGTGCTGCAGAGATCAAGATCAGTTCCCCCAGTATGCTGATGGAGAGCGGGGCTGGCTTCAGATACTCTTCCCAATTGGCATAAGGCTTCATCAGTATTGCCATATCCTGTCTCACATCCTTCGCTCTACTGACACTTTGCACAGCCTGGGTCACCTCCTGGGAGTTTCTCTTATCGGATGCCATCTTCTGACTCTGGGAATAATGACAAGAATAGCCAGATGATACGATAAAAAGACATAGAAATAATATTTTATTAGGGTCACAACATAATAGCATGAGATTTGGTGCCTTGAGTATGGCGACTGTCGCAAGGGGCAGGGGATTTTTTGATAAATGTCCAGTGCAGTATGGATTACCATTTTGGGGCCCACCAACCATCCTAATCAATACACCCAAGTTACGGTAAATATTGCAAAACCCAGTACCAGACCCAAACCCCTGGGAGGAGCCAGGCTTCAAGGTATCCTGAGGAATGCAGGCCATATCATTCTTTTGCAAGCCTGGCCAGAGAGTGTGTGAGCTGTAGTATTTAAGGAATGAATACAGTTGGCTGTATATTGATAACGGCAACTGGAAGTGAAGTGAAGAAATTGAAAGGTCTATACATTCTAGATGTCAAGAAGAAGTCTGAACCAACATGGAGTTCTTCAGGAGTGCCAACAAGCATGTGAATAGGGGCGATTCAGTAGACACTGTATACTTGGACTTCCAAAAAGCGTTTGACAAAGTCTCTCACCAAAGATTCCTGAATAAACATAGGAGTCATCAGATAAGAAGCAGGTCCTCTTATGGCTTGGTAAATAGTAAAAGAACAAGAAACAGACAGCTGGAATAAACTGGTAGTTTTTGCAATGGGGGAAGTGTGATCTCCTTGTTCCTAAAAGGTCTGGAGTTAAGGGTGACCAGGGTGACCTGTGAGGTGGCCAAGGTTGCAGATGACACAAAATTACTGAGGGTAGTAAAAGCAAAAAATGTATTGTGAAAGAGCTCCAAAATGATGCATTTAAACTGGGAAAATCAGCAATAAAATGGCAAGTGGAATTCAGAGCTTTGTGATTTATTGCATGCTCATGATTGGCCACTCACGTAAGTTTGTGGGTCCTTTAGACAACAACATCAGTCTCCAGGAAAGATGCCTCGTGTGCTTTTACTCATTTATTGTGCTTTGAAAAGGCACAGAGATAATCCAATATATTGGCAGCGCCAACTAGTGGCTGCATAATAAAACATATAGACAACACGCCTCCCCCATCTGCCTCCGGCCTTCTCAAGATTCCTCCATGCTGTGCCATGTCCTGCGTGGGGCGATGTCAGGCACGCCATCCCGTCCTTCATGCCGTGCAGGGGGTCCCCCCCTCCCGGCAGCAGGGAGACCCCTCCCGATCCCCTGCCCCGAAAAAGCTCATGTCCACCCTGTTAGAAAAAAGGAGACTCCATAACCATTGGCGTCTCAAGTTACGTAAGAGCCCGAGTGGCGGGAAAATATAGGCGGAGCAAAAAGGGAATCATACTGACGCGCTCATGACTAACAGCTTGGTAAGCTGATAGTGACTGTTTATTGGATATTAACTTAGTGAGCCGATGTACTAACTGTTTCATTGGTTACTGGTAAGAACAATAGAAGCGATATGATATAAAGGGCTTTTGCACACGTGTCTCAGGGTCCAGACTGCTCTGCACCTGTTTTGCAAAACGTTCAATAAAATAGTGTTGGATCCACTGCTGCCTGCCTGGCATTCTTTTCTTCTAAACCGAAAGCAAGGACTTTTTATCTAACAACCCCATGTGAAGGAGCTGTTGTTAAACCCGCAAAGAATCTGGAACCAGAAGCCCTGGTAACGATGCAGTATTTTAGCCAGATGTGGTGAATTTCTCAGTGTAACTATATTGTGATGATGTGCTACTGAGTGTGCTCTTCTAGACACATTTACAAACATTGTGGCCATCTAAATGGAAATGCTTTGCAGCCTGATTCTGTTTTATACCAAGTTTTCAGGAAATTGGATTTGCTCCTTCCACAGTACACGCAGCCGACCCACAAAAAGAACCGCTTTGGCATGGCAGACCGGTGGAGCCTCGCAGCATCAACCAGCCTTCCCCAACCCCCCACAGGCTTCCCCCATTCCTCTCTCAGCCCCACTCCTAAGTGCAGGGAAAGTCAATGCCCAGATCAGGGAGGCGTGTGTGTGTGTGCACCTTCCTTGCTCCAGCGGCCCCAAGCAGCGAGCTCAGCAGGAGCAGACATTGCAGTGGAGGCCCCCTCTGTCCCTCTGTGTAACCCCATCCAGCACAAGCTGAACCCCTATTCCCTGATCTACCTTTCGACAGACCAGGAGCACCTCTGTCTTGTCTGGATTATGGTTCCATTTCTTTGCCCTCAGCCAGTCCGTTACTGCTGACAGACACTGGTTTAGCACCAGAGCAGCTTCCTTGGAAATAGATGGAAAGGAAAAGGAGAGTTGGGTATCATCAGCGTACTGGTGACACCGAACCCCAAAACTCCGGACAACCTCTCCCAGTGGTTGCATGTATATGGTAAATAGCATGGGGGACAAAACAGAGCCCTGAGGAACTCCACAGGCCAATGGCCAGGGAGTCGAACAGGAGTCCCCCAGCACCACCTTCTGGGTCCGCCCCTCCAAGAAGGAATGGAGCCACTGTAAAACAGTGCCTCCAAGTCCCATCCCAGCGAGGCAGTCCAGAAGGATACCATGGTCAATGGTATCGAAAGCCGCTGAGAGGTGCAGCAGAACCAACAGGGACACACTCCCCCTGTCTAGTTCCCAGCGTAGGTCATCCACGAAGGCGACCAGAGCTGTTTCTGTCCCATACCTGGGTCTGAAGCCAGGTTGAAATGGATCTAGATAATCTGTCTCATCCAGGAATCCCTGGAGTTGGGAGGCCACCACGCGCTCCAATATCTTGCCCAGAAAGGGAATATTGGAGACTGACCAATAATTATCCAACATGGTGGGGTTCAGGGAGGGCTTTTTTTAACAAAGGTCTCACCACCGCCTCCTTCAGGCAGGCTGCAACTCTGCCTTGCCTAAGGGAGGCATTAACCACTCCCCTTACCCACTCGGCCAGCCCACCTCTGGCTGCTTTTATGAGCCAGGAAAGGCAAGGATCTAGAACACACAAGGTGGCTCTCACCTCTCCCAGGATCCTGTCCACACCCTCAGGCTGTACAAATTGAGAAGTATCTAACAGCCCTGGACAAGCAGGCGCCAAAGTTACATCCACTGGGTCTGTATCAACTATAGCGTCCAAGTCAGCGCGGATCCGAGCAATTTTGTCTGCAAAGTGCTGAGCAAATTGTTCCCAGCGGGCTGTCGAGAGGTTTAAATTATCCTCTTGTAGGGTAGTGTGCAAAAGACCCCTGACCACTCAAAACAGCTCTGCTGGACAGCTCTTTACAGACACAATAGTGGCAGGAAAAAAACTGCTGCCTATATTGCCACAGAGCAGGCCTTCAAATAGGCTGTAGCCCGTGTTCGATTGGATTCACTCTGAGTTGTCTGCCAACATGGCTCTAGTCTTCTTCTCACTCGTTTCATCGCTGCCAGCTCCTTAGAAAACCAGGACGCTGGTGCGGCTCCACTTCGTGAGAGAGGACGCTCAGGAGCGATTGTGTCCACGGCCCTTCTCCATTCCTGAGATCGGCCAGAGCTTCGGCAGAATCGCCTGCCGAGGCAACCGGAGAACCCCCAAGAGCCGTCAGGAAACCATTCGGATCCATCAGCCTCCTGGGGCGGATCATCTTAATCGGCCCTCCACCCCTGCAGAGGTTCTGAGTGCCAGCAAGTCTAAACCCCACCAGGCAGTGATCTGGCCATGACTACGGAACTATCAAGAGTTCCTCCACTCTCAGATCACTATCCCTGCACTGAGCAGGGGGTTGGACTTGATGGTCTTGTAGGCCCCTTCCAACCCTTTGATTCCAAGACTATGTTCATGACTCCATCCAGCACAGAAAACGAGGTCCAGAGTGTGCCCAGCAGCATGGGTGGGGCCAGATACCTGGTTGTCATGGTGGACATGAAGTCCTGAGCTGCTCCCAATAGGGTGGCCTCAGCTGGATGTTGAAATCCCCCAGCACAGCAAGACAAGGGGTCTCCAACACCAGCCCCTAGACTACCCCACCTAGCTCAGGAAGGGAGACTGTTGAGCAGCAGGGTGGACGGTACACCCACAGAATCCCTATTCTGTCCCAGGCACCCACCTTCAAATACACACACTCAAACCCAGCAGACTGTGGGATAGGGCACCTGGTCAGGGGGATCGAATCCCGATAGACCACTGCCACTCCACCTCCCCGCCCCCCAGGTCTTGCCTGCTGCTGGGCAGAGAACCCTGGAGGGCAGAGATGAGAGAGATTGACCCCCCCAGCTTCATCCAGCCAGGTCTCTGTAATACAGGCCAGGTCAGTGTGCTCATCCAGGATCAAGTCCTGGATAGCAGTTGTTTTACCATTCACTGACCTGGCATTCAGCAGCAACAGCAATTCCAACCCAAGGGGTCTGTTGCCAGGTTATTTGAGTTGAGGGACAATTTGGAGACAGGCGGCACCCTATTGTTGCACACTCTGCCTTTAGAGTGTGACTGTCTCCCCCGTCCTTGTCTCCCTCTGCCCTGTAGAACCGTAATGGCCGTTCCCTGGCCCCCAGCACCTGCCCCCTTCTTTAAAAAACACATGTCTAGTGCAGGCAGTCCTGCAGGCCACACTAAGGCAAGCAGTCCCCCTCCCTCTGTTCAAGCAAGGGGACAGGCCCTCGCCTGCCTGCTCCCCGAAGAGGCTCCCCCAAAGGGGCGACAGCCGCCAGCAGCAGTCCCACCTCCACCAGGGCCTGGGTTTTATGCCCCAGCTCCCACAGGTGTTACAGCTGGGAGCAGGGTGAACAGAAGAACAGAAGTCATCACAACAGAACCAGCATCATCCCAAAGCGCAGGTTCATTGGGGGAAAAACAAAGCACCCTTTCAACTCATCGACCCTGCAGTGATGCTTCACCCCTCCGGATAGGCGCAGATCCAGAACAACAGCCTTTCCCTCCCCTCTTGTCCCGTGTGAGGAAGTGCAGTGCAGATGGATGAGGATTCCTTCTGAGTAGATGCGTTTAGTCCCGCAACTGCAAATGAGTGAGGCGGGAGAAGGAGAAGCAAAGGGGCATCCCTCAGTGGTGACGCACGCCCGAGGCGCACCCCTGGGCACACCCACCATACGGCGCCAAGCTTGTTTGGGGGAATCAGGGCACACCTCTGCACGAACTGCCCTGAAGCTGCCGCAAGGAGAAAATCCGGAGCAAAACGCGTTTACGAAAATGCGGATTTCCAGGCAGGAAACCACGCCGCTGCTGCAACGTGGCGGCTGCATCATGTGTCCCTGGCGAGGCTGAGATGCAGCACCTCTGCAGTAAATCGCTCCTGTGGATGGACCCCCATGAGACACATGTACACGTGAAAACAAGATATGCATTTGTTGGGGGACCTTTTAACCTTGGCAGTAGGGCAACCAGCAAAGGGGGCCAATGACTCTGGAGAGAAGCAGCGTGCTTTGCCCAGGCTAGGCTTGGCTTGATTGCAACAGGAGAGACCTCCGCTGGAGCACTACATGCTGCTTCTTTTAAAATCAGTGGGGGGACGACGATAAAACAGGCTTACATAGTGGCAAGCAGAAAGGACTCTGCACATGCTCAGAGAGATGTTGTGCCTGAACAAAGTCTTTGATTTTTCACACAAAAAAGGAAAGAGGAAAGAGAAGTCCCACAACAGGAACAGATGAAGCTGCCTTATAGAATAAAACTTTATTACGGTCAAAGACCAGCTCAAAAAAGGAACTACATTAAAATTATTTGCCATATATCCCCAATCAAATTAATAGACACTTCAACACAGTGTAGTACTAATGTAATGCATATCAGCCATATTGGGTGAATGGCATTACTCTCCAGACTTTGTCTTTCATCCAACTAGGTAAGTCCGAGCTCCCTCAGCATCCTTCTTTGAACACCTATCGTGGCTGCAAAAAATTTGGTGACACTATACGTAAATGTCAAATTAGTGTCAGACAACAATATGTAGACATATTGTTGTCCTGTATGTCCCGGAAAGCGATTTATCAGTGGGGAGATGAGTGCAGCCCCTTCATGGATCACTGCCTTGTTGTGGCGAAGGGGCTTGCGTAAGTCAGTGAAGCCATAAGCTATGCCGTGCAGGGCCACCCAAGACGGACAGGTCATGGCAGAGAGTTCTGACAAAATGTGGTCCACTGGAGAAGGAAATGGCAACCCACTCCAGTATTCTTGCCAAGAAAACCCCATGGAACGTATCACAAGGCTAAAAGAGATGACGCCGGAAGATGAGCCCCTCAGGTCGGAAGGTGTCCAATATGCTACTGGGGAAGAGCAGAGGGTATTTCCAAGTAGCGCCAGAAAGAGTGAAGCGGCTGGGCCAAACCCGAAAGGACACTCAGCTGTGGATGTGTCTGGCGGTGAAAAGAAAATCCGATGCTGTAAAGAACAATATTGTTTAGGAACCTGGAATGTCAGATCAATGAATCAAGGTAAGCTGGAGGTGGTCAAACATGAGATGGCAAGATTGAACATCGACATCTTGGGAATCAGCGAACTCAAATGGACAGGCATGGGCGAATTTAATTCAGGTGACCATCATATCTACTATTGTGGGCAAGAATCCCTTAGAAGAAATGGAGTAGCACTCATAGTCAACAAAAGGGTGGGAAAAGCAGTACTGGGGTACAATCTTAAAAATGATAGAATGATCTCAGTACGAACCCAAGGCAAACCATTCAACATCACAATAATTCAAGTCTATGCCCCAACCACTGAGGCCGAAGAAGCTGAGGTTGATCGGTTCTATGAAGACCTACAACACCTTCTAGAACTAACACCAAAAAAAGATGTCCTCTTCATCATAGGGGATTGGAATGCTAAAGGAGGAAGTCAAGAAATCACCGGGATAACAGGCAGGCATGGCCTTGGTGTACAAAATGAAGCAGGACAAAAGCTAATAGAGTTTTGCCAAGAGAACATGCTGATCATAGCAAACACTCTTTTCCAACAGCACAAGAGGCGACTCTACACATGGACGTCACCAGATGGTCAATATCGAAATCAGATTGATTATGTCCTTTGCAGCCAAAGATGGAGAAGCTCCATACAGTCAGTAAAAACAAGACCTGGAGCTGACTGTGGCTCAGATCATGAGCTGCTTCTTGCAAAATTTCGGCTTAAATTGAAGAACGTCGGGAAAACCACTAAACCGTTCAGGTATGACCTAAATCATATCCCTGATGAATATACAGTGGAGGTGAGGAATAGATTTCAGGGATTAGACCTGACAGACAGAGTGCCTGAGGAACTATGGACGGAGGTCCATAACATTGTTCAGGAGGCAGCAACGAAATCCGTCCCAAAGAAAAAGAAATGCAAGAAAGCCAAGTGGCTGTCTGATGAGGCTTTACAAGTAGCTGAGGAAAGAAGGGAAGCGAAAAGCAAGGGAGAAAGGGGAAGATGTACCCAACTGAATGCAGAGTTCCAGAGAATAGCAAGGAGAGACAAGAAGGCCTTCTTAAATGAACAATGCAAAGAAATCGAGGAAAACAACAGAATGGGAAAGACTAGAGATCTCTTCAAGAAAATTGGAGATCTCAAGGGAACGTTTTGTGCAAAGACGGGCATGATAAAGGACAAAGAAGGCAGGGACCTAACAGATGCAGATGAGATTAAGAAGAGATGGCAAGAATACACAGAAGAACTATACAGGAAAGATCTGAATGTCCCTGATAGCCATGATAGTGCGGTCACTGAACTTGAGCCGGACATCCTAGAGAGTGAAGTCAAGTGGGCCTTAGGAAGCATTCGTAACAACAAAGCTAGCGGAGATGACAGTATTCCAGCCGAGCTATTTAAAATCCTAAAAGATGATGCTGTTAAAGTGCTGCATTCAATATGTCAACAAATCTGGAACACTCAACAGTGGCCACAAGACTGGAAAAGGTCAGTTTACATTCCAATTCCAAAGAAGGGCAACGCCAAAGAGTGTTCAAACTACCGCACAATTGCGCTCATTTCACATGCCAGCAAGGTGATGCTCAAAATCCTACAAGCTAGGCTTCAGCAGTATGCGAACCGAGAACTACCGGAAGTACAAGCTGGGTTTCGAAGAGGCAGAGGAACTAGAGATCAAATCGCCAACATTCGCTGCATCATGGAGAAAGCAAGAGAATTCCAGAAAAACGTCTATTTCTGCTTCATTGACTACGCTAAAGCCTTTGATTGTGTGGATCACAACAAACTGTGGCAAATTCTTAAAGTGATGGGAGTACCAGACCACCTTACCTGTCTCCTGAGAAACCTGTACGAGGGTCAAGAAGCAACAGTAAGAACCAGACATGGAACAACCGATTGGTTCAAAATTGGGAAAGGAGTACGACAAGGCTGCATATTGTCACCCTGCTTATTTAACTTATATGCAGAGTACATCATGAGAAATGCCGGGTTGGATGAATCAGAGGTCGGAATTAAGATTGCCGGGAGAATTATCAACAACCTCCGATATGCAGACGATACCACCCTAATGGCAGAAAGCGAAGAGGATCTCAAGAGCCTCTTGTTGAGGGTGAAAGAGGAGAGTGCAAAAGCTGGTTTGAAACTCAACATTAAAAAAACGAAGATCATGGCATCTGGCCCCATCACTTCCTGGCATATAGAAGGGGAAGAAATGGAAGCAGTGACAGATTTTACTTTCTTGGGCTCCAAGATCACCGCAGACGGTGACTGTAGCCATGAAATTAAAAGACGCTTGCTCCTTGGGAGGAAAGCTATGGCAAACCTAGACAGCATAGTAAGAAGCAGAGACATCACCTTGCCGACAAAGGTCCGTCTAATCAAAGCTATGGTTTTCCCAGTAGTAATGTATGGCTGTGAGAGCTGGACTATAAGGAAGGCTGAGCGCCGAAGAATTGATGCTTTCGAACTGTGGTGCTGGAGAAGACTCTTACGAGTCCCCTGGACTGCAAGGAGGTCAAATCAGTCCATCCTAAAGGAAATCAACCCTGACTGCTCATTGGAAGGACAGATAATGAAGCTGAAGCTCCAATATTTTGGCCACCTAATGCAAAGAGAAAACTCCCTGGAAAAGACCCTGATGCTGGGAAAGACTGAAGGCAAAAGGAGAAGGGGACGGCAGAGGATGAGATGGCTAGATAGCATCACGGATGCAATGAATATGAACTTGAGCACGCTCCGGGAGAGAGCGCAGGACAGGAAGGCCTGGCGTGCTGTGGTCCATGGGGTCACGAAGAGTCGGACACGACTGAACGACTGAACAACAACAACAACAAGATGAGTGCAGCACGAATATCTCTATAAAATATACACCACAGCAAAACGTGCTCTGTAGTTTCTATCTGTTCCATGCCACAGGGGCAGAGGCGGTCTGACCAGGGGATCTTTTTGTACCGTCCCTCCAAAACTGCCGAGGGGAGTCCATTTAGACGGGCCAAGGTAAATGCCCTTCTATGTTTATGCAGTTCCAGTTGTTCAAGATAGGGTGCAGCTGTTACAATGTATCTATAGTCCTCCCTGAGATAGAATTCTGGGGCACTATTGAGGTCACTTTGTCTCTCAATATCTGCAATGCGCTGTTTGATAGTCTCCATTGCCTGATCAAAACCCATATTTAATAAAGTCCGCAAGGGAAGCCCCAAGAAAGCTATTTTCTGTTCAGTTGACTGAATCCAATTGGATTTAAAATCGTCTTGCAAAATCAGTGGGGCAAGGCCAGTAGGAAAATATGACAGTCTAAGCCGATACACAAGAATAGCCACCCAGACCCTAGCTTCAATTTTGATCTGCCCAGTCTCTAATCTTATCTTTGCATTGGAGACATCCCTAGGAACACCCAATATTGCCCTCAAAAATTTTGATTGTACACGTTCTAATGTTTGGATATTCGGAAAAGGCCCCAATTGAGAGCCGTACAATAATTGCGCTAGTACTTTTGCTTGGTATAATTGGAGGGCTAAAGGGATATAGTGGTTGCCTTTCATTCTCATAAATTTTGCTATTGCTGATGAGCTTCTCTGTGCATTTAATGCCACATATTCGCCGTGAGCCTTCCTGGAACCATTTGCTTGGAAGACTACCCCTAAATATTTGAATTGGGAAACCTGCTCAATCTTATGTTAGTTTATCCTCCATGATCTGATTTTTGGTCTTTTTGCAAAAGTCATGATTTTTGTTTTTTGATAATTGATCATCAGATCTTCTTCCTCGCAGTATTCAGTCAACTTCCACAATGCTCTTGTAAGCCCAATTGAAGTCCTTGAGATAATAGCAGCAGCATCTGCATATAGTAAAGTGGTTATATGCCTCCTCGCAATTTTGGGGGGATGAAAATCGGTATGGTTTAGCTGGTCTACCATTGAATTGATGTAGAAGTTGAACAAAAGTGGGGCGAGAATGCAGCCTTGCTTGACCCCTTTTTTTGTTGGAACAGCCTTTGTAAGGTGGCCTTGAGCACTACATCTGACCTTAAGGGAGGTGTCCCTATATAGAGTCTGAATGAGTAGGAACAGGCGCCTATCAATGTTGGAGGCCTCTAATTTCTTCCATAGTTTGACCCTCGAGATAGAGTCAAAAGCTGCCCTAAGGTCTATAAAGGCTACATAGAGTGAGGTGACCTTGTTTGAGATGTATTTCTCGATGAGATGCTATAGTACCAAGCATTGATCTATGGTAGAGCGACCCTCCCTCAAGCCTGCCTGCTCCTCCGCCAATATCATATCCTGTTCCAGCCAGTCTTTAAGCTTCCTATATAAGTGCCTGGTGTATAATTTACCGATTGTACTTAATAAACTGATGGGTCTGTAATTTGTGGGTCATCTCTCTTTCCCTTCTTGAATATAGGAACAATAATGGCAGAGCCCCAATCTTCTGGTGTCTGTCCAGTCATCTCAATGTAGGAGAATAGCGATGCTAGAGCTGGGCCCCACCATTCTAAGTTATTTTTGACCACCTCTGGAGGGATCAGATCTTCGCCCGGTGCTTTGCCCGTTTTCATCTGGGCAACTAGATCATAGATTTCTGAAGCCAGGACCGGGGTCCAAGGCAGAGCATCTTCAAGTGCAATATTCCAGGCCACATGGGCAGCGTCAGAATCCTTGTATAATTGATGGAAATGCTTCTCCCAAGCCTTTGGATGAATATAGCAGTCTGGCAATGTTGGTCCACAAATTGGTGAGATCTTTACCAACCACCAGAATATGGTCGGATCCTTAGATTTGGCTGCTTGAATCAGTTTCGCAGAGTTCTCCTTCCAAGCCTTTTTTTTTCTTTTGTATTAGTAGCTGTTTGTAGGATTTTTTCTGTTTAAGAAGATCTTGAGCCGCCTTCAGATCAGAACTAAATTTATACTTTTGATAGGCCTTCTGTAAGGCTTTTTTTGCTTGAACACATTCCCTATCGAACCAGGGCTTCGAGGGTGGATGGTGCCATTGTTGAGACACCCTTACTCTCCGAATGAAGGCTTGTTTCAATTCTCGGGCTAACTCCTGATATAATTCCACCGGGCTCATTGTTTGGGTGTTAAGTATTAGAGATGTCCTAAAGTTTTGCATGTTGTCTGATGCAAGAATGGCCTGTAATTCCATGTCCATCCTTGAGGTCCACTTGACACGACAGTAAGCTTCCCCCTCAGGGAGTATCATAGGCATATAGAGATTGGCACTTCGTAGATAGGGGTGCAGGGCCTTCCAAGTCAATAAGACCGGGAGATGATCACTGTGAAGTTTGGGGATAACCTCCATGTCCTTCAAAAAGGGAATCAAGTTTGTTGATACAATGAGATAGTCTATTTGACTCATTCTGGTTCCTGCCAGATAAGTAAATTCTGCTGGATGGTCTTTCCCAAATGCACCATTAAGAGTGTGCAGGCTGAGCCTTGTGGTCAGTTGATGTAGTAAGAGCCCAGAATAGTTAGATTTTATATCTTTAGATTGTCGAGTAAATGGAAGGCCATTTATACTAGGTGTAGGGGGATAAGCTTTTTGTTGGGAATATAGGGCATGATCACTTGGACCCATCCTGGCATTAAAGTCTCCTCCCTAAATCGCATATGTATTGGGATAGGATTGGAGCAGATCTGCTACGTATGTTTCAAATTCTGCCCAAATTTCCCCAGTCTGTAATTTCTTCTTTTGAGGGGGAAGATAAACATTTATTATCAACAGATCCCATCGCTCAAAATGAGCAAGGACAGCCATTGCATGTTGTTTATAGGATGGCAGCATCCTTGTGCTTACGCACAAAGACGTAGTAATTAAGATTCCTAAACCTCCTTTACATCTTCCGTGTCCCTCCCCAGGGACTGCTCCAATAGAATATGATTGAAAACCATTAAACAGCAAATTCCCCTGGACCCATGTTTCTTGTAGCAGTACAATATCTTTGGAAGAGAGATAGTCTTTTGATTCAGGGTCCTGCAGGATTCCAGTCCAGCCGTTTATATTCCATGTTGTAAGGCCAATTTTATTTATATGCTGGTTGTTTGCATGTCATTGGGACTCAGGCGTGATACTTTCCAGCTCCTGGGCACTCTTTTTTTCTTCCCTCAGCTCAGTTGTTAGTTCTGAGGCCAGTCCAATTGAGGGGACAGGTGAGTCCATCCAATTCTCTCCCAATGGGGAATCAACTTGGGGATATAACACACCTGATTTTAAATGGTGTCCAGTCATCCCTTGAGGGCTGGAGGCACTGACTTGGAATATCGGAGGGGCCTGGCAGTCTGCTTCTGCAGCATCATCTGGCTCTGTACTAAGCTGAATATTTGTTGAATTTTGTAATCCTTCTATACATTTCTCAGTAGAAGTCTGAGGCCTCTGAGTCTGGATCTCATCCAGTGTCATTTCTAGGTCTATTGAAGACATTTCACACATAACATAGGAGTTGTAGTTCTTCCTTTCCAGTGCAGGGAGTGGCCTTATTGGGGTCAACTCCCTTGTCCCCATCAGTGCCTCCATCTCTAATTCCACTTCCCTGTCATCCATTATGACAGTCTGTGGCATGCATAGCTCAGGTGAGTTTCCAGTGTCAGGTTTAGCCATTCTGCTATATGGTTGTAGGTTTGAAATTGCTGTTATTTCTGGGGTCATTGTTACCATAGGCTTTTCCTTGCTCAATAAGGAGTGGAGCAGTCTATTATCCAGTCCCACATTATCAGTTGGTTTCATATCAGAGTCTAAATTACCAGGGGTGCCCAAATTTAGGTCCAGGGAGCTCATAAGGGCTAGACTTGTATGGGTAGAAGAGTAAAGATCTAAAGTATCGCTATCTCTCTCCAAGGCCAGATCTTCTTCATGTAATCTGATTCTCGTTGGTATTAGTAGCTCATCCAGTTTGTTCCTTAATTTTAAGAGTCCATCCTGCTCGACTGGGTGGTTAGCAGCCAGCTCACGGTAATTATTTTTTAGCAGTTTATCTTTCTTATCATGGCTAGACTCCTCCACAGCTGTCCGAGTTGTCGATGATAAAGTGGTGCCATAGTTAACCCTTCTGACTCTGGCAAGGGCTCTAACTCCAAGCTCTTTAAAAACTCTGAGAGGTTATACCATATCCTCTTAGGTACTGTGCTGACTGGAAAAGTTGCAAAGGCACAGTTGTTGACTTAAAGTCTAGGAATAATCTTTTGCAGTCCATTTGCGATGGCAGAAAGTGGAAGTGTTTTAAATCCAATGGGGGTATAACACAATTCAGTAATTCTGCCAGAGAGGTAAGGATTCTTTTCTTATTTGACCAAAGCTGTGCATCTTTCTTTGGGAAGCATATGAGGACCTGATTTGGAGTATTCTTTGTACTTTCCCTTTTGTCTTGTGTTGTACATATTGCGTTCGTTCAGAGTTAAAAGAGGGGGGACGTGTAACAATGGCGTCGTCCTCGTTCTCACCTCTTTGCTCTAACTTAGATACTGGGTGAGTGTGCGTTTGGATTAAGGCTCCTAATTGCCCTTCAATTCTATTTAAACGCTCTAGAATTAAAATTAGAGTTTCTGCAGATATAAAGCAGATTTCACCCAGCTGAGGAGGACAATTTGGCTGTGTAGGGAAAGCATACTCTGCCTTCTGACTGTTTACTTTCTGTCCTAGTGATTTATGCTTTCCTGCATTCTCCTTCACAGGGGTTTTAATTAATAGGCTGCTTTCTATCTCTTGGCAGACTGAGGTGCTTATAGGGGCTGTGATCAATGCTGCCAGTCCATTCTTATTACCGTTTTTGATACTCACGGCATACGTAGCCCCATTTGAGGGAAGGAAGCTTTCAATTCTAAGCTGTTTCTTCTTTCTCTCCTTGACCAACTTTTCTTCTCTGGGATTTATAGTTTGCTGTCTCTTTCTTAATCTCCTCCTCCCTTTGGCTGTGAATAAATCCTTATTATTTTTCATGTTTGCAGCTTCACTTGTCCCAGTGTAGGTGGGAGCTGCGTCTAGTCAATGTTAGTCCGTCGCCATCTTCCTCCCCTCTCCCTAAGCTGCCTTATAATGAGTTAGACCGTTAGATCACCTAAGCAAAAAATAGGGGGATAATGGGGTAAATTAGCTTAAAAATATATATTTACGGTAGTCCACTCCAAAGCATTTCAGACCCTACTGGTCCTTCATCAGGGAATTTCAGAAAAATTTCAGAGGTTGAAGAGTCAGCACATCCAAATCTGAATTTTTCTTTGGACTATATTCCAATTTACCAAACTGTTTCTTTTTTTCTTCTCTGTTTTGGGGTTCCCTATTTGTTTTTTTCCTATTAGTCCATCTAGCCCAGTATTGTCAGCACGTACTGGCAGGGGCTGTCCAAGATTTCAGACAGGACTCTTCCCTAACCCTACCTGGAGATGGTGGAGATGGCAGGTAATGCAGGTGCTCTACCACTGACCTGCAGCCCTTCTTGTGCGTTATGTATATCATTATTTGTGCATATATGTATGTATGTATGTATGTATGTATTTAAAATTGATATGGCAGTGGCGGGCAACAGGTTTCCAACCTCCTCACTTCACAACCACCTTCCACACACAGAGTGCTACGTCATCATCTGACTGCTATGGAGGATTTACAGTCACCAATTCACCTCTGTGCTGTCCTGCTGAAAAAGCACCCAACTTCCTCTGTTGCGCAAGCAACCAGATCACACCAGCTTTGCTGCTAGCAGGCCAAAAAATACCCAGCGAGAAACGGCCACAATGAATCAGCAAAACAAAGGCAGGAGGGTCCATTTCACAAAAACATTTCTCCTTGAAACATCTCATAAAGTTCACATACGTTTGATTAAAAAAAAACCTCCACCATATCTGTCCAGCCTCTCATAAGAGGGTAACATTTCCCTGTGTTACCTTGTTTCTGTTCAGTATGAACCTGTTGCTCTGCTAGAAATAAAACTGATCCAAGAAAATATTACCCATTACTTCAGGATTTTAGAAGGACAGTACTTACCCTTCCTGAAGTGGATGTTCTCAGACCAAGATTCCTCTTCCGCAATCGCTTGCTCTTTCTGGTAGGTTGCTGCCACGGTGGAAGACATTTTATCCTGTTCGTCATGCAAATGAGCTTGTACTTATCCCATGCTTGTGTGAATTTCATTGGGCCATTTTCAACCACACCCCCTCAAAAGCCTACCTTATCTTTCACGCATCTCTTTGAAATCTTTGAAGATGACAGTTGAAGAAGAAGAAGAAGAAGAAGCAGCAGCTGTACCAAAGTGGTAGAACACATGCTTTGCATACGGAAGGTCCCAGAGACAGTCCCTGGCATCTCCAGTTGAATGGAGCAGGTAGCAGATGAAGGAAAAGATCTCTGCCTGAGACCCTGGAGAGACCCTGGAGAGACCCTGCCAGCCACAGTAGACAGCACGAAACAAACAAATAGTCCGACCTCGTATAAGGCAGTTTCCTATGCACCATCAGGACAATATTAAGCCACCCCCACAGCCCTATTCAAGCATTAGAAATCGGATTTGAGTAAATGTGCAAGGAGAGAGGAGCATGCCAACCCCCTCTGTCACTGTGTCTGCTCCCTCCAGCTTCTGAACAGGAGAGCCTCCTCTGCCCATGGTCTGAGCCCCTTCTTCCAGAGTTCGGGTGCTTCCAGATGAGGCTTTTTATCCCGCCATTGAACTGCCTCATCTGCCTTTTAACTGGTATGGCTAGCCAGTGATGGCTGATCTTATCAGGCAGGCGGGAGCACGGAGCACACACCTGTGGCACCCACATTCCCCATCCCCCCCATGTCAATTTCTGGCTGCATTGATGAATTACCTGAGCACTGATTTGAATGACTTGAGTAAGTGTATGCAGTGTGTGTGGATTTTTATATATTTATTTAGCCTTGGGTGAGTGTGAGTGTGGGGTGGGGTGGGTTTTCATTTCTTTCTTGGGCAAGTAGATTTCCAACCGCTGCCACTGCCACCGTTTTGTTTCTGGAACAGCAAAAAAGTGGCTCCAAATGAGTACTTTTTTTAAAGTGAGTGATGATTGTGATTACTGTTATTATACTACATACAATGGGGTACAGGCTCTCAGAACTTGCAGCTGGGTTCCAAACATTGTTTTTCTGCGTGGCCCTGAGATGATGGTGATGATTTGCGGTTTGGCTGTGTGGATCCTCTCCCCATCCCCATTTTGCGTTCCTAACCTTAATGTTACTTAATTCTCTGTGCAATGGGAGTTGTTGCTAAAACAGGAGAATGGGATCCAAAGGAATATTTTTTTTCTGGCTGTGTGAATTTCCCCCTTGGTTTGACTCATCATCTTACTTGATTCTTTGGGCAATGGGAGTTGTTGCTGGAACAGGAGAATGTGGTTCCTTTTGTGTGGCTGTGTGAATTCCCCACCACTTGCTGCTCAATCATGTTCTTAAAGTTCATGTGCCTCAGAGCATTTCTACATGAGGCCTTTATTGCACACTCGTGACTGGTCACTCACAGAATTCTGCAGGTCCTTTATGTGATGTCGTCAACCTCCAGGGCCCCTCCCACGGTTTATGACCTTTATCTTGCTTTTTAAAGGATCGGAGATAACCTGATAAGGAATATTTATCCAATATATTGGCCATGTGTAATGGCAGAGTTGCACTATAACCACAGTGCCATCTAGTGGCTGTAAAATGAAACAGATAGAACTTGCTGAGAAACAAAGTCCACAGTTCAAAGCATGTGTCCACCCGTGTAAAGGAGCTGATCTTAAATCTGCAAAGAATTCAGAAGCAAAAGCCCCAGTAAGGATGCAGCCTGTTAGGTGTGTGTGGTGACGCTCTCAGTTTCCCCTTTCTGTGATATGGGTTGCTGGCTGCTGAAGATTCAGAAGGCTGCTCTGCCTCTTGTGAACCCTTGTTTCTGCCTCTCATCGCCCTGACCTCTGCCCCACAAGCCTTAGTGATCACCAGCCACCACTGCTGCTAGCAGCCCTCCATCTGGAAACACCTTCATGTATATTTGTGTACAGGTGTTTCTATGCTAATTCTAGAAGCCTCTGAGCCAAGATGGAAGAGTGCCTGATCTTAAAGGACAACTTACATATAGCAGACATAATGGAAAACTGCTAGAATGGAAAGAACCAATAGAACACAGTCATCTCTGGATAGAAACTCTATATGAAGGTCAGCAAAGGGCATGCTGAGATGGTGTCACTTTATGGGCATTTCTACCGTAAAAGCCTTGTGTAGAAAAGCTCTGTATGTCAAAGAGGCTGAGAGACAGTGTAGAAAACCTAAAAGGAGCAAACTCTTCCACAGAAGTGCTATCTGTGACAATTCCAGGCTCCAAAAGTAATGGGGGAGGGGCATGCTGTACCAGAATGCTCAGGTTGATCTTGAGATGGAATGCAAAATCAGGGGAGCATCCAAACGAGGAAGGGTTGAAATAATGGGTGACTTCATTTACCCCCATATTGATTGGAAAAATGCATATTCCAGTCACAACAAAGATTTTATTCAATGACCTAAATAACTCAGCCCTACAACAGTTGGTTATGGAATCAACCAGAGGTAAGGTGCCCCTGGACTTAATCCTAAGTGGTGCTGCCTGGGACTTAGTATGAAATGTGACTGTTGTCAAATGAACCGGAAACACTGACCACATGCTATCAGACTTAATATATATTTATGTGGGAAGTTACCAAGGATGTCCAACACATTTGACTTCAAAGGAGGAAACGTCTCTAAAATGAAGGAACTGGTAAAAAGGAAGTTGAAAGGGCAAGTCGAGGATTAAATCTCTTCAAAATTCTTGGAGGTTCCTCAACACCACAATAATACCAGCCCAGCTAAATCTGGTTCTAAATCAGTTTGCAGGCTCTCTACAGGATGCCGTGACCCTGCCATGACCTTTTTGCACTAAATGCCCCTTTGTTCCGTTTTTAAATAGATCGCAGAAAATGAGCTATCAAATTACCCCTGTTGTGTTCCGCTTCAGTTTCCTCCGTGAAAAGACTTAAAGCGGCAAGAAGAGGAGTGAGAGCAATGAAAGATAATGGAAGACTCAGATACGGGGGGAAGCGGCGGGGAAAGAAGTGCATGTAAAGGGAGTCAGTGGTGATCCTTCATTTAAAACAGAAGCAGAAAGCCCCATTTTAAATGCAGGGTTTTAGGGTGGTGTAGAAATGCCCTTAATTGTGCCTGTAAGTTGCCACGAGTGCTATTCTGGGGTAGAAAGGTGGGGTGCAAATCAAATGAATACGTCAGAAAACATTGAGTAAGAACTTGGCAGTGATGCTAAGGAATACAGAGGAGAAACAAACAACGTGGTTTACCATGGAAGAAAGATGATAGGGGTTTATCGGCCTTGGAGTGATTGCACTGTAGAAAGGCTGAAGTCGTTTATTTGCAAAGGTGTAATATCACCTCTCCACGCTGTCCAGCAGCCAGAGGGTTGCTCTCTTAGGGGGCCTCCAGACGAGGCTTTTATCCTGCCATCGCTCTGCCTCATTCACAGGGTTTTGCAGGGGTTCAGTCTTCATTGGCTTCCGCTTGTAGCTCTCCCATATTTTCCCACCTCTTCTCTTTCTGTTTTCTAAATGCACCCCCCCAACCCTTTAAGGAGAAAAACAATGCCGCACAATATCTTTTCGTTCAAACTCCTGAAGCCATCTGCTGGCAGCACCCTTAGGTGTGCTTTGTGCTGCTACAGTGCAAAGAACCAGAAGAAATCATAGCTGATGTATAGTTGCACTACGCACAAACACATCCCAGCAAAATGTTCTTATATATGTCCCCAAAGACACTGAAATGTAGGGAATCATAGATCACTGCTGCAAGAGACAACAGGAGTGGAAAAATCAGTGACCAAACTGTGAAAATCATGTTTAACTTACACTTATTACCTTATGTAATGTAATGCAAAATACATAAATGAATAGAAAACAGCTAAGAACCAACATCAACAGAGATCAACAATAAAACGATTCTCCTCCCAGTTAATCTACCCAGGTCAGAGCCTTTCCTCCAGAACTGAATGACAATATGTCGGTGTTGCATTATGAATGGACCTGGCCCAGTCTGAAATGACGGAGGACAAGTTGGGGAAACTCTTCAGATCACTGTGGCTGGGGCTGGCTTTGGTGAGTGGAAGTTATCTCTGATCACTGCTTGCCTTGCAAATGTTTTGGTCGCTGTGTTTGGTCACAACCGTGAACCCTACAACTGCAGGCAGGGACTGGGTGGCCTCCTTACCAGTGGGTGAGGCCTTAGCTGTAGGGAAAGAGGTGCTGTGAGACCTTCCTGGCAGCATGCTAGTGCCTTGTGTATAGGAGAAGGCAGGGAATGGGTGATATTTCTGCCATTGCTGTGTGTTGGTTGGTGCCTTCTTTGCATAGACAATCTCAGGGGCAGCACCAAGAGAAACACTATGGGTGGGTGGTGATGGAGCTGCTAGAAGAGCTGCTGTGGGGGTGGGCTTCATCGCTCCATCGCCTCCTTTTTTCTACCGATACTACCATTCTGAGATTCAGGGCGCAATCCAATGGGAAGAGGCACATAGGATTACAAGCATGGAAACAGCGGTGGCATGGAGAGAACCATGCCGGAGAGGGGGCGGAGAGGAGACTATGGTTCGTCCAGCCTCGGTTCCCAGAAGCCGAAAAATCCTATGGCCCTCCTGACACTCTCAAGCTGCCATAGGATTGCTCTCTTAGGGTGCTTCAAGAAGAGGCTTTCACTGCCCTCCACTGGCAGCACCCTTAGGTTTGCTTTGAATGAGCTCTCGGGGGTCCCTCTACCCCAGTGACTCTGGTCGTGAAAGCTCCAGAAATGGCTTAAGAGAAATACTGGCTTGGCCACATGATGTCTGCCTGGCCATATGATGTCTGGCTCTTCACGGAATGGTTCTCAACCTCTAGCTTTGTGAGTGGACCAAGGAGAGGGAAAGAGGGCTCCTCCTTTTGTCCTCCAGCTGGCCCGTGGAAGGGGCCAGTGACTCTGGTTGTGAAAGCTCCAGAAATGGCTCAAGAGAAATATTGGATTTCCTATGAAGTGGACTCAGCTGCATGCTCATGCCCTGGAATGCATTCATGCAATGTTTTCATCAGAAAACATTGAGTAAGAACTCGGCAGTGATGTGAGGCAAGGAATACAGAGGAGAAATAAACAACATGGCTTACCATGGAAGAAAGATAACAGGGCTTTATTGGCCATGGAGTGATTGTCCTGCAGAAAGGCTGAAGTGGTTTATTTGCAAAGGTTTAATATTACCAGAGATATTTCATGCATCCGTGGAATTCCTGCAGGTAGGGACTTTGGAATGCATCTTTCTGTATACACAGTTCTGGGTACATTACTGGTAACACAGAAAGGTGCATTCCTACCTGCTGGAATTCCATGGGTGTATGAAAGATCTCTGGTAGTATTAAACCTTTGCAAATAAACCTTTGGACTTCAGCCTTTCTACAGTACAAGCACTCCATGGCCAATAAAGCTGTATCATCTTTCTTCCTTGGTAAGCCATGTTGTTGATTTCTTCCCTGTACTCCTTATCTCACATCACTGCCAAGTTCTTACTCAGTGTTTTCTGGTGAAAACATTGCATGAATGCATCCATGCCAGGGCATGAGCATGCAGCCAAGCCCCACTTCATAGGAAATCCAGTATTTCTCTTAAGCCATTTCTGGAGCTTTCACGACCAGAGTCACTGCGGTAGAGGGACCCCCGAGAGCTCATTCAAAGCAAACCTACGGGTGCTGCCAGCAGCATGAACAAAAAGGCATTGTGCAGCATTCCTTTTCCCCTTAATGGGTGTTTTTTTGAGTTTAGAAAACAGAAACATCTCTGGTAATATTAAACCTTTGCAAATAAACCACTTCAGCCTTTCTGCAGGACAATCACTCCATCGCCGATAAAGCCTTGTCATCTTTCTTCCATGGCAAGCCATGTTGTTTATTTCTCCTCTGTATTCCTTGCCTCACATCACTGCCAAGTTCTTACTCAATGTTTTCTGATGAAAACATTGCATGAATGCATTCCAGCAGGGCATGAGCATGCAGCCGAGTCCGCTTCATAGGAAATCCAGTATTTCTCTTAAGCCATTTCTGGAGCTTTCACAACCAGAGTCACTGGCCAGCTGAAGGACAAAAGGAGGAGCTCACTTCCCACCCTTCTTGGTCCACTCACAAAGCTAGAGGTTGAGAACCATTCTGTGAAGAGCCAGACATCATGTGGCCAGGCAGACATCATGTGGCCAAACCAGTATTTCTCTTAAGCCATTTCTGGAGATTTAACAACCAGAGTCACTGGGGTAGAGGGACCCCCGAGAGCTCATTCAAAGCAAACCTAAGGGTGCTGCCTAACACCCTTAGGTTTTCATACCACCCATGGAATTCCAGCAGGTAGGAATGCACCTTTCTGTGTAGAGGAAAATCTGCCCAAGAGCTGCAGGAACTGAAATCCTGGGTGGCTAGTCTATAGTTGAGTTGGGAGACACATTCCAGCTCCATCCGACTACCTTGTTTCTCTTCTTTTAACAAGTGTGTCTGTGACTCACTTGACCAAGAGTTTCACCTCACGAGGGTAAAGTCCCACATCCTTAATGGGGCGTCTGCTTCCAGATTCTTTGGGGGATGAAGACCGGTTCCTTTACATGGGTGGACACAACCTTGGAATTGGGGAATTCCTTTCCCAGCAAGTGCGTCCTGCCCGAGATCAGGACGCACTATCCGGAGTAGGAGTGAGCCAGCCTGGCTGCTGGTCCCACCTCTGCCCCTGCCAAGACCCCTTAAATGCATCATATTGAGTGTGCTTTGCAGCACAGTAAACAAACAAATTGTGAGTGTAGTGCTTAGCCCACTATGGTTTCCATTACTCACAGTGACGGACTCGACCTTGGGGGAGCTGGGGGTGGCGACAGCCGATAGGAAGCTTTGGCGTGGGCTGGTCCATGAAGTCACGAAGAGTCGGAAGCAACTGAATGATTAAACAACAAACTCACAGTTATCTCACAACTCACATGGAACTAAACACATCTATTACTAGTCACGTAGAGTTAACATACACAGATTATTAGGAATTGCACTCCTATGAAATGCAATGAATTCTTATGAATTATACACAAGCACACAGTAAAAGCCTTGTGTAGAAAAGCTCTATTTGTCAAAGAGGCTCAGAGACAGTGTAGAAAACCTAAAAGGAGCAAACTCTTCCACAGAAGTGCTGTCGGTGACAATTCCAGGCTCCAAAAGTAATTTAGGAGGGGCAGGGGAGATGCTGGACCAGAATGCTCAGGTTGATCTTGAGATGGAATGCAAAATGAGGGGAGCATCCAAACGAGGAAGTGTTGAAATAATGGGTGACTTCAATTACTCCCATAGTGATTGGAAAAATGCATATTCCAGTCACAACAAAGATTTTATTCAATGCCCTAAATAACTGAGCCCTACAACAGTTGGTTATGGAATCAACCAGAGGTAAGGTGCCCCTGGACTTAATCCTAAGTGGTGCTGCCTGGGACTTAGTATGAGATGTTAATGTTGCCAGATGAACTGGAAACATTGACCACATGCTTAATATATATTTATGTGGGAAGTTACCAAGGAAGTCCAACACATTTGACTTCAAAGGAGGAAACGTCTGCAAAATGAAGGAACTGGTAAAAAGGAAGTTGAAAGGGCAAGTCAAGAGGATTAAATCTCTTCAAAATGCTTGGAGGTTCCTCAACACCACAATAATACAAGCCCAGCTAGAATTTATACTGCAAGTTTAAAAAGTTAGCACCAAATTCAAGAGGTCACCAGCATGGTTAACAAGCAGTGTCAAGGGAGCTATTAGGGAAAAGAAGGCTTCCTTCAGAAAACGGAAAGCTTGCCCAAATGAACAGAACAAAAAGGAGCATAAACTTGCACAATGGAAATACATCCAAACAATAAGAGATGCACACACACACAAAAGCATTTTGAGGAGCATATAGCTAGCAACATCAAGGCAAACAAAAGAGAATTATTTAAATATATCAGAAGCAAGAAACCAATTAGGGAGACGGTTGGACCCCTGAGAGTACTAAAGGAGGATAAGGAGATTGTGGAGAAGCTGAATGAATTATTTTCATCTCTCTTCACTGCAAAATATGTATGACGGATGCCTGTGCCTGAACTGATGTTTTCAGGAAGGGAGTCTGAGAAACAGAGGCAAATAGTGGGGTCAAAAGATGAAGTTCTTGACCTTATTGACACACTGAAAGCTAATATCACTGGGCCTAGATGGGAAGAACATAAGACTAGTAGCAGCTGCTGTAAAAAGGGCAAATTTTATGATAGGCATAATTAGGAAAGAAATCGAAAATAAAACTGCCAATATTGTACTGTCCTTATACAAATCTAAGGTGTGACCATGCTTGGAATACCGTGTACAGTTCTGGTCACTATGCCTAAAAGAGGATATTGTAGATTTGGGGAAAGGGCAGAAAAGGGCAAATAAAATGATCAAGGGGCAGGAGCAACTTCCCTCTTTAGAAATACATGAAACCGCTTGGACAGAATGTACAGAGTTATGGGGTTCAGTGCCACCAGAATGCTGATGACACCCAGCTCTATCTCTCATTTCTATCTAAATCCAACCAAACTATTCTGGTTCGAAATCAGTGCCTGATGTCAGTAATGGACTGGATGAGGCAAACTAATTGAAGCTTGATCCAGACAAGACAGAAGTGCTTTTGGTCAGTCAAAAGGCAGATCAGGAAATGGGGATTCAACCTGTCCTGGGTGGAGTTACACTCTTCCTGAAAATTCAGGCTCACAATTTGGGTGTACTCTTGAACTCTGCCCTGAACCGGGATGCTCAGGTTTCAGCAGTGGCCAGGACTGCATGTGAGCAGCTCAAGCTAGTGCATCAACTGTGCCCGTTGCCAGAGATGTCTGATCTGGCCACAGTCATGCATGCCATAGTTACATCCCACTTGGACTACTGTAATGGGGGCTGCCTTCGAAAAGTGTTCAGAAACTTCAGCTAGTCCAGAATGCTGTGGCCAGGCTGTTGAATGGGATTGGTTACAGGGAGCACGCGACTCCC
This sequence comes from Heloderma suspectum, assembly GCF_057233095.1. Taxonomy (NCBI): domain Eukaryota; kingdom Metazoa; phylum Chordata; class Lepidosauria; order Squamata; family Helodermatidae; genus Heloderma; species Heloderma suspectum. The sequence goes on from NC_139459.1 coordinate 346,066,017, forward strand.
TTGTTTCAACCAGGGATGTTGGAGAAATCCGCAATGGAACCAAATAAGCTTGGAATTTCTTGAACCCAGCCTGTGGATTCCGCAGTGGACTGGCTTTTCCCTTGTCAGGTGGATTCTGTGGACTTGCAGACCAGTTTTCTGACTTTCCCAAATTTTGCACAAATTTCCCAGTAGAAAAATATGCAAAAAATTTAAAAGCTGGCCCCAAATGCGCATTTCCCCCATAGGCTAAGCATGAAAATGCACATCTGGGGGGAAACCAACCCCCCCCCCTCTGATTCTGTTGATGGGCAAATGACAGAACAAAAGGCACCTGACAATCCGCGAAAAACAAATGGGATTTTACACAGTCCGTACATCCCTAGTTACAACAGTTTCACTGGTCTGTTTCTGGGCAGAATTCAAAATGCTGATTATGACCTAGAAAGCCCTGGAAAGCTTGGGGCCAGGCTACCTGAAAGACTGCCTTCTCCCAAGCAAGCGAGCCGGTTCTTAAGATCTTCTGGAGCGGCCCTTCTTTTGATACTGCTGCCTTCAAAGGCATATGTGGTGGTGACTCGAGAGAAGCCTTTCAGTGGTCCCTCCCAGGCTGTGAACTCCCTCCCAAGGGAGGCTAGGTTCACTCCTTATGTACTGTCCTTCCGCCGGCGGGCAAAGACTGTTCTATTCAACAAGGCCTTTGGCCCCTGAGTGGGTCTGTTGGGTTGGGCGATGTTTTTATTTTAATCCTGTAATTCTTATGTCTTTCTTGTATTTTAATGTATTCCTTTCTTGTTTTAATAAATCTTAGGGCTCCTTCACACTGGGCTTTCCTCCTGCGATTGAGATTGCCCTTCACAGAAGTTTGCAGGCTGTTTACATGATGCCGTGACCCTGCAGTGACCTTCTGCACTAAATGCCCCTTTGTTCCGTTTTTAAATAGATCGCAGAAAATGAGCTCAGGTTGATCTTGAGATGGAATGCAAAATCAGGGGAGCATCCAAACGAGGAAGGGTTGAAATAATGGGTGACTTCATTTACCCCCATATTGATTGGAAAAATGCATATTCCAGTCACAACAAAGATTTTATTCAATGCCCTAAATAACTCAGCCCTACAACAGTTGGTTATGGAATCAACCAGAGGTAAGGTGCCCCTGGACTTAATCCTAAGTGGTGCTGCCTGGGACTTAGTATGAGACGTGAATGTTGTCAAATGAACTGGAAACACTGACCTCATGCTATCAGACTTAATATATATTTATGTGGGAAGTTACCAAGGAAGTCCAACACATTTGACTTCAAAGGAGGAAACGTCTGCAAAATGAAGGAACTGGTAAAAAGGAAGTTGAAAGGGCAAGTCGAGGATTAAATCTCTTCAAAATGCTTGGAGGTTCCTCAACACCACAATAATACCAGCCCAGCTAAATCTGGTTCTAAATCAGTGCCTGATGTCAGTAATCTTCTCTTTCTGTTTTCTAAATGCAACCCCCCTCCCAACCCATTAAGGAGAAAAAGAATGCCGCACAATGTCTTTTCGTTCAAACTCCTGAAGCCATCTGCTGGCAGCATCTAGTGGCTGTTTTAATAGCGCAACCATCCGACTTAATTTGATACTTCATTATTTCCGGATCTTTTAAAGATGGAATAACTGGGAAATATCACTAGATGTGCCCTGGAGGTTGATGACATCATGAAAAGGACCCACAAACCTCCATGAGTGAGCAATCTCAATAGCAGGATAAAAGCTCTGTGTGAAGAAGCCCCTTGTCTCTAGATAAGCAGGTGCAATAAAAGTCTCTGTAACCTACCTATAATTATTGACAATGCCAACCATGGTAGGCTGTCATCTAACTTTCTTTGGTCCTCCGCCACTTCTTGATTTGCCTTCATCAGGTATTCCTGCTTCTCTGCCAGTTGGTTCTCCAGTATCTGCAGAATATACTGGGCCTGATCTCTATTCTCTTTATCATGCTTCAACTGCATTTTTAATCTTTCAAGGAACCTCTCTGTTGATTTCTTTTCCAGCTTCAGTGTCTCCAGATGTACGATCTGCTGCTCTGCTTGGGAGTCAACTGCCTTCCGCCAACATTCAGACGCTGTCGCTGCAGCTGCCGTTTCTTTTGCGGTTTGGTCAATGTAGCCCATCACCTCCTCATGAGTGGCAGAGTCAGCCTGCTTCAGGCAGGAAGCAAAGGACAGCAGGGAACCCAGACTCTTGGTGAAGTTTTCCACAACAATCTTCTCATAGTTTTCATCTTTTCGTTGAGCAAAGATGGAAAGGGCCATTGTGAATCACCTAGAGCAGATGTGGACAGATTTCAGGCTTGCAGGAGCTATATTGGGGGTTTTCTTAGAACCCAGAGGTCCCCCAACTGGAGGGCCAGGTGCAAAATGGCAGCTCAGGGGGCGGAGACAGATGCAACATAGTGGTGAACCCCATGACCCATACACTGGGATGGCCTGCATATACATGCACAAATCAACACCCAAGATACAGGTCAGGGATGCTATTAGCCTAATAGAGGGAAGTGGAGCCTTTTTGTTGTTGCTGTTGTTAGGGCTGGGAATCAGGAACTGTTGCAAATCTCCTGCAAATCATCCAGCAATCTAACCGTAGATCCTGATCTAGCTTCGGCCCATCCCTAGTCTAGAGAAAGGGACAAATTACAGGAGAGAAATAAAAACAAAAACAGTGCAGTGTCTTGTCACATATTAGCTACTAACAGATTGTGACCAGCTTTCATGGCCTAGAGCTCCCTTCACCCAAGCAAGCTGATGCCACAAGAAATGCTAGTCTTTAAGGTGCCATGAGACCTTGTTGCTTTTGCTGCAATGCAACAGACTAACTTGGCTACCCCTCTAGAAACTGTTGCAAAGGGAAATATTGTTTAGTCACATGGATCATTTCTTTATATTCACTGCTCCTTCCAACAGCTCCAGATTCAAGCATTAGCTCCAGCATGCCTGATGAGGCTACTAGGCCAGAATTACTTCTTCCAGTCCTGGAGGAAGGGTCATAAGGGTCCCATGCTGAAGTATATTATGGAGGCTCCAAGCCCTCTAACCATTATGCCATACTCCTTCTTCAGCCAACACTCATGCAGGCATGCAAAGCCCTCTTCCCCTGTACTGCTAACCCCATACAATGCTATGTTGCAGTTTGCCAATGTTAAATTTTCTCCACATTACCTTTTTTTAAAGGTAATGGCTCCCATGTCAAGTGATGTGGGATAAGCAACTACTTTATGCTAATGTAATTGTTACTAAAAGTAAAAAATTAACATGCAAGAGAAAACTCGCTGATTGAAATACCCTTTTGTGAAGTTCTCTGGGGGCCACTTCGCACGTATTAGTTTTCCTACAGAGATGTAGAAAAAATGCATAAAATTTGCAATAATAATAATATAGCATTTTCATTCACTTACATTGACTTTGTAATCCTCATAACAATACCTCTAAGCATTTCAACATTCTCTCCCCAATGCACACCACTGTGTGTGAATATTTACACATATGACAGTATGCACCTTTCAAAATGATTGTTTTCTCCTATACTGTTATTGGAAATCAAATCTCACGGGCATACCTGCCTTGATTCCCCCTTACGGTGCCTTTGCACTTACTTTTTCAAACAGCATTAATTACTCCAGCATTAACTTCAATGGTAAAGTACTTCTTTTTCTGTACTGTTTGCACCACCAGTGGGGATTAAACTACTGTTGCTCCTCTCTCCTTTGCTCCCAAGATGAGACAAAGAGTACGGACAATCTCATAGTCCCTTGCAAGGGAAGCCGGAGAGGGCTGCCTTATGAGATCATATGAAGCTGCCTTACACAGAGGCCATTGGCCTGTTTAGCCCATATACTCAGCCCTACCATTTCTGCCCAAGAGGACACAAGCAGCAACACCCCTGAACCATTCATATGATTTCTTTCCAGCCTTGCAAGTGAGTAGGAGAATGGTAGACTACTCCTGGATCTTCCAGCAAGAGCAACTAGAAGGAAACTACTGGTGTGAACTCACCCTCTCTAAAATGCTGCTCTCTTCTGATCCTTCTGCCTCAAGTCTACCTTGGAAACTGTCCCCTGCACATCTGGCAAAGCGGCTCTTTATAGAAGGAAGGGAGGAAGCGTGGAGGCCCCCTCCAGTGGCAGGTAAGTGTCCCTGCATCAACTTTCCATTTATGAGGGGCAAACGACGCTTATGTGAAAGGTGTGGTTGACGCTGAAAAGGGCAACAGGACATTTAATCCCCTCCTCCTCCTCCTCACCCCCTGTATAACCAGAACAAGTTAGCCACGTCCTGCTGTTAGAGCACTGTGCATTTTCCCAAACCTGTCCTACATTATTGGCTGCCACTAAGACTCAGGTACATTTTAACTATATATATATATATATATATATATATATATATATATTCATTCCCTTCCTCCAAGGAGCTCAGGGCAGCATACATGCCCCCTCCCTTTATCCTCACAACAACCCTCTGAAGTAGGCCAGACAAAGAGATAGTGAACTAACCCAAATCATTCAGTAAGCTTCATGGCTGCTCACCCCAGGGGGTCTGTTATCCTGGGAGCTGCCCAGGAGAATAAAATAATTCAGGGCATGGTTGCTAGTTTCAGCAGCAACCACCCGTTTAATGTAATGTAGAGTTTGCTCCTGAGCTGGTGAACCTTTTCCCATATCTCCATGCCAGGAAAAGCTTCACTTATTAAATTTCTGCAGGTAGGGCTACTGTTAAAGGCACAGGAGCAAGGATAGATTTTGAAAAGCTGGCAACACCATAGGCAAGCCACTGTCTATTAGGATCAACTATTTCTACACATGTATGCACGCACACACCTAAAATACAAAGATTATAATATTGTCCTATCCTATAGGGCTCTCATAAGGGTTACTGAGATCATTTTAGAGCACCTGGAGAAAGCACTCAATAAACGCAGGCAGGGCGCTCCTGCTATTTAGCTGGGGGAAAAGGAGGGTAAGGAGAGACGTGATAGAGGTGTACAAAATTATGCCTGGTGTGGGGAATGTGGATATGGAGACATATCTCTCCCTCTCCCATAATATTAGATCCCGGGGTCATCCCATGAAGCTGATCGGTGGGCGATTCAGGATGCATAAAAGGAGGTACTTCTTCAAACAGCACATAGTTCAACTATGGAATTCACTACCACAGGATGTAGTGATGTCCACCAGTTTGGATGGCTTTAAAAGGGATTTAGACAAATTCCTGGGGGAAAAGGCTATCAGCAGCTACTAGTTGTGATGGCTCTATGCTACCTCCAGCATCAGAGGCGGTAAGCTTATGTACACCAGTTGCTGGGGAACATGGGTGGGAGAGTGCTGTTGCACTCATGTCCTGCTTGTGGGTTCTTGGTCAACAGCTGGGTGGCCACAAAAGCTAAGCTAGCAACACCAGAAGAAATCTCTGTCAGCACCCACCATCACAAGGTTGCTCAGTGATTATGCCCTTGCATTAGCCTTGTATTTTCATGCCATTGTCATGTGCTGATTGGTGCCTATTCATACACAGCAATGGCTCCAACATCACAGAAGAGCTGACAGCATCACTATTAGCACAGACCATAATGGGGCAGCGTACAGGCAGGGGTATAGCCCTGAGCACTTTCTTTGCCTGAATGTCCAATTTCTGGGATCCTGCTGAAGGATCTGGGGTACTGGAAGAAACCTCTACCTGAGGACCTGGAAAGCTGCTGCTGCTCGGAGCAGTTAATAGTGGACAAGATGAACCACTGGTGTGACTTAGTGTGACAACCTCCTGTGTTTGTCAGTGGCAGCCATAGGTACAAACCCAGGGGTCCCGGCAGAGAAGGGCAAAAGCCCTCTTGGCGTGCAAACAGCCACCATTTCCCCAGGGCATTCCAAGCAGCGTGCCCGTCCAAGCAGAGCAGCCAGCCAGCTTTGTAGCCCAGAGGCATTCTTCTATCATGCCTTAAGTACCTATGGAGTCCCCAGAAGAAGGATTCAGGTCTCGCTGAGCTAAGGGAATCAGTGCTCCTGCACAGACAGACAGCCTGAGAAAAAATTGTACCCTATGCCCACGTATGAAAAACAAGTTGGGGGCAGGGAGGGTGTTTTGTTTGTTTGCAAAAGGAACATGGGTGCAAGGGTGAAAACCATCACACCAGGGAGCTGACAGCCCCAGAAACTGGCTGGTGGCTCACCCGGAAAGTGCACTGCAGTGGGAAACAGAGGCTGTGTTTCCCCCAGCGATTTACTCCAACCTGGCAGTGTGGAGAGGTCTCTGTGTTTCCATGACACTGCGGCCATTCAGCGCCAGCCCCGCATTTTATTGCAGAAAAACAGCTTCTTCTGAGACCGGTTATAGTCTCCCTGCTTACTTTGGCTCCATTACTGACCTGTTTCCACAGCCGCACTGGGTTCGGTATCACAGTCCTGCCCAGGGATGAAGAGATGCACACAGACGCACCCCTGACATACAAGCGCAGTGTCCGCCCACCCTGGGCATCCCTATGACGTTCCCAGTCAAGGTGGTGGCAGGGAAACCAGGAGAGCCGCTTCAGGGAGAGTCCTTAAGTGGAAGAGCTGCAAAGACAGCTTCATGGAGAGTCGTTAAAGCCTGTCCCAGTTTAGGGAAAGAAAGGAGAGGGGGATGCTGCACACCCGATTTTGCTTTTCGCTCCTCTTCGTTAAAGTGAAAGTGCACTTTAAAACTCACTTTAAAGGAAAAAACAAAAGGGCTGGAGCGGAGCAGAACGGGACGAGGGAGGCAGAGATGAAGAGATGCACTACTAGTATATCATCCACCGGCTCTCTGCACCATTTCCTCCCTGTGTATTTCTCCTTTAGCGCTTTGTACCGCTTTGTGAAGGCATGTGCTGGGGTGTTACTTCTGAGTAAACTCGTTGGCTGTAAGGCTTTCCTTTCCTGGGAGTAACTGCCAGTGTGGTTTGCTTCTGAGTAGGCATGCATAGGAGTGCATCCCCTTCAATGCATTAACTTGGAACTTCCCCCTCCCATTGATGTCACTGACTGCTTCTCCCTTTTGCTCACCAGTTTGATGGGCATTTTTCCTCCCAGGGTGGAGAAAGGCTTGACAGGAGAAAGGTTTGACAGTTAGGATTTCAATGGGTATTAAAAGTGCCTTCGATTGGGAAGCCAACCAGCCACTACTTCTTGTAGCCCACCTTGCAGGGTCACTGGGAAGACTGAATTAGGGGGAAGAACAAAAACAGCGGGGGGGGGGGAGCCAGCCACTATCTCTTCTCCTAGGCCACCTTGCAGGGTCATTGGGAAGCCAGAACAAGGGGGGAAAGCAACAACAGTGGGGTGGCGGGGGAGAGAGCCAGCCACTATCTCTTCTCCTAGGCCACCTTGCAGGGTCGTTGGGAAGCCAGAATAAGGGGGGAAAGCAACAACAGTGGGGTGGCGGGGGAGAGAGCCCGCCAGTAACTGGAACAGAGCAGAAGGGGGCAAGGGAAGGGAGAATCAGCAAGAGGACGAGGGGGGAACACCGATGGGGTAATCAGACCCAACCCAGACTCCACGCAGCCATCAAGAAAATAATTCGATTAGAGCTCCGTGGAAACTGCACAGAGCCCCAGGCTACAGCGATGATAAGCCGGGTCTTTAAGGACTATGGAAACAGGAAAGGGAGAAGATGCAATTGGGGAAACATCGCAACAAAGCTGCAAACTTGTTTTCCGACGTGATACCTTTGGTTTCTGAACGTGTTTGTTCGTCTGTGTGTGTAATCTTCACTGTGTACTTCATGCATCCAATGAAAGCTTCTGCCACAACAAATGTGCTAGTCCTTCAGGTTTCATAGCATGAAGATGAAAACAGGGTGTGGATTGACTTATGCCCCCACGGGGCTGTGATGAAAATTGCAACTCCTCTTTGCCCAGCCTTCGGCTGCCCCTGTGTGGCTGGTGGAAGCATAAGGCCACCTGCATCCTTGCTTTATTCTAGCATCCACAGATAGCAGTCTATAGTTACTACAGTATGTATAATACAATCCTGGGACCAATTGGAGGGCCCAAACCAACACATGGGCCGGGTTTGGATGACACCCCACATAACCCATGGTCTGTTTTAGGGTTAAATAACCCACAACAAGCCACAGTGTGTCATCCGAACCTGGTCATTATCTGTTTAGCTCTTGTGAGTCTGTCATGAGGGGAAAGGGTTCTCTGTCAGGATGTGGGACATAGTTTGAGTAGCACAGGTGAAGAGAGCTAGAATACCTGATTTCCATTCCTAGGAGGCAAGTAGAGAGAAGCCAGGATGCTTGGGTTCCATTTCCTAGCTCTGAAATCGAATGGGAGTCTCACAGAGCAAACCATGTCAGCTGGCACAGAATCACATACATTTGTGATTTATGAAAAGCCTATACAAAATCTGTCTCTTGGGCCATATGCAAAATGCCAGGTTAGGTCCTGAGACCTGCCAGGGACTACAAAAAGAGGCCCTGTGCAGCGTGGCCCTGTGGAGTGCCTGGAGCACAACCCCTAATTGGCCCTTAAGAGCTGCCCACAGGGGACTGGAGCATTTTCTGTGAGGAGAGTCTAAGGAGAGTTGAAGACTGGAGAGAAGAGAGAGTGAGGTGCTTACAGAAGGAGGGGGAATAAAAAGGAACCATCCAGACAAGGCTGTGAAGAGAGCAGCCGCCACCTTCTTCCCTCACACTGCAGCATTTACTGAGCAGCAACTCCACCAACAGGGCGTATGGCAGAGCCTGAGGCCTACACTTTCATCCCAGGACTGTAAAGTGAGAGACATCAAAGTAGCGCTGGGCCGAATGCAGCCCTTCCGCAGCGCTATTTGTTCCAATTGAAAAAAGGGGGAGGCATTTCGGGTGGCTTTCAGTTCAGAGGCTTGGGCAAAATCTTATAATTTTGCATGGTGGGGGATGACTTATAATTACAGACAAGGTGGCAGAGTTTCTCCTCTTTTTCCACAACAAAAGTTTTGCTGCCTTTGCCACAGGATGGCCCAATGGACATGCTCTGGGGCATTGTTGGAAAAAAGGTGGCTGCCTCCACTGGCCGCTCCCATTGCCTCCATCTTCATCCCAACTTGATGTCACATCCTGCCATCAGGGAGTAGGGCTGACCATATTTGCATAGTTTGGGGACTAGTAAAAAGGTAGTGGAGGGGAGGAAATGGACTTTATTACGCTCAGAAGAGACAAGAGATGCTGTTGTGGGACTAACGCTGCCTGGATGAGAGATGCTGCACCAACCCCCATCAGCGTCAACACTTATTGTAAGTAAGCAAATTATTGTAGATGCAGCAGATGTGGGATGCCACTGAAAAACACAGATCTCTGTGTCGAGGTCTCCCTGTCACTCCCCCTCACATAGCATCCCGCTGTGGCGATTCCACATGCACAGTGTGTGAATGGTAAAGGTTTGTGCATATGCATGGTGGCTGGTAGGTCTCTGTCAGGGGAGTGTGAGGCGGGGTTTGGCAGAGCGTGGGCAAGAATGACAGTCTGGCAGTGGGAGAAAGGGGGAGTGGCTGGGTGGGGATGGAATGCAGTGTGATTGAAGGAGAGCTTGTGCAGGAAAGCGGGGGACGAGTCAGATCAGTCTGGGAGGAAGGTAGACTGGGTGCAGCTAGAGGAATCGACTTGAGCTTGGGAGATAAGAGTGGGAACATCTAGTGAGATAGTCTGTGGGATAGGCAGTGTGTCAGCGAGTGTGAGAGGTTTTTCTGAACAGAGAACTAAAAGCAAGAGTTATATTGTGCAGTTTATAGTGTTGACCTTTGTTAATCATAAGTTGTACATCGCCCAGAGTGGCTGGGTGACCAGCCAGATGGGCGATTAATAAGTTTAATTTTTTTTAAAATATCATCATCCCTGATATCCTTTCCTCATCCCAACCTAGTTCCTATTTCCAATCCTGTTGTACCAAAGACACCTTCTTTGTTTTCAATTTTAAAAGACAGTTTCCGTTTTAGTTATTAGGAAGGGTTTCGTGGAATAACCCCCACATGCTGGCTGCTTGGCCTGTGCTACCAAAAAGGAAGAAAGCAGCTCAAAAAGGGTTATTGGTGGCAGCGACGGAGAGAGTGGTGAAGCGTCACAATACACAAACAGAGGGTTGTGGGTGAGAGCCTAAAAGTGGCTGGGTGAGGAGAAACACTGACCAAAGCACCTGACCTGGTGACTAGAATTAGAATCGTGAGGTGGTTAAAAAGACCTCAGGTCCTCACATCTGCCCTAACCATTTTCCCGCCCTCACCAATAACGTGAGGCAGGGAAGTGTATAAATCTTAAAGCCCATGTGGTGCTTTAGCATGTCAGACTAGGGTTGGGAAGATCTGAGTTCAAATCCCTTCTCATCCATGAAACTCATTGGATGATTTTGGGCCAGTCACTACCTCTCAGCCTCACCTACTTCAGGAAAAACTTCCTGACTCAATACGGCAATGGAACCAATGACCTAGGGAGGTGGTGGGCTCTCCCACACTGGAGGTATTCAAGATGAGGCTGGACAGCCATCTGTCGGGGATGCTCCGACTTGGATTCCTGCACTGAGCAGGGGGTTGGACTCGATGGTCTTGTAGGCCCTTTCCAACCCTACTATTCTATGATTCTATTATTATACTTCACAGGGCTGCTGGGAGGTGGAGAGGGGGCCTTTGTATGCTACCCCGAGCTCCTTAGAGGAAGGGTGGGATAAAAATATTATCAATGATATCAGTAATATACATGGTTGATGGGATGCAGAACTCAGGCTGACCACAGTGGTCTTCAGTGACAAATTTAGTTTGTTCATACTGGAGTCCATTTTGGGAGCTTTCCCCATGTTTGCTGTATCATAACATTTTTGTTCTTCTTTCCCTGTAAATTTTTGCATTTAACTTTCCACCACTTGGAGTAGGGATGTGTTGAAAGCAATATATAATGGTAAATACTAGGAGCAGCCTTTGCTAACTGGCAGGTTGCTTGCTGCTAATAACACCTGTCCTGGTCCAGTGTATTTTGTTATAATGGAGAAAGATCTGGTTGTCATGGAGACGGGGATATAAAAGACACTTCAGAGGCCAACTGGGATCAGTGTGAAGGAAGGGGTGGCTGGAAGAAGAGGTTGGCTTTGCTTTTCAAACATTTTCTTGGTAGTTCCTTCATCTACACTGAATGGTCTCAAGTATGGCGAAGCAGCAAGGTAGATTTGTAAGGTGAAGAAAAGGGTTTTTTGCCTACTGCCATGCATGGTGTGTGGAAGAAAGGCCTCTCTCCTTGAGGATGGCATTCAGCCTCAGCAGCAGGTAAGAAGAGAATGGGGCCTAGAGGCCAAAGTTTGGAGCAAGTGTGAAGAACCTCTTTCAGCCAGAGGAACAAATTATATTTCGGGGAACCTCTTGGGGGCCACATTGCAGTGGTGAGTGAGGCCAAAAGCAAAAGGGGCTGGGCCAAAAATACCAGGATATTTTAGCTTAAGTTCTTACTGCCAGGAAAAGCAGTAAGGAATGCCTTAGGAAATGCCATTGGAAAGGCATTGTAACTTTTTAGAATGGGAAGGGGGGCATAAAACCATGCAAAAGCTGGGAAACCACCAAACAGTTGGTCAGTGGAAAGGAGTGGGGCCAGCGGAAAGGGACAAGACCATTTGGGAAACCCTGGCGGGGGCAGTTTAAAACCCCAAGCAAGCTGGATTTGGATCCCTGGCCTTGTTTCCCTGGTTTAGAGAGATGCAGGGGGGGGACGGGGACGGTGGTGTATTATCCGGTATATAAGTGGGAGATGGGTCATTCATAAAGCACATCATACCGCTAGGGAGCGACAGGGAGCAGCAAAGTGAAAATAAATCCTGACATGGGAGACAGGAGAAGTGTGATGTCATTAGGCTCATCAGGTTTTCAACTATGCCAACCTTCCCCAACCTGATGCCCTCCAGATTTGTTGGACTGCAACACATGCTTGCTGGGAAGTGTGGGAGTTGGAGTCCGACACAACTGGAGAGCATCAGGTTGAGGAAGGGTGCTTTATGGTGTGCCTTCAACATAGCTGCTTGGTCTGCAAGAACTAGCAGTTGCTAATGTTTACGTCTATGCCAAGAAAAGCATCACCAGCTAACTCCAGCATATCAAGCCACTTTTTTTTTTTAAAGCAGAGCTACAGTTGCAAGTGAAGAAGTTGGTAGTTCTGGATGTCACACTCGTTTGTATTGTTACTTGATGCCAATAGATTTGTTTCCTTGCCATCCCAGGACTTCCCCTTTTTCACATGACCTCAGATTTGAGAGTCCTTATCAGTGCAAATCCTATGCATGCCTTCTGGGAATGAATGGGACTTACTCCCAGGTAAGTGAGTATTGCAGCCTGTGTGTTCTACACCTTTCCTCTCTGCTGTCCCCTGGTTATATTTTGAGCTAGAAACACCTCATTGCTCAAGCAAAGACCCAGGCCAAAGAGGAAGCCTTTTAGGCCCTTCCTGGCTAGGCTAAACATTCAGTGGCTAGTCTGAGTGAGAGGGGCCAGTCTTGAGCCTGAGAATATTTCCTGCCAGGAAGATGGTCCAAGCTGCAATTCTGATAGCTCTCACAAGAAGCAACTGTACATAGAACCAAAGGCATCCAGTTCTAGCCCTTATAATCCTTGACAATACTGTACTCAGAAAACAACATAGCTATTATCGGCTGATCTATTCCCCCTTTTTTAGATTCCTAGTGATGATATTTCACAGAGCTGGCAGCAGAAATTGGCACGTGAGTGGTCTGCTTGTGTGAGCTGTGTAACCTCTGAAGTAGGGATATCTGGAAATTTGCAGCAACTACTTTTATGAATAAAACTGTCATAAGATGCATTTTTTCTAATCATAGAAGTGGTCCCTGTAATGATTCATGCTTCTCCACTTCATATTTTAATTCATAGGACATCTTTCAAAACTAAGCTCTTACCTGCCACCCACCCAAGGACATGATGTTTCTTACTTGGGCGCTGCTAAAATTTCACAGCTTTGCTAGCAATACATACACTGAAAGTACCAAATATATTGTAGCAGTTGAGTAGGCTGTAATGTGACAATTAAAATGTATATGTATATGTTCTCTAAATGTGAACATATGCTCTCTGGGATACAGGGAAATATGTTTTGAAATTAATTATTCAAACTGGTGGGCAAAATCCATCACAGTGAGTTGCTCAATTGGTGTTCACTACACCTGTACTGTGAAAACTTTCTTCACTTCATATAAAATAGGAGAATCTATCACTCTGTGAATTAAAGGATATGCATGCTATTCCCAACAAATCTCAAATAACTCCAAGCAGAATGACCATTTCCTCCAGTAGAGGGCAGCAGGTTGACATGTATTTCCTCTAATTTTCACGAGCCACTGCAATTTCCCAGTCTGTGTTTATTGTTTTGTTTGTTGTTGCTTTAACTAACATACAGATCAAAGGTCATTGTGTATGATGTTTTCAACATAGTGATGCAGACCCTTTAAGCTATGACTTAATAGCCAAAATTCTCTTGGTTCAGGCCTCCCTCCTCCCCCTTTGCAGAACACGCACAATCTTTAGATGTTTCTTCAGGGCTTACAGAAACTTGCTTTCCTCCTCCAGGCTGAGCTCCTTCAGGTGTGGCTCAACAGCATCTTCATTTGCAGGCAACACTGCTCTCATCTCCCTCTCAATGGCCTCTGCTCTGGCCTCCAGCCCTTTCTCAAACTCCGCCTTCTTCACCAGCACCAGCTCCTTCACTGCTTCCCTTGCGGCATCACAGCCTTCCGCTAACGCGGCTCGTTCAGCAGCCAAGCTGGGTTGGTCAGCTTCCATGGCAAGGAGGCGTCCTAAGCTGCTCACACGCTCCATCAGGTACTTCTCTGACACCAGAGTGTAAGTCTCAGAGATCATGGCCACCAGCTGGGCCACGCTGGCAGCATTAAAAACATGTCCATAAACCAGATCGGCTGTGAAGGCTTTGGATGAGTAGCTGGAGATTTTCTGGACGCCATCCACCGTGTCAGCAAATTCTTTCACGCTCCAGACCAAGCACGACTCAATTAAGTTGGAGATCATTTGGAAAAACCTCACCATCTTCTCCCATTGCTCCTTCACCCGCCCCAGGGCTTCCAGTCCCTTGATGAGCATTTTCCTGGCGGTGTCAAAATCCACCTCCTTGACCTGGTAACCTCTCATGATGCAGAGAATCTCAGTCAGCTCCTCATTCTGCTTCTTGAAATTCTCAAAGCTCCTCTGATACTCCTCCCTTGTGGCCTTCAACACCTCCCTGCTCTGCTGCACTTTTAGATGAGCATTTTCCACACCTGAGCCTGTGGCTTCTCCCATCTTGGACATGTTGGGTGGCTTGGGGGAAAAGGTTGGAGACCGAGTGTAGCTCTTGCTATAGGAGTCAAACTCTGAGGCCTTCTTATGGAGTTGGTATATCCCATCCAGCAAGCTCTTCCCCAACTTGCCAATGCCACCCACTGATAAGGCCACTTTCTCCAACTCCTGGCAAATATCCAGTCCAGCTTGACAAATCTCCTGGGCTTTTACTTTGGGGTCACACCCTTCTTCTTTTTCAATGGAGTCCCTCAGCCTCTGAAAGTTCTTCTTCACCCACTCTGTTTTGACCTCCCCACTCTTCTCATCAAGGACCATGGAGGCCTTGAGGCCTCCGTGCTCATCCAAGAGGTTCTTCAAGCTGGTGGCAAAGGTTAAAAGCTCGGCTGATTTGGAACATATGACACTAGCTGAGATAAATGAAATCATCCCTGCCAGTCCCTCCCCACTGCCCACACAGGCTGCTTCTCCAAGGTTCCCCTGCCTCCCTGCTAGCATCCGGGTAAACTCAACAGAGAAAGTACCCAGGGTATGGGTGAGGGTGGTGACCAGCTCCATCCCCACTGCATCCCACCCTGTGGGGATGGATGCCATGGCTTCTTTATACTGTTGGAAGGACTCCTCTACCTGCTCCTTCATCTGGTGGTGGTACCGTTCAGCCATCTCCTTAGCCTCTTTAGCTGACTTTTCCCGAATCTTGGCCTGCTCCAGAGCTATTCGCACTTCCACCAGCTCCTTCTCATAGCCTTGTTTGGCATTGAGGCAAGCCTCGAGGAGTTCCTGGATGAGATTGATCACATCAGTGAACTTGGCCCTCACTGCCTTGGCCAGCCCACCACATTGCTCTGTCACTGCCTGGAGGTTCTTGAGCTGGTTAGGAAGCAAGACTGTGACCACCTCAGCTTCCTGGATGAGAGTCCGAACAATAGTTTTCATCTGTTCTGGGATGCCATTGGCGAGCAGCCTGATCTGGTCCATGTTGACGTGGGCCTCATTGAAGGCAGTCCAACCTCGATTGCTCACTTGGCACAAAGAGGCCTTGAAGGATTCTGGGTACTTGAGGTGCTGGAAGCCTCCCTCAGGTGGAAGCATGTTGATGGAAAAATCACCCTGTCCTGTTGAGATGAAGATCAGCTCACCTAGGATAGCAATGGTGATAGGTGCCGGCATGAGAAATTCTTCCCAGTTGGCGTAGGGTTTCATGAGAAGCTCAGTTTCTTTGCGTACATCTTTTCCTTTACTGAGGGTCACCACAGCCTTAAGCAAAGCATGTGTTTTTTCTTCTGATGCTGCCATGGTGTACAACCTGGGTGGTGATGAGGAGAGTTACACGTTACTCAGTAGAATGGGCCCACCACATGCCAGTTTTTACTCGCACACATTAACTAACCAGACAGATCCATATCTCAAGAGCACCTGGAGGCTATGAACCTGTCATAAAGGGTGGTCTGACCTTGTTAGCAGCAATAGATCTAATAAGATTAATGATTTCCTCTATTGCTCACCACGCATACACTGTTGACAGTGACTACAAGAGAAATCTTGTTACTGTTCCCAAATAGGGAACCAGGCAGGCACAGCTCTGAGTTCATTGTTGCACAAGTTCACCTGAAACTGCAAGATGATAGCCCTTACCACAAGTTGTCCCCAAAAGCAAAGGCTAGAGGCTAAGTGACTTCTATCCAGAAAATTGGCACCATGAATTGATTTATTGAACAAAACACAGGCAGCCATGATTTTGAGGTTGGTAGGCACCCTTCCTTTAAGTCACTTTAGGTGCAATCCTATGCATGTTTAGACAGAAAAAGTCCTACAGCTCCCAGCATTCCCCAACCAGCCATGCTGATTGGGGCATGTTGGGAATTGGAGGACTTCGTTCCATCTAAACATGCATGGGATTTGCACCCAAAATGACTAAAAGGAAGCAGATGAGGCAAGAAGGATTCCTAAATTCTCTTGGGGTGGTCTAAAGGATTCAATCATAGATGGCTGAGAGCCAGGATTTCTGGGTTCCCTGAAATGGGAGGAAGAATTAGCAATTCATAGAAGGAATGAATACTTTATAAACACACCAGATAGCTTTGTGCAATCTCTTCAGCGAACACACGCCTGGTTTTAGCTTGCCAAGTCTATCTGCACTTTGGCTGATGGACTGTTCCCTAGGGGAATTGTTACAACACAGTTTGCGATCCTCACTTCTCGTTTATTCTTCATCAAAGATTGACAGCTTTGGATTGCCTTTGGATTTACAGAAACACACAAGCAGTTAATCAACCATCCCTGGTCATACCTAGCTAGGCCTGAGTTGGGAAAGGGCAGGGGGAAAGCTAATAAAGGGCTAACCATTAAGCATTTCATTCTGGATGGGTTTATTAGTTCTTGCTTAACATCCCCTCGTAAAGGCTAAGACATCCTCCCTGTTTTCAGGCTATAAAGATTTATCTTGCCGTTTGGAATGGTCACAAAAATGGGGCCTAGTCAGTTAAAGGCTATATGTGCATGTGGACATTAACACACCAGTGAGGTGTCCTCTCTACAGTCAAGAACTTTCAAGCCATTGTTAATAGTGGGGAAAGGTTCACCTATTTGCAGGGCTGAGAGTTCACTTCCCAGGGAATTCTTATCAATATGCCAAGACTCTTTTCTCCACACACAACTTGCCTCCCAGTTTGCTAGGCATCCACATGTTTCCCTCCTCTGCAGCTAATAGCAGCTGTGCGTATGTGATTGGAATCAGGGGCACAGTGTCCTACATATGGGCTTCCCACAGGCAGTTGGTTGGCCACTATGTGAACAGAATGCTGGACTAGATTGGTCTGATCCAGCATGGCTCTTATGTTCACAGCATGGGGGCAAAGGTTAGACACCCTCTTCCCTTCGCGTTGCAGCCCTAATCTAAATCTCACACATATATAGGTAGATGCTTGCAAGTGCCTGTGTAAAATGGGGACAATCTCAAAATAGTGGTATGGTTTCTACATCCAGGGACTCCTTAGATATGCAGAAGCATAGGCGTTTGTAAAGTGAAAGCAAATAGAATTAAAACAACAACACCAAAATGGCCTGACAAGCATCTGTGAGCTTTGAGGGAAAATATTAGATCTTCCAGGTTCACACTGAATGGGTTCACGCTGAGGGATTTTCCAGGTTCACACTGAATGCCAAAGACATGAACCCCTGTCTGCTGTTATCTTTTGTTTGGAGGTGAAGACACACATACTGCTGTCCAGTCACAACTATACGCAAATCTTGGATTTTTCCATAGTTTTCTATGGCAGTTTTCACTTCTGTCCCGGGTTATAGGATGGCCCAGTGAAAAAGAGGACAGGATTCCTGCACCTTAAATAGTAGTGCATAAGAGGGAATTACAGCACATATAGCTTGACATGTAAGCTACAGCTGCTGAAATTCCCTCTTTTATACAACTATTGGGAGCCCTGTGCTCTTTTCCCCCCAAGTACCCTACCCTGGGGGCAACAGCAACAAAAGGATCTAAAGGAACCAGAAGTCTGGCAGACTATCACCCAGTTCACATGAACCCGACAGCTGATACAAGCCATTGTGCTTGTTGCAGCCGCTGTGCATGCCGGCTGAACTTCCCTAATTACTGAAATAACCCAACAACAGCCCATCGGTTATTTGAGGGTTGCTGCCCACCCCAAACAAGCCATGCTGCCCAGGTTCAGACAACACGGCAAGTCATGTCAGTGTGGGTAGAGAAATCCGGCTGGCTTGTGCCCAGCGTATGCAGCAGCAAACCACGGTGGCCTGTTTCAGCCACTGTGATCATGAGAATCAGGCCTACAACAGCTTCCAGACAAGGCTTTTATTATTCCACCACTCTGCTATATTCATGGAATTCTAAGGGGGTCCAGAAGACAACATCTCTCACTTGTAACACTCCTGTTTTCCCACTGCTGCTTCCATCTTTCCTTCTTACCATGGAAAATCCGTTAAGGCGGGGGGAAAAGGATGTAATAGCTGCACAATGCCTCCCAACTGTTAGTGCTAGGAGCCCTCCATCTGGATGCACCCTACATGAATGTTTACATTTAATGTATGACTGAGGCATGGAATGTTAGGGTGTCACTGGAGGGCGGGGATGGAAAGCAGCAGAGAGAGAGGGGAATAACCTGCTTAATCCCCTAACAGCTTATAGTGAGTATGGCTGGAGGGGGAATTAGGTTTGCAGGATGCATGCATGAGGGAAGAGTGCTATAAGGTTAAACTCCCCCCTCTGCACTATAAAGGGATGTTTCAGCAGGCAGGCAGGCAGGCAGGGAAACACTTCATGTTTAGGTCTGGCAGCCAAGAACAAACCAGACTCCTCTAACACTACATACCACACCAGGGGAAGTCCTCAGAGGAGATGAGAAAGCAAAAAAGGTGTCCTTTCCTCCTTTCCTCTCCCTCAGTCTCCTGCCCACCCAAGGCCCAGACAGAATTACAAAGCTCCTGCTCCTGGCTGAAGACCTGAACAAGAGCACTCCTAGCACGGGGAACAAAAGCATGGATCATCAGCATGGGGAACTTGCAAGGCACTTGGGCCTGTGGGCAGTTGCCTGATGGCGCCAACCCCTGATGCTCAGGCGGAGCTATAGACACACACACTCTTTCCTATTCCTTAATCAGTAATGTGAAATCCCTAGCGTATGCTTGCAGAGCTGCATAATTTATAATTCCTCTTACATAAACAAGGCATCTCCACTGCTAGGTCCTTAGCCCACTAAATCCCAAGTGATGGCGATAGATAGATAGATAGATAGATAGATAGATAGATAGATAGATAGATAGATAGATATTAGAGGGGACAAAGTGCATTTCTGGGGGAGGAAGCAAGCTTTGTCCCACATAAATGTTCTCACAGAAATTTAAGAATAGGTTTCACATTAATACTCCCACTCTAAACTTTTCTCTGACATAGGTCCTATTGATTTTGACGGAGTTAAATTTCAAGAAAACATGCTAAGAATTGCTTTCCTTCAAGTAGTGACAGGGGTCCACCAAGTAGCAATGGACAAGTTATTTGCACGTGGGGTG
Source organism: Heloderma suspectum (assembly GCF_057233095.1). Taxonomy (NCBI): domain Eukaryota; kingdom Metazoa; phylum Chordata; class Lepidosauria; order Squamata; family Helodermatidae; genus Heloderma; species Heloderma suspectum. The sequence continues at coordinate 346,085,326 of NC_139459.1, forward strand.
TGTGTGTCCCTTCATCTGGCACCTCCTATATAAATCCTTCTCTCCTTCTCCAGAGTACAAGATCCCTGGCTATCTGCACCTTCCTTACCTAGTCTCACTATAATCCACTTTCCCATGGAAACCAGGAATACCACCCACCTCATTAAATCCCAATTCCTTTCCCAGAGATTCTAGGAGAGCATATGCAATCTAATGTTTTATAATGTTGATTATTCAAAAAGCACCTCAAAGACTACCCCACCCTGTGTTTCACACAAAATTGATCTGTCCAAATATACTACTACCTACCCTTGCTGTTTCTGAACATACATTTGCATTCTGTACTCACACATGCATTGGAAGCAGGGCTGGCCATCTCACAAGGCGAGGACCTGCCACTGCCGCATGCCACCAACCCAGCCACTCTTTTGCCACCAGTGCTGCTCCCACCCCCTCTGTACCCCAGTGCCACCACCCACTCTGCAAATCCTCTAAGAGTAAGTGGTGGGCGGGGCACCGCTCTGAAGATCGCAGTACAGGCAGTCGCCAGAGACAGCACCAGTTCTCCCATCACCTGAGATGGGAGAGCACACACGCTCTCATTGCCACCACATCTATCTCCCTCCTCCGTCACATCTGTCTCCCTTCCTCCTTCCCCCATCATGTCTGTTTCCCTCCTCTCTTACCCACGCATTGTGTCTCCCTCCCTCCCTCCCTGTCCGCCCATCGCGTCTCCCTCCCTCCCTCCCTCCCTCCGCCTATCCTCCTGTCTCCCCCATTGCCGCTGCTACGACCACTCACTTTGTGGATCCTCTCACAGAGCGAGCAGCAGGTGGGCAAGGTAGAAAAGAAACCAATGCAGCTATTCTGACAAAGGGCCAGGCCCAAATGCCTGGCTCTGAGGGGTCCTTCCTCAGAGCCAGGCATTGTAGGAGCAATACCCCTGGAGAAAGCCTGTACCATGATCTTCAGAGAGGTTGCCTGCTCGCTGCTTGACTACAGAAGGGGTGGGAGGCACGGTTAGTGGCAAAGGAGTGGCTAGGCTGGTGGCATGTAGCATCAGCAGTGGCAGGTTCTCCTGGTGGAGGGGGGGTGCAATTTGCTGCTCCACCACCTGAGATAGGGGATTCATCCTGCCTCACGAGAGGGCCGGCCGTGTCCAAGGGCACCTCTGCCACAATGCCTGGCTCTGAGGAAGGACCCCTCAGAGCCAGGCATTTGGGCCTGGCTGGTCCTCAGAAGAGCCGCACTGGTTGCTTTTCTGGCAATGGAGTAGGCAGGGAGGCAGGGCGAGGGAGGGAGATGCAGCAGGCAGGCAGGGAGACGCAGCAAGGGACAAGAGGAGGGAGACGTGATGTGGGGAGGGAGACAAACATGTTGGCAATGGGGTCACAGTGGCAGCAATGGTGGCTGGCAGCTATGCTGTGTGCTCTTCTGCCTTAGGCTGATAGGAAGTGAGGAGTTATCTGTCCTTCTACAGTTTTGACCACTCACCTTGTGAGTACAAAGTTTTGTACTTTCAAGTGTATTCCACCCTATTACAGATGGTGCAGGATGGCTTACGATATTTTTACATTTTCGTCCCCTTAGTTCATCCTACCTTTTTCTTGCCCTCCCTACAGCACTCCTAATTATTAGCATCTTCCCTGCCTGTGCCCCCACCCCCCGCCACCACTACTATCAGGACACTTCATAAGAACCCAGAAGTCCTGATTCTGTCATGTCTCACTAATTCTTTTGCTTGGAATGGAGCCTGGAATCCAATCAGTGCTAAAATCTTTGGGTGTCCCCCTCCCCTCGCATCAAAGTTCACTCACCTTTTGTGAAGCCAGAAGACAAGGATGCAATGTGCTCAGGTCTCGCTGCAGGGCCCCATATATAGGGGCTAGGAGAGGCAGCCACCCCTCCCCAAGCATTTCGAAATACCTGGCTGCACAAGGGATGAAAAATACATTCTAGTTCCTCCCAAGTTGATGTCTAAATCCTTGGTGGAGGTGGGAAGGATTCTACCTCAGAGACTCACCACAAACATCCATGCTTTAAGATCCGATTGGTTGCTGATCAGCAGCCCTGTTATTTATCAGTGATCCTGGAAAGTAAAGTGTAGAGCTGGAAACACTGATGAGATCCAGAGCAAGCAAGCTCATGCACCCCAGGATTCCAATAGGGTAAGTCTTTATAGCCAAGTGGCTGGGTAATAGCTTCTGATCCCAAAGAATAGGCATAAAAGTTATATGCCAGATGTTACTTTCTTGCAGCAATTGAAGTTTGTATGCAAATGTAATCAGGAAGGGGCCATGGTTCAGTGGTAGAGCAAAAGCTTTGCATGCAGAAAGTCCCAGGTTCAATCCTTGGTATCTCCAGTCAAAAAACAAAACAAACAAAATTTATCAGGTAGCAGGCAATGTGAAAGACCCCTTTACATTACTGTAAACTGTTTACTGTAGAGTAAACAATACAGAGCTAGATGGACAAATAACCTGACCTCATATAAGGCAACTTCCTATGTTCCCTGTGCAAGCTTCCAAATAATGCAGGGCTCCTTGTCAGGCAGAATAGAAATAGCTAAAAAAAGGTGTATGTAAAGTGCAAGACCTTTTTTGTGACGACATGATAAGGGATTTAGAAGTTAAATATGGTGTGAATAGGTGAAAATATGAACTGGATTTGTTTAGCCTACAGAAAGAAAATGGAGAATATATCCACAATGGGCACTTATTTAAAAGAATGTTGGAAAGGCTGTTTTAATCTGAAAAGCAAGGATCATATCTCTATACTGCACTGAATGGATTACAGATAGGACCTATGGATGTCGGAGAAATTCGCAACAGAATCAAATGAGTTCAGGTTTCTATGAATCCGACCTGCAGATTCCACAGTGGACTTTCTTTTTCCAAATCCTGCAGATTCCCACAGACTTGCTGACCAGTTTTTCACTTTGGGGAGGACTTTACACTAATGCATACTTGTGCTAATGCAAACTTGCACCAATGTGCTAATCCATGAATTAGTGCTAATGCAAATTAGCACAACTAAAACAAAATTCTGGTTTAAAAAAACCCTATTCCATCAATGAGTGTAGGACAGAATGAAAGACACCTGACGATCTGCAAAACACAGACAGAACAGATTTAACAAAATCCGTACATCCCTAATGGTACCCCACTAAAAAGCACTGTTGCTGCCCTTACCTGTAGTGAAAGCCACATTTAATTTCTTACGGCATTTATTTAATGTATTTTAATCTTGCTTATTATATATTCTGGAGGACCAACTCCATATATTCTACAATCTTCCATACTATACAGGGAATGTTCCTGCCTTACTTATTATCCTAGGGTCACTTTTATGTTGACGTTGGAGTCAGCTCAAAACCTCCATTCATGTCATTTGTATATGCTGCTGTTTCATAGATCTTGGTTAATCTTTTCCAAGACCATGGAAGCTGCCATGGCTGAGACCTCCAAGCTAGCAGATAACGTATTACATTCCTTCTCTAAATGCAAATGCTGGGAAAACCCCTACATCTACCCCTGCCCCCAAAGGCATAACGAAGTAACATGTGAACTTGCTGATAGATTAAAACAAAAAGAAAAAGAACATAGGTGTTTCCAGAGAGGTAGCTCCTAGAACTCCCCAATCATTGCTTTTCTATGGTAAGCTACAAGTAGAATTGCAAATAACCTTTCAACATTGCTGGGGGTGTTGCACTTTTTTCTGTTTCTACATTCATTTGGGCACGCTATTTTTAAAAACATATTTTGACCTTTTAAAAATCACTTAACTTGTGCTATCGTATTTATTTAAGCACCACTGACCAATTACTTCCAAGATTTGCAAAAAACATTTTAGAATGTTAGAAAGCGAGTTAGGATGTAAGAACTTAAGAAGAACCATGCTGGATCAGACCAAGGGTCCATCTATTCCAGCATTCTGTTCACACAGTAGCCAACCAGCAGTCTACCAGAAAACCACAAGCAGGACACTGTGCAACACCATCCTCCAGCCCATGATCCCCGTAACTGGTGTACATACACTCACTGCCTCTGGTACTGGAGGTAGCACATAGCCATCAAGACTAGTAGCCACTGATCGCCTTCTCCTCCAGGAATTTCTCTAACCCCTTCTAAAGCTATCCAAGTTGGTGGCCATCACTACATCTTGTGGTAGCAAATTCCATAGTTTAACTATGCTCTGTGTGAAGAACTGCTTCCTCTTATCTGTCCTGAATCGCCCACCAATCAGCTTCATGGGATGACCCTGGATTCTAGGAGAAAAATGTCTCCCTGTCCACATTCTCCACACCACGCATAATTTTGCACACCTCTATCATATCTCCCCTTGCCTTCCTTTTTTCCAAGCTAAACAATCCCAGCTGTTGTAACTTTCTCTCATAGGGGAGATGCTCCAACCCCTCGATCATTTTAGTTGCCCTCGTTCCAGCTCTGTTAGGTGTGGTGATCTCAATGGTACTGTAGCAGCCATATCGGGGGTCAGACTAAGTAGCCTCATGCAGTCTCATGCTTCATGTTCTTGCTGAGCTCTTTCTCCCTTGAATATATTGTTGTAAGCTGACGAGACACAGGAATTTCTTATCTTGTCAAAGGTCATACAATTGTATATCTTGTTCTCTGCTGTTCTCTCCTTATCATGGCTACCCTATAACACAGTTCTTGTATTATAAACAATGGTGCTAGGAGAAGAAATGTTGAGGACTGCAACCCCACATGGGAAGGAGAGGAGGAGCCGTTTCCTATGTGTCACAATATCTATAAAAACAATGTGCTGATGTAAATCGGGGCTTCTGGCTCTTTGGAAATAATTCCAGCCTTAAGCCCGCACGTTAAATAAAGAATCTCTTTTTCCTTCACTCTGTGGTCTCCCTGACTCTGGGTTCTGCAACAGTACATAGTATTCCAAGTATGGTTGCACCATAGATCTGTATAAGGGCAGTCTGATATTAGCAGTTTTATTCTCAATTCCTTTTCTAATTATGCCTAACATGGAGTTTGCCTTTTTTACAGCAGCTGCACACTGGGTTGACATCTTCATTGAGCTGTCCACCACAACCCCAAGATCTCTTTCTTGGTTGGTCACCGCTAGCTCAGATCCCATCAGATTATACTTGAGGCTCGGATTTTTTGCCCCAATGTGCATCACTTTACACTTGCGTACACTGAACCGCATTTGCCATTTAGATGCTCTTTCTCCCAGTTTGGAGAGATCATTTTGGAGCTCTTCACAATCCCTTTTTGTTTTAACCACCTTAAATATTTTGGTGTCATCGGCAAAATTGGCCACTTCACTGCTCACTCCTAATTTCAGATCTTTTATGGACAAGCTGAAAAGCATTGGTCCCAATACAGATCCCTGTGGGACCCCACTATTTACTCCCTTCTATTGGGAGAATTTACCATTTATTCCTACTCTCTGCTTTCTGCTCTTTAACCAGTTACTGATCCATAACGGGACCTGTCCTCTTATTCCCTGACTGCTAAATTTGCTCAGGAGTCTCTACTAAGGGACTTTGTCAAAAGCCTTTTGGAAAGCCCAAGTAAACAATGTTTACCGGATCACCCTTGTCTACATGTCTATTGACACTTTGGAAGGACCAATGGAAGGGGGAATGAACATATTTCTAAAGAGGTGATTGGGAAGGCAGCAGGATGCAGCAGAGGTTTTAAAACGTTTTTAAAATTAGCACTATAATGCTCTTTTAGTACTAATTAAAAGTTTCATTAAAAATAATAGTGGTGAAAAATAAGAACACTAAAAGTGTGTCGAGTGGTGATAGGTTCATTAGCCCAATGCATCACACTCTACACTTGGAAAAGATAGAAAACTAGTGAAATACTGTTCTGTTCTTTCAAAAAATGTTGGATTTTCTGCAGACTGAGAAAAGATGGAACCACAGAGAAAATACAGCAGGACAATGATCTGATAAGCCCAGTAAAATGTGATGGGAACAAAGTATGGCAACTCCATACTAAATACCTAATGGCGAAGCATCCCATGTTGACTGCATTCAGGCTGCCTAGCCACCACAGGGACTCAAGTACCTAAAGAGTTATTTAAGACTGGGCTCCAAACTGAGATGAATTCTCCTCCAGTCCCTTCTTTCAAACCACATTTCACAAAGACAGCTGTGGTCTTGTTTGCTTAGATGAATATTATCATAACTTCAAACCCGATATATTTGGAGAACTGGCTTAAGCTTCCTAAGTGGGATGGTAAGAGTCCCTCTCTCCCTCAGTCTGAGCAAACGTGACCCAATGGATCATAGAATCATAGAATAGTAGGGTTGGAAGGGGCCCACAAGGCCACCGAGTCCAACCCCCTGCTCAATGCAGGAATCCAAGTCAGAGCATCCCCGACAAATGGCTGTCCAGCCTCGTCTTGAAGGCCTCCAGTGTGGGAGAGCCCACCACCTCCCCAGGTAATTGGTTCCATTGCCGTATTGCTCTGACACTCAGGAAGTTTTTCCTGATGTTCAGTCGGAATCTGGCTTCCTGTAACTTGAGCCCATTATTCCGTGTCCTGCACTCTGGGATAATCAAGAAGAGATCCTGGCCTTCTTCTCTGTGACAACCTTTCAAGTACTTGAAGAGCGCTATCATATCTCCCCTCAGTCTTCTCTTCTCAAGGCTAAACATGCCCAGTTCTTTCAGTCTCTCTTCATAGGGCTTTGTTTCCAGTCCCCTGATCATCTTTGTTGCCCTCCTTTGAACCCTCTCCAGCTTGTCTGCATCCTTCTTAAAGTGTGGTGCCCAGAACTGGACACAGTACTCCAGATGAGGCCTAACCAGTGCTGAGTAGAGGGGAACTAGTACTTCCCGGGATTTGGAAGCGATGCTTCTATGAATGCAGCCCAAAATAGCATTTGCCTTTTTTGCAGCCACATCACATTGTTGGCTCATATTCAGCTTGTGATCGACGACAATTCCAAGATCCTTCTCGCTCGTAGTGTGGTTGAGCCACGTATCCCCCATCTTGTAACTGTGCATTTGGTTTCTTTTTCCTAGGTGCAGAACTTGGCATTTGTCCCTATTAAATGCCATTCTGTTGTTTTCTGCCCAGCACTCCAGTCTATCCAGATCACTTTGAATTTTGTTTCTGTCTTCCAAAGTATTAGCTATCCCTCCCAATTTTGTGTCATCTGCAAATTTGATCAGCATTCCCTGCACCTCCTCCTCCAAGTCATTAATAAAAATATTGAAGAGCACTGGGCCCAGGACTGAGCCCTGCGGTACCCCACTCGTTACCTCTCCCCAGCTTGAGAAGGTCCCATTGATAAGCACTCTTTGAGTCCGATTCTGTAGCCAACTGTGGATCCACATGATCGTTGTTTCATCTAGCCCACTTCGAGCTAGTTTGCTCATCAGGATATCATGGGGCACTTTGTCGAAAGCTTTGCTGAAGTCGAGGTATATGATGTCTACAGCATTCCCACGGTCTACAAGGGAGGTGACTTGATCAAAAAATGAGATCAGATTTGTCTGGCAGGACTTGTTTTTGACAAATCCATGTTGGCTTCGAGTAATCACTGCATTGTTGTCAAGGTGCTTCCAGATGGATTGCTTTATGATCTGCTCCAGAATTTTCCCAGGGATTGATGTCAGACTGACTGGTCTGTAGTTCCCAGGTTCCTCCTTTTTACCCTTTTTGAAGATAGGGACAACGTTAGCCCTCCTCCAGTCATCTGGCACTTCCCCGGTCCTCCATGATTTCTCAAAGAGAATAGACAGCGGTTCTGAGAGCTCTTCTGCCAGTTCCTTTATGACTCTAGGATGCAGTTCATCTGGCCCTGGAGATTTGAACTCATTCAAAGTAATGAGGTGTTCCTTGACCATATGCCTGTCGATCTCAAGCTGCAATCCTGCCCCTTCAGCCTGTACTTCGCCTTTGCCAGGGGGGTCATAGACCCTCTTTTGGGAGAAGACTGAGCCAAAGTAGGAATTGAGCACCTCTGCCTTTTCTTTGTCATCTGTTATCATTTTGCCATCCTTATTTAATAGCTGAACAACCATTTCTTTCCTCTGCCTTTTACTATGCACGTAGCTGAAGAAAGCCTTTTTGTTGTTTTTAGCATCCCTCGCTAACCTCACCTCGTTCTCCGCTTTAGCCTTCCTGACGCCATCCCTGCAATTCTGTGCTACCTGCCTGTACTCTTCCTTTGTTACTTGGCCTTCTTTCCACTTCCTATATGTGTCCTTTTTTGTTTTCAGGTCATCCCTAAGCTTTTTGTGAAGCCACATTGGCTTCTTCTGTTGTCTTCCACCTTTTCTTCTTGTTGGAATTGTTTGTGATTGTGCCTTGAGAATTTCCTTTTTTAAAAGTTCCCACCCATCTTGGACTCCTTTTCTCGCTAGCATTGCTTGCCATGGGACCTTACTGATCATTGTTCTGAGTTTATTAAAATCAGCTTTCCTAAAATCCAGGGTACGCGTTTGAGTACACTCGGCTTTTGCTTCCCTTAGAACCAAGAACTCAAGTACAACATGGTCTCTTTCCCCCAGAGTTCCTGTAACTGCTACTTTATCCACTAAGTCATCTCTGTTGGTTAGGATCAAGTCAAGGATAGCCGATCCTCTAGTTCCTTCCTCTACTTTCTGTAGGAGGAAGTTATCCGCCACACAAGTCAGGAATTTCCTGGAGGGGCCATGTTTTGCAGAATTTGTCTCCCAACAAATATCGGGGAAATTGAAGTCCCCCATTACTACTACATCATGCTTCCTTAAAACATTGGCTATTTGCTTTTCAAAAGTTTCATCCTTGGCTTCTCCTTGATTGGGTGGCCGGTAGTAGACTCCGACCACCAGGTTCCTTTTATTCTTTGCTCCATTTATTTCAACCCAGATGCTCTCGATGGGGCTACCAAGCTCCTCCTCCTGTATTTCTGTGCAGAGATATGTATTTTTCACATACAGTGCAACCCCGCCTCCCTTTCTGTTCCTCCTGTTCTTTTTGAACAAGTTATATCCTTCAACTGCTGTATTCCAGTCATGAGAGTCATCCCACCAAGTCTCAGTTATACCTATCAAGTCATAATTTCCCTCCTGTATTAAGAGTTCAAGTTCGTTCTGTTTGTTTCCCATACTCTGGGCATTAGTATATAGACATCGAAGACCATGTGCTTCATAGTCTGGCTTTCTTCCTACATGTGTCTGAAGACTATTATTGGGCGCTATCAGCGCTGTTCTCTCCATTGCAGTGCATGCGCCTACGTCCATTGTTACCCCCAACATTACATCTCCCTTCCCCGTAGGATCTCCCCTGAGGAAAGTCAAATGGTTTCTTCAGGGTCTTGACATATAAAGCAAAGTTTATTTTAAGCTATCAGAGCCCAGTCTCTCTCCTAGGTGACCTAACAGTCCGATTCTCACCCTCATCTAAGTATGCCCCCTTTGCTTTTACAAGGCCACTTTGATTTATTCCTTATCAGTGCTATTACAATTTGTATCTCTTATGTGACCAAACCAGCCCAACCACAAAACTGTTGTGGAAGTAAAAGGAATGTGAACGCTGCCTCAAGGGTGGCTGACACATCTTTGCTGATCTCAGGGGAAATGCTACTTACGTTCAGAAACCAGTATCTCCTTCCCAACCATTGGGGAGGGAATTTCCCCCAGAAGGGTGAGAAAAGAATTGAGTCCTCCCAAGTTCATGAGACAGCAATACAGGCTTCCATGGCTTGCAAAGTGGTGAAAGCCGATATCAGTCAGGTGAATTTTACAGGTCTGGCCTGAATGACATTTACATTTGGCTCCTCTAAGGCCAAAGGACTTCACTGACCCAGCTCAGCACCATAGACTGCAATCCTATACCCATTTACTTGGGAATAAGTTGAACTGAATGGTCCTTACTTCTAAGTAGACATGTATAGGATTGCACTATCAGGCAAGCATTATGTAAACCATGTATCATCACTTTGGCAACCATTCAAGCCGTGCATTGTCTTCACTCACACTACTACAGAGTTATAAAACCACTTTTTGTTGACAAAGGAAGGCAAATCTGGGCAGAGTTGTAGATTTGTTAAAACATCAGTAAACAAATGCCCTGACAAAACTGTAGTTGCTCTTTCCATGCATTATGCAGCAACTGGGTTACACCAGTGCCTCACATAAAGCGTGAAAGGAAGACATGTATCCCTAAACCTGCAGTAGACACTGCCTAGAAAGATGTGGCTCCTCAGCATGCCTTCTTAGTGTTTATTATTATTTATAGTTTATTCTACCCTTCCCCACAGGAGGAAACAAAGGAAGCTGGCTTATAATGAGTCAGACACCTTAGTTCATCTAACTGGACATTGTTTGTACTGAGTGGCAACTAAAACTCCTCAGCTGACACTGAATAAGCTTCAGTCCACTTTCTCTTTCCCCTCCCTTAGCCCAGTGTGTAGCCTGAATGATCATGAGATCTAGCATGTAGGAGAATATTCTTTGCATGATCAGCATCCTACACAGCCAAGACCCAGGCTCTAATTAGGAAAGCTTTATTAGAAAAACAAGGATTAGGGAGAAGGGAGAAAGAGCAAGTAGCATTGAATACAAATAAAAGCCATATTCTACACTGATATAGTTGCTAAATCAACCTCCCCCAACCTGGAGCCCTGCAGGGATGCTGTTCTGCAATTCCCATCATCCCCAGACATCATCCAACACATCTAAAAGGCACCAGATTGGGGAAGACTGCCCTAAAGAGAGGTTCAGTAACTTACGTGTGAGTAGATGGACCAACCCTGGTTCAGTTTAGATGAAGTGAATGAGCTTCATTTTGTCTCTTAAACCAGGGGTGAGCAGACTTCGGGCTTGCAGTATCTAATTTGTTTTTCCTACAACCCTGAGATCCACAAAAGACATACACTGAGAATTAAAGAATTCTTTGCCCAGGAGTTTGTTTTGCATACCACTTCTTCATTTCAGCAGTATAATTTAGGGCAGCAGGTATGTGCATGTGTCATTTTGTTGTTGCCATTATTAAACATTTGGGATTCAGAAATTCTTACTAATCTACTGCGAATCACCCAGAGATTTATCAGTAGATCCAGATTTACTTTCCCCTCACCCGTCTTAGCCACTACACTAATTCTCTGTGTAAATAGTATACATACATCTCACTCAACAGAGGATATGAATCAATTTGGGGGCACAAAGCTTGCTATGAATGTGCTTAATTTTAATACATCTTCACCATTCTGTTTCTCCTTCCAGCTCCCAATCTGTTCACTATGGCCCTCTTGCCAGATGAGAATTATAATTCATCCATCAAAGAACAGTTGGAGGCAGGAATGCAGGAGCTAGTGTTCCTAGCTGGGCTTATGTTCCTTCCATGGCCACACAAGGAGACCTGCGCTAAAACCCGCAATCATGTCAGCAAAGCATTCCACCATTTTTCCGAGGCAGAACAGAAGCTAGAATCCCGCCTGTTAATAGTTGATTCCCAGTCAGAGGCCCTCATCACGGTAAAGAAACTCATGCAAGATGATCTGCAGGAGAAGAAGGGGAACTTGGCAGACCTGAGGACCCAGATCGTTGCCCTCAAGGAAGCTGAGAAGAAGTCCCAGGAGATGCTGGAAGCTGCAGAATTGCATCTAGAGAGCACAAGGAAGCAGCTGAGATTGGCTCATGAGGAAGTGGCAAAGAACCATGCAGGACGGGAAATTGGCATCCGGCTGATGGCTCTGCCAGGGCTTGGGTTGCTCATTGGTAAGTTAATTTTCCCCCTGAGCCAGTAAATCCTAACCAGAAGTGGTACCTACAAGACAACCAACTATATTACCTTACTAGAGCAGCCTCCCTCCAGATGTCGTGGACTGCAACTCCCTTCATACCCAGCCAGTATGTCCAACAGCCATGCTGGCTGGGAATGATGGGAGTTATTCCGGAGGGCGGCAGGTTGGGGAAGGCTGTACTAGAGAATGTCACAGACACCATTCCCTCAATACCCCGGATGGTTTTCTCTTTGCTTTACTAATTTGTCTTCACTTCTAGGAGCTGGCATGATTGTTGGTTACCAGGTGGCCCTGGACTCAGCTAAGAATTTAGTAGCTGAGGCCCAAAGGGGAGTGGACCTGTGCACAGCAGAAGTGGTGGGCTACAGCGACGAGATTGCGCACTTCTCCCAACAGGCGCAGGAGGTGCAAGCTGGGATCAACTCCACAGAAGAGAAGATCTCCCAGATTCAGTCCCAGTGCGATAAGCTGCTTGCTTTCCAGAGGAAGTTAACAATGCAGCAGTCCTGGATCAGAAAATGCCTTTCACTCTCGGATCTATTGGCAGGCAAGATTCAAGCAGCTGCAGTCATGTCCAGCCATGCCTGTGTCCCTGAATCCCTGGTGGACATCTTAGGCGAAATTGCAGGAGTGGTGGGAGGGAAGGATGGAGAGGCATTCCATGCTGATAAGGAAATCCAGGCTTCAGTTCTGGAAATAAACAGAGCACTGAAGTCTCTGAGAGCCAGGGCAGGAAAGAGCATGCCTATGTATTACTAATGTTTCTATGGCCTTCCCCCTCACACTGATTGTTATCAGTATGCCGGAGTTCCCATTCCACCTACCCATTCCTGACATGTACTGAACCTAAATACTAAAACTTGTGTGCAGTTTTTTATTGTTAGCACAATATTGTGTTGGGAACAGAGTCCCACAGCTCAGCTAGTTCATTCTGGAATTTGAAAGTCTGATGATGTTCTAACTGAATGGTCACAAGCTGTACTTTTTGCATTCCATATCTCCATTTAACTCCAGCCTTTACATTCCTCTCCCCCCTTTTGCACCCATGTCTATATACACCTGATAACTGAGGGTCACAGTGCATGCATCTGATGAAGTGGGCTGTATTCCATGAAACCTTATACCATAATAAAATTTGTTAGTCTTTAAGATACCACAATACTCTTTGTTGAAAATATTGATGTTCTGAAAATGTCTGGATTTTGAGCACAGCAAGTGCTCTTTTGCGTATTGCTTCTATAGCCAGGGATCCATGTTTCTGCTGACACCACCCTTGCCATGTCAAGCATTTTATTGCCCTCTCATGAGGCAGATGAGAGGAGCCCAAGCCTTGCTCTGTAGCTTGGATCTGGGGAGAGGGCAAGCAGGGAACATTGCTACAGTCGCACAATCTTTGGAGGGCCCTGAGCAATGACAGATAAAATTTCCCATCTTCAACTTCAAGCTAGACAGGAAGGTTGGGGCATCTGACTGGAGTGCTTCAGCCAACCAGCACCAGAACAAGGCCCGGCCTCTCCTTCTTGCCTGCAGAAAACCTATGTAAATGACCTGTTATCTAGATTGGGATGGACAACTTGTAGCCGTCCAGAAGTTTTGGCCTACAACTCCCATCAGCCCTAGCCAGCACTGCCAATCGTGAGGGATGATGGGAGTTGTAGGCCAAAACATCTGGAGAGCCACAAGTTGCCCACCCCTGATTTAGTTTCCTCCAACAAGGGGTTGAAATATTACTCCTTTTCCCCCTTAATATGGAGAGAATCATATCTTACTCATGAATGTTAGTCAGCATTGTTCAATAACAGCAACATCTTGATTCTAACTGGGTGAGAGCCCTTCTTTTGCTCTTGCTGGCTGGGGAATGCTAGGAGTTGTAGGACTTTTTTCTGTCTAAACATGATTGCACTTTTAGCCAGTTATGTTTCTGTACCCTTTAAGATAGGAACCCTGAGTCACATACACAATTTCGAGGGAATTAAAGTATGTTAGAAATATGTTAGATTGGCTGGGGATAATATGGAAGTTCAAGTCCAACATATTTGGGGGCACCAAGTTGGGAAAGACTGGCATAGTAGTTAGATTAGAACTTGGCCTCCAAAGAGGTATAAAAACTGGCAGGTTTTTGCGGGAAGATGAAAGATAGCCTAGCTGATTTTTACTTCTGTTCTTTTTAAGAGGTGAGCGCGATCAGTCTCTAATGATGTCACACGCACTGTGCAATAGGTGCCCACAATCCACATAGCATTCAGAATTGCTAATGGACACACTGGCTTTACTGGGGAAAACTGCATGTTCTCAGCCACAAAATATTGCAGCTCAGTTGGTAAGAAAAGGAGACATTCATCCTACACAATTTGAAACATATTTGATACAGCAGCTTTACCTTTTGCTCAGCACCACTTCATGAAAGTGGTTTGAAAGACAGATGTTCAGAGTATTCACACACCCTTCTCCAGTTTCCAAGGTTCTTCACATACTTAGCTGCCGCATTGTGGGAGACACCTCCCTGTGGAATAATCCCAAACAGCTGTGTGTGAATAACAAAACCACTTGGGCAGAGTTGATCGCATGTTTCTAATCCCAGTTGTGTGGGATTACCCACCCATGCTTGCATGATTACATCATTCACAGATGACACAACCCACAGCCACATAGGATCACACCACAAGGAACCAGCTCCTGCACCACCATGCTACATGTGAAGAAAGCCTAATTTAGGCAGCTCTTACCAAGACTATCACACCATAGAGCAGAAACTTCATCCTTTTGGGGGGCAAACTACACTTTGTACACAAACAGGTGTAATGATTGCTTCCCGCTCCCACCTTTTTAAAAATTTAATAGGAAAAGCAGCAGAGGCCTTTCCCTTCTCACAATTTCATTTCAAATTCCCACATAGCAGCTTTCCCCCTTTGGAGTTTTACATGTGTGTTCACGGGGCAGTGGAGAGACACACAAGGGACATTTGGTGCTGAGAAAAAGGCTGCAGAAAGGATTAAGTAGTCCTCCCCACACTGCTTCTCCTCTCCCAATCACCTCCTAGAAGATCTTTATTGTTAAAGGTGGGTTGGGATACCATTACACATTTTCATGTATAATATGTAGTCTGGTCCTAAAAAAACTAATTTTTATTTTTAAATTCACATAATTTACTCTAGCAGCATTGTAAGCATTACCTGCAAACTGTAAAAGGAGGACCAAGACAAACCCAAGAAAGCATGACTCCCCTAACCATATATGAAAACGGGTCTCAAACACAGACAGTTTGAAGGACAAATTATCTCCACTCAGCAGCTGCCTAGAGACCAAGCCCGTCACTTTTATTTGATTAAAAAATGTGACTTTTTCCTGCTTTTCCATGCAGTAGTAGCTATTGGCAAGTCAGCTTCTTTGCTCTAAACCTGTGATCCTCCAGATGCTTTGGCTTACAACTCCAGCCATGGGTTATGCTAGCTAGGGCTGATGGAAGTTGTAGCCCAAACATCTGCAGATGTAGGGCTAATGGTTGTAGGCTTGAAGCTATAGGCCTAAAGGATCAACTTGCTAGCCCTAACGATGCTTCAGCCTTTGCCTGCCTGCAGAATCATAAGGTGCCATATCATATTAGGAACCCCCAAGGGTCTGATAAGCCCCCCACCCCAGGCTTTATATTTGACAGCCTTGCTATTTGGTCACAGATGCCACTGGCTCCAGAGTTTTGTAAGCAGAACAGGTAAGAGAAGGGCACAGAACCTCCAGCCTATGGCCTTAATCCAGCCTGTGGGGCGCCCCAGTTCAGCCCACACTGCCTCTTGAGGTTCCTCCAGAGGACAGGTCTTAGGCTCAATGCCCTGCCCCCTGGAGAAAATCCGCTAGGAGGGCATCCCCACTGCTATCTTTAATTAGAGACTAGAGATAACAGTGGGGACTCCCTTGATGCCCACCAGCAGTGGAACTCCCGTTGTTATCTCTGATCTCAGATGTCCCATGCCTGGTGTTAGGGCTCAGCTGAGCATGGACTGAGTGGCTGCTCTTCCCCCTCCACACATGGCCAAGTCCCAATCCCCATCCCCAATTTCAGAGATAGCAGAAGGGATGAGGTGCGGCACGGTTGGGACTCAGCCACGTGCAGGGACAGGCAAGTGCTCCTCCCCACACATGGGCAAGTCCCAACCCACAGCGCCAACATAGGAAAAAGTGGGTGACATCAAGGGGCCAGGGCTACACTCCGACATCACCCAGCATGTGGGGTGCAGAGCAACCTGGCCCGCTGCCCCAAAATAGTTCGGCCTCCCTGATGAATGACCCAGTGTTGCCCTGGATTTGTGACAAAGCATGTCCAAAGCACAGCTGCAACTTCTGACCCCTCAAGCAGGGTTTAAAGCAGGGATGGTTTAAGCGTAAATATTGTTGGACTACAACTCCCATTATCCCTGACCATTGGCTATGTTGATGGGAGTTGCAATCCACTCCTGGTTTAAAAGCTGCATTGCAGGCAGGCAGTGCTGCCCAGAGATGCAGCGATGGGGCAAACGCCGTTTTTGCCTCATGACTGAATTGGTGAAAAACAGATGCACAGAACTTCGGGCCGAAAGAAAAACCACATGAACAACCCAAATCCATCGCGACGGAAGGTAAAATTGCAACACTTGACAGGATGAAGATAAGGGAGTCAAGGACCTGAATGGACGCATTCCCGAAAGGGGTCTCCTCCCTCTGTGACGCTACAAAAAAAACCCTTCCTGCACCTGAAGGTCAACGAACAAGCCGGACAGAGAAAAGCCCGAGCGTGATTCGATGCAGAGGCCAATAAAGCCCTTTTGGAATGTTCATAAAGGCGCGCGAGCCACTCAGGCAACTTCCTGATTGGGTGGTTTAGAAAAGGGGGCGCGTTCTCCTCCTCCGCGCGCCCTGACTCGTTACTAGGTTTGAGGCGGCGGGGGCGCGCGGCGCGAGGGCGGGAGAGACGTTTTCTTCTATCCGGGATATTAGCCGTGGTTGTTTAGAAACGGAGAAAAGCGTCTCACCTAACACAGCATTATCGCTTAAGTATAGCGGTATCTGATTGGATGGTTTTTCAAGGGGCGTGGCCGATTCACTTCCCCTTCACATTTTTTGTCTGGCTTATCTCACGTTGTCTTAATTTATGTCTCCTCTTTGGCTAGGCACTCGCTTGCTCGGAAACCTCGGCCGCTTTTCTATGCTTGGAAAAATCGCGTCGCGCGCATGTGTAGTTTGGACCGCGATCGGTTGATGGAACGTTAGTGACCGTTGGTCGAGGGTTTGGGGGTGGGGGGGTGAGGTGCGAATTAGGGTAAGGCGGGTCTTAGGAACTAACCAACGAGAAGAATTGGGGGCCGCGGTGGCTTAGTGGTTAAGACGCTGAACTGCAGACTGGAAGGTCGGCAGGTCAGCAGTTCGAGACCCGAGTGCTGCGTGACGGAGTGAGCTCCCGTCTTCAGTCCCAGCTTCTGCCAACCTAGCAGTTCAAAAGCAAGAAATTGCAAGTAGATAAATAGGTACCGCCTCGGCGGGAAAGGTAACAGCGTTCCGTGCGCCTTGGTGTTCAGTCATGCCGGCCACATGACCACGGAAGCGTCTTCGGACAGCGCTGGCTCTTCGGCTTAGAAACGGGGATGAGCACCGCACCCTAGAGTCGGACACGACTGGCTGGGGACACCTTTACCTTTTTAATGAGAAGAAACGGGGATCTGGAGAGCAGCTAATGAGGGATAATGGGGTTCCAGGGGACAGCCAATAGAAAGAAAGCGAGGGCCTAGGGGAGCAATCGATTATGAAGAACCGGAGGTTGTACTGGGGGAATTGGTCAGTGGGGTGGGGATTGCTTATGGGGGTTGTCATCTTTCTTTTCGGGCAGGGCTCCTGTGCCTAACAGCTGTGTGACAAGCAGAAGTTGACCCAAAGGAAGTTGCTCCCACCACACACACGCCTTAGAAAAAGTTTAAAAGTTTCACCTGCGCACTTCTTTCATGGCAGGCAGCTGTGAAATGCACAGGAGCCCTGCCAGGGGAAAAAGATGACCCTAGGATAGACAGTGGGGCCCTAGGGATGCTATTTTTCTCTCATGAGAGAAATGGAGGTTCTAGAGTACGAAGGATTGGAGGACTCAGCAATGAAGGGAAGACTTGATCCATACAGGACTAGAAAATTGAGGGTTAATCAGTGACAGGAAGATCAATCAATAGTGAGGAAAAATTCTGCAACTCTCCCATTAGAGGGGTAGGAATCCCATTGCATCTCCTAGGACTTTCCTGTGTGGAAGTCAGAAAGATCTAATAATCCACTTAGCTTCCTGGCTATTGCCTGTTTCATTCAATAGAAGTGTTCTGGGACAACCTGCAGAGAGTGAACAGTACTATATTGATGATAATAGGATGGAAGTGGGTTCTAAACTCCGCAGGCCTCAGCTGAGTCAGATTGCTCCTTTCCACGGTGCGGTGCTTGCATCCTGATCAGGACTTAGCTGGAGTTAACCTCCTGCAAGCCCCAGCAGAGTGGTGCAGGGGAATCCCCAGCTTATCTGTGATTGGAGGTAACAAAGTTGTCCCCTCTGATGGAGGATGAGCAGGGCAAAGGGGAATCCCTTTGTTATCTCAAATTGGAGCTAGTATGGGGATTCCTCTCTCCCCAGGGACAGAACCCATGGAAGGTGCTCAACCCTCCATGGGCCGGGTTGGGCCGCAGCACGAGCTGGATTAGGCCTGCAGATGGAGGTTTCTCTCCCCTGTTCTAAAGAGTGGTCACTTCGACTACATGAAGAAAGCAAAAGCAGTCTGTATTGCTGTCGGGTTTGTTTTTATTTTATTTCTCAGCTGCCTTTTTATGTACTGACTCACAGCTTTAGGATGTTGTTGCATTATTACTGTAGGACAGGCATGCACAATTTTCAGCCCTCCAGGTGTTGGGCTGCAACACCTGTCACCATTGGTGATGCTGGCTAAAGCTGATACAACTTGCAGTCCAACATCTGCTGGGCCACACCCCTGCTGTGAAACCTCTGAGAGGGCTATTATTCTAATTCTCTTCTATTATTACATAGAATGTTGTGGGTCTGCTGTTTTAGAACAAGGGAAGGGGGCGCACATTTGAATACATCGAGTAGAATTAGATAAATATTTTCTATATGTTTTAAAGGATTGTGACTTGGGACCATGGACAGAAGGAAAGATTCAGACAGACAGCTGGACCCTCCTGCTGCTTTCAGAGTCCCAAGGCCAACTGGTAAAGAAAAGAGAGAGAATGAGAGAGCAAACTTACTATTTCACTCCCATACACACTGGCATATTAATATTTATTTTCTGTTTATTTGGAGAGCTGAGGGTATGTGTTTCAGTGATAGCATAACCAGTTTTCCAAGCCCTAGTAGCTTTTAGATTGGACTAATAATACCTTTGAAGACTTCTCATAAACTGCAGGTAGTATAAAGTGCAACTGCTAGTTCACTAACTAGGACCAGACCATATCTTGCCAGGTCTTAAATCAGCCTTCCCCAAGCTGGTGCCCTCCAAATGTGTTGGAGTACAACTTTCATTATGCTGGTCGGGAATGACGTGGTCCATTTTAGCATAAGGAAAAGGCTGCCAGTTTTTCAGCTTATCTCTGTAGCCGTGCCTCTAAAAGTAGCTTGATCTGCAAAATACTGGTAGGAAATAATATTTACCTCTGAATAATGAAAAGCTTCACCTGTAGATTTCTGCTGCTGTTAAAGGTGCAAGAACAGGCCAGGACATCTTTTCCCTGGTCGCCTGGCAATCATAGTGTAAGGTGATACCATCTTCCAGGATTGAGCATGTGTGTGTGTGTTCTACATTAACCTTTTTGTGTACGTATATAGATACATATACATGTAAGAGCCTTGATAATGTTAAAGAATGTACAGGTTTGGATTAGAAAGTTTGTGTTACCTTGTCTGCATAAACTAAGCTCCTATATTCCCCCTTTCTCACTAGCAGTCCCTGATTTCCTATCTGGTGACTGTCTAACCTAGATCTGCACATCCCACTGTACAAAGAGATTTGCTGGAGTAATCATTATAGGCTGGGCTCCAGTTGGTTGCTGAGTCTCACTTTTGTTTCTTTGATGTGGCCTCACAGTGCAATTTCTGGACTGCAGTTCCTACTCCTTTGCAGTCGCTGACTATATTTGGCAAAAACCTGGATTAACTTTGCACAGCTCCTGACGGTATGAGAGCCAGCTACGGTGAAAATGTAGTAACACCTCTCTCTTCTGAGTTGCTTCTCCCAGTGGAAGTTTTCTCTCCATATTTTCTGTACTTAAACTCCATGCTGCATCTTAAACATCTAGTTCTGTTGTTGTGTCTCCCCTAGGACCAAGGGGATTGATCCCACCTTCACATTTCACGAGCTGGTCAGCTCCTCCTCTGCCAGTGCCTACAGCAGTACCCTGGAGTGCCACAACTCTCCCTAACTGGGAGGCAGCTGAACTCAAACGAGAAAACCAGCGATTGAAGGATGAGCTCCATAGATGGGCCACAAAGGGAAATCAGACAGAAGAAACAGGAACCAGAGCCAGGTGAATGGTCCTGTATCTCATTCATTTTTTCTGATCCATGTAGCCCTGCATAGTCAGGGGTATAGAGAGATTTTAAAAACCCTAGAATAATACACTACCCTATAAAAGTCATGCTAAATCAGACCAGTTAATCCATTTAGTCCAACATTCTGTTCATACAGTAGTCAACCAGCTGCCTGTGGGAAGCTTACAAGTAGGACACGAGTATAATAGTACCCTCCCGCTCATGTTCCCCAGTGACTGATATTCAGAGGCATATTGCCTACGATATTGGAGGTAATGTATAGCCATCATGACTAGTAGCCTTTGATAGCTTTATTCTCCATGAATTTGTCAAACCTCCTTTTAAAGCTGTCCAACTTTCATGTAATTTATTACATTTCTATACTGCCCAATATCCAAGTCTCTGGGTGCTTTACAAAGATTAAAAAACTTAGAAGTACAATATTGTAACATAATATAAAAACCATTTTTACACACACACACACACACACACACACTTACTTTTAACAAGCAACAATAAGAAATTCCAGGACCCATTAAAAACCCTATCATTTGCTGTCAAATGCCTGAGAGCAGGGGTAGGTCTTAACCTGGTGCCAAAAAGATGTCAGTTGGTGGCCATCACTACATCTTGTAGCGGATTCCATAATTTAACTCTGCACTGTGTAAAAAAAATCCTTCCTTGTATGTGTCCTGAATAGGGATGTACGAAAGGGACTTACCTTGTCCTGCAGCTTGCTTCGCGGTGGGGGGGAGGTGCTTCGCTTCTCCCCCCGAAGTTCAGGCGAGGGGGGAGAGGCACCCCACCTCGCCCGGCCGAAATTCAGGCCGGGGGGGGGAGGTGCCTCGCCCGGCCGAAATTCAGGCCGGGGGGGGGAGGTGCCTCGCCTGGCCGAAATTCAGGCCGGGGAGAAGCGCCCCGTCTCCCCGGCCGCGAAAGAAAAAGTGAAAAAACAAACAAACAAACCCCGTGATAGGCTACGTAACGATTAACGTAGGCTATCACGGCTAGATTTCCAAAGTCAGCCATGATAGGCTACGTTAATCGTCACGTAGCCTATCACGGGTGACTTTGGGGGGGGAAAAAAACGCGCGTACGCAAATGGCAGCGGCCCATGGGCGCCGCCATTTGCGTTCCTTATTTTGGCACGTCTAGTCTACGTAAGGATTTACGTAGACTACGGCGAAAATAAGGGCACGCTATTTGCGTTGCCCTTATTTTCGCCGTAGTCTACGTAAATCCTTACGTAGACTAGACGTGCCAAAATAAGGAACGCAAATGGCGGCGCCCATGGGCCGCTGCCATTTGCGTATGCGCTTTTTTTTTTCCAAAGTCACCCATGATAGGCCACGTGACAATTTACGTAGCCTATCACGGCCAACTTTGGAAATCTAGCCGTGATAGGCTACGTAAATTGTCACGTAGCCTATCACGGGTGTGTGTTTCGGGGGTTTTTTTTACCTTTTTATTTTGTAATGGCGGCGGCAGCAGCCGGTCGGGAGACCGGCCGCCACCCCCGCCGAACCGCCGCTGGGACCCGCCGCCGGGAGGGACATTCGGCCACGGTGAGTCCCATCGCGGGGGGGCCGGCGGAGAATTTCCCCAACACTTTCGGGGGGCCGAATGCCTCGGCGCTCGGCCTCCCGAAGATTCGTGGAGAAATTCTCCGCCATCCCTAGTCCTGAATCTCCTACCAGTCAGCTTCATGGGATGACCCCAGGTTCTAGTATCATGACAGAGAGAGGACAGAATTCTCCTGATCCACTTTCTCCACACCATGCATATTTCTGTACACCTCTATCATGTCTCCCCTTATGCTGAGCATCTGGTGCTCAGTTGAAGAACTGAGAGTACAACAAGAACTGAGAATACCTCCCCCTAGACATGTTGTACTCCAGCTTTGTTCTGTCACTGTACCTCTATAATGCTCTTCCCTATTTGCCTGGGAATGATTCTGCATCAGGGTTGGGAAATGTGTGGCTCTCCAGATGTTGTTGGACTGCAACTCCCATCATCCCTCACCGTTGGCTATGCTGGCTAGGCCTGAAGGGAGTTGCAGTCCAGCAACACCAGGACAACCCTGCTGTACATAGTGGAGGCCAATTGGTGACCAGCCCACTAATGGGCTCCTTGGTCAGTATGCCCCTTAGAGGTCAAACATCTTGGAGTCTACTGCCTGGACTCTGGAACGAAGATGCCCTAGAATGGTGCCCCCTGATGATGGGAGGACTTTCCGGCATCTTTCTCTCTCCTTCCCTCCCAGGTCCCTGGATCGAGAAGCAGAGCCCTCAAATGTGTGTCACGCCCTGGCCATGTCCCAACAGGCCGAGATCATTTCCCACCAGCTCCACGAGATCCAGCGACTGGAGGCCGAGCTTGCTGCCCTCCGGATTGCCTCAGCCCAGCAGGAGGCCGCGGTGGCCAGTCGGGAAAATGCCCTCTCCTGCCTCGGAGGAGAACTGACAGAGCTCCAAAGTCAGAGCCAGGCAGAGGTTGCTGCCTTGAAAACAGAGCTGGAGGAGGTCAGGAGGAGCAGAAAACTGGAGACTGAGGCTCTGAGGGAAGAGCTAGAAAAGCTGAGGAGTCGGAGTCGGTTGGAGGCCGATTCCCTGAGGGAGGTGCTTGAGTTGACCAGGGCAAGGCATGGACAGGAAATTGGACTGGCACGGGGAGAGCTACAGGGCGCGCTTGAAGAGGCAGATGCTGAGCAGAAGAGGCAGGAAGAGAGGGCTCAGGAGAGCCGACAGGAGGCCCTCAAGGAGCACCAGGCAGAGGTAAGTACTAGAAGAGAAGGATTCTGGGAGGCAAGGTTCTTTAGAAGAGGTCCAGAAAGAAAAAGACCTCTGGCAGACAAAGCTCTGAGGTTTGCTAGGGGAGGAATGTGATTCGTTGCATTGTAAAAAGACTGTGAGACAAGACTCCAGGCCATTCCTCTCCTCCCACAGTTATCCAGGCTTTCTGGAGTCCACCAGGCTGAAGTAACCTCCCTGAAGCAACAGCTGTGTGCGCTCCGAGGAGATTTGGAAGCCCAACATAAGGAGGCTGTCAAACTAAGGGAGAGGAAGGATGCTCTCCAGAACCAGCTCAGGTATGATCCATTCCTCCTTTCTTCCACCCACCGACACCCCCCCCCCCAACAGATTGGGCTTCTCCCCAAGCTGTGCCAAAGACAACTTTCTGGTTTCTCTCCTCCAGCATGGCTGAGGCAGAGCTGGCTTCCCAGAATGCTTTGGTGCTGCAGCTGAAGACCTATGTCGGTGAGCAGGAGTCAAGGCAGCCCAGCTCTGAGCAGGCGGAGCTGATAAGTAGAGTGCAGGTGAGACTCGGAAAGAAAAAGATGCCCACGCTCAAATAGCAGTTCCCTTCTGCATGGATTTAGGTGCTTGCAGCAGTTCCCTGCCTTTCCTTCAGTGGGCAGCAACTCCGTGTCCCTCCTGTTTCAGCAACTGGAAGATGAGAAGGATGCCTTGGAAATTACCGCTGAGCTTCTGCATGTTCGTCTCACTTCCCTCAATGATATCCTGACCCTACAGGAGACAGAGCTCAGCAAGAAGGTAATTGCATTTGAGCACACTAGGGGGTGCAGTTTCCCGAGGATGTAAATTAGCGGCACGGCACCAGCCAGGCTACTATTGCCCAAAGAACAGGTTATTACAAACTAATGAAGATAACTTCTTCGTTGGACTTTTTTCTGATGAGGGCTGCATTCCCTTAATGGGTCAGGGACTGGAGCCAGTTTTGGGCAGGGCTGGGGTCATAATAGTTATTTTGAGAAGCTTATGCCTTTTGGTGGTGCCTTTTTGGCACCTTCCTCTAGATGTATATGTATCTCCTGCCTTCCTTCTCTCTCTCTCTTCATGGGAGTTTTGTGGGGTTCCAAGGCATCCCATGCTTCATATGAATGTCAAATACCTGTTTTGAGCCACACACACATGCAGTGTGGCTACCTGCCTCCCGGCCTCTCTGTCATTCTCCTTGCAGCAGCAGCTGGATGATTTCTCTTTCAGTATCTCTCTATTTATTTATTTATATTATTTAATTTATTAATCGCCCATCTGGCTGGTCACCCAGCCACTCTGGGCGATGTACAACATTCAATAAAACAATAAAATTCTACAATAAAAATATTTTCTAAAATACCCTAACCCACCCCAAATGCCTGCCTGAACAGCCACGTTTTTAATGCACAACGGAAGCTCATTAAAGAGGGGGCACAATGGAGTTCCCTAGGGAGGGAGTTCCACAGAGTGGGGGCCACTACAGAAAAGGCCCTCTCCCTCGTCCCCACCAGTCTAGCTGTCCCGGCTGATGGGACAGAGAGAAGGCCATCCGAGGTTGATCTTGTTAAGCGGCCTGTCTGGTGCTGCTGGAGGCGCTCGTTTAGGGGAAGAGAGAGAGAGACTGGCAGGTGAGTGCATGTGCAAGTTTGGAAGCCTGACAGAGGAGCGCAGTGGCTAGAATGGCATAGCATACTTTGGAAAGACGCTGTAACTGACACGTTCTATAGTCAAGTCTCCAAGCTCAGGCTTGCCTCCCAGTGTGTGTCTCATTCTCCTCACAGTGCTGGCTGGATTACTGCAGGCCAGAAGCCCCCAGAGTGGCCAAAAGAGCACCATCAAAATCTAGCATGTTTCTCAATGTTATTTGGAGGTCTGTCCCTTACAATCTCTGTTCATTCAAAGAAGTACCTTTTTTGCACTTCTTCTGTTTGTGGAATCCGAGCGGAAAATGGCTCTTTGGTTACGTTTCTGCTACCAACTGAAACTGGTTTAAAATCCATTTAACCACTGTAGCTTCCCTTAAACTTTGGAAAATGTTGTTCTTTGACCAAACTGCACTTTCAAGGGCTTCCCTGCGATAAAGCTACTACAATTCAACATATTAAGACTGCACTTAGCCTTGGGCCTAGCTTGCACAAAGAGCAAATGAGGTGGTAAACCTGCATCTTGACTGTGCCACCTCAGACTGCAGGTGAGGGCTCACATGATGGAATGCTCCCCCCCACACACGCACAGATCCGTCACTTAGAAAACTAAGATGCTAGGGAGAAGGATTCTAGCCTAAATTTCTTTCTGACATGCTGCTTTTCTATGTGCAGGGATATTTTTCCCATGGGGGAACATTCCATCCTGTGAGCCCTCACCTGCAATCTGATGCAATATGGCCTAGACACAGGTTTGTCACTTAATCTGCTATTTGTGAAAACTAGACCTCAGTCTTTCCCAAGTCTCACGAGTTGCACAATTGCTCCTCCTTGGATCTCCAGTAATTTCCAAAGGAACCACAGGGTGAGGGATGCTGAGTGCCTAGGATGTCGGGTTTCTTGTTTTAATCTTAGGTGCAGCTCCAGGACCCTCTTCAGCCTGAGTCATCTCAGAAACATCAGTGCCTGCTGACCCGGTGGCGAAAGAAAGTCTTTTCCCTCCTGGTGCAGCTGAAATCTCAGGAGATTAGCCACAGGGATGCCTCTAAACTGTTAGAAAGGAAGGTATGTGCTTGAATAGGGTTAACACTTGAAAGCTGAAACTCCTTGGTTTTCTGAAAATTGAGTTCCTTAACCCCATAGGGCTTCATTGATTCTTGGTTTAGTTTGATTTGATGTATTAAATATACATGGTTGCCCATCAAAACATATTCTCCAGGTGGCTTGCAGGTGTTTTCGCAAGAGCACCAGGGGTGTATACCCCAGGTAGAGCCTGAGCATTGTGGTCCAGGACTCCTAGGTTTTCCAAGAGGGGAATTACAGAAAGGAGACTGAACCAGGACATCTCGATTCTCTGGGAATAGAAGGCGGCGGGGAGGCTCTCTGCAAAAGGATCTAGTTTAGGGGCGGGGACCTGTAGTCATCTGGATGTTATTGAATTGCAGTTCCCAGCAGCCCCCACCAGCATGGTCAATAGTCTGATGATGGGAGTTGTAGTCCAGCAACTTCTGAAGGGCCACAGATTCCCCATCACTGATCTAGTTAGATGGAAAGGTGAAAGCACTGACTCCACACTTCTCCATGGGAAGGATGAGGGGCCTATGGGTTAATGCAAGGATGAGACTGGAAGTATACAAGGAATAGAGCTGGTGTAGCAGCTTAGAGGTTGAGCTGTGAATAAAGAAATCCCCAGTTCAAACCTTTCCTCTGTCACAACCTCACTAGGCAGTCCTAGGCTAGCTACTCTCTCTCGGCCCCACCCCCACCGAAATATGAGGGATAATAATATTGACTTACCTTACAGGGTGGTTGTAAGGATTACATGCAGATAATGCATGTGAAGCACTTTGAACATTTGAAAGTGCTATACAACCGTTCAGTAGCGTTATGTCAGGCCTTAATTTTCTGTCTGTAGGTAAAAGACCTAGAAGAAGAAGTAGAGTCTAGAGAACAGAAGGTGGCGCTTTTGTTCCACAGCCTTGAGGACAAGACTGCTGAAGCAGATGTGGAACGAGTGAGAAACAAGGTTAGCTGTTTTCATACGCCCCAGGCTGGGAATCCCTTCAGGGAGATAGAGTAAGCCTTGTGAGGTGGTCTGCATTGGATGGAGTGTCACTCCCACTTGTGAACTCAGAAATTCTCTAGACCAAATGGAGCAATTGAGGAGAGCTCCATCTTTTACCTCTCAAACTGGTTTCTGCTGCAGTATTAAGAGCCTTTCCCTTAAGTGATTCTTGATTCTGAAGGGGGAGTTCATTGGAAAGTGGTTTGGGGGCCTGTCCTGTTCAGGAGGTGGCATTTGTTCTGGAGCTTTCTCCTCTCTTCCAGACGCTGCAGGCAGAGGCCCTGCGCTCAAATGAGCTAGCACAGAATCTGCGACAGAGGGCCGAGGCTGGTGAAAATGCCCTTCGTAGACTGGGGGATTTTGTCAGCAGGTAATGGGGAGCAGTAAGGCAAGAATGGGGGGACGATCTCCGCCTCTGCATAAAGCATTGCTTCACTTCATAATTCCTTGGCTGTCATTGCCTCCTCCTGAGCACGGGTCTCTGCTTTCCACACATAGGGGGCCATGTTAGAACAGCCTCCTGTCTCTTATTTGTCAGATCTCTTTTCTCCCTTCTTCCCAAGAATAACTTTTTCCTCAACGTCTCTCTCATGAACCTCCCTAGCCCCCATCTCACCAGCTCCTGGACTGCCATTTGACTTTTTCCTACTCCAGTTTATGCTTGCTAACAGGCCTGGCACTCTCCCTGCTCTTTCTTGTCCTTCTGGGCAGAATCAGTCTAATGTCTGTATTGTGTTCAGGGGTCCTTAAGCTGGAGGTACTAAATCCAGGGTGCAGAACCTCTGACCTGGGGGCCAAATCCAGTCCTTCCGGGGTCCCATTCTGGCCCTCTGGGAGTCCCCAGAAGTCCACGCCTTCTTCCCCCCAACCTCCTTTCCCCGCCCAGCAGATACCTGGAGCCATATCCAAAGTTTCACCTAAACCTTAGTGACTGGCAGTAAGAGCTCTACCCTAAAATATGCTGGCGTATGATGCATTTTGGCTCCACCGCTTTGCCTTTGGCTCCACCCCTTTTGTCTTCTATCCTGCCCACCAGTGGAACGCAGCCCCCAAGCGTTTCTCCAAAATGGAATTCATCCCTCTGGATAAAAGAGATTCAACACCTTTGAGTTAGATGTATCAATTAAAAAGGCATCCCCAGTTAATCGCACAACCCATTAACAACATTTGATTTTCAATACAAGTACTTATTTTTTTAAACGAAAACCTTGCAGATTGCCTCTTCTGAGATGTGGTCTATGTGGAATGTAGTAAGGGTGCTACCCCCCCCCCAGCCTGAAAAGGCCCTGGGGCCTTATGTTTGACACCTCTGTGACTTATAGAAGTCTTTATGCGTGCTATTATTTTTTATAAAGGCTTGCTCTTGATTGACTCTCATCTAGACATCTCTGCTCCTCGTATTATAGTCCAGGCTGAGACCCTGTGCCTTCTGTTCCGCAGGCTAAAACAGCAGCTGATGGGACAAGAAGAGACATGGAAGGCAGCCTTGTCACGCCTAGGGGGGCTGGGAAACAGAGTCACTTTTGCAGCCAAGAGGGTCGACACTATCCAAGGTAAGTGCGCAGACCCCTTACACAATCTATGTGTAATGCAATCTTCCCCACCTCACACTAACCTTGATATTCTTATCTGGGATATGTTGTCCCTAACCAGACCCAGTTACTTTCATATGAGTACTGAAGGTAAATTGCCTATGACATTGCATCATATTCGCTTTGGGTATTGTTTTTAAGCAAATTTCTTGCTCTCCTGTTTTACTGAAGATCGTAGCGTTCGGTTGGATATTCTGTACATCTCTCCTGGGTTCATTTGTTTTTAAAATGTATGTTGAATTTTATAAATGCAAAACAAACACTCATTTAGATAGAGAAAGAGACAGCTTCATTTACACTTTATCCATTAATGTAATAATGTTTTTCACAACTATTAAAACACATTCCTTTTCATGCCAGATGTTGCTCAATTAATGTAATGTTCCCTCCCAACATACCAGACATGCTTCACATTATTTCCAAACAAACCCATCTCCTCTCCTGTCCCTTCGCTCCCTCTCTTTTTCCCTTCTGATGGCATGTCTACATCCACAGACTAAAAATCCAATCCTGTGCTGTGCATATTTAAGTAGAAGTTCAGTGGGGTTTACTTCCAGGTAACTGTGCATAGGATTCCACCCCCCATCCCACGTTCTTTCAAATGGACCGACACAACTGCCTGAAACTTTAGCCCACCATTGTAATCCTGTGCACTCTTGGGAGTAAGTCCCATTGAACTTGGCGGGACTCGCTTCTGAGAAAACACACATGCAAGGTTGTTAAACTAGGCTGTTAAAGTCATTCCCTCTGTCCAGGAAATTGTAATTTTATGAGGGACTTATAGTCCCCTCATAGAATTAACAATAGGGACTTTTGAGTAAAGGTCTCGGCACTTTTCCCAAGCTGCAGATTTATTTATTTATATATTTGCTGGATTTTTATCCCACTTTTCAGACAATTATTGTCTCCCAAAGTGGCTTACATCAATTGAAAAGAGAGAAAGGCCCTGGCCTCCCCCAGGCTTAGAAATTAAAAAGACAAGACATACAAAGGAAGGGCAATGGAGGGAAAAGGAAGAGAGGGGAGATTAATTTTATAAGGCCAGAACAAAGTGGTGAGCAATAAGCGGACCTTTAAACGCATTTTGGGCCAGGCTGATCTTCCCTTACTGGTGTTCTTGTTTGAATAGCAATTGGTGGCTATTTGGCTGATGGATGAGGCCAAGCATTCTTTCTCCTTACTTCTGCAGTCTGAGGGCTGCAGGTAGTTGGAGCCAAGTGTTCTTTCCTGTCAGGCAAAGCGAAGCAAGTTTCTCCAGTTCCCAGAATTCTTTGCGGAGAGCATGGTAGTTAAACTGGTATAAAACAGATACATGTTTGTAGTGTGCTGTAAATCTCCCTTATTTAGCCTCTCTCCAGCTTCTCACCTACCTGCCTTGCTCCTCCTACCACTTCTAGCTCTGTAAATTGCCAAAGAATGCAAAACTTCAAAGATGGGATTCAGCACAAAGCATACATGAATCCCCCGCAAAAAAACCCCACCCCACAATTATTTGCGTGCCATGCTGTACGTACTTTGTTTTGAGCACTTTAATTGGGCTTTCCATTGCAGAGCATGAATATATCTCTCTACTGGCATGCAAGGCCTCAGGGCAGGCAAACTTTTTTCTGTCAAGGGTCACATTCCCTCATGGGTAATTTGTTGGGGGCCCGCATATCAGTGTTGAGTGAGGCTGAAGCCAGTTAGGAGAGCCAAAACTAGGTTGGTCATGTCTTTCTCTTTCTGCCACCCCCTTAATGACAAGAAACTTGGTGTGTTATATTTTTTTTATGAAGTTCAGATTCTTGAAATTCTGCACAAGCTTTGGGTTCTGCATTAGGTGACATTCTGCACTCTGTGTCGTGACCATAATCATGCAGGCACCTGAGTTAAGGCAAGATGTTTCTTCCAACTGTGTGTGTGTGTGTGTGTGTGAGAGAGAGAGAGAGAGAGAGCACGTGTGCGTGCGTGTGTACAGCTGAGCAGTTCCCATTTGGTAGAATCTGTGATTAAAGTCACAGCTCCTAAAGTGAGTTTCTTCTTGCATAGATAGTATCTTTTTGTGTGTGTGTTTTTTAAAAGTAGACTTACATTCCTGTCAGTGAATAACTGAACCCTTTTGTTTTCTAGGGCTGGTATGCCGGAAAGTAGCACTAGCTAAACTTCAGCAAGAGGAGAAACCTTGCAATTTGAGATCAGACCAGGAGAAGTAAGTTCAAAATTCCAATCTGGGAACAGACTTAAAGGCAGGACGGTTGGGGAGTTGTTAATTGCTTAAATTTCCTCCTCAAAGGACAGAATGGTTTGCAAACTTCCGCCAGTTGCTCTTCACAACAAAGTCATGAGGTACAGATGACTGACTCCTGTATTACATGCAGGAATTGAGATTAGAAGATGAGACATTGCCCATGGCCATCTATTGACTCAGTGGAATGGTTCACACGATCACCGCAGCGTAGTTTATTTAAGCCACAGTGGGCTTCAGCAGCCATTTTGAGTATTGAATCTCACCGGGGGTTACCATGGTTTGTCATGTCATCCAAACCTGGATGGCATGGCTTCTTGGATGTGGGGGAAACCCTCCAATAATCCTACAACAGGCCATGGGTATTGGAGGGTTGATCCCCCTCCAACAAGCCATGCCAGCCGGGTTTGGAAGACATGTCAAACGGCAGCTGGGCGTTGAATAGGCAGTCTGACACCCACGGGTGCTGTGGCTACTTGTGGCTTAAATACATCACAGTGGGCTGCGGTGATTGTGCAAACCAGGTCAATGGCTGAAGTGACATTTGAGCTCCAGTCCAAATTCAACACTTGATCCTTTGGGTAGCTCTGTCTCTAGTTAGGACTTCTCTTTGAGGTGATCCCAGCATGTAGCAGGTTATGTAAGAGAGAGCAAAAGCTGGGAATTAATGCCCCTGGCTTCTTGGACAAGGTTATTGTGGGGCAGAACTGCAAGCCAACACTTCTAGGGTGAGTGGGGCCCAGTCAACATACGGATTCCTTTTTATCTGGTCCACCAGAAAAATATAATATTGAGGAATGTTGCGAAGACACAACTGAAGCACAGATTTTGCAGCAGAGATGTGGCAGCTCTGGCCTGTGGGCCTAATCCAGCCCATGGAGCTGCCACATCTGGCCCACAGAACCTCCATGGGGTGAGGGCGCAAGACACTCAGTTGGCACTGGGAAAAGTCCACCCGTGGGGATGACACGCATCACATGAACCCAGGGCCTCAAGTGGTGCTGGAAAGAGCAGCTGCACCATTCAGTTTCAACCAAGTCCCTTTGTCCACGCCTCTCTCAGCATGGAGAAAGGCAAAATAGGCAGGTGGAGCAATGATGTCATCCAGTCTGTGGAGGGTCTGGTGGGGGAAAGTCTCCCCCCCGCCCCCAATTCCAGGTACTGATGGATTTCAGATCTCTTGGCTGTTCCCCCCACCGCCCAGGATTCAGCCATCTTATGAAGACCTGCAAGCTGAGTTACAGATGCTGCATGAAGAACGGGACCAGCTCTCAATGGAGCTTAAACGCGGGGCTCAACTCATAGAGAAGAAGGTGGCTGAAGCGAGAGAAAGAGGTAACTAACTTTGGGCCTAGTTCTTGCTAAGGTGACAAAGTTGTTTCTGCACTACTTCAGAACGTAGAATGCGGCTTATGAGAATGAATTCTCCTCCATACAATACAAAATTCCCTGCACGTAGAAAGTTAGCAAACCGAGGAGACCAGTTTTAGCCTGTTCTGTGTGACATGCTAGTTTTCAATGTGCAGGGAATTTTGTGTAGTATGGAGGAGAATTCATTCATGGGAGCATCCCCACGTGCAGTCTGGAGTAGTACAGGTCAGGCGCAGAACAAGGCACCACTCTCTCACTGAGGGCGCCCAGAAGCTTGGTGTGGATACGCACAGCTTTTTCAAAGCTCCAGGGAGCTGATGGGTGGGATGGGGAGTGGTTTGCTGTATGCTGCCCTATGTATTGACTGTGCCCTCTCCCACACAGCGGAGTCAGACCTCAAAGAAATGAGGGAGACGTTGCAGAGCCTGCGGGAGACACTTGAAGCAAAGGCAGTGGTGGAGCGGGCACTGAGGCAACAGCAGGAGGCCGCAGAGAGGCAGCTGGAGACAGCATCCAGTGACCTACAGACAAGTGAGGAGGCTGCAGAGAGTTTGAAGCAGGAGCTGGGACAATTACGAGAGGAGTATGAGAGAGGTATGCTGTGTGATGCTCAGATATTCTTTCCAGGAAAGAAGGATTAACCTCAGGGGCTATGTAGGAGAAACTGTTACATGATCATTGGTTCTTGCTTCTTGATTTTTTCCTGTATGGCTACAAGAAAACAAAACAAAACTGGTGGACCACAGTCGGAACACACAAGCACATACATAGGGATACACTTTGTATACATAGGATGTGAATATGAGTTGGAGTGACATAGGCACTGTACCACTGTTTTACCTTGTGCAAGGAGTCGGGTTCCATGCCTGTAGGGGAGGCCTCTTGGTTATAGGAACAAGATTCTTGTTCGTGATCTGAAAGGTCCTTGGTTTGAATACTGGATCAGTTCCTCTGTTCCTTGAAGTGTGGTAAGATGGCAGGCTTGGACCTTACAAAAACTTTATTTTCTTGTCCTAATGAGGAAAGTTTGGGCTGCAGAGCCAGAAGGACCTGGTTTAAACCTGACATAAGAGACTCTTTATATCAATTTGAAGGCCCTCTTGTGGACACTGCTTTCTTTTTCCCTTTTTTTCCTTCACATATGGTTAGGTAAATTCTTCCTGCCACCAGTCAATTATTGGATTTGACAATCCTAGAGGTCTCTTCCAGCTCTTCTCTTTACACTACTGAGGATATAAATCGTCTTGACCATTTAACACACAGCGATTCTGCTATATTGCTGCTACTAGCTCTCTTCTCCTGGGCACTGTGTTCCTGAATGACCCGGTTCACACACAGTGAGCAGCCTGCAGTTAACAAACTGTGGGTTGTTTGGGAGCACCCAGGGGCAAGGATGCACGCTGGCTGTCAACTGCTTGCCCACTTCCGTTGTGCTAAACGACCCAGGGACACCCCGTCCCTGAGTTGTTGTCTGTGAACCTGGAACTCTGGGTTGCTGAGGGAGGAACAACCCAGAGTTTGGACCCATGGTTTATTCTTGGGTTAGAACTCTGGGTTTATTACCCATGGGTTGTTGATTGTGTGCAAACTGGGTCAGTGTTTCTGCCTGTGTGTAGTATAAAGACAAAATGGCTGTTTCAGTAGGAACTTCAGGCCTGTGCAACTTGTGATTTTGAGATAAATGCAGCCCACTAGTGGTGTATGGCAGCCCGCCCAGGCGCTTAATATCTTCAGGTCCCTGGTGGGCCACCAGATGTGGCTGGTGGGCAGCATTTTCACTCAGTGGGTGATAACGTTTGCAGGCCTGTTGCTGCATTTAAGAAATGTGGGGAGCTGGCTGTGGTCAGATGAGAAAAGGAAAGACGCATGTGCCAAGAGCAGAAATTGCTAGGAACTGCAAATGTGGCTGAGGGTCTGGAAGGCGAGTTAAGAGGCGGAGATGCCCAGGGCCATAAGGGAAGGCACTTCATGTATGGAGGCACTGCTGAGGTACTGTGGTGAGCAAGGCATTGGGGAAATGTGGGATGGGGGAAAGACCTTGTCTTTAGTCATGGTTAATGCCCTTTCTTCACAGCTCTGCAGGAGAAGGTAACTGAAGTTGAAACGCAGCTGCGCAAGGATCTGTCAGAAATGGAAAAAAGGCTCAACGAAGCACGCAGGGAGCACACCAAGGCAGGTGAGCAGCACAACGCCTGGGAAGGAAGGAGCCATTGGGGATAGCCCAAGAATGTTTTGGTGCCTGAGGGAGAAAATTCAAAAGGCACCATTTCCCCCGTGGTAAAACCATAATATATTAAATAATAATGCCCAAGTTCTGGCACCCCCTTCAGTCTAGGGGTTCAGGGCTGCAGCTCAGTGGTAGAGCATAGACTTTTATGTAGAAGATCTCAGGCTCAGCCCCTTGCATTTCCATTTGAAAAAGATGTCCAGCAGCAGATCTGGGAAAGGCCTTGGCCTGACACCCCAGAGAATTGCTACTGGTCACAGAAACATAGGAAGCTGCCTTACTGTGTCAGAGCATTGGTCCATATAGCTCAGTGTTGTTGATTACTGACTGGCAGCGGCTCTCCAAGGTTCCAGGCAGGATTCTTTCCTCGCCCTATCTGGACATGGCGGGGATTGAACCTGGGACCTTCTGCATGCCAAGCTGGCGCTCTACCACTGACCTACAGCCCCACCAAACATAGCTTGACCCGTACCATCACAGTAGACAGTGCGGATCGATCTGGGCCTGAGCCTTTTGTCCCTAACTCTCAGCTCTGCCACTTGACCCACCTTTTTTTTGGTGCTCCATCCTGCTGTGTGTCTCTGCAGTGGTTGCCCTACGGCAGGCCGAGCGACAGGCGGTAAGAGACAAAGCTCGCAGTGAGGAGCTGGCCAAGCTGCAGGAATCCGCAACGCAGCAAGAAATTGTGCGGCTTGAGGGACGTCTGCAGGAGCTTGAGAGGGACAAGAATCTGCTGATGGTACGTATGCAGAGTGAGTGGGGAAGGGGGTGGCTGCCCCATTGGTGACTGTTGCATGCATCGAGATTTGTCTCTCCTTCCTGCACAGGCCACCTTGAGGCAGGAAGGGCTGTTGGCCCAGCATCAGCAGAATCGAATAGCAGTGGTCCGGGGCCCAGCAGAGCCAACCGGAAAGATGGAGACTAAGCCTCCAACGAAAGGTATAGAATCCTCCTCCCAGAATTCCTTGCTGCCTCTACAATATGCTAGTTTGGCTTCTCTGCCCCACACCACCTACAGTTGACAGGTGTGCCATCTCCTTGCCCACAAGTCCTTGCAACTGTTATTATTTCCTGTTACGCTAGCATTCTGGTTTCTTCCCTCCCAGACTCTTGTATTGCCCCTCTCCACCCCTCAGCATGCTCCAGGCTGAGAGCACCTCTGCTTCTCATTGGCGTCTTCCTTTGGTCCCTTTCACTCCATGCCCTTACAACTTTCTCTCCCTCTTCCCACAGAGTCCCTGTTTGCTGTGCTGGATGACCTGCAGCTGCTAGGCACTGCTATCTTAGGTGAAGAGGAGGCAGACAAAGAGGGAGACACCAGTGCTGGCACCTAACAGCAGTTCTTGAAGGAAAATCTGCTTGGGGAGGCCAGGATGTGGGAGTGGATAGACTGATATTTGTAAATAAAAATCATTTAAATAGGCACACAGGCATTTATTTGAAGCACCCTGTTTTTCAGACCTAATTAGGCTTTGATTCTCTCATGGAGGCCATCATTACCTCCCACATCTTGCTCTCCCTTTTTTGAGGGCAGGGGCAATCTTTGTGCAAAGCCTCTCTCAGAAATTGCAGTCCTGCCTAATGATACCATGTTGCAGCCTGACTTTAATCCCTTACACTCCTTGTTAACATTGTACCCAGTATGCTCTGACTCTCATGTGGGAGGGTTGTGAAAGACCTCTGTCTACAAAATTGAGCCAAGAGTGTTTCTCTGTTTACCCAGAATGCACAGACTGCATGCTTCTTGTCCCGAGTAGCACGTTTGAGAGAGCTTGAGAGGAGCAGGAAGCTGTTGATGAAAACCAGCCACTGAAGGGAACAAATCCTGTTTATTTTTAAAGATATATACCTTGCCTTTAGGCCTAAAAGATGCTCATCAGATTATACAGTTCAGTACAAAATTATGTTGGGGCAGCAAAGACAGGGCACCAGGATGTTGAACTGTCTCCTCAGTTCTACGGTATTTCTGCTGATCTTTAAGAGATGTGTGAGCCTGAGGGAAATAGTTTCCTTTCAGGAAATGTAGATATTACTGTCATTACGGTTTTTAAAGTCTTCCCGGCTCTCCTGCTGCTGTTCTTGGGGCCTGTACTTTTTGTTTTTAACACTACAGCATGCGGACTTGATACCTGAAAGTTCTGGTATATCTGATTTTGTACTCGCTGAGCGAGCGTACATAATGGGTAAAGGAGAAGTGAAATGGGGGAGCCTTTACTTAATAGTTTGAGAGACATGTTTGACAAGTTACTTGTCCTAGGGAGGCTCTCTTTGGCATTCCTTTAGCTAGTGTAACATGTCGATTGGCCTTGAGCCTGAAGTGGGATCTGGTAACTTTTACTTGCCCTTATTTAGGACAGGATTATATATTCAGCAAAGAGGGATAAAGAGCTTCAGTTAGAATATGCCACATCAGATGCCGGATGGGGAGTTGTATTTTTTAATGTTTCCCTATACTTGTAAATTAGCATCTCAGGGAGAAGAGCTCATTCTAGTCTTCTCTCTGACTGCTCTTCTACAACCAGGAAAGGGAAAATACACACACACACACACACAAATTAAACAGCAGTGGTATACTATGTACGAAGGCTTCCCATTTGATTCTGTAGGATGACCAGAAGGGGCAGAATTGGCAGCTTGTGCAAGGAGCAGTTGTTTTATCCTCTTACACTTTGTGGATTGCTGGGGTTTTGGCCCAATCCAACCTGATGCACAATTTGT
The DNA here is from genome assembly GCF_057233095.1 of Heloderma suspectum. Taxonomy (NCBI): domain Eukaryota; kingdom Metazoa; phylum Chordata; class Lepidosauria; order Squamata; family Helodermatidae; genus Heloderma; species Heloderma suspectum. The sequence goes on from NC_139459.1 coordinate 346,122,192, forward strand.
TGGCCCAGTTCTCCCTACTGCACTGCTTAGAAGAGGGTGAATCTACAAGCAGAGGCACACACTATTTTGCTAGGTGTTTGTGTGATCTGCCATCACTCACCTCGGTGGAGGTGCTTGAAGGCTTGCTGTGAAGTGACAACTTTGAGCTGGAAATGGCCCATTCTCAAGGCCAAAGACACTCCTGCCCTGGCCTGTTCCAGCCTCTTCCCCAAGATAAGAATGTTTCGCTGGGGAAGGGAGGGGACAAGTACCAGGGGGTAGATTCTGGAAGGGGTTGTACTACGTGCTGTGACTCAATCGATCTGTGGGCCAACCAAGAAAGCGACCGCTCAGTTCTCAGGTTCAAGCTTTTGGGTGGAAAATTGGGGGGCGGGGATCGCGAAAAGCTTCGTGAAAACGCTCCCCCTGCCCTTTTCTTCTTCTCGGCTCTGAGCTTCGCTGCGATCCGCTGTAAGCCAGCCCGATCCGCCGCTTCAAAGCTCTCCCATCTCAAGGGGGAAGCCGCCCAGCGCTGGGCTAAAGGCCTCCCTTCTCGCGGTGCAGCTTGTCCAGCAACAGGCAGCCTCCCGCCCGAGAAGGGAAAAGCTTCGAAGGGGCGGCTAAGCCGGCTGCCAGCCGAAAGAGGCGGGCGCGGCCAGCACGCCTGCCCTGGAAATCAGCTGGCGCCGGGGAACCTGCCGTAGGCTCACTGCTCCCGTTCTGCGCATGGGCGGCTCCCTTACCCACCGACCCGGCCAATCTCTCCTCCGCAGAACGCGCCACGAGACCAATGCCCACCCAGCCGCCGCCGCGAAACACCCACCAATCAGGACCTTCATCCGCCCCAAGCCCTGGCTCTCTCTCGCGCGCGCTCATACCCCCTGACCCGCCCTTTCGCTATTTCAGCCAGTCAGGAAGGAGGCTTTTTCTCCAACCGGCCAATGGGAAGACGAGGCCCTGTCCTTTCTCCTTTCTCCTGCCTCAGCTGGGCCAATCGGCGGGCAGCGCGCGCCGCTCAGAGCCCGGGGAGCAGCTGCTGCTGCTGGAGCGGCGGCCGTGCAAAAAACCCCCCAAACAACCTCCACTCCCGGCTCCAGCTGTGGATGTGGCCGCTGGACGGTGTCACCCCCGCCAAGCCGAGGGCTCTAGCGCCACGTTGCTAAGGAAACCGAAGCTTCCCTTTGCGTTGTCAAGGAGACGGCAGCTCTAGAACTCGGGCCCAAGTTCGTCTGCCTCGCGGAGATTCATTCCCGCAGTTCTGGAGCTGGGTGAGGAGGGGCGTGTTCGAGACAGCTGCCTCAGGGGAAGCGGCCAGCAGGGAACCTCGTTGCTCGGGAAGCCATCAGGGAGACTCAGAACTCAGTCCCAAGTACCCCGAGGTCCCGCCGCCCCGAAGAACTGCTCCGAAGAGAAGCCGGTTTCCAGGCAAGCCAGGCCTGCGTCCTCTCCCTGTCGAGGGCTGGCTGGGCCTTGCTGCGAGACGTTATTTCAGGGGACAAGGCGGCGCTTTTCTTCTTGCAGGGGACTTTCGGATCATCATTGCACTAGTGGCAGGGGAAGGGGGCGTTGAAGGCATCCGGAGGCAACTTGCAAGAAAAAGAAAAGGGCGTTTGAGCCCCATTCATGCGGAGGCTTGGGTCACTTTGTCTCGAAGGAGCTCTTGAGCAAATTGCACTTGATGAACGTCTGAAGCTGCTGCACTTGTCGAGAAGCAAGTTTAGGGGGGACTTCCGAGAGTTCTGTGACCAGAAACGGGTTGCGGGACTGGGGCAAGTCTTTGCTTTTCTGTGCAATAAGGATGATCAGGGTGGGGGTTTGTGAGTTGTACTGACAAAACGCCCCCATCCCAATTCTTTCACCTACAGACTAACCTGTCGTTTTGCAGAGCTTGTGTTCAGGGGCACCCAGTTAGCCAAACCTTATTTGTAACAATCTCAATTTGCACTGTAGACCATTTTTCTTTGCACCCAATGCTGCTATACCTTCGATAAATGAACAGTAAAGAACTCAGTATACTTCTAAAAGTTCACCATTATCACAGCTGAAGGTGGATTTAGTGACTTGCTGTGGAGTTGAGTGAAACCTGCAAGTCTTCCTGTTATCTAAATATTCATCATTACTGTCAGACTCCCACTCCAGTCTATTAGAACTCTGACCTCAATCGTGAGTGAAGTCGGGACCTTGACAGCTGGCCCTCCTATGCTTGTGGAAGACGGAGGGAGCTAGTCATGCTTTCTGAGGCCCTGCCCTGCTTTCAGTTACTCCGGATGGGCCCAGCTTCCCCTGGGGATTCACCCAACCGGGATCTCTACACCTTCCGACCTGCCAGGCCCAGCTGCACCTATCGGCTGGGCCGTCGAGCCGAGGTCTGTGACGTCATTCTGGTGTCAGAGCAGAACCCAGCCTTGATCTCACGAATCCATGCAGAGATCCAGGCAGAGAGGGATGCTGACAGTACAGCTGGGGAGTGGCGCGTTGGCCTGGTGGATTGCAGCACTCATGGTGAGTCTTTGGAAGTGTCTGCCCCCAAGGGGTGGGGCCAGGGCTAGCCGCAAGAGTAGGTATGGTTGGGCACCTGCAAAGGGCCCACACTCCAGCAGAGGCTCCCTGACAAGAGCCCCCTGGAGCTGTTGCTCTTCTTCACCATTGCTATCTGCTTGTTCTCCTGCCTTTCACCCAGACGGCAGTGGTGGTGGTGGTGGTGGTGGTGGTGAGGGGAAGCCACTGCCTGTTTGTTCACTGACTCCGACTGTCAAACAAGCAAGTGGTAGCCATGATGCAAAACAGGATGAGGAGCAATAGCAGCTGGTGACAATGGCAGTGAGAAGGTGGACTCACCGAAGGAGGGGGCCCACTGAAGGTATCTCACCCAGAGGCCTCACAAACCCAGGGCTGGCACTGGGTGGGCCTAAACTGAGTCCAAACCATTGCGAGGAGAGCCCTGCATTCTGGGCACCTAATCCTCGGTGCGTTGCATGTATGAAGGACTGGACTTGTGTGCTCTGTAGTAAGAGCATGGGGAGGGCTGCAGATCTTTCATTGGAAAATTAGTTTGAGACAAAAAGGTTTGGAATCGTTGCTAGTACTAAAACAGCTAATATTTGGGCATGCAGCACCAGCAGTTTAACAGAATTTGAAAGTTTAAGATTGTTCCTGAAGAAGGAACCCAGCATTTAGAAACATGTTTGAGCTGTAATAACTCTTAGTTGTTGGCAGTTTGGGGAACAACGGTCTCCTTTTGCATTCTTTCTGATTTCTGTGCTTCCCGACTGTTTTTTGGTGATGTTTGAGAGCCTGCCTTGGTTCTGCATGTTTGCTGTTTGGGAATCAGCTAGTGCAGTTCTAGATGAACCCTCATGATGTCTCACTGTAAACTGAGTCTTGCTGCATCACAATATTCTAAATGTGGCTAGTGGAGAGGAACTGCATATATAGCAAACAGGAATGCAACACTCCAAAATGTTTATCTGAACTTCCTTCTTCATCTGTCCATTTCTGCTTCCCTAAAGTACCAATGGAAGCATCCAAACAACATCTTTTTCTTTTCACAAAATGACTCAGCAGTTCCCAAGCAGTGGAACCAGGTTCTCTAAAGGTGCCATGAAACTTTTTTTGTGTGTGACTTCAAACAGAATCATAGAATAGTAGGGTTGGAAGGGGCCTACAAGACCATCGAGTCCAACCCCCTGCTCAGTGCAGGAATCCAAGTCAGAGCATCCCCGACAGATGGCTGTCCAGCCTCATCTTGATTGCCTCCAGTGTGGGAGAGCCCATTTATTGTGGCATAAGCTTTGTGGACGAGAGCCCACTTCTGCAAATGCATGAAGCGTTATCCTCAGTTGGCATGCAGATGCACACAGGGGGATATAGGGGGGAAAAACATAAATAATCGATCCAAATAGCCATGAAATGCAAGTGATAGTTTATGCCACTTCTGTACAAAGGTCAAATGGCCTTTTGGCTCCACTGTTTACATTTTTCTTTCTATAACCTCATGTAAATACATATGTGTGTGTGTGAATGACCTGGTTTGCACGTCATGGCAGCAGATCGTGGGTCAACTCACAATTTGTGGGGATGAGCGCTGTGCTCGAGCCGCTTCCAGTTTGCATAAACAACCTACAAACACCCCATTAGTAGATTGTTAGTGTGATGTCTGAACCTGGACACTTTGGGTTGTTTACTGGTTAAAAAACCTAGAGTTAACCTACAGTTAGTTGTTTGGTTAATTCTGGGTTGTTTAACTCACAACCCAGAGTGTCCACGTTCGGATGTCACGTGAACAACCTACAAATGGGGTGTTCGTAGGTTGTTTACGCAAACTGGAAGCGGCTCACATCTCAGCAAATTAACCAACGATTTGCCATTGTGATGTGCGAACCAGCCCACTGTATATTTGTATGTATGTATATATATGCCAACTAAGGATAACGCTTCGTGCATCTGATGAAGTGGGCTTGATTCCACAAAACTCTCTGCCACAATACCTTTGTTAGCCTTTGAAGTGCCACATCAGTGTACGTGTGTGTGCATGTTTGCTTCAGTAGACTAACACAGCTACACCTCTGGCTGCATGAAGGAACAGCCAGCACATGACGGAGGACCACTGTGCTTCAGACTTCTTCATGCAGCGTCGTTCCTCGTGATTCTTAGCACTTAGTGACTGTTGCAGTTCAGCGCCCTGACGCTGCATGCTTGACACCCACAATTTACAACAGTCCCTGTGCTGTTTATGGACGGAACTACAGGAACAGTGTGGTGACCTCAACAACTGTAATGCAGACCCAGCAACAGTACCCCTGTACTGGTTGGTATGACCATCACCTCCAGCCAGCACGACTAGGATAGTGATGGGAGATGTAGTCCCACCCACCTGGAGGACACCAGCTTGGGGAAGCCTGCAGTGTATAAAGATATCCTTCATTTCTCATCCAATTATCCCTTCAGGTACCTATGTCAATGCCGTCCGCATACCCCATGGCCAGAGGGCGGACCTGAATGACGGCGATCTTCTGACCTTCGGCCACCCCAGCCCAGTGCCCGAGGGCTGTGCCCTGCCACCCCCACACAGCAGCTCTGAGTTCTGCTTCCTCTTCCAGAAGGTCCGCGTTCGACCTCAGGACTTTGCTGCCATCACAGAGCCCAAAGCCCCATGGGCCTCCTCCTGTGGCTTCCGCCCAGTGCTGCCATCTGGCAATCACCGCATCCGCCCGCTGTCTCGCCACTCGCCTACCTCCCTCTCCTGCCGCTCCAAAGCCACCCTCATCCTCAGCTCCATCGGCAGCCTCAGCAAACTCAAGCCGCAGCCGTTCACCTTCTCCCTGGGCCGGGGTCGGTGTGCAGAACCCCCCGCCCAGCCGAGGGCTGCTCGGAACCGCCGCAAGTCAGCTCACACACTGCTCCCCGAACTGGACGACGAGATCACACGTCTGGAAGAGGAGCAGCCACCACTGGGCAAGGAGCAGGGCAAGGAGCAGCGGCTGAACAGTTTCACGCATTGCCACAACAGCAGCAGCAGCAACCCCTTGCGACACCAGCAGAGAGCGCCAGAGGGAAGCAAGAACCTGCAGGAAGACGTGGGACCAAAGCTTCACATCACGCCCACTGGGTGAGTCCCTGTTTAAGGATTATTATTAATAGTAATAATATTAACATGCATGTATCTCCTTATCTGCTAAAAAGCCTTCAAGGCGGTGTACAACAATTTAAAACAATAAAACCTTAACACAGTAAAAACAAGAAAATTAAAAACAGTTTTAAAAACCCAGTAAAATATCAAAACTATGTATTTTAAAAGGCTGAATTAAAAAGTTGTGTCTCCACACCCTTTCCACAAGCCAAGAGAGTGGGAGCCAACCTTAGTTCTTGAGGGAGCGCATTCCGTAGTTTGGGTGCAACACAAGGTTATATTCAGCATAGCTCACACCAGCAGGAACCACCAGAATAGTCAAGTTGCCGATATGGCAAGCCTGGGAAGACTTCTGACCTCTGAAACTGTGGTGGGGAGCTGCATGTCAGAGTTGACTGTACTGGGTTAGATGGGCCAATGGTTAACTTGGTATAATGCAGTTTTGTATGTCCAAATCTGAGTGTATATGGATGATGCTTCTAGTGCTGATTTCTTCACCCACCACAGCTAGCATGCCTGCCTTCCCCCAGGCCTTATAAACCTTGGAACCCACAGCTTCTTTCCAGGTACCAGAATTCTCATGCCTGCTAAACCAGCATGTAAGTTGTACAGGAGATAAAACTCATAAAAGTTTACATGCTGCCCATGTAAAACTGCACACTTACTGATCTTTTGTTTATATTCTGTTTGAGCTTTTATAACACATGGTGATTTTACCAGGACCTGTGTGGTGGCAAGAACAGCACTCGGATTAAATAAGGGCATAGGGGGCTATGTATGAATGAGGAAATAAGGGAGGAGACACAGAGCCTTTTAGGTGAAAGAAACTTATAACATAAGAAGAGCCCTTCTGGATCAAACGCCTGTCTAGATCAGCATTCTGTTCCCATAGTGGCCAGCCAGATGCCCATGGGAAGCTCACAAGAAAGATGTGAGTGCAACAGCACCCTCCCACCCATGCCCTGGTAATTGGCATACAGAGGCATAAAAACTGATGCTGCAGGTAATAAACAGTCATCATGACTAGTAGCCATTGACAGCTTTATCCTCCATGAATCTGTCTAATTTCCTTTTAAAGCCATCTAAGTTGGTGATCATCACCATGTCTGGTGGCATTTGAGTTTTATAAATTATGTGTCGTGTGAAGTAGTCCTTTCACTGGTCAGCTCTGAATCTACTGCCAGTCAATTTCACTGGGTGATCCTGAGTTCTAGTATTATGAAAGAGAGCAGGGTAGGGGGCACTTCTCCACACCATGTCCAGTTTTACAAACCCTTAGCATGATCCCTTTTAGTCCATCTTTCCCCTAAACTAAAAGTGTCCCAAGCATTCTAGACTTGCATCATATGAAAGGTGCTCCAACACTCCTCCCATTCCTTCTTGGTTGCCCTCATCTGCAAATTTCCAGCTCTGCAACATACACACACACCCCAAATCTCTCTCAGGTCTTCGCAGAACTTTCTGGCTCAACAGGTTTATAACCTATTCTGCTAGAAAGGTGAACACTGCGAAATTCTCAGCCATTGAAATTCTGCACCTGGGGCTGTATTCCACAGATGTGGAATTGCTGTATATAGTCTTGCCTCATAGGCTTCTTAGTAATTCATTCTCTCTCTCTCTCTCTCTCTCTCTCTCTCACACGCACACGCACACACACACACACACACACTGTCCTTCCTTTAGTGACAGTGAATAGGCATGTAAACTGAGCAGAGGTATTAGAATCAACTTACTAGCTGTAAATCCCGTCAGGGCAGTGTAACAAGTTCCTTATGCTGAAGCAGAGACATGTGTGGCAATTTGCCTATTCCTCTGTCAAAGAGAAGGCAGTATGGTGAGGCCTGAGGCTTTTAGAACACTGGAGACCCCTTTGCTGGGGCGACACTCAACAGGAGGGGCAGCCTGCCATGGAAAAGGGGGCTGGGAGGTGAGCAGCCAGGGAAGGGGGCTGAATGTGGCTCTTTCTCTGGGTTTGGTGGGAGTGGCAGCTTGGAACTGAAACCATTTGACTATAAGCTGTTTCCCAGAAGACTCTAGATCTCTTTCTCTCCTTCTCTCCCTCCTTCTGCTCATGCACAAATAGGATATACAAGAACAACTCAACGCTGAGAGCTTCCCCTCCCTTGATACTTCTCTTCCCCCCGTTGCTGTGCTGAGGACATGGTTTCTTATGAGATACAGTTGGTCTCCTCACTGGATTAAAGTCTCTTGTAAGGACTGATTCACACAATGAATTGAAGAGGCAGGGGAAACATGATGGGATGATTCCCCATCGCCACTATTAATTTTTGTGTAGTGAATTTTGGTGTTTAAAATGTGCCCTCCATTAAGTGGTATTTAATCAATACAATTCACTATACCAGACTGAATCATGGAAAGTTCAAGTTTGATCTTTAAAAAAAAAAAGAATGAATAAACTTCCAGCACTTCAGAAAGGTGCTGTGCTGATGGTGAGAAAATTAGCAGTGCTTATTATTTATTCTTTTCTGTTCTCTTGCAGGAAACGGCGAGGTCGGCCTCGGAAGAACCCTCTAGGGGGCACTTGCCAAGTGTTCTCCCAGACTCTGTCTGCATCTGAGCCGTGTGCGGCACCCCGGTGCCGCCTCCCCCAGGACGAGATGGTGGAATGGGTCCAGTGTGATGGCTGCGATGCCTGGTTCCACGTTGCCTGCGTGGGCTGCAGCTACAGTGCCGTGAAAGAAGCAGACTTCCGCTGTGCTGCCTGCCGCTCATAACAGAGGCAGGTGTGGCAAAGGACCAGCCCCCAGCAAACGGGTAAGATCAGCGCACCCAAATGGAAGAGGTGTGTGCGTGCACACATGAAAACTTTTTAATGAAGATGCCAGGCAGGCACACATGGATGAGTGAAAATTTGCACAAGGAGTATATGCTTTCGTGGACAAGCAAAAAAGTGATCATGATGAGACACGCGCATGGACAAAGGACTAGCTGAAAAATAGAACCCCTTTGAGAAAACGGGAGTCTCTCAGAGGGAATTGTTGGAAGCTTTACCTGAGTTACAGTAACCCAAATCCTGCTGACTCTTTTTGCTTCCTTTTTCTTCCTTGTGTAAAGGAGTCATACAGCCTGGTTGTCAACTCCATCTCTCTGAAAACCATTGCAGTGGTGAAGACTTGCACGTTAAGCCATGAATATTAATGGAAATGTGTCAGACTGGCTCCTACACCACAAGCTGCAGGTTTCCTTATGGAGACCAATTAGAAGAGGATAACTTGAGCATGAAAATGTTTGCCGGGGACACGTGGTGCAGATGTGCACCACCACTGTATCAGGCCTCAAAACCTGCAGGGGTGTGCAGGGAAGAACATGTTTGTACATGGAGTGATTCAGAAGAATGGCTTATGAAATTGTGAACATCTCAGCTCGGATTGGCACAAGTGTGCAAGCTTTCTGACCACACAGTGGTTTGGGTAAAAATGGTCATCCTAAGCTAATTACACTGGAGTAATAGCGCTGTTGTCTGGGAAACCAGCCAAGCAGCCTCCTGCCCTTACAGGGTCAGCCTTGGAGAAATGCCACACACCACTTCAGACTCCAGAAGAAGTGAGCATGTGAGGGTGCAATGTAGCAGTTGTATCTCTGTAATACTTTCACAGCTGAAGCTTCATTAGGCTCACCTGATGAAACAGATACTGGAACAGCTGCTCAAGAGGAATAGGGCTGTTAACCCAGTGAGGAAAATAGTCTTGCCCTCTCAAACTTTTTACAAAGGGACAAATAGGGGGCTAAGAGGTGAAGGTGAAAATAATCAGTGGGAATGTTAGAGTGCTAAATTCCCGAGAGTTAGCCACAGTTAGGCCTTAACTTGACTTCATGGGGTAGACACAGCATTTACATATCTGCCCTATTCACATCTAAAGTGTGTGTGTATCTTGAGTTTTACCCCAAAGGGAGAGCATAGATGAGGGGATCTTCTCCACCTCTTTACCGCAACATGGTCTTGCCTCCGATACTGGGGTAAAATTGATGGAATTTGGTGTGTGTGGGGGGGTGGATTAGATTCTCCTCACAAATGTACGTGTTTGATGTTTTTTTAAAAAAAATCAGCCCCTCACCCTCTCCTCCCACTTTGATGAACGGGACTGACCCATGAACTGTGGCAGGTGCCCCCCTCCCATTGGCCTTTAGTCTGGCAGCAAAAGCAAGGGTCTTCTAGCACTTTAAAGGCGAACAGATTTATTGTGGCGGCAGCTTTCATGGGCCAGAGCCGACTTCATCAGATGCATGAAGCATCCGATACTCCAGTGGTGCAGTTATATTGGGCTGGAAGATTTGTGGCAATGGCGCAGTCTGCCAAAGTGCTGCACAAGATGCACCTTGCCCGCTGCTTCTGCTGTTTCAGGAGGCACTGCAAGGAGTGCTCATGAGGGCCCCACCGGCTCTACTCTTCTGCTGCAGCAAATGCCTCGCCAGGAGAGCAGCCAGTGTGACTCTCCAGGTGCTTCTCAGAGCGAGACGGAGGGTGGGTGGCAGCCATTGCCAGGAGCGAGAAAGTGAGTTTGCACTGTTGCTGCACAGGAGGGATAAGGATGGGTTGGGGGAGACCGCTTGCACATGTAGGGGAAAAGGGGAAAATAAGCCTCTCTCCCTGCCTTGCCAAGGCTACTGCAAGTTTCAGGTTTTTGCAAAGGGAGTGCTCTGAATAAGATAATCCTGGGAGCTGTTGATAGCGGCAGCAAGAGCAGAAGGTCATTAGAACGGAAAAAGGAAGATGACTTAGCCCTAACGGGGTGTTCTGCATTGCCAATGTTGCATAAGAACCCAGTGGAAGTTAGTTTGTTGGATCAGGATCCTTGCACTAGCAGAAAGACATTGCGGAAGTGGAAAGTGGTTGCTGCACTTGTGCAAGATGTCTTCCACTCGCATAGGATGGATTCTGGATCCAACACTCTATATGCTTACACAGGTATAGAGAGGGACATTTTTGATACACAGGGAGGCCAAGTGCTATGAAATGCAACATGAAACAGGGGCTCTGTGATATTCTTAGACTGAGCAGAAATCTATACAGAAGAACAACAGAGTGACTCATGCTGCAGGCAATGTGATATTGTTTTCTTAGCCAAACTGACAGTGTCTCTGGTTCACAAAAGCTTATGCCCTAATAAATCTGTTAAAACAGTGCAGTTTTCCCTCGGGCTTCTTGCATGTGAAGAAGAGACAGAACAGATTTGAGGTCTTCATCTTTTCACCATTCACAACTACTCTTAGTTCCAATTTTGAGCCTAGGGGTTGGAGAACCTTTTTAGTCTGATGATTAATCCACCAGCAACAGACACACAGCATACTTCCGTATGCAAACACAAGTGCAAGCCGAAGCATATCTCCAAGGGATTGTGTGAATGTGCTTCCCTTGGTCAGAGAGCAAAAAGCTAGAGCTGACTCTGAGGCGAAGTTGCCCAGGCAGCCCACAGCACCCCTGGAAATGGTGTAACCCCACGTCCTCTCCCTGCATTTCAATAGATGGTGGGTTGGTATAGATGGCGGTAGTGGGGGCAGACATATCCCAGCTGCAAAATTGGGGGTCTCCAAGTGTTTAGCACCATCCCTAAGTTGTAGCCTACAGACAGGCAGCTTGTCTAAGGAACCCACCCAAAAGCCAAACCCAAGCCTTGGTAGTCCTAGCCAAGTCTTTAGCAAAGAAACACAACATTAAGCCAAAGCAGATAAGGGGATACACACCAGTTGCAAGGGCCACATTGAAAAGGGAAATGGTGTCCCCTGGGGCCCAGCGGTTCTGCTGCCCCTCCTGTAACTGTTGCCTCACATTCCAAGGCAGTGTCAACTGATGCCCCTCGGAAGGAGAAAAACATTTCCTGCTTCAACATTCCACTGTTGCTATTTATCCTGTGTGCACCTGTAGTGAAAAATCTTAGCAGCACCAGAGAATGCTTCTCTGCTTTGGCTGGCTGTAATGTCCAGAGGCTAGTATTAGACTTACTGAGAAATCTGCCTTCTAAAATACCAAATCAAAAATAAGTTTTATGTATAGGCCTACAGGGAACTTTCTGCAACAAAAATGAACAAGCAACATAACCAAAGACAGCTGCAGTTTAGGAAGGGAAAATAGGGTTTATTCCTGCTAGTGTACTCTGCCAAGTTGCTTTATCTTTGGGGAAGGAAGGAAGGACAGTTTATCCTTCCCCTGCATTAGGGCATCTTGTTTTGCAACAGGCATGATCACAGATACTGAAATAAAACCCAGACTGCAAACTCTGTGTCTCCCATTAACATATTTTTATTTAAAAATCCACATCTACGCTGGTTGATTTGCACCATCTTTCCTCATGGCATGCTACAATGAAGTTGGAAATTTGACCAGTTAACTTGATGGTCAAGATGTAACGCTTAAGGATTATTTTCAAATAGTCGTCTGAGGAACCCCAAGGTTCCCCAATGGGCTCAGTAAAGGCAGAGCAGCTTTCTGAGGCATTTGACAGTTTGCCCACTGCACCACTACTGACCTTCCTCTTCAGTGCACAGGGGGCATATTGGGCTTGTAGGGCTGACTCAGCTCACTGTAGTCAACTCAGTAAGGCCTAACAATAAGGTGAGTGTGCAATCACCCTGGAACATGCCCCAGCATCCCCTGTAATACACAGCAAACAAGCTGATTTGGAAAGCAGTCCCTGCACTTCAAAACTACTGCCTTAATGGGACTGAAAAAGACCTAAGTGGGACCTGCAAGAAAGTTGCAGTATGGAACATGCCCGTCCAGCGTTCTAGCGAGTCCAGCCTGCTCTTTTCTGGACACTCCATTCTATTTCTCCCTGCTTTCCCCCCTCCCAGATCATTCCATACCCACACCCACATTGGGCTGTGTTTGCCTTCCTCCCATGGCTTTTACAATTGTGTTGGTACTTCGGTTAATCTTGTGATCCCCCCCAAACTTGCTACCTTCAACTTGTGTGTGTGGCTGATACTAATGACAAAATGTACACGACAGTAGGAACCAGTGATAATTCTAAATCAGAGGTGGGCAAGCTGTAGCCCTCCAGAAGTTGGACTACAACTGCCATTGTCCCTGACTATTGGCCATGCTGGTTGGAGCTGGTGGGAGGCCAACAACGCTTGGAGAGCTACAGCTCCCCCTTTCCTGTTCTAAACATGGAATCCTTTCTGGTGAGATGCCCAGTAAATTGCAGTTGGATAAGAGACATTATGGTGCATGGTGTCATTTAGGGCAGGGGTGCACAACCTTTCCAACTACATCAGGTGTCTGCTGGTGTGGGGGGCCACGTGTGTGCACATACAACGCACAACATACAATTGCCAACACTACTCAGATCCACCTGCCGAAGAACGTTCAGAGGCCTGATACCTGCTTTGATCAGATAAAACCAACACTCCTCCCAGAAACTTGTTCTCACACCACCCAGCCATCCTGGCTCCTGAAGCCATTCTCCTTCCTATATTTCACTCTTAAGGATCCTGACATGACATCCCACCCCTGGATCTTTTTCAGAAAACCAGAAAAATTCTCTAGGAACAAGCTCTATTGTTCTTGCCATGGAAGCTGCAGTCCTAGAGCACCCTAGTAAGCATGTAGGAGCCTTCAAGCATGGCTTCCTAACACTCTGCAACAAGGGTTCTCTGGCAGGAAGCATAGAGCATGTTCCCAGACTGTTTTTCTTTTTAAGTTTCTGTTCAAGAGATGTAGGGCTGCTGTTAGCAGCCATTAATTCCCAAGTTTTTAAAGAAGACAACCAGGCTATCGGTCTTTATAAACGTGAGTAAAGCACACAGAATTCCTCTCTGGGGAAAGGTAAGGCCCAGGTAACTCGGCTCAGGTGACTTGTTTGGCAAACATTTAAAAAACATAGGAACTTGAGCGACACGTGTTTTACAGGGACAAGAAAGTTGTGAAGTACACACACTGGCAGGGCCATCCTAAATGTTGGAAATGCTTGTTGAAACATGGCCGGAAGATTGAATTGTAGCAGGGGGGGGTCCCTTCCTAGCTGGCTTTACCCCTTCCCAGCTCCCTCTTGCTTTGGCCCCTCCTTCCCAGTGCCTGCACTGTCTTGCTCACCTCTGCTTATCATTCTGTGTACCCTTTCCATTAAGCACACTGCTCTTTGCCCCTCTCCATAGTGTATGGCAATTGCTAGGCATGCAAATAGATTTGAGATGATGGTGGGGATTGCTGTCCGAAAGCAGGGAGAAGAGCTTCCCACCTCCCAATCCGCCAGGTGAACTGTTGCAACAACTCCAAACAGAAGTCCCTTTTCTCTTGGTTTGACGGTACTGCTCCCATTCACATCACCAAAACAGTTCAGAAGAAAATAGAGGACAGGCAGACTTGCAAAAGTAGTGGACATTATTCAGACATCACGATAACCCATGGTGGCTTAATAAGCTACTCACAGTAGCTTCTCTTTTGAATAGTCCACGATGCCCTGCCACACAGCCAGGCTAATAAGCTACGGTGAGTAGCTAATTAAGCTACTGTATGTAATTTGACTCACCCCATCTTGCTGCAGTCCTCCTGCCCCAGCAGTGGCACTGTTTCACCTCTAAAGCACTAGAAGGTTGCAGGATCCGGACCAAACTTCATCCACAGCCTCCCCCAGGCAGGAGGCACCCCATCCACCATCAAAACGCTGCACAATTACAAAGGACAGAAAACCCCAGGTTCACCACAAAAGGGGCCAGCTATAAAACCTTGGAGGTTTGCAGGATTGGGACAAAACTTCATACACAGCTGTAGTGCTCGAAAGAGTAATTGTGCAGGGTTCTGATGGTGCATCAGGTGCCTCCTGACTAGGGGAGGCTGTGTGTGACGTTTGGTCCCAATCCTGCAAACTTAAGGTGTTCCCAATTGGCATTTCCCCCCACAGACACTACTGAAATAGCCCGTGTAGCCTGTTTCCTTAACACGGAGAACACGCGCAGGAGCAGAGCAGCAGCTATCTGAACCACTCTCACAGCACAACTCTGTAAGGGATCAAAAAAACCCACGATGCCCACCACACAACACTATAACCCATGGTGGGTTAAATAACCCCCTACTGCAGAACTTGGGTTATCAGAGTGGGTTATTTTGGGCAAATAAGCCATCATGGATTTAAAACTTCCCAACAGACAACACGATAACCCACAATCAGTTAAATAAACCATTGTGGGTTATTTAGCCCATTGTGGGTTATTGTGTTGTCCAAATCCAGTCTATTACTCAAGTTCCTGCTCAAAGACAACAGGGGACATGCTGAGTATGAAAAGAATGGATACAATGGGATGCCTGAACTGTGGTCAGTGTATTAACTCCAACCTGACAGTAGGAAGTGCTCCCCTGGTTTTCCAAACAAAACACACACAGAGACACAAATTATAGTTAGCAATTTTAATAGGGGTCTCTTATGAGAAATGTCATGCATAAAATTAAGAGTGCCAAGAGCACATTATGAAACTTAAATCAAGTACAGAGACCAAATCATTATGATGTTTTATTTTTTAAAAACACTACAACCACCATTCCTCTCCCGTACTAGAGGCAATAGTAAATACTGAAGGGCAAAGAAGTGGGGAAGAAAGTAAGGAGGAGACCCTAAATGCCTCCTGCTGGATTTCATCTTTTTCTTAAAAGCATTGCTTGAGATGTCTGCCACAGTTTTTGAGTGCAGCAAGGTAAGAGAAAAGGGACAAATACCATTCTAAACCAATGGAGGAAGGTGTTATTTTAAATATCCAGCATCATATATTTTAAGAAGCAATACGGATATTCTAGAGCAGGGTTGGCAAAAGAGAGATCTCCAGATGTTTGAGACTTCAACTCCTCAAAGCTGCTGCCAGCATGATCAATGATCAGGAGTGCTAGGAGTTGAAGTCTAAAACATCTGGAGAACTAGTTTGTGCCCACCCCTATTATAAAGCCCCAAATTTTGATTTTTCTGAGAAGGGAGGAGAAGACATTCATCCATAGATCCCTACCCCAGCCAGTAGGTCTCCAAAGACAACACACATTGGCTGCAGTTTCTCATCTCATCTGCCGACCACTGCTAAAGATTTCTAAGCCCAGCTGACTTCAACAGGAGGGTGTTACTTAAATGTGCTTAAACCAGATTATGCCCAGTCTCCTGAAGACTGTAGATTCTGTCATGCTTGGAGAGGGCAGAAGAAACATGTCTGGATTACAATTTCCTCTTAGCTTGCATACCTGCTACTGTAATGGAGAGCAGCAGGCTTTGGTGGCTCTAGGAAACTAAGGGCACAATCCTATGCATGTTTAGACAGAAAAAAATCCTACAACTCCCAGCAGGCATGCTGGGAGTTGTAGGACTTTTTTTCTGAATAAATATGCATGGGATTGTGCCCTAAAACATACTTTTAAAAAATGACAGTGGGATTTAGAAGCACCCTTGGGAATATAATAATAACTCAATTTTAAGAATCACGATTATAATCATGCCTAAAGGTCGAATACCACAAAGACCTGCATCCCTGATTTAAAGAACAAGAAGAGAGAGACAAGGTGACCCGCTCCCCTTCCTAAAGGTTACCCTGGTTAAAAAAGAAATTCAAGAAGCAGAAGGTGGCTGGAGGACATCCCCTTGATTAAAAATCGGGAGGGAGAGGCTTGTTTAGGGGGCTCTTCAGCTTGAATGCATTGGGTGGCCCATGACTGCAGAGCTGGATGTGGAAGGGACAAAGGCGTCCCCTTCATGAAACTGGGGGAGGTACAGGGTGGTGAATGCAGCCGTATTGTAGCCCTGGGGTGGAGGGGGGAGCTGGTGGTGGGCGGGACTGAGCCCAGGGGGCGGGGCTTGGAGTGGGCCATGAGGGAAGTGTGCTGGTAGAGCAGGGCCATCATATTCTTCCCGAGAGCCAGCTCCTAAGTTGCGCTTGCCCTTCTGGCGGCGATTGCAGAACCAGACACGGACAACCTACAAAGGGGGAGGGCAAACGGGGGCGGGGGAGGACAAAGACACACATATGTTATTGCCAAAGCAACTCTCGCCATCTACACACACGGATGTGTGCCAACACTCCATCGTAGGCCTTCTCGACATTTCTTATCTCCCCGGTCACCCCCAGAGAGGTCTGCAAGCCCTTTCTTCAGATGTTGCACCAACGGCAGGGGAGCAGAGGCACAAGCCTTCAAATCCCCGTATCTGGTGAGTGTCGCTGGGTGGCCTCGGGAAGCTGCACTCTCTCAGCCTCAGTTCCCATCTCTAAAATGGGAATAATTGGGGTTGGGGCTTGTCAGGCACTTTGCATGTTAAATTTGGGAGCTGCACATTATTTCACGGCTCACGTAAAAACATGACATTATAAAGAAATGAGAGAGCTGTGTGGCGTAGCAAAAAGGGGCCTGGCAGGCCAGGTCATCATCACCCTTCTGTCCCCAAGTGGTCCTGGGTGACTCACTTCTCTCCCAGCTTAACTAACCTCAGAATTCTGGTGACCATAAGATGAGACATCCCTGTATATGCCCGAGCTCCTTGGAACATACCTACATACCACACACAGAGATCGTCTTCTGATACTGGTATCTGAGCACTCCACCATGTGAGAGCAAGCAACAAGCACACCGCAGCATTAACCGAGATCTTAATAGAGTTCATTTGGAAACATCTCCTGCCCTAACCCAAATGCTGCATGTAGAGCTGATGGGGTCTAAATTAGTTGCAACTATCCAGAAATTATCTCAGGGGATCACTGAAAAAAACATCAACTCATAAGAACATAAGAAGAGCCCTGCTGAATCAGTCCAAAGGCCTGTCTAGGCCAGCATTCTGTTCACCGTGGCCAACAGTACTAGATGCCTCTGCAAAGCCCACAAGTCGGACATAAGTGCAACAGCACCCTCCCACTCATGTTCCCCAGCAGCTGACATACAGAGCGTATACTGCCTCTGAATCTGGAGGTAATATAAACCCATCATGAGTAATAGCCATTGATAGCCTTGTCCTCCATGTACTTGTCTCGTTCCATAGTTTAACTATGCACTTTGTAAAGAAATATCTTCCCTTGAATCTCCCACCAATCAGCTTCATGGGACGACCCCAGGTTCTAGTATTACAAGAGAGGGAGAAAAATGTCTCCCCATCCACTTTCTCCACACCATGCATAATTTTGTACACCTCGATCAGGTCACCCCTTACTTGCCTCTTGTCTAAGCTAAATTGTCCCAGACATTCTACCCTTTCCTCGTAAAGAAGTTACTCCAGTCCCTTGATCATTTTATTTGCCCTTTTCTGCAACTTTTCCAGCTCTACAATACCATTTTTTTAGATGCAATGACCAGTACTGCATACAGTATTCCAAGTTTGGTCACCCTGTAGATTTGTATGCAGGCAGTATGATATTGTCAGTTGTATTTTTAATTCCTTTTCTAATTATGCCCAACATGAAATTTGCCTTTTTCACAACAGCTGCACAATAGGTCAACATTTTCATCAAGCTATCCACCACAACCCCAAGATCGCTTTTTAAGTCAGTCACCACCAGCTCAGATCCCATCAGCATATATGTGAAGTTGGGATTTTTTGCCGTAACTTGTATAGCTTTACACTTGTTTACACTGAATGGCATTTGCCATTTTAACATCCATTCCCCCAGTTTGGAGAGATCATTTTGGAGCTCTTTGCTGCCCCTTTGTATTTTAACCACCCTAAATAATTACTGTCATCAGCAAACTTGGCCACCTCATTGCTCTGATCTAACTCCAGAGCATTTATAAACAAGTTAAAAAGCACCAGTCCCAATACAGATACTTGTGGGAGCCTGCTGTTTACATCCCTCCACTGGGGAGAATTTACCATTTATTCCTACTCTCTGCTTTCTGTTCTTTAACCAGTTATTGATCCATAAGAGGACCTCTCTTTTTGGAAGTCCAAGTAAACAGTGTCTACTGGGTCACCCCTATCCTCAGGGATGTCCTGAGACAATGAAACAGGCAAATTCAAAAAGGACTGAAAATTAAAAGCAGCAAGTAATAATAGTGACAGCATATAAAAGTCTATGATGCAGCCACATTTGGAATATTTTGTACACTTCTAGTATCCTCTTGGAGAAGAAAGAAGCAGAACTGGAAAAAGGTACAGAAAATGGACACTAAAATATAAATCAAGGAATTGGACCACCTTTCCTACAAGGAAAGGTTAAAGCATTTGTGGACTGTTAATTTAGGGACAAAAAATATGATTTAAAGGGGGACAGGATGGCAGTTTATACATTATGAAAGGCACAGAAAGGGTAGATAGGGGGATATTTCTACTAGTGCTGAGGTTCAACCCATGAAATCAATTGGCATTAGGTTCAAGAATCAGTTTGCTCAAGCCCCAACTACCGCATGGAGTTCATTCAAAGTGGTGATGGTGACAGCTTAGGTTAACCATCATAGCTAAATGGACCCTTCACATACAAGTGCATTTAGACATGTCTGAATATCAGATACTGAGGACAGTATCCTATCATAGAGGATAAGGCTACCAATGGCTACCAGTCAAGATAGCTATGGGCCACCTCCAGAACCAGATCAGCACATCTCTGAATACCAGTTGCTGGAAACCAACAGTGAAAAAAGACTATTTCCCTTCTGTCCTGCTTGTGGGCTTCCCATAGATGTCTGGTTGGCTGGACTAGAATGCTGGACTAGATGGACCCTTGGTCTGATCCAGCAGGGCTCTTCCTTTGTTCTTGTGACAAGCCATGAAGGAAGAGAGCAGGGGAAGTGGTTGCCTTCATGCCACCCTCGTGGGCCTTCAGAGGCACCTAGCTTAGTTGCTGTTGGAAACGGAACACTAGGGCCTTCAGTCTCATCCTGTGAGGGCTGGAACTTAGGCTCATACAGGCAAGATGCAACCATTTTAAGAGCCAGAAGCATTAATTCAGCCTTGTACACTTAAGAAGCTACAGACAATAAGTTAACAATAAGAACATAAGAGCAGCCATGTTGGATCAGACCTACCATCCATCTAGTCCAGCATTTTGTTCACACAGTGGCCAACCAGATGCCTGTGTAAAACCCATAAGCAGGACATGAGCACACCCTCCCACTCAGGTTCTCCAGCAACTGGTGTACATAGGCATACTGCCTCTGATACTGGGGATAGCATATAGCCACCACGACTAGTAGCCATTGATAGCCTTCTCCTCCATAAATTTGTCTAATCCTCTTTGAAAGCCATCCAAATTGGTGGCCATCACTACACCTTGTGGTAGCGAATTCCATAGTTGCAACTATGTGCTGCATGAAGAAGTCCTTCAATCTGCCGGCCATTTGCAATCCCATAGGGATAAAGGTATCCACAGCGTCCCAGTACTTTTTATCAATCTTAGCATGGAAAAGTGCCTCAAAGTGCTTTTCCCTTTGGTGCACTATGACAAGATTGCGCCCGTCGCATAAGGCATCAAGACTTTCTCCTTGCGAGGGCGAAGGCTTTGCTTCCAGGAGCAGCGAGGTGGCGGACACCGGGGGAGATGGCGCAAGAGGAGTTCACTCACATCCTTGTCCAGGCTAAGGTCCTCAGCAATCTGAGAGATCTCCTGCAGGTTGGGCTTGGGGCAGCGCTGAAAGTAAGTCTCGAGCGAGCCCCGCACGTTGTTCTCAATGCTGGTGCGCTTGCGTTTCCGGGCCTGGATCATGGCCGTCTCCATGGAGCAGAGTTGCTGCACAGAGGAGGAGAGCGGTGTTCGGTGACGCTGCTTGGAGACCCCAACCCACCGACCCCACCCCCATAAACAAGCCTTTCCAGCCTTTCACATTCATAGTGGCCACAAGGAGGCACTGGAAGCCTCAGTAACTGTCTTGTATCTTTCCGATGCTTCCATTCCTGAGGCCCTTCAAACAGCTCCAGGCTGTGCTCTCCTGCTCTGCTGTGGATCCAGCCAAGCAACATGACTACATCATGCTGATCTATACCCATTCTGACAGTCCATGGAGCCTCTTGTCTACCTCTGAAAGGTGTCACTAAAGCCTGTCCCTCCACTCTTCACCCACCTTTCCACCCAAGAAATCCCTACCTGAGAAACTGAAGTGATATGCATCCCTCTCTCTGCCTCCTTCAGACGCTCCACACTCCTCCTCCATGTCCCTCAAACACGGCTGGCCGCTCTACTCCGGTCCTCATCTAACCTCTCCACATGTCCCCTTGATCCTATTTCTTTGTGACTCCCAATTACCTTCCTTCCGTCACATCAACTGATTCAAAGTAGGCTTCAATCTCTCACATTCCCAAAAAACCCTTCCCCTTGTCACTCCTTAAATATTTCTTGATTGGACTGGATTTGTTCCCCGCCTTTCTACCAAGAAAATGGCACTCAAGGCAGCTGGAATACTGGCCGGTCTCGCTTCTTCCTTTTGCCTCCAACTCTCGGAGCTCTTCTTCATTTGCACCACCGTGATTTTCTCTCTTCCATCTCCATTCTTGAGCCAATCTGGCTTCCACCCTCACTCTGCTCAAACTCCACTCGCTAAGGTCACCATCTTCTCACCGCCAAATCCAGAGGTCTCTAATCTGTTCTCATCGTCTTTCACCTCTGCTACATCTGACCCAGTTGATCACTCTCTCCTGCTGGTCTCCCTCCATGCCTTAGGTGTCCACAGCGCCGTCTTTAGTCAATCCTCCTCCTATCTGCCAGAATGCTCGTCCAACATTTTTGTGGAGAGACGCTCCTCTTCTCCTCTCTCTCTGCTGGCGTCCCTCAAGGTTCTCTTCTTGGTCCCCTACTATTCCCTCTCATTGGGCAGTGTCTTCAAATCCCATATTTTAGTGCCACCCATATACTGATGACACCCAACTCTCTCTTCTCCTCCTCTATCCAGTTCCTGTACTTCTACCTACCCACCTGACATATGCACTTGGATGCCTCCATCACTGTCTCAACATGAGATTTACATTTTTACAAGTAGGACTTGTAACAAACTACTGCAATGTGGGGAGCTCCCATTCACTGTCCTGATCAGCCAGCCACAACAATCCATTCCATTCCTCCTCCCGCAACAGTCAATATTCCATGGTCACTTATTGGCTGTTGTGGGGGCGGGGATTTCCCCACTTGGCTCCCCACTCCCCACTAAAGTGTTTTTTTTTTTTTCTACTACTGCAAACCTTGGGCTCCCTGCTCAGGCCTCCTGTTATCTCCCCCTTTTGTGCATGGACAGTGCCCTTTTGGCTACAGAAGGAGCAGAACATGGAGAACTAAGATCACTGTTAGTACATATTATTTGTACGCTGCCTTTTATTTGATTTTAATCAATGGAAGGTGAGACATAAATGCCAAAAACAGACAGAGTTGGAAGGGGCCATTTAAGCCATCCAGTCCAACCCCCTGCCCAGTGCAGAAATCCAGTTTAAAGCATCGCTGACAGATGGCTGTCCAGTCTCTGCTTGAATACCCCCAGCGACGCAGAGCCCACCACCTCCCTAGGCAGTCAGTTCCATTGTCTGACTGCTCTGACAGTTAGGAAATTTTTCCTGATGTTAAAAGAAAATCCTTTACTTATTGATTGATTGCTGCTCCAGAAGCCTTTTTTGGGCTGAGATGCAGCATAAAAACACTTTAAATAAAAACATAAGGATCTGCCTTCCTGTAACTGAAGCCCAGTATTTCACATCCTATAGTCTGATGGGTGATAGACAACAGGTTGCAGCCATCTTTTATGTGACAACCTTTTAGGTACTTGAAAAGTGTTATCACATCCCACCCTCCATCTTCTCAAGGCTAAACATACCCAGGTCCATCAATCTTTCCTTGTAGGACTTTGTTTCTAGTCCCCTGTTCATCTTTGTTGCCCTCCTCTGAACTCATTCCAATTTATCTGAATCCTTCTTATAGTGTGGTGTCCAGAGATATATGGACTACTTATATTAACGTATATATTTGAAATTAAACTATTAATCCTTTCTCTCCCCCTCCGTGTGTGTGTGTGTGTTTTCCTTTTCCCTATAGGTAATGATTACTGTATATTGATATGTTTCATGATATGAATCCCCCGCTTTTGGGGGGCTTTTGTTTGTTTGTGGTTATTATCATTTGTGTTGGAAATAAAGGTGTGTTTTTTTAAACTGTGGTGTACACAACTGGACACAGTATTTGAGATGAGGTCTGATCAGCACAGAGCAGAGTGGAACTATTACTTCCCATGATTTTGAAACTTTACTTCTATTGATGCAACCTAAAATTGCATTTGCCTTTTTAGCAGCCACATCATACTGCTGACTCATATTCAGCTCATGATTGACTATAACTACAACATGTGCTATTGCCAACCCAGGTATCCTGCATCTTATACCTGTGAATTCCTTTTCTTTTTCCTAAATGAAGAACTTTGCACTTGTCTCTGTTAAACTGCATTATGTTATTTTCTGCCCAGTCTTCTAACCTATCCAAATCATTTTGAATTTTGTTTCTGTCTTCTAAGGTATTAGCTATCCCATCAAATTTTGAGTCATCCGCAAATCTGATAAGCATCCCCCCACCCTCTTCTTCCAAGTCATTAATTAAAATGTTGAAGAATACAGGGCCCAGAACTGAGCCCTGCAACACCCAACTTGATGTCTCCCTCCAGCTTTATGAAGAACCATTGATAAGCACTCTGTGAGGATGGTTCTCCAGCCAGCTGTGGATCCACCTAGTAGTAGTGACATCGAGCCCACACTTAACTAGCTTGCTAATCAGAATGTCATGGGGCACTTTGTCAGATGCCTTGAAGTCAAGATATGTTTTGCCAACAGCATTTCCATAATTGCTAAGGAAGCTACCCATTCAAAAATGACAGAAGATTAGTTGGGCAGGACTTGTTCTTGACAAATCTATGCTGGATTCTAGTGATCACTGCATTAGTGTCAAGGTGCCTACAGATACAGCACTTTATAATCTGCTCCCAGGTATTGATGTCAGACTGACTGGTCTACAATTCCTCCGATCTTCTTTTTTGCCCTTTCTGAAGATGGCCAAGTCCAAACCTATTTCCTCTCAAGTCTCCTCCTGTTTGGTCCCGCTCAGTGTCTCTTGACAATACTAGCATTCACCCTGCTGACCTTAGCTTCCTCCTCTCTCTCCTTTGCTCCACACATTCACCAAATTGTACCTCTTCTCCCTGGGCAGTATTGCAGAAGTCCCAGCTAACTTTCCTCTGTCCCTGCAACCTAAAAACCCTGGTCTGTGCTCTGCCCATCTTGACTGATGCAGCCTTCTTCTCTCTGACCTTCTATGCTCATAGCTCAGGCACCTCTATCCAAAACTGCACGGTCAAAATGGTCCACCTTGCTGTTCACTCTGAGCCCTCTTCAGATCCATTGCTGGCTTCCCATCCCTGTCTGGATCCAACATGGGCTCCTTGTCCTTACTGTTAAAGCTTTTCCACAGCCTGCCCCACCCTATCTTTCCGCCTCTGTTTTTCGTCCAACTCCATTCCATCACCTCTGCTTCTCCAGCTCTACCACTTTCACCTGACCAAAGGTTTCCTCATACTTTAAGTAACTCTACCCATTCCCATTTGCTGCCCTAGACAAATGGAACAGCCTTCCTACAAACGTGTACATGGTGCCACCTCCTTCCCACTCCTTCCTCGAAACATGGCCGTTGCCATATCATCCAAACCCACATTCCCAACTGTAACAAAGCTTTATGTCAGGAGTGCAGAACCTCAGGACTGGGAGTCAAAACCGGCCCACCTGGAATCCCAATCAAGCCATACCCCCTGGCCCCTGACCACCAATCATTGAAATGTCTCTCTTAAGGCTTAGTTACTGGCAGTGATCGCTCTAAGCTAAAATATGCTGGTGGTTTTTGTTATTTTGGGCTTGCTCGTTTTGCCTTTGGCCTGTCCACCACTGGAATGCAGCCCCCGAGAGCGTCTCGGAAATGGAATTTCACCCGTGGGCTGAAGGAGGTTCAACACCCTGTGTCAAGTAGATGTAAACAGTATTTGCACAGATTGCCCCTGACCTTCCCTAATTTTTGCCTCCCTCTGACATTTTCCCCACTATCTTTTGGCTGCAGTTTCTGTCAGTGTTGTTTTTATGATGCTTTTAAGCTGCACACCACACCAAGAGTCCCCATTACTGAAGGGTGGTTAATACACTGAATAAAAGGATAAATAAAAATATATATATATTTTAGATAGGAACCTCCTTGGGGCAGAGACCTGTCTCTTGTTGCCTAGGCAATTCTGTAAGGCACCATGTACACTGCTGGCACTGTCTCATTAATAATTCTATTAATAATTCTATTATTAATGATAATTATTTAGCAGCCCAAAAGAAGACTTCTCTCCAGTCTCAGGGACATGCTATCCATCCCCATTCTGGGAAAGCTCACCTCCTGCAAGTTCTCATTGCTGTCTGCCTCTTCTAGCCAGCGCTGGAGGAGCGGCTTCAGTTTGCACATGTTCTTGAAGCTGAGCTGCAAGGCTTCGAAGCGGCAGATCGTGGTCTGGCTGAACATCTTCCCTGTATGAAGGGGGGAAAGGGAGGAAGGAATTAGGTCAGGATTTAAGGACAAGAAATCTGATGGGGTAGAAACAGAAAGTGGGCAAAATTAACACCACAATCCTTTGAATGTCTACTCAGAAGTCAGTCCCACTAAGGTCAATGGGGCTTACTCCCAGGTTAACATGTATAGGATTTCAGCCTTAGTAGCTCAACTTAAAAATAATAATATTACATAACCCCTACTCGCATCCAATGCTTACCCTTATTTTGTTATTACTGGCACTATTAAATACCAATGCAAATAATTTTAGAGTTGGAAGCGTCACTGAAATCCAAAAGGCTTCCAATTTTGTTCCAACCAAAAAAGACAAGAAATAAGACTAGAATCTGTACTTCACTTTATCTCCTCTGCCTTACACCAACAAGAGCAAAATGTAAATTAAGCTTTTAGTCCACAGAGACCCTTGATAGGTGCATAGCCCCTGAAGGCCTATGGTTCTCAATGCAAATTAGAGTTACAGCACTGATTAATTGACAAGATCAATCAATCAAAATATCTGAGTAACCAAATGAGTGCCCAGATAAATCCGTCAGAAAATATCTTTGTATTAAAAACACTTTTAGAAGCTGCAGGCAGGCAGCAAGCACCATCTTAACAGAAGCATTGACCTATTCTCTCACACATCAGAGGAAATGCCTTCTAAGATAAAGCCTAGTCAACCTCTAAAGAATGCTTCTTACTTCGGAACAGTTGCTTTTCCTCATGTGTAAGATTTAATCAATAAAGCAACCCAACAACCAAGACTCATCCAATTAAATCAACTAAGTTTCATTTAACTGGTTGACAGGCTAAACATGCAACACTTTGCACTTTGGGAGAGTTTGCAACAATGCACATGAGTGTTATCTTGTTGTAACCTTACTCCTCCTGCAGCAGGTGGGGAGACCAGGACACAGAGAGTTGAGGCTTGCCCAAGACCAGCTAAAGAGATCAGAAAGATGAAAGATACAAACTGATTTTCTCAACCCAGCCTTCCCTGACCTGGCGCTCTGCAGATGTATTGGACTACAATTCCCATCATGCTGGGTGGGGTTGATGAGAGTTGTAGTCCATCACAACATGGAGGGCACCAGATGGAGGAAAGCTGTCTTAGCCATTACACAGCAGGGTTTTCCACCCCCAAATGCTTCTTAGAATTGAAACAGTACAATGCAAAATTCGGTTAGATCGTCAAAGCCAAATAAAATACGTTGGATTTCAGAGGAAAAACTGTTTTTAAAAATTCAGTTTTAAGGACTACAGAAAAAACATCTTTTGTTTTGTTTACACAGATTTTTTTGCAAACTTCATTTCTGTTTAAGAAAGTCTTAGGAGGCAAGGGTGAAATAGTTCCATACTGGAGCTGTTAATGTTAGTAAGGAACATTTTCTGCATAACTTTATCTTGGCTCTTCTGTGCACTATATTTCTTATTGTTTAAAGAACCTTTAATTATTGTAGGCCAATCTGAGCTTTTCCTTTCATGGTACAAAATAATACGTAATGCCCCTTAAAATTTATAGGACATTAAGCTTGCCAAACCTGATGGTTTACCACTGCTTTTCTGAAAACCCCATATCTGCTGCAGAAGGATTAAAGAAGGGGTGGGGGGAAATGAACATTCAAGGCTTTTGTGAACCAATTCAGTGTAGGGCAATTTACTGCTGAACACCTCAGCCATCCAACCCCAAAACAGCTTCCAATTCTGTTCCCACAAGAAAGAAAAAAGGAAAGCGCATGGCCACAAACTGACAAAGAAAGAGTAGGATCCTGTACTCCCCTATATAAACAAGAGCACAAAATTAAGTATTCAGCCCACAGAAAGACTTGAGGATAGCCCATGATGCAAGGCCTAGGTTCTTTTCCACCCACCTGAGGAAAGAAAAAAACACACCTCCATGCCTCTCTTCAATATTCCCCACCACCACCTGTTTGGGGCAGGGGGAGGATATTCCACACTGGTTTTGGAGGAGAAGAGGTCACTTGTTGTGGAGTATCAAGCCGCTCCCAGACTCCCCAACTCAACACCCTCTAGCTCCCTTTTGTGGTACCCACCATACAGCATACCCAGGGCCAGTCCCACATCTGCCTGAGTAAAGCCCAACGTGATCCTTTTGTGCTTCAGCTCCTTGGCAAACTGTTCCAGTTCCTCCGTAGTAATGGTCTCCTAAGGGAAAGCAGGGAAAAAGATGGCCTTATAGAAAAAAATAATAATCCTGGTTTCTCTGTAGGAAAACACATCAATAAAAAACCCATCACACATTTCTTTCCCAGAGACCCAGATTATTATATATAGCTCTCTCCCCAGGATGGATATACCTATATCCTAGGCATCCATACCCCAAAGCCTAAGCCATTATTCTTTCCTTCCCACCCACCATTCACAATCTCCTTCTAGGGTTGCCAACCAACATTCTGCTGGTCTGACCAGTGAAACAATGTTCCATCAGGTAACCAGTAAAAGCCAGAAAGCACCAGACTCTGACCAGCTCAGCTAGATCAGCAAGAGGCTTCTCATGGGCCCTACTCAAGGGCCAGCATTTTGCAAATTAGAAGTCATACTCCTTGCAAATTAGAAGTCAGCCACCCAAACAGCCTAGGATCCCTGGCTCTTGGTCCCAACGACTTCAATTTCCATTATGCTTCTCAGTCACAACAGTACTGGAACCCATGCCCCAAGGGATGCGTTCCTTGGCAGCTGGGCCGGCTTCCCACAGGTACAGATTGTTGTAATGGTAGAACAGTTCTTTCTAAAAGGACCTTGCCCCCTTGCCAAGAAGTATTGGAGTAAAATAAGGAAACTTATGGAAGGAAGCTTTGGATATCCAATAAAGCCTAGATCCATTAGTATTTGTATTAACACTCACAAAAGATATAGAGAACATTTAAAATTGGCAAGTTATACAGTAGCAGCTGCACACCTATTGTGTGTGAAATATTGGATGCAAGCAAAAGAACCAAAGCTAGATGAACAGATTATTCAAATGTGGGTGCATGCGGTCATAGCAAAATGGACACGTTATAGAAGACTCAGACAGAAAAGACAGAAAGTAGATTCATTTATGAAGTGCAAACCAAACATACAATTTTGCAATCAGAATTCTTTCTTTCCAAGTTTGTATCTCTGTTTTAAATCAATATAAAGGACAATTTCTTTGAGAGTTACTATAGAACTTTTAAGCCAGAAAAATGTGAGAGTCCCCAGTGTTTTTTACCTTTGGAACTGTGACTTTTTCCTCCGTTAAACCATTAAAAGTAAAGAGTGTGTGTGTGTGTTTGTATTCTTAATAATTAAGTTTTAAACAGACAAATTAAAAGGTCTGACACAGTAGTCACACTAGCTGGGGATGTGGAGTCCACCACATCTGGAGGGTGTCACGCTGGGGAAGGCTGCAGTAGAGGAACAAAGAAAGATGATTGAAGAGTGTGATTAGTCATCTAAGACAGTGGTTTTCAAAACTATCTACTGTCTGGGAACCCCTTTCCACACTGTCTGCAGAGCACCACCTGAATGTGACAGAAAGTTCTGGGGAGTGTTCTCAGGCATGCGTCCCACTTATGAAAGGCATCCACTTGTCTCCCCCATGTGAACACAGCATGATCCATGCAAGGGGTCTTTGAAGGAAGCTGGTCCACCATTGCTAGAGGAGCAGGTATAGTGGCTAGAGCTCTGGACTGGGGTGCTTCCAGTTAGGCAGCTCCTAGCGCGATTCAGTCATCACTGTGCTTTCACCCAGGGGTTCTGCCGTTGCTCCAGTCCTCCTCCTCCTCCAGGGGACCCTTCCCCTCCCTGGTCCCTTCAAAGGAAGCCCTTTTGCTCACAGGGGAATTAAAATAATTTCCACAGACGAAATTCAGGGTAGGAAAGGCAATGCTCCGAGAAAGAGAAGTAGCTGGTTTAAAGCAAGAAATATTTGTTTTCTCCTCACACAAGTGGCTCTCCAAACCTGCTGCAGCTATTACCAAACACACACACCCCCGCTCCATTCACTATTATTTTAGCAAGCTAGTTAACAGTTGTCAGGGTTGGCGCCAAATTTGGCAAAGCTCCCCATCACCATCACCATCACCAGGTGGCAGCAGTGAGGAAGCCACCCCCTCCGGGGCAGCATCAACAAAAAGTGAGCCCCTTGTTTTGGGTGGAGGCAACACATGAACTTACCCCTGCTCCCTTTCCCTTGAATCAGGCAGGCACTGGCGGCAGCAAAAAAAAAAAGCACCTGTAGTTGGGAACGAACGATACTGCTGGCGCCTGCCCTCTTGATTTCCCCACAATACCTCTGGGGCCCCGATGGAGCATCGGTCCAGAGTGACTCTCCATCAGAGCTCCAGAGACATTGTGAGGGAATTAAAATGGCAGAAGGTGCCAGAGCAACATTTGCTGGCTATGGCAGCTTTTAGGCTATTGACAGCCCTAGCTTGCCTCAGGGGAAGGGAAGGCGAGGCGATGTGGGCTTGGGTCACCAGTATGTCTTGGATTGGGCTGACCTCTGACTCGGGGCCTGATGGTAGTGACAAGAAAGGGTTCTGCATTTTTTTAAAGCATTAGACTGTTATAGCTCTCATTTATTTCATTAATATTTTGGTGTGTGTTTTAAATTTAATCATAGCAGGTGAAGCTTCTGAATGCCAGTTAAAAGATTAATTAAAAAAACCAGGGTAATAGAATGGTGCCCACTGCAAAGGGTATGCTGAATGCATGCTGGGTTGACAGGTTCACTGGCCTGAAGTGATTCCTCACATCAAAAAAGCCACCCTGTTAAAAAGATGGAAGAGTAACGCTAAGGACATCTACACATGTGGAGAATGCACTACTCTTCCATTCTTCTGAATAAAGCTGGACATTCCGTAGTGCGGTCTGATAAAAGATGGAAAAACACAAGGAAAATACAGGACAAGAGATTGGCGTGACCATCATGTAGATGTCCCGTAAAATGTGAGTGAAGAAAGCATGGCAATTCCTACACTAAACGCTTAGTGTGGAGACACCCAGGATTGAGGAGACCCAGGTTCAAATCCCCACTCAACCATGCTTATCAGGTGACCTAGGGCTTTCCTCAGTCTGGCTTTGGCCAGAAGGTTGTTGTCAGGATAAAATGTTGGGGAAGTGAATCCTGTACACTCCCTCTGAGCTCCTTGGAGGAAGAGTGGAATGAAAATGTAATTCAGAAGGAAACAAGAGTTTCTCATAGAGGCGCACCCCCACCCCCCACCCAAGTGATAGGCCCTTCCAGCATCCTGGTGAAGTTTCTCTATAACGCGGTTTCTCTATAACACTTATCTATGTCTTTAAGCACAAATTAAGCTTGGTCCCACCTATTACTCAAAAGGATGACGACGACAACAACAACAAAAATACAGTGAGATTTAGGGCCCATGCAGGTTACATAAACCCTCCCTCTTATCTGTTACAAATTTGCCAAAACAGATTAACGGTGGTGATTTTCCCTCCAGATGGCATCCAAAGCTACCAGTCTGTCACCTCAAGGACAAACCTACATCTTTCTTTCTAATTGTAAAGGCTGCTTCACATACTGCAAAATGGTGAGCGTGGATTTTTCCTGTAGCGATTCCAACATACACCCACCCAAATGTGCCAACACACCTGTGTCTGCTACCATCACAAAATGTCACAACACATCAAGAAGATAAAGCCAACACCACTCAGTTGAAACTGAATGCCAATATGTCTTTTGTCGCTAGACTTTCCGCAATAGTGATAGGCCTTCCATTTGTTTATTTTTGAAACCATCTTGTTTCTGCTATATATTAATATTACATATCTGAGAATGCTACATTTTCCCACTATTTTTATGAAAGAGAAAATGCTAACAAATGGTTGTTCAGTTGTTAAGTCGTGTCCGACTCTTCGTGACCCCATGGACCATAGCACGCCAGGCCTTCCTGTCCTCCGCTCTCTCCCGGAGTGTGCTCAAGTTCATATTCATTGCATAAGTGATGCTATCTAGCCATCTCATCCTCTGCCGTCCCCTTCTGCTTTTGCCTTCAGTCTTTCCCAGCATCAGGGTCTTTTCCAGGGAGTTTTCTCTTCGCATTAGGTGGCCAAAATATTTGAGCTTCAGCCTCAGTATCTGTCCTTCCAAAGAGCACTCAGGGTTGATTTCCTTTAGGATGGACTGATTTGACCTCCTTGCAGTCCAGGGGACTCGTAAGAGTCTTCTCCAGCACCACAGTTCGAAAGCATCAGTTCTTCGGCGCTCAGCCTTCCTTATAGTCCAGCTCTCACAGCCATACGTTACTACTGGGAAAACCATAGCTTTGATTAGACAGACCTTTGTCGGCAAGGTGATGTCTCTGCTTCTTACTATGCTGTCTAGGTTTGCCATAGCTTTCCTCCCAAGGAGCAAGCGTCTTTTAATTTCATGGCTACAGTCACGGTCTGCGGTGATCTTGGAGCCCAAGAAAGTAAAATCTGTCACTGCTTCCATTTCTTCCCCTTCTATATGCCAGGAAGTGATGGGGCCAGATGCCATGATCTTAGTTTAGCCTTTGGTTAATAATTAACTTTCCATAGTAGATCTTCTTCCTTCAGGATCCTCAATAAGGTACCTTAAATAAAATGTCTTACCAATATGCAACACATATTCGTAACATAAGCAAGGACCTACAACAAAATGTTGCAGTGCTTCCTTGGCCACCAAAGCAAGCACTTCTGTTCAGGTCTCCGGCCAGCCTGGAACAGCAGCCAGTGAGACTAGCTGGATGAGGGAAGGGAGTTTTTGGAGTGAGAGAAGGGAGGTATCCTCCAGGATATTATAAGCCAGGCTTCCCCAGCCTGGTGCTCTCCAGATGTTTTGAACTACAACTCCCAGGATTCCTGGCCATGCTGGCTGGGACCGATGGGAGTTGGAAGTCCAAAACATCTGGAGGGCATCAGTTTGGGGAAGGCTGCTATAAGCTATTATCCATATTGGTGTAATACCTTTATAGGTCCACTAAAAGTTCACAAAAATTGTGCAAGCTTTTTAAATCTTTTGATTAACTTAATAAAGGTAATACACTAATAGGGACTTTGGCCTGCTTGAGCCCCTAATAACTTACTGAAAACAACAACAAAGGTAAGAAAAATTCCACTCTCCAGTCCAATTTTTATGTTCTTTTTTTTCAACTGACACGCTCAATATACCTAGCCCTGGAAGCCCTCAGGCCCTTGTCAAGTTTTTTGTTTTTTTTTTTTACTTGTATCTTTAACTCTCTCTTAAATTTACAAACTAATACACTTCTGCATTCCTGGGGAGTTCCCACCCCACCCCCAAAGATGCTGAAACCACTCCCTTATTCTGGGGTGGCTACGGTTTGCTTCCAAATAGATAGGCATGGGACTACCCAACTCAGTATTGGAGACAATGATTTTTAAGTCTCATCTATTGACCAAATCAATCTGTTAAAAAGTCAGACATTTAAAGAGATTAAGAACCTTTAAATGACTGATAGCCAAAGAATGGACTATTCATTAGACCCAAGAGAATCAAATGGATTTTCTTTGAATCCTGGAAATACTTAACATCTATGAAGCGTCCTAATCCAACAGATCTCACTGCCTGCCCACCCTGAATCAGAAATCTTGGCTCCCACCCCACTCACATTATTCTAATCCATTAGATCTTTCCCACAGACAGAGCAGTCAAGCAAATACACAATCCCAGACTTCTCTTAACATTCTGGAATGTCATCATCTTTGATAAAGAGAGCATGCAGACTAGCATGCAAATACCAGAGAAACCGGACAAGTTTTCTATGGGGCTGGGTGGGTGGGGATAAACAACTGGTTATTTTAGCCTTGGGCAAGGTCTTCCCCATCAGAGTGGCTATTATCCAACTGGAATCAAGCAATGATTTGAGCATTCCCAGCCTGATGGCCCATCAGAGCTAATCACAAGATTCTCAGAACTTCTTCCTGCAAAAAGAGGGCTGAGGAGCCAGGAGGACTCCTATTTTTCTTAGAACACTTTGATTTTCACAAAGGTTTCTGGTTTCAGAAAAGATGACATCATGTCAATAGCAGTACACAAGTTCAAATGTTAACACCTTTTGTGCTGCTGAAAGTGCCATTTTTGCTGTGTTCTGTGAAGAGAAACAGCCATGCTTAGGAGCAACACCAGAACTGCCTTGCAAGATTGGGCCATCTAGCCCAACACCATCTCCAGCAGTACCTAGACATCCAGGGAAGCTTACAATCCAGGAACAGGGATCACAGCGACCCCCCCCCCCCGGCTTTCCCCAGCATCTGTCATTCAGAAATATACTGCCTGTGAACATGGAGGTCCCATTTAGGTATCACCGAAAGTCCTATTTTTCCTATAAGAATATAAGAAGGGCCATACTGGATCAGGCCTATCTAGTCCAGAACCCCACTTCCCAGAATGGGCAACAGGAAGCCCACATGCAAGACATGGAGTACTTATATCCCATCTCAACCTATGCCTGAAGTGATCAACAACCGTCTTTAACATCGCAACCTAACTCCTGGGCAGGACCGGCACCAGGGGTTGGCATCACTGGGCACCTGCCAAAGCCTATGCCTTAGCAGGGGCCCTCTGCCAACACCTTTTGCATTGTGGCTGCTGCTCCTTGCTCTTGCTGCCTTGTTCACTTGCCCTCACTAAGCAAAGCAAGCACACAAGCAGTGATAAAAAAGGGTAGAAAGAGCAGTAACCTCTGCACACTTTGTTCTCTCCATCTGCTGTGGACTGGACACAGAGGGAGAGGTGGCAAGGAGGATGAGGTGGGTGCACTAGGTAGTGGGGCACTGAGGGCACCCAAAGGCCCTCCAAAACCTGGAACTGGCACTGCCTCTGAGAATATGCCAAGCCCCTTTTATAAGCCATGCAAAGCCAGCGGCCGTTGCCATACTACATGGCAATGAACTCTGCAGGGTTTGGCTGGAGGCCTTTATGTGGAGGAGGCCGGGCAGCCATCTGTTGCAGACGCTACGGATTTCCTGCATTAAGCAGGAGGTGGACTAGATGGCCTACAAGACCTCTTCCAACTCTACGATCCTCCATGCCTCTACAGAGAAAATGACAACAAACAACACACGTTTAGAGCCCCATCTAGCTGAGAGAAAGAGAAGAAATACTCAGCCTGCTCATTTCTTTTTAAAAACATCAATATATGCCACATATAGGTGGCACGAAGAGGGGAAAGTGATGGTTCAACAAGATCCCACACACATATAGCCATAAAGCAGTAGATGCCCCAAAAACACTTTGTCTACTTTGTCAAAACCACACTTCTGTACCTCTTACGGCACATTAGTGTGCCTCAGTACTCAGCCTGGGAAACGCAGCTCAAAGATACATTTTGGGCAGGTTTGCACAAGCAAGAACACAGGGATCACATCTGCACTGTGTGCACACATGCAGCCCTATTCAGGCATACGTGGAGAGGGAGCCGGGGCTGCGTGCTCCAGCCCTGGCCCCTCCACTCCCAGCCTCCCCATGCTGACAGCAAAGGTCTGCAAAGGAAATGTAACCAAGTTCAAGCGAATGCTCTGTGTGATTGGGAATAAGGCAGGGTTCCCGACTGCATCTGCAGAACTTCCCCATTAATATGGGGAGGATGGGAGTGGAGGGGGGGTCCCTTTACACAATTTAAAAACTGAATGCCTGAACAGGGCTTTTGTGCATTCCAGATGAGTGCTGCCCAACTGCAGAAAGACAACTTGGACCTGGTAGAGCTGGCATGAAGCATTTTGCCATAAAACAGTACTGTTCCTGACAAATGCTCAAGATATCAGTAGCCTTCAGTCTTTTCAGATCTGGGACAAAGCTTTTGCTCAAAACATGTTTCTTTTGTGTATATTGTCTGTTCTTGTATTTTTATGTAAATGGCTTTTAATCTCTGTATATTGTATTTTTAATGTTTTTAATCTTTGTATACCACCCAGAGAGCTCCAGCTATTGGGTAGTATAGAAATGTAACAAATAACAACAACAACGGAACCACTTCTTCACTTTTTCACCATGTAAGTGTATGGCAGTAATATTGCCAATCAGCTCACCTTAAGTCAGGCTATGACCCCAGCAGTGGGTCCCAGACTGTTGGTTCAAGCCCAATGAGTCAGAGGTCATTTTGAAAAACAGAATCCTCCATCCCTCCTTATTTATTGCAAGAGATTATGAAATATTTTTGTATTTATTTAATATAAGAACATATGAAGAGCCCTGACTCTCAAGTTCAGCACCCTGTTCGCACACTGGCCAACCAGATGCCCATGGGAAACCCACAAGCAGACATGAGTGCAACAGCACCCTCCCACCCATGTTCCCCAGCAACTGATCTACAGAGGCATAATGCCTCCAGTACTGGAGTTAATATGTAGCTATCATGAATAGCAGCCATTGATAGCTTTATCCTCCACGCATATGCATTTTTACCATGCTCTTCAATCAAAAATGGATCCCAGAACGGTTTATACAAGATAAATAAAAACAGTTTCAAAATAAGGCAGCCCCTTCCTGCAACCTTACAATCTAAAAGACAGGACGCTGGGTGAGAGCAGAGATAAACAGACTTAATTTACTCCACAGCAATTCTTCTCTGAAGGAACAACATGGAAGCTTACCGCTCAAGTTAATTTTCCGACACAAAAAGATACGTTCTGCAATGTTCCTTTTGCAAGAACAAACAACCAAGTGCCTATCTGTACATTCACGTTTCCAGCAGGCCTTCTCTCCCCCACCCCCACCCATGCTATCTAAGGAGAGGTGGGGGAGAGGTTAAGAGAGAGAAAACTTTCTCAGTGGTGGAGCCCCCGTCATGGAATTCTTTCCTTAGAAAAGTCAAATCTGGCGTCTACATTATGGTCCTTTTGGCACCAGACAAATGTCTTTTTTATTTGACTGGTCCTTTAAAACTTAATTTTTGGCCTGCTGATTGTTTTTATCTGGCTCTTTAAGATCTTACTATCTTTTTAGTCTTTTGTATTGTATGATTCTTATCTCTATTGGGGAGAGCAATCCTATGCCTGCTAGACTGTGTCTAGGCGGTCATAGGGTTTTTTGGTTTTGGAGAACTGTACTCCCTGCCCCCTCCTCGCAGCGGCACAGTTCTTCCCAGTCTCCATGCTTCTAAGAGCAGGATGGAGCAGGCAAAAAGGGGGGATTCCCAGGGGCAGGGAGGGGAGGAGAACGTGGAAGCGCTATTACGACACCTCTTATGGGCCATCTGGCCTCCCTCCCTCCCACTCCGATGCCCCCAGTTCAACAGCAAAAATCAGCTGTTTGGCCACAAATGCAGGGCGGCCAGAGCATGGAGAAGAGGATCCTCTCCGTGCTCTGCCCGCCCTGGACTTGATAGTCAGTCCCCTCCAAGTGATCCCTTCATGGATCACTGCCTTGTTGTGGCGAAGGGGCTTGCGTAACTCAGTGAAGCCATAAGCTATGCCGTGCAGGGCCACCCAAGACGGACAGGTCATGGCAGAGAGTTCTGACAAAATGTGGTCCACTGGAGAAGGAAATGGCAACCCACTCCAGTATTCTTGCCAAGAAAACCCCATGGAACGTATCACAAGGCTAAAAGAGATGACGCCGGAAGATGAGCCCCTCAGGTCGGAAGGTGTCCAATATGCTACTGGGGAAGAGCAGAGGGTATTTCCAAGTAGCGCCAGAAAGAGTGAAGCGGCTGGGCCAAACCCGAAAGGACACTCAGCTGTGGATGTGTCTGGTGGTGAAAAGAAAATCCGATGCTGTAAAGAACAATATTGTTTAGGAACCTGGAATGTAAGATCAATGAATCAAGGTAAGCTGGAGGTGGTCAAACATGAGATGGCAAGATTGAACATCGACATCTTGGGAATCAGCGAACTCAAATGGACAGGCATGGGCGAATTTAATTCAGGTGACCATCATATCTACTATTGTGGGCAAGAATCCCTTAGAAGAAATGGAGTAGCACTCATAGTCAACAAAAGGGTGGGAAAAGCAGTACTGGGGTACAATCTTAAAAATGATAGAATGATCTCAGTACGAATCCAAGGCAAACCATTCAACATCACAGTAATTCAAGTCTATGCCCCAACCACTGAGGCCGAAGAAGCTGAGGTTAATCGGTTCTATGAAGACCTACAACACCTTCTAGAACTAACACCAAAAAAAGACGTCCTCTTCATCATAGGGGATTGGAATGCTAAAGTAGGAAGTCAAGAAATCACCGGGATAACAGGCAGGCATGGCCTTGGTGTACAAAATGAAGCAGGACAAAAGCTAATAGAGTTTTGCCAAGAGAACATGCTGATCATAGCAAACACTCTTTTCCAACAGCACAAGAGGCGACTCTACACATGGACGTCACCAGATGGTCAATATCAAAATCAGATTGATTATGTCCTTTGCAGCCAAAGATGGAGAAGCTCCATACAGTCAGTAAAAACAAGACCTGGAGCTGACTGTGGCTCAGATCATGAGCTGCTTCTTGCAAAATTTCGGCTTAAATTGAAGAACGTCGGGAAAACCACTAAACCGTTCAGGTATGACCTAAATCATATCCCTGATGAATATACAGTGGAGGTGAGGAATAGATTTCAGGGATTAGACCTGATAGACACAGTGCCTCAGGAACTATGGACGGAGGTCAGTAACATTGTTCAGGAGGCAGCAACGAAATCCATCCCAAAGAAAAAGAAATGCAAGAAAGCAAAGTGGCTGTCTGATGAGGCTTTACAAGTAGCTCACGAAAGAAGGGAAGCGAAAAGCAAGGGAGAAAGGGGAAGATATACCCAACTGAATGCAGAGTTCCAGAGAATAGCAAGGAGAGACAAGAAGGCCTTCTTAAATGAACAATGCAAAGAAATCGAGGAAAACAACAGAATGGGAAAGACTAGAGATCTCTTCAAGAAAATTGGAGATCTCAAGGGAACGTTTTGTGCAAAGACGGGCATGATCAAGGACAAAGAAGGCAGGGACCTAACAGAAGCAGATGAGATTAAGAAGAGGTGGCAAGAATACACAGAAGAACTATACAGGAAAGATCTGAATGTTCCTGATAGCCATGATAGTGCGCTCACTGAACTTGAGCCGGACATCCTAGAGAGTGAAGTCAAGTGGGCCTTAGGAAGCATTAGTAAC
This sequence comes from Heloderma suspectum, assembly GCF_057233095.1. Classification (NCBI taxonomy): domain Eukaryota; kingdom Metazoa; phylum Chordata; class Lepidosauria; order Squamata; family Helodermatidae; genus Heloderma; species Heloderma suspectum. The sequence continues at coordinate 346,160,330 of NC_139459.1, forward strand.
AATAAAGCTAGCGGAGATGACAGTATTCCAGCCGAGCTATTTAAAATCCTAAAAGATGATGCTGTTAAAGTGCTGCATTCAATATGCCAACAAATCTGGAACACTCAACAGTGGCCACAAGACTGGAAAAGGTCAGTTTACATTCCAATTCCAAAGAAGGGCAACGCCAAAGAGTGTTCAAACTACCGCACAATTGCGCTCATTTCACATGCCAGCAAGGTGATGCTCAAAATCCTACAAGCTAGGCTTCAGCAGTATGCAAACTGAGAACTACCGGAAGTACAAGCTGGGTTTAGAAGAGGCAGAGGAACTAGAGATCAAATCGCCAACATTCGCTGCATCATGGAGAAAGCAAGAGAATTCCAGAAAAACGTCTATTTCTGCTTCATTGACTATGCTAAAGCCTTTGATTGTGTGGATCACAACAAACTGTGGCAAATTCTTAAAGTGATGGGAGTACCAGACCACCTTACCTGTCTCCTGAGAAACCTGTACGAGGGTCAAGAAGCAACAGTAAGAACCAGACATGGAACAACCGATTGGTTCAAAATTGGGAAAGGAGTACGACAAGGCTGCATATTGTCACCCTGCTTATTTAACTTATATGCAGAGTACATCATGAGAAATGCCAGGTTGGATGAATCAGAGGTCGGAATTAAGATTGCCGGGAGAATTATCAACAACCTCCGATATGCAGACGATACCACCCTAATGGCAGAAAGCGAAGAGGATCTCAAGAGCCTCTTGTTGAGGGTGAAAGAGGAGAGTGCAAAAGCTGGTTTGAAACTCAACATTAAAAAAACTAAGATCATGGCATCTGGCCCCATCACTTCCTGGCATATAGAAGGGGAAGAAATGGAAGCAGTGACAGATTTTACTTTCTTGGGCTCCAAGATCACCGCAGACGGTGACTGTAGCCATGAAATTAAAAGACGCTTGCTCCTTAGGAGGAAAGCTATGGCCAACCTAGACAGCATAGTCAGAAGCAGAGACATCACCTTGCCGACAAAGGTCCGTCTAATCAAAGCTATGGTTTTCCCAGTAGTAATGTATGGCTGTGAGAGCTGGACTATAAGGAAGGCTGAGCGCCGAAGAATTGATGCTTTCGAACTGTGGTGCTGGAGAAGACTCTTACGAGTCCCCTGGACTGCAAGGAGGTCAAATCAGTCCATCCTAAAGGAAATCAACCCTGAGTGCTCATTGGAAGGACAGATACTGAAGCTGAAGCTCCAATATTTTGGCCACCTAATGCGAAGAGAAAATTCCCTGGAAAAGACCCTGATGCTGGGAAAGACTGAAGGCAAAAGGAGAAGGGGACGGCAGAGGATGAGATGGCTAGATAGCATCACGGATGCAATGAATATGAACTTGAGCACACTCCGGGAGAGAGCGCAGGACAGGAAGGCCTGGCGTGCTATGGTGCATGGGGTCACGAAGAGTCGGACACGACTGAACGACTGAACAACAACCCCTCCAAGGTAGCCAACTATCCCGATAGGATTGCGCCAGCTTTTTCTATTTTCTGCTAGCCACCCGGGGGATTTCTGCTGAAGAGTGGTACATAACATTCTAGGATAAAACAAAAGCAAACCTTTTTCCCTTTAGAAAATGCTATAGAAAATCTGTATATTTATGTACTGTTTGTACCCTGTATGCTGCTTTGAGAGGATTCTGTCCTTAAATGCGGCCTATACATCATTTTAAATAAATAAATTTAAATTATTTAAATAAATTTTAAATACCTACAAAATAAATAAAAAATAGAAGTGCTAGCTATATATTTAGGATTTCTCAAAACTTTCACAATTCAGTGTTATCAATAGTTAGTCAAATAACTACAGAAAAAGGAATAGTCATTCTATGTATTATTTATTATATGACGCCTATTTCAAAAATTATCTAGGCATCATACAACTGAAGTAACTTTTAATGGAAGCAAACTTGGCTGAAAACAGTGCCCCCCCCCCTACAATTGGCTGACAGGATTATGACATAATGGTTCAGCTCCCTCCAGCTGAAAACATCTGCCGCTCTTGAAGTGGGTTCAACAGACAGACCCATGAAGCACTAGAGAGCAGCATGCCCCACACCCTGGAATCTGTGCAGTAATAATAGTGCCAAAGCACATGAAGAGTGCCTTTCCTTCATCACCAACAACTACAGCCTGTCTCCATACACTTAGGGTTAAAGAGTAAAGATTCCAGGGAAGATGGCACCTCCTTTTTAAAAAAATGGGTGTGGGGGTAAGAAGATCACTACCTAACTTCAAGCACTGCTCCAAGTCTCTCTGGTACCTTTTTGGGGCCCTAACTGAAGTGCCGCCCAAGATGAGGATTGGTTCCCTTCCCACCAGGACTGAGCAAGCAAATAAATGGGAGTTTTCAGTACAGCCACCACTGCCCTCTCCACGCTATTCCTGGACAGGCCTATTGTTCTGCCCCCATCTCCTTTGGCCCTCCCCACAGGAGTTTCCCCTCTGCAACAAGGGAGACGATAAGACTCCAAACACACATTAAACCAGGCTTCCGCACCTGGCACCCTCCAGATGTTTTGGAGGACTGCAACTCTCAGCCATCTGATGGGAACGGCACCGCATTTGGAGGGGAAGGCGGCGTTAGACTATACATGCCCTCTCGTCTCATTCAAATCCAGCAGTCCCTGTCCCATATCCTGTTCCCTACCTTCTGCTCTCTAGCAGCCCCCTTCCAAGGGTCCCTAGAGATGGAGCTAGGGAAAGACAGAGTTCCTCAGTGTCTCACCCAAATCAGGACTGCCAGTTTCTTATCCTCAAAAGGCTTTTGCTGTGTCAAAGCAAATTTTGTTTGGCCTACAGCAACAGACAATTGATCAGGAAAGGCAGGGGAGACACAGTGAGAGCCCAGCTCTGTAGAAGTATGTAGCTGGAGGTTGGAACAGAACCTCCATCTTCCATTTACCTAGGACAACTCACTCACACATCTTAAAAGCCCGACACAATTTGGGGGCTTGACAGGTGACAGAAGAGCTGTCAAAAATGGCAAGAGAGAGAAAGAAAATTCAGCTAGATAGCTTGTAGAATGGTCAGCAGTGGTCGGAAAAAACAGAATACTGACATCATAACCCGGTCGGCCAAAAGGAGGGCGTTTTCAGCATTCCCTGTTGCCGGGCAAATTTTATCTGCCTTGAGCACCATTTTCTTGGTGGAAAGCCAGGGTATAAATCAAATAAATAAATGCTTGTAAACTAGTAGCAACAAATTATTGTTTATCTTTTGGGTATGAAACTGAATGCAGTGACAGGATCGAAACTGCAATGTGAGACTTAGGAGGGACCCCTTCAGAAACAGCAAAGCGAGATACACACAACGGGTCTCTTGTGTTCTCCCCTCCCCCACCGGTGCCGATATCTTCAAGTTGGATAGCTCTGGGTTCAGCTTTCACTGCTGATAAGCTCTCTCGCACCCAGTGAGGAATGTGACATAACACTTCATCGAAACTGAGAACACTCCTTTTATCCCTTTTTTTCTTTTTTAATACAAGTATGGAATCACCTCTGGAGTGGGCAAGATAAAGAACAGCTGCATAAGTTAAGGGGGTGAGGCCCTCAGATTGGTTTGAGATTACTGGGGGAGATTTTAGCATGACAGCCAAGTATGCATCCTTGTTTGAACCAGCCCCACAGAGGATTGCCACCTCAATTTCTGGCCCTGCTCTTCTTGCCTAGTTTCAAGAGCAACTTCAATAGCAGACGTTAGGCAGGTGAAGCCTTTTCTGGCACAGAGACCAATGCCATGGTGCTGTTAAAAAGGCACAGCCAAAAAAGTGTTACTTCTTTATGGTATTTTTATAGGCCACCCAACAACACTGTTCTCTGAGCGGCTCACTAACATAGAATACAATGTCATAAAATAAATTGCAGCCACTTTCGCAGCATGGTTAAAAAATACACAGTATGTAAACTCAAATCTTTAAAATCACAAGATTTTTTCAGGCCTGGGAGAATTAAAGTGTTGACCTGGCACCAAAATGACCACAAAGAAGGAGCCAAGTGAACCTCTCTGGGAACAGCATTCCACAATTAGGGTGCCATGAATGAGAAGGCCCTCACTCAAGGTCAACCTTACTCAGGGCCAATCCTGGTTTCCCAAGTTGCGGCAGCATTCAAAGCCAAATCCCCAGGCCAGGATACGTACACTGCCTCATAGTACTCGAACCATCACAACTGATGAAGAAGACAAAACGTTTGATTCCTTGGCATCCAACTAGTAAGCCTGAACCCTGACTCAAAGAAATTGAGACATATAAAGAGAAAGCCTTTATCACCAACACACCCACACTTCCTGACTTTATTTTTCCAACCCATGGAAGTTGGGGGACCCTCTAGATACAAAGTATACTGGTTTGTACAGGCCCAGTACAGACCTTGGGAACTTGGGTTTGTACAGACCTTGGGAAGCTGAAATAACCTAGAAATTCTGTCATTCCAGGAGATTAAGAAGAGGCCACTGCCACAAAAACATGGCGGCTGCCAATGGGGGCCATAATGAATTTCTGTGGTGGCTACAATGTTTGCTTGTTTTTACCCATAATGCTTCAGAAAAATGGAACTTCCAGGGATCATGTTCTGGCAAAGCTAAGATGTCAGAAGCAACTGTGGCTGCTAGAGGCCCATCAGTCAGCACCCTGCCAAGGGTCCGCCTAATGGGAGTCTTCCCTGAATTTGTAAATTAAAAGGAAAATACATATTTTAAAAAAAACACAATCAAAGCTCTGTGAGGTTCCAGGATGTACAGAATAGGCCAGTTCACAAAACACAATCTAAGTAAAAGCTGAAATGGGGGGCACGCTGAAGTCAGTGCATCCACACTCTCCTGCTCATCCCCGATAGCCCATGGGTTGTTTAACCCATGGACTGTTGTGTTGTGTGAAACATATCAATGTGGAGGGCATAGAGACTAGATTTGGAGTACCTCATGTCATTGACTGGAGAGATAACTACTGGATTTACCTTAAAATTAGAACTCCTGTCTTTACCTTTTGTTGGGAGACATGGGTAGCACATGCTGCTGCCCAATTACAGTGGATTTGGGAGATCTTGAAAGAAGGATCTAAAGCAGGAGTAGGCAGTGTTTGAGGGCCATGGGCACATTTAGCAATTTGAGAAACTGTCATGGGCACCATGACAAATGGCTGCCATGGAAGGTGTGGCTGTTCATAAACCTACCCAAAAGACTGGGTAGAAGACAGAGGTGGGCGCCGAGTCAAAACACACTAAGTAACTCCTTTGAATCCACAGTTTTCAGTACCAATGGAAACCTATTTCACAGCAATTCCAGCTGCTGCTAAGAAAATGTGTTAATTTTAAAAAATTGGAGGGGTAATACACCTTGGCAGGTTCCAAGAAAGGTGTCCAGGGGCACACTGGCACCCACAGGAGCCACATTGCCTAAGCCTGATTTAAAGGAACCAGAAGTCAAGAATATTGTGCATCTCTATGGGCCAGTCTGCATGATTGTTGCAGCCCACCATGGCTTATTGAAGCCAAAGTGGGCTGCGGTATGTGCTGGCAGCTATTTTAAATATTCAAGTCACAGTGGGCAGTTGCTGTGGCTTATTGTGTCGTATAAGCCCAGTGAGGGTGGCTTATGTAAGTATTAAATAACTTAGGGTTAAATAACCAAGGGTTAAACAACCCTCTCATAACCTGTGGGCTGTCTTAGGATTATGCAAGAGTTGTTTAACCCGTGCATAACCCACCCTCGCTGAATTCGCACAACACGATGCATAACCATGGCAACCAGCTGCTGCAGCTTGAATATTCAAAAGGGTAGCTGGCATGCACCATGGGCTATAGTGATTGTATGAACCCGGTCTAGAAATTAAGCCTATGGTCAAGGGCAGTCTTGTCATAGAATGTCAGTTTTTTAAAAAAAGAAGAGGGAAGGAGAGAAAGGGAATTGCTGTGCTTGAGCCCATAAGAGTTTATGGTATCCTTGAGCAGTAAGGTCTGAGGGGTGTTCACCATGAGATTAAAGATCTCTCCTTTCCATCAGCAATAAACCACTCAGGTTTTAGACTGGCAGCCACCACTGAACTTGAGCCTTTTAGCACAAGAAGGAATGGTTTCTGGAGAATGGGCAAGGTAAAAGAAGCGGGTGTCTTCTGCAAGCCTCAAACAATACCAGACTCCTGTGCCAGGAAGGCTGAAGCCCTAAACAGGAACACCCTTGCTATGCAATGGAGATGCACTCTAACCTTGAAGGTTCACCTTGCCTTCTCTATTTCTTTCTGCATCGGTTTTGATTTGTCTTCAGTTGTTTAAAATAAATTGTCTACCCCAAGCAGAACTCAGGGATTGGATAGGCTAAAAAAATCTAAATTCTACCTTCACGTCAGGTAGCACGTACAGAGTGAATTTCCCTTCCCTTATTAAGCAGCCACAGTCTGCTCCTCCACACATCTGGGACTGAGGAACAGGGCTCCCAGCTGATCTGGAATCTCACCACTTTTAAGAAAAATACACCCAACCTCCTACTTGTATTGTAGAGAACACAGTCTCCACCCTTTCCAGTTACAACCATCTGCCTTAGATACCAAAGTGTGTGTGTGTGTGTGCGCGCGCGCACGCGTGTATGCAAGGGTAGAACTGCTGAGGGAATAGGGTGGGGTGGGGAAGACGATTTCTCTCCAAGTTGCAAAAAGGATGAAATCCAGACTACTGCCCCAGGAGAAGTTCTCAGGAGACAGATGCTCAGGCTGTGTCAGCAAAATCCTTTATTCTTGATTGCGTAACTTTGATAAAACTCCAGTGATGACAGCTACTGTAGTCAAACCTGTTTGCCTAGAGTTTGCTTCCCTTTGCCTTCTTTTGTGCTGAAGTGGCTATCTCATACCCATTCACATCTGAAAAGGATATTAGCCAACTCTGAGAACAAGAGAGAGCGTGCAGCAAACATAGCTAACCCGATTCACGAGAAAAAACAAACAAGCCCATATCCACTGTTGGACAATACCTTTATTTGGACCAACCAAAATCCCACAAAACAGCGTGAAAGCATTTGAGTTCTCCTGACCTCCTTAGCAGGCTAGGAGGTTCCAAAAAATAGAAAAGCCCAAAAATTAGGCCAGATATTGTGCCCATGAGGTCTGCAGTTTAGGCCCAGCCTCAAGATGGAGATAGAAGTTGCTTTCGTGCTGTTTCCCTTAGAAAGACTATAGGCTTACACCGGGATCTGCTTTGTTTCTTACCAGCACCTTGAGGCCCACCAATTGGAAGCAGGTGCGAAACAGTGGCTCAAGAAACCAAACATAGAATTACAGAACAAGGTGCCTCTCCGCATATGCTTAGCCCAGGAATTTGTTCTCAGGACCAGAACTTGTGCTCACACACAGATCTACTCCTATTCCCCATCCCACCTCAGCTGTTGGTTTCAGCAGACTCATTTAGGATGAAAAAAGGCTTTTTCTGTTGTAAAGCCACTGGGAGTCAGAAACCCTTGCTGATCTACTGTAAATCACATGGAGATATGCCAAGTAGATCTCAATCTGCCTTCTGCCTGTCCCAGCTCCCTAGAATGCTTGGAAGATAAAATAACCAACCTACTACTTTATCTCCCAGCAGCAAGTAAAAATAAGTATCAATGGCAAACTCCCAACTCAAAATGTTTAAACCCTTCAGTGGTAAGAAGTTTTACTGTGAATGCAGAGAAAAGGTTAACTGATATGGTAGGGGAAGCCCAGACCGCGCCTAGCCGGTAAATATTTTAACATTCTGTTCACATAGTGACGGTATGGTAGGTAGGTACAGAGCAGTGGCTGGTGGGATTTCAACCTACTTTGCAAGCAAAAGCCCAGATTTATCAACCCTCACATAAATGCTAGCATTCTTCATAGGCAGCGCAGGGCAAAAAGAAAGGCCAAATAAAAGGACTAAAAGTGTACAGTTTGAAGTGGAGATGCTCCTTTTATTGTATAAGTTCTTAGATTGTGGATGGGGAGGGGAAGGGAGAGTCACAAATGCTGGGGAGCCATGCAGTACTGGCAGATGAGCACTGGCTTGAAGATCCTCTTTGAGAGCCTCATAAGAATATAAGGGGGAAAGGTAGCTGTGTTGACCATAAGAAAAATTCCAAAATCCATATTAGTGTAATACTATTAGGCCAACCAGACTGGGCTAATATTAACATTAACTCCAGGTTGGTTAATATAAAGCCTGCCTAGCTTCTCTCTGTGCTCTAGTAAAAGTGGCCAGTGTGCTTCACCTAGCATGTCTGAGTAACACTCGGATGTTATATTTTCAAAATCCAGGGTTTTCCTCTTTCTGGTTCCCAGTGATGCTAGGGAGCAGCTACAGGTCCAACTTGTAGCCATCACATGACCTGCAGAGCCTATTTGAATGTCTGCAGACTCTTCCTCTCCTGTTCCATCTCAAGATTGCAGTCTTGCAGACACCGTGACAAGATTGCAATCTTGCAGACACCATGACTTAAACACTGTTAGTTTCCCCTGCTCCCTTCCACTTGTGTAACATCTTCCTTGATTAAGAGTTCCAGAGATCTCAAAAGCATGCACACTTTTGGTGAGCTTTTGATTATCCTAGGCAAGCTCTACACCTTGTGTCATATCATTTTGATCCCATCGTGGTAACGCTATATCCCTCTTGCGCATTTATACCTCGTAGGACATACAATGACATTTGTTGCCGTATATTGGATAATGTGGAATAAAAAGCAGAAAATAACACTACAAACGTGGTACATCGAATGTGCAATGTACCCCAACAGTTATCAATGCATTTCAGTACTGCCAGAAAGCACTAGTGCAGATAGATCTAGCACTAATGAAGGTATTGCACCAATACGGATTTTGGAATAAGAAGAGAAGAGCAGCCCTGCAGGATCAGATGAGAGGTCTTTCTAGTCCAGCGCCCACTTCCCACAATAGCCAATCAGATGTCTCTGGGCAGCTCACAATCAGGGCTTGAAGGCAATAGCCCTGTCCCGCCATTGCCACCCCCTCCCAACAGCCTGGTATTTAGTAGCACAGTGTCTCTGAATATTGAGGCTCCTTATGGCCATCACCTCCTTTTGAAAGCCATCACCACATCTTTGACACTGAATTCCATAAATTATATATCCCAGCCTTCCCCAGCCTAGCACCCTTCGATGTGTTGGACCAGGTTGGGGAAAGCTGATCTGTGCACTGTATGAAAGCATACTTGCTTTGTCTGTCGTGATTTTACTGCCAATCAATTAGTTCTGTTGGGTGACCAGAGCTCATGGATGTCAATCACCTGTCAAAGAAATCTGTGCCATGTGGACATGGGCCAACCGTAATGTTTCTGATACAAAGACCTTTGGTTTTAGAAAATTTGACCATCCCAGTGGGTCATGCCAAATTTCCATTTTCGTGTTCTTTAACACAAATGGAAATGCAGCCTGTAACAATGATGACTGGTTTCATACAAGCAGACAACAAGAGACGCTGGTAGAACTGATGGAATAGAAAAGACCTATGCAGATGCTTTTTCCACCCAAAGTCTTCAGGCCTTTGCAACAGCCCAACACACGTTATATCTTCCCAGAGATATCCTTGGAATCAACAAAATCAAAATTCATAAGGAATCTCTACAAGCAGGAGCATTGCCCCAAGTGTATTTCCCAGGGGCCTAAGTGTCCTTTTTCCTCTGCTTAACTGGCATGCAGGGGGCAATTTTCAAAGCAGGTAGTAGCTGGGTTGGGAAGGCTCAGCCCTCCCCTCCCCACACACCAAAATCCCCCCTGCATGACAATTAAACTTAGAAAAAGCTTTCCATTGGTGTCAATAGTTCCCACCCACCCCCCTTAAGCTTAATTTCCATTCAGAGGAGGGGATTTCCAGGGGGTAGCAGTTGGAGAGGGAAAGGTTAACCTTCCCCTCCCTGTGTGCTGCTGCTCCCCAAAATCTTCCCTCCACATGGCAATTAAGCTCAGAAAAAAACACCTTCCATTGCTGCCAATGGAAGCTTTTTTTTCTAAGCTTAATTCTATGGGTGGGAGAAATTTTCCTCCAGGACAGAAGCAAAGAAAGAAGGGGGAGAGAAGTACGTTTGTCCGTATGTGTGCCATCTGTGAAATTTAAGTAAGCCCAATTATTTTTGAATATGCATATATAGATATAAATTAGAATGTGCAAATTTTATGTAGATTTGAATCATAAGGGGCTGAGCCCCAAATCTTTTAAGTGCCTAGCAATACCCTGCCTCCAAGCAATAAGCCCATCAGTACCTCCACAAGCTGAATAATAAATGGGGGATCATACAATCATAGATTTGGAGGAGGACTTGTATTGTAGGCCATACAGCACAACCGCCTGCTCGATGACAGAAATCCAGAGCTACAGCATACCCAACAGGTGGCTGGCTGTCCAGCCTCTGTAGCCCACCACCACTCTTCTATGAAATTAGTTCCATTGCCAAACTGTTCTTACTATCAAGGAGTTTCTCCTAATGTTCAACCAAAATCTACTCTCCTGTAACTTAAGCCCATTAGATTTAGTTCCACTCTCTGGGGCAGTAAAGATAAAATATTTGCTGTCTTCTATGTGGCAGCCCTAAAACATGAGCCTTCTGCCTTCTGTTTTGCAGGCTAAACATACCCAGTCTCTTCCACTTTTCCTTGTAGGACTGCTTTTCCATACTACTGACCATCTTTGTTGTCCCTCTCTGACCCCTTTTCCATTTGTCTACATCCCTTTTAAAGCATGGTGCACAGAACTGGACAAAGTACTCTAGATGAGGTCTGACTATTACAAAGTAAAAGTAGAACGATTATTTCTAGTAACTTGGAAACTATGGTTCTATTAATGCAGCCTGAATAACACTGCTGACTTGCGTTTAGCTTGTGACTGACTACAGTCCTGAAATCCTTTTCACTGTAGTACTGCAAAGCCAGGAATTTGCCATCCTATACCTGTACATTTGATTATTATTTTTCCTAAATGCAGAATTTTGTATTTGTCTGTTGAATTTCATTTTGTTTTGATCGCATTTTCCATTCCATCAAGGTATTTTTGAATTCATTCCTGCCTTCTGAGGTGCTGGCTACCTCCTCCCAGTTTTGTGTCATCCATAAGCTTAATGACTCCCTTCACTCCTTCATCTAAGTGTGCCTTTCCCAACAGTGCCCTCCAGACATTCTGGAGAAGAAATCCCCTCAGCCCTGCCAGCATGGCCAATGCTGAGGGGTGATGGAAGTCATAAACCAAAACATCAGGAGGGCAACATATTGGGGGAGACTAATAGAAGTCACTGATAAAAAAAAATGTTCAAGATTACTGAGGCCAGGGCAGCGTTCTATGATAATCCACTCAAAACCTCCCTCCAGTGGTGAGGAACCATTGATTTGCTCTTTTTTAGTGTGGTTTTCCAATGAATCCATTGGATGGTACCATCATTGAGCCCAAACTTAACCAGCTTGCTAACCAGGTTATCATGAGGAACACTGTCAAATGCTTTGCCAAAATCAAGTTAAGTTAATTCCACAGCATTCCCACAATCCATTAAGCTGGGAGTCATCAGAAGGTAGACTGGGATATACTGGTAGCTCTGCAGTAGATCAGCAAGAGTTTCCAACTCCCAGCTGTTTAACAAAAGCAAGAACAAAATGGTGTTTGCCACCTAAATTAGGTTGCTGAAATGAAGAAAAGCTTGGCTAACCAGGAGTGTAGTTTTATGTTAAAGAAATGTGAACTCAATTGAGTTCTGGTACTGGAAACAAATTCCCAGGCTAGGCCCAGAATGTGCTCAGAGGCATCTTGTTCTTTTAATCCTACATCTTTTATGACTGGCTGTGGTTGGTGGATCTTGGGATTCTAGTAAAAAAACAGTAGATCCAACAAACCTGAAATCTACCTGCCTCTACCAGCTAGTAACCCAATCAAAAAGAGAGAGAGAGAGAGGGAGATGAGAGAGATAAGATTAGTCTGGCAAGATTTATCCTTGACAAATCTATGCTGACTCCTACTAGTCACATTGTTACCAAGATGCTTACAAGTTGACTCCATTATAAGTTCTAACAGTTTCTTCCCTAGTATCAAAGTCAGACTGGCCAGTCTGTAGATTCCCAGATATGCCTTTCCTGCTATCTGAAGAAGGTTGAGACAACATTTATCTCCCTCTAGTCCTGTGGCACCTCACCTGTTCTACAGATGTCACTACAGCCTTGTTTTCTCCAGCCTATGGCTCAAACAAGATTCAGTAGGATCATGGTGACATTATCTATTAAATTTCCCCAATGAATATCTAAGTATAATGGTGGATCATCAAGGCAGCAGGCCTCGACACCCCTACCAACCCCATACATTTCTTCGACTTCAGTAAAGAGTATTTGCACGAGACGATCTACTGAAGTTTCCTAAATCCAGGAGCTGTTTACAACTTATCTCCATATGGCTTCAACATCATCCCCCTTCCACAACACATAAACCTCAACCCATTACTTCATTCGAGATACTCTTCCCCCACCTCTTCCACCCCATAACAGGCAGCTAGTTACGCCTTCCATTTTACTATCCTGTACCCCTACCCAAGGCAAGCCAAGTTATTTTGGCACCTCCGGCAGAAAATCCCACAAGCAGCTCCCAACCTCCCTGGCAGTAAAAATACAGCAATAATAAGTTAAATAACGATTTGCTGCTATTTCATGACATGCCAAAAACAGCTGCCTGAAGTGGCCACCTCAGTCTACACCCATCTATTGCCACCTTATCTCTGCCCTGGTAAAGATTTCCCGGGACCACTATATTGACCACTATACTGAAATCCTCCAAGTACCAATGCATTGCCCTTGGAAAGAAAGGGGAGGGAAGCAACTGTTAAGTCTGAAAGCCATTCCTCATAGCCTAGAAACCATTTCCCTTAACACCAATTTGAGAGAGTGGGCCATGGAGCCAAAGCAGATAATTCTGTGTATGCTGAGAGAAACGCCCTCTGCACCTGCTCCAGGGTGCTTTCTTCCTCATTCATACCACAAATTCCAGGTATGGGAGCAAGTTCCAGAGCTAGGGACCTGTGAGCCATGACTCCTATTAAGGTCAGGATTTACATCTGACCCAGTGTGTTGCCAAACACACAAGATTATGAGCTGTTCCCATGCAGTTTAGGATAAGAAGATTGCATTTGGTCCATCCTATAACAGAAATCCAGCTGCTGAAGCAATTTATAGATGCTCTGAAAAATGATTACCACAGAAACAGAAAAGGTACAGAAAAGGGCGAAGAAATTATTAAGGTCTTGGAGCATCTAAAGCATCTTTCCCACAAAGAAAGATTAAGATGTTTGAGGCTTTTTAGTTAAGAAAAAGAGAACTGAGGAAGTGCAACAAATGTTTAAAAAAATATGGTATGGAGAAAGCAGGCAGACACCCCCCACACACACCCTCTCTTTGGGCACAATCCTATGCATGTTTAGACAGAAAAAGAAGTCCTACAACTCCCAGCACTCCCCAGACAGGAAAGCTAGCTTGGGAATGCTGGGAGTTGTAGGACTTTTTTCCTGTCTAAACATGCATAGGATTGCACCCTTATAATACTTAGAACTCTGAGTCACCCTAAACCAGTAGTTGTCACCTGGCCACAAATTCCAACAGTTAATGATGATTCACATAAAGAAGCTCTTCCTTTTGTTATTCCTGAATCTGCTGCCAAACCATTGTTTGGCAACAGATTCAGGACTGGCAAAAGGAAGAGCTTCTTTATGTGAATCATCATTAACTGTTGGAATTTGCTGCCACAGGATGTGGAAACAAGTAGTGTTTTAGATAGGAGGAATTAAGTTATGACGGATACAGCTGTTAGCCATGACAGCTAGATAGAACCTCCCCATATGGAGACAGTCTACCTTTGAATACCAGTTGCTTTGGGGCAGAGTGGGGAGAAGGAGGGCTTCATGCCCTGTCTGTGAGCTTAGCAAAGGCATCTGCCTGGCCACTATTGACTCCTTGTGAAGAAGGGTGGGATAGAAATCAAATAAATAAATAAATGAATAATAACAACAAAACAACAACAACTGATACGACAACATATATCTGATCCATCAGGGCTCTCCTGCATAGTCACTTCTAGAAGTATTACAAGCTTTCATAACTTAATTTCTAGAGCGAGAGGTACTGGGGTTCAAACCTGCCTAGAAAAATGAACATCTGATCTGGAAACCCTACATAGCAAAAAAGCAGAACTTATCATCATGGTGCCCCATCCATGCAGCGTGTACAGTCCAGTTACCATGTCACTTGAAGAACTAGAAAGATGACCAACAATCTGGCCTCCAAAAGTCAAGAGCGTAAGACATGAATCAAAACAGTTCAGGTTCAAATCCCTGCCTAGTTCTGAGTTTAGGAGATGCCCCTAAGGAAGTCACTCTGTCACAGATGTAGCTTATCCCTCTACAGAAGGGGCATATTAAACAGCCAACCTAACAAGGTTGCTGCAAAGCTGAATGAGGCAGTTTCCATAATGCACTTTGCATCCTAAAACACAAATACTAAATAATGGGTGAAATCCAACATAAGTGCAACGTAGAGTAGACCTACTGAAATGAATGGGACTTAAGTCAATCGTGACTAACTTAAGTCTCATTCATTTCTATGGGTCTACTCCAAGTCGCACTTATGTTGGATTTTACCCAAAGTGATTAAAAATAATAACTGTTATGTAAGATGCTAAAAAGTGAAAGGCAACTTTCACCCTGCATTGATTGGCTCCTCTTGTTTCCCTCCCCACATGCAGCAAGGGCTCCCATTTTTATTTTTATTTTTGCTGTGTTAGTCTGCAAAGTGCATTGCAAACTGACGATGCTGTAAATCATTAGAAAAGTGGCAACTAAACTGTGAAAGATGAGTAAGGAAATAAAACCATTAGCAGTCTTAAAAAATAAATAGGGAACATCCGCTTACTATTTCACATAATACTAGAACTAAGGGAGTCCTGTTGATGTTAATGGACAGGACAAACCCATCACAAAGGGAACAAGACGCAATCATCACTACACCACTGACATTAGGAACTTATTTACTCATTCTTCTAGCACTTCTCACATTTCCTTTTCAGTAATTCTCATCCACCCTTACAATCAACCTGTGCAGAAAAAAACTCCAACAGCTAAAAAGTTTTGTGACACCTTGAAGACTAATAAAGTTACTATGGCATAACCTTTTGTGGACTAAAGTCCATTTCATTGGGTGCATAAAGTGTTATCCAGATTTTCAAGTAAATATACACATGGTGGGCGGGGGGGGGGAGATTATAAACAGTGAGGTCTAAAGAAAATTAAATTAAGGACAGTGACAATTATGTTACAGCAAGCATGCCTAAAGCCATTCAAGTTAGACCACTAAGCCCAGACACCAAGGGGGGTCATACACCTTTAAACGCTAGCAGTAGTTCTCCTGTCACTGCAGCAGTATGACAGAAAAAGCTACAACAGTGAAGTGCGACCTTCTATACAGTTCTTAAACAGTGCAAGCTGAGAGGCAGCATCTGAGTACCAGATGCTGGGTCCTAAAAGCAACAAAGGAAGGGCTGCGCTTTTAGGCTTTCCCAAGCCACCGGGCTGGCTAATGTGGGAGCAGGGCTGTTCTTGCAGGCTCCCAGATTTAGATTCATCACAACTGTGTCTCCAGGAGCACAGGACAGGGGTCCCAGCTTATCCCACTTCATCCTGACTGACAACCCATGGCCACACAGTAAGCTACCTGTTTGAGGATGGATCTGAACTCAAGTCTTCTGGACAGAAGTCAAACATTCCCTCCTCAGCTTCATGCTCTCCACCCCAGAGTTCTTTCCAGAGTCAAGGTTTGAACCTAGAATCTCTCCAAAGCCAACAGCATGGGCCAACAGTATCACCGGGTTAAAACAAGCAGATCGGTCAGAATTCCTGGTTTTACATAGGTATGTAATCAAGAAGACATCTACAGATTCATAGAACTTAAGCCAATGTTCCCAAGCAAATTCACAGAACGGCCATTAACAATTAGTAGGAGTAAGGGCGTATTTCCTCTTGCTATGGTATGTCTAAATGGAAAAGACCGGGCTGCCGGAAAGCATTTTAGACCCTACACATCCTCTGTAGGTGAGAGTTACTCCAGATGGTTGGTTAAGCCAAGAAAGGCTTCAGAAGTCCCAAACATTTAAAGACTCAGGCTAGTACAATTTATCCCTTTGGGTCCCCCGGCTTCCCAGCACATACTGCCAGATCATATTTACTTACCTCATCTCCACTGCCACTTTCCTTGACTTCTCCAGAGGCCATCTGTCCAGTTGGGCTTCTGCTACCATCACTCTGGGGGCTGCTCTCAGCACTGCCCATCTCCTCAAGTTGGCTAGCTGGGCTGCTGGAAGGCTGGGGCTCACGGCCAGGTGAGCCAGCCTCCTTGCTATTGCCAGATGTCACACGGGCAGCGGTGGGAGGCAGATAGCAGCCTCCTGCCCAGGGGGGGCCATAGTAGGGCCCTGGTTGGTCGAAGTCTCGCTCCACCTTGATGTCTGGCTTGGGGCCTTGGCAGGCCTCCCCAGATGGAGGGACTCCATAAGTCCCCATCACCACCCCAGGGTGGTGGCTCCAGGCATCCCCACCAGCAGGAAAGGGGTACCAAGCTCGGGGAGCTTCCCCACCACCAGGGTGGGACTCCATCACCCCTCCCTGAGGCCCATAGTCAGGCTTGAATCCAAAGGCCTGTCCAGGAGTTGCCCCATTAAAGGCTTCAGGCAAGAAGCCCCCAGTTGTTTCATGGTGAGGGACAGCAGGGATGTTGTTGAGGTGAAGGCCTTGGACAGGGAAAGGGTACGGGCGGCCTAGTTCACGGCCCAAGTGCCCAGCCATGGAGGTTTCGTTTCAAAGGGTGAGGTAACTCAGGTGTCCAGAGAAGTGCAGCTCACACCTTTTGATCTGATGATACCCAAAGGAGCCTGGGAAGAAATTGGGGTGAGGAGGATCCAAAGGCTTCTCAAAATGTCTGTAGTGATGTTAACAGAGGGGAACCCCAGGCGGCCAGAAAAACCGTTGTTTCTCAGATCTCCTTCTTCCTCATCCAAACTTTCTCCAGACCAGTCTCTTCCTCGCTTCTTCAGGTCTTCACAGCTATCAAAAGGATCTGCTGCTCAAGAGGCCACTCAATACAGGTTAAAGCCAACTTTAGTCCTTCAATGAGGTTTGGGGTGAGAAAGTGGTGGGGTGAGTAAAGAGCTGAGGTAACCAGCTGTCCAGCAGGTAATCAAAAAGTGAGTGGGAGATCCCAGAATAAAGCTTCAAGTTCTCACCTAAAGCTGCAGTTGTCTTGACAAAGAAAAAAAGGAAGGGGGGGGGGAAGGATGGAAAAGACCCAGGAAAAGCGAAGTGCAGGGTGGAGGTGAGGAAAGCTTGCAGAATATATTAAAGGCACTTAGCTCCAGATTGCAGCAAGGGCCAGTACAAGAGGTCCCCAACGGAAACAGAAAGCTCAAAAGGCAAGAAGATGAGCCCCAAGAACACCCAAAGAAGGAGGAAAGATCCCAAACGTCCTACAGAGATAGAAGGAGGAGACAAATTTTTCCCGACAAACCCAAACGGTTGATTGGTTTGAAAGGGCTTCTTGAAGCCATCCTTGAAGTTGGCACGCCCCCCCCCCCAGCTTAAAGTGGCCCTGACCACTCCCCTTCTTCAGGTATTGGCCAAAGGGGAGTGGGCGTCGGGCGGGAAAGAGACCCCACCCGCCTCTCCTACCTCTTGGGCATGAATCGGCCTCCGGCTCCTCCCCACTCATAGCTTCAAAGCTCAGTCAAGGTTGGGTTCCAATGGAGCCTCTTCCCCGCCCCACCAAAGCCGTGGCCCATCAGCTCAGCGGGCTGAAAAGCACCAGCCATTCTTGCAGCCCATCGCGGGCCCATTCAGGCCTTGACAATAGATCTCAGACCTACCCTAGGGGGGAAGAAAAGAGGCTGGAGATCGTGTATGTGATGGCTGAGAGGGAGGGGAGAGGATTTGGGCGAGCGACAGAGGGCTTCAAAGCCAAGGGGGAAATGAGGGAGGAGACCAGAAGGCTCAAAAGAGGGGACCACAGAGGGGCCACGATCCCCTCGGGTGCACGGGAAAGGAGGGGGGCCAGTGCCAAGAACAACACTTGGGGCTCCTGGGAGGGGGCTATTGGTTAGGCGAAAAAAACTACCGGATTACTGGGTTCTCTAGGAGCCGGGGGGGGGGGTTAATGTTAGTTAATTAATTAATTAATTAATTATTAACAGTGGTCAGTAGTACTTAGCACTTCGCTTTTGAGCTTTCAGCTACCCTCCCCTTATCTCAGAAATGCCATCATTTCTAGGGTTTGTGGGACCTAAGGTCGTCCCCTCTTTTTTCTTTTCTGGAAACGCTCCATTAACTGCTGAGTAGCAGGCAGATATTCAACCAGTAAAGTTTTCCATCTGGTTCCACCTCCATTCTGGGGAAATGGCTGCATCTATTTGGTGTCTACCTGTCACACAGCTGTTAAAGGCACAGGAACCTTCCCAGGGAAAATAATGGTGGCAACCCTATGTAAGAGGAAAGTGGGGCTTCCCTTTACAGTCCTAGGGGAATCAAATGCTAGAACACGTGGGTTCCTTGGGGAGGAGCTGGTACCTACGGACAAGAGGTGGGGATACCAGAATAACAAGGCCCTCTGAGAATTTATGTATTTATTAGGTTTATATTCTGCCTTTCCTCCATAGAGTTGAAGGCAAGGTACATGGTCCTTACAACAACCCTGTGAGGTAGATTAATCTAAGAGATGGTGATTGGCCCAAGGTCACCCAATGGGCTTCATGGTGAAATCAAGATTTGAATATGGATCTTCCCAGTCCTAGCCCAGCTCTGTAACCAATCTGGCTGGGACTACATATCAAATGTAAGAACCTTTAGACCTCACATGATATTGGTGACTTACAGCCTAAACCTCTGGAGTTTGGGATGTTTAAACCCATTAACTTAACTGCATATGATTGGGCACTTTGACTGCCAATCTTTAGGGATCTCCCACTCCTACCCCACAGTTTTTGTTCAAATTAAGAGTTAATTCACTTTATTAAGGGCACAATCCTATGAATGTTTAGACAGAAAAAAGTCCTACAACTCCCAGCATTTCCAAGCTACCTTTCCTGTCTGGGGAATGCTGGGAGTTGTAGGACTTTTTCTCTGTCTAAACATGCATAGGATTGCACCCTAAACTACTTAGAGCCCTGTCCTAAGTATATTTACTCAGAATTAAATCCCATGCTGTTCAATGGGTCTTACTTTCTGGTAATTTAGGATTGAAACTTTCAGCTGCAATCATATCCACACTTACTTGGGAAGAAGCTATTTCAATGGAACTTACTGCTGAATACATACAGCATTAGGTTCTTGGTATGATCCTATGCATGATTACTCAGATGTAAGCACCACGTTGTTCAATGAGGCTTACTCCCAGGTAACTGTGCACAAGTCTGCATATTTACAGGCAAGCCTATACATGTCTACTCAGAAGTAAGCCCCACTGAGTTCAGTTAGTCTTACTCCTAGGTAAGTGTATATAGGATTGCAGGCATAACCCTTTAGCAAATGTGTTTGGGGTGGTATTGCACTGTATGTTTATACGGTGCTTTTCCTTCCAAAAGGAAGGCCAAAGTGACTAAGTATACCAAAAGACAATAATTAAAAAAGCAAACAGTATGGGACAAAAAAAAAAAAAACATGCCGTGATGACTTTACAAAATCAATTCAACAGCTCAGGAGCAAAATTAAATTAATAAATATAGTACGACGTTCATACACATGAAATCAATACATTTCTACAGTACAAACATTTCAACTGCATTTGTGAAGCCCACTCTTTTGCATGTAGACAGAAGGAAGTTCGACTTGAGTTCAATGGCCTTTACTCCCAATAATCTTGTGCATAGTGTTGCACAATGTTATAGTTTATGGCACATTCCTGTGCAGGTTTACTCCAAAGTAAATCCCACTAATTTCAATGCTCAGTTCATTTAAGTGAATACAATTTTCCTTATAATGCAGAAAAGAATGTAATTTAATAAAAAGATGATGGGGGACATGATAGAAGTTTATCAAATTATGCATTAAGTGGAGGAAGTGGATAGATAGGCATTTTTCTGTGTCTCCCATAATACTAAAGAGCTTGGGATCTTCTTCCCAAATAACCCCTACAGAAATACATACTTACAGTCCAATCCTATACATGTCTACGCAGAAGTAAGCCCCACTTAGTCCACTGGGGCTTACTCCCAGGAAAGTGTGCACAGGATTTTAGCCTGAAAGATGATTCTCACAACTGAAATCAGCCTGAGCTGCACTTTGAGTTACACTGAGGTTATGTGGGGCCTCTCAGGACACAGGCCTAATCCTGCAATAAGCTCTTGAATTTTAGGGTAAAGGTGAGAATAAATCTCTGAGCATATACAGAGTGTCTTTGCAGTTGAGCATCCACATCTTGACCCACACTTCTAAGACTGGGAATATACTTTTTTTTAATTTTAGGAATAGACTTTTTTAATAATGAAAATCATACTGCTCAGAATTACACCCACCTGCAAAAACATTAGAAAAACACCACTCTTATCAACATTCACTAATGAATAACAAATTATTATTCCTCTCTCACTTACTAATATAATACAAATTTACAATATATACATCAATCACATTAGCAGAGATGTAGCCTTCTCCAACTACAACCAGAACTTCATTTTGTTGGAGGAAGTCTCTCCTTTTCATCCTTACTAAAGGCTCTTCTCTTTGCTTGTACAAACTGAACTTTCCATATTATACAAATGTTCTGTTTAAACTTCCCTGTTCCTTTGAATCATTAATATTAATAACACAAACAAATTGATTAACCTAGCAGTAGACCATGGGATGTTCCATAATTCCCTTATAGGACTTTGCATGTCTTTTACTTATTAAGATTTGGGGAAGTGCTTCCAAGTTACAGGACAGGGCCTCTAAGCCAGTTTGAACTCTGACATCTCTGATTTTATCTCTCACCCTTTGTCCAAGAAGCCCCATACAATGGGGGGTTACCCCCATTTTTATCTTCACAACAACCCTGTGAGGTAGGTAAGGCTGAGGGAGAATGCTTGGCCCTGGTGGTTTTACTGATCCATGGCATAAAAATATTGTAAATAATACAATTTAAAAAACGAAGCCCTGGGTTGATAACTCTGGCTGTGCTGCAAAGTAGGCATGTATGTCTACCCCACACTAGCTCTGATTATACCATTGCTTAGGCACAGATCTATTTTTAAATACATGACAAGGTAACTTTTTACATACACCTCATAGGTATCTGCAAGCTGCACAGTTGGTCTGACCCTGTAATACAGAATACTTAATGGTCAAGGTGTAATGAACTCGCCACCTGATCTAGGCTCAGTTTTAGACCTATTAACTGACCATCAATTCTAGCTGAAGCCAAGAAAGAACCTCTCTCACTTTCCCGGCTCCTAGCATACCTCATTATGAAATTGATTATTAATAGCCTCCATTATAGTATAGAATATATAATACTGACAGAGGCCCCTTGTCAGGTTTCAGGGAGATAGAAGATTTCAATAAGGGAGGGTGGGGACAAGATTAACAGCAAAGTCCAACTGCCTGCTCTTCACTATATTCAAGATTCAGATTGCCAAAGTGCAGCACATTTTAACAGCATTTGCTGTGTAGCCCAATCCCATTCATGATTACTCAGAAATAAATCCCCCTCTGTTCCAGTAGTTCCAAGGAAATGTACATAGGAGTGTTCCTGAGGAATAATCTCCTTTGGACTGTTAATGCATTAAAAAAAAAAAGCTCACAAAATAACACATCTTACAAGGTACACTATGGATAGGATTATGTTATATTGTTTTATATGGATTGTTAGCCACCTTGGGCTCCTTGCAAGGAAGGGCACGATATAAATATAAATAAAATAAATACATAAATTATATCTCAGATATCAAAGATCAATGGAACATTCCTTTTGTTTGTTTGTTTTTTAAGTTTCACTGCCCAAACAAGAGTTACTGTCTATGGCAGTGTGATGAATGGATTGTTTATTGTGCTAAGTGTCAGTTTTTATTCCTTATTCCTGTTTTGTTTTTGGGTTTTTTAGCAAAAAAGAAAAAGTTTTAAATGCTAGCATCTCCCTTCCCATCACTATAACCTTAAATCCCTTGGAAATTGCCCAATCCTTCCCAGAGGGTTCAAAGATTCTTATCCTAACCAAGACACACCATTGCCTGTCAGACATTCCAGTCCTGTACCTGATTGGCCTTCAGTACGCATCAGTGCCTATAAAGTGATAAAAACACAACTGATGGCTGAGAGATAAAACCACAGGAGTCAAGTTCTCTCCCTCTTTTTCCAGGCCCTTCCTCCCCTTGCCCCCAGAGGTGTCAATGCTCTGGAACTAGGACAATGTATCAAAGGGCCTTCAGTGCCCATTGTCTTGCAAAGGGAGCTGTCAAGTTATCAATGGCTCTTGCCAAGGCCTTGATGGCTCTCCCGTGGGGTTGGTTTCCTGGAGTCCTATTCTCTCTGGCCTACTGGAGTTGCAGCCCCCCACAGCCCACCTCCAAAAGGACCCATCAGCTTCCCCCAACAATGAGGCATTCACACCTCCCTATTCTCTCTGACAGTGCCCCCTCCCCAAATTTACCCAACTGTAGTTGTAAACAACTTCTTCTACTGGCTGTATGGTGGAAATCAAGGTCATCTGATCCCACACAAGAACACACACACACAATACCTACAACACCTATTTAATAAGTACCTATTTAATCTTATGTTTCATGTGAGCTGGTGGAGACTAGTGGCTAAGATACTGAGTCTTTGCCTTAGGCAAGCCTCTCTCTCTCTCTCTCAGACTCAGTCTAGGGGATAATACTGCTGATGTACCTTACAAGGATGTTGTAAGGATTAGAACTCCATAATGCCTATGAAGCACTTTGAAACTTGAAAGCACTCTTTGACTACAATTGACTGTTTCAACTGCATGACAGTCCTGAGTGCTGACATTCTGGAAAAACATAAATATTTGTATGGAGATGGAGCAAGTTGCTGAGCAAAGATTAATATGGATGAGCATATGCCATCAGAATGTGGAAATGACCCTCTAAGGCCTAAGTGAAAAGTGTGTGTGTGTTGACAGTTCTTTAAACTTGGTTATCTGGCTTGCTCCAAACGATAACAGCAACATGCTTGATCAAAGAGGACAAATGCTAGGACAGGCATTACAGATATCAGTTGTCTGTAGTTATGTTAGAAGGGATTATTCCATTAAGGAATATTTTCCTTCCCCAGCAGAAGGCTGAGGACTTTATATTTGTATAGCACAGTTCACCAATTGAGGATCATGCCTTATGGCAGCCTTCCCCAGCCTGGTGCCCTCCAGATGTGTGCCTTATGGCAGCCTTCCCCAGCCTGGTGCCCTCCAGATGTGTTGGGCTGCAACTCTCATCATCCCCAGCCAGCATGACCAGCCAGTTAGAAATGATGGGAGATCTAGTCTCACACATCTGGAAGGCACCAGGTTGGGGAAGACTGCCTTATGGGATGCTAAGCAGTCAAAGACTGGATTCACATGACCACAGAGGGAAAGTAAACCACAGTGGCTTATTTTCCCTCCTCACGTGTGCCGGGTGTGAGCCACCTAATTAGCATAACTACCCTCACCGGGCATATGCTGTCATGATGCCCAAACCCAGGTCAGGTGGTTTACAAACCACCCTGAAACCCATGGTTTGTTCTAGGGTTGCAGGGTGGTTTGTTAACCACTCCAACCACCTGTCTTTGATGGGTTCGAACATCACGACAAGCCATGGATTGTGGTATGGGCGGGCGGCCATTTTAAATATTCAAACCGCAACCATAGCTTGTCATATCATACCCAACAAGGGAGGCAGAACACAGCTGGTCGATATCAGACATCTTCCCAAATTCACAAGAAACAGTGATACTAAAGGGGCTTTCACCACATTTGAAAGGACCTGAAGGTCCTACTTTGAAATACCCAAGGAAGAGCACATGAAATACAAATAACTGGTGGATTAAAAGAGTTATGGCATGTGTTCAGAGCATGACAATGATGATCTTTTTAAAACCAGCATCAGAACCCACTTTGGATTAACAACTTAACAGAGCTGTTCAGGGCTCTGAAAAAAACATCCCTCTGAGACTTTCTGTCAGACAGGGACCATTTGGAACAGCTTTTGACACCATGGTGGCAAGGCAAAGAAGCCCCATTTTTCCAGTGCTGAGGGCCAGAAACTTTATCAACCTATACACGTGGGATGATTTATTTTATCCTGACCTCCGGATCTGTAAAAGGAAGCAGACAGCATCGCCCACAAACAGTTGCCAAGGCAGCAGGAACAGCAGCAGACTAAGTGACACTTCTGTGGAAAGCCCAAGGAAGCAAGGCCAGGGGCCCTACCATTAAGCAAAGAGAGTCAACTGCTGCAGGTGGCATATGCTGAGGGGCGGCAGAGGCAGCTCCCCAGTCATTTCTCCAGCGCGCCCCCAGCCATTCCCATTTGTTGGAGGACAGAGCTATGCATGTCACATGGCCTGCCCTGAACACCCAAATCTAGCCAGTGTTGAAGTAAGATTCAACTGCCAGTCCAGTCAACTTCTGTACGTGAAGAGGGGGGGGGGGTATCCTTTGCCTCAGGCAACAAAATGTCTTGGCCAGCCCTGCAAGGAAGGAAACCTTTGGAAGGGGACAGCGTTCTGAAGGACCACCCTGCAACTTGGACTACAAATCCCAAGAGCCCAGCACCATGGTTCAGCAAACATACCAGGAAAATGGGTGAGTGAGATTACTTTTTTCATGGTGGGGAGAAGGGACATAATAAAACTGATTGCTCCAAACAACAGGAGGGCAATCAGACTCTTTCTCAACCTCAGCCTTGCAGGGGTTGAGAAAAACTTGCCTCAGAGACTTCAGCCCTTCCTGCTATACCTGTCAGCCTTGCTGCAATTCCATCTAACCAGGAGCTAAGCTTAAAGCCACAGCCTAGCTTAGTGGCAGTTTGTCTGTCTGGTTCTGAGGCTGTTCCAGTCAGGCATCAGGTGGAAATTATTCTCAGTGGAGGGATACAGAGGGGATGGAGAGACACAAGTTGAATATAACCTGTACCAAGGAAGACTTTATTGCTCCCATGGCAAGCAACTCTAATGAGAAAAGGAGTCCAAGAAGGGTGGGAGTTTTTTTAAAAAGGAAATTCTAAAGGCACAATTACAAACAATTCCAACAAGAAAAAAAGGTGGAAGACAACAGAAGAAGCCAGTGTGGCTTCACAAAAAGCTTAGAGATTACCCTAAAACAAAAAAGGACACATAGAGGAAGTGGAAGGAAGGCCAAGCTACGAAGGAAGAGTACAGGCAGGTAGCACAGAATTGCAGGGATGGTGTCAGGAAGGCTAAAGCTGAGAACGAGATGAGGTTAGCAAGGGATGCTAAAAGCAACAAAAAGGCTTTCTTCAGATACATGCACAGTAAAAGACAGAGGAAAGAAAGGGTGGTTCAGCTACTCAGTGAGGATGGCAAAATGATAACAGATAACAAAGAAAAGGCAGAAGTGTGCAATTCTTACTTCAGCTCAGTCTTCTCCAGAAAGAGGGTCTATGACCCCCTCTGGCAAAGGCAAACTACAGGCTGAAGGGGCAGGACTGCAGCTTGAGATTGATAAGCATATGGTCAAGGAACACCTAATTCCTTTGAATGAGTTAAAATCTCCAGGACCAGATGATCTCCAGGGCATTCTAGAGTAATAAAGGAACTGGCAGAAGAAGTCACAGAACCACTGTCTTATTATCTTTGAGAAATCATGGAGGATGGGTAAAGTGCCAGCTGACTGGAGGAGGGCTAATGTTGTTCCTCTCTTCAAAAAGGGCAAAAAGGAGGAACCTGGGAACTACAGACCAGCCAGTCTGACATCAATCTCTGGGAAAATTCTGGAGCAGATTATAAAGCAATCAGTCTGTAAGCAGCTTGAAAACAATGCAGTGATTACTCAGAGCGAACACGGATTTGTCAAGAACAAATCCTGCCAGACTAATTTGATCTCATTTTTTGATCAGGTCACCTCCCTTGTGGACTGTGGGAATGCTGTGGACATAATATGCCTTGACTTCAGCAGAGTTTTCAACAAAGTGCCCCATGATATCCTGATTAGCAAATTAGATAAAAGTGGGCTAGATGAAACAACTATCAGGTGGATCCACAGTTGGGTACAGAATCAGACTTATAGAATGCTTTTCAATGAGATCTTCTCAAACTAGGGAGAGGTAACAAGCAGGGTACCACAGAGCTCAGTCCTGGGCCCAGTGCTCTTCAACGTTTTTATTAATGACTTGGAGGAGGAGGTGCAGGGAATGCTTATCAAATTTGAAGTTGACACAAAATTGGGTGGGATAGCTAATACTTTGGAAGACAGAACAAAATTCGAAGTGATCTTGATAGGCTGCGGTGCTGGGCAGAAAACAACAGAATGAAATTTAATAGGGATAAATGCCAAGTTCTGCACCTAGGAAAAATAAACCAAAAGCACAGTTACATGATGGGGGATACTTGGCTCAACGATACTACAAGCGAGAAGCATCTTGGAATTGTTGTAGATCACAAGCTGAATGAGCCAACAATGTTATGCGGCTGCAAAAAAGGCAAATGGTCTTTTGGGCTTCATTTATAGAAGTATAGCTTCCAAATCCTGGGAAGTACTAGTTCCCCTCTACTCAGCACTGGTTAGGCCTCATCTTGAGTACTGTGTCCAGTTCTGGGCACCACATTTTAAGAAGGATGCAGACAAACTGGAGAGGGTTCAGAGGAGGGCAACAAAGATGATCAGGGGACTGGAAACAAAACCCTATGAGGAGAGACTGAAGGAACTGGGCATGTTTAGCCTTGAGAAGACTGAGGGAGGATATGATACTTGAAAGGCTGTCACAGAGAGGAAAGCCAGGATCTCTTCTCGATCATCCCAGAGTGCAGGACACAGAATAATGGGCTCAAGTTACAGGAAGCCAGATTCCAGCCGAACATCAGGAAAAACTTCCTGACTGCTAGAGCAATACGACAATGGAACCAATTCCCTAGGGAGGTAGTGGGCTCTTCCACACTGGAGGCATTCAAGATGAAGCTGGACAGCCATCTGTCAGGGATGCGTTGACTTAGGGCATCTCTACACCAGCCTAAAATCCTGCATTTCAAACGGGACTTTCTGCTTCCGTTTTAAATGCAGGATCACAACGGACTCCCTTTACACCCGCTTCCTTCCCCCCCTTCTCCCCTTCCTTCTCTCCGTATCTGAGTCTTCCATTATCTTTTATTGATCTTGCTCCTCTTCTTGCCGTTTTAACTCTTTTGACAGAGGAAACAAGCAGAACACAACAGGGGTAATTTGATAGATCATTATCTGCAATGTATTTAAAAACGGAACAAAGGGTGTCATGTAAAGAGCCCGCAAACTTCCATGAAGTAGCAATCTGAATTGCAGAATAAAAGCTCCATGTGAAGGAGCCCTTAGATTCCTGCACTGAGAAGGGGGTTGGCCTCGATGGTCTTATAGGCCCCTTCCAACCCTACTATTCTATGATTCTGTGCTCTAGCCACGAGAGTATCAGGAGAAACCTGACCTATCAAGCCCTTTGGGAGTGCACCCATAGAATTTCCTCTTGCAAAAATTAGGCTAGCCTATCAGGGTTGGGAAAGGACTCGGAAAGTAGCCAAACATGAGCTACGAACACCAATCCCCTTTGGAAATAATGTGGTGTGGCAGGCAGCTTTGCCTGCAAGCATCAGTGGAACACCTTGGAGGCAGTTTCAGCCACAACAACTAGGAAGAACCCTGTTACTCAGTCGCACCTCACTGAGGACCAGAGCCAGTGGTACCAGTGCAGAGGTTCCGGTTGCTGATGCAGCACCTGGGGAGCTATAGTAGCCAAGTCAACAGGATTTAAACATACTCAGTGATGTGACAACAGCATCCAAGGTATCTGCAAAGGAGCGGACAAGCCTTCCCCACACCCTCCAGGAGGTGTGGAAGATGCGGAGCTCTGGAAGTATCAGCGCTCAACCCAAGCAATCAGTTGGAGGCCGTCAGTACATACACCCCTGCGATGATGCCTCTACAATCAATGGACCAAGCTGCTCTGCAGTGAAGTGGGAGAAAGCCGAAATTGGAAATCCTTCCAAAGATGTGGTGCTTCCGGAAGAGACCTTGGCTCCGGAACCAGAGTGCGTGCGTGCTTCCATGAATGCCAGTCTTACCTGTCTTGCATTCTGAATGTGTAGATCTTTGCAGCTACTGAATGCTGAAATGTGAAGCTAGCACAGTTGTAAAGGATGTGGATGATTTTAAAATGGTACTAGAACTGGAAGCTTGGCACCCCTGGCTTCTCCAGTGCTTTCTTCCCAGAAGCTAGTTTCTCCAGAACTTACCGGCATGCAACACTGCTTTGCCTCCTTTAAGGGCTTTTCTACATGAAGCATTTATTCTCCACTTGTCATTCCCTACTCGCAGCTGTTTAGGGTTTTTTTTAGACAAGGTTGTGACCCTCCGGTTTTGCTTCAGTGCCTAAAGAATGCTATCGGCAAATTTTTTAGAGCAGGAGAAATGTGTGTTTAATTGTAAAAATGCTTTTTTCACTTGTTTCACTGTTACTTTCTGGTAAGTTGGCAATCAGAGGAAAGTTAGGCTGTGTTAGTAAATAGTATCCCCCACCCCCCAAAAATACAGAATCAGGAAAACACACAAACATTCAGACATTTCCATTATTTGCATTTCTTATTTAAAAAAAAAATTAATTCGGTTTGTTGTGAATCCAACCAAGGTCAAGGTTTGAGCAGGTGAAACAGGCTGGGAAAGAGTGATGTAAGGAGACGGAAGTGCCTGGGGGGAAGATACTGGAGACAAGGGAACAAGATCCTGTCTTCAAAGACCTTATCACCTTCCCTACCTGCCTGCCCCTCAAGGGCAGGCGGGTAGAACCTTTCATAGCTGCAATACCAAGCCATTTCCAGAGGGGTAGCCATGTTAATCTGTTGCAGCAAAAGTGAAAAGTTTCTACTGGCAATTTAGGGTGCAATCCTATGCATGTTTAGACTGAGAAAAGGCCTATAACTCCCAGCATTCCCCAGCCAGCCTTGCTGGCTGCCAGAGAACCTTGCTGGCTGGGGAATGCTGGGAGTTGTAGGCCTTTTCTCTGTCTAAACATGCATAGGATTGCGCCCTTAAAGACTAACCAATTTATTCTGGCATAAGCTTTCATGGACACTGTCCACATCATCAGAGACAGAAATCAGCAGAAGAGGCATAGAAGCCATAAGAGGGAAAAATATGCTGGCAATCCATAAAAGGAGGGTTTGTCATTTTTGCTTGTCTCCCTTCTGTCCCCTACATGACAGCCTTAAGGACATGCCCAACTTTACCCAATTTGACTTGGGGGCATGCATGGCTGGGTGTGTATTTAGGAGCAGTGATTCGCTAGAGGAAGTTTATGCAAGTACATGAGTGCCCAAAGGTGTGGTATGCTGCAGAGGTTTCTTTTTTTATATATATATTTTTATTTATTTTATTTTTATAAATGAAATAAACCATACCAAAATTACCAACAACCTAATCTATACTTCAATTTCCCTACAGTACAATATTCTGATAAGGACACCACAATAACAAAGAGAGAAGAAAAAGGAGAAAAAAAAGAGAAAAAAAGGGAAAAGAGAGGAGGAAAGGAAGTGAAGAAAAAAGAAAAATTCCCTCCCCTTCCCTCCCCCTCTCCCTCCCCCTTAAACAATTGAGTTTAAACTCCAACACCCCCCGGCCTCCGATGCCATTCTATTTTAAAACTATATCTATAACATTAACAATCTTACAGTTTAATAAACAACCTTACATTTCTATATCATATAATCAATCTTATATCAAAGAAACAGATCTACAATTCATTCCCAAAAGCCTATATTATTAGTTTATTTAGATATATATAGATATAGATATAGATATAGATATATAAAATTATATAATAATAAAACTTAATATAAACCTTCAACCATCAATAATACCTTTTATACTAGATATATTATCTATTTTAAAATAAAAAATATAAAGAAAAGCAAGAAAAAATAAAAGATGAAAGAGAGTAAACCAATATAAATATAATCATTTATCTTCTGAATTAACCTGGATCGTGTAGACTAAACACAAGCAGTTAACAAAGCTTGTTTAAAGATTCCAGTTCATGGGGTTGTAACAGAATTCTCATGCATTTTTACATTCAGCCATGCCTCCGCCATTTCATAATTTAGAAACTTCTTCATCTGACCTTCAGACACAATACAAAGTGTAGCAGGATATTTTAAATAATATTGTAAGTTCATTTGTTTTGCCATATTCTTTGCTTTGATTAATTGCCTTCTTTTATTCACCACCTCTTTGATGTAGTCTGAAAATAACATAACTTTATCTTGTTTCCAGGAAAGGCTTCCAGCCTCCCTTGCCAAACGCAGGATATAATTCTTTGTGGAGACTTTTGCAAATTAATGTATGGCTGTGAGAGCTGGACTATAAGGAAGGCTGAGTGCCGAAGAATTGATGCTTTCGAACTGTGGTGCTGGAGAAGACTCTTACGAGTCCCCTGGACTGCAAGGAGGTCAAATCAGTCCATACTAAAGGAAATCAACCCTGAGTGCTCATTGGAAGGACAGATACTGAAGCTGAAGCTCCAATATTTTGGCCACCTAATGCGAAGAGAAAACTCTCTGGAAAAGACCCTGATGCTGGGAAAGACTGAAGGCAAAAGCAGAAGGGGATGGCAGAGGATGAGATGGCTAGATAGCATCACCGATGCAATGAATATGAACTTGAGCACACTCCGGGAGAGAGCGCAGGACAGGAAGGCCTGGCGTGCTATGGTCCATGGGGTCATGAAGAGTCAGACACGACTGAACGACTGAACCACATGTAATCAGTCCCTTTAGCATTTGGCACATGAAATGCCTGCTCAATATCAAGTAAATAATCAGATGGAATAGGGAGTATCTCATGCAAAAGTTTATCCACAAAAATAGACAATTTTACATCATTAGGCAGATTTTTAATCCCAGTAATACATACATTGGATCTTTTTGTGAAGGCCTCCAGTTGAGAGATTCTATTAGAGCTATTTTTAAAACAAATTTGAGTTGTAGTTTCATTTCCTGCCACTCTGTCTTCGAGCTCATTAATTTTCATCTCCATTTTTTTGCCGTGACACATTAATTAAATCTACAGCTCCTTGCAGGGCAGTAATGGAATTTTTGATTAAATCCAACCTTTTGACTTGTTCCGTAAATTGCGAAGATAAAGTCTTTATCAGCGTAAATAATTCCCTATATCTTCTGTTTTCAACACTTTTGACACAGAGGATGCGCGGGGAGTAGATGCCAGCTCCCTTCTCCTCAGCGCAGACATGTTTCTCTCAAACAGATCTTACAGGTCCTCAGATGTTCTCAAATATTGTTAACATTTCTTAAATCATCCCTCAGAGGTTGTTGATCTTTCTTGAAGTATATATTATTATGGAACACATCAGCCCTGTTTTCTCCTATGAAATAGGAGTCTCATCACAGCTTTTTGCGTTGGTAAAGCTCTGGGGAGATAATCCTGGAATCCAGCCCCCCCACTATCTTGAGGGGGGTATTTTTCTCCAAAATGTTGTCCAGATGCCACCTTACCCTCCCTTTAATTCCAGGGGGAGATGAAAAGGTTTTTCAACCTTTTAAAAAGCTGTTTGAGAAAGCTCCCACGGAGAGCCCATGAGAAGCTGCCAGAGCGACATCAGTCCCAGCCGGAAGTCTGTGCTGCAGAGGTTTCTGACAGGTACAAAGGCCCAGAGTAACTGAGGCAGATAGGAGAGAGCCAGATGCTCTATAATCATGCGCCAGACATAATCTGACACATATCTAGACACATCATTGCTGTCTACTATGGCAGACACATGGATAAGGAAGTGTGTGTACCTGTGGGTGAATGTTCTTATTGGAGAAGGCATCCCCCCAACATTTCACAGATTAAAATAGGGCCACACTTGTAACATCCCCAATCTTCATCCAAAGGATTGCTGCTCAAGCCTCCTCCCTGCCACCGTTGACAGATTGCTGAATGCTCGAGGCAGTTCCACTTTGTCTCCTGTATGCTGTATTCATGCACCATACAACAATCCACTCTGCCAGTTCAAATGCCAAAGCAACTCTAGTTTCTTTTGGTTAAAAATACATTACAAAAATGTAATTGCCTGACAAAGTGTTATCACAGCTAAAAATATACCTCGGCAGCTACAGTCTGCGCAGTGCACGGTACCTTAGCGTTCCTGTGCATTGCATGTGTTTAAGAACATAAGAAGAGCTATACTGGATCAGACCAAGATCCATCTCATCCAGCATTCTGTTCACACAGTGGCCAACTAGCTGCTCATGGGAAACCCACAAGCAGAATATGAGTGCAACAGCACCCTCCCGTCCATGTTCCCCAGCACCTGGTCTACATATAAAATTTCTCTCACTAAGAGTTTCTACATGAGGCTTCTGCATCCAGATTCTTTGTGGGATTAAGATCGGTTCCTTTACATGTGTTTTTTTCTGAGGGTTTTCTTTCTCTGCCTTTCTATATGTTCCATTACACAACCACTAGGTGGCACTGTGGTATAGCAGAATTGCAGAAATACATGAGGGTTTCATGCCACCATTCAAGATATACCAGACTTTCCTTGTTAGGGGAAAAAAACGCTGTAATTGTTGCAAAGCACGGGGGAGGCCCTAGAGGATGACAACCTCATGTAAAAGACCTGCAAACTACCATGAGTGAGGAATCACAAGCACAATAAATGCCCTGTCTAGAAAGGTTCTAAAACTCCCTCTTATATACAACTACTTAATGTGCAGGAACCCTGCACAGAAACACAAGAAGGAACATTATTTGTTCATCCAGCACAAAATATCATCTACTCCAGTTTTCCCCTGCCTTGTGCCCTCCAGATGTTTTGGAATACAACTGTACTTATTATTCTTATTCTTATTATTAACTGACTGGCAAATGGTCTTCAGGGTTCTCAGGCAGAGAAGGTCCTTTCCCATCACCAGTTACCTGGCTGTTGTTGTTTGGTGTGTGTTTTTAAACTAGAGATACCAGGGATTGAAGCTGGGCCCTTCTGCATGCAAAGTATGTGCTTCACCAGTGAGTGATGGTCCCATTCCCATTGTGTTTGGTTACCCAGTGTATAGCTGCGGAGGCGAGGGTGGCAAGCTTGTTGTCCCTTTGCAGAGAAGCTTAGTGTGGTGTCGCTGATAGGGTATTGGATTTAGACTGGGACTGGAAATGAAAAATCACTGTCCAGCAGAGAAGTTCATTGGTTGCCCTTGGGTCAGTCACAATGTCTTGCTCAACCTCACCTACAGTCAGGGCCAGAAATATTGGAACAAGGATAACTGTTTTGGCAGTTGGCCTCTGCACACCACCACATTGAAGTTGAGAGGAAACATACCCAGATGGGAGCAAAGTCAGGACTTTCAGCTGTAACCCAAGCAGTTTGACAAAAGTGGGGCACCACCCATTCAGGAAGTACAGCCAGTGGCAGACACACACACCCATCGTTGGTGGCTTATAAGTAATAGAACGAATGGCTGACAAGCAGCTGCATGGCCAGGTGTGGCCTGTTTTCTGAGTGCCCCATGACCAATCAAGCAGATAAAAGGACTGGAGGTGGTTCTGAGTGTTACATTTGCATTTGGTAGCTGTTCACTGGAACTCCCAACATGAGGTCCAAAGAGGTGTCCATGCCAGTGAAGGAGGCCATCATTAGGCTGAGGAAACAACATAAACCCATCAGAGAGATAGCAAAAACAGTGGGAGTGGCCAGCACAACAGTTTGGAACATCCTGAACAAGAAGGAATTAACTGGCAAGCTCAACAACAGCAAAAGGCCTGGAAGACCACGGAAGACAACTAAAGTGGATGACTGCAGAACGCTGCTCATGGTGAAGAGGAGCCCTTTCACAACATCTAGCCAGGTCAAGAATGCTCTTGAGGAGGTAGGCATGTCATTGTCAACATCTACAGTCAAGAGACGGCTTTATGAATGTAAATACAGAGGCTTCACAACAAGGTGCAAACCACTGGTAACGCTCAAGAACAGACAGGCCAGATTAGCCTTTGCCAGCAAACACCTAAAAAAGCCTGCCCAGTTCTGGAATAAGATTCTTTGGACTGATGAAACCAAGATTAACTTGTACTAGAATGATGGGAAGAGAAAAGTATGGAGAAGGAAAGGAACAGCTCATGATCCAAAGCATACCACATCATGTGTCAAACATGGTGGAGGCAGTGTTATGGCATGGGCATGTATGGCTGCCAATGGAACCGGGTCACTGGTGTTTATTGATGTCCTGAGTGCTGATAAAAGCAGCAGGATGAATTCTGAAATGTATAGGGCTATACTTTCTGCTCAGATTCAGCCGAATGCTGCCAAACTGATAGGATGCCGCTTCATATTGCAGATGGATAACGACCCAAAACATACAGCAAAAGCTACCCAAGACTTTCTGAAGGCAAAGAAGTGGGATGTTCTTCAATGGCCAAGTCAATCACCTGATCTCCACCCAATAGAGCATGCTTTTTACTTCCTGAAGACAAGACTGAAGATAGAAAGACCCACAAACAAGCAGCAGCTGAAGGCAGCTGCAGTAAAGGCCTGGCAAAGCATCTCAAGGGGGGAAACTCAGCATTAGGTCATGTCCATGGGTTCCAGACTTCAGGCAGTCATTGACTACAAAGGATTTTCATCCAGGTATTAAAGGCGATTCTTAAGTTTGAAATGATGTTGGTTTGTTCCATTATTTATGAGCCATCAACGATGGGTATATGTGTATGCTACTGGCTGTACTTCCTCAATGGTTAGTGCCCTACTTTTGTCACACCCCTTGAATTACAGCTGAAAGTCCTGACTTCGCTCCCATCTGGGTGTGTTTCCTTTCAACTTCAATGTGGTGGTGTACAGAGGCCAACTGCCAAAATAGTTATCCTTGTTCCAATATTTCTGGCCCTGACTGTACTTCACAGGTTCATTGTGAGGATAAAATGAGGAGGGGGAAGCAGGAATCACATAACTTACCATGAGCTCTTTGGAGGACACCTGGGATGATGAGGATAAGAACATAAGAAGAGCCATGCTGGACCAGAGCAAAGATCCATCTAGTCCAGCATTCTGTTCACACAGTCGCCAACCAGCTGATGACGAGAAACCCACAAGCAGGACATGAGTGCAACAGCACCCTCCCATCCATGTTCCCCAATAACTGGTGCACATAAGCATACCTCCTCTGATACTGGAGGTAGGTTATAGCCATCAGGACTACTAGCTGTTGATAACCTTCTCCTCAATGAATTTGTCCAATCGCCTTTTAAAACCATCCAAATTGGTGACCATCACTACATCTTGTAGTAGCGAATTCCATAGTTTGACTATGTGCTGTGTGAAGAAGTCCTTCCTTTTATCAGTCCTGAATATCCTGAATATCCTACCAATTAGCTTCATGGGATGACTTCACTGGGTTCTATTATTATGGATGCATGTGTACCAGAGGCAAGACTTATCCATCACCTACCCACCCAAAGATGTACATTTTATTTTAGAGATGGGGCGGAGTGGGGGGAAGAGAGTTCAAATCTGAACAATGACAGCTCTAGTAATTCATACTAATAACATTTTAACAAGGTATCTACCCAAGGCATGCATGCATACATACACATGTGTGCACGTGCATGCACACACACACACATACACACACGGACAGTGATGTACCAGAGACAGTTATCAGAAAATAGGTGCTATTGTCAATTACAATGAACAGGTAAAGCATATGAGAAAGTTGCACCTTGGGCTTTCTTCTTTATAGGGATGAGGGTCTGTTATATCATGAGGAGTATCTGTTGTGGGAATTAGGGGATGTTCCCAAACTGTACAGTTTATTAATTTTGGCATGGTCCCTTAGCGATGCTTCAGTCTCTCGTTTCACTTTCCATTCTGTTTGTTAGTAGTTGTGTTACTTCTGCCCAGTCAGGAATCAGAAGAAGCGTTGTTGTTGTTTATTCGTTCAGTCGCTTCCGACTCTTTGTGATTTCATGGACCAGCCCATGCCAGAGCTTCCTGTCGGCCGTCGCCACCCCCAGCTCCCCCAAGGTCAAGTCTGTCACCTCCAGAATATCATCCATCCATCTTGCCCTTGGTCAGCCCCTCTTCCTTTTGCCTTCCACTTTCCCTAGCATCAGCATCTTCTCCAGGGTGTCCTGTCTTCTCATGATGTGGCCAAAGTACTTCAGTTTTGCCTTTAATATCATTCCCTCAAGCAAGCAGTCTGGCTTTAATTCCCAGAGTATGGACTGGTTTGATCTTCCTGCAGTCCAAGGCACTCTCAGAATTTTCCTCCAGAACCACAGTTCAAAAGCGTCTATCTTCCTTCGCTCAGCCTTCCTTATGGTCCAGCTCTCGCAGCCATAGGTTACTACGGGGAATACCACTGTTTTAACTATGCGGACCTTTGTTGTCAGTGTGATGTCTCTGCTCTTCACTATTTTATCAAGATTTGTCATTGCTCTCCTCCCAAGAAGTAAACGTCTTCTGATTTCCTGGCTGCAGTCAGCGTCTGCAGTAACCTTTGCACCTAGAAAGACAAAGTCTGTCACTGCCTCCACGTTTTCTCCCTCTATTTGCCAGTTATCAATCAAGCTGGTTGCCATAATCTTGGTTTTTTTTGAGGTTTAACTGCAACCCAGCTTTTGCACTTTCTTCTTTCACCTTCGTCATGAGGTTCCTCAGCTCCTCCTGGCTTTCAGCCATCCAAGTGGTATCATCTGCATATCTGAGAATGTTAATGTTTCTTCCTGCGATTTTAACTCCAGCCTTGGCTTCATCAAGCCCGGCACGTCACATGATGTGTTCTGCATACAGGTTGAATAGGTAGGGTGAGAGTATACAACCCTGCTGTACTCCTTTCCCAATCTTAAACCAGTCTGTTGATCCGTGGTCTGTTCTTATCGTTGCTACTTGGTCATTATACAGATTCCTCAGGAGGCAGACAAGATGACTTGGTATCCCCATACCACCAAGAATTTGTTATGATCTACACAGTCAAAGGCTTTAGAATAGTCGATAAAACAGAAATAGATGTTTTTCTGAAACTCTCTGGCTTTCTCCATTATCCAGTGGATATTGGCAATTTGGTCTCTAGTTCCTCTGCCTTTTCTAAACCCAGCTTGTACATCTGGCAATTCTCATTCCATGAATTACTGGAGTCGACCTTGCAAGATCTTGAGCATTACCTTACTGGCATGTGAAATAAGTGCCACTGTTCAATAGTTTGAACATTCTTTGGTGCTTCCCTTTTTTGGTATGGGGATATAAGTTGATTTTTTCCAATCTGTTGGCCATTCTTGTGTTTTCCAAATTTGCTGGCATGCATCACCCTGACAGTATCATCTTGCAAGATTTTAAACAGTTCAGCTGGGATACCGTCATCTCCTGCTGCCTTGTTATTAGCAATGCTTCTTAAGGCCCATTCAACCTCACTCTTCAGGATGTCTGGCTCTAGCTCACTGACCACACTGTCAAATCTATCCCTGATATTATTATCCTTCCTATACAGATCTTCCATATAATCTTGCTACCTTTTCTTGCTCTTTTCTGCTTCTGTTAGGCCCTTGCCATCTTTGTTTTTGATCATACCCATTTTTGCCTGGAATTTACCTCCGATGTTTCTAATTTTCTGGAAGAGGTCTCTTGTCCTTCCTATTCTATTACCTTCTTCCGCTTCTGCGCATTGCTTGTTTAAAAATAATTCCTTATCCCTTCTGGCTAACCTCTGGAATTTTGCATTTAATTGGGCATATCTCCCCTTATCACTGTTGAAGAAGCGTTGCCTTGCCTCTAATAAAGTTTTAAATTCCTGTTCTACTTGGTGTTTGTAGAATTACTACAGGCCTCCCTCCACTCAGATCCACCTTAACAGTTGACTTCTGTCACTCAAATTGTTGGGTGAAAGAGGGGAGGTCTAGTGGAGCAGTAGTCAGTAATTTCAGAGAGTGTCATATCACTGTCCTAAGATGGGGAAAGAGTTGTAAAGGTGGGAGCTAAAAGGGGCCATTGCAAGGTGGATAATAAATGCACTTGAGTTGCCAACTAATCAGGAATCCAGTTTATTCTGGCCAATTGTTATTTTTATTTGGCTTTGGGGCTACTTGCCAGGATGCTTTGTGAGTAAAAGCCAGCTTTGGGAGATAACTTTGTTTTGATTTTGTTTAACATTTCAGATAAAGCAGTTTCTCTCCTTAAACTAAGCTATTATAAAATGAAATCTGAACTTAAGATAAACACATTTCTTAACATTTTACTTTCAATTTTTTTATACTTTTAGGGTGCTTTTCTTTGTACATTATGGGGATAACATCTTACAGCACAATCCTATACATGTCTATTTGGAAGTAAGTCCCACTGAGTTAAATGGAGCTTATTCCAAGGTAAACAGATACAGAATTGCAGCCCCAGTCAGTGATCATACAGTACAGTACTTTCTGACCTTATATTATGTCTTGATACTGGGAGCCAGGGACTAGCAAGTCACAAGAGGTGTTATCCACTGATTCATCCAGACAGCCTTTTACTCCCGTTTCACGTAGAGTAACTATTTGATCTCAGTAATTGACTCAGTCAGTACTCTATTGGAAATCAACATATTTGTATCACTATAGCAAACAATCAGTGTGCTCCTTTACTTAGGAAATATCTCAACAATAAATAGAATTTTTTTATTTAATTATTGAACTGACCTCCCCTCCACCCTTGGTGATTTAAATCACTTATTAAAACACCTTGGTTTAAATCAAAGGTGGGGAACCTCTTTTCAGCTGGAGAGCTGAATTCAATTTCACAGAAGCTCTCAAGGGCTGCATTCCAGTGGTGGGCTGGGCCGAAGGTAAAGGGGGCCTAAAATAAAATACCAGCCTATTGTATCTTAAAGCTATTATTGCCAGTAATTGAGCTTTAGGAGAGGCGTTTCAACCCTTTAGCATGGGGAAAAAACTGCACAAAAGCCAGGAAACCACCAAATGATCTGTGGTCGGGGGGGGGGGGGGCTGGATATCTGGGCCCCTTGGGAGGGATGGTTTGGGACCCTAGGAGGGCCAGATTTGGTCCTCAAGCCTGAGGTTCCCCACCCCTGGTTTAAATCAACCTACCCTAGTGTGTGTGCTTCCCCTATAGCCACCATCTGCAGACCTGTGACATGCTGGCTGGGAATGATGGGTGTTGTAGTCCAACACATCTGGAGGGCACCATGTTGGGGAAGGCAGATTTAATTGTTCAATTAAATTAATTGATTAGAATTTTTGATCCCCCTTTTTTTCACACAGGAGGAAATGCCTCTTCTACAATATAAACTCACTATGACTTTAAGACGATGGCTGCTGTGCCATATGCATGCATTATCTTAAAAGAAAGCATGCTTTTTGCTGCAGAAGAATGTTTTTTAACCACATACAAATTAAATTGATCGATTTAATCAATTTAATGGATTCAACTAAAACTCATGCGATTAATCATATACATTTTAATTAGGTGATAGCCCTC
The DNA here is from genome assembly GCF_057233095.1 of Heloderma suspectum. Taxonomy (NCBI): domain Eukaryota; kingdom Metazoa; phylum Chordata; class Lepidosauria; order Squamata; family Helodermatidae; genus Heloderma; species Heloderma suspectum. Next base: position 346,199,983 of record NC_139459.1, read on the forward strand.
CATAACATGCAAGCTACATGGAATTCTCAGATTCCATTTAAAGTTGCTAAAAACTGCACATGTGTTAGCCATTGCTTGCATACACGTGCACAGGGAGAAGAGATCTAGTTTGTGCCACACATGTAACATGTCAATAGATGAACAGATTTGACACAAGCCAAGGGAGTTTCTTCTGTGATGGTTCAAACTCGCATAGGCTGTGGGAGTTATCTGACCCTCTTGGTCCCAGCACATATAGAATCACAGAGAGAATGTACAAACACCAACCCAGTCATATGCTGTGGGGGCTGTTGCGGTTCATGTGTCTATCACTACAACATTTATGTACATACTGTGCTAGCTTGTGACACATATAAAGGTGACCTGCGAGGCACAGACCTGGCACACACATGGACCTCTGACAAGGAGCTCCTTGCACAAGGGGGGGGGGGCTTCTAAACATACCTGGAGCTCCTACATGAGCAGGGCTTCTGGATTCACTTCAGTACCCAGGCAGCGCCATGCCTGCATCTGTTGTTGAGCTGATCAAGGATGCCCATTAGCATCAGAGCGCCATGTGCACATGGCGACTTGCATGGAAACTTGGATTTAGACTGCTCAAGTTGAGGAAAGGAAAGGACCATTCGATGGATGTACCCTTGTGTTTATAATGAATCCATTCTTTGCTGGGTCCCACCATTAGTTAGTATGAAATGATGGTGCCTAGAACACATTCCATATCCTCCTACAGAGTGCACGGGGAAGAGAGGCAGTGGTGAGCAAGCTGTGTTTTGTGAAGCTCGTCTGCCATTATTGATCTCCTCTTTCAGGATAAGCTTCCTGAGAAGTTTCCAAAGCCAGGATTCCCCTGAAGATGGTTTAAAGACTGGTGGGTGAGTCATGTTGTACGGTGTTAGATTATCGTTATGCAATAGAATTTAATATTCAACAATACTCGATATTGAAAGCCAGGACTGCAGAAGGCCCTAATCCATTTTTGGTCTTCTAATAGACTGGCTGGCTAGAGAGGACTCTGGGAAGCAGAATCTAGGAGTGCTTTGACAGTATGCTTGTATGGATCTAGAGAGCACACAACAAAGAACTTGACCTGTGAGCTGGAAGCCCTTGGCACAAATCATAATGCCACCATGAACTCACTGGCTGTCCTTAGACAAGCCTCTCTCTCCCTCTCCCTCTCTAAACCTTTGAGAGCCCACATCTATAATAATAAAATAGGATATATTTCTATTTGCACCTGTCACTGCTATAGCTCCAGGACCGTGAAACCTAGAAAGCTGAAACTTGGCATGCAAACTAAGGGGACCCCAGGTGTGCCCCCCAGGGTTATTTGGTTTGGAAAAGACATTAATTAATTGTAATTAATTTAAATGTGTCCATGTGTCTGTATCCTGCAATAACAACTTCAGTCACTAGGTGGCAGCCTTCCCTAACCAGCACATAGATTTGCAGTAAACACAATTTGAAGCCAGGGGAAGATTAGTAGGCTGAAGGACAGAGTTATAGAGCTTCCCCCTCCCCTGTGGTCTGGGACAGCCCCCTCCCTCAGGCAAATGGAGTGGACAGATCCCCCTTCAGGGGGCTAGAGGGGTACATAGCATGGCAGGGTCCGTGCCAAGGGGTGCTAGTGGCTGTGCCTTCACTCAGATGGGGTAAGCACACTGTGTGCAATGCTGACACCTGCGTAACTTTGCTTGGAGGCTTCGCTGTATCAAACAAAAGACTATTCCAACCCATGAGAAGCTACGTCCTTTTGCTAGTGTGTAATATGGGTATAACGTTGGACTGCATTCAAGGGTGGTTGTAAGAATTTCCAAAAGGATGTATATGAAAGTTTTTCAGGACCTAAGGAAAAAAACACTATATATAAATACTATGTATTATATTATTATTGGTCATCAACCTGATATCCTGCCAGTCCATTCTCCATCAACCCACACTACCTAAGATCAAGCTTCCACAAAAAAAGCAGCAGCAGTGAACAAGCAGTATCTACACCAGCATGGCAATGAGTGACTCAAGCAATTGAGCCAAGTCAGGTGCTGCAGGAGAAGATAATATACAAAACATTTCATTGAGACACATCTACAGTGCTATTATGTGCAGTATATGGATTTCAGCCTACATGTGGCTTCCGAAACACCGACAGCCACAAGATTAGAATGTGGGCAATGCATGAACAAGGGGGAAAGGCAAAATGCAGGGGAGAGTCTGTCAAGCTTCTTACATGTACAGATTCCACATCCTAGATAGACATGGAAGTAGGTAGTTGTATAAACATGATGACATTCATGTACATATAGGGGAAAGCCTTGAACACAGAATTCCCTAGTCCATACAGGGGCTTATTAGGCATCACAGCAAGGGAATAACCTATCCAGGTGACTTCTCCATATGCCTTTTACTGCCAAGACCCATTTTTCTTTGACTTTTAATCTCATGTGGGCTCATTGTTAGAGGGATGTTGATTTGAAGCAGATCTACAATAACTGTGTGTTTGGTAGTTATAGCAATGCGATGCTGTTGCTTTAGGTCTCGTTGATTGTGATATTTAAATATTGAACAGTGCCTTGGGCTGTTTAAAAGGGAAAAAAGTTACTAAATCATATAAATACATAAAATGAAATGAAGTCCATGTCCCCAATTCAGTTGTGCTTGCAGGCAAATGGTCAAGCATAACAACTGGTGATGGTGGATATGAAGGCATGCAGCCTTCTTTTGTTTCAAAAGATGCATTCAGCCAGTTCAACAGGGCCCAGAAGAGCATTGCTATACTGTTAGGGACAGGGTCGGCCCTACCATTAGGGATGGGTGAGCTGACCACCTACCCAGCTGACGTTGGGACTCATCATGAAAGAGCAGCAAGTTGTTAATTATCTCTTGAATTATTATTATTATTATTATTATTATTATTGAATTTTGACTGCCAGGGATGGGGAGAGGGGCGTCTGGGATTTTCTGCCTCAGGTGCCAAAATAATTTGACCAGGCTTGGGTATTGTGTGCCTTGATTTGGGGGAGGCACCTTCTGCTTCAAGGTAGCCAAAAACTTTGGGCTGGTGTATTTCTAAACCTGCATATGTATCCATATTAGCTCTACAAGAGGAAGGCTGCTTCTGCTCACAGAATACTGATGGGGATATACTTCTAAACATGCATATGCATCCACATCAGCTATGCAAGAGAAAGGCTGCTTCTGCTCACACAGATTTCTCAAGCTGGACTAGGCAAGGCAAATGCTTTCAGGTGGAGAATGAATGGAACCAGGAACTTGAAAAAGGGTCTCTAACAAAAACAGAAACACCAGGGATGTGAGCTCATTGTCAGGGAGATGTTGATTTCTTACCCCTTTTAAACTATTACCAGAGAATTAGGGTGGGATGATAGGAAGAGGATGTAAGTGATACAGCTGCTGTCTTCCTTCAACACAGCAGAATAGACAAATGGCACCTAATGGTGCAGGAGCTTTTTGTGAGTCTCTGAACCTTCTCTACATTAATCCAGGAGGTATAGATGTGGTTGAGAAAAAGAAGAAAAGAAAGACTGCACTTAGGGAGGACATCGGTGCAGGGTGGAGGTATCAAAGAGAGGGTTGTGGATTTCCATCTCTCCGCTCTGTGGAAAGAGAAGAGGGGAAGATATCAATCAAGGCGTTCTTAGAAAGAAGGGAAGAACATTTCTAGTGGCCAGTCCATGCATGCAGCAGAATCACATGGTACATTTCCCCCCCCGTGGGCTATACCATTTACAGTTGCAGGTGGCAGAATCCTATGTTTGAATGTGTCCCTTTAAAGGGGGTTGGGGGGAGAAACACCTCTTATCAGTGGAGGCTGGTGGCTCCAATTTCGGTGGGGCTGTGAATCCATTCTGGGTTTCAGTCAGAACCAGCCAGAACCCTAAAGGAGCTATCCAAGGTGCTGAACCTACTCTGAGCAGATGGTTGAGCACCTTGGATAGCTCCTTTAGCATTCTGGCTGGTTCTGACTGAATCTCTGAATGGATACACAACCCCCTGAAATTGGAACCACCAGCCTTCACTGCTCCTTATGCATATAACAACAACAACTCATGGCAAAAGATTTTAAGCTAGCTTTCTCCCTGACCTACTCATTTTCTATGTGCAGTGAGCTTTTCCACACACACCCCACACTCATAAGACAGCCTTTAAACATGTGATTTCCCTCCCTGCAGTGTGAATGGTATAGTCCAGGAAGAAACGTCACCATGTGACCCTGCTGCATGTCTAGACTGTCTCTAGCCTCACTTTCTGACATAGGGTCTCCCAAGTGGAATATGGGCCTGGGGCAGATTAAAAAGAAAGTCAAGACTAGGGTGGCCAGACTGAAACCTGGAGGCTCTGTCTGTGGCCTTGAAGAACTCAAGGCTAGAGATATATTGACAGCAATGAATCCTCCCACTCCAGTGCTCCAGCAGTTCAGTCATTCAAACATCCCTTACACTAGTGCAGGGATACTAGGAGCAACCAGGACAAGCGCCAAGAAGCCAGTTTTTTGCACAGCTGCCCCGTGCGGTGAGCCACCAAGACTATTGGTCGAAGCATCTTCTCAGGCAGTGAAGGGTACGGTCCTGGAGAGACTCACCCCTCCCCTGCCCCCGGCTGGACAATGACTCTCCTTGCCAAGAAAGGTTATATAAGCTTCCTGTTCAGGCCAGGGCCGGTGTTATTATGGAGCACCTGTCAAGGCCCACATTCCAAGAGGAAGCCCGGTGCCAATCCCTGAAGCCCCTCTGGCCCTGCTGTTCCTCCACTTGCTGTTCACCTGGCCCCTCTAAGCAAGTGAGTAGAGATAGGAGGATAGGGAGGGAGGAGGAGCCTCCGTTCACCTTGCCCTCTCCTTCTGAGTGGATTGAGCCTAAGGAAGAGGGCAAGCAAATAAGCAGTGATGATAGCAGCGAGTGTAAAGCAGGCCCAGTGCCCCCTCAGGGACAGGGCCCACTGAGGACATCTTGCCCAAAGGCCCCACAAACCTATTGCCTGAGCAATGAGAGCCTTTACTGGCTCTGGCCTCCTGGCTTGTTCTCTGACATCCCAAGTTGTTCTCTGGTTCCACCCTAACCCCACCCCTCCCCACCCTAACCCCACCCTTTCTCTCCCTCTCACTCATACATATACACACACACACACACACACACAAACACCTGGCTTCAACCCTTGGCTTGACTCCCTGACTCCTTCTTGACACCTGGCTTAGCTCTGACAAGCGGGCAGCTTGCTACAACAGGCAAGGGTGGCTCTGGATTTCATGGTCTTATGGGGGTCCCTCTCAGCGTAGATGGTCATGTGCATTACTTCACTGACTTCAAAATGTCATAAGCCAGCCTTCCTGCATTCAGGAGCCCTCCCGCTCATTCTGCTGGATGTATTCCTGGCAGAACCACTGACTAGCCAGGACGTTCTCCTGCACTTTCCCTACTGAAGTGAATGGGAGCTGTGTAAGAGCATGGCCGTCTCCCGCTCCATTCAGGAAGCCCTCCCAGTGGACTCATCCTGGTTCTGGCAACCCTAGTCAGGTTGCCACATCTAATATAACCACCACCACCCCTACTCAGAGGGCGAGACCACTGATGCACCCAGGGGTGGCCTGTCAAGGGCTCCTTGGAGGCCTCTCTCAGTCTAATCCAGTAGCCAAGTCCAGACACAGACAAAGGGATTCCTTTCAAAGCTTTATTCTTCTTTTACAACTTAACAACTCTACCGTTAGCAACTAGATCTGAGCAGCAGAGTACCTATGCCCTAAGTTGGAACAGTTGGTCCCCGTTTGAAAGGGAATTACTGGCAGACCCCTGAACTTAAGGACTAGGGAGAGTCCCTCCCCTTTTCCCTTGGATCCTCTGGGCGCAGCTGTTGTTTGCGCGCCAACCGGGCACTACGCTTCCTTTCTGCGCCCTCCATTTGGCGCCGCTCTCTGCATCGGCGCCGCACGTCCATCAAGTCTGCTTCCCGCGCTCTGTCACTCCCTGGACTGCTATCTAAGCTAGGAATGCTGGTGGGAAGAATCTCCGTCAGCTGTTGGCCCTGGGAAAGAGGAGCATGCTCCTCTCCCAGGAGCGACTGCTCTTCCTCAGAATCAGAACTACTCTGGGATTCTATGGGCTCAGTGTCCACCCTGACACGGCCAAAGACAGGTTGCTGTCTGAGACAAAGGACAAAAGCCAACTGGACTGGCAGTTGAATCTTCCTTCCACATTGGTGATGGGACAGCATCCTCCACTCCACCTGAAGAGAGCTAGCTAACAGGAAGCACGCAGCAGGCTGTGTGGCACACAGGTCTTTCCTCTAACACCTTGCTGCCTTCTCCCAGCATCTGCTGCCTGAGGCAACTGCTTCCCTCTGCCTAATGGTGGGGCCAGCCCTGGACGCACCTGTACCTCCCCCCTGCTCCTTTCCCATCAAGCTGTGCATTTCAGACCAGTGTGGCAGAAGAGGAAAACAGGTGCACGGCAGAAAGGTGCCAGCAGAGTGACCAGCAAGCTCCAGCAGACATCTCGAATAAGAAAGCCAAGCCGCATACGGCACTCCAGAGCAGTAGATCTGGTCACCTGAAGTTGAGTGCAATTAATTTAACCATGTAAGCCATTAGAAATTCAGATAGCTCAGATTAATCCCTTCCCTGCCACCATCCTCCCCAGGTACACCTGAAGCCTGGTTGCTGCATCCAGCTCCTCTCTGTCTTCCCTTGGGCAGAGGAAATTCCAGCAGTCCTGGTGGGGAAGGGAGGTATATGCTACCTTAGAGCAATGCTGTGTGCCAGAGAGGTAGAAGCAGCCCCAGTGTTATTGTACTGCATTATGTAAGCTACCTTGGAGAGCATTTGGCAGAACAGAAATCAAATAAATACATATAAAAATACCTCATAAGAAGAGCCCTGCTGGATCAGGCCAAGGGTCCATCTAGTCCAGCATTCTGTTCACACAGTGGCCAACCAGCTGCCAACCAGGAACCCACAAGCAGGGGAACCCAATCGCCTTTTAAAACCATCCAAATTGGTGGCCATCACTACATCTTGTGGTAGTGAATTCCATAGTTTAGCTATGCGCTGTGTGAAGAAGCCCTTCCTTTTATCTGTCCTGGATCTCCCACCAATCAGCTTCATGGGATGACCCCACTGGGTTCTAGCATTATGAGAGAGGAAGAAAAATGTCTCCCTATCCACATTCTCCACACCATGCATAATTTTGTACACCGCGATCTATAAATCAGCAAGACACTTGTTGATCTTGTTTAAATGAAAGCTGACATTTTCAGGAGAAGGGCCTGGAAAATCATTGAGGAGGGCAGGTCCTCACAGCACCTTTTGGGAGCCAGCTCTACCATTAGGCAGAGTGGGGTGGCTTCCTCAGACAACAGTTTTGGTGTGTCATGAAGGGCAGCAAGTGGTTAATTATTTAATTTCTTGTAAATTCTGTTTTTACAGCCAAGGATGGGGAGAGGTGCTTGTGGGATTTTCTGCCTCAGGTGCCGAAATAACTTGACTGGCTTTGGATACTACGCACCCTGATTTGGATGGGTGGGGACCAAGTTCTGCTCTGCCTCAGGCAGCAAAATGTCCTGTGCCAGCCCTGGCCTCCCTTAATTGTACAGCACAGACTCCAAGGCAGATTCATACGTACCGGTGCCAGTCCTGGACACTCGTACACGGTGTAATCTTCATTTTCAGTCTCTGACTCTGTGGAGAGCTGCACTGCAGGTTTCGGGGATTCTCTACTGGGGAAGGAGACAACAATGTGAGGTGAGGGATTTCAGCAGACAGAATTCGAATCCTCTTCCAGAAACGTCCTCCCTGCCCCAACTCTGCATTTATTCTAAATCACTAGGCCAGCTATCTCTGTCTCCCTGAAACACACACCATCTTCTCCTTCCGTTGCTCTTCAGGGCCAGCCCTGCCATTCACCAGGGGTAAGGAACCTGATTCACCCAGTACCATGGGGTGGAGGTGATGTTGAAGGCAGGAACGTGCAACTGAATGGTGCTGCAAGCCTTTTTAAAGTGCTGGCCCTAGAGTCGGGAAGTTGGGGGGGTGTCTGCTTCAGGTTGTGAGATTACCGATCGATCGATCTTATTTTATAGTCCCCCTAACGAAACCTTCTCTGGGCGGCTCGCAACATAAAAATATTAAAAATATACAACAATGTAATAAAAAATACAGTAAGATCAAATGCAGGGTCAAAACAATGTGAAATAAGACCAGGAACAAATCCAAGAAAACAGAGAGCAAAAACCAGTAAAGCGAAAACTGGTAACTGCTACGACTTGATTTTAAAGGCCTGGGAAAAGAAGAAGGCTTTTGCTAGGCGCCGACAAGGCAATGCAGTAACTGCCAGGTGAACCTCTCTATGGAGGACATTCCATGCCCATCATGCAACTACTGAAAAGGCCTTTATCGTCTTTTACTATAGCCACCTGTTGTAGCACACTTGGTACGGGCACTCGAAAGAGATCTGGCCCTCTTGCTGTTGGATTGAAAGAGCTGCCGTAGACTTGGGCTATGACATGTATCCAATTAACTGGTGAGATTAGTGCACTGAAATCGTTTTTTTATCAGTTAAAAAGGTGTTCCTCAATTAACTGGTCAGCTCATTTGAAACGATTCTAACTACAAGCATTTATAAAAACTGCAGATGTGACAGAAGGGGGAAACACCTCTTTTCAGAAGGTGCCGGCTGGGACACAGGTATCATCTAAAAAACAGAGGGTGCTTGTTTCAGTAAAATGAATGTTTTTCTTCCTCATGTGCAAATTTATGCAGATTTAATTTAATCAACTGCCTAAAACTAGGATGATTAAGGGTGCAATCCTACGCATGGCTGGCTGGGAGAATGCTGGGAGTTGTAGGACTTTTTTTGTCTGAACATGCATAGGATTGTGCCTTAAGATTTCTTTAACTGGGTGACAGCCTTATGGTATACTAAAGAAGAAATTCTGTTGTAGACAAACAACTCCCACATAGTAAAGCTGTTACTAAAACTGTATGACTTCGGACCGCAGATGAAGTTCTATAAGGTGGGGTGTGGGAACCTACTGTGTTCTGTGCAGAAAACTAGCATGAGAGGGAGAAAAAATAATTAGAACCTCTCATGCATCTAGTTTTATATGCACATTGTCTTGTTGTTGTCTTGTATATACAGAGCAGCATTTAATCCTGAAATTTCCCACCTACATTCTGAAGTGGTACAGTCCACAATCAGTTTTATGTGGTGAACTCTTTGTGGAGACAGCCCCTCCACCAAACCAATGGTCTATCTGGATCAGATCTACACTGGCAGGCTCTCCAGGGCCTGAGGTCTTTCACAGGTCACCAGAGATCCTGTCACTTGAGATGCCAGGGACTAAGCCAGTGTCCTTTCCTGTCCTCTGCCACTGAGCTGTGGCCCTTTCCCTTCCTGGTGATAGCACACCACCACCACCACCACCCCACACACACACATTCCCACAGAGGCCCGGTTTGCACATAACGAGAAGCCACCATGGATGAATTTCCCAGCAGTGGCAACCACCTCCATTCTGAATATTTGAGCCGTGGTGGGGACACACTGTAGCTTGTCATTATGTGCGAATCTGATGATGGTGAGATGCTGGGGTGGTTGACAAACCACACACAACCCTAAAACAGCCCATGGGTTCTGGGTGGCTTTCAGGGCCAGCTTACAACATGCTGAGGCCCTAAGCCATGTCTAGATTCAGAGGCCCCATTCCATAAAAATAAAGAGAAAACAAGTGTATTACATTATAATAGAAAGGGTAATGAAAGAGTACTTCCCGGTGTTAGGGGGTGCTTGTAGTTAAACAGGGTTAGATAGCCTTCTCTGAGGATGTGTGTAAAAGCACTAATAAAGTAAGCTGATTTGAACTTCTTTTAAACTGGCTCTAGACTGCACATTGCCTCCAATACTAAATGATGTTGCCACGTTTTCTCTATATAAGGCAACTCTGCTATAAGTCACACCAGACTTTCCAACATATTTAAGCCAAAGCAGTTTTCAATTATAATACATCTTAGTTATCTCCAACATATTTAGAGGCCCCTCATAATATGAGGCCCTAAGCCATGGCTTACTTAACTTGTTCCTAAATCTGGCTCTGGTGGCTTGTCAACCACCCCAACCACCCACCCTCACCAGGTTCATGTGTGACAACAAGCTACGGCGCATCCCCACTGTGGCTCAAATATTCAAAATGGCAGCTGCCACCACAACAAAAATCCCACAGGAAAATTCACCCATGGTGTCTTCTCATTACCTGCAAACTGGATCAGAGAGTTCTAAAAATTAGAGCACTTACTCCTCACCGGTGAGCAGTTTCTTCTGATGTTGATAGTGGTGTACCTGGCAAGACTCAGCTAGTCTAGAGTCCATGTACTGAGGGGGATCAGAGAGAACATAAGATGAAGAAAAGCCCCACTGGATTGAACCAAAGGCCTGTTTAGTCCAGCATTCTGTTTCCTACAGTGGCCAACCAGATGCCTCTGGGAACCCCCAAACAGGACATTAGGGCAAAAGGACCTTCCCACTGTTGCTCCCCAACAACTGGTATTCAGATGTAGGCTGCCTTTGTTCTTGGAGGTGTTACATAACCATCATGACAACTAGTAGCCATTGATAGCTTTATCCCCCATGCATTTGTCTAAGCTTTTAAAGCCGTCCAAGCTGGTGGCCATCACTACATCTTGCGGCAGTGAATTCCATAGTTTAACTCTGCGCTGTGTGAAGAGATACTTCCTTTTGTCTCTCCTGAATCTCCCACCATTCAGCTTCATGGGAGAACCCCAGTGGGTTCTAGTATTATGAACTGAAGATTGTCAGGGGATTTCCAGCATCTCCCCCTCCCCACCCTACAACTGAGCAGCAACGAATGGCAAAATCACTTACTGCACTGGGCTGATGGTATCGGTACTGGTTCCCCCGAGGGGCTGTGTAGGCCATCTTCTGAGCCAAGCGTACCTCTTTCTGTAGCCTGGAAATTAATCATAGGATGTTTTAACAAGTAGCACCCCCCTCCCCTGCTATTTGAATACTGTGCAACATTACAACAAGCTTGTTTATAATCAGAGAGCAGTTGGCCAGGCATATGCATAGTTACAGATGCTCATTTTACTACGTTTACCTTAAATACATACTATCCTTTTCTACAACATATTATCTTTTTCTGCTTATTTCCAAGTAAATGTGTTTCGTATCAGGGCTGGAGCAACAAGTTCCATTTGGTTCCTCTGGTCATGATGGTGGTCATTAAACTCTGGTCAATATAACTGGCATGAGTTTAAAATGTGAAACTGCACGTGCTCAGAGTATTTCTCTTTTTTTTATTACGGAGGGCAAGCAGCTGGGGCATTTGGGTTTGTTTGTTTTTTCTCTAATGTATCAGGAATGTAGTTGTAAAATACTGGTTGTAAAACTGGAAGCAGTTGTAAAACAGTGGGGTGGGGGAGAAGAGGAACATTAGTTAAGTGCTTCAGAACTAAAGTAATACACACGACCATCTTAAGCCAGGCAGGCGGGCCATTTAGTTCAAGGTCAAAAATTACCTAGCAGTATCACTGTCAGTCTTTCATCCTGCCCCTCCTCCTGTTGTCTCCTCTTTGGCTGAAATTTAGATTTTAACCTCCTCAGGGCAGAGACCTATACTTTGGCTTATGGAACTCTATAAAAGCACCAATTAAACTGATGGCATTAAATTGATGGCAATCGGGGATGGACAGGAAGTAGATTAGAGTCTAGGATCAACTGGTAGATCAGTGGATGACTTACAGTACATGGGCAAGGATCTAACTTCCAATTGTTTAACAACAGCAATAACAGAAGGAATCCCGCCGCCACCATTAAATTATACTCCTGAAATGAAGAAAGCTTGGGATAACCAGGAATGGATTTTTATGTGGAAGACCTGTGAGCTCCTTTAAGTTCTGGTACTCAGCAGATGCTCAGAAGCACCTTTTTAAAATTTGAAGGATATCTCTTTTGTACCTGGCTCCAGTTGGTGGACCTTGGGGTTCTAGGAAATCACAAAGTAGATCCCACAAGGCTGAGATCTGCCTTCCCCTGATATTAATATTATTAGTAATAATATAACAAAATTATAATCTATAATAATATAGGAGGATGTGTTTCTGTCTTTCCATCTGCCGGTGTCAGGGTGGTTAGAGTGTTGGACTAGGACTCTGGAGGCCCAGGTTCAAGTCCCTACTCATCCATGAAGCTCACTGGGTGACTTTGGCCCAGTCACTGACTCTCAGCCTACCCTACCTCACAGGATTGTTGTGAGGATAAAATAAAGAGGAGGGTTATGTAAGCCACCATGGGCTCCTTGGAGGTAAATAGATAGGATATAAATGTAACAATAAAATAATTGAATAGCACCAAGACCATGAATCCTAGACACCTAAAACTACAGGGAACATTCTGTGGAAAATATGTAACCCTTCCATGTTGAGAAGCCTTGGGTGTAGCAAACTATGGGCTACAGATCTAACCCCCTCCTGTGGGGAAGCCCTCTCTGGGAAAGCAGGGGGCGTGTGTAGGGGCGCCAGCAGGCAGGGCTTCACTAAGCCAGTGTGGGTACAATGTCCCCAGCACTGACCTCTGCATCCATTCGCTTGAAGGCTTTGCTTTATCGATTGAAGGGCTGTTCCAAGCTGTGTGAAGCCCGGTCTGTTTGCTCGTATTCATAACGTATTCAATTTATATTATACATTCATAATATAACGAATAAATAAAAGGGGGCAAGCGCAGTTCCTACCTGTACCAGCAAATGGCAGCGACCACAAGCCCGGAGATGCCAGTCACTGTGCACATCACCACAAGAGCTGTAAGGACCACAATTAACCCTTTTGAGTTCCAGATACAAAGGGGCATGACCAGACACCACCTCTTTCCTAGCCGCACCCCCCCCCCCGTTCCTCCCTCCAAACACCCCTGAGCTCTCCTGCCACCCTCACCCATCTTTCCTGAATTACTCATACTCACTGAGGGTCACCGCTTTGTTCAGATTAGTAGCTGGAGGGCGGGGCCTTTGCTTGAAGTCCACTTTCACTCTCCCTGGGGCTGTGGCGGCTGAGACTGGAGTGTTTTTGTACAAATCGGAAGAAGCTGGAGTGTTGCTCACAGAATAGGAGCTGTTTGTGGGGAGAGAGATGGGGAAAGTGGTGGGGGAGGGGGAGGGGGTGGGGGAATTGGGTGGTTCAAACACCCCAGTCCTGTCTGAAAAGCAAAGGAGATATTTGTTTGAAGAATCCTATTTTCCAATTATCAAACCGCCCCCTACTGGCATACTGGGTCCTGCCATTTTCGCTCAGAGAAAACATTCTCTAGTGACCAGTAATACAGCAGAGGGGCTAAGCCTAACATTGTGTGCTTTGGGCTAAAAATATGAAACTTGGAACACATATATTAGCTCATACTAAACTTTTTTTTTTTTAACATGGATCCCAGTAAGCAAAGCCCCCTGCGGGACAGGAGACTGGTAAATGTGTTATTCTGTCGTTTAGTCCACAAGCCGAGATTAAAAAAAAATCTTACCATATGTGATGAAGAATCTCAAATGTGATTGGGGGGGCGGGGCAGGTCTACAACCCAAGAGACTGGAAAATAGATGGTACAGCTGCAGCAAATATTCGGTTTTATAGGTAATGGCAATGTATATAGATCTTACCCAGGGCGGGCCCTCCTAGGCTGCCAGATGCTGCCGGATGAAGCAACCTGCTCAAGGCAGCACCAGTGAAGGTAGAGGGGAATATAAGACCCAGAGCGCTTGGGTGGTCACCCAAACATCTCCAATACAGTGTCCTCTGTGGGTTGCCACAGCATTGCTTTCGGCTCAATGGTTTGTTTGCGTACCAGATGGACTATTAAGCGTACTGCCACCAGCCAATAATAGCCAGAATATGTATGAACCAGTAACTTGGGGGGGTGCCCCACAAACCAAGCTTTAGGCCACCCCAAATTATACACTCAAGCCTCCTGAGGAGTGGCCTTTACAAGATGCCACTGCCTTGTGTTCAGCCCAATGCTTCATTGGGAGGCACAAGACACTGACAGGCATGGCACCTTCTTGTCAATAAAACCAAATGTTCTCTGAAATGGATAAGGGACTAGATGGAGTGTATGCATGCCAAAAGAACCTTTGGGTCTCCTCAAATCATATACCCAAACCTCAGGGAGAGTGGCCTCTAAGACAAGTGACAGCTGGCCCAATAATTCGTTGGGGTGCAAGATACTATCAAACATGGTACCCCCATGCAAATAATACCCCATGTACATAGAAATGAATACAGAACTGAAGATGTGCAGCCCACAATAAGCTCTAGGCCACCCAAATTGAATCAGTAGTCTTATCCTCCAAAGGTAAATAGGTCTAGATGGCTTTGGGAACATTCTAGCTCCATGATTACTAACCCAGTATAAAATTATCTATTTCTGGTAATAGTTGTTGTTGTTGTTCAGTCGTTTAGTCATGTCCGACTCTTCGTGACCCCATGGACCATAGCACGCCAGGCCTTCCTGTCCTCCACTCTCTCCCGGACCATGCTCAAGTTCATTCTGGTAATAGACTGCTGTCCAAATTTGGTTTATACACATATAACAGTTAAAAGATCTAGAGACTATTATGGGTTTGAAGTTTTGCAGCTGTCTGAAACGCACTGGATTAAAGAAAGTATTGCTCAGGTTTTAACCTGGCTCCCTCCATATGTTTTGGATTACAACCCCCATCTGTTCCAGCCACCATTGTCAACAATCAGGGGTGATGGGGATTGTACTCTGACAATAGCTCAAGGGCCCAAGGGTTGCCTGCCCCATGATATCTGAAAATTCATCCCATATCTCAAAAAGGTACCTATATTGCGGTTTGATAATATGCAGGGTTAAATGTAACAGATTAATTTGGCAGGTGGTTGATCAATTAAAAAAAAAAACTTTTAACAGGCCTTTCTCCCATGCATTTAGCAAAAATGTAGGAGGTGTTTTCCCTTGAATAGAGGTGAGCACCATCGTTCAGTGGTTGAGCACATACTTTATATGCAGAAAGCTTCCAGGTTCAGTCGCTAACATCTCCATGTAGGGCTGGGAAGGGTTCCTGTCTCAAACCCTGGAGAACTACTGCCAGTCAGTGTAGATAAAATTAAGCTATAGGGACCAAATGGTCTGACTCAGTATCAGGCAGCTTCCTGTGTCATGCATGCCAGCAGTACCGTACTGTGAGAAGAGGTAAAGAATGGATGGTGCGTTTGCATACCAGGCAGGGTGGTCTCTATGCTGGGTGGTCGCAACCCCTTTTCGTGCTTGGCCAGGAGGGAACGAAGGAGACCAGGCAAGTCTTTGGGCCTCTTCTGGGTTTTTGTTTTGCTTTCTAAATGAAAAGGGATTGAAAGAGAAAATGAAGCCCTTTGCGCACAACTTCACAGATCCCCTCCTCCTTCCTACTAGTTCACTGTACCTATTACAGCACCATTAATGGACATGGTGCTACTTTACAAAGCAACATAAACAAGAAAGACTGCCCTGAGGAGCTTACAATCTCAATTTACAAGGGAGAAAATGCAGAGTTCTTTATGGAAGCAGGCTTTGGGTGGTAGGGATATAAGGGATGTAATTCAGGGGCAAAGGTAGCATGGATGAAAGCCATGGGGAGCTTTCAAACTAAAACAAGGAGTCTCCACTGGATGTGGAAGAGATCCAGACACCTGGCGCTCGCACACTACAGCACTAGAGCCCTTTAGAGCTGCTGAGATGTTGTTGTTGTTAAATTTATATCCTGTCTTTCCACCATAACTTGTGCTCAAGATGGTGAACACCAATAAAATGAAAGATAAAATACAAAGTTATGATCAAATCATAAAAGCAAGTCAGTTAACAACACCTTGATAAAATTAAGACATAGAGCTTCTCCACACAGGGCTTTTATCCTGCTATTGAGATTGGTTGCTTACTGAAGTTTGCAGGTCCTTACATAATGTCATCAACCTTCAGGGCGTGTCCTGCACTAAATAACCGTTATCCATTTCTTAAAAAAGATCAGAGATAATGAGCTATCAAATTACAGTGCATTGAGTTCCCTCTTGAAAAGTGGAAATCCTGCAATAAGAGCTAGACCATAGCACCACCTAGTGGCTGTATAATGAAACATACTGGACACGCAGATAAAGGGGGAAGGGGGGAAGGGAAGCATGTGTAAAGAGTCTTGATCCTGCATTTAAAACAGAAGCAGAAAGCCCCGGTAAAGTTGCGGGATTTTAGGCTGGTGTAGAAATGCTCAGAAAGCGCACTCACCAGTTTGACCTATTTCAGCAAACTGACAAGTCCATTTAAAGGCCCAAAAGCTGTCTGAATGTTCACTAGCTTTGCCTGCTACTGAAAGTTACCAAAGGTGGAACTAGCCTGACCTCCTTCGCACAGAGGACCGAGAAGGCCCTCCCTTGTGTTCCTGCCAAATGTACCTACAGTGATGGCAAGACAGAGACAAGGGCTTTTCCCGATCACCTTAAAACCCAGGCAGGCTCATAGGGGAGAATGTGGTCTTTCAAATAGCCTGGCCCCAAGGCTTTATAGGTCATAACCAGCACTTTGCATTGTGCTCAAAAACAGATCAGTAGCCAGTGAAGCTGTTGTAGCATAACAGGCACATTATCCCTAAAACCAACCTTGGTCAATAGTCTGGCTGCAGGATTCTAGATCAACTGAAGTTTACAAATGCTTTTCAAAGGCAGGCCCACACAGACTGCAGTACAGTAGTCCAAATGAGGCTAACAAAGGCTTGTGCTCTCACACTGTGCTCTTTTCGGTGCCAGGTGAAGACCTTATTTTCCCAGGTATTTTAGTCTTTCAGTTTCTGTTGTTTTAAATTTGTTACTGCATTTAAAATCTTTGAACTGCTGCGACTTCCGGTTGGAACCAATGTCGCCCTGGCAGCATCCCATGGGCTCTCCGTGGGAACTTTCTCAAACAGCTTTTTAAAAGATTGAAAAACCTTTTCATCTCCCCCCTGGAATTAAAAGGGGGGGGGGCAAGGCAGCAGCTGGATAACATCTTGGAGAAAAGTACTCCCCACGAGGTAGTGGGGGGGCTGGATTCCAGGATTATCTCCCCAGAGCTTTACCAACACAAAAAGCTGTTCTGAAACTCCTATTTAATAGGAGAAAACAGGGCTGATGTGTTCCATTGTAACATATGCTTTAAGAAATATCAACAACTCCTGAGGGATGATTTAAGAAATATTAATATTTGAGAACATCTGAAGACCTGCAAGATCTGTTTGAAGAGAAACATGGCTATACCGAGGAGAAGAAAGGGGCAGGCATCACCACCACTTCCCCCATACCTCCTGTATCAAAAGTGTTGAAAACAGAAGATATAGGGGAATTATTTACTCTAATAAAGATTTTATCTTCGCAATTTACGGAGCAAGCCAAAAGGTTGGATTTAATCCAAAATTCCATCACCGCCTTGCAAGGAACTGTGGACCTAATTAATCCGTCTTGGGAAAAAATTGAGACAAAAATTAATGAACTAGAAGACCGAGTGTCAGGGAATGAAACTATGACACAAGTTTGTTTTAAAAATGTCTCTGACAGAATTTCTAGATGTTCACTAGAGGCTTTCCCACGCAGATCCAATGTACGTATTATTGGGATTAAAAATCTGTCTAACGATGTAAAATTGCCTATTTTTGTGGATAAACGTTTGCATGAGATACTCCCTGTCCCATCTGATTATTTACTTGATATTGAGCAGGCATTTTGTGTGCCAAATGCTAAAGGGACTGACTATACGATCATAGTCCAATTTGCAAAAGTCTCCACAAAGAATTATACCCTGCATTTGGAAAGAGAGGGTGGAAGCCATTCCTGGAAACAAGATAAAGTTATGTTTTTTCCAGACTACATCAAAGAGGTGGCAAATAAAAGAAGGCAATTCATCAAAGGGAAAAATATGGCAAAACACATGAACTTACAATATTACTTAAAATATCCTGCTATACTTTGCATTGTGTCTGAAGGTCAGATGAAGAAGTTTCTAAATCATTAAATGGCGGAGGCACAGCTGAACGTAAAAATGCGTGAGATTTCTATTACAACCCCATGAACTGGAATCTTTAAACAAACTCTGTTAACTGTTTATGTTTAGTCTATATGATCCAGGCTAGGTCTGAAGATAAACGATTATACATATATTCCTTTATTCTCTTTCATCTTTCTTCTTTTCTTGCTTTTCTTTTTTATTTCTTTATTCCAAAATAGATATGATATGCTGTATTTAAATATATCGTTGGAGGGTGTATTGTGCACATGCATTTATATATCTAGTATAAAATATGTTACTGATTGTTGAAGGTTTATTTTAAGTTTTATTATTATATAACACTATATTTCTTTTTAATCATCAACATCATCATCATTATTATTAATATAGGTTACTGGGAATGAACTGCAGGCCTGTTTCTTTGATATAAGATTGATGATATGATATTGAAATGTAAGGCTGTTTATTAAACTGTAAGATAGTTAATGTTATAGATATAGTTTTTAAAATAGAGTGGCATCAGAGTTTAAACTTAATCCTTTAAAAGGGAGCGGGAGGGGGAGGGAAATAAATTTCTTTCTTTTTCTTTTCTTCTTTTCCTCTTTCCTTTTCCTTTTCTTTTTCTTTTTCTTATTGTTGTGTCCTCGTAAGAATATTGTATAGCTGGGAAACTGTAGTATTGATCAGGTCGTTGGTATTCTTGGTATTGTTTATTTCATTTATAAAGATAAAATAAATAAAAATATATTCCAAAAAAATATTTGCACTGCTGCTAAGTTTCATGTAGGGTTTTATTTTTATTTTATACTGTAGTTTTAGATTCGTAAACTTTTATATTGTAATTTATCATGTTGTATTTTACGGTTTTAATTGTTGTGAAACACCCAGAGAGCTTCGGCTATTGGGTGGTATAGAAATGTAATAAATAATAAATGCGTCACTGTGGCCAGATCTGAAATTTCCAGGAACAGGCATACATAGTTGGCACATTAGTCTTAGATGTGTGAACACATTCCTTGTTGCCTGCCACCAAAATCTGAGTATCCAGGTTCAGGGCTGTATCCAGGAATATACCCAAACTGTGAACCTGAGTCTTCAAGGCCAGTGTAACCCTATGCAACACAGGTTCCTTAAGTAGAAGGGAGATAGTCCTACGAGAGAGAGAGAGAGAGAGAGAGAGAGAAAGAAAGAAAGAAAGAAAGAAAGAAAGAAAGAAAGAAAGAAAGAGGAAGGGACCTGGAAGATCATCGAGAAGGCCAGACCCCTTCCCCTAGTTAAGGCTGTGCTTCTGAGCATGATTCACCTCACAGGATTGCTGAGCAGATAAATGAGGTATTTTGTAAGCTGAATCATTCATTACCATAATCTGAACATCCAAAGTGCACAGGCCATACCTTGCTTAGGGGCCTTCTTTGGCACACAGTCGCCACCAGAGTCCTCCTCATAATTGGGGAAGCAAGGGCCACAGCTGGGCGCTCCATCAGGCCCGCAGCCAAGATGCCGACGGAGTAGGCAGTTGAGTTTGTACCTGGCAGGGCAGAGGGGGTCTGCAAAAGAGAACACCGGAGAAAAAGAGGAGGAGGGAACGCTGGCTTCAAGTCAAGATGGACAGCAAGATTCTCTGTGTCTTTTGCCAAATATCCTCACCCCCCAAACCCAAACTGGCTTTCTTCCTCCCCATTCAGGAGAATTCAGGAGGCTTGGATTCTAAGGCCCAAACTACAGCACATCCCCTCTTGAAAGGTAAGTCTTCCCCTATACACCTGCAAAGCAGGGTGGCCGCTTATAAGTTGCCAAAAAAGAGGAAATGCGTCAGCAAAAAAGAGGGCACAGGTTTGCATTAAATGGATATGTGTTAATTTATATGCCTCAATGCAGATGTAGAAATTATTATTATTTTACAGAAATACAGTACATCTCACCCTACTGGGGAAGACTGTGGCCAGGTTGACCTATGTGCCAGCCTGATCAGTCTGCCCGCACAGAGGTTAACTGTTGGTGGGCAACTTCAAGCCCCCTCTTGCTCTCCCTTTTTAGGATTCTTTATCTTTACACTGGATGTGGTCAGGACGGCCCTTCAAACACACAACGGTCTTCTGCAGTGGAGTCTGGTGGCTCCGATGTCAGTGGGGTGGTGAATCCGCTCCAGGGCTCAGTCAGAACTCTGAAGAAGCCATCCAAGTTGCTGGATAGCTCCTTTAGGGTTCTGACTGGTACTGACCGAAACCTAGAGTGGATTCACCACTCCACTGTCATCGGAACCACCAGCCTCCACTGGTCCTCTGTAAAAGAGGACTCATGGCCACCCTGTGTGTGTGTGTATACGATTTAAAGGGACAAAGGGAGGCAAAGGTTGGGGGTGTGAACTCTCCCTCCACCAGTCTCACCCCTGCAGTCCATTCTTCCAGTAGCTTTTCACTCAGGTGAGGCCAGCTGTGAGCAAAAGGGCCTGGAATCAAGTGCCACCACGACCTACATGCCACTTTGGGGCAGACCTGCCCTTAAAGACATGGGTCTTGCCATGTTGTTTGGGCCTCAGTCTCATGACCCACTCTTACCCAGACTCCTTTTTCCCTTCTGCAGTTCATTAACCCTCACTGATGTCCTTGGAACTCATGAAGTGAGTCCCCCATCGTCTATTTTGAAACCACAAGAACTTATCAGTTTTACATATGACATTGCAGCGTATTTACTTCTGCACCAAATGTACACTGAACAGACTGCCTCTGGCCAGTTCCATCTCCCTGATGTGTACACATATATTCACACATGATATTTATAAGATGTGGAGGGCAGGACAAGTAGTCTATACTGAAGTCCCTTTTGTTTCCAAGGCATCACTTCGCTTCAGTTTCTATCGCTGCTCTGTGGTCACACAGAAATTAATTCCATGCTGTATCCTCTGTGTTTATAACATAATTTTGAGCCACACACCAAATAATAGTGTTGCAATCATGGGAAAAGTGGGAGGTGGTTGCAAAATAGTGGCTAAAAGGTTGAACTACGAGTCAGGAGTCCCCTGGCTGGTTCAAATCTTGTCTTTGCTATGACCTCACTAGGTGGCTTAGGAAAGTCACATTTTGTTCAGCCTCAGTCTCCCCATCTGGAATATGAGGTGATAATAATACTGACTTTACCTTTCATGGTTATTGTAAGGATTATAACTAGATAACGCATGTGAAGCATTTTGAACACTTGAAAGCCCTATACAAATATCATCACCACCACCACTACTACTGCCTATGCCCTGGAAGAGCAGGATATAAATTGTTATATTAAATAAATAAATTTGCACTTAAAAATGTAAAGTGTGAACCAAACAAACATATTTCTAATCAAGAGGGATCTGTTCCTTTGGGGATTTAAGTTTTTGAACAGGAGTTAGGGGTTGGAAGTAGGATTGCCACCTTGTTTGAGTCTCAAACAGGGCTCTTGTGGGCCTCTAACTGGCAGAACTTGTTTGCCATCCCTGTATTGAGGGATGCTGCACCTGTTGAATGTCTGCCTCTCACGGAACTGTTAAAAGCACAAGAATCTTGTCAGGGAAGGGGAGAGAGTCCACGTCCTTTGACAGGTTCTGTGGGCATGGGTGCTGTTGGCATAGGAAGTCACATACAATGGGGCTTATAATGGAGGGCTGGCAGCCAGGGGTTCTTTGTCCTCTATCAGCAGTTACGTCTAATCCCTTAAATTGCTGAAGGTTGAAAGCAAAATGTCCCAAGTTCTCTGAAAAGAGAGCCGATCTAGTAACTGGTTTAGACCAAGGAACAGAACTCTGGGTGGGAAGAAGGAAGGAATTGGTCTCAGCCAAGGCTTTAAAGCTACTACTCATTTCTGGAGCATAGCATATAACAATCAAGAGAAGAGCATGTACAGAGTGCGTCCCCCCCCCCCACATCTCACTGCCACTATCCATAACCCATAACTTGGAATTTAGCTGAAGGGGCTTCAGGTCAAAGGGGATAGATAAGCAGGCAGCATTAGACCCGCTAGAGTGGGTCTGATAAGTTAGAGCAAAGGGAGCAAAAAAGGCAGGACATTTGATGCCAAGGCTGCCGGAGAGCTGGGTCGAGGTAGTGCATTACATTTCCCCAGCCAACCTCTGTCTCCGTTGCTTCCTTCAATCCAAATGGTTTATTGTTCCCCGGCTTTCTCTGTAGCCTTTCCTCTGCTCTGATGAGCTGAATATTTATTTCACATTTTGTTTTCCTCCCTCCTTCTTTTTCTCCCCCTTTCACACATTTAGCTGTTTTCTCTCCTCTTACATCGGTCGCTCACATCCTTTCTGTTCTCGCAAGCATCTTCTGAAACCCCAGTTCTGCATCCCCTCCCCACCCACAACCAGGTGCCCCCCTCACCTGCTTCCCAGTTGGCCCCCGTAGCTATCAGGACTGCGAAGAACCCCAGCCATCGTATCGCTTTGCTCAACATCTCTCCTTTCAAAGAACGGATGAATCGGGGGGGGGGGGGTGAGTAGTGTCCCCCCCCCCAGCTATAGCTGCGGGTTGTCCCCCTTTGCAGCTGCTGCTGGCATCTAGCCGAATGCGTGAGAAGACCTGGCGCTGGCGGGGGAGGGACTGCGGATCTTTATGAATGAACTAAAGATGGGAGGGTGGATGGGGGGTGGCAGGGATGGAGAATTAGGCGGAAGAAAAATGTTCCTCCATGAGGGGGGGGGGATGGGGACAGATTGATGGATGGGTAGCTGGATAGATTGACAGATTAATTGGATGGAGAGGTAGAGGCTTGTATAGCAGATAGAATGGACGTATGACTAAATGAACACAAAGATGGAGAGGTCAAGGTCTGGTAATTACCAGGTCCATAGCTGTGGGGAGCAACAGTATTATACTCCCCTTGCAAGTCCTATAAATTGTATAAATACTTTCCAGAATCCCAGTATCCCTCTCTCAATTTTGTGGCGTTTAACTTCTTGAAGAATGGTAACGTTGCATGTCTGAACCGAAAATTTCCAAGATTGTTCAGTGTCTGTTACATTGTACAATTTTTATTTTTGTCTGTTAAAAAACAAAGATTTCTTTTTTCTCTCTCTAAGGCTTAAGATCTTTTTTGTAAAAAGCCTTTGCATGAGAATACCACTTTTGAAAAACAACACACAAACTTATAAAGTGTAAGAACATGTGCATGCACTCACATGCACATGCCAGAGTCAGACAAACACAACCGTGTCACTTGTCTAAGCCTACAATTTAGAGTGCAATCCTATATACCAGGGGCGGGCAACTTGTGGCCCACCAAGTGTTTTGGCCTACAACTCCCATCAGCCTCAGCCAACACATCCAATGGTGAGAGATGATGGGAACTGAAGGCCAAAACATCTAGAGGGCTATACGTTGCCCATCCCCACTATACACACTTACCTAGGATGAAGCCTCATCCAACTCAATGGGTCTTACTTTTAAATAGAGGATTGCGCTATTATTTGCATTTCTAGAATGAATGTGTAAGCCAGGGCTGCAGAACCTCTTTCAGTCTGAGGGGTGAATTCCATTTTCGAGAAGCTCTCAGGGGCTGCATTCCAGTGGTGGGTGGAGCTGGAGTAAAAAGAGGTGGGGCCAAAAGTACCAGCACACTTTAGCCTAGAGCTCTTTCTGTTTATTAACTAAGCCTTGGGAAAGGCAGTTCAACCCTTTAGTATGGGGAAAAACTGCATAAAAGCCAAGAAACCACCCAATGGTCAGTGGTTGGGGCAACAGTGGTGGGGCCAGTGGAAGGGGGCGTCACCTTCTGGGGAACTCAGAGGGCCAGATTGGAACCCCTAGAGGGCTGGATCTGGCCCCTGGGCCAGAGGTTCTGCACCCCTAATATAAGCAATGATGTATTAATGCAGCTGCTCCTCCAAGAAGCGGCTGCATCTCAATTCTGGGGCAGCAGAGTTCCATGTAAAAAGTAGTCTACTCAAAAGTGAGCCCCATCAAGTTAAATGGGATTTTAAGTGTGTGTAGGATTGTAACTTAAATTATATTAACTTGCTATGAAATTATTGCTTGTGACTGTAGGATGATCACCCAACATCTGTTCACACCTGAGCAAATAATTCCTCTAGATTTATCAAGGAGTAACTAACTTCAAGTGTTCAGATAT
Organism: Heloderma suspectum; assembly: GCF_057233095.1. Taxonomy (NCBI): domain Eukaryota; kingdom Metazoa; phylum Chordata; class Lepidosauria; order Squamata; family Helodermatidae; genus Heloderma; species Heloderma suspectum. The sequence goes on from NC_139459.1 coordinate 346,224,114, forward strand.
TCAAAATCAGTCCTAATCTCTTCACTATCAGGAGTCCCACTAAATACATAAACAAACACTTCACATACACAGTGATTATACTTTATAAAGGGGTTATGACAAAGGAATAGCAGTGCCTGTTGTTTCTCTGACCACTCAAGGATAAAATCTAGCCAGGTCAATAAGGGTATGTGTGTTTTCAGGCTCCATGAAGATACATCTTCCTACAGTGAGGAGATGCAGTTACAACCATTTCCTAGAGATGACCCGGGAAATCTCTTTTGGTGGGCATGTTCTGGGGATGGTGGTGGTGGTATTTATAGGCATTTTAAAGTCTAGGCCCTGCCTCCCTAGTTATTATTATCTTTGGGTCTCAGTAGTTAACCTTTTACTTGTGTTAGATTAACAGAAAACAATAGAAATATTCAGAAAATTAAATGTTACTAATATATTCCATCTGTAAAATGGGTACAGTTTCCTAGCCTTTCTTCTAAAGACCAGCTATAAAAAGTTACCAATTTTACAAACGTGTAATTCCTTGATAATATGCTACATATATGCATATTATGTTCTGTGACTTGATGTATAGTCTGTGGAGGAGATCATGTGCTCTGTGCATGTGCTTTGTGCATATTTTTGGTGCTTGTGGCACTTTGTACTAGTCTGGATTATGGTAGATTGATAGCAGTGGTCTCATCTAATCTGTGGAAATTTACTTTCTTCTTGAGTTAGAATTTCACCCTTGACAAAGAGCCTGAAATTCCTTGCTGCCATCTATAATCTAGAAACCCCTGTGTAAGAACTCAGGAACCACTAGCTAGTCTTGCCACCTTTTTCCTTGCAAATCTCCTATGATGTTTCACAATTGCATTACAGGTAGAAATCCAACAGGAGCTCCTTATCACAGCACAGAGATCCACTGATGAAGGAAGCTTCACCTGTTGAATTAATTTTTATGCCAGTGTTCTGGCACAGGATCCATGCTAGGATGACAACATCCCCAATCCTTCGCCCCACTTAGTGAGGCCTAGTGCAGCCTTCTCATCTCTACTTCCACGCCAATGGTTGCCATAGCAACCGTCTCTCCTGGTTGTCATACTGTAAATTCCTCCAGCTTGGACTCTAGTGTTACCATGACAATGGAATGGCAGTGGGGGAGGAGAATAAGGCTTCATCCTCATTTGGTTGGCGAGTGATGCAGTTATTGATGGAGTGATAGAGGCAACAAGCATGAATAAAGAAGTTCCAGTAGAACATTAGAGGGAAAAGGGGACGTGGGCAGAAGAAGTATATTTTTTCTTTTTTTATATTTAAATAATATTAGCCAAATATACATTATATCAAAATGGTGCAGACACATTGTTTGTTACAGCAAATGTTTGCAATTTAAAAACAAGTATTGTCCTGGAATTCCTGATATGTGACAGTGGGAGGTGGCGGGAGAAATACAGTTAAGACAGATATGATGGATGAATAAAGGCAAGAGAGGGAATTAAATTATCTCCTCATAGAGAATAAAACTGCAAGAGTGAGAAGGGATTCTAATGACAATTTTTTGCACAAAACCAGGAGTAGGAAATGTAATAAAAACTTTCCTCACGTGGAGGTTTAATAAAGTGAGATTTTAGTGACAGCTTCCACATTATTTTGTCTTGTGTGCTGATACAGGTGAAAGGCATTTACAGAGCAAGGTCATCTCCTTGGCTGATCTGTTGATTTACTGGATCACCTCCTTGGCTGATCTGTTGATTTATTGTGAACAGAGGCTTTGACTGCACCATCCCATGAATGCTTACTTGGGAATAAGCCCTCTTGAACCTCTGCATAAATATACACTGGGTCAGGCTCTTAGGTTTGGACCCTCTTGGTCTAGGGCAGCCTTCCACAACCTGGTGTCCTCCAGAGGTATTGGACTACAGCTTCCATAATCCCCCAGCCATCTTATGGGAGTTGTAGTCACACACAACTGGAGGGCACCAGGCTGAGGAAAGCTGGGCTACGGTGCCCAACTGCAAAGGAGGAAAAAAAACTTTTTTCTCCCTCTGCATTAATACTAGAACTCACGGTCATCGCATGAAGCTGATTGATGGGAGATTCAGGACAGATAAAAGGAAGGACTTATTTACACAACACATTGAGAAGGCTATCAGTGGCTTCTAGTCTTGATGGCTATGTGCTACCTCCAGCACCAGAGGCAGTATGCCTATGTACACAACATGGACGGGAGGGTGCTGTTGCACTCATGTCCTTCTTGTGGGTTTCCCATGGGCATCTGGTTGGCCACTGTGTGAACAGAATGCTGGACTAGATGGACCCTTGGTCAGATCCAGCATGGCTCTTATTTTCTTATGAAAGGGCTCCTGTATCAGGAAGAGCGGCATAGTAGAAGAGAGAATTTCTGTAGATGTACTTGTCACACAAGGGTGAAAAAAAACCCTCACCTGCAAGTTTATTTTATTCACAAAAATATTTTAGACACTTTCCCAATATAATTAGTGCAATATATAGGATGTGAATAAAACAACTGTATATTAAAACCAAGCATTTGAACCACTTTTTTATTTAAGTAAATATAATGGTGGGATTCTGAATAAAATGTTTTACGTTGCATAATGTACAGCAATTTGCTTGTTTAAATAAAAATAGTAATTTCCAATCTCTTGGCATTTATTTTTATGTAGTTAACTTTGGGGGAAATACCAAACAGACAAACATTGGTATGGCTATGAAAGAGTTTCTTTACACATGGCCTGTGAGAAATCTTTTTTAAAAAGGATTTCACTTAGAGGTATATAGGCAAAGGTCTTCAGATTGGGATAGGGCTTTAATTGCATAAATAAAATACAGTAATTCCTGTAAATAACAGTATTTTCAGCCTGGTGATGCTTTGTGAATTCCTGAAGGAAGAAAGGAGGTTGCTCTAATATCTCAGGTCTAGATGTACTGAGACTCAGTAATATTCAGGAAGGACATGTGGATGATGGAGTTTTACTCACTTTGAAAGCTATAAGGGATAACACTTTTATGAACTAATATGAGGAGGGGAAAGGGTATGGATATGTTTGAGAAAACTGTATTCAGGGAGAAGCCTTTTTACAAATTATCCTTTTTACAAATTAACCTATTCGGGGGGGGGACCACAGCTCAAGCAGAAGATCCAAAGTTAAATCACTGGGATCTCCAGTTAAAAAAAAGGATCAGGTAGAAGGTGATGGGAAAGAGATTCAATCTGAGATCTTGGAGAACCACTTGCATTCAGAGTGAGCAACATTAGGCTAGAATCTTCCTGTGTTCCCGAGAGAGAGAGAGAGAGAGAGAGAGAGAGAGACAGAACTTTGACCTGGTAAATGTGTTTATATGAACAAGTGTATGAAATGTAAAATGCAAAGAAGTGTGTGCACTTTATGTTACATTATGTTTGATTAAAAATCTAGGCCAAGGTATTTGTCTGCGTCCCTTACTTCTCAACTTCTTTTAAAGACACAGGAACAGGGCCAGTAAAAACAGATTGTCACTTTTTGTGTCACTTACACCAACACATCTATCTGCAGAGAACCCCCAAACTACAGTCCTGCTCCTTCAGGGGGAGTGCAACCCCATGCAGAACAGGTTGAGCACCCTCCATCCTGTCAGAAGAACCACCCACTAGCAGCATCTCAGTCTTATCTGGATTGATTTTCAGTGTATTCGTTCTCATCCAGTCCATTTTCGCAGCCAGACACTGATCTACTACATCCACAGCCTCACCTGATGTAGATGAAAAGGAGAAATAGAGCTGCATGTCATCAGCATGCTGATGACAGCAAACTCCAAAACTCCGGATGACTGCACTCAATGGTTTCATGTAGATGTTGAATAGCACGAGAGACAAAACCGACCCCTGTGGAACCCCATACTAGAGAAACCATGGGGCCGAGCAATATTCCCCAAGCACCACCTTCTAGAGCCAACCATCTAAGTAGCTGTGAAACCACTGCATTTGCAGTACCTCCCACTCCCAACTCAGACAATCGTCCCAGAAGGATACCATGTTTGATGGAAAAGAAATCCCAACACAAAGTTTCAGATCTAAATTAACTTTATTCTCCTTTGGAATTTTGTTTCAACATAACACAGAGGCCTTTGACAATAAAGGGGACATCCGTGCCATCGTCAGTGTAGGAAGAGAAGGAGATGGTGTAGTGCATCATTGAAGAACACTAGCAGATGCTCTCTCCCACCTCAGTCAGTCTTTTCAGTAGCTGGCTTGGGTGGCTCAAAGGGATGTTTGGCTACTTCTGCAAGAGAAACACATATGAGGATTAGGGAAAGCAAAAATGGCCAAGGGATCAGGAAAGGAAGTAGGTTTACTGGGCAAGAGCATTTAATGGATGAATGAGAAATCCAAAGGCACCTAAATGATCTGGGAGAGAGTTTGTAAAGGGGCTTAACCAAAACTATTGGACTCTCTGAAAGGACAGTGGAAAGCAGGTCTAGAACAGGAGTGAGCAACTTGTGGCCCTCCAGATGTTTTGGCCTACAACTCACATCATCCCTTATCAGTGGCTATGCTGGCTAGGACTGGTGGGAGTTGTAGACTAAAACACCTGGAGGGACACCAAGTTGCCCATGCCATGGTCTAAAGCTGGGGTGGGCAGAAGGTAGATCTCCAGATACCCTAGACTTCAATTCCCAGATGCCCCTGGCCAGCATGGCCAGCGGTCAGGAATGCTGGTAACTTATGCCCAAACCATCTTGAAATCTACTTTCTGTCCACCCCTGGTCTAAAGCAGGGGTCCCCAGTATAGCACCCATGGGGATCAAGGGCACCCATGAAAGTCTCCGTTTCCTGCCTTTTAAAAAATAAAAAAAAGAATCCTTGAAAAATGTTAGGGGAGTCTTCTATCTCTCCCTTTCTAGCCTCACTATTTCTATCCCCCCTTCTTAGCCTCTAGCCTTGATTTTTCTCTACCCCTTTGCCTTCCTGTTTCTCCCCTCCCTCCCAGCCTGCAGCTTCACTATTTCTCTCCCCACCTCTTTACTTTGCTGTTTCTTCCTCCCAGCCTCTAGTCTTGCTCTTTCTCTTCCCTCTGCCTTGCTATTTCCACCTCTCTCCCAGCCTCAAGGCTCACTATTTCTCTGCCCTCCCCTACTTTAGCTCACTTTTGACTAGCCAGGTCACCTCAGCAGCCATTATGTGACTAGTCACATCCTCCATGGGAGCCATTTTGTGGTGGTGCCCACAGCAGTTTCTCAAATTCCCAAATGCGCCCACAGATTCAAAAGGGCTGGGGGGACCTGGTCTAAAGGATTATACGAGACCTCACTGCCAGGTCCTGATGCACCATTTTTAATTCATCCATTCTCAGATCTATCTAATATTCCACCTGGTGGCAGCAGAGGGAGAGGTGAGACAGCAAGGCACCCTCCATCATCTCACTGGTACTACTAACCACTATTTGGTTCCTCCTTTCCCAGAACTGTCTCCCTAAGTGGCCATTTCCGCTGGTAATTAAAGAATGAGTACCAGAATGTGCTTGTTTTCTAGGTTGGAAAACCCTGGCCTCTCATTCTAGAAATCAGGCACTGAGAAGCGGTCTCCTTTGGGTGTAACCAGGGCTAGTGTGCAGACATATTGGTATGTATAGTGCAATGCTCATCTGGGCCCTACTGAACTGGCTACATCAACCCTTCCCAACCTGGTACCCACCAGATGTGTTGAACAAAAACTTCCATCACCCCCAACCAATGGTTGTACTGGCTGAAGCTGATGGAAGTTGTAGTCAAACACATCTGGAGAATAGGAGCTGCATGTATAATTTGATGTCAATTACGCCTCTCGATCCGGGCCCAGCAGTTTTTGTATGCAACTAGCTGCCCATGACTAGACGCGTATCAAGATTTGTTATGGTGAAAAAAGAGACCAGCTTTCCTAACTCGCTGGTAATTTTTGAAGCTGGAATGCAGCTATTTGCAGATACACCCATAATTACTGAGACAGTGATCAACAGAGAGCTTCCCAGCTGAGGAATTAACCTTGTTTCCTGAACTACCACAGTTCTTCAATTGGTCTGCAATCGTAAACACAGGAGTTTGTATATAATTCTAACCCATGGTTTGTTACTTTACCCAGGTTACATGCAAACCTTTACCTGGTTTGCATGATCAAATTAGCCACCTTGGCTTAAATAATCCACTGTGGCTTGTTTTAATCCCCAGAGTGTGTGGGTACATACTGGGCGCCATTAGCCTAATTACCTGCCCAGGTGCGTCTTGTCATGTCATCTGTTGTGGCATGGTTTGTTTGAGGGGGAAACAACCTCCAAATAGCTCCATAACAGCCTTTCACACAACACGACCCCCACAGTCAAGGTTGAGTATGGGTTCAGTGTGGGTTGTCGTTGAACCATGGGTTCAACTAGGGATGTCAGAGAATTCCGCCACGGATCTCGGGGAGGCTGAATGCCAGCGCATTCGGCCCCCCGAAATCGGTGGTGGAATGGTCTGCCCCCCCGCCCCCCCCGGGACAAGACTTACCTGGAGCGGATCTTCCTGGCGGCGGCGGCAGCTCCGGCTCCGGCAGTGGTTTGGCGGCGGCGGCTGCCAGTCTTCTGACCGGCCGCCGCCGCCATTTCCAGTTTAAAAAAAAAAAAAACGTGATAGGCTCCGTGAAGATTTACGTAGCCTATCACGGCTAGGTTTAAAAAAAAAACCGTGATAGGCTACGTAAATGTTTACGTAGCCTATCACGGCTGACTTAAACAACAACAACAACAACAACAACGCGCGTACGCAAATGGCGGCGGCCACAGCCGCCGCCATTTGCGTTCCTTATTTTGGCACGACTTAGTCTACGTCAAGATTTATGCAGACTAAGACGGCGAAAATAAGGGGAACGCAAATAGCGTAGCGTCCGCTACGCTATTTGCGTTCCCCTTATTTTCGCCATCTTAGTCTATGTAAATCTTGACGTAGACTAAGACATGCCAAAATAAGGAACACAAATGGCGGCGGCCGTGGCCACCGCCATTTGCGTACGTGCATTGTTGTTGTTTTTTAAGTCAGCCATGATAGGCTACATAAACATTTACGTAGCCTATCACGGCTGACTGCAGGGACACAAACGGCGGTGGCTCCGGCCACCACCATTTGCATCCCTGCTAGCCAGCGGCCGGATGTCCGGCTGCTGGCGGAGCTGGCCGGCGGCTCCGCAGAATCCCTGTGGAGCACAGCTGGCCAGCCAGGATTCCGGGGGGGGGGAGGAACGGAGCGCCTCCCCCCCGTCCAGGATTCCGGGGGGTGGGACGGAGCGCCTCCCCCCCACCATCAACATAATCCGCGAAAGGTAAGTGACTTTCGTACATCCCTAGGTTCAACATTGTGTGAACCCAGTCGCTCTAACAAACCCATGGTTTATTAACCACGAATGACACACAGTTCACAACCAAACAACAAACCATGAGTTCTCTTAGTGGGTTGTTTGTGGCTAACAAACCATGTTTTGTTAGCATGGCTGGATTCACACAACACAACAACCCATGGTTTAATGATAACCCATACTCAACCATACTTTATGTTAGTATGAGTTGTTGAATCGTGGGTTGTCACTGCATGCAAACCTGGAACTATAAGTTAACTGTCACTGGGTTTACACAACATAACAACCCATGGGTCAACAATAACCCATAATCAACCTTGAGTGTGGATTGTCGTTTTGTGTGAACCCAGATAGTTAACTCATAGTTCCAGGTTTGCATGCAATGATAACCCACAATTCAACAATCCATACTAACATAAAGCATGGTTTAGTGTTACATACAAACCCAACCAGAGGGACTTATGCCTGAGTAAACAAGCTGAAGCTTGCACTGTTCATTGCAGGAAAAGCCTGGTCCAACACACCTATATTTGTTGGACCTACAGCTGGCCCTACCACTGAGCTGAGTGAGATTGACTGATGATGCCTTTTAGGTGCCCCTGAAGATGTTGTCATACTCCCAGGACCAGGAATGTTAGTGTTTTTATCATCTTCAGGTGTTCGTTTTGGTTTATTTTCTTTTTTTTACTGTTTAAGCAGTAAGATAGGGTGTATGGCTGCTATTGCGGTTTTCTCGTTGCTTTTTATTATTTTGTTTTTATTGCAATTAATTATTGTAGATCTGGATTTTATTGCTGCATTCGTGTTTTGCATTTGCCACCATGAGACCCTTAGTGATATAAATGTATCATATATACCCCCCCCCCCCGAGTCACACATACACACATATGGAAGTGTACTACTTACCATTATGCCGCTCACCATTATGCTGCTGAAGAGGCTGTGGTCATCAAAACACATCAGGCAAATTGTATATTTAGCATTTAATTTTAATGTTCTAGAGTATCACGTTTGGCTCTGTTTTATTTGACAAATTTCTATCTCATCCTTCAATGCATAAGTATTTCCAAAGAAGCTGGTAATAACTTATCAGCAACCAAAGTGTTTGTAAACAATATGCCCAGTGATATATTTGTATCCTAATTTTCTATTATGTAAGGTTTGATTAATAAACTTTTTCTATGTTTTGTAGTAAGTTAAACTTCTACATATTTATATTTATGTTTTTATTATTTTAAATGTTTCCACCCATGACTTTTAGAGCTATATCATCACAAGGGGGCTTCCAGCAATACATAAAAACAATACAATAAAAATACAAATTAAAACACCAGATAAAATCAGCTATGAGCCTGGCATGCATTAAAACGTCAATCAAGAGAGGCTTAAAACATAAGAATTCAATCAAGGAAGGTTCAACATAAGAAGGAGGCCTTAGAGTCATTTAAAAGCAACAAGAGAAGGAATTCTGGATGGGTTTATTTTAGAAATGTACCAGAGACAGTCCCTGTTTGTCTGGCAAGGCCTCCTCCACCATCAACCCACTTCTCTTACCTTTGACCTTGTTAAATATGCTCCTAAGCAATCGAAATACATCTCTCACCGCATTAGCAATACAATCCAAATTACACATCTTGGCAGCTTGCTGGGTTCACCTTCACCTGCGTGTAGAAATTAGGATGAAAAGCATCACAGTCGGTCCAGGACACGCAAGGTAAAGAAAGGCCTGTTGCATCTTATTGCCTTCATAGGACTGCCCACTGTTTTTACTGGCCTTGCTTCTTTGCAAGGTCATGCAGGCAAAGTTTTCCTCCATCACTTCATCTCCATGCCTGGCTTGGACAGGAGGCGTTGTTGTAGTGCTTCATCATAAACCCCACAGACAAGGTGATCCCTCTGCATATCCTCCAGAAAATCCCCAAAGTTGCAGTGTTGAGAAAGATGACACAGAACTGCAGTAAGGCAGCAGTGCCCTCTCCAAGTTGCTGCATTTGTTTGTGAAATGTAAATCTCTGCCCAATAACTGCAGGATTTGGTGAGAAATGTATCTTCAGTAATTCTAAAAGTTCATCAAATGTCTTAGTTTGGGGGGAGGCAGGAGCAGTAAGGGATCTTATTATGGCAGATGTCTGTGGCCCACAAAATAAGCTTATTTGAAGCAAATAAGCAATCTCATTTTCTTTGAGATAAAATGAAAGCCGTTTGCATAAGAATCCCAGGAAGGAGGTTGACACACATCAAACTCTTCAATATGTCCAAAAGCAGCCATTATAATTTTGGTGTGTTTTTTTCCACAGGAGTTGCCCAAGTTCTTAAGTGGGCCTAGTTGACTGTTTACCAGTTAGCTGTATTCATTGGATTCACAGTCCTTGCTGCCTGTATAGCTCTCAGTATCCCACCTTCATTGACAAAAAATGTATAGGCAGTAGGAATGACTGTAAGAACCAGAAGGCCTCAAACACAACTGTTCTTTATTCAGCACACACAGAAGAGAAGAACTTGGCAGAAGCTCCACACACTGTTGCTACTCCCAACTCTACAGGAACTGCCAAGGTTCAAAACAATAACTAACCCACAGCACCCATCCCGCCCCCCAGATACATAACAGGTCCTCAAAAACCTGAAGCTGGCACTGGCTGTGCTGACTAGGGCTCATGGGAGTTGTAGGTCGAAACATTTGGAGGGCCACATGTTTCCCACCTCTGCACGAAATGTATCCTTCTGGAGGGTCCCTCCCCTTTAAATGCTTTGTACTATCATTAAAAATAAAATTACAATACAAGAACATTTTATACACAACAGAGCATGGGAGCAGTTTTACAAGGGACACATTTAAAGTTAACAGCGCAATCCTACACTCCCATGAGACCTTCTATGTGATTGAGCTTGACAGATTCACCCTTCCCTAGCTGTGACCACCCTATGCTTAGAAGATCTTTGTGCATCTTTTAAAACATTGTCATGTCCACACAACACTGCCATCTTCCTTATTTCCTCCAATTTAAGCCTGTCTAGTTGTTTCCACCTCTCCTAGCATGTCATCTTTTCTAAATGTATTTCAATATGAATTGTAAAGGGCTTCTCTACACAGAGGCTTCTTATCCTGCAACTTAATCAGGGCTTCTACTTCAGGATTCTTTACAGCATTAAGATCAGCCCTTTATACACACTTCCCCTTCCCCCCCGCCCCGGGAAGTTCCTTTATCTGCAAGTTCTATATGTTTCATTATACAGCCACTAGATGGCACTGTGGTATAGCGGCTGTTATATAGCAACTTCCTTTTTTCACCGAGAAATTAAACTTGTGATATTTAAATAGGGGCATTTCAACATGAGGCTTTTATTGTACGCTTGTGATTGGTCACTCACAGTTTTGTGGTGGTTCTTTATACAATGTCGTCAACCTCCAGAGCCTCTTCCATGCTTTCTGGCCATTGTAGTGGCTTTATTCTCAATTATGAAAATACAATAAGAGATTTTATCGCACTTTGATGCGCAGTGAATTTCCAGTGAATTTCCAGAACCCAGCTATACCACAGTGATATCTAATGGCTGTATAACGAAACATATAGAACTTGCCAAGAAAGAAACCCCCCATAAGAAACCATGCATAAAGGAGGTGATTTTAATCCTGCAAGGAATCCGGAAGCAGAAGCCCTGGTAAGGGTGTGCGATTTTAGCCTTGTGCGGAGAAGACCTAGCTTATTATCCCCAGTCTTTAAAAAATGGGATAAAGGTCATAAAGCACAGGAGAGGCCCTGGAGCTTGACAACATCATGTGAAGGACCCACAAATTTCTCTGAGTAACCAATCTGGATCGCAGGATAAAGGGCTCATGTAGAGAGCCTCAAAATGATAGGATATTGAGAGACTCAAAATTATAGCAAATAGCATTTCTATTGCACTTTTCTGAAACCTTCATCGAAAGTGCAACGTCTTAAACTGCAGATTGGTGGTGTGTGGCACACTATCACCAAGCTGCAATGCAGCCAAACTGTTCCCCCCATCCACCCAAAGGCATCAAGGATCACTGGAGAGCTCAAGACCCAGCCAGAATTGTATGGAGGCACTGGACCCTCCACCTAAGTGGCTGCGAGCTGTGCAATGACAGTAGCTCTTCTGTAAGCTGCTGCCATGGTGGAAGTCACTGCCATTGCGTGTAGAGCCCCCAGAGGGAGGCATCAGTTCCTCCATACAATCGTGGCAGGATCACAAGCCGCAGCAGCCCCACACACTCCCAGAGATCACTGTGAGGGAGCAGCCAGCTGTATGAAACTGTCCTGTTTGGGACACCAATGGAATACCATGTAGAAGGGCTTCCCCCCTCCTCTTCCTGAACGCAGCACCGCATCTGTGTAACCCAGGATGGCCTGTCCCACTTCTCAGCAGTGACATGCAGCTGGCTCAGGTTCGGCTTTGGAGCCGCTCCAGCGCCCAGGCGTTCCTTCTCCGCGCTCCTTTCCTGATCAGCTGCAAGACTCTTGCTGTTTGGCACTGAAGCAACAAAGGCTGCTCCCAGACGAGGCTCTCGTCTTGCAATCAGCCTGCCTCAAACATGGAATTGGGAGGGAGGGAGGGAGGGAGGGAGGGAGGGGTCCAGATGTTGCTATCTTCCACTTGTTACCCTCCCATGTTTGGCCACTGCTTTGTCTGTTGTTGTTCTTTCTTACCAGACAAAAATCCATTATGGAGAAAAAGGCAGAATAGGTGCACAATGCATTCTGATAGGGAGGGCTGGGATAGGAGTCCTCCATTTGGAAGCACCCATAATAGCATTAAGTTGAGGTAGGTGATGTAGTATTAACCCCAGGACTAAGCGCCTGGCTCCATCTTACACCTAGCCCCCTTCCCCATGAAACTCTTCCACTTCAGAATTCTGAAACCCCCCCTCCTGAGAAAGCCAGCACTCACACTGGCTGCCTCTCTCTCCGCTGCTGTTTATCTCCTCTTATCTCTCTCCTAGGCCACTAATTTTCCCTACAGCACCGAGGGTGTGTGTGTGTTTTGAGTTGAAAAGCCACAGGAGGGAAAAGGGTTAAAAACTGTGCGTTCCCCTGTCCACTCCAGATTGCAACCTCTGTGGCTGTTTTATATTAAAAAGAACAACAGACTGTGCATAGTATTGTAATGAAATAGATACCTGAAAAAGAAGAAAACAATATGATATAGATATAAAAATACCTGTGATTTAGCATCACACGTAGCTTGGGTCTCAGCCACTAGAACAGAAGCATTATGGAAAATTGTCAGCGGAATGAATTATTTGCGATGACCCTGGTAAATGAGTCATTCCATCGCCTGTGTGGAAGGCAAAATCACCAGAGTCACTAGTCCATCAGATTTGGGAGGAACACCCTTCTCTACCCCACTTCTCTATTTCATTTAGCTATTGAACTAGTATCCTCTTTAATTAATAAAAATCCACCTTAATGTTCAGCTCTGAAGCCAAATCTGTCTTCTTCCCCCATTACTCTACTAGTGACCAAAAAGGTTCCAACTTACAAGCGATGTTGACTCTGCTGTCCTGGATGTCTTCTCCTGGTGATGTCCATTGAGAATCTCAGGCGGCTTATGTACCCAGATCCCAGGTCCTTCTGTCCTGCCCACATTGGGTAGTGGCCACTCATGAGACGATGGGTGGAATCATTGGCTGAACTTTCACAATCCTCTCTTGAAGTTTGTGCTCGTCACACTGGTACTCCGTTTGCTGTCCCTGTTGACTTGTGTGGGTGGGCAATTGTCTAATTCCAACTCAGTCATGTGCCCTTGAGGTAGCACCGGAGTGTATTCCTGCTCCATACTGGAACAGTATAAACTTAATGCTTAACTGAGAGTTGTTTAAGATGATAGCAGGAAATGTGCAAGACTGGTTTTACAGTATGAGTAAAAGCTTTCCCTGTCCTGGATGTGTCACAGTTATAATTCAAACTGCACAAAGGGTAGTGAGATTTGAGAAGATGATCACACATGGATATTTAACTCGAGACTCAGGTTAGCCCCATCAATCAAATTTATTGCTGTAGTAAAAAGCTTTTGTCAAGATTGTACTACCCTCAATAGACACAAAGCAATTGCTGCCCGGGTCTGCAGGCAGTTACCTCAAAACAAGACAACAACACCCTTTACTCAGTACCATAACTGGTGGGCGAAGTGAACTGCACTAGACACAGTTTGAATGGGCAGTAAAAAAATCATGTAATATATTGTTAGCTATTAAAATAATGCTGAGCTGCCTTATACTAGGTCAGACTATTTGCCCAATTTCTTATATTTATTTATTAAAATTATACTCTGATTTTCTTTATAAAATAAACTCAAAGCAGCTTACAAACAATTAATAAAACAGGCAAAACACAGGAAATGGCCCAAATTATTAAAATTAATTTCATACAATAAACCAAGAGGAGGATAAAACAATTTAGCATTTAATACAAAGAGGCAGGACTTTGACCCATACTAAAAGCTCAGCAAAAGGAAGAGGCCCTAACAGCTCACTTGAAGTTTAAAAGAGAAGGAACCAACAGAACTCCCCTGGAAAGGCATTCTACAAACTGGAGGCCTCAATAGAAAAGGCCCTGTCTTGCCCAATTTTAGCCCAATATTGTCTGATGGGCAGGAGCGCTCAAGGGTCTTGGGGACTTTCAGGTGACCTCCTTCCTGATCTTTTTAGCTAGGTATCCCAGGGATTGAACCTGAGAACTTCTGCATGACAAACATGTGCTTTATGACTGAGCCATGGTCCCTCCTCGCCAATATTAAATTATGCAGTTGCTTTGAGGCTTAGTAAGGGCAGCAGGCCAGGCAGAGCAGTACCATCACAGCAGCTCAGCAGCTCTGTATGTGCAGCCTTATAAACTGGCACCAATGAGGGATTTCCTCCTAAAGCAAATAGTTACCTTCAGAAGAGGGATTTACCTTAGGACATCAGCAGGGAGGAAAGAGCTAAATTCCTCCTCCACACCTACTGTGATTTGATAATTTTCTGTCTCCCCCAGCTAATGCTACCTACATTTTTTAAACCTACATGTTAAATGCAAAGAAGCATTCAACATCATGTCTAGGTCAGTCCTGAGTTACAGGTGCTTAGGCTTAGTTGCAAGCTAAGTTACAGTAGGACTTGGGAACTATGCTCCTGTCTATTTTGACAAAATGCCCCCCAAAAGACACCCAATTTTAAAACAAAAACGTCTCTCACTCTCTGTTTAATTATAACATTTTCATATATTAGCTAATACTGATCTCTTCCATCTCAACTATTTATACAAAAGCTGACTTGCTGATTTCCAGTGCTCATCAGCCAAGACCTTTGGTGTAACTCACCTGTGTGGCATTCTTTGTTTCCATGCATGGTTGTTTATAACATGTTATCTCCCTTCAACACTGAGGTGCCAGAATTTGGTGCACATGTCTGGGACACAATTCTACATTTTAAGCTTGAACGTGACCCCCACATCAATTTTTAGAGGAAAGATACAAAATACAGTGTAATGGGGCATCTGTAATGGTGGCCAAGTTACGTGAAGGACCACCTGTTCCCCCCTATGAAGATCAGCCTTGGAGGCCCTGCTCTACATCTTGCCACCTTTTGAGGCCAAGTGAATCATAGAGTTGGAAGGGGTCATTTAGGCCATCAAGTTCAACCCCCTGCTCAGTGCAGGAATTCGTTTTAAAGCAACCCTGTCAGATGGCTGTCTAGTCTCTGCTTGAATACCTCCAGCAACAGAGAGCCCATCATCTCTCATGGCAATTGGTTCCTTTATCTGACTGCTCTAACCCTTAGGAAGTTTCTTCTGATGTTCAACCGAAATCTGTCTTCCTGTAACTTAAGGCATTTATTTCGTGTCCTACTGGATGATAGAGAGCAGGTTACGACCCCCTTCTGGGTGACAACCTTTAGATACTTGAAAAGTGCTACCATCCCACCCTCAGTCTTCTCTTCTCAAGCCTAAACATACCCAGTTCTTTCCATCTTTCATTGTAGGACTTTGTTTCTAGTCCTCTGATCATTTGTTGCCTTTCATTCCAATTCAGCTGAATCCTTCTTAAAGTGTGATGGCCAGAATACACAGTATTCAAGGTAAGGCCTGACCAGCAAAGAGTAGAGTGGAACAATTAATTCCCGTGATTTTGAAACTATACGTCTATCAGTGCAACCTAAAATTGCATTCTCCTTTTTTGCAGCCACACCACACTGCTGACTCATATTCAACTTACGATTTACTAAAATTACAGCATGTACTATTGCCAAGCCAGGTATGCTGCACCTTATACCTGTGCATTTGATTTCTCTTACCTAAGGGAAGATCTTTGCACTTGTCTGTTGAATTTCATTCTGTTATCCTCTGCCCTGTTTTCTAACCTATTAAGATCATTTTGAATGTTATTTATGTCTTCTAAGGTATTAACTATCCCACCCAGTTTTGTGTCATCTGCAGATTTGTTCTGCATTCCCCTCACTTCTTCCTCCAATAAAAATGTTGAAGAATACAGGGCCAGGACCGAGCCCTGCAGCACCCCACTTGATACCTCTCTCCAATTTCATGAAGAACTGTTGACGAGTGCTCTTTGAGTTTGGTTCTCCAGCCAGCTGTGGATCCATCTAGTAGCAGTGGCACACTGCTTCCTTGTTAATCTTGGGGCCCTTTGTCAAATGCCAAGCTAAAGTCAAGATATATTGTGCCCTAGCATTTCCATGATCTACTAAAGAAGTTACCCATAAAAAATGAAATAAGATTAGACTGGCAAGAGTTGTTGTTGACAATTCTATGCTGGTTTCTAGTGGTCGCTGCATTAGTGTCAAGCTGCCTTCACCTTATGACAAGAGACAGAGCCGTTTATGTTGTGGCATCCTATTTCTGGAATTTCTGTTTTCTTTTCAGTGCAAGGGTTGTTCTTTTTTGGGCAGGCCTTTCAATTGCCTGAAGTTTTGTGGTGGCATTGTATCTCATTGTAGTTCGTTTGTAGCTGTGTCTTTTCTTACTGTGATTTTCATGATTTGTTATTTTAAACTGAGCTTTTATTATTTCTGTTGTAAGCCACTCTGAGAGCATTGCTGAAGAACAGCCTAGAAATATTCTAAAGAAATAAAGAAATCTGACGTCAGGCCTCTTGAACATTGTACTTTCCTCGTTAATCTAGCAGCAGCTATTGAATTTAATATGAATTCTGTTTTGGTTTCCCTGAGGCACTCTTCATCAAACCAGACTATCAAGGGTAGGCACGGTTGGGCACCTGCTGAGGGCCCCTCCCAATCAAGGGCCCACTGACAAGACCCCCCTGGAGTTGCTTCCCCTCTTCGCCACAGCAACCTGCTTGTTCACCCACCTCTCGCTCTGGCCCAGACAACGGTGACGGTGAGAAGGAGGAGCAGGAGATGCCACGGCCTCCTTGCTCCCTGGCTTTCTGCCTGCCAAGCAAGGAAATGGTAGCTATGATGGGAATGATGGGGATGTACTTTTATACTGTAGTTTTAAGCTTTCGTATTTCATATTTTAATCTTTTAATTCTTTTACTGTTTTATTTATTTTGTTCACCACTCCAAAATCTGTTCTAGATATGGAACGGCATAGAAATATTGTGAATAAATACATACATACATACATAAATATTGTTTTATGTTGTACCTTGTGGTTTTAATTTTGTGAACCGCTCAGAGTGTTTCAACTATTGGGTCATTGTGAACCACCAAGAAAGTTTCAGCTATTGGGTGTTTGTGAACTGCCGAGAGAATTTTGGCTGTTGGGTGGTATAGAAATAAATAAATAAATAAGGATGAGGGGCAACAGCAGCTGGTGGCAATGGCAGTGAGAAGGTAGATTCACTGAGCAAGGAGGGGGCCCATGGACTATGTGAATTACTTCCTTTTAACCGTCCTGAATGTCTCACCATTCATCTTCATGGAATGACCCCAAGTTCAAGTATTATTTCTCCACACAACCCATAATTGTATATACTTCTATCATGTCCCCCCACCCCTTATTTGCCTTTGCTTCTAACCTAAGAAGCCCCAAATGTTGTCACCTTTCCTCATAGGGGAATTGCTCCAGCCCCTTGATTTTTTTTTCCAGCTCTACAATATCATTTCTGAGCTGTGTTGAGCCAGAACTGTATACAGTATTACAAGTGTGGTTACACAATAGACATTTTAATCAACTTCTCCACTGGCACCACCCCAAAATCCCTTTCTTGGTCAGTCTCTGTTAATTCAGACCTCATCAGTGCATAAGATTATTTTTGCCTCAACATGCATCACTTTACACTTGCTTACATTGAACCACATTTGCCATTTTAATGCCCATACCCTCAGTTTGGAGTGATCCTTTTGAAGCTGTTCATTCTCCCTTTTTGTTTTAACAGGAGAGCAGAACTGCAGGTTCTGGGGTCCAAATCTGGCCCACCTGGGGTCCCCAACTGGCCACACCCCATTCCCCCAGCTCCTCTTTCCCCCAACCACCAATTGTTTTGCATTTTTGTGCAGTTTTCCCTCAATTCTAAAAGGCTGAAATGCCTCTCCTAAGGCTTAATTACTAGCATTTTTGGCCTCACCTCTAAAATAAAATGATAATAAATTAGGTAAGTAAAATAAGTAAAAATAAAATGATAATAAATTAACAATTTGCTGCCCTTTCATGATATCCAAAACCAGCTGAGTGAGGTGGCTGCCTCACTCTGCCTAATGGTAGGCCTGGCCCTGTATACTTTTACTTGTAGTGGGTAGAGGAGAACAGCTTTGTAGATTTAAAAAGAAACACTGGCTGGATGTGCACTCTAGTACATGAGAAGGAAAGGGCACAGTCTCTGAAGGAAGTTTTAAAAACAAGTAAAAATAACATTAAAAGTTAATAAAACAACAAGATAGTCAGAGAGGGCAAGGAAGTAACGTTAGTACTCAAGATGCTACTTAAAGAATTAAGTGCTCTGGTGCTAGGGTTTCTACAGCATGGGAACACGGATTCACTGGAGGGAGCAATCCTATGCCCCCTAGACAATGTTTGGGGAGGGGGATAGGATAGTTTGGTCTCCTGGCTCCAAGGTCGGAGACAGGGCTCCCACCTTGGAGCCAGGAAAACGTGCTCTCCGCCTCCTCCCCTTCATTGCTGGAGTGGAGAGAACTGCGCTGGCTACCTCTCCACACTTGGAAAATGGAACGTGGAGACAGGGAAAAGGTGGTGGGGAAGAGAGGTGATGAGGCGTCTGCGATCCTGTGGCCGCCCCAGCCTCCTTCCCCCCACTTCTGAGGCGCTGCCGCTAGAAGGGTGAAATCGGAGTTCGGAGGCTGCTGGCAATCCACATACGATTGCATCCTAAAAGAATTAAGTAAAAAAGGAAGTTTTAAAAACGTGGAAGAGAATTGTATAACTTACCACTAATTACATCACAAGGTCGTGCCTGTGAGTTTGCTGGGACTCAAGCCTGCAGCAGGCTGTGAATTTGGAACAAAAGGGAAATCCAGCATGCCTGTGGGATCCAGTTTATGAACCATTTTCAAGTTGTCTCGCCCAGCTAATCTTCCCTCCTAGCCTTGGCAAGCTTAGATGAGTGAGTTAATTAGTCTTCTCAATATGACTTCATCAACCTCTCCAGCCTTTCTCAACTGTTGGAAAAGAGCCTTTGGAACTTTTAATAATTGGCACCTGGCTGCTTTTCACATGGCAAGTGGCCAGGCTCAGCATGAATCAATCCCTTAAAAAAAAGATCATAGAATAGTAGGGTTGGAAGGGGCCTATAAGACCATCGAGTCCAACCCCCAAAGTAATGGAGGATATCCCTATCAATTTTTAAATATATTTTGGACACCAGATGCTGGTAACAAACAAGAGGAGATGGCCAGCACCATCGTGCCCTACTCGCAGGGACATTGTTAGAAAAGGCCCCACCTGGGCACAGGCCTTGGATCTTGTGAGCTGTGCCCTGGATCTTTTGAGCTGTCCCAATTGCCATTTTTTTCAACATTTTCCCATTGACTTGCATTGGAAAACAGAAACGTCTATAACTTTTTTCTTTTAAATGATAGATTCATGACATTTGGAGACCTGGTAGCCCCCATGGAACTGATTGAACCTGCCCATTTTCAGGAAGTTAGGCCCAGTGGCTTTTGTGCTAGTCACAGGTAACATTTGCTATTTTCAAGAAAATCTGTCAAAGCAAAGAGCTATATTTTTTGTGTGCTTCCACATAAGTGCATGGAATTTGGCAACCTGGCAGCCCCCATAGAGCTGATTGAACCTGCCAAATGTCAGGCAGTTAGGTCCAATGGCTTTTGTTCTAGCCACAGGTAAAATTTGATTTTTTCCAGAAAATGTGTCAATGCAAAGAGCACATGGAACTCGGGGATCTGGCAGCTCCCATGGAGCTGATTGAACCTGCCCATTTTCAGGCAGTTAGGTGCAGTAGATTTTATGCTAGTCACAGGTAAAATTTGCTATTGTCAGGTTGGAAACTGAGCCGATAGAACCCCAGAGCAGTTCTGATTCTGAGAAGGATCAGCAATCCATGGGAGAGGAGCCAGCTCATCCCTCACAGGCACAGCAGCTGGCAGAGATTCCTCCTGCCGGCATTCTGGAGATAGATAGTGATCCTGGCAGTGAGAAAGTGCGGGAGGGGGGCTTGCTAGATGCTCGACGCAGACACAGGGAGCGACGAGCGATGGAGGGTGCGGAAAGGAGGCGTAGCGCCCGTTTGGCGCGCAAGCAACGGCCGCATCCCGTGGACCCAAGGGAAAGAGGGAGGATCTCTCCCTAGCCCATAAGTTCAGGGTCTTCAAGTGATTCTCCTTCAAACAGGGATCAACTGCCTACCCGGAGCATAGGTTACTCTGCTATTCATTGTTTAGTCGCTGGTGATTAGCATCTGAAAGAGTCATTAAGTTGTAAAAGGATTAAAGCCTTGAAAAGAATCCTTTCATCTGTGTCTTGAGTTGGTTATTGGAGTGTACTGAAAGAGGCCACTAGGGCGCTCCTGACAGCTGTTTTCAAGAAAATCTGTCAAAGCAAAGAGCTATATTTATTTTGTGCTTCCACATAGATGCATGGAATTTCGGGACCTGGCAGCCCCTATGGAGCTGACTGAACCTGCCAAATTTCAGAGAGTTCAGTCCAATGGCTTTTGTGCGAGTCATGCGTAAAGGTTCCTTTTCTCAAAGACTAAAACAAAAAGTAAAAACTGCCAAGCTACACAGGGGATTAGAAATCCTAATCAGAAGGTATTTAAGGTGACCATTAGGAGGTCACTATCCCTAATCTCTGGTGTAGGTTTTTTTGAGGTGCAAAAAACCTCTCTCCCCCTACTTTTTTGCTCTTACATGCCCACTGTTGGGAGCTTGCTTGCAATGAAATTTTGACGAGGGAGAAGGAAGGGATGAAAGAGCTTCATGTGAAATACTGGTAATTCACACAGCACCTGATTTTACTGCCCCAAAGTGGAACCTTTGGCTTCTGCAGAAGTTAGTAGCTTCAGTACAGCAAAGGATCCAATCAGCCTCCACAAACTTCTTTCTCCCCCTGCACTTTAATTTCTCCTAAATAGCTGTGGGACTCAAATTATTCCAAAAGGAGGGTTAGGACTATGTGGCACATGATCAAGGAACTGCTAAGGCTTTTAAACAGGTTCTACAGTTTTAAAAAAGCTAGAAAAAGCCCTCAGCTACCTCACCTCATAAAGTTCATTTAAGTATGTGCAATCCTTACAACCCCCCTACAGCCTCCTAAATTCCTCTGAAGTACTACCTCTGTGAAAGGAGCCACTTGGCTTAGGGAATTCTCTCTACCCACCCCCCACCCCCACATTTCCAGTCACCTGTCAGGGTGGACACTGAGCCCATAGAATCCCAGAGTAGTTCTGATTCTGAGGAAGAGCAGTCGCTCCTGGGAGAGGAGCGCGCTCCTCTTTCCCAGGGCCAACAGCTGACGGAGATTCCTCCCACCAGCATTCCTAGCTTAGATAGCAGTCCTGGGAGTGACACAGCACGGGAAACAGACTTGATGGATGTGCGACGCCGACACAGAGAGCGGCGCCAAATGGAGGGCGCAGAAAGGAGGCGTAGTGCCCGGTTGGTGCGCAAACAACGGCTGCACCCAGAGGATCCAAGGGGAAAGGGGAGGGACTCTCCCTAGTCCTTAAGTTCAGGGGTCTGCCAGTAATTCCCTTTCAAACGGGGACCAACTGTTCCAACGTAGGGCATAGGTACTCTGCTGCTCATATCTAGATGCTAACAGTAGAGTTATTAAGTTGTAAAAGAGGAATAAAGCTTTGAAAAGAATCCATTTGTCTGTGTCAGGACTTGGCTACTGGATTAGACTGAGAGATGCCTCCAAGGAGCCTTTGACATCACCATTCTTTTCTTCTTCCCTCCCCTATCCTGTTCTTTCTTTCTCTTTATTCCACCCAGAGCATATCTTGAGGAATTCTTAAAAAGAATTCTCTTCGGTGGGCAAGAGAAGTTCTGAGCTGCATTTGACTTTATGTTGTTGTTGTTCAGTCGTTCAGTCGTGTCCGACTCTTCGTGACCCCATGGACCATAGCACACCAAGCTTTCCTGTCCTCCGCTCTCTCCCGGAGTGTGCTGAAGTCCATATTAACTGCATTGGTGATGCTATCTAGCCATCTCACCCTCTGCCGTCCCCTTCTCCTTTTGCCTTCAGTCTTTCCCAGCATCAGGGTCTTTTCCAGAGAGTTTTCTCTTCGCATTAGGTGGCCAAAATATTTGAGCTTCAGCTTCGGTATCTGTCCTTCCAATGAGCACTCAGGGTTGATTTCCTTTAGGATTGAGTGATTTGACCTCCTTGCAGTCTAGGGGACTCGTAAGAGCCTTCTCCAGCACCACAGTTCGAAAGCATCGATTCTTCGGTGCTCAGCCTTCCTTGATTAGACGGACCTTTGTTGGCAAGGTGATGTCTCTGCTCCTTACTATGCTGTCTAGGTTTGCCATAGCTTTCCTCCCAAGGAGCAAGCGTCTTTTAATTTCATGGCTACAGTCACCGTCTGCGGTGATCTTGGAGCCCAAGAAAGTAAAATCTGTCACTGCTTCCATTTCTTCCCCTTCTATATGCCAGGAAGTGATGGGGCCAGATGCCATGATCTTCGTTTTTTTAATGTTGAGTTTCAAACCAGCTTTTGCACTCTCCTCTTTCACCCTCAACAAGAGGCTCTTTAGATCCTCTTCGCTTTCTGCCATTAGGGTGGTATCGTCTGCATATCGGAGGTTGTTGATAATTCTCCCGGCAATCTTAATTCTGACCTGTGATTCATCCAACCCGGCGTTTCTCATGATGTACTCTGCATATAAATTAAATAAGCAGGGCGACAATATACAGCCTTGTCGTACTCCTTTCCCAATTTTGAACCTATCGGTTCTTCCATGTCCGGTTCTTACTGTTGCTTCTTGATGCTCGTACAGGTTTCTCAGGAGACAGGTAAGGTGGTCTGGTACTCCCATCTCTTTCAGAATTTGCCACAGTTTGTTGTGATCCACACAATCAAAGGCTTTAGCGTAGTCAACGAAGCAGAAATAGACGTTTTTCTGGAATTCTCTTGCTTTCTCCATGATCCAGCGAATGTTGGCGATTTGATCTCTAGTTCCTTTGCCTCTTCGAAACCCAGCTTGTACTTCCGGTAGTTCTCGGTTCACATACTGCTGAAGCCTAGCTTGTAGGATTTTGAGCATAACCTTGCTGGCATGTGAAATGAGCGCAATTGTACGGTAGTTTGAACACTCTTTGGCGTTGCCCTTCTTTGGAACTGGAATGTAAACTGACCTTTTCCAGTCCTGTGGCCATTGTTGAGTGTTCCAAATTTGTTGGCATATTGAGTGCAGCACTTTAACAGCATCATCTTTTAGGATCTTAAATAGCTCAGCTGGAATACTGTCATCTCCGCTAGCTTTGTTGTTACTAATGCTTCTTAAGGCCCAGTTGACTTCACTCTCTAGGATGTCCGGCTCAAGTTCAGTGGCTGCACTATCATGGCTATCAGGGACATTCAGATCTTTCTTGTATCATTCTTCTGTGTATTCTTGCCACCTCTTCTTAATCTCATCTGCTTCTGTTAGGTCCCTGCCTTCTTAGGCCTTTATCATGCCCATCTTTGCACAAAACGTTCCCTTGATATCTCCAATTTTCTTGAAGAGATCTCTAGTCTTTTCCATTCTGTTGTTATCCTCGATTTCTTTGCATTGTTCATTTAAGAAGGCCTTCTTGTCTCTCCTTGCTATTCTCTGGAACTCTGTATTCAGTTGGGTATATCTTCCCCTTTCTCCCTTGCTTTTCGCTTCCCTTCTTTCCTCAGCTACTTGTAAAGCCTCATCAGACAGCCACTTTGCTTTCTTGCATTTCTTTTTCTTTGGGATGGATTGAGTTGCTGCCTCCTGAGCAATGTTATGGACCTCCGTCCATAGTTCCTCAGGCTCTCTGTCTATCAGGTCTAATCCCTTAAATCTATTCCTCACCTCCACTGTATATTCACATAAGGGTTATGATTTAGGTCATACCTGAATGGTTTAGTGGTTTTCCCTACATTCTTCAATTTAAGCCGAAATGTTGCAAGAAGCAGCTCATGATCTGAGCCACAGTCAGCTCCAGGTCTTGTTTTTACTGACTGTATGGAGCTTCTCCATCTTTGGCTGCAAAGGACGTAATCAATCTGATTTCGATATCGACCATCTGGTGATGTCTATGTGTAGAGTTGCCTCTTGTGCTGTTGGAAAAGAGTGTTTGCTATGATCAGCGTGTTCTCTTGGCAAAACTCTATTAGCCTTTGTCCTGCTTCATTTTGTACACCAAGGCCATGCTTGCCTGTTATCCTGGTGATTTCTTGACTTCCTACTTTAGCATTCCAATCCCCTGTGATGAAGAGGACATCTTTTTTTGGTGTTAGTTGTAGAAGGTGTTGTAGGTCTTCATAGAACTGATCAACCTCAGCTTCTTCGGCATCAGTGGTTGGGGCATAGACTTGAATTACTGTGATGTTGAATGGTTTGCCTTGGATTTGTACTGAGATCATTCTATAGTTTTTGAGATTGTACCCCAGTACTGCTTTTCCCACCCTTTTGTTGACTATGAGTGCTACTCCATTTCTTCTAAGGGATTCTTGCCCACAGTAGTAGACATGATGGTCACCTGTATTAAATTTGTCCATGCTTGTCCATTTCAGTTCGCTGATTCCCAAGATGTCGATGCTCAATCTTGCCATCTCATGTTTGACCACTTCCAGCTTACCTTGATTATTTGATTTTATACAAACAGACAAGAGGGCTGGGTTTTCTTCTTCTCCTCACTCAAGTCGTTGAGAAGAGTGGGTTCACATGGTTGCAGAGAAACAAATCTGGGGCTGTTTTGTTTGCCATTATCCAGCAATAGGAAGGGCTGTAGCTCAGTGGTAGAGCAGATGCTTGGCATGCACAAGGTCCCAGGTTCAATCCCCAGCATTTCCAGGTATGGTTACGAAAGAATCCTGCCTGAAACCCTGGAGAGCTGCTGCTGCCAGTCAGTGTCAACAATACTATGCTAGATGGACGCAGGGTCTGACTCGGTATAAGGCAGCTTCCTATGTTCCTATGAACAGAAAGCTTTAATAAAAATAGGAGTTTTGAGTTTGCTTTTTAAGTGGAAGGGAGATAAATACTGCTCATTTATACAAGCCTATGTATGCCTACTCAGAAGCCCCATTATGTTTAATGAGGCTTACCTTCAGGAAAGTGTGCATAGGATTCCAGCACGAGTTACTTTTGCAGGGAGGTTTGCACCTTGATGTTCTGCATGTTTACTCAGAAATAAGTCCTGAGTTGTGAGCATGGTACTGCAGGCTTAATACAGTGCTTACCCAATTTCGTCTAATGAACTGACTACCCTTTCAGCTCAGCCCTATGCATGTTTTGTCATTTGTGGGTTTGGGGTGGGTTTTTTTTTTTTTGCATGCACTCTAGCTTCAGTGGTGAGGGAAAGGCACTTAGTACATGCTCAGAGTTTCTCCATAACTTAGCCCTAGTTTTGAAAACAGACTCATTGGCTAGATCCTGGTGAAGTCTTGGCACAAATGAAGTTATGGGGAGGAAGATACAATGAGAGCTTCTGCATAACAAGGAGGAGGTAGAGAGGAGCTGCACAAAACAAGACATCTGTTTTTATGAAGAGTTGCTGGAGGATGGTAGGATGAGGAGGGATGGTTGCATGGAGGGGAATAGAATTGGTAGGGGGAGGATGTAAGTGCTCAGTGGTGAAAGAAAAACATTCTGCATATGCTCAGAGGCACTCTCTATTTAAAAACATAAGAAGAGCCATGCTGCATCAGACCAAGGTCCATCTAGTCCAGCATTCTGTTCACACAGTGGCCAATCAGATGCCCATGGGAAACCCACAAGTAGAACATGAGTGCAATAGCACCTTCCCACCCATGTTCCCCTGCTGCTACTATTGGTGAAATGTAAATAAATTCTAGTCATTCCAAATTTGCATGTATGTGTATCCTTCAGAAACTTTGCAGTTTTCTTGCCTGGGAGACACCTCTAATGACCTATGCATTGTCATACACATTTACCCCAAAAACTATTGGGGAAGGGGTGAAGGGAAAGCAAATCACTCCCTCCCCAAAACTGGTGAACTCCCCTTCCACATGAACTGCTGCACTTATCCTTCTGAAACTTTGCTGGTTTCTTACTTAGCAACAACTCTAGGCTGTCTGTAATTTTCAGAACAACGGTCCACAAGGAAAATAAGGAGATCAGTATGTCCTCTTTTGGAGACCTCAAAATGTCAAGGCCACCCTTGCACAAAAACCTTTGTGGCTATCATTCTGAAATTTGGTGGCATGATCTCCTCTGATGGGACAATGAATCCTGAAATGTGTATCCAATTCTTCCAAGTAATAAAAATTTTATTGGCAGTTCCCTTTAAAAGACAATCAAAATATAAACCCTGCACCTATTTTTCTGACATTGGGCAGGTGTGTTCCCCTTCTAGGGGGCTACTATGCCTGAAATTATTATCCAGTTCTGACCGAGAGAAAAAAGTTACAGTTTTTTAAAAAAAATTCCAATGGTTGTCAACAGGAAGCATGAAGACTCATCTTTCCAAACTGTCACTCAGGTTTGGTGCTGAACTGAAGTGGTCCTACTACAAATTGGCCTGAGCAGAAGTGGGATGTTTTCCAAAATGCTGAATTGGGGTCTGAGTTGAAGTGTGGGGGGGTCAGTGCACACTTCTTATGTATGTATGTAATCTATACACACAGGCAAGCACACCACATGCACCCCCCCACACACACATATATATTAGATGTGCACTTAAACTTGGATATATTATAAAGATAGATAGGTAGATAGATGATAGATAGATAGATAGATAGATAGATAGATAGATAGATAGATAGATAGATGCAAATTTGTGTTATGGGCCTGTGTCCCGGACCTTTTAAGAACCTAGCAACACCCCTGCCTGCTCGTGAGCTTTCTGTGGCTGGTCACTGTTGGAGATAATCATGATGGCTCTGTGGAACCCCAGGGCGTTTCTACACCAGCCTAAACTCCTGCATTTAAAACAGGGCTTTCTGCTTCCATTTTAAATGCAGGATCATGATGGACTCCCTTTACACGCGCTCCTTTCCTCTCCTTCCCCCCCTTCTCCCCATATCTGAGTCTTCCATTATCTTTCATTGATATTCTTGCCTGTTTAACAGTTTTCACAGCGGAAACTGAAGCAGAACACAATGGGGGTAATTTGATAGCTCATTATCTGAGATCTATTTAAGAACAAAGAGCATTTAGTGCAGGAGGGTCACGGCAAGGTCACTGCATTGTGTAAAGAGCCCGCAAACTTCCATGAAGGAGCAATCTCAATCACAGGATAAAAGCTCAGTGTGAAGGAGCCCTCAGACTGAGAGGTTCATCACACGGAGCTTTTATCCTGCTATTGAGATAGCTCTCTCTCAGAAGTTTGCGGGCTGTTTACATGATGCCATTAATATCCAAGGCGCCTCCTGCAATTTCCCCCAGCCTATCTCATGTTTTCCCCAAATACAAAAAAAATGGTATTTTTCCCAACCCATGGAACAGAAGCACCATGACCTCCCCGTGAAATTTTCCAATAGCGGAAGAAACCGCTGTGGCTGCCTGCTGTGAGCGTTTGTTTTCAGTTGTTGGGGGCACGGTCAGGATGACGAAGGCATTGAGGATGGGAGCAGGGTTGCACAGAAGGAGACCAGAGCAGATTTCACTGGCACAAGGGCAAGAATCACCTGCTGACTGCTACTCCTACCTCCGCATTTCTCAGTTGGAGAGAGAAGAAGGTAAAATGCCTCCCTGCAACAAAGGGAGACACATCTAATCCCCCACCCCACCAAGCTCAGAAGCAACGTCCTTTGTTGTTTCAGAGCACCCTATTAAGTTAAGTGGGGCTCACTCCCAAGTAAGTGTGCTGAGGGTTGCAGACTTACAGGGTGATCTTATGTCTACTCAGAAGTAAGTCCCATTGAGTTCAATGGGGCTTACTCCCACATAAGTGTGCCAAGGGTTGCAGACTTACAGCACAATCTTACATTTTATGTCTGTAAATTCGGTCCCGTTTAACCTCGCAAACTGCACCAAATGGGTCCGAAGCACCCCAGTGGGTAACCAAGCAATCCCAACAGGTAAACATCAACCCAAAACACCACGACCGACAAGATTGTAACTTGAAACCATATTTATGGCTTTATTGCTGAAAATTCAGGGGAAATACAGAATACAGCGTTCCGTGCACCTCGGTGTTCAGTCATGCTGGCCACATGACCACGGAAGCATCTTCGGACAGCGCTGGCTCTTCGGCTTAGAAACGGGGATGAGCACCGCACCCTAGAGTCGGACACGACTGGTTGGGGACACCTTTACCTTTTTATATGAGAGTTAGAAATTCTCTCTCCAATTACAGGGAAAGAGAATGCAACAAAAACAGAAGATAAATCAAAAGAACTGCAATCGCCAAAGTTGGTACTATGAACTTGGCCAATAAGATAACGGCTTGAGCTTCTAGCATTGTTATGACTCCTCTTTCCAACTTACTCCTGTTTACTACTTGCAGTTCAAAGCTAAACATAAATAACTCAACCTATGTGTTAACCCACCCATGGCCTCCTCCTGCTTCTTACTTGAATACAAAACTTACACTGAAGCATTACTAAGTGCCTCTAGGCATAGGAAGAGTAGAAGAAGGAGTTGGAGTGAACAGAAAACTCAAGACCTGGGAATAATTCCAGTTCTCGCCTTTGAAGATGGGATTCCAAATCCCCTCTTCAGATACAACCTCCATGTCTCATGCTTAGGAAACACTCCAAGTTCCAAACCCCGAAATAACTCTAAGTCCCAAACTCAGAAATCATTCTAAGTCCCAGACCCAGAAATTACTCTAAGTCCCAAAGTCTAAGAGTCGAAAAAAGTCCATGGTTACCTAAATCCGTGGGTCTGGTGGCACGGCAGAAAGAAGGAAGTGGAGCAGCAGCAGCAGCAGGAACAAAAGACACCAACACCCGGAGCTCCCATTCCCTGGGCTTTTATACCCCTGCTCTGGTCAAAGGTGGGGCCCAAGGAGCAATGAGACAATCAGCCTCCAATAGGAAATGGGGTGCACGTGGTTAGAGCATTTGCTCACCAATCAGAAACAAGGTGTCCCTTCTATCTCCCATGATTTCATGTGTCTGGGGAACGTGTTTGGCACTATTACAAATGGGCTAATTTGAAATGTCTCAACATATGACCCAAAGTCTGCCATCTGGGCATGCTATCTTGATCGACGCATTGCTCTTCGGTATATCTTCTTTGAACTCCCGGTCATCTTTGGTCATTTTTGGTCATATCCGCCCAAACACTTCCTCCTAGTTGTTGCTTGTGCTCAGGGCTACACTTCCCCGCCCAACTAGCATCGAGTAGGGACATTCTCTTATCAGCAAGTGTACACCACGAGAAATCAAAACAGTACTTTTCCTCCTCTCAGTCGGCATCTGAGCATGCTCAGTTCTGCTGTTCATCTCATTTAGACACTCTGCCAGCATGTCGTGGCCTTGAGCAAGCTCTGTGAAGCCGCTTGTAAAGACTGCTGCATTTTTTCCCCTTCTTCAAAAACAGTCCTGAAAAATCTCAGAGTCTCAGTTAGTATAGAATCAAACTTCATGGTCTTCTTGCCCAGGGGTCAAGAGTCTGGAATATAAAGCTGCTTATGGGTCTGGGGTCTTCTAGAGGCTCTTCTTGTAGGCCTCTCCCAGATTAAATCAGCCATCTTTACCCTTTGTTAACCCTTTTCAGTACCAGATTAACAATGTTTTCTCAGAAGTCAGAGGTTTCCTGGGGAGAAAAAATGGTGAGAAAAGAGTACAGCAGAAGTTAAGCTAAGAAAACAAGACTCCCCCGCCCCTTTGCATGCCAGGGAGCATGCAAAGTGTGCCAGATCAATGAAAGATAATGGGAGGCTCAGATACGGGGAGAAGGGGAGTGGGGGAAGGAAGCGCATGTAAAGGGAGTCAGCGGTGATCCTGCATTTAAAATGGAAGCAGAAAGCCCCGTTTTAAATGCAGGATTTCAGGCTGGTGTAGACATGCCCAATATGCCTGGGAAAACACCAGATGCTGGGAAGCTCCAGCAGGGAAGGCTGTCGGTTTCTTCGTGTCCTTTGTGGGCAGGGCCAGCCTTACCAATAGGCAGAGTAAGGCAGCCAGCTCAGGTGGCAGATGCTGAAGGGTGTGGAATGGCGGCCAGGTGCCAGCTGCCATGCTCCCTGCCCTGCACCGGCTAAGTTAGCCTGCTGCTCACAGGTGTGATGGAGGTTCAACGGCCAGGCCAGCCATCTTCTGTACATGGAATAGGAAGAGGCGCCATCATGTCCATTTCCTTAGGCAGCAAAATGTCTTTTGGCCACCCCTGCTTGTGGGCTTGCCAGAGGAATCTGGTTGGTCACTGTGGGAAGCAGGATGCTAGACGAGGTGGACTTTTGGTCTGATCCAGCAGGGCTCATTCTGACATTTTTACAGCCTTTGCTGTGATCCAGCCATGCAGTTCTTATGCTGCTACGTAGCAGCAGCTTTCTGATATGTAAAAATGGCTGTGATTGCAGCTGAGAAAAGGACTCAGAAGAATCCTTCCTACGTATCTTCTATCTTGAAATGCTCAAAAGCATTTGATTCTTTTGATATACCTAAAGAAAGCCACCAAGGAAGGAAATTACTTCCAAAAGGCATCAGGCAGAATAAAATATTTTGTTCAGGCACCTGAGAATTTCTTTTCTCTTCTGTTGTGTGATATATTGTTGCCTTCTCTTGCTGGTTTTTTTGTGATTGTGGCAGGCCAGTTTGCATGGGCACATAATACCATACTTTTTTGCTGAATCATTGTGGGTGCAACTCATTGGTTCAGTGTATTTGACTCATCCCAAAGCGGAAAACAGTTATGAATTAGGAATCTATTATAGAGAAAATAACAAGGAATAAGTTGGAAAATGTCTCAGTGTTCCTTAACAAATTGATGGGACATTCATGCTTTCGGGTGTCATGCACTTCCAGTCACTACAGTTTAATACAGATACATTTTTAGGATAAGCAGCAACTTCTATACCCTTTCTTTAAGTTAACTGACTTGCACACTAAATGGGTTTTGGTATGTAACAGCTGGATGTTTGAATTAAATTTGCCTTAGCTTTATTTCTTTCAGTATTTAAAGAGCTATGGATTAAGTATAATACATTTGCTGCTTAGCATGAAGCTACAATGCCATGACTCAGTAAGCAAGAACTTCTTTTAATAGTTACTAATCAGCGACGTTGTTGTAGTGCTGTTTCATGTGCACACATTTATGATAGTCACTGAGAGGCTCTAGTTGGGAGCTGGGGTGTAACTGTGCGATCAGGATCCAACTGCATGTGTGGGAAGCTGCAGTTGGGGTGACTCTGACAGCATAAACTCCCAAGTGTCCCTGTTTACTATGTACAGTCCACTCTCCCTCTTTTGTCTAGTGTCCTACTTTAAAGAGGACAGGTCTCTGTTTGAAAGGTAGGCCAATCCAAGTCTGGTTTAAAGATAAAGAGGCATAAAAAGGGAGAGCAGCAGGGACCTTAAGAACATAAGAACATAAAAAGAGCCAAGCTGGATCAGACCTAGTCCAGCATTCTGTTCACACAGTGGCCAACCAGCTGTCAACCAGGAACCTACAAGCAGGGCATGAGCGCAACAGCACTCTCCCACCCATGTTCCCCAGCAACTGGTATACTTAGGCTCATTGCCTCTGGTACTGGAGGTAGCACAAAGCCATCAAGACTAGTAGCCATTGATAGCTTTTTCCTCCAGGAATTTGTCTACCCCCTTTTAAAGCCATCCAAATTGGTGGCCATCACTACATCCTGTGGTAGCGAGTTCCACAGTTTAACTATGCGCTGTGTGAAGAAGTACTTCCTTTTATCTGTCCTGAATAGCCCACCAATCAGCTTCATAGGATGACCCTGTTGGGTTCTAGTATTTTGAGAGAGGGAGAAAAATGTCTCTCCAAGGAGCAATTCTCCACACCATGCATGATTTTGTAGACCTCTACCATGTCTCCCCTTATCTTGATAGATAGCACGTGGACAGCAAGCTGAACAGGTAGGCACACAGGTCACCAGGGAGGTGTCTCCATGAGAACTGAAGGAGAAGCCAATGGTGGCTTACCAGGATTTTTCAAGGAGCTGACTTTGGTCTGCACAGGGCTCCATGAACTACTGCACCGCACCATTCTAAGTCCCTTCACAGGAGCATACTTCCGGGTGGTGTGTGGGGGATTGGAGTGAACGTCATCAGTCTGGCTGGGGCTGATCAACCAATGCGAGAGGCTTCCCCCACTCCAATGTGAGAGGCTTCCCCTGTCCTTCCTTACAGCTAACAAAGCTGGGAACGATGGAAGCATCGAAGCTTTGCATTAATTACTGCCTTACAGCTGAGAAACCAGCTTCGATATAGCACTTCACAGCCTTTAGGAGAGTTAACCCTCTGAATACTTGAAGCACTGTGGCTCCAACCAGCCCCCTTTTTCCTTTCTGCTTAAGCTCCTGATGCTGCAAAGGATCGAAGCTGTGAATTAATTACTTCCAAAAAGCATGGAAGCAAACATCAAAGACCCACAGGATCCTAGATACGTTATTTCAATGCATGGGAATCTCGGTAACTTCTGGAGTGCGCATTTCAGGAACAAGCCTCATTGACCACAATGGGAGTTACTTCTGAGTAGACACACATATGTTTGTGCTGGGAAAGACAGGGATAGGAAACACAGGGTTGGGAAACCAGCCCCCTTTCTAACACAGAGACCTCACTGCGCAGCCAGGTTGGAATAAATCGCTGCTGGAAACACAGCCTGATGCCACTCAGGGTCAAAGGTGTGAATTAGTTACTTAGTAATTAATTAGTAATGAGCAATTGCATAAAATTGCACACTTTCCTTTAAATAACCACAACTAAAAGTATCAGAGATTTGTTTGGTTGATTGGCTTTTTAATGAAAGCTGAAGGTTTAGGGTAGGGCCTGAAATATCACTCAGGGGCTCCAGCCTCCATTGGTACCCCATAGCTATGGCCATATTTTGGTTGTATTTGTTTTTTTAAATGTTCTGTTCTCCCAACAAGCCTACTAATAGGACCTTGGTGATTAACACTCTTAAAGCTTACATCAAAACAGGATATCAAAACCATAACATTAAAAAACACCAAATCTACACAGCAACAGCCCAAACTAGTCAAATTCATCAAGAGCCACCTCACACTGCAGCTATTCTGCAATGATTCCCCACTCCTTTAGACCCCCTCACCACAAACTTTCTGGCTATGGGCCTGAATCAAAATAAATTTATGTAGGTCAGACACCTCCATCACAGGTCACATTATGCCATCCAGATCAATTAAAGAGCATTCCAAATGCCTGGAAAAACAAAAAAGGTCTTTGCCTGGTGCCAAAAAGACATTAAGGTAGGTGCCTGTCAGGCCTCTCTGGGGAGAGAATTCTGCAACCAGGGGGCCTCTACCAAAATAGCCCTTTCTTTCGTGATCACTTTCTGCACCTCAGATAGAGAGAGCACGCTAAGACCTAAACCAGGCTTCCGCAACCTGGTGTCCTCCAGCTGTGTTGGCATACAATGCCCATCATCTCCAGTCAGCATGAGCATGCTGGTTTGGGATTATGGGAATTGTAGTCTAACACATCTAGAGGGCACCAGATTGGGAAAGGCTGAACAAAGCAGTTGAACCCGCCTGCCAACTGAGACAGCAGAGCCTTTGTGATTTAGGCATACTTCCGTTCATCTAGTTGTCAGAAGGTGTACAATGTGGGCATTACACAGAACCCTCTCCCTGTAGCCCCAGTCAAGGTTTCCATCATGCAGCAATGATATGTGCTCAGAACTCCAAGCAGTTTATTGTAGCATAAGCTTTTATAGGCCATAGGCATTTTCATCAGATGCATGAAGTGGGTTGATTTAAGAGTAATTACAATGATGATGGTAACACAGTAGCAATAATTTGCCAGTAGTCCAAAGTTTTGCAACATGGTACTCCAGGTTTCTTGTGGGATATCACACACTGGGGCAGCGGGCACTACATTGGGGAAGACACGGGGCATGTGGAATCTGGGTGGAAGAGGTATATCGCTGCTTGGTTTTCCCATAGTGTATGGGATTATATGTATGGGAAATCTGGGTAGATTCTGCCAGCTTCCACAAAGGGCCCCTTCACTGGATTTTTCTAGTGTGTATGAAAAAAAGTGTGAATGAGACAAATCTGTAATTACAAAAATGTGCATCATACAGGTTTGCATGTTCGGGAGCCAGGATTGAGTTCAGCTCCCTCTTGAAGGTACAGCTCGTGGGAAAGCAGAATTTGCCTTCATGTGAAGAATGAATTGACCTAGAAACATCAAGACTGATAGACAGCTTGGAAACCCCTGCTCTAAACAAAGAACTATCCAAAAACAAAAGCTAGATGTGGGGAAGGGGGAAAAGGCTGAGAACGCAGTAGTGAAGGAAGTACTAATAGAGAAAGGTAGTCTTCACATCATCAGAGGCACTGTCTACCGCAGGGGTGGACAAAGGTGGCTTGCAGGATCTACTTTATTTTTGACTAGAAATCTGAAGTCTACCAAGTGGAGCCAGGCGCATAATAGGGGCTCAGGCAGACAAATGTATGCTAAGAATTAAGGAACAGGGTGTCTTTGAGCAGATTCTCAGCCCAGGAATTTGTGATCTGTATCAGAACCATGCGACAAGACCTTTCACATAAAAATCCACTCCCTTTCCCAGACATTCTCTTTCAGCAACCTAATTTAGGGCTGGCTGGAGATTTTTTTTTAGTTGCTGCTCTTGTTAGACAATTGGGAGTCAGAAAGCCCTGCCCATCTACTGCAAATCACAGAGATCTACCGGTACATCCCAATCTAATTTCTTCCCGCCCCTGGTCTACAGCACAGGGTAAGGCACAAAATGTTTTGTTTGTGCTTTGATCTCCTAGGACGCAATCTCACCTTGCTTTGTTTATTGCTGGAAACTGCAGGCCTTACTTGACTTCTGTGTTAAGGCTGTAGTGGAATAAATGGCCAAGTCCTACAATGGCAGAACCGGCCACGCCATTTCAGACTGCAGGTAGGGATTTTTAAAGCCCCCACCCCACCCCCAGAGAAAAATTATCCACAAGTAAAGAACAAGCACAGAAGGGAGAGGGCCTCATTATAACTTTTATTCCCCATGTGCTAATCTTTTTACCCAAAGGGAGATTGTTTTTGTGTGTGTTCTTTTTATATAAGGATACGGTTTCCCACACCCCAAACTGAAGTCTACTCTGTTAGGATTCAACCACATAATTATGCTGCTTGTGTGAAAACCCAGCCTTCACTTCTGTATGTGGGGCAAAACCCAAACACAGTGATCTCTAGACCTGTAGAATGTAATTGTTACTTGTGGAAGGATGGGGAGATTGCAGATTGTTTAATCCGCTCTTGATACAGAAAAATCTAGGCCAGTTGGTGTTGTTGGACTGTAAATCCCATCCGCCTTAGTCAGCATAGCTAATGGTGAGGGATGATGGGAGATGCAGTCCAGTAACATCTGGAGGGCCACACATCCCCAACACCTGGTTTAGGCCATGTTAGCTGGGGATAATGGGAATTGCCTAACTCATCTGGAGGGCACCAGGTTAGGGAAGATTGGTCTAGTTTATGATTCTGGAATGAACCCCTCTGGAAACAATCCTATGCATGTTTAGACAGAAAAAAGCCCTACAACTCCCAGAGTGCCCCAGCCAGCAGGCTTTCACCCTTAAATCCTTTAAAATAGACAACTACAGACACACAAAGATGACAGTCATTGGCATGAGCCATCAGCAGATCCTTGAGAACATTTTTATTTGTTTGTTTGTTTATTAAATTTATTAATCGCCCATCTGGCCGGTCACCCAGCCACTCTGGGCGATGTACAACAATAAAAACAGTTTACACAATAAAATTCAACATTAAAAACATCACATTTCTAAAATTACCCTAGCCCATCCCAAATGCCTGCCTGAACAACCACGTTTTTAATGCATGGTGGAAGCTCATTAAAGAGGGGGCATGGCGGAGTTCCCTAGGGAGGGAGTTCCACAGAGTGGGGGCCACCACAGAGAAGGCCCTCTCCCTCGTCCTCACCAGCCTAGCTGTCCTGGCTGATGGGACAGAGAGAAAGCCACCCGAGGCTGATCTTGTTGAGTGGCCTATCTGGTGTTGCTGGAGGTGCTCCTTGAGATAGTCTGGGCCGGAGCCATATAGGGTTTTAAAGGTCAAAACCAACACCTTGAATTTGGCCTGGAAAACAACTGGTAGGCAGTGCATTTTTGTTGCATTTTTCATAAGACTCCCTTTCTACAGGTCGAAAAGCACAGCACAAACACACCTAAAGAGCTCTTTCCCTCTCTATGGTGCATAGGGGAGCACCCTCCCTCCAAAAACAACAAACCAGGAGAGCAAAAGAAGAGGCAAGCCTTGACCTGGGGTGAAAGAGAGCAGTAATTTTTCTTCATGAAAATAGCAGTCCCCAAGGGATGAGTGTGTTTGTGTGAGCCCAAGTAAAAAACAAAGAAAGCTCTTTTTTAGGTTTACAGTTCCAGGTAGTGCTGGCTCTCTCTCTCTCTCTCTCTCTCTCTCTCTCTCTCTGTGTATAAATAAATAATTATGGCCATCAATGCAGATATGCTGAAACATCCGTCTGTGTGTGAACCATACAGTCATCCTCCAACTCTGTGCTCATCATTGCCTCTTTTCCTCGCTCACAGTTATGTTGATGCGGGAATGTGGTCTTCCACTGCCAACATGCTATACCAGCATCATAGTGAAGGGGTGTAATATGGGGCAGAGTACAGGCAGTGTAAGTCTGGGGCCAGGTGTGCTAATGCCATGCAACATTTTTAAACATTTTGGGGTGCGGGGGGGGGGACAGTGTGTGTGTGTGTGTGTGTGTGTGTGTGTGTCCTCGAACCCGAGAAGTACAGTGTGAAGAGGGGTGGTTTAAACCTTTCCTTCTCACACTGCACTGCCCTCTCCAAAACGTAGTGCTTTAGCTGTACATGTGCTTTAGCCCTTTAGCACTATGGGAAGTGGATGGGGAAAGGTTTCAGGTCTGGCTGTGCAGCAAGCCATGCTGCTTTTGGGGGCTATGCTGCTTGTTCTGCTGAGTGGAGCCCTGAAACTCTGGTCTAAGGTTCTACCCTGATGGCACCACTGCATGTGGTCTTCACTGAATGGGGAGCAGGGGGAGAGATTTTACTCCCTTCCTTGCTTCCACAG
This sequence comes from Heloderma suspectum, assembly GCF_057233095.1. Classification (NCBI taxonomy): domain Eukaryota; kingdom Metazoa; phylum Chordata; class Lepidosauria; order Squamata; family Helodermatidae; genus Heloderma; species Heloderma suspectum. The sequence continues at coordinate 346,261,225 of NC_139459.1, forward strand.
CTTTTGTCATTGTCAGGGCTTTTAACTTTCTAGCGTTTAGATTCTAAGGGAAGGTTTACAAGCACATGTACAGCCCTCATTGTGAGGGATTTGAAGTGTTCTCTCTCTCCCCCTCTATTTAAAAACAAAAGTAATATTTTTCTGTACACTCGGAGAGTGCCCAAGTATGCAGACACCCCTACCTGGTTCATGGGTAGCTCTGTTTTACAGCCATACTGGTTGGTACAGGACTGCCATGTTGTTGTTTTTGATTAAAAGGACCGCTGAAGCACTTTCCAGGTTTTCAAGTAATTGTACATGCACCATCTCTGTTAATGGTACAATAGCCTTCCAACTTGGTGCCCTCCAAATGCTTTGGATTACAACTCCCATCATCCCAGTCAGTGTGGACTTGCCTCACTGGCTGGAGAGCAGCGGAGAGTTGTAATTCAATACATCTGGAGAGCATCAAGTTGGGGAAAGGCTGCCTTACAACTACCCTTTAAGATAGATACAGGTGGTGAGGTAGGGAGGTTAGAGAGTCTCTTGCTTAAGGCCACCTGAACAATTTATAGCTGACATTTGAGCCAAGGACTTCCTGATTCACAGGGCATCTCTAAACCAGCCTAACATCCTCCATTTAAAACGGGGCTTTCTGCTTCCATTTTAAATGCAGGATCACAGCAACTCCCTTTTTCATGTGCTTCCTTCCCCCCCTCCTTCTCCCTGTATCTGAGTCTTCCATTATCTTTCATTGATCTCACTCCTCTTCTTGCTGCTTTTACTTTTTTCACAGACGAAACTGAAGCGGAACACAACGGGGGTAATTTGATAGCTCATTATCTGCGATCTATTTAGAAACGGAACAAGGGGCATTTAGTACAGCCTTGGAGATTCAGGGCCTCATGTAAAGCGTCTGCAAACTTCTGTGAAGGAGCAATCTCAATCGCAGGATAAACACTCCATGTGAAGAAAGCCACAGCCCCAGTGGTGCTGTCAGGGTTGAACTTCAGGGCAAAAGTCCAGGGGTCCCACTCAGTAGAATGAGCATAAGAGCCCACAAATGCAACAAGGTTGGCTTACTCCATTTTGGAGTAAGTGAAGTAATACACATTGCCCTCTAACGATGGGAGGTTCATGCAGGCCTATAAAGTCTAAAATTACGTAACTGCACAGTTGAAATCTCTTAGCCACTACACTGCAGCAATTTACTCCAACCCCTTGCACATGCTGAACAGAACTACAGACCTGTTCTTCCTGTGGATTTTGGCAACTGTCAGACAGCCAAAGCACAGGTGATGGTCACTACCCACTGCCATGAAAAACAACCTCTCCATGGCGAGTCTGTGCCAGCTCATTTTTTGAAGACCCTGGGACACGACACCCACAGTGCCCCCCTCCCTCAATGAGTCCACCTCCTTACCACCTTTGCCACCAGCTGCTTTTGCTACGAATCCTCTTTCTCATCATTGCTACCGCTTGCTTGCTTGCTTGCTTGGCAGGCAGGCAGGCAGGCAGGCAGGCAGTGAGCAAGTAGACAGTGCCATCTCCTGCTCCTCACCACCATTATCTGGGTCAGAGTGAGAGGAAGGTGAACAAGCAGGTTACAAGGGTGAAGAGGAGGAGCAAGTCCAGGGGGCTCTTGTCAGGGGGCGCTTGCCGGGGTGTGGGCCCTCAGCAGGTGCCTAGCCATGCCTACCCTTGACGCAAGGCCCACCCTAGCCCTACTCAGTATGAATTGGGACCATCATGGTGGGTCTCTACATTCGCCCCAGCAGTTGCCAGGAATGTAGAGTGGAAAGGCTCACAATATAAAGGCACTAATCTGCACATTGAGTAGTTGGTAGATTGGAGGGGCTGGGACAGAGATGACTCACCACAGGGAAGCCTTTTTGGACAGCATTTCCATAGCAACCAGAACAGGTGCCCTGGCTCACAATTTGCCATGTCACTGATGTCTCTTTGGATTGAACTGACAAAGGAATTCTATGCTGTGTGTATGTGTCAAGCAAGGAGGTAAAGCAGGGGGTGTCAATTTATTTAGAAGATACTGAGTCACAATTTCCCCCAACATCTTACCTTTCCCAATTCAAAACAAAACAGTACATACAATTAGTTCTCCGCTGCCCCCTGCTGGAGACAGCGAACTCATAAGTTTGCTGCCCAACCAGTCCTTTCTACGCCATTTACTTCCATCAGGGGACAAGAACAACATCAGGATGCTTCTTCTGGGCATAGGACCTTCTTCCTGTTTGCCCTACCACAGCAATGGGGATCTCTTCCGAGAGGACAGAGTGTTGGGATTTGCCTCAGCCTCCCTCTCCCACTCCCACTTTTAATTTTTTACTGGGCAACCTGTGGCCCTTCCGATGTTTCGGTCTACAACTCCCATCACTCCTAGTCAGCATAGCCAGTGGTGAGGGATGATGGGAGTTGTAGGCCAAAACATCTAGAAGACCACAAGTTGCCCACCCTGGTCTAGGATAAGAGTGGCTTCTAATAACTAATGGTTTCCCTCAAGGAACTCTGGGAAGTCTAGTTTTGTGAGGACGCCAAACAAAGCCCTCTCTGCCAATGGCAGCTTTCCTCAGGGAGGGGGCATGTGCAAACAGCAACCTTGCATGGCTTTGATTCGGATCAGGGACAAAATGTTCAATCCGCTCTCCCCCATGCCATGGTTCTGATCCAAATTCCCCTGGGGCTGCTATATAAGTAAATCAGTAAACAAAAACCAAGCACACAAGGGCCACTTGCCTGCTTAATGCCATATTTAGTTGAGTCCTCAATAATTCCCAGGATGCCAGACAGGGGAAGTCATGAAACACCAAACTTGTTTAAGTTCTTAGTACATCCATGCAACAGGCAGAGAGGGGATGGGGGGTGGGTGGGATTAGTGTCCTGGGTTTGATTTACATGACAGCTGCCTTGCTGCTTGTTGAAATTGTCAGGGACACTGGTGGCCATGAAGACCCCATAGCCTGCCTCCATGGTCCACCCCAGTGTGGCCGGGTTAGTTACCTCACCACCTCAGCTCCACAGCTAAGGAGGGCCTGAGCTGCTGGCTGGCTGGGGTAGCGGGTCACAGCACAAATACAGAAGGTACCATTATCTGGGAGGGCCTGAGCGACTGACCCTCCCGGGACACCTGCCAAGAGAAAAGGGGTGGTTACCACTGGACCATTCTCCCTGCTGCTGAGAACATAGAGCATTTGCTTCCCATTTGCAAAGGCAGGCAAAATGGTTCCTTTCAAATGTTTTGGATCATTCCCGACCATTGGCCATGCTGGCTGAGGCTGATGGGAGTTGTAGTCAAAAACATCTGGAGGGCACCAAGCTGCCAACCCCTGCCAGTAGCATTGCTGGTCCCCCACTCCAGCAAGCTTCTGTGCCTCACCTGCTCAGGACCGGGTCCAGGTTTGAGGGAGTCCCAGGCAAAGTCCTCTGGAGGGCTCCCTGCTATGTAAGCAGGTCCTGGTGAATATATTTGGGTGGGGTGAGGGCAACACTTTGAGCAGCGCTGGGAATTTGGGCCTGGTCAGTCTTTAAATTTCCCATAATTTTTCAGAGCGATGCTAGGTTGGGGGCATTGTGGAGAATTAAATGGTGGCTAGATCTAGCCTAATACAAACCAAAACACTCCAAATGCAAGGAACCAAACAACAATGCACTGGTCCAGTAACTGACTTTTATACAAAATTTATAATATTAAATGGTACGCTTAAGCTCAATAATATTTGAAATAGACATTTGAACAGTCAGTAGATTTTCAAAAACAACAGAATGAGTAAACAACAGTATCAATTGTAATACTGTGATATGGTTGTTGTTGTTGTTCAGTCGTTCAGTCGTGTCCGACTCTTCGTGACCCCATGGAGCTTAGCACGCCAGGCCTTCCTGTCCTGCGCTCTCTCCCGGAGTGTGCTCAAGTTCATATTCATTGCATCGGGGATGCTATCTAGCCATCTCAGCCTCTGCCGTCCCCTTCTCCTTTTGCCTTCAGTCTTTCCCAGCATCAGGGTCTTTTCCAGAGAGTTTTCTCTTTGCATTAGGTGGCCAAAATATTTGAGCTTCAGCTTCAGGAACTGTCCTTCCAATGAGCACTCAGGGTTGATTTCCTTTAGGATTGAGTGATTTGACCTCCTTGCAGTCCAGGGGACTCGTAAGAGTCTTCTCCAGCACCACAGTTCGAAAGCATCAATTCTTCAGCGCTCAGCCTTCCTTACAGTCCAGCTCTCACAGCCACACGTTGCTACTGGGAAAACCATAGCTTTGATTTGACGGACCTTTGTCGGCAAGGTGATGTCTCTGCTTCTTACTATGCTGTCTAGGTTGGCCATAGCTTTCCTCCCAAGGAGCAAGCGTCTTTTAATTTCATGGCTACAGTCACCATCTGCGGTGATCTTGGAGCCCAAGAAAGTAAAATCTGTCACTGCTTCCATTTCTTCCCCTTCTATATGCCAGGAAGTGATGGGGCCAGATGCCATGATCTTCGTTGATGCTGAATTTCAAATCAGCTTTTGGTACCATTTGTCAAATTTGGGGGAAGCTCCTCCCCACTCACCTCAGTCCACAACCTCGAAGACCCTGGAAGAGTAAGCAAGTATCAGATGACCTACCCATCCATGTGTTGCAAAAAAAAGATCAGATAAGGAAGAAAGGGACATACTTCCCAACACAGCCAGTGTGGCAAAGTGGTTGGAGTGTTGGACTGGGACTCGGGAGATCCAGGTTCTAGTCCCCACTCAGCCATGAAGCTCACTGGGTGACTTTGGGCCAGTCACTGACTATCAGCCTAACCTACCTCACAGGGTTGTTGTAAGGGTAACATGGAGAGGAAGAGGAGGACCATCTAAGCCAACTTGGGTTCTTTGCAAGAGAGAAAAAGGCGGGATATAACGAAAAATAAATAGATTTGGGGGGATCCCATTGTGTGTTCGACAGGGTGTTCAGAAGGAACAGCCATAGTACCTGTTTAATATTACAGTTAATATTAAACAGGAGTAGCAGTTTAACATTATTTATTGATTTTCATTTACCAGTATTGATTATTGATTATTGTTTATGAGGATATTATGTTTATGTGTTTTATGGTGTTGGTGTGTTTGTAAGACTTATATTGCTGATTATGTTCATTGGAATGTATTTATATTTGTGTCATTATTATGTTTTAAGTTGTACAACATTTCATGAGGTGTTTAATAAATAACATAAATAAAATAAAGTTGATTATTGTATGTTGCCCCAGGTGCCTTGCTGGGCACAGGGTGTGATGTATACATCTATCAAATAAATACATAATAGGTTCAATCACATCCAGTCAAATCCGCAGTGCCATTATATATTTAGGCTCCAATCCTATACGCACTTTCCTGGGAGAAAATATCATTGACCTCAATGGGGCTTACTTCTGAGTAGACATGTATAGGATCTCACTGTCTGTCTGTCTATCTATCTATATCTTGCCTTTTCTTCCAAAGACCCCATGGCAGAGTATGTGATCCCTCTCTTCTCCATTTTATCTTTTCAACAACAACCCTGTGAGGTAGGTTAAGCTGAGAGTCAACGACTGGCCCAAAGTCACCCAGTGAGCTTCATGGCCAAGTGGGGATTTGAATCCGGGTCTCCCAAGTCGCATTATATGTTAAAAATACATATTTCTGCACAGAAATACAGGACGATGGGCTTGGTAGCATCTGGATTAAAATAAATGGAGCAAAGTATAAAAGGAACCTGGTGGTCGGAGTCTACTACCGGCCACCCAACCAAGGAGAAGACGAGGATGAAACTTTTGAAAAGCAAATAGCCAATGTTTCAAGGATGCATGATGTAGTAGTAATGGGGTGTATACCCCGGTGGTGGGCTGCTAAGGTTTGGAGGTGCCGAGATAACGATAAGCCACATCCAGGTTTGCTTACAAGGAGCCTTTATTGAGTACTTACAGCCCACAGGCGTACCCAATGGTTGGATCAGCTTATCTGAACTCAGAGCCATGAGGTAAAATGAGTGTTATACCATACATGTCAGCAGTGAGGCAGCATGATAGAAGCAAGCGTTCATTTGCAGCTTTCCCAGCACAGACTAACAGTACTTGTGCAGCAGGAAAACAATCAGAACTTTCCCAGCACAGCCACATGTAACTCGTTATAAACATAGCCTCTCACATGCTCAGAGGCCCACTAGCAAGGAAATTGCACTTATAATGAACCTAAGCCAAGCATTATGGATCTCTAGGCCCCTCTAAAACTACAGGTGGCTTGGTTACACTCCTAGGGCCATTACATGGGGGACTTCAATTTCCCCGATATTTGTTGGGAGACAAATTCTGCAAAACATGGCCCCTCCAAGAAATTCCTTACTTGTGCTGCGGATAACTTCCTCCTACAGAAGGTAGACAAAGGAACTAGAGGATCGGCTATCCTTGACTTGATCCTAACCAACAGAGATGACTTAGTGGATAAAGTAGCAGTTACAGGAACTCTGGGGAAAAGTGATCATGTTATATTTGAGTTTTTGGTTCTAAAGGAAGCAAAAGCCGATTGTAGCCAAACGTGTATCCTGGATTTTAGGAAAGCCAATTTTAATAAACTCAGAACAAATGATTAGTAAGGTCCCATGGCGAGTGAGCCTAACGAAAAAAGGAGTCCAATAAGGGTGGGAATTTTAAAAAAAGAAATTCTAAAGGCACAATTACAAACAATTCCAACAAGAAAAAAGGTGGAAGACAACAGAAGAAGCCAATGTGGCTTCACAAAAAGCTTAGAGATGACCTGAAAACAAAAAAGGACACATACAGGAAGCGGAAGGAAGGCCATGCAGCAAAGGAAGAGTGCAGGCAGGTAGCACAGAATTGCAGGGCTGGTGACAGGAAGGCTAAAGCTGAGAACGAGCTGAGGTTAGCAAGGGATGCTAAAAACAACAAAAAGGCTTTCTTCAGATATGTGCATAAAAGACAGAAGAAAGAAATGGTGGTTCACTTATTAAATGAGGATGGCAAAATGATAACAGATGACAAAGAAAAGGCAGAAGTGCGCAATTCCTACTTTGGCTCTGTAATCTCCTGAAAGAGGGACTATGACCCCACTGCCAAAGGTGAAGTACAGGCTGAAGGGGCAGGATTGCAGCTTGAGATCGATAGGCATATGGTCAAGGAACACCTAATTACTTTGAATGAGTTCAAATCTCCAGGGCCAGATGAACTGCATCCTAGAGTAATAAAGGAACTGGCAGAAGAACTCTCAGAACCGCTGTCTATTATCTTTAAGAAATGATGGAGGACAGGTGAAGTGCCAGATGGCTAGAGGAGGGCTAATGTTGTCCCTCTCTTCAAAAAGGGCAAAAAGGAGGAACTTGGGAACCACAGGCCAGTCAGTCTGACATCAATCCCTGGGAAAATTCTGGAGCGGGTTATAAAGCAAGCCATCTGTAAGCACCTTGAAAACAATGCAGTGATTACTTGGAGCCAACATGGATTTGTCAAGAACAAATCTTGCCAGACTAATCTGATGTCATTTTTTGATTTTGAAACCTCCCTTGTGGACTGTGAGAATGCTGTGGAATGCTGAAATTGATACTTCAACTTCAGCAAAGCTTTTGACAAAGTGCCCCATGACATCCTGATTAGCAAACTAGCTCCTAGTGGGCTAGATGAAACAACGATCTGGTGGATCCACTGCTGGCTACAGAATCGGATTCAAAGAGTGCTTATCAATGGGATCTTCTCAAACTGGGGAGAGGTAATGAGTGGGGTACCGCAGGACTCAGTCCTGGGCCCAGTGCTCTTCAACATTTTTATTAATGACTTGGAGAAGAAGGTGCAGGGAATGCTGATCAAATTTGCAGATGACACAAAATTGGGTGGGATAGCTAATACTTTGGAAGACAGAAACAAAATTCAAAGTGATCTGGATAGACTGGAGCGTTGGCAGAAAACAACAGAATGAAATTTAATAGGGATAGATGCCAAGTTCTGCACCTAGGAAAAAGAAACCAAAAGCACAGTTACAAGCCAGGATCTCTTCTTGATCATCCCAGAATGAAAGACACGGAATAATGGGCTCAAGTTACAGGAAGCCAGGGCTGAACATCAGGAAAAACTTCCTGTTAGAGCAATATCACAATGGAACCCATTCCCTAGGGAGGTAGTGGGCTCTCCCACACTGGAGACATTCAGATGAAGCTGGACAGCCACTTGTCAGGGATGCTCTGACTTGGATTCCTGCATTGAGCAGGGGGTTGGACTCAATGGCCTTGTAGGCCCCTTCCAACCCTACTATTCTATGATTCTAAGTCCCAGTCCAACTCTCTAACTGCTACACCACAGCTAACATTTCTCTTTTTTTCTCCACACCTCAATTCTGGGCTTTACAACTGCTTCTACATTCCTGATACGATATCAAAAAACAAAAAACAAACAAAAAACACTGTTTTCCAACTCCTGATAAAAAGAAAAGAAATACTCAGCATGTGCACTTTCATATTTTACACTCAAATTATAGCACTGTCATGACTAAAGGAATAAAATGGAGTTTGTTTCTGCTGTCCTGATGCTAAACACATTTACTTGGGAATGAGCACCAAGTAAAAGTAGCAAAATGAACATGTGTAGCCATCTATATGCCAGGCTGGCTGCTCCCTGATTATATATTTGAATAAGAAGAAAGGATGCTGTAGTAACCAGTATTAGCCCATGTGGGCCTCTGTGACACAGGGCCTGTTTGCTCCCTGCCAGCTCTCCTGATGTCCTCGGGGGGGGGGGGGGGGGCTCTGAGGACTAGACCCGCAGTGCTTAATTTTTGTGAACCGCCCAGAGAGCTTCAGCTATTGGGTGGTATAGAAATGAAATAAATAAATAAATAATAAATTAATTTGCACAGCTGTCTACAGTGAGGAACATTTGCGTGTGTGTAGAATGACATACCTCTTCATGGATCACTGCCTTGTTGTGGCCAAGGGGCTTGCGTAACTCAGTGAAGCCATAAGCTATGCCGTGCAGGGCCACCCAAGACGGACAGGTCATGGCGGAGAGTTCTGACAAAATGTGGTCCACTGGAGAAGGAAATGGCAACCCACTCCAGTATTCTTGCCAAGAAAACCCCATGGAATGTATCACAAGGCTAAAAGAGATGACGCCGGAAGATGAGCCCCTCAGGCCGGAAGGTGTCCAATATGCTACTGGGGAAGAGCAGAGGGAATTTCCAAGTAGCGCCAGAAAGAGTGAAGCGGCTGGGCCAAAACCGAAAGGACACTCAGCTGTGGATGTGTCTGGTGGTGAAAAGAAAATCCGATGTTGTAAAGAACAATATTGTTTAGGAACCTGGAATGTAAGATCAATGAATCAAGTTAAGCTGGAGGTGGTCAAACATGAGACGGCAAGATTGAACATAGACATCTTGGGAATCAGCGAACTAAAATGGACAAGCATGGGCGAATTTAATTCAGGTGACCATCATGTCTACTACTGTGGGCAAGAATCCCTTAGAAGAAATGGAGTAGCACTCATAGTCAACAAAAGGGTGGGAAAAGCAGTACTGGGGTACAATCTCAAAGACGATAGAATGATCTCAGTACAAATCCAAGGCAAACCATTCAACATCACAGTAATTCAAGTCTATGCCCCAACCACTGAGGCCGAAGAAGCTGAGGTTGATCGGTTCTATGAAGACCTACAACACCTTCTAGAACACCAAAAAAAGATGTCCTCTTCATCATAGGGGATTGGAATGCTAAAGTAGGAAGTCAAGAAATCACCGGGATAACAGGCAAGCATGGCCTTGGTGTACAAAATGAAGCAGGACAAAGGCTAATAGAGTTTTGCCAAGAGAACATGCTGATCATAGCAAACACTCTTTTCCAACAGCACAAGAGGCGACTCTACACATGGACATCACCAGATGGTCAATATCGAAATCAGATTGATTATGTCCTTTGCAGCCAAAGATGGAGAAGCTCTATACAGTCAGGCAAAACAAGACCTGGAGCTGACTGTGGCTCAGATCATGAGCTGCTTCTTGCAACATTTCGGCTTAAATTGAAGAACGTAGGGAAAACCACTAAACCATTCAGGTTTGACCTAAATCATATCCCTGATGAATATACAGTGGAGGTGAGGAATAGATTTCAGGGATTAGACCTGATAGACACAGTGCCTCAGGAACTATGGACGGAGGTCCGTAACATTGTTCAGGAGGCAGCAACTCAATCCATCCCAAAGAAAAAGAAATGCAAGAAAGCAAAGCGGCTGTCTGATGAGGCTTTACAAGTAGCTGAGGAAAGAAGGGAAGCGAAAAACAAGGGAGAAAGGGGAAGATATATCCAACTGAATGCAGAGTTCCAGAGAATAGCAAGGAGAGCCAAGAAGGCCTTCTTAAATGAACAATGCAAAGAAATCGAGGAAAACAATAGAATGGGAAAGACTGGAGATCTCTTCAAGAAAATTGGAGATCTCAAGGGAAAGTTTTGTGCAAAGACAGGCATGATAAAGGACAAAGAAGGCAGGGACCTAACAGAAGCAGATGAGATTAAGAAGAGGTGGAAAGAATACACAGAAGAACTATACAGGAAAGATCTTAATGTCCCTAATAGCCATGATGGTGTTGTCACTGAACCTGAGCTGGGCATCCTAGAGAATGAAGTCAAGTGGGCCTTAGGAAGCATTACTAACAACAAAGCTAGTGGAGATGACAGTATTCCAGCTGAGCTATTTAAAATCCTAAAAGATGATGCTGTTAAAGTGCTGCACTCAATATGCCAACAAATTTGGAACACTTAACAGTGGCCACAAGAATGGAAAAGGTCAGTTTACATTCCAATTCCAAAGAAGGGCAACGCCAAAGAGTGTTCAAACTACCACACAATTGCGCTCATTTCACATGCCAGCAAGGTGATGCTCAAAATCCTACAAGCTAGGCTTCAGCAGTATGCGAACCAAGAACTACCGGAAGTACAAGCTGGGTTTCGAAGAGGCAGAGGAACTAGAGATCAAATCGCCAACTTTCGCTGGATCATGGAGAAAGCAAGAGAATTCCAGAAAAACGTCTATTTCTGCTTCATTGACTACACTAAAGCCTTTGATTGTGTGGATCACAACAAACTGTGGCAAATTCTGAAAGAGATGGGAGTACCAGACCACCTTACCTGTCTCCTGAGAAACCTGTACGAGGGTCAAGAAGCAACAGTAAGAACCAGACATGGAACAACCGATTGGTTCAAAATTGGGAAAGGAGTGCGACAAGGCTGCATATTGTCGCCCTGCTTATTTAACTTATATGCAGAATACGTCATGAGAAACGCCGAGTTGGATGAATCACAGGTCGGAATTAAGATTGCCGGGAGAATTATCAACAACCTCAGATACACAGATGATACCACCCTAATGGCAGAAAGCGAAGAGGATCTAAAGAGCCTCTTGTTGAGGGTGAAAGAGGAGAGTGCAAAAGCTGGTTTGAAACTCAACATTAAAAAAACGAAGATCATGGCATCTGGCCCCATCACTTCCTGGCATATGGAAGGGGAAGAAATGGAAGCAGTGACAGATTTTACTTTCTTGGGCTCCAAGATCACTGCAGACGGCGACTGTAGCCATGAAATTAAAAGACGCTTGCTCCTTGGGAGGGAAGCTGTGGCAAACCTAGACAGCATAGTAAGAAGCAGAGACATCACCTTTCTGACAAAGGTTCGTATAATCAAAGCTATGGTTTTCCCAGTAGTAACGTATGGCTGTGAGAGCTGGACTATAAGGAAGGCTGAGCGCCGAAGAATTGATGCTTTCGAACTGTGGTGCTGGAGAAGACTCTTACGAGTCCCCTAGACTGCAAGGAGGTCAAATCAGTCCCTCCTAAAGGAAATCAACCCTGAGTGCTCATTGGAAGGACAGTTCCTGAAGCTGAAGCTCAAATATTTTGGCCACCTAATGCGAAGAGAAAACTCTCTGGAAAAGACCCTGATGCTGGGAAAGACTGAAGGCAAAAGGAGAAGGGGGTGGCAGAGGATGAGATGGCTAGATAGCATCACTGATGCAATGAATATGGACTTGAGCATGCTCTGGGAGAGAGCGCAGGACAGAAAGGCCTGGCGTGCTAAGCTCCATGGGGTCACGAAGAGTTGGACACGACTGAACGACTGAACAACAAAGAATGACATAACAACAAATATTACCCTATTATCTTTCATCTCTTGTTCACCCTCTTCAAGCCTTGGCCTGACTTGCCCTTTTCCATTGCAGTGAATAACAAACAGGACCTTTATTTATTTATTTATTGGCAAAACTTAACAGTTGTAGCCTATTTAACAGCTGTGGGACCGGCAGCCATTCAATCAGCACAGCTTTCCTCACCAGTACATAAAAGCATTATCCACTGAATTTCTGCTAAGACTCCAAAAAGAGATGTTATTTTCATTACAGGAGACTGGAATGCTAAGGTGGGTAGTCAAACGACACCTGGAATTACAGGCAAGCATGGTCTGGGAGAACAAAATGAAGTGGGACTAGGCTGATAGAATTTTGTCAAGACAACTCACTGTGCATAACAAACACTCTCTTCCAACAACCTAAAAGACAACTTTATACACCTTGTAGCCAAAGGTGGTGGACATCTATACAGTTGGTAAAAATGAGACCTGGAGCTGACTGTAGTTCAGATCACGAACTTCTTATTGCACAGTTTAGAATCAGACTAAAGAGAATAGGGAAGACCCACAGATCAGTTAGATATGAGCTCACTAATATTCCTCATGAATATGCAGTGGAGGTGAAGAATAGATTTAAGGGACTAGATTTAGTAGATAGGGTCCTGGAAGAACTATGGACAGAAGTTTGCAACATTGTTCAGGAGGTGGGAACAAAAAAGTCCCAAAGAAAAAGAAAACCAAGAAGGCAAGATAGCTGTCTGCTAAGACACTGGAAGCAGCCCAAGAAAGAAGGAAAGCAAAAGGCAACGGTAAAAGGGGGAGGTATGCCCAATTCAATGCAAAATTCCAGAGGTTAGCCAGAAGAGATAAGGAATTATTTTTAAACAAGCAATTCGCGGAAGCAGGTAATAGAATAGGAAGGACAAGAGACCTCTTCCAGAAAATTAGAAACATCGGAGGTAAATTCCAGGCAAAAATGGGTATGATCAAAAACAAAGACGGCAAGGACCTAACAGAAGCAGAAGAGAGCAAGAAAAGGTGGCAAGAATATACGGAAGATCTGTATAGGAAGGATAATAATATCGGGGATAGATTTGATGGTGTGGTCAGTGAATTAGAGCCAGACATCCTGAAGAGTGAGGTTGAATGGGCCTTAAGAAGCATTGCTAATAACAAGGCAGCAGGAGACGACGGTATCCCAGCTGAACTGTTTAAAATCTTGCAAGATGATGCTGTCAAGGTGATGCATGCCATATGCCAGCAAATCTGGAAAACACAAGAATGGCCAACAGATTGGGAAAAATTAACTTATATCCCCATACCAAAAAAGGGAAGCACAAAGAATGTTCAAACTATCTAACAGTGGCACTTATTTCACATGCAAGTAAGGTAATGTTCAGGATCTTGCACGGTAGGCTCCAGCAATTCATGGAACGAGAATTGCCAGATGTACAAGCTGGGTTTAAAAAAGGCAGAGGAACTAGAGACCAAATTGCCAGTATCTGCTGGATAATGGAGAAAGCCAGGGAGTTTCAGAAAAACATCTATTTCTGTTTTATTGACTATTCTAAAGCCTTTGACTGTGTGGATCATAACAAACTGTGGCTAGTTTTTGGTGGTATGGGGATACCAAATCATCTTGTCTGCCCCCTGAGGAATGTGTATAACGACCAAGTAGCAACAGTAAGAACAGACCAGGGATCAACGGACTGGTTTAAGATTGGGAAAGGAGTATGGCAGGGTTGTATATTCTCACCCTACCTATTCAACCAGTACGCAGAACACATCATGCGACGTGCTGGGCTTGATGAGTCCAAGGCTGGAGTTAAAATCGTCGGAAGAAACATTAACAATCTCAGATATGCAGATGATACCACTTGGATGGCTGAAAGCGAGGAGGAGCTGAGGAACCTCATGACGAAGGTGAAAGAAGAAAGTGCAAAAGCTGGGTTGCAGTTAAACCTCAAAAAAACCAAGATTATGGCAACCAGCTTGATTGATCACTGGCAAATACAGGGAGAAAACGTGGAGGCAGTGACAGACTTTGTCTTTCTAGGTGCAAAGATTACTGCAGACGCTGACTGCAGCCAGGGAATCAGAAGATGTTTACTTCTTGGGAGAAGAGCAATGACAAATCTTGATAAAATAGTGAAGAGCAGAGACATCACACTGACAACAAAGGTTCGCATAGTTAAAGCAATGGTATTCCCTGTAGTAACCTATGGCTGCAAGAGCTGGACCATAAGGAAGGCTGAGCGAAGGAAGATAGATGCTTCTGAACTGTGGTTCTGGAGGAAAATTCTGAGAGTGCCTTGGACTGCCAGAAGATCAAACCAGTCGATACTCCAGGACATAAAGCCAGACTGCTCACTTGAGGGAATGGTATTAAAGGCAAAACTGAAGTACTTTGGCCACATCATGAGAAGACAGGATACCCCGGAGAAGATGCTGATGCTAGGGAAAGTGGAAGGCAAAGGGAAGAGGGGCTGACCAAGAACAAGATGGATGGATGATATTCTGGAGGTGATGGACTCGGCCTTGGGGGAGCTGGGGGTGGCGACGGCCGACAGGAAGCTCTGGCGTGGGCTGGTCCACGAAGTCAGGAAGAGTTGGAAGTGACTGAATGAATAAACAACAACAGGCACTTATTAAAGACACACACCCTCTACTAGGGGAAAAAAAAACTGCAACTCTGGTGGACAACTGAGTGGGGGAGGAAAGCAGGTTATTTACCAATAGCTTGTTTTAAAACACACACACCCTTGAATGAGTAAGAACAAAGAATTATCTTAATGAAGATTCTCTGGCCTAGTCCCAACACGCATTCAGATGTCTCGGAGAAGCATACAATCCGTTTATGAAGGCAGTAGCCTGTTCTTTGATCCCAGCATCTGGTATTTACATATACTACCTCTGTAAACTAACATTCTATTTAGCTATCGTCATTGCTAATGGCCATTTAGGGTGCAATCCTATGCATGTTTAGGCAGGAGAAAAAGCCCTACAACTCCCAACGTTCTTTTTCCGGCCTAAACATGCACAAAATTGCATGCTTAGTCACATACAGGTCCTTTGACAATGCCACGTCTTGGCCACTTCACGAAACAGCCATAGGCCAATTCCCCCCCAAATCTGAAAGAGCTTCCCTTTTAATATTCTCTGAGCCCTTAAAGAGCAACGGGTGATCATCCCGCCCCTTTAAGACGTAGCGGAATAATTCATGACACAATTAGAGAGCGAATCTGCTCCCTCGGCCCCATTTGCTTCCGAGTGCGTCTGACGTCAGCGTTTCCGTTGTCCCGCCCCCTTCTTTGCCTAGATGCTCTCACGGCGTCTGCGCGGCCCGGGAAGTTCTTTTTGGCTCGGCGGGTTGGTCCACGCGGGTGTTTTGCTGCTGTAGGTGGCAGCGGCCGCGATGGTGAGTGTAGAGCGGGGGGGGGGGGGGTCTGTGTGTGATGTCACGGCCCCCCTTTGTGACGCGGTTATGCCTGTTCCTTGTTCTTAAAATAGGACTGTTCTCCTGGGTAGCTATTCATCTGTTTTTAGGGGGGCAATGGGGGATCAGCCTTCGCAGTCGAAGAAGCTGTTTGCAAGTCAGGGGGCGGATCTAGTGCTGTTGGCGTGTACTGATGGAGACGGCCTGTTTTTAAGTACTGAAGATAGGAGGGAGCCCCTCTTTGGCTAGAAATGTAGGCAGGCAGGGTAGCTGTATGTATTTAAAACGGCCAACTTCTTTACTCAATTTAAACTTAATTTTAGATCGTCTTGAGGGGTGACACTCTCCCAAAGAGGCTTGTGGCTCCTTAAAGAATAACGCATGTATTATGGCATAAGGTAGCTGGCACGGACTAGGTCTCACTTCATCAAGTTTTACTTATTTACTTACTGCGTATGTGAAATACCTATACTCTGCCCATCCTTCAAAAGGAGTACTGAGTGGCTTACTATATTAATAAAGCAAGTACCAGTAAAACAACAATTTGAAATGCAACAATAATAATCTAACCTAAAAAACACCAACACGGACAAGCCGGGAGCCACTTGCTCTTGTAAGTAAAAAGATGCAAGAAGTGTTGTTCTATGTTGGCAGGCATATATGCACATGGATGCATGTAATAATTTTTATATAAGGACAAACAAGATTCTTTATGGTAAAGAGTCTGAGCCTGTTGCTCACTAGTGCAAAACGATGAGCCCCTTGAACGGGGGCAGAACGTTGGCTATAGGGGGAGTGCCAATTTGTGGTGAATAAAGGTGAGATCACTTCCACTAGCTGTGAATGCAAGAGGGCATGTGAGTGTGTCCTTAGCTTAGTTTGGAGAGGGAGTTTTAAAAAGCAGTCAGTGTATGGAATATGCAGTTGTGCAACTTTTCCTTCTTTTGGGGGATGGGAGGGATGGAGTTTTGGATTATGTGTTTATATGTGTACTGTGGTGTATCCACCTCCTGAAGAGAAGTGTGATAAAAGTGGTGTGTGTTCTTGCTTGTTTCCAAGTTTAAGATCTCTCTTTGTGATTTCTAATGTTCATTCTCTTGTATCTCCACCCTGCCCCCAGCTCTTCTACTCATTTTTCAAGTCCCTGGTAGGGAAGGACGTGGTGGTCGAGTTGAAGAATGACTTGAGGTACGTCTTTTATTCGCAGTCGTTGGGCTGCAGACAGATCTTGCTTCGCTCTGGAAAACCTGGGAGTCTTGGCTCCCAGTTCCTAACCCTTTTCTCAGCCTCTACACCCCTTTTCCCCTAGGCAGGGGTGGGCAACTTGTGGCCCTCCAGATGTTTTGGCCTATGACTCCCATCATCCCTCACCATTGGCTGTGCTTCCTGGGGCTGATGGGAGTTGTAGGCCCAAACATCTGGAGGGCCACAAGTTTCCTACCCCTGCCTTAAAGAAGCAATGGCTCCTAGTTCCCTTCCCCACTTTAATACTCTAGATCAGGGGTCCCCAACCCCCGGGCCATGGGCTGGTCCTGGTCCGTGGCCTGTTAGGAACCGGGCCGTACAGCAGGAGGTAAGCGTAGGGGTGTGCGAAACCCCCTTATCTTGGGTCCACAGGGGTCCGTGGAGGGGGGGAGGCGATCTGCTCCCCCCCCCCCAAATCCTTACCGACCCCGGCTGGCTCCACTCTGCATAAATCTTTACATAGCCTATTACTGCAAAGAACAAGGATGCAAATGGACCCCCGACCCCCCCCCCCCCCCGGTCTGTGGAAAAATGGTCTTCCACAAAACTGGTCCCTGGTGCCAAAAAGGTTGGGGACCGCTGCCCTAGGTCACACTCTGCTGTTAAAGGACTCATGTGTCCTGGCTAGCTTTTGATTGTGTCTTCCCCTCCCCCCTTTTTTTTACAGTATATGTGGGACGCTGCACTCCGTGGATCAGGTAGGAATTACCCCCAAGCTTTTTCCTTCCCTCCTGGAGTATGTATTTTTAAGGATCATACTCTGCCCCATCCTCAGGGCTAGATTACACAAGTACATTCATTCCCTAGGTTTTATGAAAAACAAGTGAATTTCTGTCTCCGAGGGGCTCACTGTTTGAATGATCCACTGTGTAAGGATGTGTGGAAGCAAATCTGTGAAAAGCGGGCATCTGTATTGTGATTTTAAGGCAGCCTTCCCCAACCTGGTGCCCTCTAGATGTGTTGGAGTACAACTCCCATCATCCCTAGCCAGCATGGCCTTTAGTCACATTGGGGGTTATGGTCCAACATATGGAGGGCACCAGGTAGGGGAAAGCCGGGTTTTACTCTAATAGTTGGATTGTTGATTGTAATCCATTTCGAGTGTTGAAGAAATGGCCTCTCTCATCATCTCAACTCCATCTTTCATTCTCACTTAAACTCATGCCTTTCTACCACTAGTTTCCAAATCTTTACCCATCTTTTCTGTGTCTGCAGAATTTTATATGTTTCCCAGTAATGGTGTTTGCTGGGCGGCTTACAGTATCAATAAAATATTAAAACACAATGGCCAACCATAGAACAATAAAACAGCGGATCTAAACAAGACTTTAATTCTTTAAAAAGATGTTAAAAGGCCTGGGAAAATAAAAAAGGTCTTTGCTAAAATGACTCCCAAAGTAAGGCAAGCATCTCTGGGGAGGGCATTTTACAACTGGGGTGCCATCATTGAAAAAGTTTTCTCCTTAGAAGCCGCCCCCTGCCCCTCACTTGGCAGGGCATCTGGCAAAGGGTCTCTGCAGATGATCTCAAGATTCAGATAAGCATATATGAGAGGAGGCTGGTTTTGCACATGTATGTTGATGACTGCAGTATTGAGCAATGGCTTGAATGCAGAAACGAGCTATCGCAGAGAGAAGTCTTGTATCGCCCCATGCCATTGCAGAGGTCATGCTTTCCATTGGAATTGGTCCAGGTGTTCAGCTGCCAGTTGGCAAGTGTCAAGAAATCAAGTGATGTGTGTCATCTGTAAACCAGGCCTAAAGCTAACATTCTGCATTCATTCATTAATATTCATTAATATTCATTCATTCGCGCTCTCTCTCTCTGTATGCATGTATGTATGTATACACACACACTCACTCACTCACTCAGACTTATGAACTGCTGCAAATGTGTATTTCAGGGCCTTCCAACCTTTTTGGGCCTGTGGGCACATTTGGCATTTTGAAAAAGTGCCCTAGGCACCACCACAAATTTACTGCTGTAGGGAGGTTGTGGGGGGCGATCAAAAAAAATGTTAGGAGCCCCCCCGCTCCTTACCTGTGTTTATGTGTGTGCATAAATGTGTATCCTGTGTGTGCGCTGCTCACTTTGGCTTCTCTCTCTCTGGCTCTTCTCTCTCTTCCCATCTCTCTGACTGCCCTTCCTTCCTTCCTTCCTTCCTTCCTGCCCTCCCTCCCTCCCTCCCATCTCTGGCTCCTCTCTCTCTCCTCCCCCCTCTCTTTCTGTCTCTGGCTCCTCTTCCTTTCTCCACCCCTCCCTCTCTGGTTCTTTCTTTCTCTCTAGTCCCTCTTTGTTTCTCTCTCTGGCTCCTTTTTCTCATTCTTCCTCTCCCCGCGTCCCCATGCAACAGAATGGAGCAATTTCTCCATTCATTTGCATGGGGTGAGAAAAAGCCCCACTTTGTTGTTGTTCAGTTGTTCAGTCGTGTCCGACTCTTCGTGTCCCCATGGACCATAGCACGCCAGGCCTTCCTGTCCTCCGCTCTCTCCCGGAGTGTGCTCAAGTTCATATTCATTGCATTGGTGATGCTATCTAGCCATCTCAACCTCTGCCGTCCCCCTCTCCTTTTGCCTTCAGTCTTTCCCAGCATCAGGGTCTTTTCCAGGGAGTTTTCTCTTCGCATTAGGTGGCCAAAATATTTGAGCTTCAGCTTCAGTATCTGTCCTTCCAATGAGCACTCAGGGTTGATTTCCTTTAGGATTGACTGATTTGACCTCCTTGTAGTCCAGGGGACTCGTAAGAGTCTTCTCCAGCACCACAGTTCGAAGGCATCAATTCTTCGGCGCTCAGCCTTCCTTATAGTCCAGCTCTCACAGCCATACATTACTACTGGGAAAACCACAGCTTTGATTATACGGACCTTTGTCGGCAAGGTGGTGTCTCTGCTTCTGACTATGCTGTCTAGGTTTGCCATAGCTTTCCTCCCAAGGAGCAAGCGTCTTTTAATTTCATGGCTACAGTCACCATCTGCGGTGATCTTGGAGCCCAAGAAAGTAAAATCTGTCACTGCTTCCATTTCTTCCCCTTCTATATGCTAGGAAGTGATGGGGCCAGATGCCATGATCTTAGTTTTTTTAATGTTGAGTTTCAAACCAGCTTTTGCACTCTCCTCTTTCACCCTCAACAAGAGGTTCTTTAGATTCTCTTTGCTTTCTGCCATTAGGGTGGTATCGTCTGCGTATCTGAGGTTGTTGATAATTCTCCCGGCAATCTTAATTCCGACCTCTGATTCATTCAACCCGGCGTTTCTCATGATGTACTCTGCATATAAGTTAAATAAGCAGGGTGACAATATGCAGCCTTGTCGTACTCCTTTCCCAATTTTGAACCACTCGGTTGTTCCATGTCTGGTTCTTACTGTTGCTTCTTGACCCTCGTACAGGTTTCTCAGGAGACAGGTAAGGTGATCTGGTACTCCCATCACTTTAAGAATTTGCCACATTTTGTTGTGATCCACACAATCAAAGGCTTTAGCGTAGTCAATGAAGCAGAAATAGACGTTTTTCTGGAATTCTCTTGCATTTTCCATGATCCAGCGAACGTTGGCGATTTGATCTCTAGTTCCTCTGCCTCTTTGAAACCCCGCTTGTACTTCGGGTAGTTCTCAGTTCGCGTATTGCTGAAGCCTAGCTTGTAGGATTTTGAGCATCACCTTGCTGGCATGTGAAATAACCCTGGTGCCCCAAGGAATTCACTGCCCAGCTGTTTTTTGGCAGGGGGCTTTTTCTATCCCTATACAAGCCTTTGAAGGATCGCTCCATTGGCTTATACAGGGAGCGAAAATGGCTTGGCGGGTGCCTCAGCCTGGCCTTGCAGTGGCATCCACGGGCACCACCTTGGAGACCCCTGGTGTATTCCCAAATGCCAGCAGAACAGCCACTGCCTGCTGGCAGGCCTTGGAGCCAGCAGCCTCTAGGGTACCTTTTGGCTGGTTGAGAGACTGAACTCTTGAATGTCAGCCTCTGTTTGTCGTCAGCCTCTGTTTGTCTGAAGGGATGCAAAAATTTTTAGCGTGAGATGTGACTTTGCAAAGGGGAAAGCTCTTTGGCTTGTATATGCCAGTGCTGGAAAGAAGCTTTTGGCGCCTCAGCTTTATTCTTGTGTCAATGCATTTGAAATATATCTATCTGCCATGCATATAGCCCCTACATAGTTTACGCGCCTTGAATGGTTTGCATCCCCGCTGATAGTGCTGACTATAACTCTAACAAGTGCCTGAGCTTGTGTTTTTCCTCCTCCTCCCTTTTCCTTGTATGTCTTGTCTTTTTGATTATAAGCCTGAGGGCAGGGGCTATCTTACTACTGATGCTCTGGGAACCTTTTTGGCTAAAGAGTGGGGGCAAAATTGCTTTAAATACATAAATAAGCAAAATCTTGTATGACTGTTGAACCGACTGGCTGCTTAGCTCCCCTCTCGCTCTTGTCTGGCTTTGCAGTACTTGAATATCAAGCTCACGGACATCAGTGTGACGGATCCGGAGAAATACCCTCACATGGTAAGAGTCATAGGCTGATGGGAGCTGGGACGGCTTGAGAGGCAGAAATTGGTATCTCTTTTTGGTTTCTAACCAAGAAGGCCTCATAAGCAGGACATGAATATTGTAGGGGGGAAATTGGGGCACCTTAATGAAATCCACAAGTCTCATTCCCAACTCCGCCAACTTTTTTATGCCACTTTTTAGGGCCAGAAGTCTTCTCAGGAGAGTTCACAATTAAAATTATTTTTTATTTAATAGATTTATATGCTGCTGAACATATTTAAAGATATTTCTAAGCGGTTCACAACGTACCTTGCTAAAACATTAATATAAAACATTAATAAAAACATTACAATCAAATAATAAACCATTCAACACAAAGTAACAACCATAAATATTAACCATGCATCCTGCATGTGCTGTTGCCTTCTGCAACCCGGTGGGGGCACCCTGTGTGTGGAACTCCCTGCCTGATGTGATCAGGTCAGCCTTCCCCAACCTGGTGCCCTGCGGATGTGTTGGACTGCTACATGCTGACTGGGAGATGTGGGGAGTTGCAGTTCAAAACCTCTGGAGCGCACCAGGTCAGGGAAGGCTGGGCTGGCTCATCTTCCTCTTTAGCTGTGTTCCATCAGCAAGTTAAGCATTTCTCTAAGCAAGAATTGGACTCTGCTGTTGCTTAATTTTATGTATTGACAGTTTTGGGTCTTTGTCTTTGTTTTTGCTGCTGCTTTTAATTTGTCCCAAATAATGATTGTGTTTATGCTTTTTTATATCTTGTAAATTGCTTTGAGTGACTCTTTTTTTTCTTGAGGGGGAAAAGCAAGATGTTGTTTAAATAGTAAAATTAAATCCAGTGTAATATACTGTAAAAGCAGCAACAGTAACATTACAGATCAGCAACCTTGTTCAGCCAAATACAGATTGAAATATTTGGGTCTTCAGTGGTTGTCTGAAACCAACCAAAGAGAGAGCCAGTCACACATCCTGTGGAAGGAAGTTCACAGGGATGAGGCCACCATCAAAAAGGTCCTGTTTTTCATGCCTGCCGATTTCAGCCAAGCCATGCCCCCCTGGTAGCCTTCTAAAAAGATTAACTAAGGGGGCTGTTACAAAAGATAGAGGGCTGGGCCCTTGTTGGCCCCCTGCAACTTGAACACTGCCCTAAGTAGCTTGGGCCCTACATAGTTTCAAGACTACCTCCGTCCCTTTCCCTTGTCCCTCTGTGATCCCTATAGTCAGTTGAGAACAGTCTCATGGGATCTCCTTCCAGGGAAGCTGCCCTACCAATGTAAGATTGTTGTGCCTCATAGAAGTTTTGGATCTGGCTACCAAGAAAGCACAACTTGGGGTCTCCCTTCAGTAGCCCTAAGCCTACCATCTTTTCCCACCATACCAAGATGGGCTAAATTTGTGGCAAGGTTCCAGGCTTCACCCTAGAACATATGAAGCAAGAGGTGAAGAAAGAGCCCTTGAGTAAGTGTGGAGTGCATGTCCGTATGGCGGAATAGCTATAGAGCAGGAGTGGGGAACTCTGTCTGGGTGGGAGGTCAGAGATTCCCTCACCGAGCCCTCCATTGGCTGGAAGACATCGAGGGGCAGCCATGGCCAGAGTGTTGGCTGAAGCTCCTCCAGCTGGTGCTTTGGTCAGGGATCTGGCTTCGCTGCACTGACTGAGGCTCCCTGGCTGAATGGAGCTCCCCTGATGGAGGGTCCGGCTGGAGGCGTGCTCCTCCAGCCTGTGCCTCGCTTGGAGGCTCATTGTGGGGGATGTGGGGTGGGCGAAACACTTACTGTGCTGATTGCCCTCCCAGTTGGGACAGCGAGCGGTGTGCTAAGGGCTGCCCCCACTGAGATAACAGCAGAGATTCCCACTGGCATTCCAATTGGAAGGGGGAGCGACGTGCAGGGGAGACCCTGCTGTTGATAACTGATTTGAAAAAGCAGCAATTCCTCTCTGCTAGGTTTCAGGGGGCCCCACAGGCTGGGTGGGCCAATCTGGTGGGCCAAATTTGGACTGTGGGATGGAGGTTCCCCATGCCTGCTGTAGAGAGTCCCCCTTTCCTTTTGGGATTAGGCAGAAGGGATTCCAGCTTGTGCACGTACATTCCCAGACAAATTTGAGCCCCAGGAACTTGCCCCTATAAATTGAGGACATGGGAAAGCCAATCTGGACGTTTTTCAACTGTTCACAAGCATATGCAAATAGCTCAGTCCTGTATTGCACAGGTGAGCTACCTGCGTCTCCCAGCTGCTCTCCATGCGGCTTGTGAGTCCTGCCCACGTTACGCGCTGCCCAGCTGATTAGCGGGGGAAAGTCCGTTGTTCCCATTGCTACGGCATTGCTGTAGCAGGGCTAGGACAGCGATCGTGGTCAGGACTGCTGCAGGGGAGGCTTTAACCTCCCGCTCCTCCCAGTGATTCTGATGCAGCAGGGATTGCTGTTTTCCCCACTGCACTGTTACCCCGTGAGCTGCACATTTTATATAGCTGTTTATCACGCTTCTATACTGCTCAATAGCTGAAGCTCTCTGAGTGGGAAATCTGAACCCAGGTCTCTCCAGTCCACTTCTGATTCTCTGGAATCACTGCACCGATGCTCTTCTCCCCTCGTTCCAGCTGTCTGTCAAGAACTGCTTCATTCGTGGCTCCGTTGTCCGCTACGTCCAGCTGCCGGCTGATGAGGTCGACACGCAGCTGCTGCAGGATGCTGCGCGCAAGGAAGCTCTTCAGCAGAAGCAATGATGCTCAGTCCTCTTCTTCCCTCCGCTCTGCCCGATCCTGCCTGGGAAGGAGCTGGAGGACAGAGGGAAGCCACAAGCAGCTTTTTTGTGGGGGAACCAGCTATAGAGTGAGTGTGTGAGTGTCTCTCTCTCCCTCCCTCTCTCTCCCTCCCCCCCCCATCCATGCCAAGGGTACCCCTGTTGGGTGAGCGAATGTGTGTGCATGTTGGTGTTAGTGTGGTTTTCTGTGTCCCTACTGGCAGTGACATATTTTCTCCCATTTTGCACCAGAGCTCAGGACAGCTTTTGATGAACAATACCGGCATTTTCTTTTAACCCCATGGAAGCAGTAGTACATTTTTTGTTTCTCTACGGTGCCTAAGACCCTTTACCTCCAAGCACACTACTGGCCCTTTCATCACAGAATTAAGTATGCGCGTAGTATGTATCACTGTTTAGTGGTGGAAAACTCCCTTTTTGGCAGAAGACTGATACTCCCCTTTCATGTTTAAAATAAGCCATGTTATGTACGCCGTGGTTCAACCTTCCTTTCTCCAACCTGGTGCCCTCCAGATCTGTTGCACTACAACTTCAGTTGGCTGTGCTGGCTGCACTGATGGGAGCTGTAGTGCATCCGGTTGGGGAAGGCTGCTTTACAAGCAAAAAGAAAGTCAATTATTCGTATTACAATACTTATAAAGTATTATAAGTCTATATACTGTACTCCATATTCTATAATAAGTCTACACTCTACAGCGGCCACAAACTGTGACAGATTGTTAGCTTTGCTCATTAGCTACCAGCCCTTTGCAGGTTTCTCCTGCCCAACAGAATGGGATGAAGGCTGCTGGGTTTCTGCGCTTCTTGGTTTAGTCTCCTCCATGTTCCTGCAAATCACACTTTTGTTGGTATTCCAACAGGTGTATAAGGAATCTGCAAGCTTCCCAGAGCTGGAAGTACTAAGTGCTAATTCCATCCAGTGTCCGCCCAGAGGCTCGTCTAGCAGCCCTAAGGCTTACAGATTCTATTACTGTGTTCCTTTGGACCACCAGTTGGTGCTGTGGGGTCAGCTCCCCTTGAAACTCAAGCTTCACTTTTTTACGTCTTTACTGGTTTTGTGGCTACGAAGACAGTAGAAATACAACATTATCTTCCTGATATTTGTTATGCTCGTGATTTGTAGGGTGTGGGTGGGTCTGTTTTTTTTTAATGATGGTAAGAAAGGGAAAAGGTACGTGGAATTAAAACTGGAAGAATAAAAGATCTGAGTTTAAAAGATGTTGTTGGCTATCGGATAGTCCCAGCAATGGTCATTTAAAAAAATAAAATACAATCACAGTTCTGTATCAATGATGCGCAAGAAGAACATGTAGCTAATTTATTCCCCCTTTCCTGCTCATTGGCAAGTGAAGGAGCTATGACAGGCCCACTCAGTGGCTTCCTAGATTTTAAGTAGTCATTGTCCCTACCTTCTGAAGGCTGTCTTCATGGCATAAGGGTTACAAGCTTACTTCAATATAACCACATGTACCAGTAACTTCATCATGTATTTTGCAAGCATGCACGTTCTTTGTGCTGGTGAAAATTCTCTTTCCTAATCTGAGGATGATCAACAGGTATAAATAAGGAAAATCATACACCAAAACACCAAACTGAGTTGCTGGCTGCCATTACAAGACTACCTCCATCCCTGTTAAAAAGCATAAATAATGTTTCATCTACTTTGGCCTAGAGAAGGGGTGGGGAACATGTGGCCCTCCATATGCTGTTGGACTGCAAAGCCCATCAGTCCTACCCAGCATAGCCAGTGATCAAGCTTGATGGGAGTTGTAGTCCAATGACACCTTGCTGCACTTTCCCCATCCCTGGCCCAGAGGAACATGCATATATTAACTTGGGGAAGGGGAGCTGCCTTGGAAATCATTCGATTGAAAGGTAGGATAGAAATCTAAATATAAAAGAAGTAAACAGGTTATTTTTAAAGGTGGGGGGGGAATAAACTGGAGAGTGCAAATTCCACAGGTCCGAACTATATGTCTTATCAGAAGTTCATTGCATTCAATGGGACTTGCTCCCAGGTAAGTATTTTTTAAAAATTTCTTTTTCTTTTAACACACACTTCTATACCAGTGGGACTCTGTTGTTAACCTCCAGCAAATAGAGGCCAAAGCACAGGCTATCCCGGTACAATCCGAAAGCTAGAAACAAAAAGGGAATAGAGACTATGGAAGGAAAAGACTCTCCAGTGATGGTGACCTGCAGTGTCTATGCAATGTTTGTTTACTTGCCTGAGATCAATATGACCTACACGTGCAACAAGTGCAAGTTGATTACACTGTGGGAAGAAAAAGTAAGGACTGGAGCGGCAAGTGTTGACCCTCCAGGGAATAAGAGAAGATGGAGAGTTCTTAGAATGGTGGAACTACAGCAGCAAAGTGAAGTACAGAAGGTAGAAGAGCAACAGCAAGCTGAGGCAGAAGAGAGAAATGCTGAAGCAAAGAAACATGAAGTAGAGGATACTCCTTGGAAAAGGGTGACTGGAGCAGAAGAACTAGAAGCCACTCTGCACCAGTGGAAGTGGTGGAACTATGGAACCGTTTTCAGGTACTTGAGCATGAGACTGGAGGACAGCCTGCAAAGGAAGAATTACAGGGGACCTGGCATGAGAGCGAGCAAGAGGCTGAAGTTCAGTCAAGCAGAGGCAATGAAACTAAGGCCTAGAACAACAAGAAGAGAAGTTGTAGGAGATTCCTTGCTGTGTGAGATTGAAACCCAAGTATGTTGCGAAGACCCATTGACTCGACAGATATGCTGTCTCCCAGGAGGATGGATTAGAGATGTGACTGAAGGGTTGCCTATGCTCATAAAGCCCACTAACATGTATCCCTTTCCTCTCATCCATGTGGGAACAAATGATACCGCCAAGCGGAGCTACAAAGAAATCATGTTGGGCTTTGAAGCTATGAGAAGGAAACTCAAGAACTTTGGGGCCCAGATAGTTTTCTCATCCATCCTTCCAGTAGTTAGAAGAGGGATAGAAAGGGAAAGAAGAATACTCCAGGTGAATGACTGGCTACGAAGGTGGTACCAACATGAGAGATTTGGATTCTGGGACCACGGGCTATACTTCCTGGAAGATGGGCTGTTGGCAAGGGATGGGTTGCACCTCACAAGGGCTGGGAAGAATGTGTTTGGCCACTGCATGAAGAACTTAATCAGGAGGGCTTTAAGCTGAATCTCACAGGGGAGGGAGATGTAAAGTTGGGAGTAACATGCACCACAACATAGAGAACAGTTCTA
The DNA here is from genome assembly GCF_057233095.1 of Heloderma suspectum. Lineage (NCBI taxonomy): Eukaryota > Metazoa > Chordata > Lepidosauria > Squamata > Helodermatidae > Heloderma > Heloderma suspectum. The sequence goes on from NC_139459.1 coordinate 346,288,515, forward strand.
ATAGTGCCCAATAACAGTCTTCAAAAACATGTAGGAAAAAAGCCAGACTATAAAGCACATGGTGTTCGATGTCTATAAATGCCCAGAGTATGGGAAACAATGAACTTGAACTCTTAATACAGGAGGGAAATTACAACTTGATAGGTGTAACAGACTTGGTGGGATGACTCCCATGACTGGAATACAATTGAAGGATATAACTTGTTCAAAAAGAACAGGAGGGAGAGAAAGGGAGGTGGGGTTGCACTAAATGTTAAAAATACATATCTCTGCACAGAAAAACAGGAGGATAAGCTTGGTAGCCCCATCGAGAGCATCTGGATTAAAATAAATGGAGCAAAGAATGAAAGGAACCTGGTGGTCGGAGTCTACTACCAGCCACCCAATCAAGGAAAAGATGAGGATGAAACTTTTGAAAGCAAACTGCCAATGTTTCAAGGAAGCATGATGTAGTAGTAGTAATGGGGAACTTCAATTTCCCCAATATCTCTTGGGAGACAAATTCTGCAAAACATGGCCCTTCCAAGAAATTCCTGACTTGTGTTGCTCATAACTTCCTCCTACAGAAAGTGGAGGAAGGAACTAGAGGATCGGCTATCCTTGACTTGATCCTAACCAACAGAGATGACTTGGTGGATAAAGTAGCAGTTACAGGAACTCTGGGGGAAAGTGACCATGTTGTACTTGAGTTCTTGGTTCTAAAGGAAGCAAAAGCTGAGTGTAGCCAAACACATACCCTGGATTTTAGGAAAGCCAATTTTAATGAACTCAGAACAATAAGTAATGTCACACGGCGAGCACCTCCAATGAGAAAAGGAGTCCAAGATGGGTGGCAGTTTTTAAAAAAGCAAATTCTGAAGGTACGATTACAAACAATTCCAAGAAAAAAAGGTGGAAGACAACAGAAGAAGCCAATGAGGCTTCATTAAAAGAGATGATGGGGGGGGGGGGGACACATACAGGAAGTGGAAGGAAGGCCAAGCAACAAAGGAAGAGTACACAGGCAGGTAGCACAGAATTGCAGGGATGGCATCAGGAAGGCTAAAGCTGAGAATGAGCTGAGGTTAGCGAGGGATGCTAAAAGCAACAAAAAGGCTTTCTTCAGATACATGCACAGTAAAAGACAGAGGAAAGAATGGGTGGTTCAGCTATTCAGTGAGGATGGCAAAATGATAACGGATGACAAAGGCAGAAGTGTGCAATTCCTACTTTGGCTCAGTCTTTTCCCGAAAAAAGGTCTATGATCCCCCCTGGCAAAGGCAAAGTACAGGCTGAAGGGGCAGGATTGCAGCTTGAGATTTATAGGCATATGGTCAAGGAACACCTAATTCCTTTGAATGAGTTCAAATCTCCAGGGCCAGATGAACTGCATCCTAGAGTAATAAAGGAACTGGCAGAACTCTCAGAACCACTGTCCATTATCTTTGAGAAATCATGGTGAAGTGCCATATGACTGGAGGAAGGCTAATGTCCCTATCTTCAAAAAGGGCAAAAAGGAGGAACCTGGGAACTACAGACCAGTGAGTCTGACATCAATCCCTGGGAAAATTCTGGAGCAGATTATAAAGCAATCCATTTGTAAGCACCTTGAAAATGCTGCAGTGATTACTTGGAGCCAACATGGATTTGTCAAGAACAAATCTTGCCAGACGAATCTGATCACCTTTTTTCATCAGGTCACCTCCCTTGTGGACTGTGGGAATGCTGTGGAATGCTGAAATTGATACTTTGACTTCAGCAAAGCTTTTGACAAAGTGCCCCATGATATCCTGATGAGCAAACTAGCTCAAAGTGGGCTAGATGAAACAACGATCTGGTGGATCCACAGTTGGCTACAGAATTGGACTCAAAGAGTGCTTATCAATGGGATCTTCTCAAGCTGGGAAGAGGTAACGAGCGGGGTACAGCAAGGGTGAGTCCTGGGCCCAGTGCTCTTCAACATTTTTATTAATGACTTGGATGAGGAGGTGCAGGGAATGCTTATCAAATTTGCAGTTGACAGAAAATTGGGTGGGACAGCTAATGCCATGGAAGACAGAAAAAAAAATTAAAAGTGACCTTGATAGACTGGAGCGTTGGCAGAAAACAACAGAATGAAATCTAATAGGGATAAATGCCAAGTTATGCACCTAGGAAACAGAAACCAAATACAGAATTACAAGATGGGGGATACTTGATTCAACAATACTACAAGTGAGAAGGATCTTGGAATTGTTATAGATCATGTTGCAGAATCCAGAGTCAGAGAGACCACGGAGTGAAGGAAAAAGAGATTCTTTATTTAACGTGCGGGCTTAAGGCTGGAATCATTTTCAAAGAGCCAGAAGCCCCGATTTACATTAGCACATTGTTTTTATAGACATTGTGGCACATATGAAACGGCTCTTCTCCCTCCCGCGTGGGGTTGCAGTCCTCAACATTTCTTCTCCTAGCACTATTGTTTATAATACAAGAACTGGGTTATAGGGTAGCCATGATAAGGAGAGAACAGCAGAGAACAAGATATACAATTGTATGACCTTTGACAAGATAAGGAATTCCTGTGTCTCGTCAGCTTACAACAATATAAGGGAGAAAGAGCTCAGCAAGAACATGAAGCATGAGACTGCATGAGGCTACTTAGTCTGACCCCCGATATGGCTGCTACATTCCCCCCTTAAATGCATAATTTCATTACAATTATAGCATTTTTGATAACCATACAAAGCTTTTTGTGACATACATATTACTTAGCCTTTTGTTGGGCTATTAGAGCGTAGAGGACAGCAGTTTTACTAGCTGAGATATAAAACAGATTGGTTAAATAGCTCATAAGACAAGGAACGCAGAGACATAACAGTACTTTTACGAACAACACTGGTAGAATTAGGATGAACAATGCTTCAACCCAGCTAAGATCTGGAAGCCAAGGGATTAACTAATTGAGCTAATTGTTTTGTCTTATTGTTTTGTTAGCTACTATATTGTGCAGCTTGTTGATTTGTTCATCTACAGCATTGCCATTATCAGTTAAGTTAAAACAACAGAGCTTTTGGTGTGTCTCACAACCCAAATGAAGAAGAAGGAAGAGGTAATCTATACCAGCTCTGTTTTCTAGAACCGCACCTCTTAGATCACGCAACTCTTTATTTAACAATGACAATGCTCGTGAGGTGGCATTTATGCTTTTGGCTAAGCTGCAAGCTAACCGGTTGATCTCCAGACTATTAGCCAAGGCTAAACCTGGAACCCTAACCAGTGACATTGCTAAGGCCAATTTTTCTGAGTCAAAATATAACTGCATATGACTATTACAATTTTTAGTTAGTTGGAGTGCTCGAGGCTGCCGTCGACGGATTTTCTCGGGCTACAGGGGAAGAATTGGCACCAGCCGGCAACATGGGTGGTTATTAGACAAGTTGGCTGGAATGAATGACTAAGTGCAGGAACTACATGTCTAAAACCACCCATGAGGCAAAAGTATGTGGGCATCATTAAAAGATACGTTTTGAATTTTATTACAGTGGAAGGGGGCCAGGGATAGCTTTATATTTTTTGGAAATTTTTTTGACAATTAAGCATTCGTGCACACGTAGCATTTGTTTCAGCAATGATGGGGGTGCATAGAGTGAACTCTGTAGGGGGTAGGATCTTTGCAACCACGCCCCAATTAGCATTTTGGGAATAAGTTAAATTTACACCATAAACTCTTAACATGGTATCTTTTTGAATTTTTTCAGGATGTCTACAGACAGGTATTAGGCAAGAGCTAATAAGCCTGTTTGCAGGTATACCTCTTGGCAAACAAAAATGTTTTACTCTCGTGATGTTAGCCAGGTGAAGCCAGTAATTATCAGCAAATAGCTGGGACAAACTTCTTCCAGGGGCAGACCCCCCTTTTTGCACCTTATTAAGGAGACACAATGCAACACTACTAACACTACAACACGCATGTTTGATCTTCTTTGGGATCTGACCGTACGCCGGGCAGCTATTCACCTGGCAAGCTGCAGTAGGGTCTAGTCCCCTTCTTCAATTTTCTAGTTGCAGGTCTGACCGTACGCAGGGGGACAGTCTCCCGGTGTCCACAGTAAGGTCTAGCCTGAGTCTTCTTACTGCTTTTTCAGAATGATTTTTAAAGGATTTTCAGGATTTCTGTTTACAGTCTACTCTCCTCCTCTCGCTCTCTTGACTCGTGTCCAATGTATCCAGGGTTTAACTCCAGCTGCTTTCATAGCTGTGGGGGTGGAAAGTATGACAGTTTTCAGTCTTCTCCATCTGGGAGTCAAAGGGTTATTTTTCCCTCTTTAACTCATACTTTAACTCTTGGTTGGAAAGGATGAGCTTCTGTGATGGGAATGGCTTATTTAAGACAAAGCGACGCTGGGCTTGAAGAACTTCGTTCAGTGTTTGGACTTCTTGTTTAAGGCTAACCTTTGCTTGCTTTTGATGCTGCTCCAGTGTCAATTATGAAGTCAATGTCACGGCCCCTCTCAAGCTGTCTCCCTCTTCGCCCATTCTGCCCCTTTGGTTTTTTTCTTTGTGTATTTCATTTATTTTATTTGGGCATTCATGCCACTAATGTCCATCTTGTCTACACTGGGCACACTGGTTCTTTTTTAAGAATCTTCTGCCTCTGCCGGGTCTTCTTCTTTTCTTCTTTCATCCATGTCTTCTTGGGCCTCTGGGTCGAGGGGGGTGTACTGGTGATAGGCATTTGAAAGACGCTCCAAGTGTGCTCTGGGGCCTCGGTGGCACCTTGCAGCACTTTAGACACTTTGGTCATATTAATTGACTTCTTCATACCTGCTTTCATGGCTTCTAACAGCAGGGTTTAAATGGAATCTCCCCTTGTGTTTTGGGATTTCAGCGGGGGGGTTTACTTACAAGGAGGCTTTATTGGGTAACTTACAGCACACAGGCGTACTTAATGGTTGGATCAGACAGCTTTTCTGAACCACGAGCTAAATTGGGCTAAATGGGTTTTTATACCATACATGTTACCCATGAGGCAGCACAACACTAGCAAGCATTTTCAGCATAGGCTAGAAGTGTTTGGTTCTCAGGCACAGCTTCCTGTAAACAACTTCGCTTCCTAAAGTGCTTGATAACACTTTTTATTTATTAGTATGGGAAGACAAATTTCTCTCTCTTTCTTTTGCTTTCTTTTTTCTTGCTGATCTGCCTGTATTGCAGAACATGTTTCAAACTTTTTTCACAAAACTTTCTGCTCCATGCACCAGCTTTGTCTCTTTATTTGTCTTTTTCAAGTTAAACTCACTTACTTAAACCTTTCTGCCTTACACTAGTCCCAATGACACACATTTGGGATAGGCTCTTCTTCTCCTTCTAGTTACATTTTCTTCATCGTAAAGAACTATTACATTATTGTGGCTACTTTACCCCAGGTAATAAGCTCCAGGCACAATCAGCTGCTTTTAATTTACCCTGGGGGCAACTATGGCCATGCTTCTTTTCTACAAATGTTTTTTCTTTTTTTTGCCTCTTGCCTTTTTTTCCTTTTTTTTCTCTCTCTATCTGTCTGCTACTTTCTCTATTTCTTCTTTTTTACTTGCTTTTGTCTTTCTTTCCTTGTCATCCATTGGGAACCACACTTAGTATTATTTGGAGTTGCAACTAACACTAATCTGCAAATATCACATATATTTTATGATATCTAAGAAATCATAAAATATATACAACAAACTTTTTCTGCAATTTAACACAATGAATGGAAAGCACTTTTTGCATGGTAGGGCATGATGGAGCAGATCCAGCAATTATACTGCTCTTCTGGCTGAAAGCTCAGGGCCCATTAAAATTAAGGGACGGGCATACCCACACACGCAAAGAGTTCTAGGTCACCATTTTTGCATCGGCAACTCCATGCTGCATGAGTTTTGGCAGAAGGAAATCTAAAAGTCACAGATCAAACTCAGCTTGCTGTACACTGAGCTGACTACAAACACAGACACATGGACTACAGCGATGAGAGTTCAAGTTTATCAAAAGCTTCACAGCACTGTCCATGGCAAGTCTTTGACAATTTAAAATTTTAGTTCATGTGCAGAGTGTCTCTAAAAAGCCCAGATGATGATGGAGGCAAACAGAGAAGGCTCTGGGCAATGAAGATGAGATGTTTTCAGCAAAGGCTCTCCACTTTTGCATCAGTTTAAAAAGGGAAAGTGTGGCACTACACCCCTTCTGACAGACAAGGGCCTTTAACTTTTTAGCAAGGCCTCTGTCTAAACAGAGCGGCACAGCTCAGCTTTCTAGCCGTGACGCTTTAACCTGGGCAACTCCTCTGTAAATTTTATTCTACTTCTGTCAGGTTCTCTCACAGACATTTTAAAAACTTAACTCTTTTTTTTTTCTCTTTTAACCTGGTACACGAAAGCACTGAAACACTGAGTGCCGAAACTCAGGACGCTGGGGGGTGATGGGCATCGCCTTATACTTGCATTTTTCAGGCAGCCATTAATCTTCAGGGAGGCGGTGGGGTGATTTGCAGGACTTCAAAGGCAAGCTTCTCAGTTTGTTTGTATTTGTAAATCCCAAGCTCAAAACAGGACACACAGGGCAGCCAAATTCTTGCTTTGGCACGGGCAACAAATAACTCCTGTCAGCTTTCTTCGCTGGGGTCTCAAACAGGAAAACAGTCTTAATTTAAAGTTGTAACATCACTGACAGCGTCAGCCAGCCAGCTACACAGATCTCATTGTTTTTTAAGACAGTTGCTCCAATATCTTCTTCTCAATCAGGTTGGGTCTCTCAGCTTACACAGTTTATTGCAGCTTTCAGGAGCATGGTAGTAGCGTGATTTTTGGCTTGGCCAGGAACATGCTGTCTGGTTTCTCGGTCTCTTCAGCACACACACTTAGGCAGTGTAACACTGGACACTTAAATCAGTGAGATTTCTTTATTGCAGGGAATCCCACAGCAAAAGCTTAATGGTTACGCTCTTCAGAAATCATATAGCTGATGGTCAGTAGCTACAGGTTCTATGCAATTCTAACACAGTTCAAAGCTAAACACAGTTACCTTGACAGAGATCTTCAACATGGTCTTTCCGCTTCATTCTGCTTTGGGACAGTCTTATGGCACACTTTTCACTCGAAGAGGGGTCTAGCTTGTGCTCTGGGGGCTGATTCTTCACCTTTATTTTTTATTTTGCCTTCATCTTCTGGGTCTTCATTTTCAGTTTCCATTTCTTCGGGATTTCATCTCAATTAGGTGAGGTGATGATGCTGCACAACTCAGAACGTTGTGGGCAATTTTCCTGCCCTCCCTCTCTCGGCGCGCTAGGCTAACAGCTACTTCTTCGGCCTTACACTCTCACGCTCCCACGCTTTGTTAAAAGCCAGACTGTCCTGCAACATTTCTCTAATTAACAGCCTCAGATCTTGTTCTTTTTTTCCTCTCAGCTCGACCTTGAGCTTTTTGCTGTTTTCTCTCTCTATTCTGAATCTTTTTAAAAAAACCTTTTTCCTTCTTTGTTTGACATACATCTCAAGGGGGTGCAAGGTTTGCTTCCCCCGCCACCCATAGCCTCCCTCCTAAATTGAAGACAGACACAATTAGGGAATGGGAATTGGTCAGTGAGTAAGGGGTCTCACTGGCCGACACAAGAGGATTTTTCACACCACGCACTTTGCTACTGGCCTGGGCACCCGGACGGTCAACGGTATACTTCAGAAACCGCAGTAGCCACTCACACAATCATCATTCTCTCCACTGCATCCATATGTCCCTGCCACCCACTTTTCCCACTTTTTACCAGAGCGGAAAACGGCTTCCCCAGCTTCCTCAGCTTCCTACTGAGTACTGGTGTGCTGGGTACTGGCGCCCACTCGGGGGTGTGATCAGGCCCCCCTTCTACCCGCAAGGAGTAGGTTCTTTTGTATACGTATACCACCAACACTGACCTTCTTCATAAGGCGGGGCCCTCTTTTTTTCTGCCCAGTGGCCTTTCTCCCTAAAGGCGGGGCCCTCTTTTTCCCATATACTTGCCTTTCTCCTGAAGGCTTCCAATGTGGGTTTCAACTCAATTGCAGCTGTGATACAGGCAGGGCTCAAGTTCCTTCCTCCGCTTCCCAAGGTTCTCTTGCTGCTCGCTACCGTTTGGGTGATCCCGGTGCAGGCTTTCTCCCATTCACTCGACAAAAAGGTCGGTGGCGCCAAGAAAGGGAGGCATGCGCCGAGCTCGTCTTCCCGGTGCGGCGCTCAAGAGCAGGCAACTGCCACCTGTCTGGCTCAGAGCCTGCCACATCCGAGTCACGGCACCATTTATGTTGCAGAATCCAGAGTCAGAGAGACCATGGAGTGAAGGAAAAAGAGATTATTTAACGCGCGGGCTTAAGGCTGGAATCATTTTCAAAGAGCCAGAAGCCCTGATTTACATTAGCACATTGTTTTTATAGACATTGTGACACATATGAAACGGCTCTTCTTCTCCCTCCCGCGTGGGGTTGCAGTCCTCAACATTTCTTCTCCTAGCACTATTGTTTATAATACAAGAACTGGGTTATAGGGTAGCCATGATAAGGAGAGAACAGAAGAGAACAGCAGAGAACAAGATATACAATTGTATGACCTTTGACAAGATAAGGAATTCCTGTGTCTCGTCAGCTTACAACAATATATTTAAGGGAGAAAGAGCTCAGCAAGAACATGAAGCATGAGACTGCATGAGGCTACTTCGTCTGACCCCCGATATGGCTGCTACAATCACAAGCTGAATATGAGCCAACAATGTTTAATGAATATGAGCCAACAATTGTTTTCCCGCCTCCCAGCTGAGCAGAGCAGAGCAAGCTGCTCCAGCTGGTCCAGGGACTACAGAAGCAGGCAAGCTCCCAGAGAGCGAGCGAACAGGGGGAGCAAACAGGAGTTGGCCAGGGGAGTTGCAGTGATTGAAGAGACAAAGGAGACAAAGGAGACAGAGGCTAAGAGGTAAGTGGGTTGCAGGAAGCCCAGGGCGCTGCCCTTTATCCTTCTGACTGGCAGTGAGCTCACCAGGAGCTTCTGAGAGCTCCAACTGAATTGGAGGGGTGTGGCCTGAGTACTCCCAGCAGCTGACTGGGCGGGAAGCTTCAGTCTGTTTCCCGCCTCCCAGCTGAGCAGAGCAGAGCAGAGCAAGCTGCTCCAGCTGGTCCAGGGACTACAGAAGCAGGCAAGCTCCCAGAGAGCGAGCGAACAGAGCGAGCAAACAGGGGGAGCAAACAGGAGTTGGCCAGGGGAGTTCGGCAGGGGAGGTCAAGGGGGAGGCCCCTAACATTTTTTTTTTTTAACTAACTTTTTCCCATTTATTTGTCTTGTAACACACACTTCCACACCAGTGGGACTCTGCTTTTAACCTCTACTGAGTAGAGGAGCAGGCACAGGCTAGTCTAGAACCATCACAAAGCTAGACACAAAAAGGGAAAAGGGGCTATGGAAGGACAAGACTCTCCAGTGGTGGTGACCTGCAAGGTGTGTGCCATGTTTGTTTTCTTGCCTGAGAACAACATGGCCTACACCTGCAACAAGTGCAAGTTGATCACGCTGCTGGAGAAAAAAGTAAGTGGACTGGAGCGGCGACTGTCAACCCTCCGGGGAATAAGAGAACACGAAGAGTTCTTGGACAGAATGGGGGAACTACAGCAGCAAAGGGCAGACCAGAAGCTTGAAGAGCAACAGCAAGATGAGGCAGAAGTGGGAAATGCTGAGGAGAAGAAAAATGGAGTAGAGGATACTCCTTGGAAAACGGTGACAGTTAGGAGAAGAAGAACTAGACGACACTCTGCACCAGTGGAAGCGGTGGAGCTGTGGAACCGATTCCAGGTACTTGCAGATGAGACTGGAGGACAGCCTGCAGAGGAAGAATCACAGGGGAACCTGCATGAGAGTGAGCAAGAGGCTAAAGGTCAGTCAAACAGAGGCGATGAAACCCAGGCCTACAAGAAGAAGAAGAGAAGAGTGGTAGTAGTGGGAGACTCCTTGCTGCGTGGGATCGAGACCCAAGTATGTCGCGAAGACCCGTGGACTCGCCAGGTATGTTGTCTCCCGGGAGGACAGATTAGAGACGTGACTGAAAGGTTGCCTGCACTCATAAAGCCCACTGACAGGTATCCCTTTCTTCTCATCCATGTGGGAACAAATGATACCGCCAAGCGGAGCTACGAAGAGATCACGTCAGACTTTGAAGCTTTGGGAAGGAAACTCAAGAACTTTGGGGCCCAGATAGTTTTCTCATCCATCCTTCCAGTAGTTAGAAGAGGGATAGAAAGGGAACGAAAAATACTCCGGGTGAATGACTGGCTACGAAGGTGGTGCCGACGAGAGAGATTTGGATTCTGGGACCACGGGCTATACTTCCTGGAAGATGGGCTGTTGGCAAGGGATGGGTTGCACCTCACAAAGGCTGGGAAGAATGTGTTTGGCCACAGCATGAAGAACTTCATCAGGAGGGCTTTAAACTGAATCCTACGGGGAAGGGAGATGTAATGTTGGGGGTAACAATGGACGTAGGCGCATGCACTGCAATGGAGAGAACAGCGCTGATAGCGCCCAATAATAGTCTTCAGACACAGGTAGGAAGAAAGCCAGACTATGAAGCACATGGTCTTCGATGTCTATATACTAATGCCCAGAGTATGGGAAACAAACAGAACGAACTTGAACTCTTAATACAGGAGGGAAATTATGACTTGATAGGTATAACTGAGACTTGGTGGGATGACTCTCATGACTGGAATACAGCAGTTGAAGGATATAACTTGTTCAAAAAGAACAGGAGGAACAGAAAGGGAGGCGGGGTTGCACTGTATGTGAAAAATACATATCTCTGCACAGAAATACAGGAGGAGGAGCTTGGTAGCCCTATCGAGAGCATCTGGGTTGAAATAAATGGAGCAAAGAATAAAAGGAACCTGGTGGTCGGAGTCTACTACCGGCCACCCAATCAAGGAGAAGCCAAGGATGAAACTTTTGAAAAGCAAATAGCCAATGTTTTAAGGAAGCATGATGTAGTAGTAATGGGGGACTTCAATTTCCCCGATATTTGTTGGGAGACAAATTCTGCAAAACATGGCCCCTCCAGGAAATTCCTGACTTGTGTGGCGGATAACTTCCTCCTACAGAAAGTAGAGGAAGGAACTAGAGGATCGGCTATCCTTGACTTGATCCTAACCAACAGAGATGACTTAGTGGATAAAGTAGCAGTTACAGGAACTCTGGGGGAAAGCGACCATGTTGTACTTGAGTTCTTGGTTCTAAGGGAAGCAAAAGCCGAGTGTACTCAAACGCGTACCCTGGATTTTAGGAAAGCTGATTTTAATAAACTCAGAACAATGATCAGTAAGGTCCCATGGCAAGCAATGCTAGCGAGAAAAGGAGTCCAAGATGGGTGGGAACTTTTAAAAAAGGAAATTCTCAAGGCACAATCACAAACAATTCCAACAAGAAGAAAAGGTGGAAGACAACAGAAGAAGCCAATGTGGCTTCACAAAAAGCTTAGGGATGACCTGAAAACAAAAAAGGACACATATAGGAAGTGGAAAGAAGGCCAAGTAACAAAGGAAGAGTACAGGCAGGTAGCACAGAATTGCAGGGATGGCGTCAGGAAGGCTAAAGCGGAGAACGAGGTGAGGTTAGCGAGGGATGCTAAAAACAACAAAAAGGCTTTCTTCAGCTACGTGCATAGTAAAAGGCAGAGGAAAGAAATGGTTGTTCAGCTATTAAATAAGGATGGCAAAATGATAACAGAGGACAAAGAAAAGGCAGAGGTGCTCAATTCCTACTTTGGCTCAGTCTTCTCCCAAAAGAGGGTCTATGACCCCCCTGGCAAAGGCGAAGTACAGGCTGAAGGGGCAGGATTGCAGCTTGAGATCGACAGGCATATGGTCAAGGAACACCTCATTACTTTGAATGAGTTCAAATCTCCAGGGCCAGATGAACTGCATCCTAGAGTCATAAAGGAACTGGCAGAAGAACTCTCAGAACCGCTGTCTATTCTCTTTGAGAAATCATGGAGGACGGGGGAAGTGCCAGATGACTGGAGGAGGGCTAACGTTGTCCCTATCTTCAAAAAGGGTAAAAAGGAGGAACCTGGGAACTACAGACCAGTCAGTCTGACATCAATCCCTGGGAAAATTCTGGAGCAGATCATAAAGCAATCCATCTGGAAGCACCTTGACAACAATGCCGTGATTACTCGAAGCCAACATGGATTTGTCAAAAACAAGTCCTGCCAGACAAATCTGATCTCATTTTTTGATCAAGTCACCTCCCTTGTAGACCGTGGGAATGCTGTAGACATCATATACCTCGACTTCAGCAAAGCTTTTGACAAAGTGCCCCATGATATCCTGATGAGCAAACTAGCTCGAAGTGGGCTAGATGAAACAACGATCATGTGGATCCACAGTTGGCTACAGAATCGGACTCAAAGAGTGCTTATCAATGGGACCTTCTCAAGCTGGGGAGAGGTAACGAGTGGGGTACCGCAGGGCTCAGTCCTGGGCCCAGTGCTCTTCAATATTTTTATTAATGACTTGGAGGAGGAGGTGCAGGGAATGCTGATCAAATTTGCAGATGACACAAAATTGGGAGGGATAGCTAATACTTTGGAAGACAGAAACAAAATTCAAAGTGATCTGGATAGACTGGAGTGCTGGGCAGAAAACAACAGAATGGCATTTAATAGGGACAAATGCCAAGTTCTGCACCTAGGAAAAAGAAACCAAATGCACAGTTACAAGATGGGGGATACGTGGCTCAACCACACTACGAGCGAGAAGGATCTTGGAATTGTCGTCGATCACAAGCTGAATATGAGCCAACAATGTGATGTGGCTGCAAAAAAGGCAAATGCTATTTTGGGCTGCATTCATAGAAGCATCGCTTCCAAATCCCGGGAAGTACTAGTTCCCCTCTACTCAGCACTGGTCAGGCCTCATCTGGAGTACTGTGTCCAGTTCTGGGCACCACACTTTAAGAAGGATGCAGACAAGCTGGAGAGGGTTCAAAGGAGGGCAACAAAGATGATCAGGGGACTGGAAACAAAGCCCTATGAAGAGAGACTGAAAGAACTGGGCATGTTTAGCCTTGAGAAGAGAAGACTGAGGGGAGATATGATAGCACTCTTCAAGTACTTGAAAGGTTGTCACAGAGAAGAAGGCCAGGATCTCTTCTTGATCATCCCAGAGTGCAGGACACGGAATAATGGGCTCAAGTTACAGGAAGCCAGATTCCGACTGAACATCAGGAAAAACTTCCTGAGTGTCAGAGCAATACGGCAATGGAACCAATTACCTGGGGAGGTGGTGGGCTCTCCCACACTGGAGGCCTTCAAGACGAGGCTGGACAGCCATTTGTCAGGGATGCTCTGACTTGGATTCCTGCATTGAGCAGGGGGTTGGACTCGATGGCCTTGTAGGCCCCTTCCAACCCTACTATTCTATGATTCTATGATTCTGTGTGATATGGCTGCAAAAAAGGCCAATGCTATTTTGAGCTGCATTCATAGAAGTATCGCTTCCAAATCATGTGAAGTACTAGTTCCCCTCTACTCAGCACTGGTTAGGCCTCATCTGGAGTACTGTGTCCGGTTCTGGGCACCACACTTTAAGAAGGATGCAGACAAACTGGAGAGGGTTCAGAGGACGGCAACAAGGATGATCGGGACTGGAAACAAAGCCCTACAAGAGACTGAAAAACTGGGCATGTTTAGCCTTGAGAAGAGAAGACTGCGGGGAGATAGGATAGCGCTCTTCAAGTACTTGAAAGGTTATCACAGAGAGGAAGGCCAGGATCTCTTCTCGATCATCCCAGAGTGCAGGACACGGAATAATGGGCTCAAGTGACAGGAAGCCAGATTCCGGCTGAACATCAGGAAAAACGTCCTGACTGTTAGAGCAATACGACAATGGAACCAATGACCTAGGGAGGTGGTGGTTGCCTCTACCATGCTGGAGGCATTCAAGATGAAGCTGGAAAGCCATCTGTCAGGGATGCTTTGACTTGGACTCCTGCATTGAGCAGGGGGTTGGACTTGATGGTCCTATAGGCCCCTTCCAACCCTGCTATTTAAGATTCTGTGGGATTGCAGCTTTAGTTCACTTGCCGTTGTAAAGGTCTGATCATCCGTGAACTTAAAAAAATGCATTTTAAACTCTACAGAAACCTAAGTTGTCACCCAAATTAGTTCACACAACATGGATTGCTCAAGCAGTGGAAATTAACCAGATGGGCAGTAGATTCAGGACCATGATGTAGTTATTTGCCTACTGCATAATTTCCACATGTAATCAAATGTCAAAAGATGTGGTGATTGTAATGTTTTCAAGATTATATAGTGAACCACAGAGAATGAATTATCAGGAACAAACTTTACTTAGCAGTGAGCTGCTACCAAACTATATACATAACTGAAAGTAGTCAGATACTCCTCAGCAACCTTTTCCTGCTGTTGTCACCTCAGCAACCTTTTCCTGCTGTTGTCACCCAGAATTGACTCTCCCATACAACCATTTTTGTAAGTGTTATACAACCATAACACTTTAGTTCCTACACACGTTACATCTCCCTTAAAAAAAATTAACTACTCCTTGTATCTAATTGGTTTTCTGACCACCTTGCCTCTTGACGTAGTCATGGGTAAGAGGCCACAGTCTAGCTGAGATGCCTTTAAATAAGGAATAGACAAAGTCAGAGAGATATGGCTAGGCCTGCTAACAATGGAAATTCTGATCTATTTCAGATTGTAGCTCTAATGATCATCAGCTGCTAAGGACAACCCTCACTTCTGGTTTACTATCACATTCTATCTTTTGGGTGCAGCCAGTGCTGGAAACCAAATACTGGACAAAATGGACCTGCAAAGCGTTCCTGTATTCCTTCCTTGTTAAAATGGTAGAGATTTGGAAGAGTGCAAAAGTATTAGGGGCTTGAGGAACATGGATAATGCGGGTAATCTGAAAAGGGTGGATAACCTTCCACCCACCTTGTTAATTCACCCCTATTCTTATACCAGCCTTGCTGGATCAGATCAAAGAGCCATCTAGTTCTAGTGTTTTGTTCCCACAGTCTCCAACCAGCTCCCCATGGGAAACCCATAAACAGGATATGAATGCAACAGCACTCTCCTTCCCCAGCAACTGGTGTATGTAGGCATACTGCCTCTGATACTGAAGGTAACATATAGCCATCAGGATTAGTAGCCATTGATAGCCTTCTCTTCCAGGAATTTGTCTAGCCCCCTTTTAAAGCCATCCAAATTGATGGCCATCACTAAGTCTTGTGGCAGCGAATTCCATAGTTTAACTATGTGCTATATGAAGTACTTCCTTTTGTCTGTCCTGAATCCCCCACCATTCAGCTTCATGGGTTGAACCCTGGGTTATAGTGTTATACAAGAGGGAGAACAATATCCCCCTATCCACTTTTTCCACTCAATGCATAATTTTGTACACATCTATTGTGTCTCCCCTCCCTCATCTTTTCTGTAAGCTAAACAATCTTAGCTGTTGTAACCTTTCCTCATAGGAGAGCTGCTCCAGCCACTTGATCATTTTAGAACACAATCCTAAGCATGTTTAGACAGTAAAAAAAGTCCTACAACCCCCAGCGTTCCCCAGCCAGCATGGCTAATTGGGGAATGCTGGGAGTTGTAGGACTTTTTTTCCTGTCTAAACATGGATTGGATTGTGCCCTTAGTTGCTCTTTTCTGCACTTTTTCCAATTACAGGATATCCTTTTTCAGGTGCAGTGACCAGAACTGTACAAAGTATTCCATGTGTGGTTGCACCATAGTTTTGTCAATCCCAGCCCATTCACCCACCCTTATCCTCTATATCCATGTAATGAGGAACATAAAAAGGCAACTGTGGGGGATTAAAGTTTTATTAACTTTTGTTTCCCACTGCTATCTGAAGTTTCAAAAGGATGGGGTTCTCACAGAAGCTTCCTGGATGGCACAGCTGACCAACCTGTAATATGGCTAGCAGTGGTTTATGGTGCCCTTGCAGAAAAGCAAGGAGCCCGCAGCTCTATGTATGGCAGTCACACTTGGGTTGCCAATGTGGTGCCCCTGGGCACCTATCTTGGAACCCACAAGTTCCCTGCTGCTCCCAATTTTACTCTTGTTTCTTTAGGTTTTTTTATTTTCTTTTTTCCAAACTGGGAGGTTTCCTTGCTGCAGTGCAAAGCGGTGCTCTCCAGCGCTGTCTATTTGGGTTCAGAGGAATGGTTTGTGTTTTGGCGCTCAGACCCCACTTCTGTCTTGTACTTAGATTCTTGGGAAGTTACTTTTATTTCACCAGCTTGCCTTCTGGGAAATGAATGTTTTGTGACCAGCCATGCCCACTGTGGCAGGCATTTTGTGAGAGTGCCAACAACACACACTCAAAATTTCAAATGTGCCTACCGACCCAAAAAGGTTGGGCAGCCCTGTAGTAAAGCCTGCACTTCTGCCTGCTCCATGTATCGGGAGAGATTGAGAGAGAACTACACTGAGTCACAGGGGACTGTGCATGTATTTTGTGCATTAGAGAAATACTATCTCATTTACAGACATGATTTCTAGCACACTTTCCAAAAACGTTGCCCCTCTCTGCTTTCTGTGTCCCCCCCCCCTCCACACATGCTATGAGTTGGGTCTTAGCCCAAGCTTTCTCCCCATTCTAACCCTGATCATCCCGCCCCTCCGTATGGGTTCTCTTGTGATTAACAAGCTGTGAGCGTTGACTGAAGTGCTTCCCACAGTCTGCACATTCATACGGTTTTTCTCCGGTGTGCATCCTCTTGTGCTTCACGAGGAGTGAGCTGCGAGTGAAGCTTTTCCCGCAGTCTGAACAGCTGTACGGCCTCTCCCCGGTGTGGCTCCGCACATGCGCGTTCAAAGCCGACAGCTGCTTAAAGCTCTTTCCGCAGTCCGAGCACTTGAACGGCCTTTCCCCTGTGTGGGTCCTCTCGTGTGCAAGGAGAATCGACCTCTGGTTAAAACCTTTCCCACAGTCCGAGCACTTATACAGCCTCTCTCCTGTGTGGGTTCGCTCATGCACAGTGAGAGCAGACCTCTGGTTGAAACTTTTTCCACAGCTGGAGCATTTGTGCGGCCTCTCTCCTGTGTGAATCCTCTTGTGTGCGATGAGGTGTGAGCGATGCCTAAAGCTGTCACCGCAGTGGGCGCACTGATATGGCCTGTCTCCTGTATGGACTGTCTTGTGAGCAATAAGATTCGAGCAATGGCTGAAGCATTTCCCACAGTCTGGGCATTCATACGGCCTCTCTCCTGTGTGCGTCCTTTTGTGTACGGTTAGACTTGATCTCTGGCTAAAGCTTTTTTCACAGAAAGAGCATATGTACCATTTCCCTCCTGCCTGGACCCTTTCAAGCACTAGAAGGTCACACAGAAGGCGCTCCCCTCCTGCCTTTTCTGGGCGGCTTTCCTGCTGGTGTTCTAAGGCTTCTCCCTGATCAAGGCGGTGGGAAATGTTTTGTTGGCCTCTTCTTGGCAACATCCAACAAGGCTCCATTTCCCCAGGACGCTCTGTCTGGCTTTGCTCCTCCTCATTAGGCTTCCCATAATCTCCTAGAAATGAGAGAGAAAAGAGAATTTTTCCACACTGCACAATAATGCAAACCCTGATGTTCTCTCTAATCTAAATAGTCTTCTAATACTCTCAACCTTGTTTCTTCTTCTTCTATGTTCCCAGCAGCTGTACTGGTCTTTCTGGAGGTTTTGAGTGTTCACCTACTTATTGCCTTTCACGACCCTTCTATGTCTCTCTTTTTTGTTTTGGCCTGGACCTCCCCAATTTTACCCCTTCCTGTTTTAATTCAGATGTCGTTTTGGACATATCATTATTCTGGGATCAACAGTTTTAATGCCAGTTAGAGATTTTACTATATTAAGCGGCATGTTGCGCTCATTTCACATGCCAGCAAGGTGATGCTCAAAATCCTACAAGCTAGGCTTCAGCAGTATGTGAACCGAGAACTACCGGAAGTACAAGCGGGGTTTCGAAGCGGCAGAGGAACTAGAGATCAAATCGCCAACGTTCGCTTCATCATGGAGAAAGCAAGAGAATTCCAGAAAAATGTCTATTTCTGCTTCATTGACTATGCTAAAGCCATTGATTGTGTGGATCACAACAAACTGTGGCAAATTCTTAAAGTGATGGGAGTACCAGACCACCTTACCTGTCTCCTGAGAAACCTGTACGAGGGTCAAGAAGCAACAGTAAGAACCAGACATGGAACAACCGATTGGTTCAAAATTGGGAAAGGAGTACGACAAGGCTGCATATTGTCACCCTGCTTATTTAACTTATACGCAGAGTACATCATGAGAAATGCCGGGTTGGATGAATCACAGGTCGGAATTAAGATTGCTGGGAGAATTATCAACAACCTCCGATATGCAGACGATACCACCCTAATGGCAGAAAGCGAAGAGGATCTCAAGAGCCTCTTGTTGAGGGTGAAAGAGGAGAGTGCAAAAGCTGGTTTGAAACTCAACATTAAAAAAACGAAGATCATGGCATCTGGCCCCATCACTTCCTGGCATATAGAAGGGGAAGAAATGGAAGCAGTGACAGATTTTACTTTCTTGGGCTCCAAGATCACCGCAGACGGTGACTGTAGCCATGAAATTAAAAGACGCTTGCTCCTTGGGAGGAAAGCTATGGCCAACCTAGACAGCATAGTAAGAAGCAGAGACATCACCTTGCCGACAAAGGTCCGTCTAATCAAAGCTATGGTTTTCCCAGTAGTAATGTATGGCTGTGAGAGCTGGACTATAAGGAAGGCTGAGCACCGAAGAATTGATGCTTTCGAACTGTGGTGCTGGAGAAGACTCTTACAAGTCCCCTGGACTGCAAGGAGGTCAAATCAGTCCATCCTAAAGGAAATCAACCCTGAGTGCTCATTGGAAGGACAGATACTGAAGCTGAAGCTCCAATATTTTGGCCACCTAATGCGAAGAGAAAACTCTCTGGAAAAGACCCTGATGCTGGGAAAGACTGAAGGCAAAAGGAGAAGGGGACGGCAGAGGATGAGATGGCTAGATAGCATCACGGATGCAATGAATATGAACTTGAGCACGCTCCAGGAGAGAGCGCGGGACAGGAAGGCCTGGCGTGCTATGGTCCATGGGGTCACGAAGAGTCGGACACGACTGAACAACAACAACAACAAAGTATAATAAAGAAACAAAAGGCTGTACTGTTTGTTTTACAAAGGATTAAAAATCCAGTAAAATGCTTTTGAAAGCAGAAATAGATGCGAGGATTTTGCTGACATGACACTCCCCCCACAAGTTAGCTCAGTCCTCTAGTAGAAGTACTAACCAGAATAAAGTATTCCATAGTTATTCTGAAGCCTGCTCAAAATGCCCTGGGATTCTTCAGAATTTTAAAAAGGAACTCATATTAAGTATAAAGATATATTTGTTAAACTTATATGCAGCCTTTAGATGGGGCACAGACTTGACCACACCTGCTTAGCTTTAGCATTGCTGCAGTATCTGATGCTTTCCAAACCATTCCCCGCTCCCATCTTGATAAGATTTTAACATTTTTAGGACATAATCCTATGCACGTTTAGACAAAAAAAGGTCTACAACTCCCAGCCTGGCTGGCTGGGCAGTCTGGCAATTGTAGGACTTTTTTCTGTCTAAACATGCAAAGGATTGTGCCCTTAAACATCAGAACCACAATACTTGCTTTGATTTGTGGCATGGCCATGTTTATACGCACTTAGGGACAAAACCTTTTCACATCAGTAGATGAAAGATCCAGGAATTCACTTTTATAGTGAGCAATTTAACCCTCTCTTACCTTACACCCTTGAGATGTTTGGACCAGAACTCCCTTAAGTCACAGCAAGCATGGCCAATAGACAGATTCTGGGACTTGTAGTCTGAACTATCTGGAGGGTACCAGGTTGCCTGCTCCTGCTGTACCCTACTCCACCCCCTTTCATTTGGCAATCTACTGTTTCATTATTCA
This sequence comes from Heloderma suspectum, assembly GCF_057233095.1. NCBI lineage: Eukaryota > Metazoa > Chordata > Lepidosauria > Squamata > Helodermatidae > Heloderma > Heloderma suspectum. The sequence goes on from NC_139459.1 coordinate 346,308,485, forward strand.
GCCAGACCCTCTTCTGCATTGCTGCTCACCTTTTGGAATCAGATCAATCAACATGCTGGGCAAATATTTTGGATAGATGTATTTTTGAGTTTTTGGTACTGAAAACATGGCAGGGAGGCTAACACCTTCTTCACACAAGCCATGGGCTTTAAGAGTGTGTTCCATAAAATATGAGACATCAGGAAGGCCCCTCCCCCCAGGTTTAATTTAGGAATTCAAGATGATCCTCTAATTTAGGCACCAGGAGTCCTTACCTGGTGAGCTGGCATCACAGTCAACCTCCTGTTTGATCTCCCTGAAGAGTGGCTGCTGCCTGGTGTCTGATGGAGCCCTCTCTGCCTCTGGGCAATGTACAGCTACCACCTTCAGTGGACCTGGTACCTGAAAAAATAACCATGAGGACCTGTTCAGGGCACAGGGATGAGGCTTGGAGGGCAAAAGCTAGACACAAGACCTAGATCAATCAGCCTTCCCCAACCTGGTGACCCCCAGATGTGTTGGGACTATATCTCCCAGCATCCCCAGCCAGCATGGGAGGGTGCCAGAGGGTATCTGCAGGGCACCGGATTGGGGAAGGCTGGCCTAGAGTTTGCTACTCACTCACTCTCACAATCAGCCCAGGCCACAACCAAGAAAGGGCAGGAAAAGGGCTTGCTGTACAACTCAGCAGTGGAGTAATCTGCTGTGTGTGTGAGAAAGCACTGCCTTGCTTGTCTTTAAAAATTAGCATGTACAACGCAAAATGCTTTGACACACATCCTCTCAATAAATCCTTAAATCCTTACAACAGCCCTATAATATAGGTCACTATTACTATCCCTCCTGCTTCAGAGAGAGTGGGAGAGGGGATGAAGCTCCACTAAGGCAGTCTGGGGAGTCCATGGCTGGGCTGAGATTTAAACTGGTGGATTTGGTGGCTCACAGCTCATGTCTCAACTACCATGCCACGCCACAGCTGAACAGTGCTTTTATGTCACCTGACGCCGTCTCAAGCGCAGTACTTTCCAGTTGACGTTGTTCATGCATTCTGCTACGAGTTGCTGAGTTTTTTGAGTTATCAAGCGAAACCGGGCTTTCACTCCACATCCCCTCTGGACAACCACCATCTGACTCTCTCACCTGAACTTCCGGCCACCTTAGCAGGAAATCCTCAGCCAGGGCCACAGCCCAGGAACAGGTCTCTGGTCCACCATCCCGGACCCATTTCTGGACTTCTTGGGGCAGGATGGTCAGGAACTGCTCCAGAACCACCAGCTCCAGGATCTGCTCCTTTGTATGCCTTTCTGGCTTCAGCCACTGATGGCAAAGCTGCCGGAGCTGCCGGCAGGCCTCTCGGGGGCCATCGGCTTCCGGGTAGCGGAACTGTCGGAAACACTGGCACCTTGAGTTTGTGTCCGGCTCCTCCTCCATCTTCCCGCAGTCGGCCTTGACACTGCCTGACAGTTGGCTACCAGTTTGTTTGGCTTCTGGGCTGAGGCCTGGCAGGAACTGGGCCAACCCCTGAGCACCAGGCTGCTCACTGGAGTCAGTTACTCCTTCACAGAGGGTCAGAAAAGATGTCCTCTCAACTGGCATGGTTCTTGGCAACTGTGGGTGTCTCCACTCTGACTGGGGGAATTCTATTCTTTTCAGAAACGCCTGCAACTGGGCCTCCCAGCACTGCTGCAGCCATTTATGAGGTTCTTGTTTGACCTCTTCTGAAAGGGTCTGTTCCTCACAATCCCCACAACTCCCCACACGGACAGTGCAAAGGCTGTTTCCCACGCCATTCCTCAGTTCAGGGCCTGCGGGCTCCAGCTCCTCCATTTTCAATCCCTGATTGAGCATTGCTTCAAATGGGAAAGCCAGCCCTGACACATCTCTTTCCATGGCAGCCATTTTCTCCCTCAAAAGTTGGAGATGGGGGGCAGCTGAACGGGTGCTCCTCATTAGTTGCACAGGCTCAGTGTGAATTTCTCAAACATATAATCTTCACAGGTGAAATGTGGTATTCCTATAAAGGGGAGAGGGGATTTTCCCTGAGAGAAAGATAAGACAATCAGTAAAAATAAGAGAACATAGGCACTGCTAGGCCTGGGCACATGAGGCCTTGGCCCCGAATCTATTCCCCAGAGCACCTAGTGTCCATTGGTGCCAATGGAAGGGCTTTTTCCTTAGCTTAATTGCCACACGGGGCAAATGTCAAGGGGGATTGCAGCTGGGGAGGGAAGGGTTAACTCTCCCCTCCTCATATGCTGCAACCCCCTCTCCCCCAAAAAGCTCTCACCCTGCAATGGCAATTAAGCTTTGAAAAAACTTTTTCTATTGGATGTATTTATATCCAATGGATATCCAAATCCAAAGTTTGCTATCTCTCACAGGGTGTGTGTGTGTGTGTGTGTGAAGAGGGGCCCTCTCCATCCAGCTGGGCCTTTGAAACCTGAGGAGTCTTCCTATCCATGTCTGGACAAGCTTGGGAAACTTGCTCCCCCCACATCTTGCAGTTCTTCAGAATCCGAACTACTCTGCCACTCTCTGCACTCAGAGGCAACCATGACATCCTGGGTGGACAAGTGTGTTTTCAGGAGGCATTTGAAAGATGTCACATTTTCTGCCTCCTGAACTGCACAGGGGATGGTTTTCCAGAGGGTGGGTGCCGCTACCGAAAAGGCCTGCTGTCGGGTTATTATATGGAAATTACCTTCCATTAATTTCAGAATGACCAGCAAGGCCTCCTCTGATGATCTTAAAGGTCGGCTGGGTATATATAAGGGAAGGTGGTCTGCTAGATATGCTGATCTCAACTTGTTTAGGGCTTTGTATGACAATAACATAACCTTGAACATGACTCGGAATATAATAGGCAGCCAGTGCAGTTCTTTTAACATGTTATGTGAGCATAGCTGGGTGTCCCAGTGAGCGCTGAATTCTGCACTACCTGCAGCTTCTGAACCAGGGACAAAGGCAGCCCCGCATAGAGTGCATTACAGTAGATTAATTGTGAGGTTGCAGGGCATGGATCACCATGGCTAGGCTATCTCTATCCAGGAATGGGCATAGTTGGTGTACCAACCGGAGTTGGTAATGGGCACTCTGGGCCACTGAGGTCACCTGGGCCTCCAGTGACAAAGATAGATCCAGAGCACCCCAAACTATGTACCTGCTTCTTCAGAGAAAGTGCAACACCACCCAGAACAGGCAAACAGCCCAATTCCTGGACCTAGGAATTGCCAACCCATAGGGTCTCTGTCTTATCTGGATTCAGTTTTAGATTATCTTAACTGAAGAATGATTTTATTTGAAATTATTCGTATGAGAAACTAATTGGCTGGTTTTGCCTTCTGTGAAACTGAAATAGATTTCAGTAGTTATTTCTCCATTTGCACATATATAGATCGACATATGAACTTTTTATCCAGATTTGTGCCCTATGGGCCCAGGCCCCAAATCTTTTAAGTGCCTAGCAACACCCCTGTGGAGGAGGCCTACAAGCTGTGCACTGAAGTCTACAAATGAATGCTGCAGGATGCAGCTCTTCACTTGTCGCCTTCCTCAAACCTCCCCTTGGCCTCCTCCAAAGGCTAAACTAACCACTGCTTCCTCCCTGCTTAAGCAGTGTCCTCCTCCTCTCTCCAAATCCTGGCAAGTCCTAGTTCCCCTCTACTCAGCACTGGTTAGGCCTCATCTGGAGTACTGTGTCCAGTTCTGGGCACTGAAGGATGCAGAGAAGCTGGAGAGGGTTCAGAGGAGGGCAACGAAGATGATCAGGGGCCTGGAAACGAAGCCCTATGAAGAGAGATTGGAAGAACTGGGCATGTTTAGCCTTGAGAAGAGAAGACTGAGGGGGGATATGATAATCTCATCTTAAAGATTTAGTGCCCTGGCCCCTCTTTGCACCTTGAACCACCCGGAGGCAGCGCCTCCCAACTCCCTTTGTGCTGCTCTTGTGGTCAAGCCCCTCTGCCCAATTTTAAATTTCCTGCCTGCCTCGACCCCCCGCCGCCCTTTCACTCTCCAGATTCCCTCCCTCAAGCTGTGAAGAGTCTCCATCCAGCTGCCTGGGAGTTTTACACCCTGTTTCCCCCACCCCGGGAGGAGGAGCGCAGGAAGGGGCTTTCAAGGGTCTCCTCCTCCTCTGGCTATCAGGCTTGCCTGGAAAAGGAGCGAGGACTTTGTCCCTCAGAAAGCATCACGCTGTGATTCGGGGTGGAAAGCCCCTCCAGATGTTGTTGGGCTACAGCTCCCACCGCCCTTGGCCATGCTGGCTGGGGCTGATAGGAGCTGGAGTCCAAGAACATCTGGAGGGCCCCAGGTACCCCGCCCCTGGGCGTCGTGCAAAAGGCGGAGCGTCAAGTTTGGCCTGATCGCAAGAGGCGGCGGCGGTGCAGCCGCAGGAGGACGAGGGGGCGACATCTCCTGTTGCGCGCTTTTCATCGCCCAGTGGCCCGGTTTCCTCGACTGCTGAGCTGCAGCGCTGAGCCCCTCCCGCCACGCGGGGGCCCTCACCGTTATTATCCTCCCTGGGGAGCTTCGCGCGGAGACGCGCCTCTCTGAGAGGGCTCGCGGGCACGCGCTCTAAAAAGTAAATGAAATTGCCACCCCGCAGCCAACGCACGGCCGAAGGCAGGCGCGCCGCTTGCTCTACTTTCTGTCTATCTCTATGGTCGCGCAGCATTTCCCCCTACCATAGAGCCGCACGTCGTCGCAGCCCTTTCCGGCACTTCCGGTCCACTTCGGGGCGTTTCCCACGGAGGGAGCGCGGGTGAGAGCGATTCACCTCTGCGTCCATAGGCCGCTATGGCCCGTGGCGGCTTTCAATGTTTGTCGGAAGTTTAGGAAGTGTGCCACTCTACCAGTTTTTCCGCCGGCTCTATGGTTATGTGAGGCGGTTGCCCGCCTTTTGGCAAGAGGCCCCTGCGCGGGGCTGCCTGAAGATCTGCCTCTGCAGAAGCGGCTGCGGTTGTAAGACGGTACAGTAGTCGCTGTATACGATACTCTCTCCCCCCCACCTTATTTCTTATTCTTTAGAATTTATAAACAGCGGCCTTATCCCCAAAAGGATATCGTGGCTTTATAGCTCTGCTTGGGGAACAATTCTTTAAAACTCAATTTTCTAAATCTGAAGCTCGGGAGGGAAGGAAGCAAAACAAGGATCCATGAAACCGGAAAGGGATCCTCATGATTTCATACGTTTTTTAAAGAGGAGACCCACGAAGCCGCCATCCGATCACAGAGCACGTCTGCTTCCATGGACTGGACCAGAAAAAATCACAGATCCGCCACTCGTGGGCTTAGCCATGGTGCAAAAACATGGATCTGAGGCAGGGATCCTCATGATTTTTACAAGAAACATACCCCCGAACATGTCATATCACAGAGCATATTTGCCTCCGTGGACTGAACCAGAAAAATCACAGATCTGCCACTCGTGGGAGCAGCCACGGCGCACAAATTTGGATCCGAGGCTGGAATCCTCTTGGTTTCATATTATTCAGAGCAAATCCTGCAAATCACAGTCAAATCACTGAGCAAATCTGTCTCCATGGACTGAACCAGAAAAATCATGGATCTTCTACTTGTGGGAGTAGCCACAGTGCAAAAACATGGATCTGAGGCAAGTACCATTATAATTTTTACAAGAAAGACACCCCCAAACAGTATCATATCACAGAGCACATTTTTTTCCAGGGACTGAACCATAACATTCACAGAGCTGCCACTCATGGGCACAGCCACATGGATCCAAGGCAGACATCTTCAGTGATCCCCATGACTTTTACAAGGAAGATACCCCAACACTATTATATCACAGAGCACATAAGCCTCCACAGACTGAACCAGAAAATTTGCAGATCTGCCACTCATGGGCATAGGCACAGCACAAAACCATGGATCGGAATTTTATGTGGGATCTACATGAAAACATGGTCAAATCATAGATCACATGGATGCCCATGACCTGAACCAAATTACTGATCCTGTACTTGACCATTCCACTACAGTGCAAAAGCATTGGTTCAAGGCACATATCCTCGGAACTGAATCTTAAAAATAATGAATCCTGTAATCCCTTTTTTAAAACCCTAGGTTTTTAGGAATGAGTGAGCATGGTAGTGCATGCTGCCTGATCTCCTGCTGTGACTGAGGGCTTCATCACATGGAGCTTTTATCCTGCGATTGAGATTGCTCCTTCACAGAAGTTTGCAGGGTCTTTACATGACGCTGTGACCTTTGTTCCGTTTTGAGCTATCAAATTATCCCATTGTGTTGCGCTTCAGTTTTCTCCGTGAAAAGAGTTAAAGTGGCAAGAAGAAGAGTGAGATCAATGAAAGATAACGGAAGACTCAGATATGGGGAGAAGGGGGGCGAGGGAGGAAGCGCATGTCAAGGGAGTCAGTGATGATCCTGCATTTAAAATGGAAGCAGAAAGCCCCGTTTTAAATGCAGGATTTTAGGCTGGTGTAGAAATGTCCTGAGAGCAGCTAAATAATCCAGGAAAGTTTCGTCCATGGGTTGTTTGTTGTGATGTGCAAACAGGGAAGTCTGGCTTGTCTCTTCCAGAACAAGTCTGAGAACCCCAAACCAAACCGTGGCTTATTTCTCTGGATTGATCGTGAATAGGCAAACCAGAGTTTCTGGTTTCATGTCACAACAAACTAGCAAGGGGCCAGAACATCCCTGGGTTATTTCAGTTTTCCCACTCACAGCACAGGTGATCAGGCAGTGTTCATCAGCACACTGCAACACTCACAACCCAGGATTGTTGTGATATGTTTACCAGGCCTCTTTCTCCAAATCTATAATCAAACCAGCTCTCATCCTTCTATACACACTGGCATCTAAAAATATGTATCCATTGGAGCAAGGTGTTGCCATGGAACAACAACAGGTGTATGAGGAATGGATCCTCATGAATCATCTTAATAGTTTTTACATGGAACACCTAAAATCAAATGTTAAGTCACACTTTGCACCCTTATCTATGGAGTGCACCACAAAAATCAGCATGGATCCAGCATGCTGTGCTACACCATGCTGTGCAAGCTTTGATCAGAAGCAGGGTCCTCATGATTCTTGCACACAAGCCCCACCATGTAATCATAAGGATATAAAAACTCTCTGAGGCACGGGATCTAATAGATTTTTCATGGTTTTTGGAGACATGTCCACCATCTAATTTATTTATTTATTGCATTTATATCCCATCTTTTTTCCTCTTGCAAGGAACCCAAGGTGGCTTACATTATTCTCCTCTCCATTTTATCCTCACAACAACAACCCTGTGAGGTAGGTTGGGCTGAGAGTCTGTGACTGGCCCAAAGTCACCCAGTGAGCTTCCATGGCTGAGTGGGGACTGGAACCAGGATCTCCCAGCTTTCAGTCCAGCACTCTCACCACTACACCACGCTGGCTCTCATTACAGCTCACCTCTACCTGCAGGTAATCCAATACAAGTAGGGATGTACAGATTTTCTTAGATCCTTTCCATCTGTATTTGTCGGGTGTCTTTAATTCCATCAGCCACTCATTGACAGAATTGGATTACTTTCTACAAGAATTATCTTCTACTTGTGCAAATGCACATTCTCACTAATGTTCATGAGTGCTAATGTGCATTAACACATTATTGCAAGTACACATTAGTGCTAATGGGCAGTGATGCAAATCTCCACCAAAAGTAAAAGAATGGTCTGGAAGACCACAGAATCCACGCAGAAGATGCTGGTTCGCAGCAGAATCCACAGGTCAGATATATAGTAATCTGAATTCTTTTGAATCCATTGCAGATTTTGTCAACATCCATAACTAAAAGTATGTTATTTTATTTCTCTGCTCTTTTCCTGCTAAGAAATGCAACATAAATTAGCAATACAACATCAGCAATTACAAAATAAAATAATATACAAAACAGCACCAATATGTGTCAAGACAGCAAATTCAAGGGGATAAAACCACAGTTTCAATTATCATTAAAAGCCTGGTGAAGAAGGATGCTCTTCACCATTTCTCAGAAGGTGGAATGAGAGGAGGCCAGGGACATCTCCCATGGGAGACAGTTTCAAAGCTTTGTTGCCAACACAGATAAGGTCCTGTCCGTTGTACCAATGAAACTAAGCTCAGCGGCAGAATGTGAAGCGGAACCCTCCCTTCAGATTTTAAACAGGTGGGCTTGATCACATGGAGACACATGGTCCTTCTTATGATATTGGTTGAGGCCGGTAATGCTCCAAAGATCAAGATTTTGTATTTGGCATGGAAACATAACAGGAGCCAATGCAGCTTAAAAAATATAGGAGCAATTTGCTCCAGACAATTGGCTCCCGACAGTAGCTGGGAGCTGTCCACCAATATAACTGGATGGCTACTAGTTCAACCACAATATGAGAGGAAAAGAAAAAAAAATCAGTTGACTGTTGGTATGCTGCATTTTCTCATTTTTACATGATCAGGGGCAGAATCCAATGCAGCCCTTGTGGGTGTGGCCAGCCCCGCCAATTCTGTTCCACAAGTGGCCACTACCGGTGATTTAGCGCTTCCGGGGTCAACCCGAAATGAGTGGAAACACTCATTTCTGGAAGGGGGCAGATCAGCGGATCAGACACAATGACCTGCCACCTTCCAGAAATTAGCATTTCTGCTTGTTTTGGGACTTACCCCTGGCTGGAAGTGCTAAATTGCTGGTCTGCAAGCAGTGGGGCTGCTTGTGCGATGGAATTGGCAGGACTGGCTGAGTGTGAACCAGAATCGGCAGCCAGCTCCTCTAGTGGATGGGCAGCACTGGATTCTGCCCTTAGATACCACAGTTCAGGAAGTTCAATCCCTGAAGGTCTCCAGGGCACTGTCTTATGGTCAGAGGACTTTCAGCTGTTATGACCCAAGGATGTGGACAAGGCGCTGGTTTAAGTTAGCCTAAGCACCCTTGCTCTTCGTGGCTCATTACATCCAGAAGGGAGGGGATGACTAGCTCATTTTGAGAGGTTGTCAGTTCTTCCCTGCTGGTCGGAGTGGTGAAACCACTTCTGAAATAAATATCCTTGGATCCAGCAGGTCAGAATAATTATAGGCCAGTAGTTAACATCCCTTTCCTGGGAAAGGTGCTTGAGAGAGTGGTGGCAGATCAGATCCCATCACTCGTGGATGAAATTGATTTTCTAGTTCAGTCCATGGAGGCAGATGTGCTCTGTGATTTGATTGTGCTTTGTGGGATTTGCTCTGTTAAAATTACATGAAATCAAGAGGATCCTTGCCTCAGAACCATGTTTTTGCGCCATGGCTGCACTCATGAGTGGCCAGTCCATGATTTTTCTGGTCCAGTCCGCAGAGGCAAATGTGCTCTGTGATATGATGGTACTATTTTGGCATATCTTTCTCATAAAAATCACGAGGATCCCTATCCCTGAGGATCCCTTCCTCGGGTCCAAGTTTTCCCACCGTGGCTGCCATGAGTGGCGAGTCTGGGATTTTTCTGGTTCAGGCCCTGGAGCCAAATGTGCTCTGTGATATGATGGTGTTTTGGGGTATGTTTCTTGCAAAAATCATGAGGATCCCTGCTTCAGATCCCTGTTTTTGCGCCGTGACTGCACCCTCGAGTGGCAGATCCGGGTTCAGTCTGTGGAGTCAGATGCTCTCTGTGATTGGATGGTGGGTTTGTGGGTCTCCCCTTTAAAAATCATATGAAATCATGAAGATCCCTTGCGAGGTGGATGCAGCGGAATGTATTTCTGCTTCCGGCAGATTTGTGATGATGAGGCAGGCTTTGCTGTAGACAGCTACAGGCTGGGTCCTCCTGCAAAGAGAAAGTAGCACGTGGGGGATAAGCAGCAGCCGGCTGGACTAGCAGGTAAGAGGGGACCCCGCCCCCTCCCTTCCCCAGATGTTCTGGCTGAGCCCCCAACCCCATTCCATCCTCTTTCTTTTCCAGAGAGCCCCCATGCTTCCCAGTTCCACCCCTTCCAATCTCCCAGAGAACCCAGGAGTCCTGGCTGCCAGTTTCCTGTTCACAAGTTCACTGGAACTCTGTTTTCTTCCAAAGACCCCAGAATTCTTGGATTTCTGGAACCCACCCCCATCCCAGGTTGTCCTCATCGTAAATCATGCTTCTCCCAGAGAAACCAGATCACAGGCTTCTGTCAGACTTCTTCAGTAGATCCCCATACTCATCCAAAGAAGCCATATTCTAGGTATTCAAACCTGCTGGGTGGCTTTTTCTAATGATTCGTATGGAAGGCAGATTTCACAGCTTTTGCCTCAAGTCAGGAGACATGTATATGGGGGAAGGAGGGAGGGTTCTTTCATACCTGAGCTATTGTATTTGGATTTTCAAAATGCCACTGTCCTGAGTGTTTTATGAGATACTGCAGTATTGAAAAGAAAACTGGAAATATTTGTATGCTTCAAATAATTCAGCCTTCTCCAGCTTGGTGCCCTTCAGAGGTTTTGAACTGAAACTCCTAGGACTCCTGACTATTGGCCATGCTGGCTGGGGCTGATGGGAGTTGTAGTCTAAAACCAGTGGAAGGCACTGGGTTGGGGAAGGCTAAAATAATCCATTCCTTTTTTTCTGGCTGTCCTTGCAGCCTGTCCTTTTCCCTGCCTGAGGGAGAGCTGAGATAGGCAGATCTGGGAGCCAGAACTTCTCTCAGCTCTCTGGGTAGGGACTGGAGAGTAGTAATAATAATAATTGAGAACAGGGGAGGGATTGCTGATAGGCTGGATTTCTACTGTGCCTAGAAAGGAAATAGGATTTGAAGGCTTGGGCACTGATTAAAGGCCCAGGACTCCTGCTCCCGCTCCTCTGGGAATTAAACACCTTTCCTCCATATGGTAGTACCTAAAGAAGGGATTTCCAAAATGTTGTGAAAGAAGTACATATGTACCCTTATTGTGTGTGTGCTTGGGAGGTGAGGGTCATGGAGAACCAACTATCTTTTGTTCTATCTGTCTGGGTCATTTGCCTGTTTCCTCTAAAATAAATTGATGAATCACTGGAGGATTGCTGTATATTTCATCACCTAAGTGACAGACAGTTGCAAATCTATCTGGGGTTGAATGGAGACAGGTGTATTCTAAAAGGTAGAGGATTTCTTAGCCCATTGTCATTGTCCCAATCCTATGTTTGAGGAAGGAAAGAGTCCTATGGCATGCCCTAGCCTGAGAGCTGGAGGCCTTTTTTCTGCCTAAATATGCATGGGATTGTGCCTTATTGTGGCATAAAGGCCTTTATCTCACAAAAAGCTGCTTGCCCAATCTCCAGTCATGAATAGAAGAGCTCCCAGGTAATCAAGCAGAGGAGACTGGAAGAAGGCTGGCCCTTCCTTTATGCCCCCCCCCCTTTTCTGGTTTACTGTTGGTGAGCCACAAATTAATAGTGTAGATAAGTCTGGGTGGACAGGCTAGTACTGTTTCATTTTTTTTGGTTTTTTGAGAACTAGTAACTTGTTTTGAATAGAAAGAACAAAGTCTTGTAGCACTTTAAAGACAAACAAATTTATTCTGGCATAAGCTTTTGTGGACACTGTCCACTTCATCAATTTATCTGAATAGATTTGCAAGGCTGCTCTGTATACATGTGGGTTGATGTACAGGGGAGAAACCCCTGGCTACATTCAGACGCAAAGCTCAACCACAGTTTAGCATTACGTGTATGGGCAGCCTCAGGCTCATGTGTTCCCTTCAACCCTTGTGTGATGTGACTAGAAGCTTCCAATCCTGGTTTTAAGCAAACTGTAGTTGCTTAAAACTGGGGGTTTGCTCACAGGCCAGGTCTGCAATCTTGATTTGCAGGCAAACTATAGCCCTAGAGCCTGTTTCCATGGTGGGAGCCCTACATATGTACAGCCCCTTCAGATTGATCTTGAACATGCCAGGGGTCATAGCTGGCACACACATCGCTGTCTAGAGGGTAGGGCCAACCAGTGTATTCTTGCTGATCTCTTCATGTGCTTCGTACCTATAAGTAAAGAATAGGACTCATGGTTTGCAGCAAATATAGTCTGGAAGCTTCTAACCATGGCATCTGATGACGGCAGGAGGGAGTGCATGAGCTTGAGCTTCATGGTTACACATGCTTGTAATGCTAAATCATGGTTTAGTACAGCCTTGTATTTAACAACTCACTTGGTCACCATAGGTGATCAGGAATATCATGCAGGTGAGTGTGTAAGGTTTCATGCAGGTGAAAAAGTGGGCTGGTGGAGGAGGGACAGATCTCTCCTCCAGTTTGCTTGGTTTCTGTGTTGGCTGCAGGGGAAGGGAAGCCTGTTCCTCCTCCACAATTCTCTTTGCCCTCTACCAAATTATTTTACTGGCCTCCTACTGGCTAATAGCCTGTATATCCATGCTGGCTGTATAGGAAGGGGCTTTCCCTCCTGTGCAGCCAGCATGGAAATACAGGCTGCTAGCCTCTGAACAGGCTAGTTAAAAAAAAAAAAAGGCAGACTTTTGTGGGTTTATACACTAGGCTGGCCTAGGGTGCAATCCTGGCTGGGGCATGCTGGGAGTTGTAGGCCTTTTCTCTGTCTAAACATGCATAGGATTGCTCCGTTGGTGTCTGAACTGCCTCCATGTGTCTGAACGTTCTCAGGTCAGTTCTTGGATCTGATGAAGCTGCCTCTTAAAATACTGCAGTTTTCAGCCACCTTTCTATCCATAAGGTACCCAAGGCAGCATAGAGTGCGAGGCATGAATAAACGCATAGGTTGAACTAAAGCACTTCCAGCATTAAAAAAGGCAGTGCAATCAGTCACTCAGTCAATCAACCAACCAAATAGTTAAAACAGCAGCAACCCCTTTTTAAGATGGTCAGCCTTCATTCCCACAGTACATGCCTGCCACGAACTAGGAAGGTTTTCTGATACAAAAAGATCTACACTAGACAGCAAGGCGACTTATGATTTAAAAAAAAAAAATCGCAAGTAATACGATAAAAATGCAAAGTACATTTAAAAACAGCGGAACAGATAAAAAAAGATCAGCAGCTAAAACAAACCCATAAATAATATTTTCCCAACCTCCCATATTAATAGTTAAATGTTTTAAAAAGGAATTCACGGTGCAATCTGATATGTAAGCCCTATCGATCTCAATAGAGCTTACTCCCAGGTAAGAGGGTATAGGATTGTAGCCTTAAAAAGGTCTTCACCTGCTGTCTGAAAGTGATTAAATTTGGCCCCAGGTGAGTGTCTTTGGAGAGGGCATTCCAAAGAGGCTATAGCTGCGAAAGCCATTTCCCTGGTCACCACCCACCTGATCCGCTGATGGTGGAGGATCTTGAAAAATGGCTATAGATGATTATCTTACGAATAAGGCGTGGGTGTGGGAGAAGGCAGTCCTTTAGATCTCTGGGTTGCGAGCCATATAGGGCTTTAAAGGTTAAGGTGACATAAATTGCACTACGTGCAGGGTTTCTGATCATATTCCCTGGTATTTGGAATCTGTGGCCCTCCAGATGTCGTTGAGCCACAATTCCTGTCATCCCAGACCATTGGCCAAGCTGTCTGGGACAGATGGGAGTTGGAGTCCAGTGACATCTGGAGAGTCACAGGTTGCCCACCCTTGCACTGTATGATATCTTTACCTCAAGTACTGGCCTTTTGTCCCTAACTATATTGCTGTTCTTTGCTTCCAGGTCCCCCTGTCTCCTCACCATGTCCACCCTGTATCTTTACCCGCACCCTGACAACTTCCAGAACCTCCGTGTGCTTGTCGCAGCCCGCTATGGCCGAGAGGAGCCCAAGGTGGTCGGCCTGCCTCCTGACATAGAGATGGGGAACTCTTCCTTCTCCCTGCCCAAGCTCCCGGCTCTGGAAAGCCAGACGGGCATTTATGTGTCTGGCCCTGCAGCCGTTTCTTACCTGCTGTCCCCGGAGGCTATGAGAGGGCAAGGCCCCAAAGCAGGCACCCTGGTGCAGCAGTGGATCAGTTATGCCGACTTGGAAATCGCTCCTGCGGCCTGTGCAGCAGCCTTCTCTGTGCTGGGGATCTCCAAGCAAAGTAAACAGGTGAAGTGCAGGGGGCATGGGCCATGTTGGAGGCATGTACTGCAGCCGGTACACAGTGCAGTGGTTCATGGGGTAAGAACCACTGTACTGTGTACAGAAAGCACCTTGTTCAAATTGGAAAATGAGGGAAGGTGCCAATGCAGAGAAAAAATGGAGGGAAACTCAAGGTGCACTAAATGTCCTTCATCTGGCCCAGCACTTAAAAACAACAACAAATCTTCAGGGGCACACTCAAACACAGCTCTCAACATTATTATTTTGCAAATTATTTATAGGGAGAGCAATTTTGTGGTCCCTAGACAGCATCTGGGGGGCCGTAGGATTTTTTGGATTCCTGGATCCAAGGCTGGAGACAGAGCTCCAGCCCACGAGTTCGCAAATGTGAACTCGGAGAGGAGGGAAAGGGGGCGGTTCTGTGGGCAGGGAGGGGAGGAGACCAGGGTGGCTGGCTTACGAGGAATCCTGTGGCCACCCCAGCTTCCTCCCTTCCAGCTCCCCAGCGCCCCCAAATTGCCTGTCTAGTGAATATGCAGGGCGAGAAGAATGCGGAGGTGCTGATCACCTCTAAATTGTTCCCGCTGTCATAGGATTCCCATCAGCCTTTGAGTTCTGAGGGTGACGGGAATCCCAATAGGAATGAGGCCTAAAATGATGTTGGGTCAAATAAACTGTTTTGTGCAGCTTGAGGTTCCCTTCCCCTTTTCCTCTCCAGTCTGACCTGAGCCACAGACTTAACATTCAAAGTCCTTAATGACTTGGGGCCAGGTTACCTGAAGCATTGCCTCCTCCCATATGGTCCTGCCTAGACCCTAAGATCATCCTCAGCGGTTCTCCGTGAGCCCTTGCCAAAGGAAGTGAGGTGGGTAGCTATCAGGAAGAGGGCCTTTTCTGCTGTGGCACCCCGGCTGTGGAATGAGCTCCCTAGAGGGGTTCGCCTGGCACCTTAGTTGTACTCCTTCTGGCGCCAGGTGAAGACCTTTTTATTCTCCCAGTATTTTAGCATTTTAACTTCCTAGTCTTTTAGCTTTGGTGTTTTAAATCTGTATTTTAAACCTCTGCATTGCTGCTAGGTTTTATTCCGGTTGTACCGTTATATTGTAGTTTTAAGCTTCCATATTTTATATCATTTTATGCTGCACTTTGGCTTTAATTTTTGTGAACCACCCAGAGAGCTTCAGATATTGGGTGGTATAGAAATAAATACATACATACATACATACATACATACTGGGCAGCCTTAGGCAGAAAAAGGCTGTCATTTTCCTTTAAAATAAGGCGCATGGGAAGAACATGCCTGGTTGGTAAGTGGAATTGTGCTCCCGGAAGCGTGATTTTGCTTCCCAGCAAGGTATGCTCTTTCTACATGCTTTGTTTTAAAAGAAAATTGTCACTTTTTTGCTGCCATGCCCCTGAATTTCAGCAGCAAAATTGGAGGTGTCACAGCAGCAGGGACGGCTGCGGTGAAAGCAGAGATGTTAAAAAAAACAGCAGAGCAAAATAAACGTTATGCTGGATAACACTTTAAAATACTGTTATGAATATAATATGTTGATGGTGGTGGGAGAAACCTTCGTGCCACCCTTGGAGGAAGAGCGGAATAATAATATAAGGAAATAATCAGAAACGCCCAGTACTTAATCATCTATGCCAGAGCGGGCTGTGTTCTGTGCATGGTATATGAGTCCTGTCGCATACTCTCCTCCTGTCCAGGTGACGGATCGTGCTGCGGCAGAACTCCAGCAGCTCCTTGGGGTGCTGGACGGGCACTTGAAGCTACGAACGTACCTGGTGGGGGAGGCCATGACGCTGGCTGACGTGACGGTGGCTTGTTCTCTGCTGTTGCCTTATAAATATGTGAGTCTCTCTGAAATCCCACCCAACCCCACACACACGGACCTAATTTTAATAGGAAACTTCGTAACTGTTTCTGGTCTGTTTTTCTTAAGAGGTGCTTCACAACTTACAGGAATTGGCAGGTACTGAGAAGGGCCGGGGGTGGGGGGAGTGTAACATTTGCAACAGCAATTAGGTTTATCACATTTTATGCTTAAGGAAATAAAATAAAAGTATCCAGTACACATCATACCAATGCAGTAACAATTCTGAACTTAATTATTTCCTCTGGGACTTGGATCATATATTTAAAATACAATGAGTTTTACCCTAAGACGATCATGTAGAGAAATTAGGAAATATATGGGTTGGATCGACAGTTTGTTTCCACCAGTGCTAGCATCCCGTGAGCAGAGTTCTGCTCAGACCGCTCCTGCCTATGGAAAACGGTGGGCAGAGGTGATTCTTGCTGTTTTCCCCCTTGCCCTGCAGCCCCTCGTGCTACCTCCCACACTGTTCTGGAGGGTCCCCCAATCCTCTGGAGCAGATTTCATTGGAGTCTGCAGTGGGAAGGGGGATCTGATGAAACTTGCCTCTCCCCCATTCTGCCAATGGGATTCCTCCATTGGATCAGAAGCCTTCTGTGGCTGGAAGGAGCTTTTCTGCTTGCAGGAGGCAAATTCTGGATCTGCCCCAATATATCTAAGAGTATAGTCCAAAGACTGTGATAATGTGACTTCAGCTGTGGGCATGCAGTTGCAGTATTTGCAGTGCAAATGCTCTCTGCATTTACTCAGAAGTAAGGGCCATGGACTTCACTTGGACCTGCTCCCAAGTAAGTGTGTCTATGATCGAAACCTTAGGCAAAATGAGCCACAGCATCAGTCAATATCAAAGTTTTGAAAAGGCAGCTATAACTCAGGCTTCTCGCTATACAAAATGCATTTGGCATCTGGATATCCACAGATTGAGTTTGTATTTTCACTCTGTTATTCATCTGCTTAAGAAACTTGAAGATTTGCACAAATGGAAACACTGATAGTCTGCTCATTCACATTTTAGCCTGAATTTCTTTCTTAACTGAAATGCTACTTTAAAGGAAGTATTTGAGGTTTTAATTTTGTTGTAATTGTTCGTTCTGCTCATTTTGTAAGTTAGCTTTAGGATCAAGTTTCTATAAAAAGGCAGTGAATACATCTATGTATGCCAGTTCCCAGCTGTCTCTCACAGTCCTGACTTGGATTCCTGCTTTGAGCAGGGGGTTGGACTCGATGGTCTTGTAGGCCCCTTCCAACCCTACTAGTCTGCGATTTTATGATTCTATGACCAAGGAACAGGTTGGGGCAATGTAGATAGGAACAGGCTTGATTCTCTATGGCTTCTGCAAACTTGTATGAGATAAGAATAAGAATCAATGGGCTGCAGTCAGCAAGGCCAAACCTGTCCCCTGATTCCATACACTGGGAGGTCCATCAGGAACACCAGTGGAACACCAGGAAAGGATGTAATAGGTGCATGTGTGCTCTGATCGCACCTCCTCTTGTTCCTGCAAGTTGTGCGCGCTGTCTCTCAATTTCTGCCTCCGCCCCGTCATATTGATGCGTATTTTGCTGATAAGAATAATAAGGTCAGGTTTCTTAATGCTGTGTGCACGTTTGCAACTGCAGGCCAATTTCTGTTAGTTTTAGATGCAGACTTGCACTGCTTACTGGCATTAGAAAACAGGAGGGATCAAATGGCAGCAATAACAAGAAAAATCCCTGGAAAATTATTCTCAATGCTATTCTTCATAGTCATAAAAGTATTTCCTGGACCAGTGCTTCCCAAAATCCATCCCCCCTCCCCAATCAAACCTGTTTATAATGGTATCTCCCTTTTATTCTTCATAGTCATAAAAGTATTTCCTGGACCAGTGCTTTCCACAATCCATTCCCCTCTACCCCCCCACCCCCATCAGCCCTATTTATAATGGTATCTGCCTTTTATTCTTCATAGTCATAAAGAAATTTGCTGGACCACTGTCTCCCAAATTCTATTTCCCCCCTTGTTTTTGTTGTTCAGTTGTTAAGTCGTGTCCGACTCTTTGTGACCCCATGGACCATAGCACGCCAGGCCTTCCTGTCCTCCGCTCTCTCCCAGAGTGTGCTCAAGTTCATATTCATTGCATTGGTGATGCTATCTAGCCATCTCATCCTCTGCCGTCCCCTTCTCCTTTTGCCTTCAGTCTTTTCCAGCATCAGGGTCTTTTCCAGGGAGTTTTCTCTTCGCATTAGGTGGCCAAAATATTTGAGCTTCAGCTTCAGTATCTGTCCCTCCAATGAACAGTCAGGGTTGATTTCTTTTAGGACTGACTAATTTGACCTCCTTGCAGTCCAGGGGACTCGTAAGAGTCTTCTCCAGCACCACAGTTCGAAAGCATCAGTTCTTCGGCGCTCAGCCTTCCTTATAGTCCAGCTCTCACAGCCATACATTACTCCTGGGAAAACCATAGCTTTGATTATATGGACCTTTGTCGGCAAGGTGATGTCTCTACTTCTTACTATGCTGTCTAGGTTTGCCATAGCTTTCCTCCCAAGGAGCAAGCGTCTTTTAATTTCATGGCTACAGTCACCGTCTGCGCTGATCTTGGAGCCCAAGAAAATAAAATCTGTCACTGCTTCCATTTCTTCCCCTTCTATATGCCAGGAAGTGATGGGGCCAGATGCCATGATTTTAGTGTTTTTAATGTTGAGTTTCAGACCAGCTTTTGCACTCTCCACTTTCACCCTCAACAAGAGGCTCTTTAGATCCTCTTCGCTTTCTGCCATTAGGGTGGTGTCATCTGCGTATCTGAGGTTGTTGATAATTCTCCCAGCAATCTTAATTCCGACCTGTGATTCATCCAACCCGGCGTTTCTCATGATGTACTCTGCGTATAAGTTAAATAAGCAGGGCGACAATATGCAGCCTTGTCGTACTCCTTTCCCAATTTTGAACCAATCGGTTGTTCCATGTCTGGTTCTTACTGTTGCTTCTTGACCCTCGTACAGGTTTCTCAGGAGACAGATAAGGTGGTCTGGTACTCCCATCACTTTAAGAATTTGCCACAGTTTGTTGTGATCCACACAATCAAAGGCTTTAGCGTAGTCAATGAAGCAGAAATAGACGTTTTTCTGGAATTCTCTTGCTTTCTCCATGATCCAGCAAATGTTGGTGATTTGATCTCTAGTTCTTCTGCCTCTTCGAAACCCAGCTTGTACTTCCGGTAGTTCTCAGTTCACATACTGCTGAAGCCTAGCTTGTAGGATTTTGAGCATCACCTTGCTGGCATGTGAAATGAGCGCAATTGTGCGGTAGTTTGAACACTCTTTGGCATTGCCCTTCTTTGGAATTGGAATGTAAACTGACCTTTTCCAGTCTTGTGGCCACTGCTGAGTGTTCCAAATTTGTTGGCATATTGAGCGCAGCACTTTAACAGCATCATCTTTTAGGATTTTAAATAGCTCAGTTGGAATACTGTAATCTCCGCTAGCTTTGTTGTTAGTAATGCTTGCTAAGGCCCACTTGACTTCACTCTCGAGGGTGTCCGCACTCTCATGGCTATCAGAGACATTCAGATCTTTACTGCATCATTCTTCTGTGTATTCTTTCCACCTCTTCTTAATCTTATCTGCTTCTGTTAGGTCCCTGCCTTCTTTGTCCTTTATCATGCCTGTCTTTGCACAAAACGTTCCCTTGATATCTCCGATTTTCTCGAAGAGATCTCTACTCTTTCCAGTTCTGTTGTTTTCCTCGATTTCTTTGCATTGTTCATTTAAGAAGGCCTTCTTGGCTCTCCTTGCTATTCTCTGGAACTCTGCATTCAGTTGGATATATCTTCCCCTTTCTCCCTTGCTTTTCACTTCCATTCTTTGCTCAGCTACTTGTAAAGCCTCATCAGACAGCCACTTTGCTTTCTTGCATTTCTTTTTCTTTGGGATGGATTGAGTTGCCGCCTCCTGAATGGACCTCTGTCCATGGTTCCTCAGGCGCTCTGTCTATCAGGTCTAATCCCTGAAATCTATTCCTCACCTCCACTGTATATTTATAAGGGATATGATTTAGGTCATACCTGAATGGTTTAGTGGTTTTCCCTACGTTCTTCAATTTAAGCCGAAATGTTGCAAGAAGCAGCTCATGATCTGAGCCACAGTCAGCTCCAGGTCTTGTTTTTACTGACTGTATAGAGCTTCTCCATCTTTGGCTGCAAAGGACAGAATCAATCTGATTTCGATATTGACCATCTGGTGATGTCCATGTGTAGAGTCGCCTCTTGTGCTGTTGGAAAAGAGTGTTTGCTATGATCAGCGTGTTCTCTTGGCAAAATTCTATTAGCCTTTGTCCTGCTTCATTTTGTACCCCAAGCCCATGCTTGGTGATTTCTTAACTTCCTACTTTAGCATTCCAATCCCCTATGATGAAGAGGACATCTTTTTTTGGTGTTAGTTGTAGAAGGTGTTGTAGGTCTTCATAGAACCGGTCAGCCTCAGCTTCTCCGGCATCAGTGGTTGGGGCATAGACTTGAATTACTGTGATGTTGCATGGTTTGCCTTGGATTCGTACTGAGATCATTCTATCGTTTTTGAGATTGTACCCCAGTACTGCTTTTCCCACCCTTTTGTTGACTATGAGTGCTACTCCATTTCTTCTAAGGGATTCTTGCCCACAATAGTAGATATGATGGTCACCTGAATTAAATTCGCCCATGCTTGTCCATTTTAGTTCACTGATTCCGAAGATGTCGATGTTCAGTCTTGCCATCTCATGCTTGACCACCTCCAGCTTCCCTTGATTCATTGATCTTACATTCCAGGTTCCTAAACAATATTGTTCTTTACAGCATTGGATTTTCTTTTCACCACCAGACACATCCACAGCTGAGTGTCCTTTTGGCTTTGGCCCAGTCGCTTCACTCTTTCTGGTGCTACTTGAAATTTCCCTCTGCTCTTCCCCAGTAGTATACTGGACACCTTCCGACCTGAGGGGCTCATCTTCTGGCGTCATATCTTTTAGCCTTGTGATACGTTCCATGGGGTTTTCTTGGCAGGAATACTGGGGTGGATTGCCATTTCCTTCTCCAGTGGACCACATTTTGTCAGAACTCTCTGCCATGATCTGTCTGTCTTGGGTGGCCCTGCACGGCATAGCTTATGGCTTCACTGAGTTATGCAAGCCCCTTCGCCACAACAAGGCAGTGATCCATGAAGGGGATTTCCCCCCTAGATCAGACCTATTTATAATGGTATCTCTCTATCTAACAGGTCTCCTCATCCCTAATTGTTAACACCATCCCCCCATCCTGATCTTTCCCCTAGGTCCTAGACCAAGCTCTTCGCACTTCTTATGCTAACGTTACCCGTTGGTTCCTGACCTGCATTAATCAGCCAGAATTCCAAGCTGTTCTGGGTCCGGTGAAGCTGTGTGAGCAGGTGCCTGGAGAGGGTACCCCAAAATTGGATCTCAAAGGTAAGATGCTGCTACTCCTATCTTTGTCCCCAAATCCTCATGAACTGGCTGAGGACAAAGAAACTTCAGTAAGGAATAGCGCAGCTGTCTTGAATCTGTTAATTGTTTCAGCCTCCCCAACCTGGTGCCATCCAGATGTCTTGGACCACATCTCCCTGAGTAACAATGGGAGTTGTAGTCCCATGCATTTGGAGGGCCCCAGGTTGGGGGAGGCTGATATGGATACAAGCAGTCACAAACATTTGGGGGCGGGGAGATGTTGAGTCTAATGCAAGGATGCTTAACCTCTGACCTGCAGGCCTAACCCTGACCCACGGACTTAATCTGGCTTGTGGAGATTCCACATCTGGCCTGCAGAGCATCCTTGGGTTTCTCCAGTGGGTTGGGCTCCAAGCCTCATCCCTGGAGGAACACCCCCGGAGGAATCCTCACTGTTACCTCCAATTGGCAGCAAGGGACTTGGCCAGTGTTGGGAGGAGTTGTCACTCTTCCCAGTGCCAGACTAGGGATGGGCGGATTCCCTACCTGCCAGTCCGTGGGGAATCCGGCCGCAGGGGGGAGGCGATCCGTTCCTCCCCCCGGAATCCTCTTCGGCCGGCTCTGCTCTGTGGCGATTCCGCGGAGCCGCTGGCCAGCTCTGAAACACCAGCGATACGGCTGCCATGCCGTATCACTGGCTGAAGGGGACTTGACTGACTGCGGATGCAAATGTCGTCTAGGACACCATTTGCGGCCGTAAAGGTCTTAGTTTAAGCTAAATGCAGCCATTTATGGCTGCATTTACCTTAAACTTAAGGCCTCTATGGCCACAAATGGCATCCTGGACGCCATTTGCATCCGCAGTCATTCCCATTCAGCCAACGATACGGCATGGCGGCTGTATCACTGGCAATCCGGAGCCAGAGGATCTGGCCGTGGAGGATTCCGTGGGCAGGCAGAGGTAAGTGTTCTGTTCTGCCACAGACTCCGGGGGGCTGGATTCTTTAGAATCGGGCCTCATTGGCCAGGCAAGCCCTTTTGTGTGGTGTGCAGCGCCCTCCTGTGGACGGAGTGTGCTGCCCAAAGTCAGGGAGTTGGCTGGTGCTGTGAGGAGCAATTCCTTTTCTCAGGACTAGGTAAGTCCTTTTGCATGGTGAGCACCGCCCAAAGCCAGGGATGTCAGTGGGTCAAGTGAATCTCCTTTCTGTCCAGCCATGAAAGGCCTTGCCTGGTGGTGATGAAACAAGGTCTGTTAACTGCATGGGCTCATTGCTCTTTGGCCTTTCCCTAAAGAACCGGTGGTATGTCCTGAGGCAGAGTTGCCAGAGCCACCACCCAAAAGTGCATCCCAGCTGAAAAAAGAGGCCAAGAAGAAAGAAAAACTGGAGAAGTTTCAGCAGAAGAAGGAAAAGAGCCAGCAGCAGCAACAGGTGGAGGTAAGGGTTCTAGAGTGAGATCAGATTGAAATATTCCAGAAAAAACCAAGGTAGAACTGTTCTGCTTTGGGATGTGTATGGGAGAGGGGAGTTGCATTTTTCAATGCTCCCCATCCTAGCAAAAACTCACTTTACAAGCTGGCGCCTGAGTGTTCTTTTTTTATCCTTCTTCCCTCCCCGTCCCCCTTTTTCTTCTGTGTCATGACTTTTAGATGTTAAGCTTGAGGGTAGAGTCTTACTGCTGATATTATAAGCCGCTCTAGGAAACCTTCTGGTTAAAGAGTGGAGTAAAACACTGCTTTAAATAAATACATAATCAATTAAAGGCAAACATACTTATTATGGCATAAGCGTTGGTGGACTAGAGTCCACTTCATCAGATACATGAAATATAAATGGCTTTGTCAGTGGCGTTCCTTTTTTATTTGTTTTCTCTGGATCTGGCTTGCTTTTGTCCTTTATGGATTCTTTTAAATTGTGGTTTCATTCTAATCTAATTTTAGATTAGAGCATTAATTTTAAGAACATTCTAATCTAATGTATTCTAATCTAATTTTATTATTGTAAACTGTTTTCGGAACTATTTTCGCTGAAAAGGCCAGCAATGGAAGATATAAATGCGATAATTAATAAGTAAGGGTGCAGTCTTCCACATGTTTAGATAGAAAAAATTACTAGAACTCCCAGCATGCCCTAGCCAGCCATGCTGGCTGCGGGATTCTGGGAGCTGTTGGACTTTTTTCCCATCTAAACATTCATAGGATTGCGTCTTAGTTGGGTGAGACTTAAAATAGTAGACAAATCTGAGTTCAGGAAAATAGTGAAAAAGTTGGGGAAATGATCATAGTGTCACGTTCCTTCGTCCTCTCCCTCCACAATCAACACGCTCCAGGAAACAAGTCTTTGAGCTACACTTCTTTATTAGTTAACCACTAGCTTCTTTACAAATGCAGATTCCAGGAAACTCTCAGACTACAATGAAACAGCTAATCCACACATCTACGAATATCAGTAGAGGAGACAAAGTGGAAGTTAAAGAAGTTGCCCGCAGTCTGGGCAAGAACTTCTCGGCCAGACTAGCTTCGCAGGGATGCCCCTCCCGTAACGTGGCTCCCTCCTATGTTGGCTTTCACAAGTGGCCAACCTGGCGGAGCGTCTGAACCCAGCCTCTAACTTCTCCCGCTTCGCTCTGTGACGGACTCTAGCATCCCTCAAGTCATGCCCCTTGCTCTCCTCCTCCTCTGAAACCTGAGTTCTCATGGTGGCAGAAGGGGGGAGCCTTCAGACTGGGCCATCTGTGTGTCAAAGTCTTGGGAAGAAAGCCTTTCTGTATCTGAGTTCACTAGGGAGGGTGCCTCTCCCTGTTCTGACTGTTCCCATTCTGAATCTGAATCTGAGCTGCCAGACATCTCCACATGCTCAGATTCATTCCTGACACATACTTACTGCCTTTCTCTGCATATCCTGATTCTTTGCAGAAGAAGCCAAAAGCTGAGAAGAAAGAGAAGAAAGATCTTGGAGTGATAACCTACAACATCCAAACCAAGCCGGGGGAGAAAAAAGGTATCACTATGGGTGACAGGGAAGTGGGGAGGAGGCAGCTGGGAAGAACTGCAGCTCTTTGCCCACCATGTGCTAAGTTATCCTATACAACAGGGGAGCAGAACCGCTGGCCCTGGGGCCAAATTTGGCCCTCCTGAGGTTCCAATCCAGTTCTCCAGGGTTCCCCGGGGGCCACGCCCTTTCCTCTGGCCACTCCTCCTCTTCCCTCAACCACTCATTGCTTGGCGGCTTCCCGGTTTTTGTGCAGTTTTCCTCCCATTTTAAAAGGTTGAAATGCCTCTCCTAAGGCTCAGTGACTGGCAGTCAGAGCTTTAAGCTGCCATGTGCAGAAATTTTGGGGATTGGGCCCCCGCCCCAACCTCCTGTTGGGTAGCTGATGAACACATGTAGTGTGATATCTTGCAAATGGTGGGGTTTGTTTACTTGATTCTTTCTTCCATTTTTCACCTCTACAATCCAGAGTGGATGGTGTTGGAGAGCGGGCTGTGCCAGCAGGCTGCTCCTCCTATCTCCACTCACCGTCTTTCCGCTTTCTCCTTCTTTGCAGATGTGACCGGCTCAATGCCTGACTCCTACAGCCCTCAGTATGTTGAAGCTGCCTGGTACCCGTGGTGGGAGAAACAGGGGTTTTTCAAACCAGAGTATGGGGTGAGTGTGGGCCTGGGGTTACTGTGAGTTGGGATCTCCCTACCAGAACCTGGGTGACTTTGTTAGCAGATCTGTTTGCCCAGGGTGGGTTGGCATTTCTCACCATGTGGGAACAATGAGCTAAGTTGCTTCAAGCTTTTTTTGGTGAACTTTAAAAGTAATTAGAATATTTTGCCTTTATATATAGCCTTTACCTTTATATATAGCCTTCCCCAACCTGCTGCCCTGCAGATGGGTTGAACTGCAGCTCCCATCATTCCCTGCCGGCATGGGACTCCCATCATTCCCACTCCACAGCAAATGCCCTCCTCCCCCTGGGACATGGTGCATAGAATTCAAGGCCATCCAATAAATTAAGGGTGGAATCCTATGCATGTTTAGATGGAAAAAAGCCTTATGACACCCAGCATGCTGGCTGGGGCATGCTGGAGACTGTAGGACTTTCCCCCCATCTAAACATGCAGAGGGTCGCACCTTAAGTAACTTCCAACATGCTGCCCTTCCATGAGATCCAGAATCAGCTGGCTTAAGGCAGATGCCTCACTCTGCCTAATGGCAGGGCCAGCCCTGTGTGTCTGTAATGGTTCAAAAGCAGCAAAAAGGGGATGCAATTGCAGCTTCTCCCACCCTATTCCTTACCCAGTTCCTTTGCCCACAGAGCAACCGCCTCTGTATTCCCCTCCTCCCTTCTGTGCTTCAACAATGGGGCAGAAAGAGCCGGAGCCCCACAGATACGTGCCCGAGGGGTTCCTTCTATTCCACCTTTCTTCACCTTGTCCTGTGAGAAGCCACAGGTGAAGTGAAGAGGGGGTGGAAGAAGGGGAACCAGAAGCGGTAAGCAAGCAGGTGGGTGGGATCGAGGTGGTGTCGGAATCTAGGACTCGTCGGTCCCCGGACTTGTGCTCTGTCTCACCCCCACATCCCCATTACTGCATCTCCTGTAAGCACCTGGGGATAATTGAGCTCCCTGAAGTTCTTGTTCCATGTGGCAGAAGTAAGTTTCGATTGTTGGATGAATTCCCCCTCAGGAGGTCTGGCCTTCCTCATCCCAGCCGCAGACAAGGTTTCTCATGCCTCGCATAAACTGTTTTCTCCCCTTGCCAGCGTTACAGCATCTCAGACTGGAACCCCAAAGGCCTCTTCATGATGTGCATCCCTCCACCCAATGTCACAGGATCTCTCCATCTTGGCCACGCCCTCACCAACGCCATCCAGGACTCCCTGACTCGATGGTGAGGCCTCAGCCTGGACACGCCATTGCCCCTTCTGCCCCATTCCCAGTGCTCTGGTGCATCTTGACTTCGCCACCCCCCCTTGCCATGCCTGTGGTCTGTCCTGATTCCAAGTTAGTCGCCCAGGGCTGTGGTATACGTACCACGATCCCAGGCTCACCCAGAAAACAGAATAGTGTACTGTGTACCGAATCCGCATTCCTGAGAATCACTGCTTCTATTCCAAATAAGCAAATGAACGTTTCTTGCCCTTGCGGTTGCAAAGGTACGCTAGGAGGAGTGCTCAGGGATCAGTGCCCTGCATAGCCCCTGGCCTGCCCCGTGTCTGGCATGGATCACCCCTGAAAGGTGGATTAGAAAAATAAATCAAAACCAAAATCAGAATAAGGTATGCAAAACAGTAAAAACGGCAGGATACGTTTGCTTAATTTGCCCCGTTCACACAGGTTGCCAAATCGAGCTGTTCTTGGTGCAGAGTTTTAAAAATGAAAAGCAGCCTTGGGAGGGCTCCTATTTTGGGCAGAGGAATGACGGGGAAGGGGTGCTTAACCTTTTCCCCTCTGCTTGTTTTTTCCACTGAAACTCCCTCCCCCCCTCCACCAGTATTCATGCTGGGGGGAAAGCAGCTGGGGGTTTGGTTGTTCTGAAACCCCACCAGTGGGAAAAGGGACACGCAGCTCATCCTACTGAAAATCACAGCCTCCTAAAAGTGGTTTTCCATGTGAACAAGACAAAAAAGAACTGGCTGGGGCGTTGTTGCACGCATTTAACAATGAGTGCTACAGATACATGTTTGCAGACATTTAGGACAGCATTGTCTCTCCTTTTAACTCAGGGGTGGGCAACTCTGGAGGTCCAGGGGCCAATTCCACCCCCCTCCCTGGGACCTACTGCAGCTGGTCTGCTGCCTAATTTGCTGTGGGAATTCAGCAGTGCAGCAGCAAAAAAAAGCCCTATTTTTCTTCAAAAACTGCCCTTTTCTGCCGCTGTGCAAGTGAAGCTTGTTTTTTGTGTGTGTGTGTGTGTTTTTAAAGATACAATTGCCCCATTTTTGCGGCTGCACTGCCAATTTCAGCAACAAATTCAGCAGCATTTGGGGTTGGGAGGGGGGGCTGCAAAAAAACCCTCCTGGGCGGGCTGCATGCAGCCCAGCTCAGTTTTAACTGGAGATGCTTGAGATTGAACCCAGGACTTCCTGTGTCTTCATGTTTTTTGTTTCTGTCATTGACCCATGAGCCCTCCCGTTCATCATCGGTGATGTCATGGATGCTGCCCAGTAGCTGCCTGTTACACCCATTCAATCAACCACATTCCAAGGAGAGCTCTCAATCACAAAGACCCAGCTATCTGGGGAAAGAGCTGCATTTTCCCAACAGCAAGGTACTGCAGTTTCAGTGCTGGAAAAGTCTCCCCCAACAGAAGCGCTTCCTCAGAGGGTGACATCAGTGTATTGTATGACAACCACTCACGTTCCACTATCAAGTGATGGTCTGGAGAGCACTCTCACCCCACTGTCTTTCAGGCACCGGATGAAAGGGGAGACCACCCTGTGGAACCCTGGCTGCGACCACGCTGGGATCGCCACGCAAGTGGTGGTGGAAAAGAAGCTTTGGAAGGAGCAAGGGTTGACGCGGCATGACCTCGGCCGCGAGCGGTTCATTGAAACAGTCTGGAAATGGAAACATGAGTGAGTTGTCCCACTGACTCCTTTTCTAGCACCTTGTATGGGTTCGTGTACCTTCTCACACCCTCTGCCGACACGTTGTGGTCAGCATGTTTTCCTGTGTCTCTTTTCTGGCAGGAAGGGTGACCGGATCTACCACCAGCTGAAGAAACTGGGCTCCTCAATGGATTGGGACAGAGCCTGTTTTACTATGGACCCAGTAAGATGTGTAGCAGAGGGGAAGGAGGGTGTATGTGTGTGTTTCAATCTGGTGGGGCGCCTGTATTAACTTTCCCTGACCAGTTCAATGGGATATGGCCATTGTCTTCCAAGGCACTTCCTCCCCTTACAATGAGTCTGTAAGGGAGGACAGTATTTTCATGCCTATGGTACAGATGTCGGGTGGTGGTGTCCGAGCTTCAGAGACTGTGTTTTGACCAAAGTTACCCAGAGGTCACAACTGAGCTGAGAATTTTGTTACCACGAAAGACTGAACTTGGTGTTGGTCAAGAGTGCCCCCGAAGAAGATCTTCATGTGAAATGCATTGGGCCTAATAAAGTACTTCTGTGCACCCAGTCCAGCCTTCTCCAACCTAGCACCCTTCAGATGTGTTGAACTACAACTCCCATCACCCCCAGTCAGGCTGGCTGTACTGGCTGAGGTTGATGGGAGTTGCAGCTCAACACATCTGGTTTAGGAAGGCTACCGTCCACCCCGCTGCACGACTGACTCCCTGGCCGAGGTGCTTGAGGTGGTGTCTGATGTGCATGTGCAGTCCCCTAATTTGTTGGTGTTGGGGGACTTCAACGTACATTCGGGGGCCGTCCTCACAGGGGTATCTCGGGACTTCATGGAGACCATGGCTTCTTGGGAGCTGCACCATATTCCAACTGGGCCCACCCATGTAGCCGGTCATGCACTAGATCTTGTGTTTGTTTCTGGAGAAGCGGGGAGTGATCTGGAAGTCGGGGGTATATCCACCACCCCCTTGTCATGGTCAGATCACTATCTGGTGACGTTGGACTTCTCGGTTCCACAACCCCTCCGCAGGAGTGGCGGACCCATTAAAATGGTCCGCCCCAGGCGTCTTATGGATCCAAATGGATTCCTGAACGTGCTTGGGGATTCTCTGGGGCACGCCAACGGCCACTCGGTCGAGACCCTGGTGGGCTGGCTGGAATGCCGCAATCACTGGGGCATTAGATTGGGTGGCTCTGAAACGCCCTCTCCCCCTGAGCAGGGCTCAGACTGCACCATGGTTCAATCCACAGTTACAGGCTCTGAAACAGGAGGTGAGACGACTAGAGCGCCGGTGGCGGAAGTCTTGCTCTAAAGACTATCAGACACGGGCTAGAGCTGTATCTTCAGCCTATCACGTGGTGGTGAAGGCAGCAAAAAAGGAATATTATGCTGCCTCTATCGCATCTGCAGAGTGCTGTCCCAGGAGGCTGTTCCAAGTGGGCCGGAGCCTGGTCGGTCCACTTGCTCTGGAACCACTGGAGCATTCTAAGGCCTCCTGTGAGGCCTTGCAAGGCACTTTGCAGATAAAATTGATCGGATTAGGAGTGTTATTCCGTGCGCTGTGGATACAGTTAGTGAGCAGGAGGCGGTCTGTGGTACACCGATTTTGTGGGATTGGTTCCAGCTTCTTCCTTCTGATGAAGTAGACAAGGTGCTTTCATCTGTCAGGCCGACCACCTGCTTACTTGATCCTTGCCCATCTTGGCTCATTATGAGCTGCAGAGAGAGGCTGGGTGAGGGGATCAAGGCGGTGGTGAACGCCTCCCTTGAGGAGGGAGTGATGCCATCAGCCCTCAAGGAGGCAGTGATAAGACCGCTTTTAAAAAAGCCCTCCTTGGATCCCCAAGTTCTGAACAACTTTCGCCCAGTCTCGAATCTGCCTTTTTTGAGCAAGGTGATTGAGCGGATGGTGGCGATGCAGTTGAAGGCACACTTGGAAGATGCCGATTATCTAGATCCATTTCAGTCGGGCTTCAGGCCTGGGCATGGGACAGAAACATTCTTGGTCGCCTTGGTGGATGATATGAGGAGGGCTCTGGATAGGGGCGAATGCTCCTTCCTTGTTCTCCTCGACCTCTCAGTGGCTTTTGATACCATTGACCACGGTATCCTCCTGGACCGCCTGGAGGGGTTGGGCATTGGAGACACCGTATTGCGGTGGTTCCGGTCCTTCCTCTCCAGCAGGTACCAGAGGGTAGCACTGGGAGAGGAGGTTTCGAACCCGTGGCCGCTCACTTGTGGGGTGCCACAGGGTTCCATCCTCTCCCCGATGCTATTTAACATCTATGTGAAGCTGCTGGGGGCTATCATCAGGAGGTTTGGGGTGCAGTGTCATCAGTATGCGGATGACATGCAGCTCTACCTCTCGTTCAAATCTTCACCAAGGTTGGCCATAGAATCCCTGTCCAAATGTCTGGAGACGGTGAGTGGCTGGATGGGGAGGAATAAGCTGAAGCTGAACCCTGACAAGACTGGGGTACTTTTGGTGGGAGACAAGAGGAGGTTGGGGGATGTTGACCTGGTGTTGAATGGGGTACGGTTACCCTTGAAAGACCAGGTCCGCAGTTTGGGGGTCATCTTAGACTCCCAGCTGTCCATGGAGGCTCAGGTGTCAGCTGTGAGCCGGACAGCGCTGTACCAACTCCATCTGATACGGTGGCTGCACCCCTACCTTCCCGACCATCTGCTCCCATCGGTAGTACATGCCCTGGTCTCCTCTCGTTTAGACTACTGTAATGCACTCTACGGGGGGTTACCTTTGAAGACGGTTCGGAAGCTGCAGCTGGTACAGAATGCGGCGGCTCGCCTGATTAAAGGCAGCCGCTGGTAAGATCACATCACTCCAGTGCTGAAGGAGCTGCACTGGCTACCAGTTGTTTTCCGGGCCAAATTCAAGGTGTTGGTTTTTACTTTTAAAATCCTATATGGCTCCAGCCCAGCCTATCTCAAGGAGCGCCTCCAGCAACACCAGATAGGCCGCTCAACAAGACCAGCTTCGGATGGCCTTCTCTCTGTCCCATCAGCCAGGACAGCTAGGCTGGTGAGGACGAGGGAGAGGGCCTTCTCTGTGGTGGCCCCCACTCTGTGGAACTCCCTCCCTAGGGAACTCCGCCATGCCCCCTCTTTAATGAGCTTCCGCCATGCATTAAAAACATGGTTGTTTAGGCAGGCATTTGGGGTGGGCTAGGGCAATTTTAGAAATGTGCTGTTTTTAATGTTGAATTTTATTGTGTAAACTGTTTTTATTGTTGTACATCACCCAGAGTTGCTGGGTGACAGGCCAGATGGGCGATTAATAAATAAATGGGTTGAGGAAGGCTGATCCAGTAGATTCTGCTGCTGCTTTTCCACCACTGGTGCCTTTCCACTTTTCCTTTCCTGAGCCGAGAATTGAACCGGGGACTTCTAGCTCATGCTCTGAAGTCCTAAGCAGCCTAGTTGGTAGCCAGGGATTAAGGGCAGGCACTAACAAGCTTCATCCTGACTGAGATGGCCGTGCCAGCAATGTCACCTAAAGGTGAGGTCTTTTACTCCCACATTATACTCTTTGCAGGAGGAAAATATAAATGGCACCTTACGTTACAGTACAAAGGCAATGGTCACGATCATGATGAATGGAAGCCAATTCCCATCGAAATGCATTGAATTTTGATTGCATCCGCTGGAGAGTTTAAGGGGCTAAACAGCAGGGATGGGTGAACCTGTCAAGCTCAATTTTGTAGACGTTCTTGTTTTTCCATCACTGAGCTCATTCTGCCCTGGTTCCGTGCAAGCTATTCTTTTCCTGCACGGAAATTTGTACATATTTTTGTATGCGGATTTTCCAAATACATGTATTTTTGTACACATGTACCTATGCACTACATGCATTTGTGCGTAATTTAGAAATGTGCGCATTTTTCTTTCGTGTGTTTTCTAAATGTCCGCATGGTGTCGAACACACTTTTTGTTTTGTGTTGCGGAATGCATTGCAAGCTTGGAAATGTATGGATTTCTCACTGCAAATTGCATTCAGGCCTGTGTCCGGTTCTGGGAGGTGCAAATTGGGTAATCTCACATGAAAACCTAGCGAAATTCTCACTTGTCCCTATTAAGCAATGTTGCTCAGTTTTCTTGTACTCCCAACAGAAACTCTCTAACGCTGTCCAAGAGGCTTTTATCCAACTGCATGAGGAAGGGGTCATCTATCGAAGCAAGCGCCTGGTCAACTGGTCATGCACCCTCAACTCGGCCATCTCTGACATCGAGGTGACTGGGGTGGAAGAGAACGTAGAAGGGGTGCGAGCCCTGTCTCGTGCCAGTGTTAGGCCAAGAGAGCAGAAATGATAATGAGTCTTGGTATCTCCCTCTTCCTAGGTAGATAAGAAGGAGCTAACAGGCCGGACGCTCCTGCCTGTCCCTGGCTACAAAGAGAAGGTTGAATTTGGGGTGCTGGTCTCCTTTGCGTACAAGACTGAGAGCTCAGGTGAGTAAGGAGACCTGGCCGGCAGTTGGGCATGGATCAGGACCATAAGCCTTCCTCCTTGACTCTCGGTTGGCTGCATTCTGGGGACCAACGGTCTTGGAGAGGAGCAGTAAACCACCGCTTTCCTTCCTAGATGGGGAAGTGGTGGTGGCTACAACCCGTATTGAGACCATGCTGGGGGACACGGCAGTTGCAGTCCATCCCCAGGATCCCCGGTATCAGGTAAGGAATGCTAAGAACAAAGGTGTTGTAGTGCAAGGGTGGGGAACCTGAAGCCCAGGGGACAAATCTGGCCCTCTGGGGTTCCCCACATACCATGACCCTTTTCCCCCAACCACCAGTCGTTTGGTGGTTTCCTGGCTTTTGTGCAGTTTTCCCCCCTATTCTCAAATGTTGAAATGCTTCTCCTATGGCATCGTTCATAAGCTACAATCTCCTGGTATTTTGAGTATTTTTGGCCCAACCTCTTTTTCCTTTGGTTCCACCCACCACTGGAATGCAGCCCCTGAGAACTTCCCCAAAGTTGAATTCTGCCTTTGGGCTGAAAGAGGTTCCCTACCCGTGGTGTACTGTTATGGATTAGACTTTGGAGGAAGAAGATCCACTGTAAGCTCAGTGGCAGAACCAGAGCTTTGGGCTGGCAGGTGCTTTCTCAAATGTTGCTGCTCCCTCGTTCCCAAATGTGGTCAGTGTGCCCAGACTCTTTACGGAGCACTTCCTGTATTTGCCCAAGAATGGGCACATTGGCCTGCTGTTAAAAGCCTCCCCCCTGCTTGTTGGAACAGTGCCAGAAACAAATATCTTGTTTTACCTGCAGGATAAAACAGGACCCTGGCACCTTGGATAGCAGGAGAAATGGCAATGGGATAAGAGGGGAGTTCCGACTAGAGGATAGTTTAAGATAGGAAGTTGTGATCAGGGGTTGAGCAGTCCGAGAGTCAAGTGTTGAGATGGTGGGGGTGCCATCACGGAAGGAAGATTCTTTAAGGATTTGTTGGTGGGGAGGGGCATCCAATAAGCTGGAATGTATTCTAGGTTACCTTTTCAGACTGTTGTTTATCTGGATGATCTGGGGATACTTCAGCAAGTCTCTTCCAATTTCTCTTCTAGCATCTGCATGGCCGGAGCGTCCTGCACCCCTTCACTGGACGGCTCTTGCCTGTTGTATGTGATGACTTTGTAGACATGGAGTTTGGAACTGGTACGTCTGGGGCTAATGGCTGGCAGGCAGGGGGGATGTGCGTCTCTTATCCCCATTTAAAAGTAACAGCTCTGCTGGCTGTAGGTTACCTTCATCTTCTCAAGGGATCGCCTTGAGGGGATTAAGTACAGAGGAACATTCCTGGTGCGTGTTTAGGAGAAAACAGTCACGTAGGAAGGGTCCAAGGTGGGACTGTGGGTGAATCTAAGACAGCCTTCCCCAAGCTGGGGCTCTCCAGATGTGTTGGGACTATAACTCCCAGTATCCCATTGGACATGCTGGCTGGCAATGATGGGAGCTGTAGTCCCTACACATTTGGAGCACACCAGGTTGGGGAAGGCAGATTAGGGGGCTGCAGGAGGCAGTCTCATCAAAGAGCAGAAGAGAAGAGAGAGAGAGTGCGTGCATGAATGACAGTACAGCTTTGGAAGTGTGATAAAACAGGAAGAGCCTGCATAAAATAGGTGTGGATTGGGGATAGAAGTGAGGAGTCCAAGGGGAAAAATGGCTTTGGTGTTAACGGAAAGGTAGGAAAGGCATCTGGCCAGCTTCATATCTTCAGTTGCAATATAGAAGCAAAGGGAGGTGTTGGGGAATAAACCCAAAGACCTTAACCTGGTTTGGACAGCACCCCATGGTGACTCAACCCACAATGAGCCGCAGCACCCCTGGGTACCAGATTGCACATTCAACCCCCACTCAGGGGTTGTCATGTCATGTGAACTTACT
This sequence comes from Heloderma suspectum, assembly GCF_057233095.1. Taxonomy (NCBI): domain Eukaryota; kingdom Metazoa; phylum Chordata; class Lepidosauria; order Squamata; family Helodermatidae; genus Heloderma; species Heloderma suspectum. The sequence continues at coordinate 346,342,719 of NC_139459.1, forward strand.
AGGTGTGGGCTATGTGAGGGTTAAACAACCCTCGCATAATGGACTGTTCTAGGGTTTAAACCTTGCATAAGGTTCTTTAACCCTGACATAACCCACACTCACTGGGTTTGCAAGACATGACAGCCCCCGACTGGGGATTGGATATGCAAAATGCAGCCACACGTGCCACGGCCTCATCATGGGTTAAATAACCTGGGGTGGGCCATCATGTCATGAGAATCGGCCCCTTGAGTCAGGTACAAAGTGGAGATCCCCTTCTTGGCTTCCTTGGGCTGGCACCTGAATTAAAAGGATCCGCTTCTCCTTCTCTCCCGGCTCTCAGGTGCCGTGAAAATCACGCCGGCCCACGATCAGAATGACTACGAGGTCGGCCTGCGCCATGGGCTCGACTTCCTCACCATCATCGACGAGGATGGCTCTCTGGTCAACGTGCCCCCTCCCTTCTTGGTACTGGCGGGATGAGTGGGGTGGAGCTGGGGGGATCACTTTGTGTCTGATCCCTGTCCATGTCGGTTGGGATAGGCTGAGCCTTAGTTCGAAGTGTCTGGTACGTGAAGGCCCAATCCCAGCGGTGCTAAGGGGCTGGGCTTAGGGAGGTGACCCATGTGCTCCTTCCAGCCTTCCAGTTACCTACTTCTCATCTCCTCCTCCAGGGCATGAAGCGGTTTGATGCCCGCCAAGCAGTGTTGGAAGCTTTGAAGGAAAAGGGGCTCTTTCGGGAGGTGAAGGACAACCCCATGGTGGTACCCATCTGCAGGTGAGGAGCGAGATAACTTTGATTGGGGTGAAAACCCTGCATCCTTAATGGGAGAGCTGTTTTCCAGGGAGGGGGCCGGGAGAGGCCTTTGCCACATGCCAAATAACCACTTCACGGATGTTTGGGCTGCACAACATCAGTGCTGTCTAGCACTAAGGGCTTCACGGTTACAGAGCCACTGTCACGTTCTTTCATCCTCTCCTTTCTCAATCAACACACTTTAGGAAACAGACCTTTAAGCTAATACTGCTTTATTAGTAAACGACCAGCTTTTTTACAAATGCAGATTCTAGGAAACTCTCAGACTGCATCGAACTAGCTAATCTACACATCTAGGAATATCCATAGAGGAGACAAAGTGGAAGTTAGAGAAGTTGCCAGCAGTCTGGGCACGAACTTCACGGCCAGACTAGCTTCGCAGGGATGCCCCTCCCTTAGGGTGGCTCCCTCCTACATTGGCTTTCACGAGTGGCCAACCCGGTTGAGCGTCTGAGCCCTGCCCCTAACTTTTCCCGCTTTGCTTTGCGATGAACTCTAGCATTCCTCAAGTCACGCCCCTTGCTCTTTTCTTCTTTTTCTTCTGAAACTTGAGTTTTCATGGTGGAAGAATGGGGGAGCTGTTCAGGCTGGGCCATCTGTGTGTCAGCGTCTTGGGAAGAAAGTCTCACCGTATCTGTGCTCACTAGGGAGGGTGCCTCCCTCTGTTCTTGCTGTTCCCATTCTGAGTCTAAATCAGAGCTGCCAGACATCTCCACACACTCAGATTCATTCCTGGCAGCCACATGCGTTCCGTCACGTAAAAAATCCAAACAGAAATGTAATGTTGAAGTGTGGAGTCGAACCTTCGTTTTCTCTTTTTGGATTTATCAGCCAGCTATGACTTGCTGTAATCAGGACATGAGCAAAGGAATTGCTGCATGCCAGTGGAGGAAGGAGCATGTGAGCCCAGGCACAGTCCCAGTGGCCAAACCACAGTTTGGTGGTAACATACAAACCCTGGCAGAGGTGACTTGCTCAAGGCCACACTATTAGTTCCTTTCATTCATTTCAGGCATTACTATACCGTCCCTCCTAATATTTCTCCCAGGGTGGTTTACAGCCAAATTAAAAACAAAGCAACCAATACAACAAAACCATTCAAAATCAGTCAATAACATAATTAAATATCAGTTAAAGCAGCAGGAGTGGAAATGTTATTTCCAAAGTTTAAAAGGCAGTATTCAAGTACTTAGAATAAAACCATGAATGGGCCAGGTGGGCCGCAGCCAAGCCTCCTTGGGGAGGGAGTTCCATAGCTGGGACGCCTTAGATGGGAGCGCCCTCTCCTTGGTTGCCACCTGCTTCATTTCTGATTGTGGTGGCATTCTGGGAAGGTCCTCTGTAGAAGATCTTCATACTTGGACAAGTTAATATGGGAGAAGTGGGTCTTGGACGTAGCCATGTCCCACTTCTCCCCAGTAGCCAGATTTTGACTTTTAAAGGGCTTTAAAGGTCAAAACCAGCACCTTGAATGGCTTGGAAGCAAACTGGCAACCAGTGTCAGTCTCTCAAAACTGGCAGGGTATATTCCCAGTGGGCCGGCCCAGTCAAAATGTTGACTGCTGTATTTTGAATGAGTTGGAACTTCTGTACTGTCTTCAAGAACAGGCCCACTAAGCTGGTTGAAAATACTCTGTGCCACTGAGAACGCCTGTGCCTCAAAGACTGGATCACAGAGTACTCCCAAGCTGCAAGCCTGAGCTTTCAGAAGGAGTTTGACCCCATCCAAAACAGGTTGAATCCTCCCTTGATCCACCCACAGTGCCTCCATCTTACAAAGTCCATGCGATAGGTGCAGCTCTTAAATCTCTCACCACTTGTTCATGCTGCCTTTCCCTAGGAAGGGAAGGAACTGAATAGCGTGGCAGATAGAGGCCTCTCTGTGAACAAGGGCTATCTGTAATTGGAAATCGGAAGGATTTGAAAGAGGGGAGGTGGGATACAGGGGAAAAGAGGAATATTAGGAGGTAGCACTTTTGCTTCCTTAATCAGACCTGATGGTAAAAGGGTGTTCCATGTGAAGAAAAAGGGACCGTATGTACATGTGGAAGACTATTTTGGGTACAGGGGTTGGGTGCAAGGGAGGCACTATGCAGAATTCTAGAAATCTTTATACTGTGTCTGTGAGCCAGTGGCACTGGCTGCATTTGTGGGCCTAAGCTAATTCTGTTTTCCGCTCTCCTTCCTGGTACTATAGCCGTTCCAAAGATGTGGTGGAGCCACTGCTGAAGCCCCAGTGGTACGTGCGCTGTGACTCAATGGCCCAGGGAGCAGCCGATGCAGTACGCCAGGGTAAACTGCGCATTGTGCCAGAGTTCCACCTCAAAACCTGGTTCAGTTGGATGGACAATATCAGGTGAAGTCCTGCAGAATGTGGGGCAAATGAAAGGAGTGGCATTCAGTGTTGGGGAGAAGAGCAAAGGGGACAAAAAGTTGGTTGGTGACAGTTGGAGGGGCAGCTGAGGAGAAGGAGATAAAGAGAAACCTGAGGAGGAAGAAGAGGAGAAAGCAGACAAGGCATCAGAAAGGAGAATGAACGCCATTCTGTTAGTTCTGTTGCCTAACAAGTGGGGCCTGCAGCAAATGTTATAGTGTGGTTCCAGACCCACACAGACACACACGCAGATTTCTCCTTGGGTTGTTTTTCTTGAGGAATTGTCCCCTTCATTTTTCCCCCTTCAGTGCGTTTCCACTGTGCATGCTGATACCTCCCTCTTGTTTCTCAGTAGACCTATTTTTGCTACATAGCTTTTGGAACTCAGAACCTGAGTTCACTGTAAGAAGGAGTGATAGACTGAGAGGAATGGTTTATGTCAGGGACTGACTACTAATTAACTAGTGAAAGACAAGTGACACTGTACCCCCCCCCCCCACACACACACACACAAAGATCTAGAACACATTCCAATCTCCCTTTTGTGGAGAAACGAGAAAAGTCAAGACAGAAGGGACTGGAAAAATTGCAATGAGTACGACTACCAAAGACCAAAAAAAGATTGTATCATTCCAAATCATTCTGGCATAGAAGTGTATGAAATTGATTCCAAACCGAGTTTGGGATTGGTGTGTGTGTGTGTGTGTGTGTGTATTTGTTTGTTGTTTAATTGGTTGTATTATTTTACTCAATGAGGTAATGCTCTCATTAAGATAAAACATGGTCGTATTCATTGGCAATCACTTTTGAGTCCAATTAGCCACTCCTCATTCATAGCTGAGAACAATGTGCATTATTTGTTATGCTTCTTTAATCTTAGGAGTGATGCTTGGAGTAACCAATTATTCTTTCGTGTTATGCAGTTCTGAGTCAGAATGAACTGGAATGATATTCTTTTGTTTTGGTTGTTGGTAGATAAGTATTCGCTGCCATTTTTCCATTCCCCCCCAACTTTCCATCTCGCTTTGATTCCCCACGCCCCCAGGATAGATTTGGTTGTGTTCCGCTTCATTCTTTTGTGTACATGAGCACATTCAGATTCAGTAGAAATTCTGGAACTCTACACTGCAGGCTTTTATGACACCTTTCTTCCCGTCCGCTCTAGGGATTGGTGCATTTCTCGGCAGCTGTGGTGGGGCCATCGTATCCCAGCATATTTTGTGACGGTTAATGACCCCTCAGTGCTGCCAGGAGAGGTAAGACTGTCCGGCCGTTGTGGGCAGGTGATGGGGAGAGGGGCCGAGCAGCCGATGAAATGAAACACGAAAAATATTTGGGACCTATGGAGGCGTAAACACTCTGAGCACGTGGCTAGAGGATGAGATGGTAATGGGAAGTAGGGTAGGAGAAATGCAGGGGAAAGAGCTCTTTTTCTTCCTTTTCATTTAGACTTCTAAATAAAATACTGAGCGCTAAGGGGAACACTAAAACAGCAAAACTCTGCAAAATGAATTTAGTGTCACATTCTGGAATAAAATTAGCTTGTGCATGCATAATCCCTTCCTTCCTTTCAAGAATTAGCATGTTGAAGAGCCTTCCCCGACCTAGGCCCCTCCAGATGTTTTGGACTACAACTCCGATCAGCCCCCACCAGCATGGCCAATGGTCAGGGATGATGGGAGTTGTGGTCCAAAGCATCTGAAGCATGCTAGATTGGGGAGGTCTGATGTAGAATACAATCGGGGTGGTGAATGTTATGACTACTGGTGGGCCTGTCCTGTGTAGGCCCTGTCTCCTATTTGTGCAGGCCTGCACTCCTACAGTTGCAAGCTCGTTCACAAGCTCACCCTGAGTGCACACACCTTGTGTCTGCAGAATGAACCTGAGGGAAGAGCTGATTCTAGGAACTGCAGGCAACTGAAGTGGTATGAACATACAAAGTGGATGTCAGGCCATTGGTCTATCCAGTATTATCTACTCGGCTGTGTAGTGGCTCTCCAGGATCTCAGGCAGAGAGGTGTTTTTCCCAGCCTTGCTTCCTGAGATTCAACTAGACAGTTCACTAGACTTTAACTAGAGATGTCATGGATTTAACATGTGATCTTGTCTGTGCAAATGAAGTATGCTACCACTGAGAAGACAAGCTTTGCTCCTCCCATGTGGTGTGTGCTAAAATCTGGATTTCCCATAATAATCTTGGATCTTGAATTTGTTCATGTTGGCTCTTGTATGCTCTTGTAATAGGGAATATTTTATATGGCCAAATGTTATGCAAAAACAAAATATTAAGGGTGACCTCTCCTTCTAATACTGGTTGCATTTGGACAATAATGTCTTGGTGTAATAAGCCAAGATATGAATGAACATGCAGCCCCTTTGCTTTTCCTTTTCCACGAGCCATGATTAAACCAAGAAGCTTCTAATTAAGCAGAGTTTCCTTTTTATCTGAACTGGGAAACCATGGTTAACTCTTCCCAAACAAGCCAATATATTAAACCAGCTTCAAGGCATGATTTAATACCTTGGGTTGTTTGGAAGTTGTTAACCATAGTTTCCCAGTATGGATGAAACAAGAAACTATATTTCATTGAAAACGTCCTGGTTGCCATGCTCATGTGGAGGGTGAAATGAAGGGACTCATTCAAATTTCAGTTTATTAAGCCAAGATATGATTGTCTGAACATGGCCGGGGCAAGATGGCTTTTTTTAGGGAAACTTTATTGTGTTATGTGTAGGAAGAATATACAGTTTGTTTAATATCCTTAAAAAGGCGCCTGTGTTAGAATTGTGATAGGCAAGAATAAAATAATTGTAATACATTAATTGGCTTGAGAGACAGATAATCAATCTACCACCAAATCATTTTTAATCAGTCAATAGCATAGATAATTTTATAGCTTGAGTTTGTTTCCAAATGGGGCTGGTGAAATGATTTAAGTAATCCGTCGTTCTCTTCCCAGGACACAGATGGTAAATACTGGGTAAGTGGCCGAAGCCAGCAAGAAGCAAAAGAGAAAGCAGCCAAAGTCTTCAAGGTGACCCCGGATAAAATCTCCCTCTGGCAAGGTACAGCAGACCGAGGGTTGGGAGGGGAATTAGCAAGAAGGAGGTTGTGAAATAGCTGGGATTCTCAAACCAGGGTGGTGGTGGCTTGCTACACTTCGTCCCACAGGAAAGGAGGTGGGTACATAGCTGTTATGTATTTACTGATTTCCTTAAAATATGTATGCCCTTTCCTCATATAGTTCCTGACCAGTGTTCTGTCTGGGCTAACGCTGTCTGCTCTGACAGGTGGGGTCCCCTCAAAGTTTTGGGCAGACATCTTTCCCAGCATCCCTGATATTTGAGATCTTTTAACTGGAGGAGAAAGCTATCAGTGGCTACTAGTCCCAATGGCTGTGTCCTACCTCCAGTATCAGAGGCAGTATGCTTGTGTACACCAGTTGCTGGAAACAAGGGCTGGAGGGTGCTGTTGCACTCATGTCCTACTTGTGGGTTCCCGGTCAACAGTTGGTTGGCCACTGGTTGGCCAACAGAATGCTGGACAAGATGGACCCTTGTTTTGATCCAGCAGGGCTCTTCTTATGTTCTTATGAACTTAACTGGAGGTGCTCAAGATTGAGCTAGATTTCCCATCATAGTTGGCATAGATGCCTTTATTATTGTCACAATCGACGGCAATATAGTGGAATCGCGCATTTCACCCCTACTCCCAAACACTGCTGGCAGAGCCGTTTTGGTTCACTAAAGCACTTTAGCTCTAAAGTGAAATTACGTGAAAGCCCACCCATGCCCATTGCTGGCATGAAGCCTTTCTTGTCTCAAAATCGCTATAGCGCTTTAGTGATACAGTGGAGTTGCACATTTCACATGCACACACCACATTGCTGGCAGAGCTGCTTCTGTTTGCTACAGCACTTTAGCACTAAAGCGAAATTGCGCATTTCCCACCCACCCGTAGCCATTTTGCTTCTTCATGGAAAAGTGTGCATAACAGGAAAAAGGGGGTAGGAGCTATAACTCCCTGACAGTTGCTGGAATGGGGCGAAATTGCACAGGTGGGGTGCCTTCATGGGGAGCCTCCAGATGCTGCAGTGGATTAATGCAGAACTGTGCTTCTCCATGGAAAAATTACCACTTCTTTCCCTATTCCCATGTTTCCTAAGTTGCGCAGTTTCAAACTAGTGATCAGAGAAGCTTGTCATTATGTAACTTTGCTGTAGTGGGGTGTCATTTTGTAACTGTAGCAGGTTATCAGAGAAGGCTGCGCTTGTTTGGCTGCAGTTGTTGCTTGCCAGATCTCAGAAAAAGAGCTCTGCAGGTTGGAGCAGAGTGGCTACAATGGTTTTGACTGCTCTTGCCAGGCAACTCTGTAGGTGAGCGGAATAAGCCACGCTGAGTGCCAGACGACAGGATAACCCACGGTGGGTTAAATAACCCTTACTGCAGGTTATCAGAGTGGCCTATTTTGGTCAAATAAGGCATCGTGGATTAAAAAATTCCTGGCAGATGACATGATAACCAACAATGGGTTAAATAAGCCATGATGGTTTATTTAATCCATCATGGGTTATCGTGACGTCCGGACCCTGTGTGTGTGTGTGTGTGTGTGTGTGTGTGTATCTTTTCAACTTGTGCTGATTACTGCCTTTTTATTTACCTCTATCACTCTTGCAGGGCAGTAAGTTACTCTTTTTATAATGGAAGTTGACTTGCTTTGGAAAAAAACAAAGCCACACCATAGTCTCTCCCCTCTAATCAATGGTTCTGTGTGTTTCTTATGTCCCATTTCCAGATGAAGATGTCCTGGACACCTGGTTCTCATCTGGTCTCTTTCCTTTCTCCATCTTCGGGTGGCCAAACATTGTAAGTCCAGTTGTGGAAGAGGGCTATGATGATGGGTAATGAGTGTATGTATGTCTGTGTCAGCCTCTTCACCAAAATTACTCTTCACCAAAATTTGCTCACTTGCTCTAACTTGGTCTTTCTCTTCTAAGAATGAAGAATTTGTCGTTTTTTACCCTGGGACTCTCCTGGAGACGGGACATGATATTCTTTTCTTCTGGGTGGCCCGCATGGTCATGTTGGGTCTCAAGCTTACGGGGAAGTTGCCATTCAGAGAGGTGAGAGAGAGAGGCTTAATTATTTTCTTCCCTGGTATTGATGGCATGATTTCTTCCCCACCCCTACTCTTCATGTCTGTCGTCAGTCATGTCGGGTTATATTGCATGCAGAAGCAATGCAACAGCAATGCAACCAATGCAAGCGACTGTTTGCTGTGGAATTTTCTGTCTGAGGACTTTTGTTGAATTGTTAAAAAAAAATCAAGATATGATCCCTCATGGACGCAGCACAAAAAAGCATGGTTGGGGTTTTTAGGTATTATATTGCTCTGTACCGCTGCTTATTTATCTCTTCATGGTAACATAGCCTTGCCCCTGAACTTACTTGAAGCAATTCTAGCCTTCCTGCTCTTGGAGTCAGATTTGAGGAAGGGGGAAACCAAAGTGCCATTTTGACCAATTCCCTGCCCCAAGGACTCACTGAAATCCCCACCAGGATGCTTGTCTGGCTTCTGACATTTCACTGAAAGTAACCTTGAGGGCTAGAAACTTGATCTTTTTCTTTTCTTTAAGTTGCAGTTCTACTGTTGTACATATTTTCTGTTTTAGAGGCCATACATCTCTCGCATGGCATGGACACATCTACTTATGCCTTCAAACAGCTTTTTCCAACTTGGTGCCCTTCAGATGTGTTGGACAACAGCTTCCATCATCTCTAGCCAGCATGGCCATTGACCGCCCAGCTGGGGATGATGGGAGTTGTCATAGAACACATCTGAAGGCCACCAGATTGGGGAAAGATCCCTTAAAAGGTCAGATTGGAACATTTGTTGATTTTGTTTGTCTCTAAGGGAAGCTCTGTGAGGACAGGCTGTTCTTGAACCTGGGAAACTGAAGACCGCTTACAATGCTAGGCCTTTCTGATTTTTATTTTGTAAAGAAGCTTCCCTGTAGGAAAATGCTTGAAAACTGTGTGCAAATCCTCATGTGGAAACCACCCTCCCTGGGCTGCTTAAGGCTTTATTGGGCCTCCCTGAGTCTGGGGAAACAGGAGAGAGAGGGGACTTCTCTGGGATTCTGCGTCCCTGAACATGCTCCTGTTCCACATCCTCGTTGTTTAGCTCTGCCCGGCTATGCTGGGAGAAATCGGGTGGCAAGAGCCAGCATGTACAGGCTGTCTCTCTCAATCCCCTGCTTCATTTACAACAAACCAGGGGTTTGAAAAAAACGGGTTGTTGTGATGTGCAAACGAGGTCGTTGAGAAGCCAGAAGTATCGAGAAGCCAGAAGCCTTCCTGCCTTGTGTACATGCGATGAAATAGAAATGTGCCCAGTTATTGTTGATCACATGTAGATGGTTTACCCTACGTGTCAGAGGTTATTTATTTATTTATTACATTTCAATACCACCCAATAGCCGAACTTCTCTAGGTGCCTCACAACAATTAAAATAATAAAATACAACATAAGATACCATGTAAAAGTTTAAAACTGCAGTATAAAATAAAAATATAAACCAAAATAAAACCTAGCAGCAATGCAGAGATTTAAAATACAGTAGCCAGTTTAAAACAGAAATGGAAAGACTAAATGCCTACTGTGTGAAATGTCCCTGAGGATCAGAGGGCTCGGGCCAGATTCAGAACGTGCCACCCAAGGGCCTGTTCCCAAGACACCTCCACCATTGCCTTTCTGTTGTTCCTTTCCAGGTTTATCTTCATGCCGTTGTTCGGGATGCCCATGGCAGGAAGATGAGCAAATCGCTGGGAAATGTGATAGACCCCTTGGACGTCATCACTGGCATTACACTGGAGGTGACCTATTGTTTTAGGAACAGATGGGAAGACTTCAGGCTTGTGGGAACTTGTTTTTTCCTAGAGCCCCAAGATCCACCAGCCAGAGCCTGGGGCAAAAGATGTACTCTTAGAATTAAAGAGTTCTGAGCCCAGGAATTATTCCGAGTAGAGAACAAAACTGAACAGAGCTCACAGTCCTTCTGTACAACAATCCACTCCTGGCTACCCCAGGTTTTTGTAATTTCAACAGTGTCATTTTGTTCCTCTTTCATCCCACAAAAGACCGACCTTTTCTTCCTTGCCTCTGTAGGGCTTGCATGCTCAGTTGCTAGACAGCAATTTAGACCCAGCTGAGATAGAGCGAGCAAAACAAGGACAGGTATGTGTTTTCCCCCATTACTGCTAATGTTTGCCTAATGCAGGTGGTGTGTTGCACACTGTTCAGAAGACACACACACACACACACACATTTGTGTGTAAGCTGTAAGTCTAAATATTATATACTGGTTCCTGGATAACTCTTGAACTGGAGGCCACTCTAATAACTTGTTTCAGTTTTGACACCTTGAACATGAGGATGATATAGGTTTAGGGGAATGCTTTAAGACAGGAGTCCCCAACCTTTCTGGGTTTGGTGGGCACATTTAGAATGTTGAGAGAGTGTCATGGGCACTCTCACAAAATGGCTGCCAGGGGGCTTGCTCATTCATAAAATGACTGCCATGGTGGGCATGGCTGGTCACAAGACATTCATTTCCCAGAAGACAAACTAGGGAGACTAAAAAAAAGTAACTTTCCCAAGAACCGAAGTACAAGGCAGAGGTGGTAGAGTTTGAGTTCCGAAATTCACACAAAAAGTCCTTTGAACCCAAATAAAGATTGCGCTGGAGGGCAGCCCTTTGCTTGGCAGCATGCCAGCCTCCCAGTTAAAATAATAATAATTTTAAAACATCTTAAGAAATAAAATAAAATCAGGAGAAGCAGGGAGCCTGGCAGGTGCCAAGAGGGGACTCTGTGGGCAAATTGTTTGGAGATCCCAGCTTTAAGACCAGGACCAGGAACCCTATGTAAGAGAGGTGTGTGTGTTTGTGTGTGTAATGCATACTTGTGGTTGCTTCACAGAAATCCGATTACCCCAGTGGCATCCCAGAATGCGGGACAGATGCCCTCCGCTTTGCTCTCTGTGCTTACACTTCTCAAGGTAATTATCCTACTTCCGTCTGAGAGAGGCACTCACCTTTTGTTACCTCATTCCTGGTCTCTCTTCCTTTCTTGCTGATGTCATAATGTTCCTCTTCCTCTCCTCAGGCCGGGATATAAACCTGGACGTGAACCGGATTCTGGGCTACCGGCACTTCTGCAACAAACTATGGAATGCGACCAAATTTGCCATCCGTGGCCTCGGGGATGGATTCCAGCCACAGCCCAGCCCAAAGGTGAGCCTGCTCCTAATGGTTCTCTACTCCATTTCCCCCCTCCAGACTCCAAATGCTCTGCAGTGGGGTGGCCATTAAGAGTTCAGCACAGACTGTGGAAGGATGGACTCCTCTCACTTCCCTGCCTCTCTGTGTCACAGTTGGTGTCTCCCCCCGCCCCAACACACACACACATTGGAACCTCTAGGAGCACTTCCTTCTTAACAGGAAATGTCTATTGCAGCCCAGCGGCTCAGAGAGCCTCATTGATGTTTGGATCTTGAGTCGCCTGAGCCACGCTGTGGAGTTATGCGACCTTGGCTTCCAGGCCTACGATTTCCCTGGCATCACCACAGCGGTGTATAACTTCTGGCTCTATGAGCTGTGTGATGTCTACCTGGTGAGTGGAATCTCTGAGAACTTCTTGTTCCTTTTCTGTTTAAGAGGTGTAACAACTCTGCTTTTGGACTAAACCTGTACTGGAGAGATAATTTTTATCACCCACCAAGACACCACAATATTACCCTAGTGTATAAGCTAGTGGGGTGTAATGGCTAGAGTCTTCTTTTGAATGCGGCATTTCCAATTTCAAAATCCATGCTCAGCTGCGAAGCTCATTGTGGGGTACAAATCTCATCCTGGTCTACTTCAAAGAGCTGTTTTGAGAACAAGGGTGCTTCCGGATGAGGTTCTTATGACACCAATACCCTGCCTCATTATCAGACATTTACAGCGGGATGATGTCACCTTCCACTTGTAACCCTCCCATGTTTCCCCAGCGTTGCTTACGGCTTTTTCCTTACCACCGAAAATCTGTTAACAAAGGTAAGATGGAACAGCTGCATGGTGCCTTTTGATGGGTAGTGCTAGGAGCCCTCCATCTAGAAGTGCCGTAAAACACTGCTCTAAGTTCCTTGGAGGAAGGGAGGGATGCAAATGTACCATGAAAACATAACATTTTAAAGTGTCCTAGACATACCGTGGAGGCAAGCCTTGTATTTAACAACCTGCCTGGTCACCATGAGTGATAAGGCGTTCCGTACAGGTGAGTGAGTGGGCTGGCAAGGAGGGACCAATCGCGTTATCCCTCCTCCACCAGCCTGCTTGATAGAAGGCTTTTTTTTTTTTACTAGCCTGCTGAGAGGCTAGCAGCCATAGCCTCTCCTGGCCACAGAGGAGGGGACTTCCCCCCCTCCGAGCTACTAGTTTCTGAGGTTTGTAAAATTATATATTGCGACACAGAGAGAGAATGTGTATATATGCGCGTGTGTGTGCATCGTCTTCTCCCATACACACCTGCCCGGACCCTAAGATGGTCTTCAGCGGTCCTTCTCCGAGAGCCCCGGCAAAGGAAGTCAGGTGGGCGCCTACTAAAAAGAGAGCCTTTTCTGTTGTGGCACCCCGGTTGTGGAATGAGTTTCCCTGGCATCTGTGTTGTGGTCTTTTGGTGCCAGGTGAAGACCTCCTTATTTTTCTAGTTGTTTAAGTCTTTCAGTTTGTTTTAAATCTGTTGTATTTTAAATCTTTGCTTCTGCTACATTTTATTTTTATTCTGCAGTTTTAAACTTTTATATTGTATTTTATCATGTTGTATTTTATGGTTTTAATTGTTGTGAACCACCCAGAGAGCTTTGGCTATTGGGCACTATAGAAACATAATAAATAACATTTATTTGAAAGAAGCTTTGGGTTTTTTTTCTTCCTTCCCAATACCTTTTCCTTTTGTGTCTTGTCTTTTCGACTGTCAGTCTGAAGGCAGGGACTGTCTTATTATTAATCTCTGTAAGCTGCCCTGGGAGCCTTTTTTGGCTGAAGAGCAGGGTAAAAATGCTGTAAATATTGATTTGTTTATTTATTTGCAGGCTAGTAACTTGCGTGGGCTTATTTACGAGGCTGCATTGCATTAAGGCAGCTCTCTCACCCTTTTAACTTCACCGTTTAGGAGTGCCTAAAGCCCGTGTTTGCTGGTCCAGATGAAGCTGCGATCCAGACAGCCCGGAACGTTCTCTACACATGTTTGGATGTCGGACTTCTTCTTCTCAGCCCTTTCATGCCATTTCTCACAGAGGAGCTGTACCAGCGGCTGCCCCGAAGGGCTCCCTCCTCCGACCCTCCCAGCATCTGCGTCACCCATTACCCCAGCACAGAGCAGGTAATGAGGTGACAAACTCTCAGGCTCTTAGCCAGAACCACTGTGGTGAGGAATCCTAGTAGTGCACACTGGTGTGTGTGTGTGATTATATGTGAATGTGAAGTGGACAGCAAAACCTTAAATAAAAGTAGTTAATTTTGTCATGGAATTTTATTTTGAGACACATTTAGAAATGCAAAAGGAGGAACAGACAAATCATCATTACAATTTTTATTTTATTAAAAGAGTTTAATCTGTCAAATACAAATGCTGTGTCCACTCCCAACATCAGGAAAACAAGTGCTGACCACTCACCATTTTGTTGTCAAAGTAGGAAAATGGATGTTCACTCCAGGGCGCCCTTCTGATTTGTCGACTTCATTCTTAAATTGTGATGCCGAAAACATCATTAAATGAAGATTTTTTTCACCCTTTTCCTAATTTGCTTCAGTATTGCTGGAGAAACGAAGGCTTGAACCACACTATTGACTTTGTGCTTAGCATTATTCGGGCTGTCCGTTCACTCCGAGCAGACTACAACCTCACCAAGACCAAAGCTGACTGTGAGTACTGGGGGTGAAACCAAATTAGCTTGTATGATGTGTGCAAACTGTCATATATTTGATTTGGTTTGCCAGACTTTTTCTGCTTCAGCTAGACTTAGGAAGGAGCGCAGGGCTATACAGAGCTCTCAAGCTCTCCCCGTGGACATGTGGGATTCTGCTCAGTTCCTTCTCTAGGTTCTGCGATTTCACAAGGTGTTGCTCACAACCTTTCCGGACCATCTCCACAATCTTAAGGGCAAGGAACATTTTTTAAAAGTTGTGATAGTTTGGGATGGTGAATTCTGCACCCAATACCAATTTCTGGGCTTGTGCAGAATTGTGGAATTCACAGAGGCCTGGAAGAAGGAAATCAGAACTTGAAGGAAAACAAGTAGTTTGGTGGTTTGCGGGGAGCGGGCAGGAATAAGGTGTGCTAGCAAACCAGGATGTCGTGCCACACTTCTGAAAGTGACTTAGGCTTTGGAGAACCTTCAGAGGGAGGGTTGTCCTTAGTAGCTGGGCAGTTACTGAGAACTGTTCCCAACACTGCCATCCCAGTCTGGCACATGGACAGAATTATTAAGATTCTGTCTTAATTAAGATGGTGTTTTTAGCAGATCTAAGTCATGAGGAGGGGAATGAAGGAGTAGAGGCAGTCTACACAGAGTGTTGAGCACAAGCTTAATGGAGTCAGTCCAGCATCTCTCTCTCCCACTCTGATCTCCTCTTCCTCCACCTTTTCAGGTTACTTGCAGTGCCCGGATTCCAAGACAGCAGAGGCTGTGACTCATTGCTCTGAATACATCCGCACTCTCTCCTCCTCCAACCAAGTGCTGGTTCTGCAGCCAGGGCAAGCGCCCCCTTCTGGCTGTGCTGTAGCTATCGCCTCTGACAAATGCACTGTCCACCTTCTGCTCAAGGTAATGGAAGGCATGCATGCAGTGAGATGACCAGTAGCCGGGATCCAAGGAGATCCATGGGTCTTTGGAGCAGAGTACTTTTCTTCCTAATTTTGAGAAGGCAGCCGTGTTGCTTTCCCTTCTCTGTCACCATGTTGTTCTCAAGCTGCTTACCTGCAGCGTATCCACAGTACTTAGATAGAACTGGAAAAACTGATACCTGGCACAGAATTAGGCACCTTGAGAAACCCATGTTTCTAGCCCTTAAGGTCATGAAGAAGAGCTAGAAAGGGGTGGATATGGTGACGACTTTGGTCTTGAATGGGTTTGAACCTGGGGTTCTAGCATTTGTTACAACCCAACTCCCTTGTCCTTTTCAGCATTAACTAGTCCCAGCCACCTCACTCTACTGTCTAACTCTGTCTAACCCCAATCTTCACGAAGAATAAGCTGTGCAAAAGAAGCACATTATTTAAATTGATTTAGGGAGCAATCCTATGGCCACAAGTCAGTGGCTAGATAGGATATGTGGGTTCTGGGAATCAACCTCAGAGCCCATGCTCTGAGGTCGGTGCCCAGAGAATCAACTTTTCCCCACTTCTGTGCTGCCTTGCAGGCAGCATGGAATGGTGTCACGGGCCACGATTGGAAGAGGAGTGCAGAACAGCCAAAACGGGGCATTCCAGGGGGGCATTCTGGGGCGGTGAAGGCGGAAATGCTGGTACGACACATCCTATGTGTCATCCGGCAGCCTCCTCCCCCGCTCCACCTTCCCACGGCTAGACAGCCAAAATTGGCTGTCTAGCCACAAATGCAGGGCAGGAGAAGTGCAGAGGGAACGATCCCCTCCGTGCTTCTCCTGCCCTACATTGGACAGGTGGTGTCAGGAGCGCCCTAGCTGCCTCTTACAGTCTACTCCAATAGCCAACTCAAGACACAGACAAAAGGATTATTTTCAAGGCTTTAATCCTTTTACAACTTAATGACTCTTTCAGATGCTAATCACCAGCGACTAAGCAAGGAACAGCACTGGGGAAAGATAGCAGAGTAGCCTATGCTCCAGGTTAGGCAGTTGGTCCCTGTTTGAAGGAGAATCACGGGAAAACACTGAACTTATGGGCTAGGGAGAGATCCTCCGTCTTTCCCTTGGGTCCTCGGGACGCGACCGTTGCTTGCGCGCCAAACGAGCGCTACACCTCCTTTCCGCGCCCTCCATCTGTTGTCGCTCCCTGCGCCTGCGCCGAGCGTCCAGCAAGCCCCCCTCCAGCACTCTCTCACTGCCAGGGTCACTATCCCAGGAATGCTGGCAGGAGGAATCTCTGCCAGCTGCTGTGCCTGTGAGAGATGAGCGAGTTCCTCTCCCACGGATTGCTGTTCCTCCTCGGAATCAGAACTGCTCTGGGGTTCTATCAGCTCAGTTTCCACCCTGACATCATCCCCACTCCCATGAGGCCCCCCCTCGTGCTCCTCCCCTGGGGCCCCGGGTTTGTGGGGGTACAGCTGGTGGAAGCACCTCAGCAGCAACGGAGCATACACATTTTCCGCGGGTTCCCAGGATCGCTCATCTGGCCTGTACCCCTTCCAGTCCACTAGATATTGCAGGCAGCCACGAGAAAGGCGGGAGTCCAGAATCTCCGCGACCTCAAACTCCTCCTCAGTTTCCACCCTGACAGGTGGCTGCCTCCGAGTTCTGGAGGTGGCCGCCTATCCCCATAGGATTGTGCCCTTAATCATAAATCACCATAGCACACTGCAGTGTTTCTTCTCTTCTGAAACTTCCAGGAAGAGACTGGACTCTTGCCTTCCAAGATTTTCTCAGAAAACCATGAGGACTAGGAACCTTTTCTGAAAATTAAGAAATGTCAGACCATGCTGTATACTGAAGATCAAGGCATGCTCTTCAGCACAGTGTCCCCTAGGGGGTGGGGAGGCAGTGACAAGTGTGTTGTGTCGGTCACTGGGAGCAGAGTGATTCTCCATGCTATCTGCTAATATGCACTTTGGTCTCCCCTGTACCTTTCTGTCCTCCATGTCAGGGCTTGATTGATGCCGAGAAGGAGATCTCCAAACTGGCTGGCAAAAAGGCAGAGCTGCAGAAACAAATCCTGCGGTTACGTGAGCGCATGGACAGCCCAGACTACATCGCTAAGGTGCCCCCCAAAGTCCAGGAGGCAGACTCAGCCAAGGTAACAATTGCCAAGACTAGAACACTGAGCTCTACCCTGCAGTGAGGCAGGGGTCATGGATGCTTGGCAACAGAGGGTGTGTGCTTCTCGTGGGGGAACACGAGTGGCCTTCGTGGTCTAGGAATGTGGGTTGGGAGTGATACAGTTGCCCCAGCAGCAGATACATTTTGTTTTTCTTTTCCCAGCTGAAACAAAGTGAGACTGAATTGCAGAAGGCAGATGAAGCCATCGAGAACTTCAGGAAGATGATCTGAAATTGAAGGAAGGGATCTATGGGACTGTTGGAAGACATTTATCCCGAAATTAGGGTGGGGGAGGCAACCATTTGAAGCCAAGCCCTTCTCATTTGAGGAAGGAGGACCTGTTTCTTCTTTTCGGCTCTACTTGGTTTATTCTATTTTCGGTAGAGACATTAAAATATTTTGCTGAGTTAGAAGACTTGATTCTCATTGGTGTAAAGAAAGGCAAGTGATGGAAGGAGAAGGCGGCCAATGGGCACACATAATCCTGTATCTGTGTGGGTTGGTTCGCTTTTGGGTGTTCATCGCATCGTGTGTGTGTGAGTGAATGGGGCCATCACAGGCTTTTCAGATCACCTCATATGCAAGGCTTTCAAGTGTCAAATAATGAGAATTCAAGTGGGGAACATACAATCCAACCCTAAAGATATGTTGGGAGTTGTCAGGTCCGTGCTTCTTCCATGTTAAATTCTCTCTCTCTTTCTCTCTGGCATTCCATATTCTCCCAGCAAGAGTTGAATTCTGCAACCTCCTAGATACACTAATTTGTGCTGGTTCTCTCAATGTACATTTTTGTTTGTTATTTTGCATAATTTATGCTGGTCACGGGAGAGGGCAGGAAGCAGTGCAGGTCAGTAAAACCCTGCCCCTCTCCCCCCCACCATCACCTGAAATCCTACTCTTCCAGCTCTTGCAGAAGCCAGATATCAACAGATGTTTCCCATGCACTTAGAAAGTATCTTTTGCTGTCCTGAGGACCAGAAACTTGGTTGTATCATTCATGAAAAGAAGAATTTCAGGAAGCTTCCGTGCTTTTTCTGCACCTCCACTTTCAAATTGCGGCGTGCACGCGTCCCCCCTGCCCCCCAGTTCTGAGTTTATATATATATATATTGGACTAGCTGGGGCCACAGGACCGATCAAGGGCAAATGCTTGGATGCGATGTTCTCTCTTGCACTTATGTAGCATGGCCATGTAGCACTTCTGATGCTGCATGACAGAACACAGGTATCGTTCTAGCACAAGTGGGGAAATGTAACCCACCTACTCCAAACCTCCTTCAGAATACGATCTTCTTCTGTCACCGCTCCTCTCCCGCTTTGCCATGATGTGGTAAGTGGAACGTGTGCCCCAGCCACGAAATTTTACCTAAAGGTTACGCTCCCCCTCCCATCCCTCTGCTGATCAACATGTGATACTTTTATCCACCCAGGAATTTCCGCGTTCTCAAAAAACTCAAATATTGTGTCATACCCACTGTCAGTACATTCACACTGTGCCAGCTGAAGCGCTTTTAAGTGGCTGAAAGCATTAATACCAAGGTTTGGCGAGGAATGGTATGTAAATTGAAACGGGGCTTGTGGATCCCTCCGTGATTATTCTTCAGCCTTCTTCTGTAGCTTTGCCCTTAACAGTGGTTTGCTGTACAGGGTTTGTATAGCCGATGACGCTTTTCATAGCATGGCTATAAACGTTTGCTACTGGTCGAGGTGCTGTAAAAGACACAGCACAGGAGCTTGTTGGTCACCCTAGCACTCACTTCCCCACCTCTCTCCCTGCTAAACCACATCGTCTAAATAGCCCAGAAATTCTGGCTCCTAGTCTCCTTGCCTGCCAGATCTACAGCCACAATCTCCCCCCAGAAAACAGGAATCCTAGCTTCCAGCCCATTCCTGCCCCCCACGCTCCTGGTACATGGCAATCTCCTGCTATGATTCAGCTTTGTCTCCTGAGCCAACAATCCACTTAGGTTAATTTGGGAGAACCTTTTCCCTGATGGGCTAAAATTTCTCTCTTATGGGTTAGCTGCACTGTGGATGAGAGAGAATGCCTGGGCACACCATTTAAAGTTGGCATATTATGTACCCTCCTTGCCTTTACAGTCATAAAGGCCCTAGGCTCTTTCTAGGCACTCCAACAGTCCTGTTTGCTAAGATTTGCCACCTCTCCCCCCACAGCCCTGTTCCTTTCAGAGCAACTGCCTGAGAAGACATTAAGCAGGTAAAGCATTTATCTATGTACCAGGTTGTTGTTAAAAGCACACAAACGGGACCTGTTTTTATTTTTTAATGTTTGTGTATTTTAAGCAAAGCACCATTCCATGTACCCAGAGAACCAGCTTTCTGCCTTACTGTAACCTGTTTTATTTTTCTTTTCACTTCTCCTTTCTGGGGTACATACTTAAGATCACTTTGTGGGAACAAATTACCGCAGAGCCAATGTGGAGTACTGGACTGGGGCTAGGGAGATCTGGGTTCTAGTCCCTACTTGGCCATGAAGCTCAGTGGTGACTTGGGCCCAGTCACTGGCTCGCAGCCTAACCTGCCTCACAGGGTTGTTGTGAGGATAAAACGGCAAGGAACAGAACCATGTAAGCTGCCTTGGGTTCTTTGCAAGAGAAAAAAAGAGGGATATAAATGTAATAATAAAAATAATTTTTAAAACCTGGAAAGGCACACACTGCACCTGAGAGTACCAGGACAGTTTAGGGGACACTGGGCAGGTCTCAGGGTACACAGCTCTGTCCTTCAACAGAAATTGGCTGAAGGGGCGGGGGCTTAAGAGGAATGGCCTGGAGGGGGCTACCGACACTGTCTGCATGCCACCCTGCATCCGCTGACTGAGGCAGCCATCTCACTGTGGGCTTTTCAGCTTTTAACCCACACCTTTACCAAGGCTTCTGCGTCTGGATACTTTGTGGGGTTAAGATCAGCTGCTTTTCACATTTTTTTTTCCAGGGTTTTTCTTTCTCTGCCTTTTATACGTTTCATTACACAATCACAAGATGGCACTGTGATATAGCAGAATTATGCAAATACAGGGG
Source organism: Heloderma suspectum (assembly GCF_057233095.1). Taxonomy (NCBI): domain Eukaryota; kingdom Metazoa; phylum Chordata; class Lepidosauria; order Squamata; family Helodermatidae; genus Heloderma; species Heloderma suspectum. The sequence goes on from NC_139459.1 coordinate 346,362,987, forward strand.
CGTCTCATTCCGCCATTTCTAAATAATACCACACTTTCCTTGATCTAAAAACAGCCAGGGAAATGGTTCCAAAGAGTGGGGGAGGCCCTGGAGGAGGAGGATGTTGTGTGCAGGACCTGCAAACTACTCATGAGTGAGCAATCACGATCACACAATAAAGCCTGGTGTAGAAAGGCTGTGTGCCTAAAAATAGTGCCTCTCTGTTTATGGAGGCTAGGGGAATGCTGGTGACATTTGAACTCGGCAAAACCAACGAAGAGTCTTGTGACACCTTCAAGACGAACACATTCTGGCATCAGCTTTTGTGGACACACTGTCCACTTCATCAGAGGCATGATGTGTTAACCTTAAACTGGCAAATTTATATATGCTTGGGCTGGCGGTGCTGGATTGTCCATGAAAGCTTATGCCAGAATAACATGTTCATCTTTAAGGTGCCACAAGACTCTTGGCTGGTTTTGCTGCAACAGACTAACAGGGTTCCCACTCTGGAACTTGGACCCGGGTCTCACAAACCCCACCAAACCAGCAGGCCTAACGCTATAACCCAAGGTCCTCAGGGAGAGAACATTCCAGAAGGGCTTGAAGAGGGCTTGTGGGTGGCCGGACTCCTGGAATCTTAGAAAGGGCAGTGCAGGAGCAGCCAGTAACGCCCCCTCCCCGCGAAGAGGGGGACGCGGGACTGGGAATCACGGAAGTCCTTGGCGGTGGGGAGGAGAAGAAAGAGGTTTTTGGGAGCATGGGAAACAGCGCTCACCAAAAGCCCTTTGCAATGGATGAGACGGAGGGGAGTTTAATCATTATCCTTTAATGGGGGAGCGGGGGGGGGGAAAGTAAACTTGGCAGCCCTTTCTCTTCCCCTTTTCCCCTTGCTCCTGTGCTGCCTTTTCACAGCTGCCTGAGCCTCAGAGATGTAGCAGGTGAGGAAGCTTCCCCTTGCATGGACGGCAGTGAAGGTTTCCTCTGGATTTCTGGGTGGCTCAGGCGCCTCTTGAGGGCACAGACGCAGAAGCCAGGAAAACGGGCCAGCCAGCCAGCCAGGGCTACTGGCAATTCTGGGAGGGGTGGGGGAGGCAAGCCCGAACGCCTGGGTCCCCCGGAGAGGCGCCGTTCGGAGCAGAGGGCTGGCTCAGAGGCGTGCGCGCTCTCTGCCCCTCCCTCAGCACCCCTGCCGCCTTCTCTCGCTCCTGCGACTCACGTGTGCCGTAATTATAGCCCGGGAGCGCAGCGGCGACGCCGCCGCCACCGGCTGGCACGGCACCCACTGGCCAGCTATTAATAGGGCCGGGCGCTGCCTGGGCACGGGAGAGACCCTGCGCCGGGCAGAGGGGCGGCGCCCTCGAAGGCGGCGCCGCGACGACCCAGCCCGCCGCCGCGGGAGGCAGGGAGGGACGGGGGCGCCCGGGGACTCGCGCCCGAGTCGTGCCTCTTGCAGCGTCCTGCCCGGTAGGTCTGCGTTGCGGGCGTTTCCTAGGGGGGCCGGCAGGCCGAGCGAGGGGGGCTCTGTCCGGGGCGCATGGCGGGCGGGGGAGTTGCAGCGCGCCCGCGGAGAGGAGCGAAAGCGGCTTGGGATGCGCCACTTTTGACGGCTCCGCGCGAGGCCGCATCTTGGCGCGGCAGCCTCTTCAGCCGCTGTGGATCCGGGCTTCAGCGATCGCGCCTCCCCTGCGGCAGGGAATCAACCCGCTTCCCATTTTTATAGCCATCTATTCCCCAGCCTGCTGCCCTCCAGATCATTCTGCGCTACAACTCCCCTCGTCCTGGAGGCACTGGCCGTGCTGTCTGGGGCTGATGGGAGTTGAAAACCAAACCATCTGGAAGGCGCCAGGCTGGGGAAGGTCGACCTGTATCTACGTGCCTAGTCATTTTGCTTCTGTTTTTTAAACAACAAAAACAGCGAGTGATGCCAGTGATGTGACTTACCTTTAAAAGGGGGGTCAGGTGTGACCCAGTCAAGGTTCATGTGCTCCCCCCCCCCCCGTTGAAGACGTGTGTCTTAATGCCTATTAACAATCCTGTGTTTACTCCTAATCATTGGGGCAAAATAGTGGGGTTCCATAAGATGAAAACTGGGACCCCGTCATGTGCATGTGATGGGAAGGGCTATAGCGTAGTGGTAGAGCACCTGCTTTCCATACAGAAGGCCCCAGCTTCCGTCCCCAGCATCTCCAGGCAGGGCAAGGAAAGAATCCTGCCTGAACCCCTGGAGAGCTGCTGCCAGCCAGTGTTGACAATACTGGCCTAGATGGACCAACGTTCTGACTCAGTATAAGGCAGCTTCCTATGTTCTAGCCTGCCTCTGCGCTGGTGAGGGAAAGGCACTCTGCATGTAGTTAGAGGTGCTGTTTTTTCACATGGTCCTGGGCTAAACCTTGCATTCAAAACGAAGTCTGGGGTGGATTAGTGATACGTTCTGGTGCAAATGAAAAGGTGTGGCTTGGGTCACGGTGTGGGGGATGGCCATGTATAACTGTATAACACTGAAGTGTGTTACTATTTCTGTGTTGTGTGGGTGTGTGTTGGAAGCTGTGAAGGGTGGATGTAACTTGTATGGCACACGGTTGTATACAACTGAGGGCCAAACTAGAGATGATGCTGCAGACACTGGGGCAGGATTGGGACTGCAGCAGGGTGTGTGTGTGTGCAAAGGATTTCTCTCTCTCTCTCTCTCTCTCTCTCTCTCACACACACACACACACACACACAGAGGCTGTACCTGCAATTTAGTCATTAAAAGCATTCCTGTATGTGAACAGGCAATTTACTTAGTTTGCCCCTAAGGGTGTTCTTGTAGAACTTTGGAGGTAGACTCGTAACAGTGCACAAGCATATGCAAGATAATGCCTTCTAAATCTAAGATAAATAACATAATGTCATGACTACAGGTCATGTAGTCTCTCACTCCCTAGGCTTTTAAAGAGGGTGTGAAGACACACCTCTTTAATTTAGCCTTTTAAATTATGTAGTTCTTCAAATGTTTTACTGTTTTTAATATGCTTGTTACTGCTTTAAGATTTATTGTTTTAGATTGTTATGCACCACTTCGATGGCTTTTTTATTTTTTGCAAATGAGGCGATATACAAGTGTTAACAAAAAAATGAAAAAATTAAAAACAAACAGTATCATATACAATTTTTTAAAAAGTCTATACTGGCAAATATACGATAGGGCAGATAGTGTCAACAAAAGATCGTTAAAGAAAGTGAATTGTTATTGAGAACTTTATCCTTTACGGTAGCGCGCTAAGTGGGTTTGTACAAGATAAGACTGACGCAGTTTTGCCACTGTAAAAGCAAAGAGAGTGGGAATTTGTTCTCATAGATAAATTAACGCATTATATGAGAACAAAAGAGAAAAAGATAACGACAGGACAATTTAATAAAAAAATGGATCCCACTTACTGATCATTGTAAAGAAAATTTCTTCCTTCCAAAAATACAAAATAAATAGCCCCACTATTTTGCCACAATGATTAGGAGTAAGCACAGGATTGTTAATAGGCATTAAGACACATGTCTTCAACGGGGGTGGGGGGGGGAGGGGGAGAGCTCATGAACCTTGACTGGGTCACACCTGCCCCCCCCATGTTCTGAATCCAGCAATTATTTGACCCCCGCCCCCCGTTTTCTTATCTGATGGAATACACCTTAAACTAGATGTATCATTTGCTATTTTAATTTTATTAGAAATTATCAGCATTAACTTTTGAAAAGAATTATATTACATTGTGTATATTAAAAAAATCTTTGCTATTATTACTTTTGTCAAAACTGTGCTTTGCCATGTTTGTTTATGTAACATTTGGATATGTCAGTAAGAAATCACAAAAAAGCAAAGAGAGACACTTCTAAGGGTATTATCCCATCAACTTTAAAAAAATTGAATCAGTTTGTACTTTCTGCTGCCCCCTGGTTCCATATTCACAATTGCTACCATGGACTGGGGGTTGATGTGCCTTTGCTACTAAGAGGAAAAGCTTACATTTATTTAAAAATGTGAATAGGGTGGAAAATATGTATGGGAAACCTTTCTCGGTCTTTCTCATAGATAGTACTAGAACTCAGGGATGCCTAATGAAATTGATTGGCAGTAGACAGACAGACCAAAAAGAAAGAAAAAAGCGGTTTTCTGCTTTTTCTGCTGGTAGAGCGTCTGCATAGGATGCAGAAAGCCTCAGGTTCAACTCCTGGCATCTCCAGCTAGGGCTGGGGGACCTGTCTGAAGTTCTGGAGAGCCAGTGTGGTGTAGTGGCAAGAGTGCTGGACTGGGAGCCGGGAGATCCGGGTTCTAGTCCCCACTCGGCCATGGAAGCTCACTGGGTGACTTTGGGCCAGTCACAGACTCTCAGCCCAACCCACCCACAGGGTTGTTGTTGTGAGGAATGGAGAGGAGGAGGAGGATGTACACCACCTTGAGTTCCTTGGAGGAAAAAAGGTGGGATATAAATGTAATAAATAAATAAATAAATAAGCCAGCACCAGTCAGTGCAGAGCTAAATGGACTGATGGGCCGACTCACGATAAGGCACCCCACGAAGAGGTGCCCACTGTGGTGCTCTCTGGCACCCGCAGAACTTTTTAATTTTTTCCCCATTCTTAACATACATATATGGATTTCTATATATCCATAGCAATGAATACGTATGAAATGCGTACAACTTTCTAGCGGTTATACATAGGCTTCAACAAAAGCAGACCAAATTTCCAAATGAGTATCCATTTGATGGTGGCACCCATATGCCACCCATTCAAATATTGGAAGCGTTATTAGGCCCTCAGTCCATTGCATTATAGGAGGTGAGCGTTTATCCTTTCAGTGTTGTAATATAATACCTTTAGTTGTCAACAGGGCGTGGAGAATCCATTTACGCTGACCATTTGTTAATTTCCGTGAAGCGGGTAAATAATTTTAAAAGAACATGGACAGCAGTGAATGTTAAAGACTGTTCCAATACAAAATGTATCTGTGTAATAACCTCCTCCCAAAAAGAAGCAACTATTGGACATTGTCAAAACATATGTTTAAAAGAAGCATTATCTGTATTGCACCACCAGCAATTAGCCAAATTAGACAATCCCTTATTAAAAAGATGTTGCACTGTCCAATAGACACGAAACAAAAGTTTTTGCTGAATAAGACACCGCCTAAGACCATGTTTGTGACAGGTAGATGCCAAAGACGCAATCCATTGTTTAGGCATGTTGTGGTGGTGTCCACAGCAGTTTCTCAAGTCCCCATATGTGCCTATGGGTCCAAAAAGGTTGGAGATCCCTGGCTTAGATTACTTTAAAAGAGGAATAGACCAATTCGTGGTGGATATGTCTATACAAACCCTTCAGCTGAATTGGAACCTCCAGGTAGAGAGGAAATCTATCCCTGCATACCAGGTGATGGGGACAAAGAACCGGGGAAAGCTATTGCCTGCATGTCCTGCTTATGCGCTCCCTAAAGCATCCCTCTGGCTGCCGTTGGAAACAGAAGCTGGACTAGATAGACCTGGGTCAGATCCAACAAGTCAGTTTTTATGTTCTCCTGACTGTGACGTCCGAACTGTAGTTAAAGTTAACAGGGCTGGCTTTGACAGTACAAACAGATTGAGTCTGAGAGACACAGCTCTGAAGGTGTCAGTTCAGGCCAGGAGCAGTGTAGGAGTCCAGCTTTCCACACTGTTTCTAACATGGCTGCCTTTCTTTGTGTGAACGGGAAGCAGAAGTGCACATGGAAACTCGCTGCGATGATGCTGGATGCTTCTGTGGCATGTTCCCAATCCGTGCTATGAGCCAGCCACGCTAAAAGGAGGGGAAGCCTGGGTTCACATGCTTCCCTCGCATGCGCTATCCATCTGTTTCTCTGTGCAATGTTTCAGTTTGGATGTGTATGTGCATGTGAGATGCAGGAGCTCTTATCTTTGCAACCCAAGCGGCCCACCTCACCAGCCAAGTTCTAAGAAAGAGCACATATCTCAACTGTCAAAATGCCAGGGTTGTGAGTGGGGAGGAAAAAACAAGGCGGAGACCACCAAAAGGAAAGAGGAAGGGCCACCATGGATTTGTGTGCAATGAACCTGCAGTTAAACGTGTTTAGTTCTAGTGTGTGTGTGTGTGTGTGAGTGAGAGAGAGAGAGAGAGAGAGAATGTGAATGAGCTCCCTTGATTAGGTCTTCCAGAGCCATTTGCTCAGTATGCACCTCTTGTAAGGTACCTGCTGTCTGCTTGTGGTACATTGCACAGTAGCCACCGATCGCCTTTTCCTCCAGGAATTTGTCCAACCCCCCTTTAAAGCCATCCAAATTGGTGGCCATCACTACATCCTGTGGTAGCAAACTCCATAGTTTAACTATGTGCTGTGTGAAGAAGTCCTTCCTTTTATCTGTGCTGAATCTCCCACCAATCAGCTTCATGGGATGACCCCGGGTTCTAGTATTTTGAGAGATGGAGAAGAATGTCTCCCTATCCACATTCTCCACACCATTAATAATTTTGTAGACTTCTATCATGTCTCCCCTTTCCCTCCTGTTCTAGGCAGGATGATCCTGCCTAGAACAGATGGCATTTGGAGGCAATTCACACCTTGCACAGGGGCTTATCCCTGCTGCCTACCAGAATCCCCATGCAATGCAATGTTTGCAGAGATACATGTTGTCATATTCATGCATTGCATAACCTACCTTTTTTTTAGGTGTACACTCAAAGATGCGTGCTGTCGTCCTTTGTGCTTTCAAGCTCTGAGTTTCTGTGGCTGTTTAGCTTCATTCAGCTGAATATTTTTCTGTAGAAGTCTTGAGTGCCCTCTCCAAAAACCAGTGGTAGACTTTGAAGTGCTGGTGCTCATGACAGTCCCCACAGCCACACCCCCAAAGACAGTCCACAAATGCAGGTAGCTGGGTTGATCCATATCTGTATATGTGTAGTGTTGTATATGTGTGCATGGGGTAGCTCACGGCAATGTATTCTTGCTGAGAAAATCCCCCCCCCCCGCCCTGGCCCCTGCTACTGTGAGGATTGCAGTGAAGCTCAGAGGGAATAAAGGAAGTTCTGAGGGGGCTGGCAGATGAGATCAGCATCCCTGTTCATCCAAGAGTCCCAGTGCTTCGACCCTGCAAGTCACACCTTCACTACACCGTTAAACGGATCCCATAAAACAGGGATATTGGAAGAAAGAAGACTGTGGTCCAGGGGAGACTAGTTGACCAGTTTCCAGTGGTAAGAATGCTAGAGGAGGTAGACTTCATTCTAAGCCAACAAAGCACTCTGGAATTTGCTACTATAAGCTGTGGTGATTGCCACCAACCTAGACGGCTTTAAAAGGGATTTAGGAGAACTCAGGGAGGATAAGACTATCAATGCCTTGGCTTTTAGTCATGATGTCTATATCCTTTAGAGCTGGAAAAGGTGCAGAAAACAACAACCAAAATGATCAAGGGGCTGGAGTAAATCCCCTATGAGGAAAAAGGTTACAACATTGGAGGGTTTTTGGTTTAGAAAAAAGGTGAGTAAGGAAGGATATGATAGAGGTGTATACAATTACACATTGTGTGGAGAAGGTAGGTAGGGAGACATTTTTCTCCCTCTCTCATTAAACTAGAACCTGAATGGTAGGAGATTCAGGACAGATAAAAGGAAGGGCTTCTTCACACAGTGCATAGTTCAACTATGGAATTTGCTACCATGAGATGCAGTGCGATGGCCACCAGCTTGGACAGCTTTAAAAGGGGATTAGATAAATTCCTGGAGAATAAGGCTATCAATGGGTGCTAGTCATGATGGCTGAATAAACCCTCCAGTATGGGAGGCATTATGCCTTTCAATGCCAGTTGCTAGGGAGCGTGAGAAGGAGGATGCTATTGTGCTCAGGCCCTGCTTGTGGCTTTCACAGAAGCATCTGGTTGGCTGCTGCAGGAAAACAGGATGCTGAACTAGATATGCCTTTGGTTTGGTCCAGCACAGCATTTCTTAAGCAAGAGTGCCTACTTGGGATCATCTAATTCATTTAGTTATGACTTGTGACTAATTTTTTTTTCCTGAGTAGGCATTCTTGCTTTATAAATTTGAAACACGTCATGGGGGTTCTAGTAAAAATAAGGTACACCAGCCAAAGCAAGCTTGAAGTGAACCTGCCCTTGCTGTAAAACATCGCCCAGAGGGCAGATGATGCTATCTCCTTGCTGAAGCAAGTCTAGGTCTGATCGGTGGCTGGATGGGAGACGGCCTGGGAACTCCATGTATCTGGCCTTGAGCTGCATGATGAACAAAAGGCAGGATATGAATGTAGTACAATGTACTAAGGATGCAAACCTATGCATGTTTAGACAGAAAAAAGTCCTACTAGCTGGCTGGGGAATGCTGGGAGTTGTAGGATTTTTTCTGTCTAGGATTGCACCTTAAATGAATAAAACAATAAATTATTACTCAGGGTAGGGGATATGTGAAATGATCTCTATCACATAGTTTATTTTGAAAAGTTCTTTCCAGATTGTTTGGAAATTTATCTTTTGAGGTTTAATGTTTCTTACAGTAAAGTCCTCTACATTTCTACTCAGATATACTAAGCCCCACTGAGTTCAGTGGGACTTACTCCCAGGTAAGTGTTCACACATAGGTACAATAACCAAAGACTCTAAGGCTGCAATTGTTCACCCTGTGTTTTGTTTTGCTTTTATTCAATGTTTTAATTTACAATGACAAACACATCTAATTTAAATCTAGTTGTTGACAGTGGGTAATACATTTAAAATCCCTCCCTTTTACTTTACAGACAAAAATACAGGCAAAATCCAGTACTGGCTGGGATGTTCTGGGAGTTGTAGGTCTTTTTTTTCTGTCTAAACATGCATAGGATTGTGCCCTAAGTCAATTTTTGTGCCATGGCTATTTACCACAACTCCATGTACCAACACTTCAATGTTAGCAGTCCTGCAGTTTTCCAACGTTTAGCTATTATTCTGCACAGTGCGTTTGAGTTACCAGATCTTTCTGTTTCTGAAAGAGTGTCTATTTTAGTATCTGCTTATGGTAAATTGTTGTCTTGTAAGGCTTCTGTGGATGCCTTCTTGTTTGTTATTATTCTTAAATACTGTTAGTGGAAATTTCCACTAACAGTATTTATCTGTTATCCTCCAGGAATTTAACCAAAAATTGGGGGTTGGACTCGATGGCCTTGTAGGCTCTTTCCAACCCTACTATTCTATGATTCTAGAATTGACATTTTTTGGCTTTCAACTCCCTCCCCAGTTTCTCTAGAACTAAAATCTCCAAGGAGAGAGGCACGTTTTGGCTAGTGTATGTAAATTAATGTATATGGATGGACACACAATGCCATCTCACTGCTTCCTTTCCTCCATCCCCACCCTCAACCACCTATCCAAATAGAAAAAGTAAACATCATTAAACTTAAATGGTTAATGAAATGTTTAATCTTGCATTTGATTAGGCTGAGGCTTATAACAGACTAGCTGCAACTGAAACAGATTCAGTAACATTGACTAACACATCATCCCTGCAAAAAAAGAAATAAACCTTGGGGCACCCCGCAAATGCTTTTAGCTTTAAAATGTTACTGAATCTACAAATGCAGTGGAATGACATGGTAGAGTGGACTGTACAACTTCAACAAGGAGTCTTATGGCACCTTAAAGACTAACGTATTTATTCTGGCATAAGCAATTGTGAACTATAATCCATTTTGTCAGATGCATGGAATATTATGGAGAATTTTAAGATTCTGCAGTACATGTGGTGGTGGTGGTGAGGGGGAAGAAACAGTGAGGGCAGAAGAAAATTAAATGCTGGAAGTGACAATCACATTGCTAACTTTCACAGTGCAATTGCTGCTGGCACTAGGTAACCAATTAACACATGTGGTATGATAAAACTCCATTATCCTGATTCAAGGCTCTGGCATTAGAATTCATCAACAGGTTTAGCTCTAACTTCGCAGTCTCTCGCTCTAATCTCCCTCTGAAGTTTCTTTACTCAACAATGGGCACTTTAAGGGGAGTGGTGAGTGTCATGGGAGGCTGAATTGTTCTCCCACTGTTTTTTGAATATTGCCATTTCTGATGTCAGATTTGTATCTGTCTATTCTTTTCCATAGAGACTGGCCTGGTGTGTTTGCTGAGTGCCCAGAGCTGTGGGAGGATGATTCTCTATGTTCCTTCTTTATCTCAACACCCCCTTCTCCCTCTCCAATGCTTACTACGCTCAGCTTTTGCCTTTGTTCTGTGATGGATGTGACCATGAGTTGGGTCAATCCAGTAACGTGCCCCTGGCTGTACTGTTCCTTCTGCACTCTCTTATATCTGCCACCTCAGCAACAATATACAATAGGATGGTGATGCTCAAAGGAAGAAGGCTAGGAGGGGACCTGCTAGACCTTCGTGGTTGGCTGTGCAAAGGTGGTGCAGGAGTGCAGAGCAGCTACGAACGCAAACCCCGTTTCTTCTCTCCATTCAGATAAATGTATCCAATATGGACCATACCTTGGCTTGGCTCTGGCGTCTCCTGGTGATGTTGATGCTGCTGTATTTGCCTCCCCGAGAAGTCCATGGCTTCTTCCCCAACTTCTGGTCTCGCTCCATGGCTTTTGCCTGGGGGTCCATCACCCACCAGGACATGACCGAGGAGGCCATCCTGAACATCACTGTGCGCCTCTTTGCGGAGACGCCTCGCCCCGCCAAGGGAAAACGCATCCGAGAGGAGGACTTCAAGGTGAGAGGGAATGGGGTCCAGACACCTGAAGTGCTACTGTGATGCCAAAGTCCAGGGTCCCTTAAAACTGGGAAATACTGTGAACAGAGCAGCTAGAACAGATGGGGGCAAAGGCAGGATTCCTCTCTCTCTCTCTCTCTCTCTCTCTCTCTCTCTCTCATTTTTCTCTCTCTCTGGAATCTGATTTGGTCTACAACTCCCATCAACCCTCACCATTGCCCATGCTTCTTAGGGCTGATGGGAGTTGTAGAGCAAAACTTACCAACTACATCCTTATTTGGCTTACCAACTACATCCTTATTTGGACAGAGATAGCCTAGCTACAGTTATCCATACTCTGGTAACCTCTCGTCTGGATTACTGCAATGCGTTATATGCAGGGTTGCCTTTGGAAATGGTCCGGAAACTTCAGCTGGTCCAAAACAGGGCAGCAAGATTGTTAACTGGGACTGGCCAACGTGATCATATTATGCCAGTACGTCATCTGCACTAGCTACTGGTCCATTTCTGGGCCCAATTCAAAGTGCTGGTATTAACATTCAAAGCCCTAAATGGCTTGGGCCAGGTTACCTGAAGGATCGCCTCCTCCCATATATACAGTACCTTCCCAAACCATCAGATTATTCTCAGCGGCCCTCCTCTGGGAACCCCTGTCAAAGGAACTGAAGTGGGTGGCTACTAAGAAGACAGCCTTTTCTGTTGTGGCACCCTGGTTGCGGAATGAGCTCCCCAGAGATGCTCGCCTGGCACCTACATTGGCTCTTTCGGTGCCAGGTGAAGACTATATTTTCTCAGACATTTTTGTTTTTCAGTTTCTGTTTTTAAAAATCTTTTACTATATTTTTATTTTATAATGTAGTTTTACACTTTTATATTGTATTTCATCATGTTGTATTTTATGGTTTTAATTGTTGTCAACCACCCAGAGAGCTTTGGCTATTGGGCAGTATAGACATGTAATAAAAATAAATAAAACATCTGGAGGGCCACAAGTTGCTCATCCCTGCTTTAAAGAGTGGCATAGAAGAAGAAATCTCAGCGCATGCACCTTAGTACTTGGAACTGATATTATGTAGTGCAGCCTTCCCCACCCTGCTGCCTCCAGATGTATTTGACTGCAACTCCCATCATTCCCAGACAGCCTGGGTGGATGATGGGGATGATGGGAGTGGCAGTCTAACACATCTGGAGGGCATCAGGATGGGGATGCCTGAGATAGTGCTTGGAAGTGTTTGAAAGTGCTTCATAGGCATTCACTCAGGAGAGGGCAGGCTCTCTAAGATGCTTTGGGGCGGGGGGGGGGTGTTAAAAGAAGGTGTGGAGGGATCTGGGCCTAGGTTCAGTGTGAGGGTTTTTTTTTAATTGATTATATTTTTAATCCACCTAATAACAATCCAATGGGCAGATTACAAACTCTTCTTATTGAGTTGTTCTGGACCAAAATCCCCCACAGGAGCTGTTATCTGGCCCGAAGACAGAAACACCTACCTATGCATGATCCCCTCCCCTGGGGCAAATAGCAATTTGGGTAGGGCATCATTACATTACAACTGTGGGAGTGGCACAAAAGGAGGGTTAGTCCCCTCCCAACACTGTCCCCCTCCCACAGTTGCAAAACAACAAACTCACGCTGTGGATCTCTCATCATCCCATCTAGTTTGGCCCCCCTTGGCTCCCATTTGGGGCAGGATCTGCCCTGCCCTGTCTGGGAACAGTCTCTGAGCTGAGTAGTCCTCACACAAAATGATGGTACACCCCAGGATCCCTTGTGCTGGCGTAGAGGACCCTGGAGCAAACTCTGTTTGGGCAGAACCTGGCTCGTTGAGATAGCGCATGCTGTGTCCATCTTGTCGAGGCCTGAAGCTAAATGTGAGTGTGCCCCGAGTCCCTTGCAACTCTGCAGAGGACTCATGCACACTCTTAGTTCAGTTGTGGCCTGCTGTCTGCCCCCCCCCCCATGGTCATGCCTCTATTTCAGTCCCTGAGTGAGGGGGTGGATACTTAACCTTTTCCTCAACATGCCACCCTCCCCCAACTTACTCTCAGCCGGGTTCCAGACTTGTGTTTCTACTGCAAACATAGGTCTAGAACTCCAGCTGGGGTGGGAGAGGCGGCGGTTACGGGAAGGGTTAAGCACTGTCTCCCACTTTTGGCTTCTCCCTTATAAATCACCCTCTCCCTGATGCAGCTTTGCATAGGAGAAGCAGTAGCTGGTGTTTCAGGATGCAAAGCAGATCTGGAACATGTAATTCTTCCCTCACTTACACAGTAAATTTTCAAGAGTTTGAAAAGGAGTGGCATTCCTAGGAAGAAGCTCGTATATCCCATTGCCCAGTGCTGTTTTTAACCTCAGGCCTAGCTGTTCTCCACCTCCCTCATGTCCAAAGTTGAAAGGTCTCTCCTAATCTGACGTCTCTCCCCACCCCCGCTAGGACAAGACCCTCCTGGCTGATGACATCTTCGCCGCTTTCTATGGCCCTGGGGTGTCAGCGAAGCGTTTCCGTGGGGCTATAGCCCAGGTGGCCAACGCCAATGCTGCCATGGACTTCACGAATACCACGCGGGACGACCCTGTGCTCCACTTCGACTCAGAGCTCATCCACGCCACCAACGCCTGGCTGTTGCAGGCCCGCAAAGAGGTCCTTCAAGCCGTGCGCTCAGAGCAGTATGATGTTGCCCGAGAGAGGCTTGGGCAGCTGCTGCATTCCTTACAGGTGCTTACCACAACAGATGGAGCCCTGAGCAAGGGCAGCAGGGGACGGTGGTGGCTGCCTTTGAACTGGAGCAGCCTTCTCCAACCTGTTGCACTCCAGATGTTTTGGTCTTCAGCTCCCATCAGCCCCAGCCAACATGACCAGTGATCAGGAGTCCTGGGAGCTCTACTCAAAAACATCTGGAGGACCCCAGGTTGGGGAAAGGTACAATAAGGTACAAGTCTTGGCTCTAGGGCTCCACTGTTTTATAATAAAGTACTATAAAAAGTAAATAGACTAGGGGCTTCCCCACGCAGAGGCTTTTTTTATCCCGTGATTTTATTGGGGCTTCTGCTTCCAGATTCTTGTCAGGATTAAGATTGGCCCTTTACATGTGCGTCCCTTCCCCCCCTTTCCCCCCTTTCCCCCCTTTATCTGTGAGTTCTATATGTTTCATTATACAGCCTCTAAATGGCGCTGTTGTTGTAGCGCCACTTCCTCTTTACAAGGACAAATTCAACCTGATTCAAAATGCTTCTTTTTATTAGCTCATTATTTCTGTTTCATATTAAGCTGCAGAAATGGTTGGAAACCACTGAGAGAGGCACTAGAGGTTAATGATGTTATGTAAAGGGCCCACAAACTCTGTGAGTAAGCAATCTCAATTGCAGGATAAAAGCCCCATGTGGAGAAGCCCTAGGAGTGGATTGTGGCCTTGGGCTCCTTGGACAAATGTGGCTCTGTATTTTTTTTTAAGTTTAAAAATTCATAACATGCTTTACAGCAGGTGTAGGCAACATGGTGCCTGTGGACACGTTCCTTGGCACCCACCAAGGTGCCCTACCCCTACCCCTCCCACTTTTTTCTTTTTTAAAAAAAATAACATTTTCTTACCAGCAGCTGGGATTGCCTTGAAATATGTTTTTGTTGATGTTGAAAACTGTGGGTTCAGTTGGGGCTCAGACCCCATATCTGCCTTGTACTCAGAATTCTGGTCAGGTTTCTTGTCCTTTGTCACACCTCCCATGACAGCCATTTTGTGGTGGTGCCCAGGACAGTTTCTCAAATTGCCAAATGTGCCCATACACACGCGCGCGCGCACACACACACCTTTCCCCTCTAAGTTTAACTTCTCCAGTGGGATTGTTCTGGAGCTCTCAAGACTTCCTGGGAGTCATTAGTATTCTGGGATCAGGGGGCTTCCAAGCTAAACATGTGGGCTGGCTATAGTCCCTTAGCAGTGTGAAGGCACTCTGCACATGCTTAGAGGCACTAGGTGCTTTATTCTCATAATTTCTGGGTCAGAATCAGTGCTCTTCAACATTTTTATTAATGACTTGGAGGAGGAGGTGCAGGGAATGTTGATCAAATTTGCAGATGACACAAAATTGGGTGGGATAGCTAATACTTTGGAAGGCAGAAACAAAGTGATCTGGATAGACTGGAGCGCTGGGCAGAAAACAACAGAATGACATTTAATAGGGATAAATGCCCAGTTCTGCACCTAGGAAAAAGAAACCAAAGGCACAGTTACAAGATGGGGGATATGTGGCTCAACAACACTACAAGCGAGAAGGATCTTGGAATTGTTGTCGATCACAAGCTGAATATGAGCCAACAATGTGATGTGGCTGCAAAAAAGGCAAATGCTCGTTTGGGCTGCATTCATAGAAGCATCGCTTCCAAATCCCGGGAAGTCCTAGTTCCCCTCTACTCAGCACTGGTTAGGCCTCATCTGGAGTACTGTGTCCAGTTCTGGGCACCACACTTTAAGAAGGATGCAGACAAACTGGAGAGGGTTCAGAGGAGGGCAACAAAGATGATCAGGGGACTGGAAACAAAGCCCTATGAAGAGAGACTGAAAGAACTGGGGATGTTTAGCCTTGAGAAGAGAAGACTGAGGGGAGATATCATAGCACTCTTCAAGTACTTGCAAGGTTGTCACAGAGAGGAAGGCCAGGATCTCTTCTTGATCATCCCAGAGTGCAGGACACGGAATAATGGGCTCAAGTTCCAGGAAGCCAGATTCTGGCTGAACATCAGGACAAACTTCCTGACGGTTAGAGCAATACGACAACGGAACCAATGACCTAGGGAGGTGGTGGGCTCTCTCATACTGGAGGCATTCAAGATTTTATTTATTTATTTATTTCATTTCTATACCGCCCAATAGCCGAAGCTCTCTGGGCGGTTCACAAAAATTAAAACCAAACAACACACAATAAAACAATTTAAAATATATAGAACATTAAAACCACAATATAACAATACAACCACAATAAAACCTAGCAGCAGTACAGGAGTTTAAAATACAGATTTAAAACAGCAAAGATAAAAATTTAGAAAGCTAAAATGCCTGGGAAAATAAAAAGGTCTTCACCTGGCGCCGAAAGGAGTACAATGTAGGCGCCAGGCGAACCTCACTAGGGAGCTCATTCCAGAGCCGGGGTGCCACAACAGAAAAAGCCCTCCTCCTAGTAGCCACCCGCCTCACTTCCTTTGGCAGAGGCTGGACAGCCATCTGTCAGGGATGCTCTGACTTGGATTCCTGCATTGAGCAGGGGGTTGGACTTGATGGCCTTGTAGGCCCCTTCCAACCCTACTATTCTATGATTCTATGATTCTGAATCCTTGTAAGCCCTGGTTCTGTTTAAGCCTTGTTCATTCCATCTCTTCTACTGTATAGCCTGTTGCTCTAACTGATTTATCTTTCCTTCTGTTGGAACTTTTATTTTTTGTCTCCCCCTCCAAATTTGATTTGTCTTAGCAGGTTGCATAGTAGGACTGATTGACTGATTGATTGATTGATGTGTGCCTCTTAGTAGGTTTGCTTTGTTCTGTTATGAAACTTCTTTGTTTTCTTTCCCTGTCCTCACCCTTCTATTATTTTAAATATTTATGAATTCCCTTTCTACAAAAGCATCAAAAGTGATGTACAAAACAGCTAAACTTAAACACCAATAAAAACAATAAAAGTAGAGAAATTATCACCCTCCCCCCCAAAAGGTGTGCAGCAGTTAGTCAATAAAACAGCAGATACTAAAACCAATAGCAGCTCATAATCTTTCTTTCTGGCTAGGATTTCTACAGCCACAGCAACTGGGTTGAACTTGGATATCAGCAGATACACCCAGATCTGGTCCAGCCAGGTCGTGAAATCAAATCCATCGCAGAAGGTAACAGACTGGTGTTATCTTTCTCTTATGCTCCGGGAGTTTACCGCAGCCTGGGAAGCAGTAGTAGTACTAGTATTAGCATTATTATTTCTTAGACTCCTTTCTTAGAAAGAAAAACTCAAGTGTTCTTACAACAAATTTGGCGGCGGCGGGGGGGGGGGCAGTTTCCAGGACTCCTGGGTCCCTGGCTTGCCCATCTTCCTGGGCTTTCTTTATTGTGTGGCTCTTATGCCCTTCAGCTGGCATCTGGACTTGCAGAGACTGCTCTGACTGGACGTGTGAAGGAAACCTCTTGGAAGGCGTCGCTACTAAAGGGCTTCTGACGACTGGTTACTATGGCACCCAACCCGAAAAACCAATTGGTATGTTTTTGTTGCCAGAATAGGATAGCGGCGGTGGGAGTGGGGGGCTCTGTTTTGAGGCAGAGGTTTTGTTCTTTTCAATTTGTATTCCCCGTGCGTCTTTGCACAGTTCACATTAAAACCCATGAGAATAAATGTGGTTTTACCACAGTTTAGAAAAAAATGCTCTTTTTTTGTCTCAGGTTCTTTTCATGCAATTGAGATTTTTTTCTTTCACCACCAAAGCTGCTTGTTTCGTTTTTTACTTCTTTGTGTGTGTATATATTTTGTAATAGACAATAACAAGTTCAACTTAGCTTTATTGAATGGGAGAGCTTTGTCATGCCCTACCATAGATAATTTATGAAGGAGAAACGGACTGTTAGAGCGATTCTCTCTGCTCAGTGAATTTCTCTTTTGTTCCATGAGGCCTAATGCTGTGTTCCACCTAGGAGCTGTTTGCTATCTCTTGAGGCAAGTGGGTTTCAGCATTAGCCCTCATACAGGAAGAGAGAAAACAGAATAATGGTGGCACCTAGTGATGGAACAAATCATTAGGGCCAAACTAGATGTGATGCTAAACTTTGAAGTGTGTGGTTGTTGTTGTTTTTTTTAAAAAAAAACAGTAGTGGCTATTTTTTGTCTGTGCCACGATGAGTAGGGAGTGGCTTAATTCTTTTCTCCCCTGCTGTGATCCCAATAAAAAATTACTCCCACCCAGCGGCTTTAGCCCAGGAAGGCAAACTCCCATAGGTACTTGTGGGAACTTGCTTTCCAGGGCTAATAGCTACTACAGGGTGGGGGCAATTTCTGTCAGGATTGTGGTGGGGTGGAAGGGTTAACCTCCCTCTTTGCACACCATGGTCCAGGTGAAAATCAGGAGCTACTACAGTGGCTACCAGCTACAAACTACCACCACTAGTACTCTTCGATTGATGTGTTTAGCACAGGGGTCAAATCTGGCTCTTCAGGGGTCCTTTCAGGATTTCCCAGAAGCCTATGCCCCTTTCCCTATTGTTTGGTGGTTTCTGGCTTTTGTGCAGTTTTCCCGCATTCTAAAAGGTTGATATGCCTGTCCTAAGGCTCAGGTAGTAAGATATCTTAATCTAAAATATGCTGGGATCTTTTGTGTTTTGGCCCCTCCCCTCTTGCTTTTGGCCCTGCCCACCACTGGAATGCAGCCCCTGAGGGCTTCTCCAAAATCGGCCCTCAGGCTGAAAGAGGTTCTGCACCTGTGGTTTCGCATCTTAGTTTGGCCCTTAGGGTCCTGGTATAGCATAGTGGTCAAGAACCTAAGGTAGACACCCCTCTTTTTAAAAATAGGTCAGAGGTAAGCATGTGGTACAGCCCCCAAGTCTGAATCTCTGGAGTGAGGGTTGGGACTGTATGTTTGAATATTTTCCTAAATGAAAAGAAAACCCTTTTCCTATAGGCAACAAGCATGTTGGGCGGTCAGTTATGCCATCCTCTACTTATATTCTGAGTGATACAGTCCCAGCGGGGGCTGTACCATGAGCTTTTTTCTTAAAATGACAATTGCCTTTCATCCGCATAGTGTCAGCCATTTATTATCCTGACCTGGTTCCCTGAACGTGGAAGAGTATTTTTCTAGGTTAACATTACACCAACATACTCCCAACTTTTCCTGGAATGTAGGTGTTCATGTGGGTGATCCATTTTCTCCCTCTCGTTTGATACTCTCCTGTCTCCCCAGGGAAGTGTAGTCATGGTGGGAGATTTGATGACAGCCGCCACAGAGAGCCTCGTGGCGGTATCAATAAGGACAGCTCCTCCTTATTGTTCTCACCTCACCATTATCTGCACAGTGAAGCGGCTGCTCTGGCCCTGGAGGCCTCCAAACACTTCTTGGAGAAGCTATGGCAAGAGATGGGGAGAAAGCAGTTCATGAGGTAATGTTGCCCTGTTCTGTGAGATTTTGTGTACGTAATCCTGCTCTTCTCATTATTCCCTCATCTGTCCATGTGTGATGCTCCTAACCCTCCTATCAAGCCCATGGCCTCTCCAGGTTCTTTGCCAGACCATTCCCTTCCTGCTAGGAGCATGTAGGCCAGGGGTGGAGAACGTCAGGTGCGGGGGCCAAATCTGGCCAGCCTGGGGGTCCAGTCCAGCCCTCCAAGGTTCCCTAGATGTCCATGCCCCTTCCCCCTCTTTCCCCCAACCACTGATCATTTCAGCTTTTGTGCGGGTTTTTCCCCATTCTAAAAGGTTAAAATGCCCCTTCTAAGGCTTAGTTATTGGCAGTAGGAGCTTTAAGCTAAACTATGGTGGTATTTTGGCCTCACACGTTTGCCTTCAGCTCCGCCCATCACAGGAATGAGCCCCCTGCAGCACCTCTGCTAAAGGCTCTCCTGTCTCTTGATACTGTGTGCATTTTCCTCTCCAACCTACCTTTTCCTCATAGCTCCTGCATCTGTACCTCCTTCAGTGAGGCTCAATGCTTTCTCCTCCCAATATTATCTCACCTGCCCTGCAGCAACCAGCTTCTCATGTCCCTAGAACTCACATAAGCATTTTTCTTTCTCCCAGTGAAACATGACCTTCCACATCTCTTTCAGAAACTGCAGTGTTTGTCAATATTCTATTTATAGTGGTCTCCCCCCCCCCCATGAACAGCTGGAGTGTTCATGAACCTTCCATAGCATTGCATTGGAAGCTGCCTTATACCAGCAGCTCGCCAGAGTTTCAGGCAAAAATATTTCCAACTCTACCTGTAAATGCTGGGGATTGAACCTGGAACCTTCTGTCTGCAAAATGTGTGCTCTACCACTAAGCCACAGCCACTCCCCTCAAGGTGGTATCTCTGTCAACATTTGAAGCAGCCCTTTTTAGCTGTACTGTTAACAGCAATTTGAACTGCAGCAATTAACGGGCTACAGTGTTTAACTTTGTACAACAAAAAGCTTCACCTGCTGATTTCTGCATATTAAATACATGTTAAAGCAGGGATGGAGAACTGCAGGTGTAATTCAGCCTGTGGAGCTTGGTTGGATTCCTTGGAGGGCGGGTTAGGCTCCAAGGCCCACCCACTGAAGGAATCCCTGCTGCTATTTCCTATGGTAGTTACAGGGACAGGAGCAAACCAGGTTGTTCTCAATCTCTCTCTCTCTCTCTCTCTCTCTCGTGTGTGTGTGTGTGTGTGAGAGAGAGAGAGAGAGAGAGTGTATTTTGTGAATTGGCAACCATACCCTGGGTGGGCTTGCCCAGGGAACAAAGCAAGGCAAAGCTGGATATAGTAAGACAAGGCCAGAGATTAGGAGAATCGGTGGCAAGGAGCAGCAGCAAGCAGAGACCCTTCAAACCAAAGAGCTTGCTCAACCTGGAAGCTAGTATAGCAGTTGGTCCCTTGGCACGTGATCTGCCCTGGGCTGCTGATGCTCAAGAGACTTCTTCCAGATGTGGCTGGTCATCTTGCAGTTCCCGTCATTGGCTAGAGCTTGGCAGTGGTGCACAGGCTGAATCCTCGCCTCTGCTGACATGCCTCAACTTGAGAGTTTGCTGCAGGCCTGCACCCCAGCAGTGTGTAGGGTAGCCTTGTGACCTACTTTACAGAGGATAATCCTCTGTTTCAAGGGTTGTGCAGTCCAAAGTCTGTTTCAAGATAGCCATAAGAAGGGAAACCCCAGGGGCCTTGAAGTGCCCATCAACAGCACACAGGTCACAGTTTCCTGCGGTATAATAATCATGTCTAAATTTGTATGTATGCATTAGCATGTGCAAGTGTTATGCAAATCTGGGTCCTCTTTTGTCCTTTTTTTTTTTTGGTGATGCCTTTCCTCTTTCTTGGCAATGTCTAAGTGGCTACCATAGCCATTTTTTTGTATAACAAGCGAGTAAGGTCTGGAATGTAGGTGAAGTAGAGGTTGTCCTCTTTCATGGCAGGAAATTAGACCTGAAGATCTGTTGGGTTCTTTCCAACTCCCATGAAAATTCAGTTGGCTCAAACCACAGATGATTTTTCCCTACCCAACCCAAGAGATTGCAGGATAATGACTGAAACACGGTTCCTGCTCTCTTGTTCACAGGCTACTGGATATCAGTCCAACCACAGGATTGAGCTTTGTCGTGGACACCACTGGAAGCATGGGAGAAGAGATCAACGCTGCCAAGTTCCAGGCACAGGATATCATTGACCGGCGCCATGGCACCTCTCAAGAGCCAGATTTCTACATCTTAGTGCCTTTCCATGACCCCGGTGAGATGGTTGACACGGGCCCAGTTTTGTTGGGAGGAGTGGGTTTGTTTGTTAAATGTGTGTCCCGCCATTCTGCCAGAATGGTACTCAAGGTGGTTAACAGCAGTAAAATACAACGTTTAAAAGTAGAAACATAAAAAAGGGACAGATAAAACACATCAAAAAAGAACAACAGCCAGTTGAACAAATTACAGCATATTTACAGTGGCTATAAAGAAGTCAGCTTTTCAGGCTAAAGGCCTGTCTGAATAAAAGCATCATTGCCTGCTGGCAGGAGGTTATCAGAGATGGGGCTAGATGGGCCTCCTCTGGCAAGGAGTTCCAGAGCTTGGGAGCAGTTACTGAGAAGGCCCTTTCTTGAGCTCCTTCCAAGCACACTCAGATGTTGGCAGGACTGGAAGAAGGGGCCCTCCCAAAGAACCAGGCAGGCTCATATTTGAGAATATCGTATTTCCACAAGCTTCTAATTTATCTAGGAGAGTTGTTGTGACCTTCACTGATGCTAAAGCCGATCAGGATCTGTACTTCACCCACAAAACCTCATTGAAAGGGAAGGAAAAGTGCCCCCCTTGCTTCAGTGATTATGAGCATACGTGCATGTGTGAATCAGCCATGGCAGGCCGAACAAGATAGATTGACAGAAAGAACTTTAATCACAGCACCTCAGGTGCTATGTGCTTTTCATTTAAGTTGGTTCTCACGTTCTCCTGAATTGAAGTGATTGTAAATGCATGTAGGGATGTATAGTTTGTGTAAAATCCGTTCTGTCTGTGTTTCGCAGGTCGTTAGGAGCCATCGACGGAATTGGGGGGAGGGGTTAGTTGCCGAATGTGTGCCAATTCACACGTGCAAAAACGTGCAAATCTCCCCAAAATGAGGATTTTTATCCTTTAGCTTGTGGAGGAAATGTGCATTTTTGGCTGGTTTAAAAATTTTTCTGCATAGTTTTCTATGATGAAATTTGTGCAAATTTCCTGAAGGTTAGAAAAATGGTTTGCAAGTCTGCAGCATCCGTCCGACAGCGGAAAAACTGGTCCGCTGCTGAATCCCTGGGTTGAATTCATAAAAATCTGAACTCATTTGATTCTGTTGCACATTTCTCTGACACCCCTAAGTATACATCATGTGCTCTCTCTCATCTCTCCAGGGTTTGGCCCAGTCCATAAGACCAGTGTTCCAGAAGAATTCCGGAAAATCCTTGATAGTCTCAGCGCTCTGGCTGGTGGGGATGAGCCAGAAATGTGCCTTTCTGCACTGGAGGTAAAGTATTCATGTGAACTCCTTGATATCTGCATACTTGTATAGATGAGAGGTTCGACCACTGGTGGTCTGCAAGTTCCATTCAGGTGTCTATGGAAAGGAAGGAGAGTAGTCGGGAATAACTGTACTTGGCCCTGCACCTGATTTTTTCCCCCTTATTATGGAAATTGAAGCCATTTTGACCAGGGCTGGAATATTGAGCAGGCTAACAAGACCCTGGCCTGAGGCCTGTGATGTTTCATAATAAAGTGCTGGTGCAGTCGATTACATTTTACGTAAAAAATTAAGCAGATTAAGGGTGCTGGCTGGGGAATCCTGGGAAGTGTAGGATTTTTTTCTGTCCAAACATGCATAGGATTGCGCCCTAAGGGGTCCTTCCTAGCAGCCTAGGGCCCTTGACTTTCACAATGCAGTGCTGGTTTCGACAGTGATACAGAGGCTGAAGAGACTGGACTTTCTTTCTTTTTAGTTTGTGCACCCTCGAGTCCAAATACAGAAACTGACAAACATTACACTCGACTTCACAGACACAAAACAAGCACATTCTTTGCATTAGAAAGGCAAGACTGCAGTTATCAAAGTATGAGTTATGCATGCGCTTTGATTTGTAGACCAAAACAAGTTTATTAAGTGGTCTACCAAGACTTCCAGCAATTTTCAAGTGCTCTGCAAAACAAAACAAAAGATTGACAGCCACCGTGTTAGATCTCAGCACTATTTAAAAAAAAAATTATAACTATTTTTCTTTCACGTCATTCATTGTAAAAAGCGATGATGATGATGATAAATGTGTCTTCGCCGGTCTTCTTTGTGAATTTTGCAACGTCAAATATTCAAGAAAGGAATTGTACCATCTCGGTATGATACGGGAAATCGTACGTCTGAATGCATCTTGACATCAAGGGTAGGCAGCTTCTTGGCCATGTCTCTGCTGCTGCATGCTGCATGCTGCCAAATTTCAGCAGCAGTAGTGACACAATTGCAGTTTGCCACTAGATTTCAATGGCCAACTGCAATGGTGGCCTAAAAAGCCTAATGGTGGGTCTACTCTAACCATGACTTTAGCCACACACTAAAAAGAAAGTCCTGTCTCTTCTGGCTCTGCATCACTGTCAAAATCAGCATGACATTACGAAAACCATGGGCCAGGCTGCTAGGAAGGGCCCCTTAGGGTGCAATCCTATACATGGTTAGATAGAAAAAAGTCCTACATGCTGGCTGGGGAATGCTGGGAGCTGCAGTACTCTGAGGCCAGGAATTTGTTTTCAGGAGCAGAACTGAACCGAGCTCACTGTCCTTCCACACAAAATTTGACTCCTGGTTACCTCAAGCTTTCATTTCAGCAGTATAATCTGGGGTGAGGGAAGCCGTTTTTGTTGTTGCTATTGTTAAGCAATTGGGAGTCAGAAATCCTCGCAGATCTACTGCAAATCACCCAGTGATCTACCACTAGATCCAGCTCTACCTCCTGCCTACTCCTGACTTGAAGCCTATCACTTGTAACATTTTGCTGGCTACAGTACGAAACTATTCTGCCAATCATTAATGTGGTTTGGTTATTAGTTCACTGAACCATTCGTGAATTTCTGTTAAATGTTAAACTAATTATCGTAGTTGGATTTTTGATGAATGGTGGGAGACTCAGCTAACTGGGTGACTTCAACTTCCATGCTGAGGCTGTCTCCGAAGTTCCAGCTCAGGACTTAATGGCCTCTATGACAACCATGGGGCTGTCTCAGTATGTCATCGTTCCAACACTTGAAGCAGAGCACACCCTTGATTTGGTTTTTGCTCCAATTTGTGAGATGGGTAGTCTGGAGATTGGGGGCTCCAAGTAACCCCATTGTCATGGTCAGACCATTTCCTGGTGAGATTTGAACTTATGGTGTTACTGTCCTCCCGCAGGGTGGAGGACCTATTTGGATGGTCCACACCAGGAGACTGATGGAATCCAATGGATTTCTGAATGCTGTTGGAGATTTTCCAGTGGAAAGAGCTGGTGATCCAGCCGACGCCCTAGCCTCACTGTGGAGCAGTGAGATGTGGAGGGCCATCGACTTGCTTGCACCTCAGTGCCCTCTCTGGCACTGTGGAGCCTGTTTTGCTCCCTGGTACACTGGGGAGCTGCGGTCAATGAAACAGGCTGGACATTGGCTAGAGCACAAATGGCACAAGACTCAAAAGTGAAGATGACTAAGCACGGCCTAGAGTGCATAAATGTGCCTACTGCGTGGCAGTGCGGGCAGCAAAGAAGGTTTATTTTGCTGCCTCCATTGCATCCTCAAGTAGCTGTCCAGTGGGGCTCTTCCAGGTGGACAAGCGGTTGTTAACATCTTCCCCAGTAAATGGGGTCCTGGCCCCATCCAGGACCCACTGTGACATTTTTTCATCGCACTTTGAGGACAAAATCGCTTGTCTCTGCAGCAAACCTGATGCTGTTGTTAGTGCAGTACCAGTCGAGGTGTCTGATGCCACCATCTGCCCGATTTTGTGGGATCAGTTCCACGATGATGGGGGCCTGATGATGTGGACAAGATGCTTGCAATAATGCGACCGACCATGTGCCCTTTTGATCACTGTCCCTCCTGGCTAATAAAAGCTAGCCAAGGGGGTATGACTGGGTGGGTCCAAGGAGTAATAAATGCTTCCCTACGGGAAGGGGTGGTCCCTGCTGTCCTTAAGGAGGCAAGAGTGTGGCCACTCCTGAAGAAGCCCACTCTGGACACAACTGTATTAGACAATTACTGCCCAGTCGCAAATACCCCTTTTCTAGGGAAGGCACTTGAGCGGGTCGTGACGGACCAACTGCAGGCACTCTTGGAGGATACTGATTATCTAGACTCATTTCAATCTGGGTTTCGTCCTGGTTGTGGGACTGAATCAGCCTTGGTCACCCTGATGGGTGACCTTCATCGAGAGAGGGACAGGAGGAGCGCAACCCTGTTAATTCTGCTCCATCTCTCATCGGCTTTTGATACCATTGACCATGGTATCTTCCTGGATCAACTCCGTGGGATGGGTATTGGAGGCACTGTGTTACAGTGGTTCTGGTCCTACCTATGGGGCCAATTTCAGAGAATAACATTGGGTGACTATTCCTCACCTGCTTGGCAATTGAGCTATGGGGTGCCGCAGGGTACCATCTTGTCCCCAGTGTTGTTTAACGTCTATATGAAGGCGCTGGGAGCAGTCATTAGGGTATTTGGAGCTAAATGCCATCAGTATACTGATGACATGCAGCTCTATCTCCCTGTGACATCTGAACCAGGAGAGGCTGTGCAAGTCTAGACTCAGTAATGGGCTGGATGAGGGCCAATAAACTGAAGCTGAATCCTGGCAAGATGGAAGCTCTGTAGGTGAGTAGTTCCCGGGTCCGGGAGATAGGCTCATTGCCTGTTCTGGATGGGGTTGCACTCCCTCTGAAAGATCAGTTCCATAGTCTGGGGGTACTCCTAGATCCATCATTGTTGCTGGAGGCCCAAGTGGTCGTGGCGGCTCGGAGTACCTTTTACCAGCTTCGGCTGGTTTGCCAGCTATGGCCTCTCCTGGACAGGGATAGCTTGACCACGGTGTTACAGGCATTAGTAACCTCAAGACTGGATTACTGCAATGCACTCTATGTGGGGCTGCCCTTAAGGCTGGTCCGGAAGCTGGAGCTAGTGCAGAATGCAGCAGCTCAGCTGTTGTTGGGAGCTGCTCCTTTTCAGCGTGTAACTCCTCTGCTGAGGGAACTGCGCTGGCTGCCTATTCTCTACTGGGCCAGGTTTAGGTTATTAGTTGTTGTTCAGTCGTTAAGTCGTGTCCGACTCTTCGTGACCCCATGGACCATAGCATGCCAGGCCTTGTACAAAGCCCTAAACAACTTGGGATCAGGATACCTGAGAGAGTGCTGCCTCCTTTACCAACCTGCCTCGTCACTGAGGACATCAGAGGGCATGTTCCTGGTGGTTCCACATGGACCCATGGCCCAGTTGGAGTCCACCAGGAAAAGAGCCTTCAGTGTGGTGGCCCCCTTCCTGTGGAATTCCCTGCCTTTAGAGGTCAGGCAGGTGCCAACATTGTATTCCTTCCGGCGCCTCCTGAAGATGTTGTTATTTCAAGAGGCCTTTCTTGCGTGACCAGCTGTGGTTTGTTAAATTCCACTTTGTTGGGGTTTGTCTTTGTAAAAAATGTTTTAACTCTTTTAACCTGCTGTTTTATTATTTTACTGTGTTGTTTACTGGTCCGAAATCTTCTTATGTGGAGCGGTATACAAATATTGTAGATAGATAGATAGATAGATAGATAGATAGATAAGATAGATAGATAAGATAGACAGACAGACAGACAGACAGATAGATAATCTATCTATCTATCTATCTATCTATCTATCTATCTTATCTATCTATCTTATCTATCTATCTATCTATCTATCTATCTATCTAACTGGGTGCTGAGACAGATTTGCACCTATAAGGTGGAAACCCTCTTGGGGCCAAAGCGCACAGCAACATGTTCTTCCAGCGCTTTCTTTTGGCTGTCCTGATGGCTACAGAGCCACATGCAGTGCTTGGTGGAATGCTAAAAATCTCAGAAGTCTTTCTCCTCTTCTCTAGCTTGCCCTTCAGAGCTCGCCAGCATACTCTGAGATCTTTGTCTTTACTGATGCGTCCGCTAAAGATGCTCACCTCAAGAACAGGGTGGAAGCTCTTATCCAGGAAAAAAAATGCAAGGTTGGCTGGGCCATTTATTTGATATGAGACTTTAAGGGCGCAATCCTATGGGGATAGGTGGCCGCCTATCCAATGCAGGGCAGGAGAAGCACAGAGGGGACCATTCCCTCCACGCTTCAGCCGCCCTGCATTGTGGCTAGGCAGCCAATTTCAACTGTCTAGCCGTGGGAAGGCAGAGAGGGGGAAGCGGCTGCCGGATGACATGTAGGATGTGTCGTACTGGCATTTCCACCTTCCCCGCCCCGGAATGCCCCCTGGAACGCCCCATTTTCACCACAGTGTGCTCCTCTACCAAGCGCGGAGCGTGGGGCTGTTCCAAGCTGCCTGCGAGGCAGTGCGTGTGGGGGGAAGGTTGGTTCTCTGGGAACCAGTGTTGGAGCATGGGCTCCGAGGTTGGTTCCCGGAAACCGACATGTCCTATGGCCATCTAGCCACTGACTAGCAGCCATAGGATTGCTCCCTAATTTTTGCTGTCAGTGATGTAGTAATTCAGTGCAAAATATGCCAGTCTCCCACCCCAAAGAATATAAAGCTTCTTTCTTTCTTTCTTTCTTTCTTTCTTTCTTTCTTTCTTTCTTTCTTTCTTTCTTTCTTTCTCCATCTAACATCAGGTGACCTTCCTAATCACGGAAGATCCATTGAAGACCCGGGCGAAACGGGAAACACTTGCCCCAGACCGATTCAACCTCTACGTCAACCTAGCTCACCATTCAGGCGGCCAGATCATATTTACGGACAACAAGAACATCCAGGAGGTGGCCAAGATCATTGGTGAATCCAGCATATCTTCGGTAATGGGAGTGGGGCAGAAGGACTGTTTTGTAGCACTGTGCTCTGTGCTCTGTCCGTTTCCTTTTTTAAGGGATATAATATTTGATTGATCAATTGACTGAAGACTTTTGTGTGTGGGGTGGACTGGTTCATTTCAGTTACTATTCTCATCTGCTTAGCTGCATGTCATTTTCACCATTAGCACTGAATCTGATATATTTTCTATAACCACAAAGATACTGGAGGGGAGGCAACTGATCCATCGTTTGACAATCTTAATTTTGATTCAACTTCGCTTGTTGTTTTCCCAGACTTTGCCATTTTCATCTTCTAAATATGTTTACGATGAGTTCCGTTCTTTCTCCTGGCTCTGTTAAAATGTCTGTTCCTGTGGTTTCTCACCCTGATTACTGTAATGCTGTGTTCATTGGCCTTCCTTTGGGAAGGATCCCATTGTCTGTGACCACTAGTGCTACTATGCTGTGGTAGTGGAAACCCATACCTGTGCACAATCAGTAGTGCTTGCTAGCACAACAAGTTTCCCAAGAAACCCATTGCACTCGCAAGCACTGTTAGCCTTGTGCAAGTGCTGGTTTCCGCAAGTGCAGGGTCAATAGCGATAGTGCGCCATCGGAGTCTTCTCTTTATCTCCTATTTTGCCCTTTTGTTCCTATTATGAATGCTGCTGTACATGTGCATTTTCTCCTTTTGTCTCTTTAATCACGGCACACCTTTGTTTCATGGACCTAACTGGCTTCCATTTTATCTTCTCTGTTAAATCTTAAAAAGTGATTTCACTTCACTTGCTCCTTCTTCTTTCTCTCCTTCAGCTGTATGTTCCCTCCCATTCGCCTCTCTTCTTTATGAACCTGTGGTCTTGAGGTTCTTTCAGATTAGGCTTTTACGGTGTCATTGTCCTGCCCCATTCACAGAATTTTATGGGGGGTCCGGACATCGTCATCTTTAATTTGTAGCCCTTCTGCGTGTATCTGTGTTTTTAACAATGTCTTCTGTCTTTTTCCTTAACACAGAAAATCTGTTGAGGAGAAAAGGAAAGAACAGCAGTCCAATGCCTTCTGATTATGAGTGTTGGAGCTCTCTTGTCTGGAAGCACTGTTGGTTAAAACATTTGCTTCTGCTCTCATTTTTTGCCCTCGTCCTTTCAGATACCAATCCTTGGGTTGGATCCAGACGTACTCATGCTTAAAGTAGAGCCATTGAAATAGAAGAGATTGGTGTTGTTGTTGTTGTTGTTCAGTCATTCAGTCGTGTCCGACTCTTCATGACCCCATGGACCATAGCACGCCAGGCCTTCCTGTCCTGCACTCTTTCCCGGAGAGTGCTCAAGTCCATATTCATTGCATCAGTGATGCTGTCTAGCCATCTCATCCTCTGCCGTCCCCTTCTCCTTTTGTCTTCAGTCTTTCCCAGCATCACAGTCTTTTCCAGAGAGTTTTCTCTTCACATTAGGTGGCCAAAATATTTGCGCTTCAGCATCTGTCCTTCCAATGAGCACTCAGGGTTGATTTCCTTTAGGATGGACTGATTTGACCTCCTTGCAGTCCAGGGGACTCGTAAGAGTCTTCTCCAAGAGATTGGCATTAGTTATGATTAACTAAAGTCCCATTGATTTCAGTGGGTCTACTCTAAGCATGAGTAAGCCTGGATCCAACCCCTTATTTCTGGAATTCTTTTTGTATGAATACTTGGTTTGCTGAGCTGAGTTCCCAAGCCCTCCCATTTCTCCATCCCTTCATGTGTTCTGCTTTTTTTTAAAAAAAAAATTGTCAGTCTTTGGGCAGGACCACTGGTGGTTTTTGGTTTCTGGTTTCTACCTGGAAGAGCATAGTTGTTGGCACAATATAAATAATAATTTCAGCAGCAATTAAGAAAAGGTTTTCTTTCCTTAACTCAGTCTTTTAATATTTCCCAATAATAAACCTTAGGAACTTGACAAAACAACATAGTTGATCATTCCTCTTATGAAAACAAACTACTCTACCTGGAAATCTCTAGATAATTTGTAGGCCTGCTTCCTCATTTTAATTTTTTTTTAATTGATTGATCAGTTAAATATGCAGAATTATACAGGTGAGAGAAAACAGTTGTTTAAAGAAATAAAGGCCTTAAACATGTTCGCATGTCACTTTAAACCAGGATTCCTGGCTTATTAAGACCACAGTGTGCATGAGCTGCTGCATGCTGGTGCACACAGCTTGTTTGCTGCTGCTTTGCTTCTCTTGCTTGCAGGTACACAAAGCAGGCATGGATAACTTCGTGCTTTGTCAAAACCTGGGATTAGGGTTTACTGTGTTCAAACAGGCTAGGTTTCATAAACCAACAACAAACCCTGGTTTAAAGCCAACTTATGATCCCTGCTTGTCTGGGTGCAGTTAATTATCATCTTGAGTTTAGACAAAACACTAAGCTATCCATGCTTGTTCGATATACATATTCTTAGATGCATTCCTTCACCTCTCTCTCACGTGCCTTTTTTAAGTTCTTTAAAAATATTTTTGGTAAATGAAATACTGCTGACCAATTAATTGGGGGCATCTTTTCAGTTTCTCAAAATGTTTTTAAGTTGTTTGTTAAATCAAAAATCATCAACTAAAAGTTGAAGCTTCTGATTCTATGATGTAACAGTTTAAAGGTCATTTTCAACTTCAGAAATGCATTATAAAAGTATGTGTGTGTGTTGGCCTCGCATCACTAGGCATTCCAATAACTTTTCTATTTCAAATTGCACACTCCATGTGTTTCCCCACTAGCCAGCTCTAACAGACGTTGGGGAATCTGCCTTTCCAGGTGATCCTCTTCCGCCACCAGAAAGGAAACATCTTCAACTTTAAGGGGTCTCACCGGATGATAAAGAGGCAGGCACCTGAGCTGGAGGTTCACCGGTTCTGGATTGACAGCTTAGTGGACAAAGTGGTTGTGACTATCCAAGGTGCCATCTGGGGCTTTGAAGTCTGGGACCCTGCAGGTAGTGAATGATTTTTTCATTCAGAATCTTGATCAAGTCTCTCGGCTCCCTTAAGTAGACTGCCTTCATGTTTTGGTTCTTCTGCTTCTTTTTAAAAAGTGCTTTTATGCTCTGGGCCCCCTGCCGAGGGTACAAAAGCAGGGTACATGGTAAATTAAGAAAAAATGCATGCATGCATTAGTCTTTGACCCCAGTTGATTTTAAGGGAAGCCTTAGAGCAGCGTTATTAAACTCTGTTTTGGGAGAATATTTGGGCTCCTTGGAAGCTTATGAGAAGATTCCTGCACTGATCAGGAAGTTGGACTCAGTGGCCTCAACATTCCCTTCCAATTCTATCACTATATGGTAAGCTTGCCTGAAAGACAGCCTGTTTACCAAGTGAGCTCTTCTCTTCCTATATACTGCCAGTGCCAGGGGGAATATTGGGCATTGAAGGTCATGTGCACTTTTAAAGCTAAAAACAGACCTGGCTAAACACGGTTGGGGGTGGACCACTTGGGGAGGTCCAGAGTCCATTTTCGCCCCATGCCTGGACACACTTCACGGGGTGCCAGGAAAAAACTCAGGGTTTTGCTGCCCGAATTTGGTGGCAAACCGCTCCGTACTTTAGCTTTAGAGAGCTAAAAGGGTTAGATTTAGCTTGTTCCCAAGATAAATTTGATCCTTTAACATTCCACAATGGCTATGGGAGTGCTAAAAGAGTCAAATTTTGCTTCAGGACAAGCTCAATTTGACCCTTTTTGCACTCCTTAGTGCTAAACGGCGCCATTTCTTTTGTTTTTAAATGGGCCGTGTGTTGCTCACCATTGCTCTTTGTGAACTAGGCGGACACCCTAGAAAGCTCCTTTGTACCCTCTGCAAGACTTCTGTGGCAGATGTGCAAGGGCCCCCTAGTAACGACTTTGTTTCAGAATATCCACATTGTCAGGGTGCTTCTAGATGAAGGGCTCCTAGGGCTTCCATTCGCCAAGTCCATTCCATGCACTTATTCTGTCTGGGAGTTGTAGTCCAACACACCAGGCTGGGAAAGACTGGTCTGTAATATACAGTCAGGGCCAGAAATATCGGAACAAGGATAACTGTTTTGGCAGTTGGCCTCTGTACACCACCACATTGAAGTTGAAAAGAAACACACTCAGATGGGAGTGAAGTCAGGACTGTCGGCTGTCATTCAAGGGGTTTGAAAAAAGTGGGGCACTAACCATTCAGGAAGTACAGCCAGTGGCATACACATGCCCCCATCGTTGGGGGCTCATAAGTAATGGAACGAATGGCTGACAAGCAGCTGCATGGCCAGGTGTGGCCTGTTTCCTGGGGACCCCATGACCAATCAAGCAGATAAAAGGCCTGGAGGTGGTTCTGAGTGTGACATTTGCATTTGGTAGCTGTTCACTGGAACTCCCAACATGAGGTCCAAAGAGGTGTCCATGTGAGTGAAGGAGGCCATCATTAGGCTGAGGAAACAAAATAAACCCATCAGAGAGATAGCAAAAACAGTGGGAGTGGCAAACACAACAGTTTGGAATATCCTGAAAAAGGAGGAATTAACTGGCAAGCTCAGCAACAGCAAAAGGCCTGGAAAACCATGGAAGACAACTAACGTGGATGACTGCAGAATTCTTCTCATGGTGAAGAGGAACCCTTTCACAACATCTAGCCAGGTCAAGAATGCTCTCAAGGAGGTAGGCATGTCATTGTCAACATCTACAGTCAAGAGACGGCTTTATGAATGTAAATACAGAGGCTTCACAACAAGGTGCAAACCACTGGTAACTCTCAAGAACAGACAGGGCAGATTAGCCTTTGCCAGCAAACACCTAAAAAAGCCTGCCCAGTTCTGGAATAAGATTCTTTGGACTGATGAAACCAAGATTAACTTGTACCAGAATGATGGGAAGAGAAAAGTATGGAGAAGGAAAGGAACAGCTCAAGATCCAAAGCATACCACATCATCTGTCAAACATGGTGGAGGCAGTGTTATGGGATGGGCAGGTATGGCTTCCAATGGAACCGGGTCACTGGTGTTTATTGATGACCTGACTGCTGATAAAAGCAGCAGGATGAATTCTGAAGTGTATAGGGCTATACTTTCTGCTCAGATTCAGCCGAATGCTGCCAAACTGATAGGACGCCCCTTCATATTGCAGATGGATAATGAGCCAAAACATACAGCAAAAGCTACCCCAGAGTTTCTGAAGGCAAAGAACTGGGATGTTCTTCAATGGCCAAGTCAGTCACCTGATCTCCACCCAATAGAGCATGCTTTTCACTTACTGAAGACAAGACTGAAGGCAGAAAGACCCACGAACAAGCAGCAGCTGAAGGCAGCTGCAGTAAAGGCCTGGCAAAGCATCTTGAGGGAGAGAACTCAGCATTTGGTCATGTCCATGGGTTCCAGACTTCAGGCAGTCATTGACTGCAAAGGATTTTCATCCAGGTATTAAAGGCGATCCTTAAGTTTGAAATGATGTTGGTTTGTTCCATTACTTCTGAGCCACCAACGATGGGGGCGTGTGTATGCCACTGGCTGTACTTCCTGAATGGTTAGTGCCCCACTTTTTTCAAACCCTTGAATGACAGCTGAAAGTCCTGACTTTGCTCCCATCTGGGTGTGTTTCCTTTCAACTTGGATGTGGTGGTATACAGAGGCCAACTGCCAAAACAGTTATCCTTGTTCCAATATTTCTGGCCCTGACTGTATCATTCTTCCTTGATGCTTTGTTTTGGTAATCTTGACAATAACCCTTGTAGGATTTGCGAGCCAAACACAGGCTACTATCCATGACAGACAGGAAGTCCATTGTGTACTAGACAGTGTCCTGGTTTGCATGTAACAACAACCCATGGGTTAAACAACCCATAGGCTGTTGGAACAAGCAGGGAGAGTGGCACGCCAGCCACTTCTGCTTTTAATCAACAACCTACGATTGGCCTGTTCATATGACATGCAAACTCAGAGTGCTGGGTTGTTTAAGGGCTAAACAACCCAGCAGTTAACCCAACAACAAACTATGGATTAACTGGTGGGTTTAGCCCTTAAACAACCCAGTGCTCTGGGTTCGCATGTCGCACTCAACAACCTAAGAACAGGCCAATCGTAGGTTGTTGATTAAAAGCAGAAGTGGCTGGCGTGCCGCTCTCTCCTGCTCGTTCCCAACAGCCCATGAGTTGTTTAACCCATGGGCTCTCATTACGTGTGAACCAGGTCACTGTCTAGTACACAATGGATTTCCTGTCTGTTGTAGTTATTAGCTTGAACAGGCTGATCATAGGTTGGTGATTAAAAGTGGAAGTGGCTGGCATGCCCGCTCTGTCCCACTCATCCCCAACAGACCATGGGTTGTTTAAACCATAGACTGTTGTTACGTGTGAACTAGCCCAGTTCATCTGTTTCTGCAATCACTGGCAGGCAGCACAAACAGGATGTTTGTCCATGACTGCTGGGCATCCTTCAACTTGGTTGATCAGTTGTGCAGGCCCATAAAGGAAAAAAGAAGGGCTAAAATGGTACATTCTTTTTCTCTGAGGGGAGAAGAAATGATTTAATTGGGGGTGTAAGGTAGCTCTGAGTTAAACACTTCTTAGAATAACTTCAGGACCATAGGAGCATTTCCCAAATAAGCTGCTTAGGAAAATTGAGGAACCTCTTCCCTTGGAGTTTTTTGAGGAAGTTTTTTATCAGTATCTGCTATAGGTGCTTTTAGGCTGCAACATTATGCTCACCTGCCTGGAAGTAAGACCTACTGAACTTACTTCTGAGTAATATGTATAGGAAAGCAATGTAAGATACAGAAGTAGGGCTGGACCCTATCGGCCCAAAAGGAATCTTCTACTAAAAGTGGGAGAGTATGCAGGTGTGGCTGTGCCTTTACTCTGTAGTGTGTTTAGCCTAGGCGTTAATCCAGTTTATCTTTTAAATATATTTCTTTTATTGTTGGGTTTAACTGATTTTTAATTAACTGTTCATTTTAATTTGTATTGCATTATTGTTAGCAGCCTTGAGAACCGTTTTTGGGAGAAAGGAGGGATATAAATTTAAACAATTAATTAATTAATCCTGGTGACCTTCCCATAACCTTCCTTGCAGGTGCATTCCAAACTGATGCATCAACCCATGGTTCCTTAGCCACGATCCAGTCCATTGGTGGTATCTACAGAGCATTCCTGTCTTCTCCTGTCCGTGCTGGTGAATGGATGTTGAAGCTTCAGTCAGGAGGCAACTATTCTGTGCACATCCAGGGTGAGAAAAGTATGATGATGATGATTATGAATATTTCTTGGTCCCCTTTCAGGACAGGAGCCCTCCCAAGGTGGCGTACAACAGTAAAACTCATATAATAAAAACTGATGCTGAACTAAAAATAGTAAGAACCCCCACAGTAGCAAACATTCTATAAAACAGCAAACACCAGCATAAAACAAAACCTACAATGCACAACTGCAGCTACAACCCAGACATATAAAACATAACCAGAGGAAGGCCAGAGTAAAGTAGTCAGTGTTCAGAGCCTTCCTAAGAGCCTGCAATGATGGAGCCTGGTGGAGCCCTGATGGCGACTTATTCCAGAGGTGTGGGTCACCATGGAAAAGGCCCTGTCTCGTGTAATCACCCACCTAGCTGCCCTCACAGGTGGGCAAATGAGAAGGGCCTCTCTTGCTGATCTTAAAGTGCGGGCAGGTTGATCTGGTTGAAGGTGGTCCTTCACCTATATCAATTTAAAAGGATTAAACTGATGCACTGGCTCAGTGAGACCACAGTGGGGTCTCCCATGTTTTTTACATGTTCTTCGGTATTATACATTTGACTGCACTTGTGAGTGCCGGTTGCAATGGATCCATTCTTATTTTAAAACCATGGTCATGTTTTTGGAATCTTGGATCAGTAGATTCTATACAGAATTGCTCCAGTCCTCCGGAGCAAATAATTTTGGTGGGTTGCTTTCACGCAAGGGCCCTTTAGTGCTGTCGAGGCATTGCTTTTCCCCAGTAGCGTGGAAGTGGGAATAAAACAGTGGTTTTACATAGCACAATATAATGTATATGCAGAGCTAGCGTGTTATACTGGTTAGAGTGTTGGACTAGGTATGGGGAGACCCGGGTTCTGGGCCCCACTTGGCCATGAAGCTCACTGGATGACTTTGGGCCAGTCACTGACTCTCAGCCTAGCCTACCTTACAGGGTGGTTGGGTATAGGGCTGTACAGTGCTTTGGTCCAAATCCCAAAGTGTATCGGGGTGCTTTGGGGGGACTTCATTGAGTTTTGAAGTGGGTCAGAATAGCACTGAGGCAGTTCAAAGTGAAGCGAGTCATCCCTGAAGCGCCTCGGTGTGCCTCGAAGATTCGGAGCTATTCTGAAGCCCAGGCAGCCTGTCTCTAAAATGTATCAACTTGCGAAAGATCAGGGAGGGGGCAAGGAGGAGGGAGGGGGGAAGTGGAGGGGGAGGGGGAAAATGGTGAGCCTTGGCGAATGGCAACTCTAGTTGCCAGATTAGGGCTGAACTTAACCCAGTGGTCTCCAATCAGTGACAATGGTGGAGGAGTGGGGGCGGGTGGAATGCTGTATATAACAGGAGATCTGTCTGCTTTCATTTCATTGTGAGGGAGAGCTGGCTAGAGAGCTGGCTAGCAAGGTCTGTGTGGTGTGTGTGTTCTACTGCAGCTTCACTCATTGTTCTTCCTTCCCACCCAGCCCTTCTCAATTCAACTATTCCTATTAGTCTTCCCTTTCTTTATTTTCTACTAGATAATTTAATACCCCCCCCCCCCATAAAAGTACTTTCCTTGCCTTGTTCTTTGGCTCTCTCCCTTCTCAGTTCCTGTATTCCTTCCCTTCCCATTTCAACTCATATCTTTCTAAAATATATATACCAAAAACAAAACAAAACCCTTTTCTCTTCTGTTAGGCCTTATAGTGTATTCCTTCCGCCTAGCTTGTAGGCAGTTTTTCTTTCTGTATCTCCTTTTCTTTTGCTCTTCTGTGTGTGCGCGCGCATGTGTGTGTGCGCGCGTGTGTGTGTATGTGCAAAGCACGACACCTGAGTCCATACAATATCATAGGCAAAGCACTACATATACACATGATACAATATATAAGATATAGTGCGCAAAGCACTACACACACAATTTGTTTGTTTACTGTGGTGCAAAGCAAGCCCAATATGAGGCTTCTAAGGGGTCTTGGCAGGGGCAGAGGGGGGCGAGGTGCTGGTGGGACCAGCAGCACCAGTAGCCAGGCTGATTCCCCCCAGTCCAGATAGTGCATCCCGGTCTAGGGCAGACCTGTTTTCCCAGGTCATGTGTATTCCATTCAGCCAAAGAGAGCCTGAGGTTATCCAGTGTGAAGGTGAATAGGAAAGTAGTAGGGGAGAGGGGTTATTTTTCACTTCAAAAAAACCTACACCAGAGATTAGGGATAGTGACCTAATCACCTCTTAAACATCTAACTTCTCTGATTACCCCTTTAGTTTATTACCTTTGGTTTGAGGTT
This sequence comes from Heloderma suspectum, assembly GCF_057233095.1. Classification (NCBI taxonomy): domain Eukaryota; kingdom Metazoa; phylum Chordata; class Lepidosauria; order Squamata; family Helodermatidae; genus Heloderma; species Heloderma suspectum. Next base: position 346,400,333 of record NC_139459.1, read on the forward strand.
CTGAGAACAGCACATTTTACCTGTGCCTAGCATAAAAAACTACTGGGCCAAACTGTCTGAAGTTTGGCAGGTTCAGTAACCTGCACTGGGCTGTCAGGTGTCCAGACTTCATGCACTTCTGTGGAACCAGTGAAAAGTTATAGCTCTTAGTTTTGAGAGTGTTGGCTGAAAAAAGCAAATTTTACCTGCACCTAGCACAAAAACTACTGGGCCAAACTGTCTGAAACTTGGCAGGTGGAATCATCCCCATGAGCGCTGCCCAGTCTCCCAATTTCATGTATTTATCATTAAAACTGAAAAGATTATGGCTGTTTCTGTTTTCCAATGCAAGTCAATGGGAAAACCTAAAATCTGAATATTTTGGGTATCTGAATCTTACTTCAGATCTGAATCTGAAGCTAATTGGATTGTGTCCTAAGTAGTCCGAAGCAAAGCAGAACCTATTCAGAAGGTCTGAATCGGCATCTGAAGCGAATCGAGGGGTCCGTGCACAGCCCTAGTTGTGAGGATAAAGTGGAGAGGAGAAGGATCATGTATGTCACCTTGGGCTCCTTAGAGGAAAGGTGGGATATAAATGGAACAAATATTTGGCACTGCCAAATGTTTATTCAGAAATAAGTCCTGCTCAGTTGAGGGCTCTTACAGTCATTCCTTAATTAGGTACTTCTTCTTTGTAGCTACTGCTTCGTGTTCAGCAGGCACATGACATGATGTTACTGAATTGGCCCTTAATTTGTTAGCTCAGGTTTCTTTTCAGGTGGGGGTGGGGATGGGGAGAACTTCAATTGCCAGCTTCCAGAGTAATTGCTCTCTTAATTTTTTTCATCACTATTGCAGAATAGCATTCATACAACAATTAATGAGCTATGGAAACCAGTAAAGCCCCCCTGCCCCAGCAGGAACTGATTGATTAAGGGTGAGTTAAGTAATGCTGTGTCCCCACTGAACAGGAAGTAATTATAAGGGCTGAAGCAGTAAGGAGAGAGATAATATTATAAAGAAAAGTTGGCCTGCAAAGCCTGCAATGCAATGAGTAGGTAATGACATCACCGGGGTTCTCTGTAAAAAGTGAGTGAAGGTAAGTGTAAAGAACCCCCATTTTCTTTTTGTACTCTAATGGTGTCTAAGACTTAATTTGGCCAGGCTGAAGTTGCATGTAGCGATACAACTCTCTCTGTGTGTGTTGTCTTGAAATATCTCTAGCTCCAAGCTCAGAGCAAAACTCAGTTAATGATCTCAGCTGTGTTCCTGTGGGAACTGTTCCCCTCGCCACTAGGGATTTGGGAATGCTGTTCCAGCCAACCTGTGATTGGCTAACAGAGATCTCCTTGGAGTTGTCAGGGGCTTGAGCATAAAAAGAGGGGTGGGGGCTATAGCTGCCCATTGTTTTTGTCTTTTGTCTTGCTTTTGACTTTGAGTATCACCTTTGGGGGCCCTATCCTATTGAAAACTTGTGCATAGGTATGTACAGACAGGTGTAGGTAACTTTTGTTGTTTTCTGCCTGAAGTATTGTTTTCAGTTGTTACTCTGGTTCTTGTATGCCTTTTTGCTCCTTTTCCCCCTTTCCCCTTTGTAAATAAGCTTAACATCTATCTCAAGAGTTGTGTGTGCTTCCTTCCAAGCAAGCCTTCGGATTACATCCAGAGCTTTCTGCTTGGTTAATTGCTACTGTTTAATGTTTTGGGCTTGAGGCTTGGGAATAAGGTGTGGTGGAGTGAATCCGTACTCCCTAAGCCTGAAGAGTGTCCTGCAAAGTCTGAGAGTCCCCTGGCTCAGGCTGACATGGACGTAAGGGGTGGAGGCAGCCTACTTACTGCTGGGAGCTAGGGCAAACCCCTTCCTTCCTTCACACTAAGGATGGCATTCCCAGACTTTAAAGGTTAGGGTAGAAGCAACTGTGTGGACAGAATGGATAGAGAGTGGCTTATTGGATCCCCGCCTGCCCTCTTGAGCCCCCTGTCCCTTTGTTGGCAATGGGAGAGTGCCTCTGTCAGGGTTTCCCTTATGAACTGGACCCCCTAAGCAACTCCTTAAGGATCTCATGCCTCCTTAAGAGTCCCGAAAGAACTTCCTTCTTTTACCTTCCCCTTTCCAATAACTTGGAGTTTAGGCTGTAGACGTGGGGTGATTGACACTCTAGACACAGGGTTTAACCACAACAGTTTACTGGTGAATTTACTGCCAGTACTTGGCAGTTTACTTGCCAGTTTATTTGCCAATTTACTTGCCAGTTTACTGGCAAGCAAGTTACAACTAAAGGTATTTACAGAATAGAGCTGAGTGATACAAAAGGCATTAAGAGAAAGTGAAAGTTGCAAAATTCAAGTTCCTTTACCCAGCTGTACTTAGACTTCTCCAGGCTGCTTCTTCCTGCTCCCTCTTCAGGCTCTGCTCTTCCTAACTCTGCTCGTGCAGCTCTGGTCTTCCTGACTCTCTCTTTTTATACCCTCCTTCCCCAAAACTGAAAGTACTGCTTCAAACCCGAAGAAATGAAACTTAACCAGAGAAATGAAACTACTCATCCCAGGGATACCCCCTCCCAACAGAAAAACTCCAGCCCTCTAGGCCTGACCTTTTTTCTCTTTGTCTCTGTAGGCCTGAAACCTTCACGGCCTCCTTTTGACATTTTCAAATATTTGTTTTTGGTGGCAGGTCAGAGCAGCCTTGACTTCCTCTATTCTTTTGCTGTTCCAGTGGATGGACGCCACCCAGGGCTTATGATGGATAGTCACCCTATAGAAGGTACGTGTGGGATCCTTACCCTTCGGTATATCAGTGTTGTTCCTGCACAGCCGTGTGAGACCACTGGGTGGGCAGTGTTATAATGATTGCAAATGGTCTTTGCCACCATTAAACCTCCTCTATACCTGGCTGCCATAACTGCCCCCAAAGGGGTACAAACATGTGCAAAACTATCTCCCAACTTCGGTTCCATGTCATACTTAGGCCATGGAAATCTTCTGTAGCTCTCCTCCTTCCTCGTAGACTCTGCCTCTAGCTTCTGGCTTCGGTTTTCCAACCTAATCGCAGGGCTGGAGATTTCCAGTGCCGCCCTTACCTACAACCAGGCATACTTTGGATTGGATGCATGGCCCACTTAGCTGCTTGCTTTTCAACAGGCTTGCCTGCTTACCTGGTGGTGATGGCGATGGGGCTGAATCAGTCGGAGGCTGGCCCGGTTCAGCTGCAGGCTGTGAGATTGGAGGGGAGGACGGGCAGCCTCGGGGAGCTAGAACTGCAAGGAAGAGCCAGCCGGACTGACCTCTTTCTGGCCGAGCTGCCTCCAGCAATCTTGGCCAGAGGCAACTTCACCCTGGTGCTACGAGGCATGGACGGTGTGGGGCGGAAGCTGGAGAGGGCTGCCCCTCAAGCTGCCACCGTTGTGGGATCCCTGCTGGAGGTAAGGCAGGGGAGCTAAAGAAGGAGGGAAGCGGGGCTGACGTCTCAAGTTTGGGATGCTCTCCTTCACATCACGAAGGAGGCAGATGGAGGCCCACCTGGGGCCAACATTGTCATCTTTTCGGCGCCAGGTTAAAGCTGCCCTCTTCTCTCAGGCATTTGGCAGCATGTAATGAGTCTCTTGATGGTCTCTGGCTGATTGTTTTAAATTGTTTTAGATAAATGTTGTTGTTGTGTGTGTTATTTGTTTTTATGTCATGTGAATAGTTTTTATTTTTTATATAACGTATTTTAATGGTTTTTAATGTTTGTGAACCACCCAGAGAGCTTCGGCTATGGGGCACTATAGAAATATAATAAGTGTAAATGCAGTGTGATGTCCCACCCACAAGCCATGCTTTAGTAGGGGTTCAGCCCTATGGTGAACTGTAGAAGTTCTGCTCTGTGGCACCGTGTAGATCTGTTTGCTCAGCGATTCCCAACGGGACCTACTAATCTTCGCCAGGCCACCAGCATAAGCTGATTTGGGGGTGGAGGAAGGTTGTGGGGGTGGTTTGCAATGGTGCAGTGAAATAAAGTCATTTCCCTTCTCCCACCACCACTGCATGTGAATTGCTTTCATGTGGAACAGCCTCGACGTAGGCTAAACGAGACACCATGGTAGCAAGCCTGCGTGTCAGGATGGAGTTGCTGCCCAAGTCCCTGAGGTCGCCTTCCTCAACCCGATGTCGTCCAGTTCTGTCGGACTCCAACTCCCACCATCCCCAGCCAGCACAGCCAACGTGATCTTTAACAAATTAAGAATGGAAGAAATGAAGTTTGGAATAACGAAACAAAATGTTTTTGCACGCCCCTGGCTCCCGCCCCAGAAATAGGCTGCTGGTCCGATGGCTAGTAGCAGATGGCTATTGTTGTTCTTGGGCAGCTGAAATGTCACAGAGTGCAAATGTAATGTGTATTGCCGATGAGAATTCACTGCATTTCATAGGAGTGCTATTCATGATAATATGTCTATGCTAACTGTAAGTCATTAGTAATAAGAGTGATTAGCTATGTATGCCGTGAGCTAGCTTTAAGTACAGAAATGCGTTCTTGGAACTGGGGCAAAGCAGCTTCTTGCCACAGGTAGGTTGGTTCATTCTTGGAAGTAAAAAGCTCATTACCTCACGGGGAGACAGACCTTCAGACCTTATGCTTTAGAAGCATAAGGTGCTTCTAAAGGCCCTAATAAGCCTGGCTGCATTGGAAAGCGGCCCTCCTGAGGTCATGAGTAGAAGCCATGACCAAGTCCAAAAAATCAAGGTGCATAGATGAGATCAGGGTAAAGAAACTAGAGCTATTGTTAGGGTAGAATGTTATACATAGTGAGATTTTGACATGGTTGCAACTGATTTGGCCAAATTGTGGTCTGGAAGAGTCTTCCCCACCCTGGTGCTTTCCGGATGTGTTGGACTACATCTTCCATCTTCCCTAGACAGCATGTCCAACACATCTGGAGGGCACCAGGTTGGGGAAGGTGGGGAAGAGGGTTTTTGTGTGTGTGTTTTTAAAGCTCAGCTGAACTCTTCTTTTGCTCATGCCCTCCCCGCTCCTAAAACTCTTCTTTAGAAGCTATTTTTCTCCCAGTGCGGCCTTGTGACCAGAAGTAACCCCCACCAGGAGAAAAAAAACACTTCTTAAAAAGAGAAAAGGAAGCATGGTTAAATATTGATTCATCTCTCTCCTTCTCCCCTCTCATATTTTTGCTCTTGCAAAATCATGCTGTTTTCGTCTTAACATCTCTTAAGAATCGTTCCATTCACCTGCTCAAGTGCTTGCTCTTTCTGACTGTTTTATCATCTTGATGAGTGCAATCTCCTCCTTTGCCTTCCTTGATTTCATAGCAGGGGGTGGGTTTCCCTCTTTCTCCCACCTGCCCATGCTGTGCTTTAAAATCTCCAACCTGGCACAGGCCCTGATCTACTCCCAAGTAAGGACTCCAGCTTGGTGCAGGGAGTGTTAGTCCGGGCTTCCTGCTGTTTTATAAAGTGACAGTTTCTAGCACGTGCCTCAACACATCTACCTGTGGATGCTCATGCCTTTTCAGGGAGCTCTCACTTTGCAAACTCTGAATCCAGCCAAAGTTCTATAACCTGCACCCTGGTTTGTTCCAGCTGAGCAGAGACACTCCTGTGTTCCCAGGGAAGCCTGTTTCCATCACCTGGAAGGTGACAAATCCTGGCTCATCCAAGCAGTATGTTTTGAAAGTGCTCAGTGTTCCGCAGTTTCCAGCCGGCATCTCCAGGTCCAGGTAATTCTGATGAATAAGCAAAATTGGGATGCACCAATGTTTTGGCATGCTGTAGTCTTCCTTCCCCTGCCTCGCAGATGGGACTGTGCATTTTGCACAGTTGCACTGCAAACTAGGCACAGTATATGGCTAACTTCAATGAAGGCAGACAGTCTATGTGAAGCATGCACTGAGGGGCAATAGTGATGCATGTAGTAGTATAATTCTGCCTTTCTTCTGTGGAACTCAAGGTAGCATACATGGAGTTCTGAGGTGGTCTCCCTTCCAGGCACTGACCAGACCCAGACCTGCTTAGCTTCAGCAAGTTTGCTGTGTCGGGTGCCTTCAGATCATAGTCCTGGGACATAGAGACATTTCCCAATTCTTGGGGCCTTTGAAAGTCAACACATGGCTATCTGGCCTCTTCCACACACCCCTGTGTTTGGGAGGGGCCATAGCTCAGTGGTGGGATGCCTGTTTTGCATGCAGAAGGTCCCAGCTTCCATCCCCAGCATCTCCAGGTAGGTCTGGGAAAGACCCCTGTCTGAAAAACCAGAGAGCTGTTGCCAGTTAGTGTAGTCATTACTGAGCTAGATGGACCAGGAGTCTAACTTGGGATGAGACACCCAGAAGGGTTAATAATAACTACTCTTTCTAACCAGCGAAAGTTTGGGTTCTGGCAAGTCCTTGTGGAGTGCTTCAAGTGGCTTGTAGGGGAAACATGCAGCTGCCGCAAGGCTATGTTTTCCTCAGGCCATCCATCAAAATTGTTGTCTTGTAACTTCCCCCTCCTTCTCTGAAGACTACAATTAAGCCCTAACCAGACGGCAACAGGACAGATCTCCCTGAATGTACCTGGTACTGCTGCTCCTGGCTCTGTGATTACCATAACCCTGCAGGCCATCACCCTTCAGCCAGCTGGGGATCCCAGCTTTGCCCATGTCCATCTGCTTGTGATGCCTCTACCTCTGGTGAGTCTTGGGGGGAAGGAACCTGCTTGTGGGGGGGAGGGGAACACTTGACGAGGGCACCCGTTGAAGAGTTTGGGAAGTTATTTGTTCACATCAGTCAGAGGAGTATGGGCCATGGTTTTCTGTGCCTTTTCCACCTTTTTCCCTGCATCATAAGGACATAAGAACATAAGGAGAGCCCTGCTGCATCAGACCAAGGGTCCATCTAGTCCAGCATTCTGTTCACACAGTCGACAACCAGCTGTCGACCAGGAACCCACAAGAAGGGCATGAGTGCAACAGCACCCTCCCCACCTGTTTTCCCCAGTAACTGGTGTACATAGGCTCACTGCCTCTGGTACTGAAGGTACCACATAAGCCATCAGGACTAGTAGTCATTGCTAGCCTTTTCCTCCAGGAATTTTCCTCCCACCCCCTTTTAAAGCCATCCAAATTCGTGGCCCTCTCTACATGTTGTGGTAGCAAATTCCACAGTTGAACTGTGCGCTGTGTGAAGAAGTCCTTCATTTTCTCTGTCCTGAATCTCCCACCAATCAGCTTCATAGGATGACTTCATAGGTTCTAGTATTTGGAGAGAGGGAGAAAAAATGTCTCCTCACCCACATTCTCCATACCATGCATAATTTTGTACACCTCTATCATGTCTCCCCTTACCCTCCTTTTGCTCCAGTCCCTTGATCATTTTAGTTGCCCTTTTCTGCACTTTTTCCAGCTCCACAGTATCTTTTTTTAGGTGTGGTGACCAGAATTGTACACACTATTCCAAGTGTGGTCACACCATATTTATTTATTATTTATTACCTTTACATTTATATCCTGCCTTTTTTCCTCCTTAAGGAACCCAAGGCGGCATACATAATCCTCCTCCTCCATTTTATCCTCACAACAACAACCCTGTGAGGTAGGTTGGGCTGAGAGTCTGTGACTGGCCCAAAGTCACCCAGTGAGCTTCCAAGGCCAACTGGGGACTAGAACCCAGATCTCCTGGCTCCCTAGTCAAACACGCTAGCCACTACACCACATTGGCTCTCAATATATTTGTATAGATTTGTGTGTGTGTATATATACACACACACACACACACACACACACACACACATACATACACACCATATATACCATAGATTTGTATAGGGGCAGTATGATATGGGCAGTTTTACTCTCAGTCCCTTTTCTAATTATGCCTAACATGGAGTTTGCCTTTTTTACAGCAGCCGCACACTGGGGTTGACATCTTCATTGAGCTGTCCACCACAACCCCAAGATCTCTTTCCTGGTCGGTCACTGCTAGCTCAGATCCCATCAGGCTATACTTGAAGTTGGGATTTTTTGCCCCAACGTGCATCCCTGTACACTAGCTTACGTTGAACCGCCCGCATTTGCCATTTAGATGCCCACTCTCCCAGTTTGGAGAGATCCTTTTGGAGCTCTTCACAATCCCTTTTTGTTTTAATCACCCTAAATAATTTGGTGTCATCAGCAAACTTGGCCACTTCACTGCTCACTCCTAATTTCAGATCATTTATGAACAGGTTGAAAAGCATTGGTCCTAATACAGATCCCTGTGGGACTCCACTATTTACCTCCCTCCATTGGGGGAATTTACCATTTATTCCTACTCTCTGCTTTCTGTTCTTTGACCAGAACAGAACATCCACCTCTATACACTTGTTCTGGGAACCAACTCTCTTCTAAAATCTTTAAAATGCCATGTCATCTAGTGCTCTGGCTCCAACAGTGACGAAATAGATTCTGCTGCAAAATGTACAGTCTGGGTGAAATGGTGATAAGCTGTCACCAGCTGCTTGTCCCACAGCATCAGCAATACTGCCTGTGAGTTTAGAGGTTCCATTTCTGCCTGTCATAGACCAAGCCTCCGTGAGTTTTTTTCCTAACCCTTTCAGGTTTTTTGTGTTGTTTAAAACCATCTAAGCTAGTGTCCATCATTGCACCTTGCAGCAGTGAATTCCATAAGTCAGTTATGCATGTTTACTCAGAAGTAAACTTACAACCTGGTGAGTTTAGGATTGCACCCTGACTTGGTCTAAAGCAGCTCCTTGATTCCTGTATAACGAACCAGTTCCTGGGTTCTGTTTGTTTGTTGTGTTCGAACCAAACGTGTCTGAGAAATTAATCCCAGAGTGAAATACTCCTGACCCTGTTTCTTCAATGGGGGCGGGGGGAGGCGTAAGTAAGTGTGTGTGTGTGTGTGTGTGTGTTCTTAACTGTCCTTGGCTGTAGACATTTCTTAACTTTTTTCTTAACTCACTCTTCATCCTAGGATAGCCTAGGAAGCTTAAATACCAAGATATGCCACAATAGAATTCAATAAAACCACAAAACAACATCACATTAAAAACAAATCAGGGGCATAAAAATAGCAGACCAATCTAAATATAAACTCCTAGAACAACACTTTAAAATTCCAGGGCAAATAAGTTTTAACCTGCTGCTGACACGATAGCAGCATTGGCACCAGTTGAGCTTCCATAGCAAAGGCATTCCAGAGACAGGGCATGACCCCAGGGAAGGCGCTCTGTCCAGTTTCTACACAAGCTTCCTCTGGCAATGGAACCTGAAGAAGAGCCTCCCCTGAAGATTTTAAGATGCAGGCAGGTTGGTGCAGGGAGAGATGCTCCTTCAGGTATTTGGGTCCCCAGCCATTTATGGCTTTGCAAGGGACTTGGAAGCAAATAGGCAGCCAATGTTAACTTTTTAAGAACCAGTACAATATCCTGCCATCTGGCTGTACCAGCTAAAATTCTAGCATCCACATTCTGCACCATTTTGACGCTTCCATGCACCATGTACAACACATTACAGTAACCCAATTGAGAGGTTACCAAAGCCTAGACCATCATGGCCAGACTGCTATAGTGTGTGTCTTAAAAAATTATTGAGTTAAGCATTTTATGCCCTGCCTATTTTATATAGGCTTCATGGGTCATGCAGAAGGAAATGGCAACCCACTCCAGTATTCCTGCCAAGAAAACCCCATGGAACATATCACAAGGCTAAAAGAGATGACGCCGGAAGATGAGCCCCTCAGGTCGGAAGGTGTCCAATATACTACTGGGGAAGAGCAGAGGGAATTTCCAAGTAGTGCCAGAAAGAGTGAAGCGGCTGGGCCAAAGCCGAAAGGACACTCAGCTGTGGATGTGTCTGGTGGTGAAAAGAAAGTCCGATGCTGTAAAGAACAATATTGTTTAGGAACCTGGAATGTCAGATCAGTGAATCAAGGTAAGCTGGAGGTGGTCAAACATGAGATGGCAAGATTGAACATCGACATCTTGGGAATCAGCGAACTAAAATGGACAGGCATGGGCAAATTTAATTCAGGTGACCATTATATCTACTACTGTGGGCAAGAATCCCATAGAAGAAATGGAGTAGCACTCATAGTCAACAAAAGGGTGGGAAAAGCAGTACTGCGGTACAATCTCAAAAATGATAGAATGATCTCAGTACGAATCCAAGGCAAACCATTCAACATCACAGTAATTCAAGTCTATGCCCCAACCACTGATGCGGAAGAAGCTGAGGTTGATCGGTTCTATGAAGACCTACAACACCTTCTACAACTAACACCACAAAAAGATGTCCTCTTCATAAGAGGGGATTGGAATGCTAAAGTAGGAAGTCAAGAAATCACCGGGATAATAGGCAAGCATGGCCTTGGTGTACAAACTGAAGCAGGACAAAGGCTAATAGAGTTTTGCCAAAAGAACACGCTGATCATAGCAAACACTCTTTTCCAACAGCACAAGAGGCGACTCTACACATGGACATCACCAGATGGTCAATATCGAAATCAGATTGATTATGTCCTTTGCAGCCAAAGATGGAGAAGCTCTGTACAGTCAGTCAAAACAAGACCTGGAGCTGACTGTGGCTCAGATCATGAGCTTATTGCAAAATTTCAGCTTAAATTGAAGAATGTAGGGAAAACCACTAAACCATTCAGGTATGACCTAAATCATATCCCTTATGAATATACAGTGGAGGTGAGGAATAGATTGAAGGGATTAGACCTGATAGACAGAGTGCCTGAGGAACTATGGACGGAGGTCCGTAACATTGTTCAGGAGGCAGCAACGAAATCCATCCCAAAGAAAAAGAAATGCAAGAAAGCAAAGTGGCTGTCTGATGAGGCTTTACAAATAGCTGAGGAAAGAAGGGAAGCGAAAAGCAAGGGAGAAAGGGGAAGATATACCCAACTGAATGCAGATTTCCAGAGAATAGCAAGGAGAGACAAGAAGGCCTTCTTAAATGAACAATGCAAAGAAATCGAGGAAAATAATAGAATGGGAAAGACTAGAGATCTTTTCAAGAAAATTGGAGATCTCAAGGGAACGTTTTGTGCAAAGACAGGCATGATAAAGGACAAAGAAGGCAGGGACCTAACAGAAGCAGATGAGATTAAGAAGAGGTGGCAAGAATACACAGAAGAACTATACAGGAAAGATCTTAATGTCCCTGATAGCCATGAGAGTGCGGTCACTGAACTTGAGCCGGACATCCTAGAGAGTGAAGTCAAGTGTGCCTTTGGAAGCATTAGTAACAACAAAGCTAGCGGAGATGACAGTATTTCAGCTGAGCTATTTAAAATCCTAAAAGATGATGCTGTTAAAGTGCTGCACTCAATATGCCAACAAATTTGGAACACTCAAAAGTGGCCACAAGACTGGAAAAGGTCTGTTTACATTCCAATTCCAAAGAAGGGCAACGCCAAAGAGTGTTCAAACTACCGCACAATTGCGCTTATTTCACATGCCAGAAAGGTGATGCTCAAAATCCTACAAGCTAGGCTTCAGCAGCATGTGAACTGAGAACTACCAGAAGTACAAGCGGGGTTTCGAAGAGGCAGAGGAACTAGAGATCAAATCGCCAACTTTCGCTGGATCATGGAGAAAGCAAGAGAATTCCAGAAAAACGTCTATTTCTGCTTCATTGACTACACTAAAGCCTTTGATTCTGTGGATCACAACAAACTGTGGCAAATTCTGAAAGAGATGGGAGTACCAGACCACCTTACCTGTCTCCTGAGAAACCTGTACGAGGGTCAAGAAGCAACAGTAAGAACCAGACATGGAACAACCGATTGGTTCAAAATTGGGAAAGGAGTACGACAAGGCTGTATATTGTCGCCCTGCTTATTTAATTTATATGCAGAGTACATCATGAGAAACACCGAGTTGGATGAATCACAGGTTGGAATTAAGATTGCCAGGAGAATTATCAACAACCTCAGATACGCAGACGATACCACCCTTATGGCAGAAAGCGAAGCGGATCTAAAGAGCCTCTTGTTGAGGGTGAAAGTGGAGAGTGCAAAAGCTGGTCTGAAACTCGACATTAAAACAACTAAGATCATGGCATCTGGCCCCATCACTTCCTGGCATATAGACGGGGAAGAAATGGAAACAGTGACAGATTTTATTTTCTTGGGCTCCAAGATCACCGCAGACGGTGACTGTAGCCATGAAATTAAAAGACGCTTGCTCCTTGGGAGGAAAGCTATGGCAAACCTAGACAGCATAGTAAGAAGCAGAGACATCACCTTGCCGACAAAGGTTCATATAATCAAAGCTATGGTTTTCCCAGTAGCAACGTATGGCTGTGAGAGCTGGACAGGAAGGCTGAGCGCCGAAGAATTGATGCTTTCGAATTGTGGTGCTGGAGAAGACTCTTACAAGTCCCCTGGACTGCAAGGAGGTCAAATCAGTCCATCCTAAAGGAAATCAACCCTGAGTGCTCACTGGAAGGACAGATACTGAAGCTGAAGCTAAAATATTTTGGCCACCTAATGCGAAGAGAAAACTCCCTGGAAAAGACCCTGATGCTGGGAAAGATTGAAGGCAAAAGGAGAAGGGGACGGCAGAGAATGAGATGGCTAGATAGCATCACCGATGCAATGAATATGAACTTGAGCACACTCCGGGAGAGAGCGGAGGACAGGAAGGCCTGGCCTGCTATGGTCCATAGGGTTACGAAGAGTCGGACACGACTGAACAACTGAACAACAACAACAAACATGGGTCATCCCATGAAGCTGATTGGTGGGAGATTCAAGACAGATAATAAAGGAATACTTCTTCACACAGTGCATAGCTAAACTATGGAATTCGCTACCACAAGACGTAGTGATGGCCACCAATTTGGATGGCTTTAACAGGGGATTGGACAAATTCCTGGAGGATAAGGCTATCAATGGCTACTAGTCCTGATGGATATGTGTTACCTCCAGTACCAGAGGCAGTTGCTGGGGAAGGAGGGTGCTGTTGCATTCATGTCCTGCTTGTGGGTTTCCCATGAGCAGCTCTTTGGGAACTGTTGGAACAGAATTCTGGACTAGATGGACCTTTGGTCTGATCCAGCAGGGTTCTTCTTATGTTCTTATATAAAACTCTCGGTGGCTGAGAGTAAACTAATAACAGCTGTACAGTAACTGTAAGTGACCTCAGATGGCATTGAAGTGTAAATCTGTGCACTAATGTTGGATCTGGCTTTTGCAAGTATATCATTGAGGACTACAACACTGGGGAAACCCAGTAAACCTCTCATGATGGCGCCTGGGGATGGGTGAGGAGAGTATGTGTAGGCCGTGGTTCTCTTGTGTTAAGGATCGCCCCTCCCTTTCCCACACACAGGCTATGTCTGGACATATCCTAATATATTGCTGTTCCTCTTTGCCCACAGGTGCAGAACCTCTCAGTCCCGCTCTGCAATGTCACTTCTGTAAATGGTTCCTGTGGTCCACCAGAGTCCCGTTGTCGTGGGCAGCGTTGGACGGCTTCTGTGCGAATCTGGGACCAAGCTGGTGTTCGCTCAGTGCAGGTGGATGGGGGTGCTGTGGTGCCTCACCAAGCTGATGGGCCAGCAGAGTTGGTCACATATGCCTCGGACTGTTGCTCGCCACAGGCTGAGCTGGTGGTCACCAACCTGCTTGGGGAGAAGTATCGGTGCCAAGTGACGGCGCCACCTGCTGCCCTTCCTGGCAAGGCAGTGGCAACACCCCCTAAAGTTCCTGGGAAGGCCATGGCTGCTACTACCACAGCCTGGGGGTGGGTATTGACAGCCCTGGTGGCAATGGACTGGCTTGGACTGTAAGACCCACGTTGCGCTTAGGGAGGGGAGAACTAGGGATGCTCGAGCTCATTGAAATTCTCTGACCTTTAGTTCAAACCTCAGTTTGGCTTGCGCCCGTTCTTGTTTGCAACCTATTTTTCGGTTCGTTCGAACGGGAAAAGTTGTGCATTTTTCAAAAGGTGGTGCATTTTGAGAAAGTTGTGCGTTTTGCAACGGCAAGTTTGAGAATTTGCGAACATTTTGGGTGAACACGCGCTCCTGTTCGCGTTCGAGGTTGTGAAGGGGGTGCCTTTGAGTGATTTGCAAAGTGGAACGAAATTCTCTCGCATCCCTAGGTGTGGGAAGAGTTCTCAGTGTAGAGGCTGCCCTCTGCTGGGATGTTGTGGTATTTCACTTATTGTGGAGCAGGTGAATGGGCTTGGCTAACAAGTGAGGATGCTGAACAGAAGGGCAGTTCCTGAACTTTAGGCTCCTGTGGAAGCAGCGGATGAGATCCCATGAGTGGACTATTGATACAGATCACACTGAGATTCACAGGAGGCCAATATGCAGGAAACCTAGGATAGGATTTCATCCCTTTACCTGATCTAAGTAGCAATTAAATCTGATCTTAACAGTAGTGCTAAATATAGGCCAATAATAATAAGATGTGTGGTCTTCATATGGAGAGAATATCTATATGAGCACATGAAGATGCTGTCCATTGAGCCAGACCATTGGTCCACGTGGCTCGGCATTATTGATCTGTCAGGCTGCAGCTCTCCCCGGTATGTGTGCTTTCATTTTGAGCCTGACAACTTGAGATGGCAGGATTGAAACCGGGGCATCTGCATGCCAAGCCTGTGCCCTACTGCCCAGGTATGACTGTTCCCAGTGCCACAGAGGCTTGTGTGGGGTCTGAACCCACCGTCTTGCTGCTATGAGTTCCATGCCCTGAATGCCATTACTAGCCTTGGGGTTATTAGTCCTGAATGGCATTACTAGCCTTGGGGTTATTAGAGGCATGAGCTTGCCATCCACCTCTCTTGCATCCTTCCGCCCGCACCCATCTGTCTGCACCCTTTTCATTGTTTGTCCTTCAGTTGATCTCTGCGGTCTCTACTTGTCTGTTGCAGCCCTTAATCTTTTTGCTTCTGCACAGACCTCCTTTATCTTTTGACCTTGCCATTGGAGGTTGATTCCCTTCCAGTCATAGAGACATTAGGTGCTTCCAGATGAAGCTTTTATGACAACATCCCCCTGCCCCATTCAAGAAATGTTACGGGGGTCCAGGCATGGGCATCTTCCACTTGCAACCCTCCCGTGTTTTCCCAGTGCTTCTTCCATCTTTTCTCTTACTGCAGATAATCCATTAAGAAAGAAAGGGCAGAATAGCTGTGCAATGCCTTCTCACTGGTGGCTCTTCCCTTGTCTGGAAGCACCCACTGCCAATCGCATCACTTTTGCCAGTGGCCTATGGGAATCAAAGCTGTTTCTGCCTTGGGACAGCTTCTGCTAAGAGGCTCAAGTGTGCAGGAGAGGTACGTCCCAGCTTATGTTGTGGTCAGTGGGGTTGGGTAGGAATTTGTGGTACATAATTATGGTGCGTACACTACACAGAATGCAGAAACATCTCAATTTTATTCTGTAAGTTTAAAAAGTAGGCACTGAGAATATTAAAAAGGCACCATTGTTGATGCACTATTGACACAGTAATACAGCCAGGCCAGTGATGCTGGTGTGATTAAAATGTGCACACACGTGTCCGTCATATATATATTTATGCATGTGTGCACATTCACATACACACACACACCTATGTACATACAAACACATACAGAGTCCATCCTTCATCCACCACTGTCCTGTTGCACTTTGTGACGGTGCCAAGTGATCAGAAAAAAATTCTTAAACTGTTTTTCATTCATTGTAAGTCCTTAGCCCCTGCACCTGTTCTTCTGATTTTTTGCTCGTTTCTGGTCTAGAAACTTGCAAAGCCTCTGTGACATATGCCATTTTCATACAAATTGACAAAATAAAAACCCATGGAAGAGGATAAAGGGAGGTTAATCACATATCTACCCCTACATTTGAACACTCCCCTTGTATAAAAGTACTGCATCTATCCTGATATTTTGCAGTTGTCTTAACTAGGCCCACCTCCATGCTGTATGTCATTTTCATAACAATTGCCCACAATAAAATAGGGGTAAGCATATCCTTCTTTGGAAACTTTCAGACTGTAACACCTGCTCTTGTACAAATCTCCCTGCACCCATTTATCTGAAATTTGCCAGAAATAATCCCCTCATGAGGAACTACTATGCCTGCAAATTGCATCCAATTCTGAAAAACAGAAAAAAAAAACGTTACGGCCATTTGTTGCTTTTCATTGATACTCAATGGGAAGCATGAAGATTTGTATTTCCAAATCAAGAATTGGATCGGAATCAAAGCAGTTAGCCTGCAAATCAGTCCAAACTGAATTGGGCTATTTTCTGAACCACCAAATCCAGGGTTTGAACTGATTATTGTTGTCGGTGCACAGCCCTAATATATATATTAAATATTTTACAACATTTTTCAACAGGCTACCAGTATTCTGTGTCGTGTATATACCTTAACTTTTCTGTGCCTTTAATTCAAATGACCACCTATTGACCTGGTTCACATGTAACAACAACCTAGAGTATGGGTTGAGTGTGGGTTGTCATTGAATTTTGAGTTGTCATTATGTGCAAACCCTGCACTATGGTTTAACTATGGGTTGTTAACCACAAGCAACCCAAAGTTCACAACCCAACAACAAGCCATGGGTTCTCTTCCTGGGTTGTCCTCCTCCTGCTGCCTCCTGTTTCTGTGCCCACCACTTCCTCTACTTTCTGCATTACATTCTCTTTCCATCTCTTTCTAAATTACTTTCTCACTATGGCTGCATACAACAATTTTCACAGGCAATGTTTGTTGCTTGGATACCTGCTGTTGTGATCAGCGATCCATTTCCATGCCCTCTTCAGGTACTCTGGGACACTCTTATTAATGGTTACAACATTTCTAAGCATATTTGGCTCTCGTCAGTCCCTGGGAGGCTATTCCTGGGAGCCCTGTGGGTTCCAGAAGAAAGTTTTAGGTATAAAAGTAATACCCTGAGAGCTAACCACTCTATTGCTCTCTTGGTGAGGATCACATAATGAACACTTGCCAAAATAAATGGTTCTCCAGTTTTTAATGTTATTCAAGTCTCTTGCCTTGGTGAGCAGGGTCAGTTTGGCTTCTCGTGGTTAAGGAGTCATTACAAACTTCTGTTAGAATAGGTATGGTTCTTTCTGGAAGCACCAACTTGTAGGGAATTCCAGCCAGAACAGGCATGGTTCTACCCCTCCCCTGCTGGAAAATGTCCTGCCCTGCCTCTTCCTTCATTACAGGCCTTGCCATGGCCTACCTATCTCATCCTGCACTCCCTCCATCCCCCAGTCTTTCTACATAAGCTGCTTTGATCCACTCTTGATATTTCCTCTCTGTCAGCTGATATGCTGCCCCACAAGACTCATTGTAAGGATGCATGGAGATGACTTTTAAAGGCAACCTTTTGGTCTCTCAACACAAGTTGCGTGGAGTCGCCGGCTTTCAGGGAGCTGCATGAGGGTGCAGATTCTATACAACTGGCTAATGCTGATATTTGGTGTGTGGGTAGAATGTATTCTAGTGTGAATGTAGTTTCAGGTCTGTTGAATCCTGTACACAGACATTCCCCACATCATAAGGGGAATGGGTGGGTCAGTGTGGGAGAGAGAGTAAGAATGGTCTGTGCATTTATTCTAAAAGAGGCCTCAGCCTAGCTCAGATCCCCCACCTACATAAGTCAGGGCCAAAACAGGCATGTTTTTAAATGTGTGGCAGCTATGTCTTCATTTTCACTCTAGGGCCTCCAATCCAGATCTCCCCACACACTAGGGTCCCGACCCTGATTGGGTACCCTGCACCTACTCTAGAGTAAAATTGAAAAAAGATGTAGCTGCTGGACGCACATTCAGAGTAATGCCTGTTTTTGGTCCTCACTTTTCTCAGCCAAGCTACAGGTGACATGGGAGATCTGTGGAAAGATCTCCCACCCTCTCTTTCTTCATATTGGGCACAACGAGCTGCTACTTTGATCATGAAAGTAGAGATGGGAGAGGGGGTGTTTTAATCTGTTCCTTATGTGGTTTCCCTGCTCAAAATCAGCTGCACCTGTCTTTCCCCCCATCACTGGAAGTGCTAATTGCAGCTTGTAGGGCAAAGCAAATTTCAGCCAGTGAACCTTCTTCATCTGCTGAAGTAAAATAAAAAGATGTTATCAGACCTGCTCACAGCTGCCTCATGTCATGACCAGCTTGGCCTTAAACTGGATGCCTATTTTGCCCCAGACCGGAGCTATTTGTGTGAACCTTTTCCCACTCCCCACAATCCTTTTCAGATAAATTTGATCTGTATACTTTTTTTGCCTACTGATCTAAATCTCTCTATTTTTATGCAAATTATTTTTTTATTTCCAGATGTTTACTCTTTGCTGCACAAGATGAATGTTTTGTGTGTATATGTATGTATATATAGATGTTTCTTAAATGGATAAAGATGCTTTAACAATTTTTTAGCCTGGTGTCAATAAACTCAACTGCAATTTAAAACAAGGTGTTTTGCTTCCTACTCCACTGAAGTATTTAGTGATTGTGCAGTGAGGTGTAGCTTTCTCACCACCTTTTTGTGTGTGTGTGTTTTCTTTAGGAGAGAAAGTTTTGGAAGGTGAGTAGCCGATTTAAATAACTCAAAGCATTCAAAGACATTAGTTTTTTAATCACACATTAATTTCAGTCATTTTATGTATATGGTAATATTAGAATAAATACAGATAGTTAAAAGGGACGGGGGGGGAGTCAGGGGACATGGGGTGAAGGCAGGGAAGGTGGAGGGACTAAGGTACTGTCAACATCCAGCTACAGTTTAAGAGTAGGGAGTTGCTTGTTACACTCTTCAAGCCTTTGGGGGGGTTTCCAGTGAAAAACAGCCATTCATGAGCCAGTGGGTGGCTACTGGCATCACTGAGAGATGGTGATCAAAGGTGTCAACATGTGATTTCAAACCATATCTGGCCAGTGGACTGGGCCTGGCAGGTTTAGTTGAGTTGGGGATGAAGGCCAGTGAGCCAGAGTGTAGGCTAATACAAAAACCAATGGTCTCAAGTTTAAAATCTGAGGTTTATTTAACAAAATGCTCAATACTGAATGTGAGGCAAAAATACTAAATGGGCAGGTAAAAATAGCTGATTGCTGGCAACTCTAAAGGAGGTATGTAGCACGTGTATGTACTTACAGAGGGTCCCAGACATGGGACACAGAGAAGCAGGAGTCTTTCAAGTCTTTCCTTGCTTGTATCATAGGAATGTTGGGTGCATACTAATAACAGGTGAGACTATTTGCCCATCCAACCCTATATTGTCTATTCTGACTGGCAGCAGCAGCTCAGCCGCCCCAGCAGAGGTCTTTCCCATCACACTTGCTGCCTGATACTTTTAACTGGAGATGTCAGAGATGTCATGCTCCTGCCACCCTCTTTTGCTTTGGGGGAGTTTCCAAGAAGAACCAGGCATAAGGACTGCATGTCATGATGGCTACATATTGCCTCCAGTATTGGAGGCAGGATGCCTCAGTATACCAGTTGCTGAGGAACATGAGTGGGAGGGGGCTATTGCGTTTATGTCCTGCTTGTGGGCTTCCCATTGGGGCATCTGGTTGGCCACTGTGAGAACAGAATGCTGGACGAGAGAGGCCATTGGTCTGCGCAGCATAGCTCAATGTGCTTATGTAATTCTGTTTTCTTTGCTACATGGCTACTGCTGTTCTGTCAGCTGAGGATCCTAGAAACTAATATGACAGGAACTGCCCCGTTAGTACAGACATGACCTCTTCAAAGAGAAGAATGAAAGAGGAAACATAACAGAATGGTATTAAATTGAATTAGAGAAGGAGCTGTAATATGGTATGGGTTTGTTTGCAAGTGTGTAACGTTGATTTAATTAGTCTTCAGTCCACAGAAATAACATCCTAAAAGAGAGAAAATACAGAGCTAGCTTAAGCCACTGGGTACAAGGGATTGGTATGGACCTGTGCTACCCAATTTCAATTTTTTGCTCCGCCATAGATAGCACACCTTCTCGGTTCCAACAGGTACAGAACAACAGCTTACCTCACTGACTTGACGTGATGATGAAGAAGAGAAATTCAACCAAGTATTTGTAAATTAAAAGCGGTTAGCAATGGCAAGACCACATTGTTTGACAGCCAAGGACAGAATTAACGTATTTACTCTCCGAAGGAAGGCCTTGCTGTTTTTTGTTTGCTTTTTTTGGTGTGGGAACAGAAAGATTGACATCACTCAGCGTCTAGGAGACCGCACACAGGAGGAAGCGACATCAGTACAAATATACTGGTGAATAAGAGGGGTTTGAGTTCTGGAATTTTGTATCGCTGCAATTGTGCCACAGGGTGTGAAATTTTCAATCTTAACGGAACGTTCAAAATTTGTTTTAAGAAAATAAGGTTCTCAGCCTCAGAGCTGGAGTGACACATCTGAAGCAGGTTGTCCAGAGCAGGGGTAGTCACGAAACAGCACAATTCTTGGCCTCGTCCTCATTGTCTCATAGCTGGGGCTGCTTTCCTTTACAGACCAATCTCCTTCCACCTCCTGTTTTCCATAAATCTCAATAGCCGAGGTTTCCATATTAACAATAATCCCCCACCTCAAAGTATCTCGCCAACAAATTTTGCAATTATGCAAACTGAGAGGAAATATTAAGTCAACAAGTACGCTTTCCTAATAAGTGGCGTGATATGTTCAGTTGAAGAATTGAGGGTACTGCAGTCACATTATAGGGGTGAAACTGCTGCCAGAGGCATAACTGGCATAAAAGAGAAGGCCAACAGTAACCTTCCTGGCCAGAAAGATGGTTGTTTGTCTTGGGCCCAGAGAAGGAAGTGATATCGCAGGCATTGCGGATAGAGAAGAAAGTGACGTCACCATGTTCATCGTCGACCAAAAGTTGACCTTGATTGTCAGATAAAGGTGGACTCCTTATGGCTGGGTGGTCTGTAACCCCGGCTCTCTTTAAGTTGTGTGCAAAGAGCTGCTTTTTCTTGCTCCAGCTGGGCAATGCGATCACTTTTTTCAGACACTTCCTGTTAGCCAGGCAAACATAAAGTATTATGATAAGATAGCCATTATTCCACAAGTGCCTCCTTCCCCATTTTGTTGTGCTAACCTTTCATACTGAGCTTATTTGAGAGTTCCCCAAACTCCTAGAGCCAGCCCAGCCTGATACTACCAGGGTAAAGACTGAATTTTAAAATTTTAAAGCTCTGAGGGGAAAATGTCAGAAAATAGATGCATGATGAAGCACACGCTGATAATCTAGGAACTGAGACCATCAGTCCATCTATTAAGCATTGTGGACACCGACTGGCAGTGGCTCTCCAGAGATTCAGGCAGGAATGTTTCCAGCCCTACCTGGAGATGCTGGGGATTGAACACCAGGGACGTTCTGCCTGCAAAGCAGGCGCTCCACCACTGAGCCACAGCCCCTCCTAAATATGAAAATGTGGCTTCTAGATCAGGTGTGGGCAGACTTTGGGCTTTGTTGACTCCAAAGTCCGCTAACGAGAGCTGGATGCAAATTGATGGGAGTGGGGGCCGTGGAGTCAATTACCCACAGCACCCAATGAGGCATACACTGTATATACAAACACAAATCTACACCTTGAGTTACTACAGATGCCCAGTAGAGTTCGTCAGAGGCAACCAATATATATTAATATTTTACAGGTAATAGACACCAAGGCAAATACATAAGCAATTACAAGTCCAGTCATGGCAGAGATTTTTTAAAAAAATCAATTTTACTTGCTATTTTTAAACCCCTGGGAGTCAGAAACCCAGGCTGATCCAGTGGAGCCTGGTGGCACTAATGTCAGCAGGGGTACCGCAGATAACAAGCGGGGTACCGCAGATAACGAGCGGGGTACCGCAGGGCTCAGTCCTGGGCCCAGTGCTCTTCAACATTTTGATTAATGACTTGGAGGAGGAGGTGCAGGGAATGCTGATCAAATTTGCAGATGACACAAAATTGGGCGGGATAGCTAATACTTTGGAAGACAGAAACAAAATTCAAAGAGATCTTGATAGGCTGGAGCTCTGGGCAGAAAACAACAGAATGACATTTAATAGGGATAAATGTCCTAGGTTCTGCACCTAGGAAAAAGAAACCAAATGCACAGTTACAAGATGGGGGATATGTGGCTCAACAACACTACAAGCGAGAAAGATCTTGGAATTGTTGTCGATCACAAGCTGAATATGAGCCAACAATGTGATGTGGCTGCAAAAAAGGCCAATGCTATTTTGGGCTGCATTAATAGAAGCATAGCTTCCAAATCCTGGGAAGTACTAGTTCCCCTCTACTCAGCACTGGTTAGGCCTCATCTGGAATACTGTGTCCAGTTCTGGGCACCACACTTTAAGAAGGATGCAGACAAACTGGAGAGGATTCAGAGGAGGGCAACAAAGATGATCAGGGGACTGGAAACAAAGCCCTATGAAGAGAGACTGAAAGAACTGGGCATGTTTAGCCTTGAGAAGAGAAGACTGAAGGGAGATATGATAGCACTCTTCAAGTACTTGAAAGGTTGTCCCAGAGAAGAAGGCCAGGATCTCTTCTTGATCATCCCAGAGTGCAGGACACGGAATAATGGGCTCAAGTTACAGGAAGCCAGATTCCGGCTGAACATCAGGAAAAACTTCCTGACTGTTAGCGCAATACGACAATGGAACCAATTACCTAGGGAGGTGGTGGGCTCTCCCACACTGGAGGCGTTCAAGACGAGGCTGGACAGCCATCTGTCAGGGATGCTCTGACTTGGATTCCTGCATTGAGTAGGGGGTTGGACTCGATGGTCTTGTAGGCCCCTTCCAACCCTACTATTCTATGATTCCAGGGCAGTGAATCCAGTTGAGGTTTCAGTCAGAACTCTAAAGGAGCTATCCGAGGTGCTCTGACAGAAACCTCGACCGGATTCACTGCCCTGACATCAGAGCCACCAGTCTCCACTGGGCTGATCTACTGCAAATCCCCTAGAGATCTACCAGTAGATCCTGATCTACCTTTTGCCTGGCCCTGTTCTAGATTGCAGGGAAATGCTACTCTCCCTCTCCTTGAAAAAAAATCTAAATTTAAAAAATCATGTGCCCCCCGTAGCAGCTGTTCAGTAATTAGGCTTGGTCATGGCCATACCCTAAAGTCTTTGTTTCCTGAACTTAAAAGAACTGTAGCCATTTGTCAAGAGTTAAAGAGGTGTACGTGGGTGGAATTTTCAGGGGTCAGGTGGGCACCCTTTAGTGGTGTCCAAAATCTATGCCCTGAGTAGGTTGTGTTATTCTGCCCCATGACAGGGACAAGCCTGAGGCAACCATGCAGTTTCGCTCAGTTTCTCATTTTTGCAAACTTTTGATGTGTCCCAAACTTTAAAAAAAAAGTTTGCATGAAAATTCATACACATTTGTAAATATGTATTTTTTGTATGCAATTCTTGCACACAGTTCTGCCCCATACATTTTCTGCAAGCAATTTTTAATGTTATTTTCACAAATACACACATTTTTGTATGGCTTCCATAGCAAAATTCGGACAAGTGCAAATTTCAAAGCCTAGCTGGGCTTCAGTTCATGTATTGCTTCGAAAATGCGAAATTAGGTAAGCCCTCCATTGCATATACACATGCGTGCATGTGCGCGCATGCGCACGTGCACACACACACACACAGGACTAGCTTGTGTGTGTGTTTTTTACCTTGATCAGCAGGTGGTTTTGTTCTTTGAGGACGGTGACTACTTGCTGGTGAAACTCCTTCTTTCCTGATGAAGAAAGGGGGACCCCAAAACTGCCTGGTGGAACCTCAGACTGTAGAAGAGGAAAACCCATATAATTCTGTAAGTGTGACTCCCCTCCACTTCGATCCCGAGTTTTATTTAGCTCTAACAGTGTTGCTAAGCATCATTCTTCCCGCAGGGGCCTTGCAATGTCCAATAGACAGGCAAGATAGGTTTGGGGGAACCGATCAGGGAGGAGGAAGGAGTGAAGGGACATTGAAGGAGCAGCTCAAGTGGAACTTCAGGCCTAGTCATGTATTCACAAAACGTGTACCAACACACAGTGGGGCTGTGGGACTTCACCCACCCTTGCCACCTTCATGCATTTGATGGGGCATTGTCTAAATGGGACATATTCAAGATTCTGAGTTGCATTTGCTTGATAACGTGTAATGCTTACCCCCTCAAAATTAAGGGCAAGGTAAGATTGACAAGAGGCGCTCAGAATTCTATGCGCACCCATGCCATTTGGGGCCAAACTAGACAGGACATTAATTGCGTAAATACAGTTAGGTTTTTGTAATGTAAATAGCAGGCATGGGGTGGTGGTGGTGGTGAAGGAGACCTCTGGAGAAGAGGGGAGCTAACCCTTTCCCTCCTGCTGTGGTCCCAACAAAAACAGTCCCGCTCCTGAAGCTGCCATTTACATTGGGAAGGAAGCCTTCATTGGCACCAGTGGATCAGGGGTGTTGAGCCTCAGGCCTGGGGTCCAGATCTGGCCCACCAGTGGTCCCAATCCAACTCTCTGGGGTTCTCCAAATGGCATGACCTCTTCCCCATGTCACCAGGTGGTTCCAGCTTCCTCTACACCCCTGTCTACCTATCGTTGGATAGTTTCCTGGCTATTGTGTGATTTCCTCCCCATGCTAAAAGGTTGAACTACCTCTCCCAAGATTTAGGTACTAGTTTAGTTAGTTAGGGAACAATCCTATGCATGTTTAGACAGAAAAAGTCCTACCACTCCCAGCATGCCCCAGCCAGAAAAAAGTCCTACAACTCCCAGCATGCCCCAGCCAGAAAAAAGTCCTACAACTCCCAGCATGCCCCAGCCAGCACTTTTCTGTCTAAACATGCATAGGATTGTTCCCTAACTAATTAAATGGATTGAGCTGTGCTACTGCTCTACCACAGTAGCACAGCTCCTGCCTATTTCTATGAAGCAGAGCTGGCCCTACCATTAGGCAGAGTGAGGTTACCACTTCAGGCGGCACATGCCAGAGGGCAGTAGCAGCAGCCCTGTCAGCTGTTCCTTCTGAGCCCCTGGCTGTTCCCCTCTCTTGGAAGACAGAGCTGCGTATGTCACACCGCCTGTCCTGGGTCTCCTAAATGAGCTTGCTGCCCTCAGGTGCGGAGGAGGAGGCTATCCCACCACCCGTGCTGAAGTAAGCTTCAACTGCCAGTCCAGTTGGTTTCAGTACATGGAATGGGGAGGGGACGCCATCTTGTCCTTTACCTCAGGCAGCAAAATGTCTTGGGCCAGCCCTGCTATGAAGCTCGTACTTGGCACGTCAGAGCTGTCCATTTCCTCTTCTGCTTCCCGTTAATGGGAGTTTTAAAAGCCTTCCACCCGAAGCAGTCACTTCAGCTTGCCTCAGGGTAGGGTTGCCTCAGCCACAGACCTCCAATCCCCCATTTCCCTCCATCCGCCTGACCTTTCCGGGAGAGGTGAGCAGATTTTTCAAGCACAGATTCAGTTCCTGGATCTTGGCCAGCAGCAGGCAGCTCTGGTTGGCATAAGGATCTGGGAAATAGTTCTGCAATCACGCAACAAACAAACTCAACTCAGTATGGAAATCCCATTGTATCCAATTCAAAAAGAGAGAGCAAAAAAAGAGGAGTTTTGCATTTAATATACAACCCTTTACTCCATGGATGGGCAACCTGTGGCCCTCCAGATGTTGCTGCACTGCAGTTCCCTTCATGCCTCACTACTGGCGATGCCAACTAGGGCTGTTGGGAGCTGCAGTCCAACAACATCTGGCAGGCCCCAAGTTGCCCACCCTGGCTTTACTCTCTGCATGAAAATGTGTGGATTTAGTCAGTCACACTAAGTACATGTAACTGAAATCATCTCATATTCTTTCCGTGTTTTAACTCCTGCCTCCACAATTTTAGATTGTAAACTCCTTGGGGCAGGGAACTGCCCTCTTGGACTCTGTAAAGCACCATGCACACTGATGGCATAAACAAGAACAAGTTTTAAGGCTACAGAGTAGATGTGAGTCATATTGCATTCTGCTCTTTTTGTACATTCTAAATTTGTAGACGATCTCTTGCTACCCAGCTAGGCAATGCTGTGCCATTTTCTGAATTTATATTTAGACTTAATTTATTTCTAAACTCTTTGGAAGATGTACACATCACTTCTCGTGTGATGGAGCACACACCCAGCCAGATTTTTTTTTTTTTGATGGCAAGGATGGGAAAAGAGTTGTGTAAATACATCCTAACAGCAAGGCTGTTCATCTGTTGCATGAAGGCAGGATATAGCACTATTGGCTTTTTTAAATGGGTCTTGGGAGAGTGTCACATAAGGTAAAAATGACTGTGAGGGACTTTGTGTGGAAACATCCTTCTGAAAAGCACTACAGAGGTACTTCCATCCAGGCCCACAGTGAGAAAAAAAAAATGGTGGTGTTGATAGTAAGGCAACAGCAGTGGAGGCTGGTGGCTTTCAGTCAGAACCAGTCAGAACTCTAAAGGAGCCATCCAAGGGGCGAAGAGTTCTGACTGGCTCTGGCTGAAACCCGGAGCGGATTCACTGCCCCACTGACATCAGAGCTACCAGCCTCCACTGTCCTCCAGGTGTTTAGGCCTACAACTCTCAGCATTTCTGAACACTGGCCATGCTGACTGGAGCTGATAGGAGTTGAAGTCCAACACATCTGGAGGGCACAAGGCTGGGGCATAAAGTTATTCCTGAGCCGCAGCATAAGTCAATCCAAAACAACCAAAACCTAGATACAAATAGTCCAATGTGTTAAAAGTTATTTAAGTCAAGGTACATTGGGCTCTTCCATGGGGTCACGAAGAGTCGGACACGACTGAACGACTGAACAACAACAACAACAACAACATTGGGCTCTCTGTGCAGGTAGGCCCCTGTGTAAACACATCCTCCAATGTATGGCAGGGCAGAGCTATCTTGAGCATCAGCCCAGTCCTGTCTATAAAGTTCAAACAAACGTGTACACAGGATAGAGACAGTGAAGTAAAAGAATGTACTCTAAAATTGCTACTGTCGCCTAGAGAAACTGGTCTTTTCAGAGAAGCTGCTCTTTTCAAAGAGTTCAAGTTCAAGGGGACCTCTAGATCCATAGAGTAGTAGGGTTGGAAGGGGCCTACAAGGCCATTGAGTCCAACCCCCTTAGTCTTTACCTTCTCTTCCAAGCTGGAGAGTCCCCAACGTGTGTGACGTTTTGCAGTCCCTTTCTGCAGGAATCCCCTGACAATGGTCAAATCCCACTAGCAAGCAAAAGGGTGTGCTCTCGAGGCTAAACAAAATGCTGTGTTAAATATGTAGCACGCAGTTGATCTTACCATTTTGTTTAACTTAGGGTAAACATGTGGGGACCCATTCAGGACCACTGTATGCAGTCAGGGGAGGTTTAAACCTCCACCCTAGCCCCACACAAACTAAAAAATGAGGGGGGGGAAAACTCCATTAGCATCAATGGACTTCCCTTCTGTCTTACTCCTCGCACTGGAGGGTGTGTGTGTAGAATATGGGGAGCGGGGGAGTGGCTGGGTGGGAAGTGTTCAACCTATCCACATGCAGTGCTCCCATTCCTGATCAGGCCCATTCATGCTTACATCAAGGTAAACAACTTGGTGAGGATCAGCTATATATTTAACATACTGTGTTGTTTAAAGGTAAAGGTGTCCCCAACCAGTCGTGTCCGACTCTAGGGTGCGGTGCTCATCCCCGTTTCTAAGCTGAAGAGCCAGCGCTGTCCGAAGACGCTTCCGTGGTCATGTGGCCGGCATGACTGAACACCGAGGTGCACGGAACGCTGCTACCTTTCTCGCTGAGGCGGTACCTATTTATCTACTTGCAACTTCTTGCTTTCGAACTGCTAGGTTGGCAGAAGCTGGGACCGAAGACGGGAGCTCACTCTGTCATGCAGCACTCGGGTCTCGAACTGCTGACCTGCCGACCTTCCAGTCTGCAGTTCAGCGTCTTAACCACTAAGCCACCGCGGCCCCGCTAAACTGTGTTGTTTAGCCCCAGGGAAATGCAGAATCCATATCATTCACGCCCTCATATACCAAGCTGGCTTCCTGCTCCCTTTTGGCTGCTGTTGAATATCCATTACACACACACACACACACACACACACCCCTTCTCCAAGAGGCTCCCAGACAAGACTTTTATCTTTCAATTGCCTGCGTTCAAGGAAATTTACAGGGGTTCCAGACATTGCTGTCTTCCCTGTGTAAACCTCCCGTGTTCACCCAAGCCTTCCCTGTTTTTTCTTACCACAAAAAAAATCCGCTACGAAGGGAAAGACGGAATAGCTGCACCGTGGCTTCTGACTCCAGACTGGCACTACTTACTGCCTCCACTCCCATGTGCTTCTGGCACCTCTGGGCTTCCAGCAGGTGGCGCTGAAACCAGTCGCGCGCCCGGTTGACCATTTCCAACCCTTGCCACAAGGCGTCCCGTTGCCGCTCCAGCTCCTGCATCCGCTTCAGCTGCAAGTCAGAGAAGAGAAACAGGATTCCAGATTGGGGGGGGGGGGGCAGTTGGGGTTAAACACCTTCGAAAGAGGAAAAACAATAAAGAGTCTTGTGGCACCTTAAAGACTAACACATTTATTCTGGCATAAGCCAGCCTTCCCCAAACTGGGGCCCTCCAGATGGTTTTGACTACAGCTCCTAGCGGCTACAGTCAGCATGCTGGGAGCTGTAACGCAAAGCATCTGGAGGGCACCCGATTGGGGATGGCTGGCATAGCCAGTGTGGCATAGTGGCTAGAGTGTCGGACTGGAACTCAGGAGACCCAGCCATGAAGCTCACCGGGTGACTTTGGGCCCGTCACTGACTCTCAGCCCAGCCTACCTCACAGGGTTGTTGTGAGGATAAAATGGAGAGGAGGAAGACCATGTGAGCCATCTTGGGTTCCTTGCAAGAGGGAAAAGGGTGGGATATAAATATCAATATCAATATGCTTTTATGGACGGAAGAAGCAAAGAGGGTAGAGCATCTGCGTTGTACACAGAAAGCCCCAAGTTCAGTCCTTTCAAGGATCTTGGGTAACAGGGCTAAGAAAGTTCCCTGGGAGACCCACAATGGCTGCTGCCAGTTGGAATGCATAGGACTCCCTAGGCTAAATAGCAAGTGATCCTGACTCGACACGAGGAGGCTGCCTATAAGACAAAGCCATATCATGTTTTATCCCAGCCGTGCCCTCTGGATGTATTGGCCTGCAACTCCTATCATTTCCAGCTAGGGATGTACGGATTTTGTAAAATCCTTTCCATCTGGATTTCATAGATTGTCAGGTGCTTTTTGTTCCATCATCCGCTCATTGACAGAATTGGATTTTTTCTGATTTCCCAAATTTGAACAAATTCGCATCTGTAGAAATTCGCATTTCCGGAAATTTGCACTTGTGAAAATGCACAACCCCCCCCCCTCCCCCAATGCACATTTCCCCACTTTAGCATATGGGGGAAATTTTCTGCCAGTGGTTTTTTAATTTTATGTATTTTCCTACAACTAAGTTTGTGTAAAATTTGGGAAAGTAAAAAAACCCGCTCCGCAAGTCCATGGAATCCGTGTGACTTGGGAAAAGCTGGTCTACTGCAGAATCCATGGGTCAGAGTCACAGAAATCCAAATTCATTTGATTCTGGTGCAGATTCCTCCAACATCCCTGTTTCCAGTCAGCATGGCTGGTGGTTGGGGAAGGCTGCTTTACCTTCCTCACACCCTGAAACACATTTACAACACCACCACGCCTTATAAGGATGGACAGGGAGCCCCCTCACTAGGGGAGAAGTCACTTTGGAATGAAGGGCATCAACAACATTTTACTGCTGATGGTAGATCACGTGACCTGCAGGCTGCCCAGTATAATCCCTGGTATCTTCAGCAAAAGAAACTCAGTGTGGCTGGCTATGTCAGTTGGGCAGTCATATGCACGCACACACTCACCGGTGGCATGAATCAGCCCAGAAAAACTGCAGCCACTTTCTGCACGTCAAAGAAGGGAGGATCTCCAGCAGGGGTGTTGTGGGCACTTAAAAGATTCGGAGTCCAGGACCATAAGACACAAATCTACATAAAATCTGCATGTGCTAATTTATATATATACATGCACATTTAGAAATAACTACTAGGATTTATTTACATTTCACAGGAGGCAAATCATAGGAATGTAGGAAGCTGCCTTATACGGAGTCAGACCCTGGTCCATCTAGCCCAGTACTGTCGACACTGGCTGGCAGCAGTGGCTCTCCGGGGTTTCAGGCAGGCATTTTTCCAGCCCTACCTGGAGAAGCCGGGGATCAGACCTGGGACCTTCTGCATGCCAAGCAGGGGTTCCATCACTGAGCTACGGCTCCTCCCTAAATCATCTCAAATAGAATACATTCTTCAGTTCATTTTCACCCTAACTGAGATCATCCCACACCAATAGAGATTTCTGCCCTAAGCTTAATTGCCATGCAGGGGAAGATTGGGGTGGGGGTGGTAATGCAGCATGTGAGAAGAACTGAGTGTTTTGCCAAAGGCTGAGAGGTGCTGTCTTGGATTCAGAGCAATGACTACACAAGTGAGTAGGAGTCAGAAAGCTTTATTAACTATAGCGGGCAGAGTATTACGGTTAAGCATATGATGTTATAAAGCAAGACTAAGCAAAATACCTTACTTGGCCATTCTGCTGTCAGATAACGACAGTGGAGAGACTCCAGGCGGCCAACGCACGGCACCTCTGCGGTCCCGGTCTGTGCCGAAGGTTGACCTGGGTGACGCTCTGGAGGAACTTATCTACCCAAATCCTGCCGTGGCTATGTGCTGTCTCTCACAGCTCCCTGATCAATCACCCCTGCTGGGATGGTCTCATGATGTCTAAGCATTTTTTTCATCTTCAGTTAAATTAGCAGGTGGACCGCAGCCAAAGAGATCCTCCCTGCCTTCCAAGGCCATACCATCCTAACTGGTTAGAAAAACCAGGAGTCAGGCCAAGAGGCTAGAAGGCTCTTAAAGAAGCCTAAGAAACTTGGTTTTTAAGGTCTCACAGGAGTTTTAGGCATAAAAGAAGCAGTTGCAGCAGGTCACACTATCTCCTCGGTATACAAAAGTCTTCCGGGACATTTTCACTGCAGAGAGTTAACCCTTGAAAAGCTGCCTTTGAAAACTGCCCCCTGTGTGGCAATTAAGCTTGGTGGGGACGGGGCGGGGACTTCCATTGGCACCAATGGACACTCCGGGCTCTGGGGAAAAGACTCTCGGCAAAGATTCATGGCCAGGTCCCCATGGACCCAGGCCCCACCAAGGCCCCAGGCCTCCAGGTGGCAGGGGGGGGAATTGCATTTATTTTACTCATAGTAAAGGTATTATTTATTTCTGTAGCTGCATCAATGTAAATGACACTTTACAGATTAAAATAAGTGCACGCACAAAAAAGGAGCCCAATCTTAAGGAGGTTACAGTCTAAATGTCAACAGTAGGGGGAGACAAGAGAGAGAGAGAGAGAGATGGGGATGGGAGAAGGACAAGAATGAGCAGGAGCAGATGGCGTTTGGATGTGCTTAGGCAGCAGTTTGGTTTCGAGTGAGAGCCAGAGGCTTTACCATAAAGGAAGGGAAGGGAAGGGAAGGGAAGGGAAGGGAAGGGAAGGGAAGGGAAGGGAAGGGAAGGGAAGGGAAGGTGGCTTGGAGGGGAGTTTGGAAGGAACAGAGAGAGAGGTAATGCTATGCAGTTGCTGGATGGGGGTGACAGGCACTGGGAGCAGCAAGGGAGAAAGGACAGAGCATTTTGGGGAAGCAGGATTTTAGGCAGCAGCGGCTGGTAGGAATTGGAAGTGTGGAAGTCAAAGGCAGAAATAAAAGGATGGGGCAAAGTCATGGAGTGCTTTGAAGGTAAGGACTGGGAATATGTGCTGGGCACAGTAAGGGCTCGGAAGCCAATGAAGAGTATTTTATTTGAATATAAGTTTCAATGTAATATACAATAACACAGGGACCAATATTAAAAACGGTACGCCAGGCAATCTGCAAATACAATAAAAACTATAATACATTTATATCCCACTTTTTTTCCTCCTTAAAGAACCCAAGGCGGCATTCATAATCCTCCTCCTCTCCATTTTCCCTCACAACAACAACCCTGTGAGGTAGGTTGGGCTGAGAGTGTG
The DNA here is from genome assembly GCF_057233095.1 of Heloderma suspectum. Lineage (NCBI taxonomy): Eukaryota > Metazoa > Chordata > Lepidosauria > Squamata > Helodermatidae > Heloderma > Heloderma suspectum. Next base: position 346,432,356 of record NC_139459.1, read on the forward strand.
CGACTGAACCAAAGTCACCCAGCGAGCTTCCATGGCAGAGCGGGGACTAGAACCCGGATCTCTCGACTCCCAGTCCATCTCTCTCACCACTACACTACATTGGTGTATAAGCCCCAAATCACAATAAAAACAGAGCACCATGAAGCAAACACCACTTTGCAACAGGGTCATGATAACCCACCAAGGCAGCACCCAAGGAGGGCAGGGGTATAGGCTTAACTTTACCTCCAGAGATAGAAATGGATGGAGCTTCCTGGGGAGGGGATTCCAAAGACAAGGTGCCACAAAAGAAAAGACCTTGCTACTGGCAGCAACTGTATGCGCATTGTGCACAGGCAGAACGCATTCCAGGACCTCCTCCAGCAGATGTCCATTGATGAGGAAGTTCATATGGAAGAAGGTATTTCCTCATCTGTTGGATTTCATGCATCTTTCATCGTAGAGTTTAAACACTGGATCTCTGGGCACAGGGTAAAGTCTAAGGTGGTCAGGCCAAGGATGTGTGTCTTGGGTGGGGGGGTGTTGTGATCCCAGATGCCTGGTCCCACGGTCACTCACCCAGAAGAAGAACTGCAGTGCCTCCAGACTGCCGAGGGCCGTACCCAGAGGGACGATGAGGATGGTGTAGCCTCTTTGAACCGCCATCATGGCGCTGTGGTGGCAGGGGGGCAGCAGTGCCCAGAGCAGGAGGGGTGGAGGCCACCCCGGCATCCTGGCAGGGCAGGGAGGTCCTCTTAGATCACCCCCGCATCAGGAGAGGAAAAGTCTTTGGAGGCAGCTACCTCGCTTTGACGATTAACACTTTCCTGGCCATCCTTTGTTCCCCCTACCCACGTTTCCTCAACTTCCAAACCATTACACCTCCAGCAGGCAACGCTATACCTGCTCTCTGGGCCTAATGCTATTATAACCCCACACTGACGGCCCTAATGCCTTCAAAACTATATTTATTTGTATAATATCTCAACTTTTTGCCCAAAAAATGGCACTCCAGGCAGCAAACATTAAAATACAGAATAAAAATACAACCTTAATTCAAACAGAACATAAAAACAAATAAATTCCCCATTGTTCCTCAGATCTTTCAGAGCCCTCCTCCTGCCTCACCCAACTCTCCTTGCCACTAGCCCCATTTACTGCAATGCATTTTCATTCGCCTGTCACAACCCTTCCCAAACCCCACCACCAGCTTCCCCCAACAACCAACCTCTCCTTCACAGGGGCTTTCCCTTCCCGCTCTTTCCCCCTTCCACTTCCCTCTCACCCATGACTGGGACACCTCTCCAGCAACGTTTCTCCTCAGTCACTCACTCCTTCACACTCTCCTCCCTTTTTCTTCTGGACAAGTACTTCCGCGAACTCCCTTCCATACTCTTTCACCTCCTCCCCACTAGCCTTCCACAGTCACACTCTTTCTGCAAATGGTTTTGCACTGCCTGCTTTCCCCCTGAGCCCGCACTGTCTCTCTCCTCAGCCTTTTCAGCTGCTTGTCTCCCTCCCAGAGGACCCCTCCCCTGGCCCGGGGTAAACTGACAGTGTTTGGAATCTCCCCCCCCCCGCTCCCCATTTGCCTCAATTTGCTGAGATCAGCACTTTCCAGTGCATGCTGGGATATGCTTTAAAGCCTCTCTTGCCTTGGACAATGGTGGCCATAATCCCCGCCTTTCCGGCTGGCCGAATGAGTTTGGGGAACAGGGAGAGGTGAGCAGAGTGACTGGACTGCCGTGGGATTAATGCCTTTGGATGAGGAAAGGGCTTGTCACTTCAGTTCTGGTATCCTCTGAGCCAGCTGCCCTGATTGGAGACATTATAAATTCATCTCTATATTTTAAGTCCCGCCTTTCAGACCCAACAGGGACTCTGGGAATGGCTAGCAACATAAACAGTGTAAAAATGAGATGGAATGTACATTAAAATAACACATTGGAAAAGGACACATTTAAATTCAGCTAAATGGCACTCCCATTTCCCCTTCTCTATCTTGGCTGTTTTCTTACCACTTTTTCAGTCTTTTTCCTTAATGCAGAAAATCCATTACGGAGGACAGGATGGAACCACTGCACAATGACTTCTGGTTGCTAATGCTAGGAGCCCTCCATCTTGAAGCACCCCCATTCTCCATGAATGTGTTTAATTCCATGTTAAAGCCATCTTAGCCAGGGCCGGCTCCAGGCTTTTGAGGGCCCTTGAGCAAAACACCCTCCATGGGCCCCCTCCCTCACTGAGCCTACCTCCTCACCACCATTGTCACCAGCTGCTATTGCTCCTCCTCCTCTTTCTCAAAACTGTGGCCACTTGCTTGCTTGTGAGAGCCAGTGAGAGAGTAGGCAGTGGCATCTCCTGCTTCTCCTTCTCACCACCACCATTGTCTGGGCCATAGCAAAATGCAGGTGAACAAGCAGGTTGCAATGTTGAAGAGGAAGAGTCCAGGGGACTCTTGTCAGTGGACCTCTGCTGGGGTGTGGGCCCTGGGCAGGTGCCCGACCACGCTGATCCTTGACGCCGGTCCTGGTCTTAGCAAGGGGTTGTCACTACCTCCTCTGGCAAAACTGATTTACGGAATTCACTGCTGAAGGGCATGGTCTATCAATGGCTACTAGTCCTGAAGGCTAAGTGGGTACTCCAGTATCGGAGGCAGCGTGTTTCTGATTACCAATTGCTGGGGAACAACAGCAGGAGAGAGCTGTTGCCCTTACGTCCCGCTTGTGGGCTCCCCACTGAGGCATCTGGTAGCCCCTGTGGGAAACAGGTTGCTGGACAGGAGAGGCCTTTGGTCTGAGCCAGCACAGCTCTTCTTATATTCTTAGTTCTCAGATGGGTTTCCCTCTCGTGATCTTCTGAGGTGGAATGCTGGCAGTCATAGTTTCGTGAGGGTGTACGGAGAGTTCTAGAACCCCATACCATCTCTCCCCCTGCAGAACGACAATTCTTGAAGCTCTTTGGGCTGAAACCCAGGCCCACAAGTATGTGGCCTAGACAACACAGCCTTAAACAGAGCCTCTTCAAAGGACAGTTATAGCTGAGGTGATGGATTCTGAATTAATCTACAAAATTGATTTGTATTTCTTTGTATAACGGTGTTTCCCCACTAGGCTTTTATTTTTGCCTTCACCCTGCCACATTCATGGGATTTTACAGCATGTGTGTCCAGACATATTTTGTTTGTAAGCTGTCTGGGTTTCCCCAACAATTCTTCCTTCTTACTACAACAGATCTGTTAAGGAGGGAAAGAGTAAATAGCCCCACAGTGCCTTTTGATTGGTAGCGCTAGAAGCTGTCCGTCTGGAAGCACCCTAAAACTCCCACTACCAAAAACTAAAATAAAAAAAATCTCCCATTTCAAATGCAACAGGGAATCCCTGACTGAATAGGAAGCTTAGCCACAGGGTTAGCCCTGAAGAGCCATTCCCCAGATCTTCTTACCATGTCATATTCCGTGGCATTGGAAATGGTGTGCCTGCGTGGCTCCTTTGGGATTCGGATGCTCCTGTGTCGGTTGGCTTGACACAGGGAGCTGTTGATGCTTCGGGATCGAGTAACTCCTTTCCCATCGGATTCTCCTGATGAAAGAGACAAGAAGGGTGGTCAGATAATGACTTCCATTTATTATATTAAATAATATAAAAATTTTTTTTTTAAGAAACCTACATATATTTGATTTTCATTGGCTGCATTTGCAGATAACTTTTTAAGTTAACCATGTATTGTTGCTTTAGCCATGAATTGTTTTGCAGGCAAGCAAACAAACCATAGCTTGTTTTTCCTATTTCTCATTTGTTTTTCTCCCGCCCATTTTGCCAACCTTCAGAGCAGTTTCATTTTCAAGGTGCTCTTGCAGGGCACCTCTGTTTCAGTGTGGACTGCAGCGCAAATAAGCCATGGATAAGCCACGGTTCTGAGTTCAGACATCACAACAAGCTATGGTTTAAGCAAGGTGGACTTCATAAACCAACCACAAACCATAGTTTCTACTTGTGGTTTGTAGCTGGTTAAAAAAATATGGTTTCTTTGTAGGGATGGGTTCGGACACAACAAGAAGCCAGATTTCAACAAACCACACCATGGCTTAGCGTTATGTGCAAAGGAGGCCAATAAATCCTCACTGAGGGTCAAACTACACATTACTGCACTGCAATGTTTATTTTGACGGAAAAGCAGCACAATAGCAGCTGTTGCTGGCGAGGAGAGGTGATCAAACAGTAAATAGCAATTTCTTCTCCTTTCCCCTGTCCTGCAGCAGAGGCTGGAAAACAGCAGGGGGAGGGAGGGACCCCCAGCCCCAAAGCCCCCTAGAACAGCCCCCTGCAGTGCTTCTGGGTTTGTCAAGTTGGGAGGTGGGGGTGAAGCATGCAAACAAGATAAGGCAGCATTGGTTAGGCCTCATCTGGAGTACTGTGTCCAGTTCTGGGCACCACACTTTAAGAAGGATGCAGACAAGCTGGAGAGGGTTCAGAGGAGGGCAACGAAGATGATCAGGGAACTGGAAACAAAGCCCTATGAAGAGAGACAGAAAGAACTGGGCATGTATAGCCTTAAGACTGAGGGGATATAGGATAGCGCTCTTCAAGTACTTGAAAGGTTGTCACAGAGAGGAAGGCCAGCATCTCTTCTCGATCATCCCAGAGTGCAGGACATGGAATAATGGGCTCAAGTTACAGGAAGCCAGATTCTGGGGGAATATCAGAAAAAACTTCCTGACTGTTAGAGCAATACGACAAAGGAACCAATTATCTAGGTAGATAGTGGGCTCTCCCACACTGGAGGCATTCAAGACGAGGCTGGACAGCCATCGGTGAGAGATGCTCTGACTTGGATTCCTGCACTGAGCAGGGGGTTGCACTGAGCAGGGGGTTGGGGCCTTGTAGGCCCCTTCCAACCCTACTCTTCTATGATTCTATTCCTCTCTCCTCTCTCTTGGTTGCTTCTTCCAGATTGCTTGCTCCCTCCCTCCCTCTGGCCAGTGCAGCACAGAGGGCTGGATATGGAAGGAGCAGCTACCTCATTCTCTCCCTCACCTGCGCTCTCCCTCTGAGTGGTGCAGTGCTGGGGATCTGGCCCAGTCCTCTGCACCACCCCATGACAGAGATTGCTGCTTAGTGTTTGGTCACCTCTCCTCACCAGCAACAGCTGCTGATCCACCCGTTCATCCTTCAAAATAACAAGGGCAGCGTTAAGCACAGGTGTTGTTCCTAAAAAGTGTGCTTAGCCCAATGTGTAGTTTGATCCTTAATCAAAACCAGTGCTTTGAATTATGCCCAGAAAGTAATAGGGAGCATCAGGAAGGAACTGTGGTGGCGAGCTTGTCTCCATCCACATTTGGATTAAGAAGGGTCCTAAGGATCTTGCCAACAGGTTCACCACCCGTCTCACTCCTCTACCTTTAATAGCAGCCAGGCACACAGATTAGCCGGTGATCGCTTTCTTGAAATGGGGATAAAGTGGGGGTGGGGGAGCCCCACCTGCTAGAACTACTAGCATGTGCCAAGCTACTGCTGTTAATGGCAGAGGCGCAGAGGCAGTGAAAAAGGGTGAGCCCTATTTTTGCCACTGTATATAGTTCATTCCACATTTTCATGGATTTTTTCCTCTCTGTCCTTGTTTCATCCCGGCTGCTTTAATTAAAGCCACTAATGACAGGGACTCATTGATTAACTGAGCTGGACCTGGCTCTGGTCCATTGATTGCCCCTGCTGATTTCCTACAGGCAGAATTAATGAGGGGCAGGGACCTCATAATAAAAGCACATGAAGTCCCCACAGGTCCTACTGCCTCCATCCAGCCCTATTTCTGTCTAGGTCCCTTGAGCCTGTCCTCCAACTTTCATCTTGCTGTGATGATGTCCCACATCAAGGGGGACCAGTGCCAAAAAGGGCTGACAAGGTTGCAGTACCATTCATTGCTATGACTGGAATATCTTGTCACGCAGGGGCAAGAAAAGCTGCACCTGGTGAAATTCTCCCTTCCGTGCAGCAATTAGCCATGGGATCCTGGTCCTCCTTTGCATCTGGCCACCCTACCCACACCAAAGCTGTAGGCGGGGGAACACGGTAGAGTAGGAGTGGGGAACTGTGGCCCTCCAGATGTTGCTGGGCTATAGTTCCCATAATCCCTCATCTATTTTTATCCCACTTCTCAGCTAAAAAGGCTCCTGGAGTGGCTTTTGTGCAAACAGTAAAACCAAGACAATCCCTGCCTGCAGGTTTACAGTCTAAAACGACACAACACATAAGGAAAAAAGGACGGGGAGGGAAGAGAGGGAAAAATTAAGGCAACTTTCAGTAGGACTTGGTGGAATGGCCCTGCTTCCCCCCTCATGTCAAAATCTCTCATCCCACTGGTCATGCTGACTGGGGCTAATGGGAGTTGGAGTTTAACAGCATCTGGCAGGCCACAGATTTCCCACCCCTGTGAAAGCTTTATAAAATTATGCATGGTGTGGAGAAAGCAGATAGAGAGAAGTCCCCCTGTGCCTCCCCCCCCCCCGCCAAATCTCATCGTAACACTAGAGCTCACGGTCATCCAATAAAGCTGGGCATCCCTACACCAGCCTAAAATCCTGCATTTAAAACGGGCCTTTCTGCTTCCTTGTTAAATGCTGGATCACTACGACTCCCTTTTTCACGTGCTCCCTTCCCCCCCACCCCCTTCCTCCTCCCCATATCTGAGCCTTCCATTATCTTTCATTGACCTCGCTCCTCTTCTTGATGCTTTTACTCTTTTCAGGGAGGAAACTGAAGCGGAACACAACGGGGCAATTTGATAGCTCATTATCTGCGATCTATTTAAAAACTGAACAAAGGGCATTTAGTGCAGGAGGGTCAGGGCATCATGTAAACAGCCTGCAAACTTCTGTGAAGGAGCAATCTCAATCGCAGGATAAAAGCTTCGTGTGAAGGAGCCCAAAAGAAGTCCTCCTTCACACAGAGCACAATTAATTTCTGGAACTTACCACCACAAGACATGGTGATGGCTGCCTGTTTTGATGGCTTTAAAAGAGGCTTTGGCAAATGCAGAGAGGAGAAGGCTATCAATGGCTACTAGTCACAAAGGCTATATGCCACTTCCATAACCTGTTTATGGGTTTCCCAGGGGCACCTGGATGGCCACGGTGAGCAGCAGGATGCTGAGATCTAGTAACGCTCCAGGCTTTAGAAGGGCCTTGGGCAAGACACCCTGAGTGGGCCCCCTCCCTCAGTGAGTCCGTCTTCTCGCCACCATTGTCACCAGCCGCTATTGCTCCTTCTCCTCTTTCTCACCATTGCTACCACTTCCTTGCTTGACGGGCAGAGAGTCTGTTGTCTGGGCCAGAGAGAGAGAGAGAGGCAGGTGAACAAACAGGATGCAACAAGGAAGAAGAGGAGCAAATCCAAGGGGCTCTTGTTTGTGGGCCCTTGGCAGGTACCCAACCATGCATACCCTTGACACTGGCCCTGAAGACTAGATGGAACATGGGAAGATAGGAAGCTGCCTTATACTGACTCAGGCACTTGGTCCATCTAGCCAGTTTTGTCAACATGGACTGGCAGCAGCTCTCCATGTTTTCAGGGAGGAATTTTTCCTGGCCCTACCGGGAGAAGCTGGGAGTTGAACCAGGGGCGTTCTGCATGCAAAAGAGGTGTTCTACCACTGAGCCATGACCCCATCTCCTACAATGGGAGGAGAGACATTCGTACAAATGGAAAGGACATGCTTGATGGCACACAGAGAGGTAACATTAGACTGACCCCTTAGCACATATACAGCACATTTTGAATGCTAGTCCCCACCATGTATTATCCTTACAACTACCATGTCAGGTAGGTAGGGATGCATGAATTAGTCTATGTCCAGTCCAGGTCAGTTTGGGCTGTTGACCTGATCCAGCAGGGCCCGTCTCATTTTGCTTTTTGCAATGCATTTTTGAGATGAGGATAATCCTCTCTTGAGCCCCTGCTTCCCTCCTCCCTTGCCTGGTCTAAATCACTCCTTCTGCCTGCAGGGACAACCAGAGACAGAGCAAGAAACGACCTGAAGAGGAGCGGCAAAAGTGGACTGTCTCCAAGTTGGCCAGTTCTATGGGGCATGAAAGAGCACAAGGAGGGCATGGCAGAGGGCAAAGCTGAACAATCCAGGGAACACTGCCCAGATTGCGGCCGATACACAAGAACTGCAGTGCACGGGATATACGGTGCCAGTCGACAGTCACATATCGAATGGCAGGTGCCCAGACAATGAAGCCGCTCCAGGCCAACTCAGCAGATGGAGGGATGACCGTGGCTCAGTGCCAGACACTGAGAGCGGCCAGATTCTCCCCTCCTCCACAGATAGCAGCTGAGATAGCAGCTGTCAATCAGCATGGGGGACTTTTATCCCCACCACAGACACTCCAGCGCTAACTTGCCACTGAAGTTGCCCATCGACCCGGACTTGCTGTCTTTTCTCTCTTCCTGCTCCAATTAAGTTCATTGAGGCATGGATTTGGGAATTTCCCACCAGGATTACATCAATGAAAGGAAGATGCTCCCTGTCCCTTCCCCCAGGCTCATGCCAAGAGAAAGTGACATTTGCCAAAGTGAATTGCGCTTTAATACAAAAATTTGCACAGGGTGCAACCTGTGTGCACTGGGTTGGTCCTATCATTGGCCAGATCATTACCATGTAAAGAAAGGATGGGGAACCCCTGGCCCATGGGGGTCCCAATTCAGCCCGACAACTTCTCCCCCAGGCCCGCCTCCTCTCTCCAGACCCCACCTCCTCTCCACCCGGAACTGGGAAATCTCTTATCTCCAATCAGCAGCTGATAGTCACTGCTTGGGAGGGAAGGGGTAATCCTCTCCTCTCCAGTGCTGTGACCCCTCCCTGAAAAAAAATCACCCTCCCCTGTGACAATCAGGTTTTTAAAAGCACAGGAGGGCATTTTCAGGAGGGGGGAATGTGTGTGGTCTGGTGTGTGTGTGAGTGAGTGAGTGAGAGAGAATGGGCTCTGGACAATCATTCTGGGGGCCTCATACCATCAATGGAATGGCCCCACCCACTTTGAGATGTCCCCCCATGTGTTTGCTCAGAGTCAACTTGGGCCATGGGTTGAAAAAGGTTGCCCCACTCCTGATGTCAAAGCAAGGGTGGGAACCCTTGGCTCTCCAAACCGTTGGACTCCAACTCCTATCAGCCCCACCTAGCAGGGCCATTGGCCAGGGTTGATGGGAGTTGGAGTCCAGCAACATCTGGAGGGTCACAGTTTCCTCAGCCCTGATGTAAATAATCAAGAGAAAGGTCTAGTTCTTCCTTCCCCTACCTGGTGCCCTGCCGAAGAGTTGGACTACAATTTTAATCATCCCCAGCCCGCATGGTCATGTTGGCTGGAGATGATGGAAGCTGTAGTCCAACTCTTCTGGAGAGCATCAAATTGGGGAAGGCTGCTCTAGTTGTTCTTCCTTCCTTTGCCAGCAGTGTGTAGAGCTGGCAACATTTTTTTCCCCTGGCCAAAGGGAACAGTCAAGAAACCTCCAAGTACTAGGGAAAGGTCACCCTCCAGACTAGTAGCCAAGGGCCCAGTGTTCGCATTTTTTATGTGGTGTGGCTGCTGCCATGATAAACTCCCACACTGCACGTGTAATAGGAAAAAAACAAGTCATGTCACTTGCCCAGGCCATGTGGGTACAACATTGCCCAGGTCATAAGGGGCCCCCCAGGAGGGGGTGGCAGCACTGAGGGCACCTTGCAAGCCCCCTACCCAACCAGCGCCAGCCCGGCCAAGGGTACAAGTCTTTCTGAAATAAAAGGTGAGCAATCCTAGGTGTAACTTTCCTCACCCCTGTCACAGCAAGCTGCCCCTGTCAAAATCCTCTCTTCTACATAGCTGTTGAAGGCAGACAGGGACTCCACAGTCCTCCTCTGCAAGCAATGGACACCTAGGTTTTGCAGCCTTACAACCATGTAACAGGTGAATAAGCCTGTCAATGTTCCCCAGCACCCACAGGAAAAGTGGCAGGTGGATGAAGCTTTTCCTGACCTGGACATGAAAGGATGAGGGTGCCGGAGAGTAAAGCTGCACTTTGGGGTGGGGGAACAGCCACTGTAGTTAAATGTGGGCCCTTATTCAAAGTTGCCATCGGAGGTAGCAACCTCAGGGTAAGGACTCTTGGGTGTACATCTGTGTAAGCTTGATGGTTGGGAGTGAGCCAGGTAATGTTCGTGGGAGACCTATTCCATGATCCAGACCAGATTTCAGAATTCCCTTGGTTAGTCATCACAGATAGGTCCACCTTAGGACTTACACCAGAGCAGCAGTGGAAGGGGGGATTCTGGAAAGAAGAATAGAGGAGCCTGCTTGTAGCTGTGTGTAAAGAAGGAAGTGTAAAATAAAAGGTTATGCCTGTTAAGCTGAGTCAGTATCCAGAGTCTTATTTCTATAGTCCCATACTTCTGAGCACAGCTGCCCCCTCCACACCTTTTGAACTGGTTCATGCAAATTGTCCTTTTAAAGGCAGTTTGATCAGCAGGCATTAGCTGGTGATCATGTTTAGATCTGCAGACCGGAGTATTCTAGAATTTTTTTTGTCCTGGTCAATTGGCAACCCTATTCCCCCACCCCACTAATTCTCTTGAACGACCTGCAATGGTAGAGCGACCACACCTCTGTCAGTGGCTACCTGAAAGGCTGCCTTCTCCCATACAAGCTTGCCTGGGTTTTAAGATTTTGGGGGGAGGCCCTTCTCTCGGTCCCACCACCTTCAGAGGTGCATTTGGTGGGGACCCAAGAGAGGGCCTTCTTGGTGGTGGCTCTCAGACTCTGGAACTCCCTACCAAAGGAGGCTAGGTTGACTCCTGCTCTGTTGTCCTTTGGCTGGCAGGCAGGGCCTTTGGCAGGACCTTCTTCAGGCAGGGCCTTTGGCAGGTAAGCTGGTCTGTGGCTGAAGTGGGTTGTAATTGGTTGGGTGTTGTTTATTTCTTTTATTGTTCCATTTTAAATTGTGTTTTTTATGTTATGTTTTAACTAAAGTTTTGTTTTAATCTGCATTTTGTTAGCCACCTTGAGTGCCATTTTTTGGCAGAATGGGGGGATATAAAAAAATTAATAATAATGAAGGCTATTTGGAGCTTCCATGTTCAGAAGCAGTATACCACTGAATATCAGTTGCTGGGGGAACTGTGACGGAGGGGTATTGCCTTTGAGTCTTGTTTCTGGACTTCCTGGAGGCATCCAGTAGGAGGAACATGATATTAGACTAGACCAGGGGTAGGTACCTCCTAGATGTGTTGGACTACAACTCCCACAACCCCTTCCATTTACCATGCTGTCTGGGGCTGATGGGAGTTGTAGTCCAAAATATATGGAGGGTGCCAGGTTGCCTGCCCTTGGACTAGATGGACCTGTGATCTGACCCAGTAGGGAAAAGGTGGGGAACGTGTGGCCCTCCAGATGTTGCTGGACTGCAACTCTCATCAGCCCCAGACACCATAGCTAATAGTGAGGGATGGTGAATGCTGCAGTCCAATGAGTTCTGGAGGGTCACATGTTCCCCACCCTTGCAATAGGACCCTTCGTTATGTCCTCAGGTTGCTTCTGGATTAGGCTTTTAGTGTGCCATCCATCACCCTGCCCCATTCATGGAAATGTATAGGGATGGGTGGGAACGAGTCAACTTCTATATGTAACTCTCCCATGTTTTCCAGCCGCTTCTGTGTAACTCTCCCATGTTTTCCTGCCGCTTCTTCTGTCTTTTATTCTTACCCCCCCAAAACAACAACAACAACAACCCCCAGTTAAAAAAGGAAAGACAAAATAGCTGCTCAATGCCTTTGATTTAGTGCTAGAAGCCCTCCAGCCATAGCCTTAGTATGGAAGGATGAGAATGCTGACAGAAACAAGATGAAGTGAGAGGAGTAAAGTTCACTGTGTCAGTTGCCAGCAGTGAGGAGGTGGGGATTATAGGCATGACAAGCAAGAGACCAGCTCTGGGACAGTGAGCAAAGAGGGAGGTGAGAAGTGGAACTAACCACAGACAAATCAATCCAAATCAACCCAGCCTGCTATGAAAACAGAACCACAGACAGACAGAAACAAAAAGGCAAGGAAATGCACCCACCCAACTGTGCAATAACCACAGCTTAAATGGAAACCAGATGACACACCCAGGGTTGCCAGGACACAACCCAGAGATTCACTCTGTCCATAATACTACGGATCAAGCAGGAGACATCCTTTCGTCTGCCCCACAAGCCCTGCTTACTGTGCAGCACACCAGTGCAAGTCAAACAAGAGGTGGAGGAAGGGAGCAGGCAAGAGGACTAAGGAAGAAACAGGCCAAGACCTGTGGCTGCTGCTATGCCCTTTCTCAACCGGTAGTTTTAAAGCAGGGACAGGCAACTTGTGGCCCTCCAGATGTTTTGACCCACAACGCCCCTCATTCCTCACCTCTGGCCATGCTGGCTAGGGCTGATGGGAGTTATAGGCCAAAACATCTGGAGAGCCACATGTTCCCTGTCCCTGTTTTAAAGGGATATGGTGAATATCTCAGCTGCAAGCTGACTATGCCAGATACCACAGTACAGAAATAAATTTCACATTCTTATAGGATCGTGAAATGGACCTATTCATTTATTATCTTTATATCCTGCCTTTCCTCCAAGGAGTTCAAGGTGGCATACATTGTGTGTCTCCTATCCTCCATTTTACCCTCACAACACCCCCCCCCCCCGGTGAAGTGGCTTAGGCTCAGAGAGAGTGGCTAACCCAAGCTTACCCAGTGAGCTTCATGGCTGAGTGGGACTCGAGTTCAGGGTGAGACTTGACCACCCCACTACACTGTTTCTTCTAGACAGTGAGATAAACCTGGGATGCCACTGAAAATGGTAGTCTCATGTCAAGTTCTCCCTTTCCGCCTCCTTAACATATAGCACAACTTAAGTTGTGTCCCAACGTTTCCCTGCCCATCCCTCACAACAGCAGTCAATAATTTCAAGTGAGAGCAGGGAAACACACAGCATAATGATACCAGGATTCAGGAAAGTGGTATCACATATTACAGAGAGGAAAAAAGTTGAACTTGTCATGGGGCTTCCATTTTTGGTGGCAGCCCCGTGGTTACTGTAATATTCAGATTGGTATAATGAACCTGTGTGGGCTTTCCACAGATGTTGTATGTACGTGTGTAGGTTGGGTTGCAGCCTGCTGCCCCTTTCTCCATGTGCATATTCATTTTACCCAATTCTGGGAGTTGGAGGAATTCCTGTGGGAGCTTCAGGAGCTTCAGGACAGAACTATAGGGACATGCGCTTCAGGCAGCTCCCCTGATGTATTCAGGGAACATATGCAGAGGGAACAAGATCAAGCCTGCTGGCCATGCCCCCAAGGCCACAGGAGCATAGCCAGTAGGCATGTCAGCAGCGGGCCGTGCCCAGGGGGAGCAATCTGGCTCCCTCTGCACTCGCTCATTGAACATACAAGATATATACAATATCAGCCTTTCCCAACCTGGTGCCGTCCAGGTGTGTTGGATTGCAACTCCTATCATACTGGCTGGGAATTATGGGAGTTGTAGCCCAACACATCTGGAGGACCTCAGGTTGGGGAACGCTGGTTTATATGAACACCCCCTACAGTTCCGAATCCGAACTGGTGCTGGCACAGGAATTGCTCCAACTACTAGGAAGCAAAAGAACTGTGCACCCACTTGCATGGCTCATGCTGTATTTCACGTATTCCTTATGTTGTTGAGGGTTGTTGCTATGTTCTGGTCAATGACGTTAACAAGGTTATTGAAGATGTGCAGAAAAAAAATGAGTGCTGGATCAAAACTAGCCACCACAGTCAAAGGATCATAGCGTTGGCGGGGCCCTTATTTATTTATTTCTTACATTTCTGTACCGCGCAACAGCCAAAGCTCTTGGAGGTCATCTGGGCCTTGGCGATCATCTAGCCCAACCCGCTGCTCAGGTGCAGACTCTGCAGTGCAGGGTGCAACTGCAGCTTCCCTGTCAGATGGCTCCCCAGCCTCTGCTCAGAAAACTCCAGTGAAGGAGAAGCCGCCCCTTCAGGAGGCTGCCTGTTCTGTCCCACTGCCCTCGCTGTTAGGACGTTTCTCCTAATGTTTAGCTGAAATCAGCTCCCCTGCCACTTCCAACCCTTGGCTCTAGTGGACAACATTTGAGGATTTCCCCCTTAAGGGTAAACAATGACACTGTTCTGGCTTCAGTTTCTTGAATGAGCAGGTGCACCTTTGGAAGATGCCCACTTCACACTTTCCAAGGTGAGGGAGACAATTAAATGGTGAACACTGAGGGTACAAGGGGTTGGGTCCTGGACCCTGGAACCAGGATGTGGTGACAAGAAAAAACAACAGAGTGTTGGAGGGGGAACCTCACAATGACTGACAGGGAGGAAAGCATTTACACAGTCCACTGCCCAACCTCTTGACACAGGAAAGAGAAGAAAGCAGAGCCACTGAGGAGCCTGGTTGGTCTGCAGAGAGGAGAAGTGGCAGCTACCAGTGCTGGCTTGGTTGCAAGGAAGAAATGCAGAGGTCCAAGGAGGGGTGTATCAAATAAGGGGCAAAATCCAACATAGGCCCTACTTAGAGTAGACCCATTGAAATAAAAGAGACTAACTTGACTCATGACTAACTTAAACCCTATTAATTTCAATGGGTCTACTCTAAGCAGGACTTGTGCTGGATTTTACCTAAGCTTTCCAAGTGGTTGCTTGGGTTGGGTAATTTTTTTAAATTGTTATTATAAATATATTTCTTAGCCACCTTTCAAGACCTTTTCTTATTAGCTAGTTGCTTTGGTCTGCTTGCAGGAAAAGCAGTGTGCATGCACACGCACACACAAGCGCGCGCGCACACACACACACACACACACACATATATATGAATGATACTATTTTAAACTCGCAGAGTGTTTTATGCTATTTTTCTGTCTTTCTTGTGGCCTTTTTCTTTATTATGTTTTGTTTGTACTTATATTTCTTTTCAATGCTTCTGGGAATACAATTGATGGGTGGTACAGAAAAAAATACCCATAATAAATACATGAATAAATAAAATTTAAAAATTCTTTAAGAGAGCAATCCTATGGCCCCTAGACAGAGTCTGGGGGGCCATAGGATAGTTTGGATTCTTGGATCCGAGGTTGGCATCAGCACTCAGACCTCGGACCCAGGAGTCCGAGCTCCCTGCCCGCTCCTCCTCGCAGCCAGCACAGAGAGAACCATACCGCCTGCCTCTCCAAAGTCGCAAAAGTGACCTTGGGGAAGGGAAAGGGGGCGATCCCGTGGGTGGGGAGAGGAGGAGACTGGGGAGGCCGGCTTATGCCATATTTAGAGGCTTCCCCAGCCTCCTTCCCCGACGCCTCAGCTAGAAGGGTGAAAACGCCCATCTAGCTAAAATGCAGAGTGAGGGGAGCACAGAGGCGAAGATCGCCTCCACTGCTCCTCCCACTCTGCACTGGATGGCTGTAAGCCTCCAAGTGCGGAAGCTTACGGCCATCACCATAGGATTGCACCCTAAATAAATGAATACGTCTAGGGCTTGTCCTACTATGAGGTTGCTGAGAGACCTGGCCTGCCTGCCATACCCCTTTCAAAGAAGGTGGCCACGGGAATCAGTCTTTCCTGCTTTCATATAAACATTTCTCTCTTGCCTCACTAGATGCCCTCATGACCTGAAAGCTGTGCTAGCAAGGCTGGCCCAAGACATTTTGCTGCCTGAGGCAGAGTAGTAATTGGTGCGCGCGCACGCACACGCACACACACACACAAGTGAAGAAACATAGTACCCCAAACCAGCCAAGCTATTTGGCGCCTGAAGCAGAAAACCCCACAAGCACCTCTCTCCTGCCCTGCCAGTAAAAATACAGTAACAGCAAATGAAATAACTAACCGTTTGCCGCCTTTTCACAACACCCACAAATCTGCTGCCTGAGGCAGCTGCTGCTTGTGTGCTAAACTCCATGACTCTCCCACACAGTCTCCCAGAGAGGAGGCAAAGGTGTAATTCTTGGATCATTGGGTGGAGGGTGGCTCAGTCTTCTCCATGAGGTACTCTATGAGGGGATCTGGAGCACATACTTTGAATTGCGCTCTGCCAAAGTGTGGAGTGGCAGAATGTTTCACGCTGGGCCCACAGGAAGGAAAAGCAAAGCAATTTAAAATAACCCCCAAAGCCGAATCCCATACAGGTGTGGGTGGGTGGGTGTCTTGACAGAAAAAATGAAGAAAGGAGAAGTGTACATCTTGTGTTGTGGTGAGCCTAGGGGGATGGGTAGGGAGGAGGAGACATGGGGGCCTGGATGGTTATTATGCCATATCCTAATCCCCTTCCCCCTCCCTACCTCCATTCTTTGTCCAGTGCGTGGCCCATTAACAAAAACTCCTTACCATGGAGGGAAGTTGGATCAGAACAGCTGGGTAAGAGGATTGGCCGTCTCCATGGCTGGGAAGATGGGATCGGGAGCACTAAACCCCTGGCCATATGGTGCCCCGACTGAACTGCCGCAGGCATGTCAGGAGCATGGAGGTGCGTAGAGAGTGTGTGCTCCTGGAGCAGACCCCACAACATGCTTTCTTCTTATTACTCCTCTTTTCATCCTTTCCCTCCTGATCCGCCCCTCCTCCAAACATACAGACCCATCTTTCTCCTATCATATCGCAGGTTGGAAGGAAGGGTCTTCAGGCAGGCAGTGAAGACTTAGCTATTTCGGGTTCTTTCATGTGATCCTATTGATTTTACTGTTTTAAACAGTGGTGTAGTGGAGCCAAGCGCTCGCAGGCTCAACAAACCAGGACTATTTGATTAGCAGGGATGATGACATCATCTGCAACCCCTCCCCCTCTGCTTTCCTGTTCTCTCTGACCTGGTTCAGATGACATGACAGCCCACCGTGGCTTAATTTACCCACAGAGGCTGCCGCATCATGCTGGGAGCCTGCAGGGCCCTGGCTTGCTGTGTCATGCAAACCCAGGAGACAGGGGTTGTTTGGGGGTTATACAACCCTCAAATAACTCATGGCTTGTTTTAGGGTTATTTGAGGGCTGTCTAAACCTCAAACAACCCCTGCCGTCTGAGTTCATACGACCAACAAGCCATGGCAAGCTAGGCATTCAGCACAACCCAATAACCCCCCTGCAAGTAAATTAACCCAGGGTGGGCTGTCATGATATGCGAACAGACCCTCTGAGTTTAGCTGGAGTCCTCTCAGTAGCTGGGGGAAAATAGATTTTCCCAGCAACAGTATATTGTTCTGAGCCATCCCTGTTGTAATGCAAGGTATTTTGTGGTGGCTCACTCTTGAATGGGCTATTCAGACCCATTAGCTTTACAAAACACCTGCTCCTGGTGGAGATGAAAACTACCAGAAACTGGTTTGTTGATATGGATCAATAGAACTGTCCTGAATTTTTCGACTCTTCTTGGAAGCTTGGCTCTGGGGATTGTCATAATGAGTGCCTGCACTTCAAAATTTACCTCCACACCACTGGTTTTAAATGGTATTTTTAATTATTTTATGGCTTCATTGGTTTTAAATGGTTTTCTGTTGGTTGGTACTCTTAGGGCGCAATCCTAACTAGATAGGTGGCCACCTCTGAACTCGGAGGTGACCGCCTATCCAAAGCAAGGCAGGAGAGGCACGGGGGGGGATCGTTCCCTCCGCACCTCTCCTGCCTTGCTGTTTTTCACTAGACAGCTGTTTTTGGCTGTCTAGCAGCAGGGGGCCTGATCAGGAGAGGAAGCTACCGTATGACACATTGGATGTGTTGTACACACAGCTCCACTGTCCCCGCCCTGGAACGCCCCCCAGCCCCACCCCTTTTCAGTCGCTCCGCGCTCCTCTTGTGAGTGTGGAGGATGGGGCTTCTCCACGCTAGCTCTGAGGCAGTGAAGACAAGAGGGGTGGTCAGTTTTCCAGGAACTGACCTTGGAACGTGGGCTCCGAGGTCGGTTCCCAGAAATGAGCATATCCTATGGCCCGCTGGACACTGTCTAGCGGGACATAGGATTGCTCTCTTGAAGTAATAAAGCTGGTTAAGGTGATTGGTTGTGTATTGTCATTTTTGTGATGATTCTGTGGTGTTCTGTTTTATTTTGATGTGTAATTATATTTTTTCTTACAAAAGCTGCCATGCGTTTTCTAAAGGAAGCTGCATTTGCTCAGGAAGGTAGGTAATAAATAGTTAAAATCAATAAATAAACGAACATTGATCTCGTCTGAAAGAAGAAGAAACTCCCATTCGGAAGTGCTGCTCGGAAAACCTGTTTAGGGAGGGTCAGTGATGTGAGTGACTGACTCCTGTGGTGGTGCTTCTGAATGGGAGCTGAGTACCCAGCTCAGATCCACATTAACCACCCGCTATCTTAGGTTACCCCAAATGCAATGCCTAACTGGATGGCGACTTCAGGTTGGGCGCTGCATTTGGTGTCATCTAAGATGGCAGGCAGCTGACATGGAGCAGAGCCAAACAGTCTGGCTCCTTCCAAAGCGCCACCGTCCACCAGTGAAACTTGTCTGTGCTACGGGGTCGGCAGGATCATGAGCAGATGGGCCAGGAATGGATGGGCCCTTCTGAGCACCAGGGTCCCTGGCAGCTGCCCAGTCATGCCAGCTCCGGACACTGGACACAGTACCCTCCATTCTGAAGTGGAACAGTCTCAGCAGAGCCATGCCATGTGACTCCTCTGGCTCCTGCATTTCTCAAACAAGTGCACTAAAGTGTGTATGTATGTATGTATGTATTTATTTAATCAATCGCCCATCTGGCTGGTCACCCAGCCACTCTAGGCAATGTACAACAAGAACAATTTAAAACAATAAAATACTACATTAAAAACATCACATTTCTAAAAATACTCTAACCCACCCCAAATGCCCGCCTGAACAACCATGTTTTCAATGCGTGGTGGAAGCTCATTGAAGAGGGGGCATGGCGGAGTTCCCTGGGGAGGGAGTTCCACAAAGTGGGGGCCACCACAGAGAAGGCTGTCTCCCCCGTCCTTACCAGCCTAGCTGTCCTGGCTGATGGGACAGAGAGAAGGCCATCCGAGGCTGATCTTGTTGGGTGGCCTGCCTGGTGTTGCTGGAGGCGCTCCTTGAGGTAGGCTGGGCTGGAACTGTATAGGGTTTTAAAGGTCAAAACCAACACCTTGAATTTGGCCCAGAAAACAAGTGGTAACCAGTGCAGCTCCTTCAGCACTGGAGTGATGTGATCGTGCCAGCAGCTGCCTTTAATCAGGTGAGCCGCCATGTTCTGTACCAGCTGCAGCTTCCAAACCGTCTTCAAGGGTAACCCCACGTAGAGCACATTACAGTAGTCTAGACGAGAGGAGACCAAGGCATGTACTACCAATGGGAGCAGATGGTCGGGAAGGAAGGGGCGCAGCCGCTGTATCAGATGGAGTTGGTACAGCGCTGTCCGGCTCACAGCTGACACCTGAGCCTCCATGGACAGCTGGGAGTCTAAAATGACCCCCAGGCTGTGGACCTGATCTTTCAAGGGTAGCCGTACCCCATTCAACACCAGGTCAACATCCCCCAACCTCCTCTTGTCTCCCACCAAAAGTACCTCAGTCTTGTCAGGGTTCAGCTTCAGCTTATTCCTCCCCATCCAGCCACTCACCGTCTCCAGACATTTGGACAGGGATTCTACAGCCAACCTTGGTGAAGATTTGAACGAGAGGTAGAGCTGCGTGTCATCCGCATACTGATGACACCGCACCCCAAACCTCCTGATGATAGCCCTCAGTGGCTTCACATAGATGTTAAACAGCATCGGGGAGAGGATGGAACCCTGTGGCACCCCACAATTGAGCGGCCATGGGTCTGAAACCTCCTCTCCCAGTGCTACCCTCTGGTACCTGCCAGAGAGGAAGGACTGGAACCACTGCAATACGGTGTCTCCAATGCCCAACCCCTCCAGGCGGTCCAGGAGGATACTGTGGTCAATGGTATCAAAAGCTGCTGAGAGATCGAGGAGAACAAGGAAGGAGCATTCGCCCCTATCCAGAGTGCAGGAGGAGGAGGAGAAGGCTGGAAAAATACACCAACAGTACTAGCTGGTCTGGCACGAGCCCTGATTATGGCAACTGATCAGATCTTGTGGGAAATAAAATGTTTTTTTCAAAGAGGTTTTTAAAAATTATGTTCAGTGAAGCAGGCACAGTCATTCAGCATCAGTCCAAAGGTCTGCTTGGTTTAGGCTGTTTCACCCTTGCCACAAAATACACCTTTGGGCCTTTTATGTATGAATATGATTAATGAGGACTAGGAAGCAGAAGAGACTATTTTGTTATTTATTACATAGTAGTATACATGATTCTTTTTCTCCACCTTTTATCCTTATGAAAACCCTTTGGTGGTAATTAGGCTGAGAGAAGTAGTGACTTGCCCCATGTTACCTGGTGAGTATCAGGGGATTTAAACGTGGGTAGCCTGAGTCCTAGTCCAACATGCTAACCACTGCACCATGCTGGCTCTCGAGCCTTGCCACATGGGCTAGGGCTGCCTGCTTTCAAAGGCTGCTGTGCCTTTAACAGGTCCTGCATGTGCAGACATCAGCACAGCCTTCCCCAACCTGGTGCCCTCCAGATGTGTTGGACTACATCTCCTATAATCCCTCATACAGCTGGAAGATTATGGGAATTGTCATCCAAGACATCTGGTGGGCACCAGATTAGGGAAGTCTGTATCAGCAAGTGAAAATACTGATCTCCATGCCATGAAAAGATTCACCTGTGGATTTCTGCAGATTGAGCTGCTATTCCACCCCCCACCCCACCCCCAGTCATCTGGCAATGGTAGAAGTGACCCAAGACCACTGCAGGTCTCTTGCCTTGGGGTCTGTAAAACCTGGAGCCAGATCTGGGTACTCTTTACCTGTCCGTTCCTTGTTACTTTCACTGCTGTGAAAGCCTGGCCTCCCCTCCGGCTGATCCCAGGAGTCAGCTTCCCAGTTCTCCATTGTAGACCCACCAAGCTGGAAGGGACCACAACAAAAGGCAATCTAGTGCGGTCTCCCCCCCCCCTCCCGCAAACAGGCCCATCCCTCAGAAGCCCCACACTGATTTCCTACTATAGAATCTGGTCTGCATTATGTGCCAAGCAGAAAAGCAGGAACACTGCAGACCTGTGCAGAGCAACTAGTCCAAAGACCAAAGAGTGGGAGAGAACCGTTTGTAATTCATGAATTTAAGGCACTACTCTGTGCTTGTTTAGACAGAAAAAGGTCCTACGACCCCCAGTATGGCTGGCTGCAGAATGCTGGGAGTTGTAGGATTTTTTTTCTGTCTAAATATGTATAGGATTACACCTTAAATGAACTAACAGCCCCAGTGAGAAACCAGGAGGCCCAATTTCCTGCCTGCTTTACCTCCAGCTCACACATTTGTTGTTCAGTCGTGACTGGACCCTTTTCTCAGAGAACCCAGGAGGCTTAAAACCATAGAGTTGGAAGGGACCCCAAAGCTAATGTAGTCAACCCGCTGCCACTGCAGGAAAGCTGGTAGGTGGCCATCTAATCTAAGCTCTCTCTCTTGCCTCATTAGATTTCACTCCTTCCCCAGAGAATAAAGGCATGCCACTTCCCAACCCCCTTGGCTCCAGTCTGCAAGGCTTCCCTTCTCAGAGAACCCAGGAACCCTGGCTTTGTACCCAAACCCAGAACAGCCCTGCCACCAAACCCAGGCCTCCGGGCCTTCCTCTGCCTCACTTACTTATCTGGCTCAGGTTCTTCATTGACTGTGATGAGCTCTGTCCACCCTCGGCCTGGCCAGTTCCCACGCCCTCTGTTGCCTTCTTTGCTTCTGCTTCTTCTTCCTCAGCCTGCAGGAGGGCAATTCTCAATCCAGCCACCAGGCGGGGGAAACTCAAATAGCCCCCACAAGGTTCTGCCACCTGCTGTAGGGCCTGGAGAACCCCAGCTGGAAGCTGACATCTCTCTCTGTCTCCCTGGGCAGTCACTTCGGAGCCTCCCCGGCCCCAGCGGCTCTCAATCTCCGAGACGTGGACTGTCCCACTCCGCTGGTCATCCAGGATTTCAAAGAGTGTCTGGAGACTGCGGAGAAAGGGGCGTGGTAGGCGGGTGCCCCGAATCGGAGGGGGCTCTTCTGGGGTGGGGGGGAGGGATGGGGCTGCCAGTCCCCCAGAGCTCATTTGAAGTGGGGCTTAGGATACCTGGGGGGGGGGATTTCCTTGGGAGGTCTGTTGATTGGGAGCCAGGACTCCTAGGTTCTTTTGAGAAAGCAAATTGGGAGAGAGTGGGGGAGAAAGCTGGATGCAGCGGCCTCAGCACTGTGGAAATGAAGCCGTGGGACCCAAAGCCAGAACTCCTGGGGAGGGGAGGAATGGGGGTGGGGGGAGTCAGGACACCTGGAGGGTACTGGGGTACTGGGGGTCTGGAAGGAGAGAGGAGGGCACTCCCGAGCTGTCTCTCTGCCTCGCTGCCTGGGCGGTCTGGGTTGCTCTGATGCTTTGCTGAGGTCTCTAGTTTGTCAGAGTCTGAATATCTGATTGAGTCAGATTGGCCAAGCTGGTCCCGGAACGGGGGGCGGGGGGCAGCCGGGAGTGGAATCACGTGACCCATCCCAGTTAATCGCCCCGGACGCCAGATGATTAGCGGCTCTAACAAAGTGGCTTCCCCTCTGGGGGAGAAAGAGAGAGAGAGAGAGAAAGAGAGTTAGTTCTCCCTGGTGGGTGACTGAACTCAGAATCTGGGGTCAGTGGAGTCATCTCTCTCTCTCTCTCTCCCTCTCTCTCTCTCTCCAACTTCCAGATTTATTTCCTGATCTTTTTTCCTATCAGTCCTCCCTCCCTTTAATTTAAAAGGGGTGCCATTAAGACAGGGTAGAAGGGAGCCATCCTTAACACGCACGCATGCACACACGTAGAGAAAGAGAGAGAGAGAGAGAGAGAGAGGAGAAGGAAACATTTAAATGAGGGAGTTAAGAGCATGACTTTCACTCAAACCAATGGGACTGTTCAGTTAGCATGTGTTTCCCTCTGCCCCAGACAGAACCTTTATACATTAAAGAACTGTCAGTTTACTGCCTTTAAATGGCACACAAAATTGGCTGCTGGAGGCAAATGGAAGGGACAGACCTGAAATTAAGAAAAAGTGTGTAGAGTGATGCATGTCTTGAGCTTCTGGTACTGAACTGAAAATGTCCGTTGACCTCGATGGCATATGGATGCTGACAGGGCTGGTGTTGGGGAACAGGGAAACTCTGGTCTAAAGGGCTCCCTGCAAACCATTATATCGAAACGGGATTGGCTCTGCTCTAACTCCTCATCTGTCTAGTGCAAGCCCTGTTTGATACCCTGGTTTGCTGGGAGCCCTTAAATCACAGTTGCCTGGTCTGACATCATGGGTGCAGTTTAAGAAATAATAATATGAAAAGGGGAATCTTGGCAGAAGCCAGATGTGCAGGAGGAGGAGGGAATGGGAGCAATGAGGAGGGAGTCCTTTATCAGACTGGGATGCTAATGCCTGAACTAGGCCATGGTTTCCTTGCCCCTTATAGCCTTGTGATGTTAACGCTCCCTATCACCTGTACTCTTGCTGCTGCTCCACCAGGAAGATGAGATATGGAGAGAACATCTGTCATACTAACTGATGTTGAGTCCCCTTCTGTAGGAAGAGTTTTGTCAGGATAATAGCATGATACCAGGGAATAGGAGGTTGGGAAAAGGAGTGGGAGAGGAAAACCAGAACATGGTGGGAATAGAATATGGGGAAATGAGGGAGGAAAAGAGAAAAGATTGCATGTTTGCATTGTATTAATTATTATTATCATCATCGTTGTTACTGTATTGGTAATAATACCAGTGCATGTGTAGCCTTTGCTTCATCAGCTACACAGGCTGCTGTTGTGTTTCCAGGTCCAATTCAATTTGCTGGTTTTAAGCTACAAAACCCAAGATAATCTGGGACCCACCTACAGTAAAGACCACAGCCCTATTCATGCATCCAGTATGTGAGGATACCGAATGCATGATGGGGATGGGGGAGTATCAGCATCATGCCCACTAGCCACATCCCCTCCATGTTGACACTTGTGTTGGCCATGGTGGCCCCTTGGCTGCCTGTTTGGTGTCAGTGCAAAGGGGGTCTACGTGTGCACAGATATATGCGTGTAGGACTCTGCCACAGGAACTGGATCCCTGATTGGCCAAGGTTTCCATCCACGAAGAATGAACCCTATGTGCACACACCTGTATGCATGGATCTTCAGCTTGCCTATAATTGAACTTTATACATCTCTCTCCTGGTATTTTGGGCATGGATTGCAGTGGCCAGCAGCAGTGTCTTTAGACTAGAGGGGAGCAGTTGCTTGGTACCATGTGCTGATGTTCCACCTTGTGGCCAATGCCTGAAACTTCTCCATATTTAATACTAAAAAATAAAAGTTAGACTTCAGGGATACAAAGCTGCCAGGGTGGTATCTTTCCCTGGTTCATCTTCTCTTGGTGAAAGACTATCCAAGATTATGAGTTATACTAGTGGTGGAGAACCTGTGGCCATCAATATGGTGTTGGATCCCCAACTCCCATCATCCCTTACCACTGGCCATAGTTATGTGGATGATGGGAGTTAAGAATATAAGGAGAGCCATGCTGAATCCAACCTAGGGTCCATCTAATCCAGCATTCTGTTCACACAGTGGCCAACTGGCTGCCCATGGGAAACCCACAAACAGGGGAAACCCACAAGCAACAGCACCCTCGTGTCCATGTTCCCCAGCAACTAGTGTACATAGGCATACTGCCTCTGGTCCTGGAGGTAGCATATAGCCACCAAGATTAGTGGCCATTGATGGCCTTCTTCTCCAGGAATATGTCCAGTTCCCCTTTAAAGCCGTCCAAATTGATGGCCATCACTACATCCTGTGGTAGTGAGTTCCATAGTTTAACTATGAGCTGTGTGAAGAAGTATTTACTTTTATCTGTCCTGAATCTCCCACCAATCAGCTTCATAGGATGACCCCGGGTTCTAGTATTATGAGAGGGAGAAGACTGCCTCCCTATCCACTTTCTCCATGCCAGATTGAGGAAGGCTATTCTTGGCCATCTTTTGGCTGAATCAGAAGTGTATCACCTACATGGGAGCAATAATATCTGGCTGCCAGCCCCTGACCACCAGCCTATTTCTAGGGCAGAAGTTAGGGGCTGGGTCGGCAAGAACATTCTTTCCGGTTTGATATTCCATTCATTATTGTTCTTTAAGAAAACTGCATTTGTTTCATTACTAATTTGTTAAAGATCACATTTGTTTTGATACTGGTTTGTTTACATGGCATGTGTTCAGTTATTCACGTCTGCTTTAATTCTTTTCAGTGCTTTCCCCCTTCTTTTACTTCCCCACCCCCACTGCAGCCTCTTGTGGCAGTGGCAATTACAAGGCTGATTTCAGCAGCCATCTTCTGGCTCAATGTTGTGTTCCAGGACATTCTGGGGTAAAAATGATGGCCCCCACTGGCAGCCGCCATTTCCCCCCCTCCCCTTCCCCACCAGAATGCCAGGAGGATGCCAAGTGAAGCTGCTGCCACCAAAGAAAGGTAATCCCCACACACCTAAATGGATGACAAGTAGGTATCAATGGGATTGCAAAACTGAACTCCATTTGTACCCTATTCGCTTTGGGACTAGTGCAAATTGAGCAGAATGGGCTTCATTTGGATCACATTTTCATTTGTAACAAAATGAATGCACACCCCTGGAAGGGGTCTTTTCCCTCATGGCTGCTGCAGCCCACAGGCTAGCATACTGTAACACAGGGGCGCAAAACCTGAGGCCTGCAGGCCAAATGCGACACACTGAAGTTCCTAGTCCTGGCTCTTGTGCAGTAAGTTATACTACGTTACTGGCGGGAAGAGCTTTAAACTAAAATATGCTGGTATTTTTGGTGTTTGGGACCTGCCCCCTTTTGCCTTTGGCCTTGCCCACAGCTGGAATGCGGCCCCCGAGAGCTTCTCTGAAATGGATTCAGCCCTTGGGCTGAAAGAAGTTCACTACCCCTACTGTCATGTGTAGATTGGGCTGCCTTTGAAGATCATACAGAAACTTAAGCTGGTCCAAAATGCGGCAGCCATGTTGTTAATCAGGGCTTGTGTCCTACATTATAGAGGATAGTCTTCTATTTGAAGAGCCGCCAGAGGACTGTCCTCTACTGAAGGGAGTCCTCTATTTGAAAGGCGGTTTAAAGATAAAGAACCATAAGGAGGGAGAGCAGGGCAGGGGCCTTGAAATTGCCCATCAATGGTTAGCACCTGGAGAACAGACTGAGGAGGCAAACGGGTCATCTAGTCAGTCTTCACCACTATGGTGAGAGGTATTCTATTTCTATTTAAATTGTAGTTACTATTTCTAAATTTGCATATTCACATTTTATGCAGACATGTCCTCTTTTGGCTGATGCATTTCCTCTTCTTTGGAAACAATAAATGGCAGCCCTGCCTGCTGGCTTGAACTTATTATGTGAATTTTAGAGGATCTTAATTGGCTTCCAGGTTGTTTCTAGTTGCAATTCATAGTGACAATTTAAACTATCAAGACAAAGGCCTGGTTCGCACATAACGAGAAGTCACCATGGGTTTTGGTTGTGGCGGTGGCCACCATTTTGAAGGTTGGGGGTGTGCTGTAGCTTTTTGTTACATGTGAACCTGGTGAGGGTGGGTTGTTGGGATGGGTGACAAGTCACCCAGAATCCATGGGCTGTTTTAGGGTTGCAGGTGGCTTGTCAACCACCCCAACAACCCGCCCTCACCGGGTTTGCATGTAATGAGAAGTTGTGTCACAGCCCTGGCACACTCCAAATATTCAAAATGGCAGCCGCTGCCATGATGAGAAGCTCCGTAGGGAAATTCACCCACAGTGGCTTCTCATTACGTGCAAACCACATCTAAATGGCTGGAGACCATGGTATCTAAAGTCCGGTATGAACCTGTCTGTTCTTCAGAGATACCCACTTGTCAACAATGTTGCTCCCTTTTTAGGGACCAAGTTGATATTGTTTTATTTTCTTGGGCTTTTCATGGATGGCTGCTTTGCTTTCTCTCTGCTGTCAGTAAATTTTAAGATTGGATTTTATATAATATTGTCTCGATATGATGATGATGATGATGAAGATGATGTACTTAATTGTTGTAAGCGGTCTTGAGTGCTTAAAAAGTGGAAAGGAGCGGTATAAGCATTTTAAATACATAAAGCAATGGAAATCCTCAGAGGGGAAAGAAACATACTCTTTAAATAATTACACACACACAACATAAAAATAACACAACTTGCTATAACAAACATTAGCAGGCTTTGATAGGACCCTCACAAGCCCTGCCTTCTGTTTTTCGGTTCTGTCAGCCAGTTCCTCCCTCATCCAAGTCTCAGGCTGCTTCTGTTCTACCGTGTATGTTCCTCTTTCTACCCTGACTTTTATTTTCCTCCCTAGCTTGCTTTTTGGGAGGGTCAGGGTAGGGGGCAGAGATGATAGCAGCTGCAGAATAGAGCTTGGAAACCCCTTTGCTAATCTGTCCCGGAGTGGGGAGGATGTGGTGGCCAAGAGAACAGATGCTCCATGGAGTTCTCTGGAGTTTCCACGGCTGCCTTCATTTCCTTGAGATAGCCCCTTAAGGACATCAGGAAAGAGACAATGGAGGCCATCCCTGAGTAGTGTCATTCAGGGTGTGTGTGTATGTGATATGGTTGCCCCTCCTTCTCCTTGACAAAGTCCTGTGACTTGAACAGCTTCACAGCTGACAGAATTAACAGATGAAGCTTTTCTTGATATAAAGCTGTACCAGACATGCAGCTGTTAAAGGCGTTCAACCTCTGTCATAATGGGGCTGCAAACTCTAGACATCAGAAGATATATTTTTCACCACCGCCACATTAGAAATTGAAAGTTGGGAGTGGGGGGGAATATAATTAGCTGTCTTTCCTTCCTCCACCTTTACGGAAGCCCAAAGGGGGAAGCTGCCCCTGGAACTCATTTGAAGGGCAGGATTTAAAGGGGGAGAAAATGACTGCAGCAAACAAACAAAAGGAAATAGATACTGGTCCATTGCAGCAAAATAATAAAGTGTCTTGTGGCACTGTGATGACTTAGGGCCAAATCAGATGATGCATTACAGATGTAATCCTATACACAGTTACCTGAGAGTAATTCTCATTGAACTCAGTGGGGCTTCTTTCTGAGTACACATATATAGAATATAAGCATATCCATATAAGACATATATAGCACTGTAAATAGGTGATTGCATTTAACATGTCAAGTTAAAGGAAAAAAAGAACAGTAGGAGCTCCTGGGAAACCTGAGCAGGATCAGGACCAAAGTGCTGATGGTGGGTTCTCCCTCCACCAACCTCCCAAAGCTGACATTCACCCCAGAAGGGAATCTGCCGTTGGCACCAAACATTTGTGGCAAAATATTTGCCAATCATCTCTTTCCAAAGAATCTGTTTTGCATAGGCTAGCCAGATCCAGTCATGATACAGGTAACAACTAGTGAGAGGGCCTTTTCAGTTGTGGCACCCAGGCCCCCTCTACATGGCACCGCTTTCACCCTTCACTCTGTCGCAACTGCGCAGCATTCCAGCTTCGAATTAGCTTCTGCTGGGATGCACTTGTGATTTACTGCAGGCTTCCCCAACAGACTCTACTGCGCCCCCTTTTTTTTGCCATTATACTTCAATGCGCAGTTGTGCAGTGCTGTGAGCATGGGGAATGTGACAGTTCAGTGGCTGTTTTGTATTTTAGGGGTTCTGCTGTGGCTGTCCATCCCTCGTTAGGTAAACAGTGGGTGTTCTGTGCTCCTTCATTTCCATGCCATCTGTTTGTCAGTTCCCCATCCTGAGAC
This sequence comes from Heloderma suspectum, assembly GCF_057233095.1. Lineage (NCBI taxonomy): Eukaryota > Metazoa > Chordata > Lepidosauria > Squamata > Helodermatidae > Heloderma > Heloderma suspectum. The sequence continues at coordinate 346,461,178 of NC_139459.1, forward strand.
TCTCGTGATGGTTCGCACTCACAAGGTGTGAGCGGTAAGTGCCTACTCATCACTCCAAAATGATGGCCAGAGCGAAGTTGGTCCTCCCTCAAGACCCCCCTGGCCCTTGGGCACTGAGTCCAAAAGCAACCACTGCGAAGATACAAAGCTGCAAAAATGTGAGAAAGTGTGATAAAATAAATGAGAATGCCTATCTGTGCTTCTGTAACTGTGCAGCTGTGAAGGGATGGGGGGAGTAAAGGGGCATCACACAATGATGCAAGCACTACGCATGCCTACAACGCACCCACTGCAAAATGGGTTTGCGGAAGAGACAAATGGCTTGCAACTGCGGGAAACCTGCAGCGATAAACGAAAAACGTTGCAGCAAAACTCCTCCTTGGAAATCCACATTTTCCGGGAGTAAACCATGGATGGCATTGAAGTGGTGACTGCATTTTCTGTCCTGAAAGACCTTGACTCGCAGTTGCCCTGGAGTAAAAGGCTCGTGTAAATGGGCCTTCCCAGAACAGCCTTCCCAGAGACGTTCGCCTGCCGCCATCCCTGTGGTATTCTCGATGCCAGGTGAAAACTTGTCTCTTCACCCACTCATGTAGTCTGGGCCTCTCAGTTAAAATCACTGAATTTAATTTTGGGGTGCTGTGAATTTTGTTTGGTTGTGGTATTTTATGTTCCTTTTGATTGTATGGCTTTATAACCTATGGCTTTTGTATTTTAATTGTTTTTATGTTTGTTTATTTTAAGCTGCTCAGAGAACTTTGCTATGGGGGTGGCAAAGTTTGTTTACTTCCAACAAAAGTTGGAAGTAAACAAACAAACAAACGGCATTATTTTAAAGCACAGCCTCTCGGTCAACTTTATCCATACAAAGATGTGGGCTGAAATGGTTCTTTCAGGCTGGTTCTGTTGATATCTCTTAATTCCATCTTCTTTGAGGATCTGTTTAGCCTATGCAGCAAATCTTCTTTGGAAATAGATGTTTGAAGAATACCCCAAGTCTGATTTGTTGTTGTTGTCTTAATACCATAAAGACACAACTGTGCAAAGTAACTTGTGAGTCATCCCATTGACCACAGTGGACTTGCCTGCTCCAGCTGGAGTGTGTATGGGAGCGTGTCCCCCAGATGATTCACGAAGTTCCATATGCATAGGACTTCCATCTGCAATATGGAACTAATAGATGGAAGCAAAAGATTTTTTGCACGAAGCTAAATGCTTCATTAGGGAAAGCACCAGAAAATCGGTGCAGAAAGGCAGCTTATGAAGATTTTAAATAAATAGTGCTAGGGGCCAACCATTAAAACCTCTCTGCCTGTATGGTCAAGCTAGAGATCAATGAGTTCCAGAGAAGGTCTGTTGTCATGGGCACTGGCTGTTCTCACTTCAGGCATGGCTTCCCCTCTCCAAGTGATCAACCCGGCTTGGAGTTCATCTCCCCTTCCTTCCAAACCAGCACAGAATCCATGGCCATAAATTCTATCTGGGGATTTCTACACCAGCCTAAAATCCTGCATTTAAAATGGGGCTTTCTGGTTCCATTTTAAATGCAGGGTCACAACTGACCCCTTTACACGCACTTCCTTCTCTGTGGATGGCTGTTCCAATAGCGTTGTATTTCCGTGAAGAGGCATTACACATGCTCCAGGTTCAGCGATACTTGCTCCTGGGTTCCTGCCCCTTTCCCTCCCCTTGCACATTAGTGGTGGATGGGGACTGATACGCGTACAGCCCCCCCCCACCGATCTCCCTGGGCCCACCTCCCTTTTCCATGCTTTTGGCCAGTCCCTGCCGCTCTGCCGCTCCTCCGCTCTGCCGCCACCCCTCACTGCCACTCTGCCGCTCTATTTTGAACAGGCAGGCTGAAAATGGCGAGGAGCCAAAATGGCGCAGGAGCGGGAAGGCTGAATGCCCATCAGACCTTCGTCACCACCTTTGACATCATGACCACGCCCTCACCAACCACACTCAGCGCTTCATTCACCCTAGGGGAGAAATACATGGGGAGGACATGGCGCTCCATTTGCGCATATCTGGAAAAGTACCTCATTTTTTCCATTTGAGGAGAACACGGGATACGTGGGAGGAAATAGTGGAATAATGACTGGACAATGACAGTGTCATGTAATGGACCTGCACAATTCAGTGAGTGAGCAACCATGAATGCGCAATAAACTTGAGGTGTAGAGATCCCCTCTGTCTTGCTGACCACACCTTTGACTTTTGGTGGTAATGGTGGGACAGCCCCAGAAGACTGTGTTTGAAAAAAAGCCAGCTTATCAGAGCTCCTGGGTGTCATTTTGACTCCTGTTTCCTTTTGTTGTGTAGCTTGTCCTGCTAGTATCCAGGGTGGATCCCTTGAATGGCTGGATTAAAAGTGCAGGGTGTGAGTGTGTGTGCTCCAGCCTTAAGGACAGATCATGCACACGCATTTGTGTATATGTGTGTACCATTATTTATTAAGTTAATTATGGTTTTTAATGGGTTCAGTGTGGCAATGCACTCATGTTTGTGTATATGTGCACAGCATTATTTATTATGTTAATTAGGTTTTTAATGAATCCACTATGGGGAGGAGCAAAATATAAAAATCTGGAATGAATGAATAAATAAATGTCTGTCACATGTAAGTGAACATGACTGCATGTATTGCATCTCCAGGAAATATACTGCATCATAAGAAAGCCAGTGTGGTGTAGTGGCTAGAGTGTTGGACTGAGAGTTGGGATATCCAAGTTCTAGTCCTCACTTGGCCATGGAAGCTCACTGGGTGACTTTGGGCTGGTCACAGACTCTCAGCCCAACCTATCATACGGGGTTGTTGTTGTGAGGATAAAATGGAGAGGAAGAGGATTATGCACGCCACCTTGGGTTCCTTGAGGAGGAAAAATGGCAGGATATAAATGTAATAAATAAATAAAGGAGCATGGCAGTTCGGGCACAGGCTGGATGGTGAGGCCCCTGGAGTCACAGGCCAGATAGAGACATGTATTGAAACTCATATGCTTTGAATGTGGAAGGTTCCAGGATTCATCAGTTAAAGGTGTGCTGTGCCAAATTTTTGCAATGTTCCGTTTTTGCTGTGAAATATTCAAGGTGAGGGAATTGTTTGCAGAAATGCTCCTTTTTATTCTCTTGCTCATGTTTTTTTTTTTTTTTACATCTGTTCACAGCAATTGTTCTTCCATCTGCTGCTGTTTGCTGGATTTTTTTTAACTTGAAAGGGCTTTTTCACTTCAGAATCCCAGCCTATCAGGGACGATGCCAGTGAACATGGTGACATCACAGCTCACAGAGCAGATCAGAGTTGACTGTAACTGAGGGCAAACAAGGCCTTTCATAGCCCTCTGAATGGGGAGGGAGGGGAAGAGGGAGCACTCCCCCCTCCCCTGCCGATGCTCTTTTCTTGCACTGGCAGTTTCATTGCCCACCAGAACTGTGCAGCAAGACTTCCTCTCTGATTCAGCTGTGGTTGAGTGGGCATGAGTATCTGGGGCAGAATGTGGGTGGAGATGCACACCTTTCCTTATATATCTGCAGAGAAGGTCTGCCTGGTGCCTATTCTGTTATCTTTTTGGCGCCAGATATACGTTGTAATTCTCTCAGGCCTTTTAATCCTCTGTATATTTCTGCAGCTGTGCTGTGTTTTTTTCTGTTATTTCTGTGATACATTTAGATCTTGCCATGATGCCTGTTGCTTTTGTCTCTGCTGCTTTTAATGGATTGCTGCTTTAAATTGATTTTTTAAAATTATACTGCTTTTGATTGAATTTCTATGGATTTTATATTTCATTCGTGGTTTTTATTGTAAATCGCTCTGAGAGCTATTAGCTAAAGGGCGACTAATACATTTTAGAAATAATTATAAGATGTACTTTTTAAAGATGAATGCTGGAAATTCAAGGAAAAGACATGGGATATCCTAGGGGTGGGCAGGCCTCCATAGTCCCCCCACCCCAAGTATGGTCCAGTGGATTATAACCCATGGGTTGGATCCATCTGTCTCCCAGTTTACTGCCCCAAATGTGCGGCCTGAGTCACATTCCCCATCATGGTTGGTCCACTTTGGCCAGAGGTGTCCTAAGGCTATTCAAGGCACAATCCTATCATGTTTAGACAGAAAAAAAGTGCTAGGAGTTGTAGGACTTTTTCCTGTCCAAACATGCATAGGATTGCACCCTCATTTATTTATTAAATATATTTCTACCTTGCCTTTTAGGGCAAGCCTCACAAGGAGCTGACCATAAAAAATGATAGAAGCAAGACAACTGAACAAACATGATAAAAATGACATCAGATTAAACGCATATTATATAGGGGACCAGCAGTAAGTTCAATGAAAAGTTTGGTGGATTAAAAAAAGAGAAGTCTTTAAGGGCTGCTAAAGGCCAAAAGAGATGGGAGCAAACAGAGTTCTCAGGGGAGGAAATTGTACAACCGTGGAGCCACCACTGAAAAGATTCCGTCTCTCAAACCTCCCAACTTGAGTGACCTTTGTGGCAGGTACCAGGGACTTTTGGTGCCTCTGGCAGAAAATCCAAAAGAGAAATGAATAATAAATGAAATAATGTCCATACTCTTTACTCCAAATGTGCCACCTTGCTCTGACTAATAGTTATACAGGCTCTGGCTTCTGAAGTTACTCAGTGTGATGATATTATTATTATTATTATTATTATTAGATTTTGCCCTTCTTGGAAGGAGCTCATGTTGACACATGGGCTTCTCCCCCTGCCAGTTTTATCCTCACAACAGCCCTGTGAGGTGGGCTAAGCTGAGACTAGTTCAAGGCCACCCAATGAGCTTCAGGGTTGAATGGGAATTTGAATCCGTCCCCCCCCCCCCCGCCCCCGGGGTTCAACACTCTAACCACTATACCACACTGCTGCAGTCTCTCCAGCCAGGGTTACTCAGCTGAGGCTGGTGTGTGTGCGTGTGCGCAGTGGTGGTAGCAGTGAGGGGACAGGAAGCTGCTTCAGGGAAAAGGGGGGATGGTTTCACGTGAGAAAGGAAACCGTGGCATCCTGTTAAACGCAGGAACCCAGCACTACAAGGAGGGACAAAACGGTGGGAGGAAAGCAGGGCACGACGCGGGGGGTTCCCTAGTGGCGCTGTCAGTCCTGATGTAGTCCTCCTCCTTCATTTCCCCCTTGTTCTAACAACAGCCGGAGAAAGATTTTACAATATTTCCACTAAGGTTAAACAATCAAGAGGGGGGGGGGAAATAACTACATCTATCTGTCAGCTCTTCGGAAAACCTGGCCTGGATTACTTACTTCCAGTTTTGCTCTCTGCACAGCAGCGCCTCCTAGTGTCATAATGGTGTTAGTACGGACCCTAGAGGAAAGCGCCACACCCCAATATACCGCCCGGTTCCCCTTCCCGGGTGTGCGTGAGGTGAGGTGAGGGTGGGGTAGGGAAGAGTGTCGTGTGCTCCCGCGCCACGTTTTTCTTTCTCCCGCGAAAGAAGCTAGAAGTGAATGATGGGTTGCTTTAAACGTTGCGGCTTCTGGCCAGTCAGTCTCCCATTCATCAGAGTGCACAGAGGTTTATTGTGCTGTTTCTAGTCCACACCCATCTGCTTCCATCTCCCAGCAGTTTCCTGTCTAGGCTTTTGATAGTCAGGGCTGTTTACCCGGGAACAGAAGCTACTGGAGTCCTCAGTGGAGCCCTGGCCTCGCTCAGAGAACCCAGGAATCCTCAGCCGCACAAATATAACTCCCCCACCTGAGAACCCAGGAGTCCTGGAAAAGGAGTTACTAACTAGGTCAATTGTTAGTTAATTACTCAGAATGGCCAGGGCTCAAGTCTGCCTGAAAGCCGTATCCCTTTTATCGAGATATGTGGAAGAAGGCTGTAATAACTTAGTGAAGAGGAAAATGCACAGTGTGCATGCTCAGAAACATTCCCAGGTCATTGCTTCTCAGATTATGGGGCTGGAGTGTGCCCCAGCAAAAATGAACCTCCAAGGACGAAGATATTAAACAGGAATGAAAATCAAAAGGAGAGAGAAAACCCGACGGGAAAGGCAAATTAGTTGTTGTTTCCACATTGGTCTTGAAGAGGAACCAATTTGATAGAAGGGCTATCTTTTCTTTGAACAACTTTTGTGAGTGTTAAGAACATGTGAACTTTTGAGTAACACAGAAGTCCATCTTATGAAGAAGCATTTTGTGTAACTATAAACTCTGCATGCTCTTATTCAGTATACACACAGAGAGAGAGAGAGAGAGAAAATGAAGTGTTAAAACCTGTGTATACAGGTGGCTTATCCCACTCAGACTACTAACAACTTTATAATGGCATAAGCTTTTGTGAACTTGAGTCCACTTTATCACTCCACAAAAGCTTATGCCCTAATAAAAGTGTTAGTCTTTAAGGTACCACAATACTCTTTTGTTGTTTTTGCTCAATAGACTAACACAGCTATCCCTGGACATGGTCAGATGTCTGGGTACATATTATTTCATCATAGCATGTATCCAAAGGGGAGCTGTTATCTGCCCCAGCCTCCACACCTTTTGTAAATAGTAAGCCGGTCTTCTCCCATACTACTCCCCTTATAGGAATATCTGCACTAGAAATGCTATATCAGTTGTGTTTCTTCCCCAAGAAATTCTGGGAGCTGTAGTTCGGTGAGGGTGCAGAGAATTCTCTGTTGGAGATGCCTAGCAAACCCCAGGAGAACAGTAGTTCCAGTGTCACCCAAGCAGAGGAGCAGACAGTTAAATCAATATAAACATGCAGCTTTTATACATCCGAAGACTTCCAAAGTGAGAGGCTGGCCTCCTTAAAGAAGCACAACTATTTATTACATTTAAATCCCATTTTTCCTTCAAGGAGCTTGGGATGCCTTACGTGGATCCCCCACTAACCTTACAAGGACCCTGTGAGGCAGGTCCGGCAAAGAAATTACCAGCCGGCTCACGATTACTCACCGAGCTCTTGTGGTTGGATGGGGATTGAACCCAGGTCTCCCTGATCTAGGTCCAGCACTTTTAACTCTTTAAGCCTGAGTAACTAGCACAATTACTTGAGAGTAAGTCGCACTGAACCCAAGTATAGGATTGCACTGTAAGTCCATTGCAACACCCAGACTGGCTCTCAACCTGAATATATCTCCTTAGCCACTTCCCATCCCTTGAACCGCAACATTTGCATGTATCTCAACTGGGCAGACCTTTGGTCTCCCCAAGCATCTGTACTGCACAGCCGACAAGTGCACCCAGGCTCCCTTGCAATGTCACAGAGGATACCATTCTCAGGGATGGTGTCAAGGATAGCCATGGGCAGGCACCTGCCCAGGGCTCACATCCCAGGAGGGTCCCACCAACAAGAGCCCCCTAGACTTTCTCTTCCTCTTCAGCTTTGCAACCTGCTTGCCCAGGAAGTCCAACACAGTCACATTTGACTTCAAAAGAGAAAACTTCTGTAAAATGAGGGAACTGGTGAAAAGGAAGTTGAAAGGGGGAGTCAAGAGGACTAAATCCCTTCAAAATGCTTGGAGATTACTCAAAATCACAATAATAGAAGCTCAGCTAAAATGTATGCCACAGGCTAGGAAAGGTAGCGCGAAGTCCAAGAGGTTGCTGGCATGGTTAACAGTGTTAAGGGAGCTATTAGAGAAAAGGGCTTCCTTCAGAAAATGGAAGTCTTGCCCATGTGAGGAAAACAGAAGGCAGCACAAGCTTGCACAAAGGCGATGCAAGCAGACAATAAGAGATGCAAAAAAGCATTTTGAAGAGGATATCACTAACAACATCAAGGCCAATAACCAGCTAGGGAGGCAGGCAGTTGGACCATTGGATGACAATGGAGTTAAAGGAGTACTGAAGGAGAATAAGGAGATTGCAGAGAAGCTGAATAAATTCTTTTCATTCATTTTCACTGCAGAAGATATAGGACAGATACCCGTGCCTGAACTGATGTTCTGAGGAACTGAGGCAAATAGTGGTGACAAAAGATGAAGTTCTCAACCTTAATGATTAACTGAAAGCAAATAAATCACCGGGCTGGGATGGTATCCATCCTAGAGTTCTCAAAGAACTCAAATATGAAATTGATGATCTTCTAACCCAAATATGCAATATGTCCCTAAGATCAGCCTCTATACCAGAGGACTGGAAGATGGCCAATGTAACACCAATTTTCAAAAAGGGATCCAGTGGGAATCAGGAAATTACAGGCCAGTTAGCTTAACGTCTGTTCCAGGTAAGTTGGTTGAAGGCATTATTAAAGATAACATTAGGAAGCATATAGAAGGACAAGCCCTGCTGAAAAGGGATCAACACAGCTTCCTCAAAGGTAAGTCCTGTCTCACTAACCTTTTAGAATTCCTTGAGTGTCAATAAACATGTAGACGGGAGTAATGTGGTGGACATTGTTTACTTAGACTAACAAAAGGCTTCTGACAAAATCCCTCACCAAAGACTCCTGAGCAACCTTAGCAGTCATGGAATAAGAGGGCAGGTCCTCTTATGGATCAGTAACTGGTTAAAGAACAGAAAGCAGAGAGTAGGACTAAATGGTAAATTCTCCCAATGGAGGGAAGTAAACAGTGGGGTCCCACAGGGATCTGTATTAGGACCAATGCTTTTCGACCTCTTCATCAATTATCTGGAATTAGGAGTGAGCAGTGAAGTGGCCAAGTTTGCAGATGACACCAAATTATTTAGGGTGGTTAATACAAAAAGGGATTGTGAAGAGCTCCAAAAGGATCTCTCCAAACTGGGAGAATGGGCATCTAAACGGCAAATGCGGTTCAACGTAAGCTAGTGTAAATAGTGATACACAGTGGGGCAAAATATCCCAACATCAAGTATAGCCTGGTGGAATTTGAGCTAGTGATGACTGACCAAGAAAGAGATCTTGGGGTTGTGGTGGACAGCTCAATGAAGATGTCAACCCAGTGTGCGGCCGCTGTAAAAAAAGGCAAACTCCATGTTAGGCATAATTAGAAAAGGAATTGAGAATAAAACTGCCAATATCATACTGCCCTTATGGTGTGACCACACTTGGAATACTGTGTACAGTTCTGGTCACCACACCTAAAAAAAGATATTGTGGAGCTGGGAAAATGCAGAAAAGGGCAAGTAAAATACTCAAGAGGCTGCAGCATTTCCCCTATGAGGGAAGGTTACAACAGCTGGGATTGTTTAGCTGGGGGAAAATGAGGCTAAGGGGAGACATGATAGAGGTGTAAATTATGCATAGTGTGGAGAATGTGGCTAGGGATACATTTTTCTCCCTCTCTCAAAATACTAGAACCCAACTATGAAGTTGATTGGTGGGAGATTGAGGACAGATGAAAAGTGCTTCACACAGCACATAGTTAAACTATGGAACTCGCTACCACAGGATGTAGTGATGGCCACCAATTTGGATGGCTTTAATAGGGGATTGGACAAATTCCTGGAGGAAAAGGCTATCAATGGCTACTAGTCTTGATGGCTATGTGCTACCTCCAGTACCAGAGGCAGTGAGTACACCAGTTGCTGGGGAACATGGGTGGTGGTGGGGGGTGCCCTTGCGCTCATGTCCTGCTTGTGGTTTTCCTGTTTGGCCACTGTGAGAACAAAATGCTGGACTAGATGGACCTTTGGTCTGGTCCAGCAGGGTCTTCTTATGTTCTTATGCTTGTTCACCTGCTTTTTCAGACAACGGTGATGGTGCTGAGGAGGAGCAGTAGCTGCCCCTGCCTACTTGCTCCCTGCCTGTCAAGCAAGCAGTTGGTAGTAATTATGAGAAAGAGGATTAGGAGCAACAGCAGCAAGTGACAATGGCCCCTATAGCCTTTTAAATGCAGTATAATAAATATAATGAAATCTATTTTCTACACAAGGCATTTGTTATGTGCTTGTGATTCCTTACTCATGGTTGTTTATAGGTTTTTTAGACGACATCATGATTCTCCAGTTTCACTTCGGTTTTTTTCAGAGGACTTTCTCATTTTTTTTGGAACAGAGAAAAGGGGGCATTATTTCTGAAAGTGCTGTTTCTGCTGTTGTATTTGTGCTATTCCACTATAGCACAGCTCCACCTAGAAAAGCAGGAAAGGAAAAGGTCTTTGAGCTTGGATCTCAATTGTGTGATGAAATTGAAAGTAGATGGAGTGATTAACGGCCTCATGTAGAAAAGCTCAATATTAGAGCTATGCACCGCTTTGGCCCGAAGCCCGAACCCCGAGTCGAAGCGGGCCACTTTGTGCCCCTTCTGAGGAGAAGCAGAGGGGGCATGAAGCGACCCAGAGCAGGTCGGGGGCTCACCGAAGTGCTCGGTGCGCTTCAGAGCTTCAGCCCCCGGCGCCTCCAGGTCCTTAACTGAGCCGCCTTCTCTGCTGCTGCCGCCACCTCCTCACTGCCACTGCGACACTGCCTTCTCCGCCTGCGCTGCTGCCCACCGCTCCTGCTTGCGGCACATCGCTCCTGCTTTCGTCGCCGCCTGCTGCTGGCTCCTGAGGCCTGGACGCGCAGCGACTGGTCTTCTTCCAGGGAGTCGCCATTTTAAAAATGGCGACTCCCTGCAAGAAGAGTCACCACCAGTCCAGGCCTCAGGAGCTGGAGGTGGGTGGCGGCGCAATGGAGAAGGCGGCGGCACAACAGAGGCAGCAGAGGAGGAGGCAGCCCACGTAAGGAGCTGGGGGGTTGTGTGGGGGCTTCAGGTTTGGGGCTGAGGTAGTTGGGGGCCCCTCAAATCTGCCTGAGCTGGATTGAGTCTGATGGGGGGGGTCCCTGCCCAGTCCTACTCAATCTCTCTCTAATACCTATATGAAGTTGCTGGGTGAAGTCATCCGGAGATTTGGAATCAGGTGTCATGAATATGCCAGTGACACCCAGCTCTATTTTTTCTGTGTCATCTGAATCAGGTGAAGCTGTGAAGGTGTTAAACTGCTGGGATGGATGAGGGCCAATGAATTAAAGCTGAATCCCCAAAAGATGAAGGCACGGGCCCTATTCAGATGTGAAAGGAGGAAGCGTGGTCAGGGTAACTATGGAGCGGGGAGGGTTAGGCTAACTACAATGCGCATGCCCGTCACATGACCTGGCACCGTGTGCCACACCATGGTTTACTTACACATCTCACTTTGTGGTTACCGTATCGTCTTCCCACTGATGCCACCAGTTATCCCAATGACTGTCGCACTGGGAAATGGTGTGTGCTGTCCACTCCAGTTCTCACTATGCAACGGCGACCACAAAGTCTGGCTGCATTGCCTAGAGCGTCGGCGGGAGTGGTGGACACTCCAGGTTGCCATCTGTATGGTCTCTGTGCTTTTGTGCAGAGCAGCCACTCTTAACAACAGAAATCCTACCACATGACGCAGTAAGCCACCCCAGGCCTCCTTAACCCCACTGCAGAGGGGTGGTTAGCCTGGGTTGTTTCCTAGCCATCATGGTTGGGATTTTGACCCCACACATGACACACTAAGCCACCTTGGGTTGCTCAAAAATGCGAGCCACGGTGGCTTAGCATGACGTCTGAACAGGCCTGCTATTTGTTTGTGTTTCCTGGTCTGGGAAGTTGGTGTTCTGTTTGGAAGTAGACTTCCACTGAAGGAGCAGGGGAGTGCTTCTTGATCCATCGCTGTCACTGTCCAAGTGTCCTTGATGGCTTGGAGCACATTTTACCATCTTTGGCTGGTTCCCCAACTGCTGCATTTCCTGGATAGGGATAGCCTTGTAATGCATTATATGCGTGGCACTGATAAGCAGGTCTTCCCGATGTATGGCGCATGGGGCGCACCCTCTGAGCCATTAATTTGCACGTGGCTCCTGTTAGCGGTAATTAGGATTCTAGTGAAAAAGAATGGAGATCCCACAAGCCTGAACTTGACTTAGAGCAGCAGTTTTCAGATGGTGTTTTGGGGATTCCCCCCTCCAAAATTTCATAGACCAAAAGAGGGGGTACTTGTAACACCCCTACTCTCACCTCAAGACTCATCGCCTAAGTTTGCTCCTCACTCCCGCTGTTACCGACAGACCTACTGTGCCATCCCTATTCATTTACTCTGCATTGGCCTGTTTGGATGGCTGCAACAGCCCTGATTTAAAAGACAAGAGGGCATTTTGATCTTTTGGGTTTGGGAATTTTTCTTATGGCCTTTGTTTTTTGTATGACTTGAAGAATACCAAATTTAGCTGTTCAACAGTGGGACCCTACACTGGAGGAAAAGGATTTTACACCAACTGAAGCTGAGGCTTTATTCTCTGACAGTTCATCCCTTCCAACTACTAGGTAAAACTACCCAATTTGGCTTCTTTTGCCCCTTTTTTAACTTTGCAAAGCATCTAAATTTATCTCCAGCTTTGTTAATATAAAGACTGCCTAGTTAATCACGACGTCTTTTTTTCCTCCAACCAATGAACCTGTCTAGTTCTTCCAGGATGGAGACAGTTTTGAGTTAACAGCTGGATTTTATATTTTAAAAAATGCAGGATCAACTGTTGTCTGATCCTTTCTTGTTCCAGAGTAGTGCCAGGGGCACTGAAACCTGAAACCATCACATCACCTGGCAGAGCCCACTTTGAAAGTCTCCTCCTCCATACCATCTTAAGACTCTGATATTATTATTATTATTATTATTATTATTTTCTATACCACCCAGTAGCCAAAGCTCTGAGCGGTTTACAGAGATTAAAAACATTAAAAATACAGTATACAGAGATTAAGTCATTTACACACAAAAAACACACGAACAGACAATATCAACAAAAGAACATATCTAAAACAACTTCAAACAAGCAATCTGAAAGCAAACAACCATAACCATAAGACATTCCAGGATCAATGAAAACTTATCATATGCTGCCAGATGCCTGGGAGAAGAGAAAGGTCTTAACCTGGTGCCGAAAAGAAAACAATGTTGGCGCCAGGTGATCATTCCATAATTTGGGGGCCACCACCGAGAAGGCCTTCTCCCTTGTTGCTGTCTTCCAAGCTTCCCTCGGAGTAGGCAGCCAGAGGAGGGCCTCAGATGTTGAGTGTAGTGTATGGGTAGGTTTGTGTCAGGAGAGGCACTCTGTCAGGTATTGTGGCCCCAAGCTGTGTAAGTCTTTATAGGTTAAAACCAGCACCTTGAATCAGGCTGGAAACATACAGTCAGCCAGTGCAAGTGGGCCAGAGATGGTCCTGTATGTTCAGACCTTCTGGTCCCCAACTATGCAGACATTTTGACTACAACATCCAGTCAACCTTTCACCCCTCCTATTCCTCCCTGCCCACCTCAACCTGCTTTTTGTAACATCTTGCCTGATGAAGAAATCTGAAGATCTCAAAGGCTTGTACATGTTGTTATCTTTGAATTGACTTAATAAATGTATTACACTATATAGATTTTGGAATGTTTCTTATGGCCAAGAAGGCTGCATTTGTTGTTTTGAGAAAAAACATTAATTATCCTACTATAAGTTTATCAAGAGTTCAAGAGAGACTTCAGCATTCCAAGTGTTTATGCTCATGCATCAACCCTCACTCACTCAGGTTTTAAGTTCTAGAGACCCTGGGGTGGGACTCCACTGCTGAAGAATGATACCTCTAGCAACTCACAGGAATGCCTACCTCAGCCTTTATGACCCTGGCACCCTCCAGATGTGTTGGACTGCAGCTCCCACAATTGCCAGCACAATTGGCTACACTGGCTGGGTATTATGGAAGTTACAGTCCCAACTCATCTGGAGGGCGCCAGCTTGGGGAAGGCTGAGCTAGCTTATTGCAAAGGATTTTGGGGGATTTTCTAGGATGCCTCTAGAAAATGTGGGGCATCCGTTAAGCCTATTGGCTGTGGCCACCATCCCACACAGCCAACAGCCCCAGCATTTGAGCGCCATTTTCCTGGTAGAAAGGCGGGGTACAAATGAATTAAATAAATTGGAAGGGAAGATCAGTAGCAGTGGGAAACCCAAGCCTGTTCATCATTTCTGATGCTCTAATTCAGGGCTGGGCAGAAAAGAGATCTGGATTTACTACTGTATTTGCTGTAGATTAGCAGTTGTTTAACAACAGCTGCAACAAAATGATTCCCCCCCCCCACCTCTACCCAAAATGATATTGCTGAAATGGAGAAAGCTTGGGATGAAAACCAGGAGTGGATTTTTGTGTGGAAGGACTCTGAGCTCCTTTTTTTTGGTTCTGGTATTCAAAACAAATTCCTTGTCCTCAGAATCCTTTTGTTCAAAGAGTTTGTCTTTTGCACCAGGCTCCGGTTAGTAGATTTGTAGTAAAAAACAAAGTAGATCCCACAAACCTGATGTCCACCTATCCCTGCTCTAAGCTTCCCAGGAGCCATAATTCCTGTCCCTGCCTATAACTGATCTCCCCCTGCCAGTTATCATTTGCATGCATTCTACCTGTCCCTATTTACTAGAACAGCCTTGATTTTCTGGTCCCTGGTGAATCACTACTCATCTTTTTTTCCTGTTTTGTCTTTAGGGCAGGGATGCAGAATTTCAGTCCCATAGGCCAAATTTGGCCATCTAGGAGTCACAATCTAGCCCTTCCCCTAGCCCCCTTTCCCCTGACAGCTGACCCCAGCTTTTGCGCATCCCCACCCCCGCACCCCATTCAAAAAGGATTTAATGCCTCCCCTCCAGCTTAGTTCCTGGCAGTAAAAGCTTTAAGCTAAAATATGCTGGCATTTTTGGTATTTGGTATTCTGCCCCTTTGCCCCCACCCTATTTTGCCTTTGTTCCCAGTCACCTCTGGAATTCAGCCTTCCCTAGAATTTCTCTGAAACCGAAGTCTGACCTTGGGCTGAATTCAAAGGTTCAACACCTCTGCTTTAGGGGATGCTCTACCACTGAGCTACAACCCCACAGCAGGAAGGGGTAAAGAAAAAAGAGAGTTTGTTATACCTGTCTGCTATGGAGGCATAATGTGGCTTTGGGTAATTGCTGTTCCTCAGTCTCAATAAAAGATTACATGGAATATTTAGTATTATCTCTCTCTATAAAAGCTACTTCACAAGATTCTGTCTGTAGAGTAGGTATAGGCCATTTCATGCCCTCCAGATGTTTTGACTACAACTCCCATCAGCCCCATTCACCCTGACCAATGGCCAGGGGTTATGGGAGTTGTAGTCAAAAACATCTGGAGGTCATCCAGCTTGCCTATCTTTGCTGTAGAATAACCCAGGTTCAGGATCCAGGTGGAGCTAAGCAGACAGGGTCAGATTTGCTTCCAAGGGGTTCCAGCTGAGTTCTCTCAGAGTCAGAGTAGATGCTGGGCATTCTGCACTGATACAGATCCTTGACGTATACACAGGCCTTCCTTTCCTGCAAACACATAAATGTCATAATAACGGGCATTTTAGTAATAAGGAATAATAATAATTTAGCCATAATAACAATTTTTGTAGCAATAAGAGATTAGCAGGAGCAGCAGAAATAATAAGATGATGATGAAGGAGAAGAAACAGGCCAGAAAATGGGGGAGAGAGAACAAAAGAGAGGAAATGGAGCAGGAGGAGGAGAAGAGAACTGAAACAGAAGGCAGGGAATTAATCTATCGTACTCCATTCCTTGATTGGAATAAATAGGCCTTTGGAACTGTATTCCCATCAAAAGAGGCCAGCTGGATATCCTAGGAAGCTCACAAGTATACAAGATGGTCATTTATCCTATTATAGGGGTATCCAGAGGTCTACTGCTTCTGAAGGTTAAAGTTCCACTGAGCTGCCATGGCTGGTTATCCATGAATAGACCTGTCCTCCAGGAAATTGTGCTTGTTAAAAGGCAACAGATAAATATTGTGTCCAGAATTTACTGCCAAGTCAAGTTTACTGTGAGGCCCCCAAAGGTTAGTGTTCTGGGAGAGAAAGTAATTCCTAATCATTTTCTCCCCACTTATCACAATTCTACAAACCCTGTCAAGTCTTAGTCCCCTAAGTGAAACCTGTTACTTAGAAGGCCTCTTCGTGAATGAACTTTTTTAAAAGGTATTTTTTTAAAGTAGACATAGAATCATAGAAGAGTAGGGTTGGAAGGGGCCTACAAGGCCATCGAGTCCAACCCCCTGCTCAATGCAGGAATCCAAGTCAGAGCATCCCTGACAAATGGCTGTCCAGCCTCGTCTTGAAGGCCTCCAGTGTGGGAGAGCCCACCACCTCCCTAGGGAATTACATCTAAATATGTAATGCATCAATGTGGCAAACAGAAGACCTTGTAAGCACAAAGTGCCACGTGCCAGAGAGTCACTACTGGCTGCAGCTCTCAGTTGTGGCACACCCAGGTTTCCAGCCCTGTATTCTGTGAAACATCCCAGTTGCTTTGATTTCAGTGGAACTATCATTCAAGTAATGTGCTTCACACTGAACTGTATAGGTGGGGAGATAGGTGTCCCCTACTCCTGGTTTCTATGGCAGGGTGGGCAGACTTCACATTTCCAGGATCTACTTTGGTGGTGTTGTTTTATGACAACCCTGAGATCCACCAATTGGAGTCTGGTGCAAACCACATACACTACGAATGAAAGACCCCTGATCCCAGGACTTTATTTTGGGTACCAGAACGCACAGCCCTTTTACACAAAAATCCCCTCTTGCTCTTTACCCCAAGCTTTCTTCATTTCATTTTAGCCGTCCAATTCAAGCCAGGGAAGGGAGTCATTTTGTTGCTTCTATGGTTAAATTGGGCGTCAGAGATCCTTGCCCATCTCCCGCAGATCACCCAGAGATCTCCCAGTAGATCCAGATCTACCGTCAACCCGCTGTTGTGCTCTTCCCTCGGGTAAACAGGATCGGCGGGGTTTGATTATCCTGGCCAAAGCTTGAGAAACCTGTTCGACAAAAGGAACCGTGTGTCTCGTCGGAAGCGATGGCTCCCTGAGGCCAACTTCTAACAATGCTTTAAAAAAACACCCGGTCTCCAGCCTCGGCCTCCCCCAGCTAAGAAACAACCCACCCCTCAACTTCTTAGGATTTCAGGGAGATGCTAAGAAGGTGCAAGGAGAGAGGGGCCGAGGTGTGGATGTGCGCGTAATTGGAGGAAAGGGGGACCAGGTGGGGGAAGCTGAATCCACCCACGCCACGCGCCCCCGGCAGCCCCGCTTGGCCTGGCCGATCCCCTCCCGCTTTTCTCTCGCTTTCTCTCGGCTCCCATCCGCCCGTCTCCTCGGCGGTGACTCAGAGAGCGCCCAGGCTCAGTTCCTGGGCGTGGCCCCGCGAGCTGCGGAGGGAAGTTGGTTGAAGTTGCGAGAGACTCTTCGGAGCTGGGAGACGCGGCCGCCTTTTCCTCCCCCCGCAACCCAGTCGCCACTTCGGATCCTCGTTTTAAATCCGAAGAAGCGCTAAGAAGCCTCCCCCCGACCCCGCCATGGCCGAAGAACAGCCCCAGGTCGAGCTGTTTGTAAAGGTAAGCGGGCTCGCTGTCTCGCTCTGTGTGTTTGGTCCGGTGCGCCTTTTGCTACATTTCCCCCCCTTAGAGGAAATCGAGGAGAGAGGAAGCTACCCCCCCCCGCCCCGACAAAACAAACAAACGAAACCCCGATAAACGGCTGTCAGGTCCTTGTCTTGAATTTTATTGCGGATTTCTCACCCCCACCTTTTTTTTTAATGACCTCCGTCTCCGGAGGAAAGAAAAGGCAAGCCATGTCTTTCTGGTCTTCCTGCCCCCCCCCCCCTTCCTCCCTGGCTAGGAACTAGTGAGAGTGAGAGCCAAAAAGGGGGTGTGAAGGAGCTCCCTCCCGCCTCTTTGGCAAGATTCCTGTTTTTTTAAGTTTTCCTAAAAATTGGGTTGATCCAGACCTCTGCTATGCTTACCTGAGAGTAAGCCCCATTGAACTCAATGGAGCTTGCTTCTGAGTGGACACGTGTAAGATTGCACTGTGTGCTCACGCTTAGAGCGGACCCCTTGAAATCAGTGGGACTTCAGTTAGTCACGACTAAATTGGCCCATTGATTTCAGTGGGGCTGCTTTAAGCATGACTAAGAGTGGATGCAACCCAGTATCTTCCTAACTCGCCCCCCCCCCACTCCATTTCCAACCCAACCTGCGGATTACCTTGGCACCTTGCATAATGAAGAGTGTGCAAGAGTTAAAAACCTACTGGGAAAGTAGCCTTTCTGATGCAGCCAAACAGAAACAGAGAAACATGTGATGTCTCTGAACCGTCTAAATTGAATTCTTGTAGCTTGAAAATCTACTCTTTCTCTCTTTTTCCTATCCGTTTTTTGGTATTTGTGGTGGTTGTAGTGGCTGTCAATAGTTTAAACAGAGACCTCGACCCAGATCCCTCTTTTGGGAATTAAATCAGACACACACTTTCTCCGATCCCGTGTTCCAGGGGAAGGCAACTTGCAGCCCTCCAGATGTTGTTGGACTGCAAATCCCATCAACCCCAGCCAGCATAGTGAATTGTGAGGGATGATGGGCAGTCGAGCAACACCTGCAAGGCCACAAATTCTCCACTCCTGCCCTCTTCCTTCAAAAAATGTGGGTGATAATAGTGATAGGTAGCTAGGATATGTGTAAACTAGCCTTTCCCAACTTGGTGTCTAGTCCAACACTACAGCTCCTATCATCCCCAGCCAGCATGGCCATTTGTTGGTTTAAAAAGACCCTTCTGTCTAGATGAATCCTCCTCTCTCAAGCCTCATTTTGCCAATTTTACTCTCGTTTGCTTTCTTGTGTTTTCCTCCTGTTGAGGCCTGAACTGAAAGGGAGCTAAAACTATTCTCAGCTCACCCCATATTTTGAATGTTGGTTTTCTTCCTCTGTGTGTCTGTTCCACGGCTTCCACATCTACTGGAGCCCTTGTGAGTGTGAACTGATGATATGTGTAAGCAACTGCAATGGAAGATTTCTGTTTTTTTTTTTTTTAAGTGTATCTTTCCAAATGTCAGATTCTCTTCTGTCTGTACATCTGCCGACTTTCTGAATGTGGCTTTCTGCCCACCATCCTTCCTGGTACGATGATACTGAAAGTTAGAAAAGGGGTGGGACACTGGGCCTTCTATGTTCCTGTTACAAATCAATTGTCCAGACTCACTGAGAAACCAAGAGCGAGGTCAAATGTGTATTCTCGGATGTCAGCCAAATCTGTGTCCGCTGATAAAGATGACGTGCTGCCTCCTGTGGTGGTTGGTTCTTGTGACCTCATCCGTATTGATTTTCTAGCAGTCCATCGATGGCCACCTTGTGCTACAGGACAAGGGGGCCTGTGGCCTTGGACAGGGGCAGGAGGACTTAAGGGCTTGGATGTGGCATGGAGGGTCAGATCTGTGCCGCCTGCTTGCTTCTCTATTGCTGTTACTGTGCTTTCCTCCCTCAGAATCGCCAAACTATGTTAGATCCTGTCAGGGTTGTTGATGCATCGACCATCTAGGATTGTCAACTCCAGTGGTGGGCAACCTGGCACCCTCCAGATGTTTTGGACTGCAATAATCCCTGACCATTGGCCATGCTGGCTGGGGACTAATGGGAGCTGTAGTCAAAAACATCAGAGGGGGCACTAGGTTACCTCTCTCCTTGGTCTGCTCTGTCTGTCATAGGCCATCGTAGCTCATACTCAGGGCTCTTTCCCATTGTCTATTATCTGAGACTGCTTTTAGCTGGAGATGCCTGGGGAATTGAACCTGGGACCTTTTGCATGCAAAGATGTACTGTGCCCCACTTGTGGTTTAGGGGGCTGGCATCCCTATCCAGCCCTTGTTCTTCAACCATTCTCTCATTCTGTCTACATTACTTCCTTGCAGGCCTTTTTGAGACCCTCCTCCAAATATTTCTCCTCCCTCATTGCAAGCAGCCTCACCACTGAAGGGATCTCCACCATGGTGCCCATGGGAGATCCCTTCAGTGGGAGATCCCTCCCACGGACACCTGTTGTGGCACCTGCCAGACTCCCTGCCCTTCCTGACTTATTTTATTTCTTCAGATTTTCTAGGATGCAATCCTATGCATATTTAGACAAAGTCCTACAACTCCCAGCATTCTAGCTGGGGGATGCTGGGAGTTGTAGGACTTTCTGTCTAAAAGTGCATAATGTGGCACCCTAAATTATTTTTTTAACTGGAAGGCGGGTGTCCTACAAAGCGAAGGGCTGCCCCCCAGCGCCATCTTTATTTGGGTTCAAAAGAGTGGCTTCATGTTTTGGAGCTCAGATCCCACCTCTGCCTTGTACTTAGGTTCCTGGGCAACTTACTTTTAGCTCTCACCAGTTTGCTTTCTGGGAAATGATTATTTTGTGACCAGCCACGCCTACCATCGCAGCCATGTTATGAATGGGCAGCCCCCACTCCCACATGGCAGCCATTTTGTGAGAGCACCCATGACACTCTCTCAAAAATCCAAAGATGCCCACTGACCCAAAAAGGTTGGCGGTTCTAGGGATGGTACTCAGCTGACTTGCTGGACAGACTTGCAGTGTGGATGTGCTGCTCCTTGGGAGTGTCACTTGAGGAACTTCTGTCCTTGTAATATTTATTCTGTAAAGTACCTTGTCACAGAATCGTAGAATAGAATCATGGAACCATTGGGTTGGAAGGGGCCTACAAGACCATGGAGTCCAACCCCCTGCTCAATGTAGGAAGCCTGATTCCTAGGTGGTCTCCCATCCAAGTACTAACCAGGGCTGACTCTGCTTAGCCTCTGAGATCAGATGAGATTGGGTGCATCCAGCCCTTTGCTTGTCCTCAGTAAGTTCTGAGGCCCACTAGGGATGAGAGCTTGGGAGTTCTATATGCATTTGGAGAGTGTTGGTTTTAAATGCCAAAAGACAGAAGCATGGGTGGTGGAGCAAGGAGCGGTTGTGAAGTACGTTCCACCTTTGCCAAGTAAGGCCACAACATTCCTGCCTCATGGTAAGGCTGTCTGAGCCATTTCCATCCATTTTCCACCAACCACCTTTGCTCTTAGCACTTTCCCATAATAATGCCTTCATCTTGCACAGGCACCATTTGCAAAGCATGGAAGATTGGGTACCTCCACACTCACATAGGATGACATGGTTCGGATGACATGCCGTAGCTCGTCGTGGGTTATTTAACCGCCAATGAGCTGTGGTGGCTGTGTGCTCCAGGTTGCATATGCAATCTCCTTTCGGGGGTTTTGTGTCATTTCAACCCAGGAAGCGTGGGTTATGCGAGAGATAAACAACTCTCGCATAACCCTAAAACAGACTATGGGTTATGTGAGAGCAGTTTAACCCTTGGATAACTCAGGCTCACCAGGTTCGCTCAACATGACAACCCCCCCAAGCGGGGGTTGCATATTCAAAATGGCAGCCGTACACACTACAGCCTCGCTGTGGGTTAAATAACCATGGCGGCCTGTTGTGTCATGTGAACAGCCCCAGTGTTTCAGTCTGTATGTGTTAATTCTGCAAGACCACCAACGTCTTGCAGGTTCTGTGTACAGTCAAACAGCTCTTACCATTAGGAGGTTTCTCCTTATGTTTCGCCTATAACATGTGAATGTATGAAACTGCCCCACACCAAGTAAAACCATTGGTTCATCTAGCTCAGTACTGCCTGCTGAAGGGCTGGGGAACCTCCAGCCTGTAAGCTGTAGGCAGAGGAAAAGGACTGTAGGGGCTTCCAGGACCGGATCCTGCAAAAACTGGCTGAGTCCCTTTCTCCATGCAGAAAGAGGCATGGAGTTCTGTGCTCCTCTCTCCACAGGAAACAAGAATAATTGGGTGGGGCTGGATGATGTCACAGGAAGGGGTGTGGCATCAGGGCAGGCCCCACCCTCTTAATGTTATTCGGTCCACTGGCTGAGTCTGTGGAACAGTGTTGCCCCCATACCAAATTAGTTTCCCTACCCCTGGTCTACACCAAGGTCTTGGGCAGAAGGTCTCTCCCAGTCCCAGCACCTAAGATCTTTTAACTGGAGATGGCACTTCCATCATGCAAAGCTTGTGCCCTAGCATTCACTTGTGTTGCTTCCATGTAGTGCTCTGCAGTGACCTTTCCCCATGGCATAGGGGATTATTTATTCCCCCCTCCTGCCTGGTAGGTATACATATTAAAAACATAAAATCCAAGATAACTCTAAAATGGGTCATCTGACAGCAAGACAGAACCATCAACATCAACACCTCATAAAACCAAAAATAAAACAAGCAGCAGGGATAAAACAGTGCGAGGTTCTAGAAGAGCTAAAACCAGTTCCTAAAATGCCTGGGAAAATAAAAAGGTCTCTACCTGGCACCAAAAAGACCATTACCTACGTGTCAAAAAAGTATACAAAAATATTATATTAGAGGTTGGTCCAAAGATAGCATGCAGCTGGGAAAAAGCCAGAGTAAACAGATTATATTTTCAATAAATAGCTAAAACATGCCAGTATTGAGGCCAGAGATGCTTCAGACATGCCACCAAACAGACAATAGGGCCTCCCTTGAAGATCATAGTAGGCTGGGAGGTTGGTTTAGGGGGAGATATTCCTTGAGGTAACCTTTGGAATTACCAGACAAACTTAGATTCAGTCAGGACTATTATGCATCTACCATCTAGCCCAGGAGGATGACTTTAGAGCAGCCTTCCCCAAGCTCATACCCTCCAGATGTTTTGGACCAACTCCCAGCATTCCTGACATTGGCCATGCTGGCCAAGGCTGATAGGAGTTGAAGTTCAAAACGTCTGGAGGGTACGAGTTTGGGGAAGGCTGCCTTAGTGTATGGATAAGTAAACATGGGAGGAGATGCTTCTTCAGGTAACCTGGCCCCAAGCCATTTAGGGCTTTAAAAATTAAAACCAGCACTTTGAATTGGGCCTGGAAATGGACTGGCAGCCAGTGCAGATGGCAAAAGGTTGGCATACCATGTGATTGTATTGGCCAGTCCCCATTAACAATCTAGTTGCCCTATTTTGGACCAGCTGGAATTTCCGGACCCTTTTCAAAGGCATTCCCATGTTGCATTAATCCAAACGGGAAGTTACCAGAGCATGAATAACTGTTGCAAGGCTACCTCTATCCAGGTAGGGTCACAGTTGGTGTGTCAGCCCCAACTGATAAAAGGAACGGCCTGATCACCGTCTCTTTTAAGATGATGGTACCACCCCTCTTCTCTCAAAGCGGGTTTCCAACCCATAGGGGCATCCCCTTCCTGTTAGATGCAATACGTCAAGAATAGCAGGGGTCGAGCATACAACAGTCAGGCAAACTTGACCAAGTACTTTGTCCGCATCCTCCAACTTGAACAACTGAAATTCATCCAGGGCAAATTCATCATGCTATATTCTTCATCCAAACATTCCTCTCGTCTCCTGGCAATCCATCCACAGGACCAAGCTTTTATTTTCCAAGTTGCCTGATCATCATAGGTGACCAGGGGCTGGCAGAGGAAGGAAGGTTCACTCCATCCTTCCTCTGCGCACCAGTTCCATGTTAGATGCGGAGGAAGGAAAGTCTCTTTCTCCACCATCATGGAATCGCAGTAGGCTAGTAAGGGAGGGACGAATTGCTCCATCTGTCTGTCCACCATCAGTTCACTTGGTAGAAAGCAATTTTGTTTTTGTTTTTTTACTAGCCTGCATCTCCATGTTGAATTTTCCCTTCTCTGCAACCTCATGGAAGCATAGCTCACTAGCCCTTTAGCAGGCTAGTAAAATCGTCCGAGGTAATGTGTACCTTTTTGCAATGTTAATTTCTGAAGCTCGTTAGGTTTTAAAGCTCTGTTGCTTTTGGAATGTTCTGGGAGCAGAGGGTGACTTCTGTCCAGTGGCATGCTGCAGCGTTCTTCAATCTCAGGAGTGAGCAAACTATGGCCCTCCAGATGTTGTTGGATTCCAGTGCCCATTGGCTCCAGCCAGGATGGCTGCTGGTCAGGGATGATGGGAGTTGGAGTCCAACTACAGGGCCACGGGTTCCCCATCGCTATTCAGTAGTATGCAACCGCTACTGGTGTGTCTGTGCCTTTTAGCGTTTAAAATTCCCCCTGGTGCAATGCAGGGAATGATCTTGAGTTCTGATGCCATTTCAGCATCCAAACGAAGCAGGTCTCAAGATTGGTCTATGCCTGAAATGGGGAGGTTGCTCAGGAACCTAATTTAAGCTGCTTTGGGCTTCTTAATGGAAGAGCAGGATATACATCTTAACAATTATGATTTATTAATTAATTAAATTTTTATACCACCCAATAGCCGAAGCTCTCTGGATGGTTCACAACAATTAAAACCACAAAATGCAGTATATAATATGCACTTTAAAAGTTTAAAGGTACCGTATAAAATTAAAACCAAAATAAAACCTAGCAGCAATGCAGAGATTTAAAATACAATAACAGATTTAAAAGAACAGAATATTTTATTTATTTAATATCGGTTAGAACTGCAGGTGGCCCATGTCTGGTTCCAGCCTCCTCTTCCTCCTTCCCCCTGCAGCTTTGTACATTTTTCCCCTCTCTCTGGTTCTGTGGCACTTGCCTGCTCCTCCTTACCTCCATGGTGGAACCTTCCATGTTCAGAACAATGCACTTTTCAATACCTGTTGCTGGGGACAAATAGGAGATGGGGTGTTGCTGCGTTTATACTTCCTAGAAGAGTCTGGCTAGCTGCTTGTTGTTCAGTCATTCAGTCGTGTCCGACTCTTCGTGACCCCATGGACCATAGCACGCCAGGCCTTCCTCTCCTGCGCTCTCTCCCGGAGTGTGCTCAAGTCCATATTAATTGCATCAGTGATGCTATCTAGCCATCTCATCCTCTACCATCCCCTTCTCCTTTTGCCTTCAGTCTTTCCCAGCATCAGGGTCTTTTCCAGAGAGTTTTCTCTTCGCATTAGGTGGCCAAAATATTTGAGCTTCAGCATCTGTCCTCCTAATGAGCACTCAGGGTTGATTTCCTTTAGGATTGACTGATCTGACCTCCTTGCAGTCCAGGGCACTCGTAAGAGTCTTCTCCAGCACCACAGTTCGAAAGCATCGATTCTTCGGCACTCAGCCTTCCTTATAGGGCTAGCTGCTACTGGAACAGAATTCTGGACTAGGTAGGAACATGGGAAGTTGCCTTATACTGAATTGGATAATTGGTCGATCTCTCTCAGCATTGTCTGTCTACACTGATTGGCAATGATTCTCTAGGGTTAAAGACAGAGGTCTTTCCCAGTCTTACCTGGAGATGCCAGGGATAAAACCTGGGACCTTCTGCATACAAAGCATGTGCCCTGTCACTGAGCTGTGGTCCTTCTCTTACAACAAAAGTAAGATTCTAGTCCTTGTGGTTCTGAATAGAGTGCCAATTTAAAATCAGACCATCTTGGTTCATCTAGCTCAATATTGTCTGTTTACACTGACTGGCAGCATCTCTTTGGGGTTTCAGACAGGACTCTTTCCAAGCCAAGGAGATGTCAGGAACCCAGGACCTTTGGCATGCAAAGTATGAGCTCCACTACTGAGCTATGGTTCTTCCCCCAAAACTGGAGATGTTGGTGGGTCTGGGCTGACCAGGCTCTTCGTATGTTCTTAAGTTTTAGCCTATCTTCTCCCTCCATTGAACCTGTTCCTAGATTTAATTCAGTACTGATGTCTCCTTCTTATCCATATTTGTGCTGTTCCTGCCTCCCTGTGTAGGGAAAGAATATTTGGGTTCCATCTCAAAGACTTGATTTGGGATGCCCATCCAACTGGAATAGCCTCTAGACCTGGCAAAATAGGAGTATGTGAATCCTCAGTATTTGGAAGTGTGGAATGCAGACAATACTTCTCAAGTGTCTAGTCCCAAATGGAGAGGAGAGACCCAGGATGACATCATAGGGTTAGCTTTGATGAACTTCACTACTTCCTAATGCTAGGCAAAGAACATTAATTGATATCTCTTTAGTTTTCTTAAATTTAATTGGATGGGAAGGTAGCAACTACAAAAATAACAGGCAGACCTGTTTTGTTTTTAAGAAAGGGGAAGTGTCTTCCCTTTCCCGAGACCACAATAGGCCACTGCTCTAAACTCATTAGAATGGGGTGCTGAGGTCAAGTAGTTTTGTATTTTTGCATGTAATAATGCAGCCTTGTACAACCTGGTGTCCTCCAGATGTGTTGGACTACAACTCCCATCATCACCAGCAAGCATAGTCATTTGATCCACTCCAACTTGCCCTAAAGTTGTGCAGTGTATTCCCTTCCAACACAGAAATGGCAGATTTTTTTAAAAAGTAGCTCTCTGTGAACCCCTCCCAGTGATTGGCCCGAGGTGTTGCGATGGCACGGAATGCTCATAAACATAGTACTTGTTCAGGAGGAAGGTGTCTGTAATGGAACGTTGACAAACAAAGAAATTTATTTTGGAGAAATTAAAAAATCACATGGTTTAGAAAAAGAAGGGACCATGTGCTGTTGACAGGAAGGGAGTGGACAAGCAAAAGGAGGATATGTTCAGATTGTTACTCTGAAGTAGGCCAGGTTATACATTATTTGTTTTAACCTTGCGCAAACCTGGAGGCTTAAAGCAAGTAAACATCTTTTTATTACAACTTGTGAAAGTACGTGAGTAATAATAATTATTATTTGCATTCTACAAATGGAGAAACTGAGGCTGAAAGATAATTGGCTTGCCCAAGGCCAACCATTGCGACCATGACTAAATTAGGACTATGTCTTTTTCAGAATCCCACAGCAGTGTGAGAGCCATTTCCCCATGAGATAATCCCACGCTGCTTGAGAGGACCTTCCCCTGTGTAGTATATAAAGATGCTAAGACACTGACTCAGGCAGACAGAAGTGTTTATCCTCATCGAAACTAGCATAAAAGCAACTGCAGCGACATTGCCAACTAAGTCAGTGAAGGGGTGTGTGTGTGTGTGTGTGTGTGTGAGTGAATGCATCACCCATGTGGGTGGGAGTAGTCACCTTGGTCTGTGCTCCAATCATTGCCCTCCTGACAGGGTTCTAATCACTGGGAAAGAACCATGTGTTTCCCCCCTGGCCACATGCTTGCAGAATTCATATGTGCTTTCCTGGTGGCATGGGATTGTACCATGGGGAGATAACGCCGATGATTCTGCAGGTGCATCATTACATCCAAAATGTCACGAATGAACGTTCGTGTTTTCTCACACTGAGGATCACTGACCAACTGCCTCCTTCCCCCGAGCATGCATTCCTGCATTGAGGTTGCGCTAGATGACCTCTGAGGCTCTAAAATTCTCTGATATAGCTCTGAAGTCTCCTCTGTGCCTGTTGTACACTGCAGTCATTAACTCTGCATTCCTTAGCCAGCATGGCTGGCTAGCAAATGCTGGGACTTTTTCTGTCTAAACATGCATAGGATTGTACCCTGAAAGATATATATCCAAGAGCGCTTGGCTAAATACTCTACGTTAAGGCTATGATTGTGAACTGCTGAGAGATTATTATATTCAGCATTATATAAATGCCACAAATAAATAAATGATGCTGTATATCAGGAGTAAGTCGTGCTGACCTTGGTAGGGATGATAGTTCAGTGACAGAGCGCAAACTTTGCATGCAGGAAGTCCCAGGTTCAGTCCCTGGCATTTCCCATTAAGATGATTGGGTATGAGGTGATGGGAAAGACCTTTGCCTGAGACCTTGAAGAGACATGGATCTGGTTCGTGCAGCACGACAACCCACCATGGCTGATCACCCATGGTGGGTTGTGACGTTGTGCAAACCTGGTGCGGTTTGTACAAGGTGGGTTATTTTTCACCGACAAGCCACCCTGAGAACCCATGGCTTGTTTTAGATTGTTGATACACATGGTGGATCACTGGAAGCCCCTTCGTGGATCACTGCCTTGTTGTGGCGAAGGGGCTTGCGTAACTCAGTGAAGCCATAAGCTATGCCGTGCAGGGCTACCCAAGACGGACAGGTCATGGCAGAGAGTTCTGACAAAATGTGGTCCACTGGAGAAGGAAATGGTAACCCACTCCAGTATTCTTGCCAAGAAAACCCCATGGAACGTATCACAAGGCTAAAAGAGATGACGCCGGAAGATGAGCCCCTCAGGTCGGAAGGTGTCCAATATGCTACTGGGGAAGAGCAGAGGGTATTTCCAAGTAGCGCCAGAAAGAGTGAAGCGGCTGGGCCAAACCCGAAAGGACACTCAGCTGTGGATGTGTCTGGTGGTGAAAAGAAAATCCGATGCTGTAAAGAACAATATTGTTTAGGAACCTGGAATGTCAGATCAATGAATCAAGGTAAGCTGGAGGTGGTCAAACATGAGATGGCAAGATTGAACATCGACATCTTGGTAATCAGCGAACTAAAATGGACAGGCATGGGCGAATTTAATTCAGGTGACCATCATATCTACTATTGTGGGCAAGAATCCCTTAGAAGAAATGGAGTAGCACTCATAGTCAACAAAAGGGTGGGAAAAGCAGTACTGGGGTACAATCTTAAAAATGATAGAATGATCTCAGTACGAATCCAAGGCAAACCATTCAACATCACAGTAATTCAAGTCTATGCCCCAGCCACTGAGGCTGAAGAAGCGGAGGTTGATCGGTTCTATGAAGACCTACAACACCTTCTAGAACTAACACCAAAAAAAGACGTCCTCTTCATCATAGGGGATTGGAATGCTAAAGTAGGAAGTCAAGAAATCACCGGGATAACAGGCAGGCATGGCCTTGGTGTACAAAATGAAGCAGGTCAAAAGCTAATAGAGTTTTGCCAAGAGAACATGCTGATCATAGCAAACACTCTTTTCCAACAGCACAAGAGGCGACTCTACACATGGACGTCACCAGATGGTCAATATCGAAATCAGATTGATTATGTCCTTTGCAGCCAAAGATGGAGAAGCTCCATACAGTCAGTAAAAACAAGACCTAGAGCTGACTGTGGCTCAGATCATGAGCTGCTTCTTGCAAAATTTCGGCTTAAATTGAAGAACGTAGGGAAAACCACTAAACCATTCAGGTATGACCTAAATCATATCCCTGATGAATATACAGTGGAGGTGAGGAATTGATTTCAGGGATTAGACCTGATAGATAGAGTGCCTGAGGAACTATGGACGGAGGTCTGTAACATTGTTCAGGAGGCAGCAACGAAATCCATCCCAAAGAAAAAGAAATGCAAGAAAGCAAAGTGGCTGTCTGATGAGGCTTTACAAGTAGCTCACGAAAGAAGGGAAGCGAAAAGCAAGGGAGAAAGGGGAAGATATACCCAACTGAATGCAGAGTTCCAGAGAATAGCAAGGAGAGACAAGAAGGCCTTCTTAAATGAACAATGCAAAGAAATCGAGGAAAACAACAGAATGGGAAAGACTAGAGATCTCTTCAAGAAAATTGGAGATCTCAAGGGAACGTTTTGTGCAAAGACGGGCATGATAAAGGACAAAGAAGGCAGGGACTTAACAGAAGCAGATGAGATTAAGAAGAGGTGGCAAGAATACACAGAAGAACTATACAGGAAAGATCTGAATGTCCCTGATAGCCATGATAGTGCGGTCACTGAACTTGAGCCGGACATCCTAGAGAGTGAAGTCAAGTGGGCCTTAGGAAGCATTAGTAACAACAAAGCTAGCGGAGGTGACAGTATTCCAGCCGAGCTATTTAAAATCCTAAAAGATGATGCTGTTAAAGTGCTGCATTCAATATGCCAACAAATCTGGAACACTCAACAGTGGCCACAAGACTGGAAAAGGTCAGTTTACATTCCAATTCCAAAGAAGGGCAACGCCAAAGAGTGTTCAAACTACCGCACAATTGCGCTCATTTCACATGCCAGCAAGGTGATGCTCAAAATCCTACAAGCTAGGCTTCAGCAGTATGCGAACTGAGAACTACCGGAAGTACAAGCTGGGTTTAGAAGAGGCAGAACTAGAGATCAAATCGCCAACATTCGCTGCATCATGGAGAAAGCAAGAGAATTCCAGAAAAACGTCTATTTCTGCTTCATTGACTACGCTAAAGCCTTTGATTGTGTGGATCACAACAAACTGTGGCAAATTCTTAAAGTGATGGGAGTACCAGACCACCTTACCTGTCTCCTAAGAAACCTGTACGAGGGTCAAGAAGCAACAGTAAGAACCAGACATGGAACAACCGATTGGTTCAAAATTGGGAAAGGAGTACGACAAGGCTGTATATTGTCACCCTGCTTATTTAACTTATATGCAGAGTACATCATGAGAAATGCTGGGTTGGATGAATCAGAGGTCGGAATTAAGATTGCTGGGAGAATTATCAACAACCTCCGATATGCAGACGATACCACCCTAATGACAGAAAGCGAAGAGGATCTCAAGAGCCTCTTGTTGAGGGTGAAAGAGGAGAGTGCAAAAGCTGGTTTGAAACTCAACATTAAAACAGCTAAGATCATGGCATCTGGCCCCATCACTTCCTGGCATATAGAAGGGGAAGAAATGGAAGCAGTGACAGATTTTACTTTCTTGGGCTCCAAGATCACCGCAGACGGTGACTGTAGCCATGAAATTAAAAGACGCTTGCTCCTTGGGAGGAAAGCTATGGCCAACCTAGACAGCATAGTAAGAAGCAGAGACATCACCTTGCCGACAAAGGTCCGTCTAATCAAAGCTATGGTTTTCCCAGTAGTAATGTATGGCTGTGAGAGCTGGACTATAAGGAAGGCTGAGTGCCGAAGAATTGATGCTTTCGAACTGTGGTGCTGGAGAAGACTCTTACGAGTCCCCTGGACTGCAAGGAGGTCAAATCAGTCCATCCTAAAGGAAATCAACCCTGAGTGCTCATTGGAAGGACAGATACTGAAGCTGAAGCTCCAATATTTTGGCCACCTAATGCGAAGAGAAAACTCCCTGGAAAAGACCCTGATGCTGGGAAAGACTGAAGGCAAAAGGAGAAGGGGACGGCAGAGGATGAGATGGCTAGATAGCATCACGGATGCAATGAATATGAACTTGAGCACGCTCCGGGAGAGAGCGCAGGAGAGGAAGGCCTGGCGTGCTATGGTCCATGGGGTCACGAAGAGTCGGACACGACTGAACGACTGAACAACAACAACACATGGTGGGTTGTTGTGTTGTCTGAACCCAGCAGGGCAACTTCATCTTGGGTTGTTAGGAATGGCTGCAGAGGTGGCTGGTCAGAGCAGCAAAAACTGAGGTTGGGACCGAGAAAACAAGTTCTGCCACACAGGTGCCTAGGATACATGCCGGAGCCAGCGGGAGGACTCAGTGGGGAAACAAGACACAGCGAGCCCGATCGTCTGTTGAGTTTACAAGCAACAACCAACCTGTGGTGGTTTATTCACAGGGTGGCTTAGCGTGATGTGCAAACCCTCCCAGTAGAGTACTGACAGTGGGGGTGTCTGGATGAGTGCAGCGGGAAAAGAAGCCACTGTGGCTTCTCCTCCTGCTTACGCTTGTGCTGTGTATGTGCCCCATTTTTACATAAATACCCGTACTACAGCACAGGTTGTGTGAACCCGGCATGTGGCATTGTGGGTTGTAGCCCACAAAGCCACCCCTGCCGCGCCGCACACCCGCCAGCCCGCTCTGCAGCGCAGGTAATTCTGCAAACAAGGGGCATGGGGGCAGGAGGAGATGCCACGCTGGCTTCTTTTCCCCCCGTGATTGTCCAAACCCAGACAGAATCAGTAAACATGTGGAAATGGTGATCCAGTAGAGATTGTTTACTTGGACTTCCAAAAAGCTTTTGACAAAGCCCCTCACCAAAGACTCCTGAGCAAACATAGCAGTCATGGAATAAGAGGAGAGGTCCTCTTCCGGATCAGTAACTGGTTAAAGAGCAGAAAGCGGAGGGTAGGAATCACTGTGGGGTCGCTGTATTGGGCCTGTGCTTTTTAACTTCTTCATAAATGATCTGGAACTAGGAGTGAACAGTGAGGTGGCCAAGTTTGCAGATGACACCAAATTATTTAGACAGGTTAGAACAAAATGAGAATGTGGAGAGCTTCAAAAGGATTTCTCCAAGCTGGGACAATGAGCATCAAAATGGAAAATAAAGTTCAATGTAAGCATAAAGCGATGTACTTTGGGGCAAAAAAAAAATCACAGCTTCTTGTATATACTGATAGGATCTGAGATCCTGGGGTTGAGGTGGAAAACTTCATGAAAATGTTGATCCAGTGTGTGGCTGGTATGAAAAAGGCACATTCCATGTTGGGCATAAGTAGAAAAGGAATCAAAAACAAAATGGCCAATATCATAGTGCCCCCCCCCCCCCCATCTATGGTTTGATCACATTTGGAATGCTGTATAGAGTTCTGGTCACCGCACCTAAAAAAGGATATTGTAGAGTTGGAAAAAGTGCAACTAAAATGATCAGTGAGTTGGAGCAACTTCCTTATGAGGACAGGTTACAACGTTTGGGACTTCGTAGCTTAGAAAAAAGGCAAGTAAGGGGAGACCTCATAGATGCATAGTGTGGCGAAAGTAGATAGGGAGACATTTTTCTCCCTCTCCCATAATACTAGAACTCAAGAGTCATCCAGTTCAATGGTGGGAGATTCAGGACAGATAAAAGGAAGTATTTCTTCACACAGTGCATTGTTAAACTATGGAATTCGCTACCACAAGGTGTAGTGATGGCTGTCAACTTGAATGGTTTTAAAGGGGGATTGGACAAATTCGTGTAGGAGAAGGTTATCAATGGTTACTAGCCATAATGGCTGTATATTACCCCCAGTATCAGAGGAAGTATACCTCTCAATACTAGTTGCTGGGGAACATGAGCGCGAGGGTGTTGTTGCTCCCATGTCTTACTTGTGGGCTTCCCACAGGCATCTGGTTGGCCACTGTGGAAACAGAATGCTGGACTAGATAGACCTTTAGTCTGAGCCAGCATGACTCCTCTTTTGTTTTCAACTGTGTGCCCTCCATATGTTTTGGGCTACAACTCCCATCAGACCCTGCCACAAGGGCGAATGATATTTCACTTTTTTAATATTTTAAAAAATAGCAAGAAAAGTGTTTTAGTGTTAATTAAAAGATTGTTTAAAAAATAAACAGGGTGATTAATGGTGCCCACCTCAAAGGTTATAGTGAACGTTTGTCAAGCTTTAAATAGCTGCTGAGGTGAATTGGACCTTCATCGTCTCTACTCACAGCAGCTATGCTAAGCCCACTAGTGTGGATGGAACATAGTAGGATGAACATATACAGAAAAAGTGCAATTTCCCCAATGGTGTGGGAAGTGACTTGCAGTTTCACTTGTAGCTTACTTCAAAAGAGCAACCATGATTAGTGCTAGGAGCTACTTGTGTGGAAGCAGTCCTAGTATAAGGGGACAGTGATATTGATGGATTGTTTTTATTATTTTTTTTCTAGACCGCCCTTCACACCCAAAAATGAGTTTCTGGGCAGCGTACAAGCCCCAAATTACATATGAAAAATATCATAAAACACAATAAAACAACTATAAAACAGAGGAATTAAAGCAATAAAAAACAGATAAGGCTTTCCTACAAATGTCTCCTCACAGAAGCAGGGGCTGAAGTCTCTATTTTCCATCCAAGCACCCTGATCCTGTCAGCAAACATATACTTCTTAAAGACCATGACAAAGTCCCCTCTGTAAAGGGTCTTGACTGATGAATGTTCTGGTACCAGCAAGGTTTTCCCTCCTACTTAATTGTCTGTCAGCTGCCATTTTTAATCTGAGGCAGCCTAGTGATCTATAGCTGCCTCCTGAAAAACATCTCAGGTGGGCCTTTTTGTTTTCCTAGTCACACTGTGGAAAAAGAACACTATTGTGATGGCTGAATGTGGCAACAGGGGAGCAATGACTAGCTAGAAGCTGCTTTATTTGCAGGCGCAGTGCTTTTGGGGAGAGGAGACTGAAAGCAAACCAAGTATTATAAGGTCAGTGTGTAAATCTACGGGGTACCAACATTTGGACTGCTTTGTGCAGTTTGGTCCCGAGACAATGTGACATAATGGGTAGAGGAGGCCTACACAATTTGTGTGACCCACCCGTAGATTTACACACCAAGTCAAATGCAGCCCACCAAGGGCTTGGTGACGGTGCTTGAATTATGGGGAGGGGAGTCCTCAATAAAATCCACAATCTCCCCCCTCTTTTAGCCAAATCATGCCTTCTCCCCCATAGCCTACTAAAACAAATTGCCTAAGGGGTCTCCCCCCTCCTCTAATTTGAACACTTGCTTGATAAACCTTGTTTTTTCTGCCTGCCTGTGCCCGCAAACAGCAACAACAAACCAGGGAGTTGTCTAGAATGTAGCAAACCAGAGTATGCGGTTGGAAGATTGTCTTAGGCGTGGTAGAGCAGAAGTAACTGCCTTTTAAATTTTCTTGTGCCTGTCCAATGGTTTTAATTTTGTGCCATTGCCTTCTGTCTTTTACTGATGCTGTTTTGTTGCTTGAGTTATTCAGTTTCATTGATTACACATTGTCTTGAGTCTGTGTGTAATTACATTATATTATGGCATTTTTATAAACAGAGGAATAAGTCCATACAGGCCTAGAATGGAGCTGGACTGGGAAAACGTGTCTGTCTCCCACATGTCTCCATCACGTTGGATTTCTCTTCCAACAAGGTATCTCCTGGCTGTTATCTTTGGCAGGTGCCACCCTGGTCACTATAAGGAACTGTTTTCTCAGCTGCTTTGCCTATGAGTAGATTCAGCTGGGAGAGCAGCACAGGGGGAGGAGAGAGAGAGGGGGAGAAACAGCAGCAGGCAAACCTGATGCGTCTGGTAGCCTAGCTAGAAGAGATAGAAATATGCAGGGCCCATGTGCATTCAGCAATGGCTCTGTCCAGAGGCAGAAAACAGTTATTGGGTAGAACAGGATCCCTGCTGCGAATCTCCATTTTCTTTTTCTTTTTTTTTTAAAGAAGGAAGTGTCTCACTCTCAAGGCTCCACAGGCAAGCTTGAAAACATGTAGAAGATGCCTGTGGATGTCTCAGAAGCCAGAGTGTGTGGGACTGACTAAAATTCCCAGGGGTCAGGGAGATGAAGCTTGAATTTCCCACCACCATCATGAGAAAATACCTCCCCTTTCAATAGCACTTTAGAGCAGTCTTGTCCAAACTGGTGCCATCCAGATGTTTTGGACTTCAACTCCCATCAGCCTTGGCCAGCGTGGCCAATGGTCAGGAATGCTGGGAATTCTAGTCCAAAAGAACTGGAAGACTCCTGGTTGGGCAAAAAGCTGCTTCAGAGTGTTCAGAGGATGTCACATTCCTGATCTTGTTGTTCTTATAATGCCAGTAAGGGAGGTTAGTGTTACTATCCCCATATGGCAGATGAGAGCCGGGCCTGTGGCTGAGCAAGGGTGA
This sequence comes from Heloderma suspectum, assembly GCF_057233095.1. Taxonomy (NCBI): domain Eukaryota; kingdom Metazoa; phylum Chordata; class Lepidosauria; order Squamata; family Helodermatidae; genus Heloderma; species Heloderma suspectum. The sequence continues at coordinate 346,496,310 of NC_139459.1, forward strand.
CGTGCCCAAGCCCATCTAGTGAGTTCATGGCGCAGGCAAGATTTCAGCCAGGGACTTCCTGATTTGCTGTCTTAGCAGCTATGATACATCCTTACCCCATAGGGGCCGTAGCCCGGTGACCAGAACACATGCTTTGCATGCAGATGGTTCCAGTCTCACTGCTTGATATCTCCCGTTCAAAGGGTGCTACAAAAGACTTCTTCCTGAGACTGTGCACAAGTTGTGGTAGCCTTCCTGAGAAACCACCGTTTGGAGTTGACAATACTTGGGTAGATGGCAAATAGCCTCACCTGGCATAATGCCTATTTTCACAGAGGCCAGGAAGATAGAAACGTAATCACAGGAGCGCATGGTCACGTGTTTGTAGATGCACTTTGCTCCCCAGCAAATTTTCCCTACTTTAAAAGGAGTTCAGCTTGTAGTCAAAAGAGAAGAACTTGGCCAGCTCTTAGCACCTGACCAGTTGCAGTACTGAGCATCATCTGACACTAGGAGTGTTGACCGAGTTTAGTCAGTCACCTGACTGCTTGGCTTTTACTGGATTAATTGGTCACTTAATTAGTTGATTGATTGAGAGAGCTCCTGTATCACTGAGAGGGAGAATTCTCCCAGGTGTTGTTCGCCTAACCTTGCAGCACTATTGCTGGGTGAACCCAGCTCTTAAAGCCACGGGAGCCTGTCAGAACCTGGCAACCATACTTCTCAGGAGTTTACACCATTTCTGGACTTCTGCATATTTTGTGTAAATTAACACGAGCGCAGAATCTGGGTCTTGCTGGTTCAGTACATGGATTTGATTTATTTATATACACACACACACATTACATGCAGTAAAACGGGCCCTGTTCACTTCCTCCTCCTCTCTCTCTCTCTCTCTGTTCCTCTCCACTCCCTGGCTCGCTTCCCTTGCTTGGTGTCCCAATCACAGTTGATTGCTGGCGGCTGTATGTGCATGTGTGTGGGTGGGGAACATGTGTGAGTCTGTGTCTCTGATTTGCTTCTGTATCTTTCTTGAATCAAGCCAAAGGCTGTGCCACAGATGGGTGTAATCAGTCCATGAATTCTTGGTTCTCTTTGAATAAGTGGAACTAATTCACAGCCAAGAAGGATAGCTTTGGAGCAGAAGTGTGCAACCTGGTGCCCTCCAGATGTTTTGGCCTACAACTCCCATCAGCCCTGTCCAGCAAAGCCAGGGGTGAGGGATGATGGGAGTTGTAGGCCAAAACATCCATTAGGCCAAAACATCCATAAGGCCTCAATTTGCCCTGATTTGGAGCCAAGAGGGACAGAATAGTCTCTTCTCACCAGGTGCCCTCTGGTTGTTTTGGACTACAACTGCTATCATCCCTGACCATTAGCCAAGCTGACTGGGGCAGAGGGGAGTTGTAAGCTAAAACATCTGGAGAGCATCAGGTTGCCTATCCTGACATGCACTGAAAAAATAGAAGGTAGCCGTGTTGATTTATAAGAAAAAATTCAAGAGACACGACATCTAAATACCTTCATTAAGGCCAACCAATATGTCACAAAGTCATGAGCTAGTTTTTGAGCTCCACAACTCTTGAGGCAAGATGTCGAAGCAAATAAAAAAGAGGGGGAGAAGTTGTTACTCCCTACGTCGGCAATTTTAAAGATGGAATGCAGGAGGAGTTATGCAGACATATTTGGATTAGCTTCACTTGGTCCAGGACAGATTGCAGGATGCATCCAGGGGTATTGGAACAAAGCAAACCATAATGATTTAGTATCATATTTTTAAAAACACATAAAATCAAGTAATTATTTGCTTCCACCATAATTGGATATTTTTACTCTTGTATTATGCTCTGATTTTAATGTGACTGTTTTACTCTTTGGGTAAAATGTCTTAGGTCTGCTTGATATTAATTTGTTTGACTTTCTGTTTTATAATTGCTTTAATGATGTTTTATAAAAATCCCATTTATGTTGATTCTGTAATTTTAAATTGTTTTATATTTTGCAAGTCACCCAAAGAATGACAGTTATTGGGTGACTGATAAATATAGTTAGTTAACTAGTAAAGAGAAACCTAGTCTTTATTTTAGCAAAGACAGGGATTAATTTTAGGTTAATTCGGCTGGTAAATTTGAGTCACTTGGCTCGAACTGCCTTGGGGTTGGAGGGCTTTGTAAGTGTTTCTCACACCTTCTGAATTTGGTGTCTTCTAGAATTACCCTACTTGTCACATCTCCCCCAAACTGCATAAGCATTATTTTGGGTGGGGGTGAGCACACAGAGGTTCTTGTGTGTGTGGATCCTGCTGCTTTGTGCGTGTGAGATTGGCCACATTCACACAAAATGGTAAGCCAGAATTGAGCCAAGTGTATGCTACCTGATGGCTCCTACTTAGTTCCTTTTGCAGATGGGAGCAACAGAAAAGTGACAAGGAACTTACCGGCAGTAGAAAGCTTAGCGTTGGATCCGAGACAAGCCAGGAATCCAGGTTCAGATGTAACATTAAGCTTTCTATCGCTGGTGATTTCCTTGTCACTTTAACTCTCGCACCAGTGTACTTGCTTGTTGCAGGACTCTCAGGTTCTCATGGACGAGAGCCAGAGGCCCGAGCTATGCAGGTTGGAGCAGAAGATGGAGATCTAGCAAGTGTTAATTTTCTGCTGTTTCAGCTTGCCTAAAAGAAGGAGAGGATATTTATGTATGCTTTAAGTTCTGCTGCTCCCTACTCCAAGCTTTTGTTGTGTTTAGAAATGTCAGTACATAAATATTGGGCTAGAGAGGTAGGCTGCCAGGACGCTTGGCTTTAAGAGAAGAGCAAGGGTAAGGACACAGGGTGGAGGCTGGGAACAAAGTCTTCTTACTGTGTGTGTGTGTGTGTGTGTGTGTTCGTTCTCTCATGCACATATAGAAACCCAGGGCCCTGGTTTCTGTTTTAACTATGCCTGTATTTAGCAACTGCAGAATGTCATTTCTCCAAAATTGCCTGTGTCATCAAGTATTTTTTTCAGCCCCTTGGGCCAGACTCCCCCCTCCTGGGGATAGTAAAACCCAGCTGGGCTCAGGTCCAGGTGTTTGCGTACAATGCAGGTGTGCTCCAGGGTGGGGCTCTCTTGGTTACCAAGCAGAGGTCCGCTCTGCCTGCAGCCTCTCTCCTCCTTGGCAGGTAGGGCTGCCACGTCCTGAACCTGGCAGGGCAGCAGAACCGTTTGAGAGGCGCACTGAAGGGAGAATTCTGCCAGCTGCAGCTTCTTTGCTCACTGCAGCATGGGCATGGGAAAAGTTTGCCCCATTTCCCCTTTAAACAATCTTGAAAGGCTTACCCTTTCAGTCTGTACCCAGCAGTCTTATTGACAGGTGTCTGAACTGGGCAGGGATCAAAAAGATTAAAGCCTGGGTGAAATCCAGGAAAGGACATAAGGTCTAGTGCAGAGGTACAGAACTTCAGGGCTTTGAACAAGGATTTGAAAGGGGGGAGAATCCTATAGCTCAGGAGTGCGGAACCTCTAGCCCTCCGGGGGTCACAATCTGGCCCTCCGGGGCCCCCTAGATGGACATGCCTCCCTTTTCTGGCCCCACCCTCTTTTCCCCAAGCACCTATTGTTTGGCGGTTTCCTGGCTTTTATGCAGGTTTTCCCCATTTCCCCCCATTGACTGCCTCTTGTAAGGCCTAGTTACTGGCAGTGAGAGCTTTCATCCTACAACATGGGTTTTTTTGGCCTCTTTCCTTTTGCCTTCAGCCTTGCCCGTCCCCTGAGAGCTTTTCTGAAATGGAATTTGGCGCTGGTCTCATGGTAAAAACATATGAGGTGTCCGGAAACTAGTAGAGTAGCAGTGTGGAGCTGGGGTTCCAGATGGGCCAACGCTGCCCCTCTGCAGAAAATGCTCCCAGACTCCCCCGTTGCCACCTTAGAGGTATAATAGAGCAGCAGGCCATTCCAGCAGACCACTTTGGGGGCCATGTCCTTGGCCCCCTCCTCTGCAGGGCTAAATGCTGGTCAGGGGAATAGGGTTTGGTGAGTTAAATTAAGGGCCAGGATTCCTGGGTTCTTTAGCGGTGGTGTCTGTGTATTTAGAATGTTGCTGGGCGTCTGTGGCCCAGGTCTCCTGGGTTCTGTAGGAAAGGATATAACCGCCTTCCCCAGTCTGGTGCTCTCCAGATCTTTTGAAGTAAAACTCTTGGCATCTCTGACTATTGTTCGTGCTGGCTGGGGCTGATGGAAATTGTGGCCCAACACATCTGGAGGGCAGCAGGGTGGGGAAAGCCGGAAGATAGCAGGAATCAGGGCTTCTGGCTTCTCTGAAAGTGGAATGCATTAGGGTGAAGATAAGCGGAGGGTGGGGTGCATAAGTAACTTCTGACTGCCTAGAATGGAATTTCCTGCCTTGAAGTCTGAACTGAAAGGCTCCTTCTTGGCAAAATGTTTAAGTCGGGGAACGACATCAACTTGGGAACCCCCCCCCTCGCTTCCCTCCCACAGATCAGAGAGAGCTGGCTCAAACCATGATGTAGCTTCAGCTCCCCCCGCCCTTATATCTACACCCCGCCTTTCCACTGAAGCTGGTTGACTTTCTCATTTTTATGGCTCATTCTTGCTTGATCTTGTTCCAGGGAAGGGCATATTTTCTCCATGTACGGGTTTGTGGTTTTGTTTCCGAGCAACCCACAGAGTCAGTTTTTAACTAAAAACTGGTAGTCCCTGAAAACGGAAGGTCATGGTTATAATAAGAACAATTAATCATGCAGAGAAAAGTGGTCGTTGAAAGGCACTGGTGGTCATTTACGGTGGGGAACATTGGGGAGATTCTGAAGGGGTGGAGTCTCACATTTTGGAAGCAAAAATCACAGTAAATGAAGCAAAAATAAGGGTGAAGTTTTGGTGGCAACATCACAGAATATTTAGGGGGACCTGTTGAAGGCAATGGCTTTTTATTTGGGAACGGGAGATTGACACTGTAGGGCTGTGTGTATCTTGCGCAGTGAGAATCTGAAATCTGTGATTTGAATACAAAGGAAGCAACCATAATGGCATTCACTGATTTTGTATTTATTTACTTAATGATGTTGCATAACATTTCTTCCTTTCTAGCAGTCAGCTTTCCCTAAACATTTTAGGGCACAATCCTGTGCATGTTTAGACAGAAATAAGTCCTACAACTCCCAATAACTCCCAGACTTATTTCTGTCTAAATATGCATAGGATTGCATCCTGTGTGCAATAAGCATTGCTGTTACCTGCCTCCTGAAGCGGTCTCCCCCCCACCCCCAGCTTGCTAAACACACAGTTCTGCCTTCTCTCAAAAATATGAGCAGACTTTTTCCTTGCCCAGGCCAGGGTTTCTTCTTATTCCTGACACAACTGCCAGAATATGGGGAGGGGGGGGGGTTCCAGCAGAGTTACGGGCCAGCAGCAGCCCTAAGTCAGGAGGCCGTCTTGCCGCACAGCTGGCTCTGTGCTTCTTTCTGTTTGGGCATCTCCATAGCAACTCTGGTCTGTGTACCTGTCATTCGCCTGGCTGATGCAATCGTAGTGCTTCGGTTGTCCCCAAGATTAGTGGGTGGCAGCAGACTTCCCTGAGGATTTGAGGGAAAGTGGTCTGTTCCCATAGTAATTGTTGGTGGCTGTAGGCCTCTTGGAGGATGATTTGTCTGTCACCATGGTAACTGTTCAGTTACTAGGCCAGTGATCCTGCTCTCCTTGGCTACTGTTACCAAGAGGGATTCCCTATTATCTTAGCAGACAACTGTTCCCAGGGGTGTTGACTTGTGGCATGAGCAGTTGGGGAAATCCAGAAGGGAGGGATTTGTTTTGTTCTGCTTTCTGATTTTTCCAAGATGATGGGTGCTGGTGGTGGGCAACTGTTTTGCCAGTCAAGCTGAGGTCTGAGAGTGCCCCACTCTCATACACATTGGGGCACGTATCCAGTCTGGGGCAGGTTTTCTCTCTGGTTGGCTGAGCACAGGAGAGGCAGGCCAGGGGTATATGCCATGTCCAGGCAGCACATCCTCACACTGCAGCTGAGATGCACCACACACCCTATGTGCTACGTTTGACACCATGTGCCACAGGCCAGCCATGCATGCTCTATATCAGCCTTCCCCAACCTGTTGCCCTCCAGGGATGTTGGACTGCAACTCCCACCAACCCCAGCTAGCATGCTGGCTGGGGATGATGGGAGCCATAGTTCAGCATGCCTGGGGGGTGCCTGGCTGGAGAAGGCTGTTGTATATCCTCCTTCAAGAACTGAAGAATTTTGGCCTTTAGGCACCCCACTCCCCCAAACCTGAAGAGCCTGGGCTCCCAAAGCTTTCCTATGTCTGGTGGCAGGTGGGGCTCAGGTATTTGTGATGTGGGGAACCTCCACTTCATGGGGTGGGGGTGTGAGTTCAGCCCCAGTGAATTAGTAATTCCAGTGCAGGCTGGTGGCTCCGATGTCAGTGGGGCAGTAAATCCGCTTCAGGTTTCAGTTCTGACTGAAACCCAGGGCGGATTCACCACCCCACTGACATCAGAGCCACCAGTCTCCACTGGGTAAATCAGTAATTTATACCCTGTTCTAGAGCTATATTCTGCTGTTCTACAGTTCTTCTACTCAAGAACATATTTAAAAAATGACATCAAATACAGTTAAATCAACACCGTTAAAGACTGTCGTCTTATGTATGGTGTCCCTTAAACACTGACCCCTTAAGTACAGCCCAGTCTCTTTTCCCAGTCCTTCTTTACACCTGAGGTGTCAAAACCCTTTAAGTCTGAGGGCCAAATTCAGTTTTGGAGGAGCGCTTGGGGTCCACGTTCCTATGTTGGCGGGCAGGGGCCGAGACAAAAGTGGCAGGATGAAAAACAGCAGCATATTCTAGCTTAAAACTCTCACTGCCAGTAACTAGGCCTTAGGAGAGGTGTTCCAACCTTTCAGAACAGGGAAAAGCCATGCAAAAGCCAGGAAACCAGGTTGGGGAAGGTTGCAGTGGACCTGTTTGTCAAGCCCTGCAGGGGTAGCATCATAGAATCATAGGGTTGGAAAGGGCCTTCAAGGCCATCGAGTCCAACCCTTGCTCAGTAGTCGAGGCTCAGAAAGAGCAGCTTGTCCATGGCCACCAGTGAGCACCATGGATGTGTAAGGACTTGAACTGCGGTGTTCCCATTTCAGTGTAATGCCTATTGCCATTGTGCAGGCTGTCCCATAGATATGCAAGCATCTTTCTCCCTCTAGTGACATCATATGGTGTTGCACTCATGGAGTTTGTGGTGTTTGTGTGAGCCTGTGACATTTTTGCTGGATTTACCTGGGTTTAGTTCTTTGTCTACAACATAATGCTGAAGGAATGATATAGTTGCACCCCCGCATAGATTTTTGTTTACTTCTAATGAATTCCCTCAAGGTTTGTGGCTATCTAGAGGTAAACAGAAAAGTTACTTCAGTCTCTCTCTCTCTCTCTCTCTCACACACACACACACACGTACATTTCTTTCCCATTCTTGTTATACAAAACATTCTAAGACACTGTGTGGTTTTTTTTCTTGTTACAACATGGTTAGTCAGCGTGCAGAATATATTTAATTGAACATGCACAAAGATGATTTTCTGCCGCAAGGAGCTTACACTAAAATTTGATCAGGATACAAGCGTGATCAGAGAGACAAGGGTACCAAGGGAGGAATGTGAGTGAATGCAGGTACACGTACATAGCAATCTGCCATATACTGAATCAGACCAAGGGTCCATCCAGCCCAGTATTGTTGACGCTTGACTGGCAGTGGCTGTCCAGTGTGTCAGGCGGGCATTTTTCCAGTCCTACCTCATGACCTTCTGCATGCAAAGCAAGTGCTCTACCACTGAACCACACCCCCTCTCCACTTAGGGGATTAAAGGGGGTTAAGCCAAAGGCTTCATAGAAGGGGTGGGCCTTGAACAAGGATTTGAAAAGACAGGGAGGCGTCCTATAGCTGTTCTAGAAGGGGGTTCCATGCACAAGGGGAAGCAGAGAAGTATGGGTGAAGACATCTTAAATTGACAGGAGATCTTAGAGGGGAATCTTTTTTTTTTCAAGGCCATCGAGTCCAACCCTTGCTCAGGAGATCTTAGAGGGGAATCTTTTTTTTTTCAAGGCCATCGAGTCCAACCCTTGCTCAGTAGTCGAGGCTCAGAAAGAGCAGCTTGTCCATGGCCACCAGTGAGCACCATGGATGTGTTGGGGGCGAATGCCGGCAGTGAATGGGACCAAAGCCTGTATGTTGCCTCCTGTCTTCTGTGGGTGTGCCAGAGCCAAAGGGAGCCAGGGTGTCCTGAGCAAGATAGCTCAGTGTGAGCTGTTAACCCAGCAAAGGTCAGGCTGAAGACTGAATGTTACATACAAATTCACCAGTTATAGTTGGGTCTGCTTCTTCACTGACTACAGCTGAGTCTTTTTCCTCCTGAGTAGATGCTTCCTCCTGAGTAAACCCTGAGCGAAAGGGTTTTCTGCCAGCCAGGTGGGCTTCCAATGATAACTCTGAGTGTCTCACCTGGTCCATCACCGCTGGTGCTCTAGAGAGCCATGAAATGAGGGAGGAGAGTCAGGAACCACAGCGGGACTGGGTTCAAAGGGTATCTTTGGGACCTCAGGCGAGGCATCCCTATGGTGGGACCCAACCAGTTCCCCCATGTCTTCTGTGGGAGTAAGGTGTGCTGTGGGATTGAAATCTCCTCCTCCAAAGAGGTCTCGCCTGGGCTTGGGTCACCTGGAAGCTTGGCACAGGGCAATTCAATTTCCTCTCTTCCTCTCTGCTCAGTGGGCTGCCAAAGATGGGAAGGAGGGCCCTTGCTAGAGGTCTGAACTGATTGCTGGTAGAGGACTTTTGAAATTAGGTTGAGGGCCACATACTGCCCTAGTTGCCACAAGTTTCCTACCCCTGCATTAGAGGATGGTGGTAGAGTTGGTGGAGTAGAGGAGACGGCAAGGGATATTTTAGGAGAAAAGGACAGAAAGATAGGGCAGGAGGAAAGCTGGGAAGAACGTTAAAGCACAAAATGTGGATGGGGAGAGAGGGGGGAAAAGTAAAAGAAAAAAGAAAGGGAAGATAATCTTACCATTTACTGTTGTTCAGAATTGCCATTACATCTTTTCCTAATATAGAGCAATACAGTGGATGGGGGAAGACTGTCAATACTTTTTTTCTGAAGGGATGGGAGAATCAGCGAGCTTGAAGCTTGGTCCACCTCATTCCTGTTCTCCACTGCGAGTTCCCTCCCCGCTCCCGTTCGAATGGGGAAATTATGCATTTGGGTGTGCATTTTTTTAAAAGTGCGCACCCACACACGTACTTCCCCCTATTGACGAAAGCATGGAAATGTGCATTGTTTTTTCCCCTAAAGTATGCATTTCACACATGAGTATCACAGGCTTGGGAACGTGTGAGCTTTGCCCACAAAATGTATTTGCGTTGCAGGTATGAGCAGGGCTGCATCCATATTGCTCTGACTGTGGCAGTGTTCCGAGGCTGGGAAATTGCACCATCTAGTGGTAGGAGGTGGGGATTGTACTTGCAGCCGGGCGAGATCTTGTGGTCAAAGGTGAACTCAGACTTCCCCTACGTCACCCCCCCGGAATCATTCTGTTGGAGGAGGTCCGGAATAACAGGGTGTAGCTATAAGGCAGAGAAATGGCATTTTATTATACCTCTATCTACCAAGCCCAGCTGAAACTGAGCTGGACAAGATCAGAAATGTTTTTTTGCTGCACGCTGTGATATGGTTTGGTAACATCTAAGCCTCAATGTTACATTTTGTTTTCCCAGGCTGGCAGTGATGGAGCAAAAATTGGGAACTGCCCCTTCTCCCAGCGACTCTTCATGGTCCTTTGGCTCAAGGGAGTGACCTTCAATGTCACCACAGTGGACACCAAAAGGTGGGTGAAATACCACTCATCCTGCATCAGATGCCCTCTGTTTCACTACTGACTGACCCACATGCATCCTTGCCCTACCAAGTAGGGGCAGGTGGGAGTTTTGTTTGGTTTGCAGTTTGGTGTAAACTTAGCTAATTTGCACTCCCCAGACATCTACGTGAACCTAAACACACTTGCACACTGAAATTCACAGTTTTCTGTAGGTTGAACACAAGTTCATCAATTTAAAAATGGCTACAAAAATGCATATATCAAGAAAAAGTGTGCACAAAATGCACATATTACAGGAAAATGTGCACAAAATCACAATATATTTTGGGGGGGATGCGCATGTTTGAAAAGTATGCCCCAAAATGTATATGAGGAGAAGCATGCATGAAAAATGTATGCATTATTGTGCAGATTTTAAAGTCAAAATTTGCAAGTTGCAGCAGAAATGGAGTGGAACAAACACCACTGGAAATTCAATGAGCTGAGGAAAAGTGAACTTGACATAGTATTCAATATTAGTCCTACCTAGAGTAGACCCATTGGAATGAATGGGACTTAGCTTAGTTATGACTAATTTAACTGTCATTCATTTCAATGGGTCTACTCTAAGTAGGTCTATCATTGAATACAACACAGAATCACCCATCCCTATCTGCTAGCTTTGCCATTTTCAATTTATTTCACTCCAGTGACCCTCGTGTAATTACAAACACTCTGTTTTCCCTCCATTCCTTTTAGGAGGACCGAGACAGTGCAAAAACTCTGCCCGGGAGGTCAGCTACCGTTCCTGATGTATGGGACCGAGGTCCATACGGACACCAACAAGATTGAAGAATTTCTGGAAGAAGTTCTGAGCCCTCCCAAGTACGAGCTAGATGGAGCTATGGGACTGATTGGGAAAGGGGATTTCTAACTATAGAAGGAGTTGTGGGTGGTGCCACCACCAAGGGAGCCCTACTTTAAGGCTGAATTATTTCATAGGTACCCCAAGTTGGCGGCCCGTAACCCTGAGTCCAACACAGCTGGACTTGATGTGTTTGCCAAGTTCTCTGCCTATATCAAGAACTCAAATCCAGCACTCAACACCAGTGAGTATCTTGGGCCCCAAATCCTCAGTGACTTTCTCCTGTGAATGTTAATGGTTCTCTTTATTCACTTTATCTTTGTCATAATATTCACCGCCCCCTTTCCCTGACGCCTAGTAGCTTGACTTCCTCATCTTTGCTTTGTCATTGGCTCCTTTCCTTCATATACTTCAGTAGATGCTTGCTTTTTATTGGCTGTCTTTTCTTTCACTTTCACCCTGCTCTTTCCAGTTCAAAATTCATCTTGGTTGCCATGGAATGTCAATAATCCTATATGGCAGGGCTGCACAACCCATGGCCCCCAAGGCCTTTGGTGCTGTCCCCATGGATGTCCTGGCCTCCTGCCACCAGATCCCACCCCCCAAGATAGCAGAGAAAGGGCAATCTCAGTGTAGATTGCTGGGGGAAGGGAGAGGCTTTTACTTCCCCCCCCCCTCCAGTAATCCCTAAATCTCAGTGGACAAGGAGGGAAGGTTTTCACAGTGAGATGTGTGTGTACGTGGGGAGGGAAAAGAGTGTTTGGTGGCCATAGAGTGCTGACTGTCTCTTGGGGAGGAAAAAAGGGAATGAAGGGAGTGGAAATGGAATAGAGTATCCCAGAATAGGGCATGGCTGGCTGGAACCTGAGCAGGAGCACTCTGTGCTGCAACATTTTGTTGTAGTTCTCACTTCTAGTTTTGGTGCCCCGTTCGTTCTTCTTGGTGCTTGCCTTCTACCTTCATTTTTGGTTCCCTTCTGTCTTCTCTGCCTTGACCCATGGGATCTCATGCCAATTAGTTCTTTGGCCTCATTGGCTTTTCCCCTTCATCTGCACTGGCTAAGTTATTCCTTTCCCTTAATTCTCACTTGAGCCCTTCTCGCCATTTAGCTATTTCTATTTCCTATTGGCTACTTTGGCCCCATTTCCAGCTAACCATAACATCCTTGTTGACTGGGATTGTGCTAATCTCCCCCCGCCCACTTCTCACTGGTTTCTTCAGCTTTTTCTCTAGCTCATTGGCCCTTTCATTCTCTTCTCTTGGATACCATTGGGTCCCTGTCCTTCATCTCTGTCTCTTTCCCTCTCGCCTTGAATCCTATTGGTTCCCTTTCCAACTTAGTAGTTACCACGTGGATCTTTCAAGACGTTTTGTGTTGCCCCTTGGATTTTCGTTGGTTCCACATACTCCTCCTTCACTTCCTGCAACTCCTCCTCATTCTCTAGGCCTCGAGAAGGGTTTGCTGAAGGCACTGAAGGTGCTGGACCTTTATTTGATGACGCCGCTACCGGAAGAGGTGGACGAGAACAGCGCTGAGGATGAGGGCCAGTCCAACCGCAGATTCCTTGATGGGGACGAGCTCACATTGGCTGACTGCAACCTGCTGCCCAAGCTTCACATTGTCAAGGTGAAAACCTCTCCTCCTTCAGGGGCGTCGGGCCTCTGAATGATCATAAGAACATAAGGAGAGCCCTGCTGGATCAGACCAAGGGTCCATCTAGTCCAGCATATTGTTCACACAGTGGCCAACCAGCTGTCCACAGGTGGGAAACCCACAAGCAGGACACGAGTGCAACAGCACCCTCCCACCCCTGTTCCCCAGCAACTGGTGTACCCAGGCATGCTGCCTCTGGTGTTTGAGGTAACACACAGCCATCAGGACTAGTAGCCATTGATAGCCTTCTCCTCCAGGAATTTATCTAGCCCCCCCTTTTAAAGCTATCCAAATTGGCATAACTACATCCTGTGGGAGCGAATTCCATAGTTTAACTATGTGCTGTGTGAAGAAGTATTCCTTTTATCTGTCCTGAATCTCCCCCCAATAGGCTTCATGGGATGACCCCGGGTTCTAGTATTTTGAGAGACGGAGAATAATGTCTCCCTATCCACATTCTCCACACTATGCATAATTTTGTATACCTCTATCATCTCTCCCCTTACCCTCCTTTTTTCCAAGCTAAACAACCCCAGCTGTTGTAACCAGGGGCACAACAGTAGGAAGGTGCAGTTGCACTCAATGTCCTGCTTGTGGGCTTCCTGGAGCAGGGGTGTTCAGCCTCTTTCGGCCTGAGGGCTGAATTCCGTTTCGGGAAGTTCTTGGTGGGCTGCGTTCCAGTGATGGGTGGGGCCAAAGTCAAAGTGGGCAGGGCAAAAGAGCAACAATATATTGCTATTTTAGCTTGAAGTCCTTACTGCGACTAACTAAGGTTTGGGAGAGGCCTTTCCACCTTTCAGAATGAGAAAAAGCCACATAAAAGCCTAGAAACCACCGTACAATTGGTTGGGGGAAGTGGCATGACCACCTGGGGAACCATGGAGGGCTGGATTTGGCCCACTGGCGGGCTGGATTTGGCCCATGGCCTGAGGTCCTGCACCCCTGTTCTAGAGGCGTCTGGTTGGCCACTGTGGGAAGCAGGATGATGGACTAGATGGACCCTTGGTCTGAGCCCTCGTGGTGGTTCTTACCATCTTTAGTCTGAAGGATCAGGTGTTCCAACCCCCTCTCCTCTCCTCTCCTCTCCTCTCCTCTCCTCTCCTCTCCTCTCCTCTGCTAAGGCAGGATTGGGTGGAATCTGGTTGGAGTTAAAAACCAAACTCTTCAGAAGTGTCGCAAGCTGTTTTAGAAAACATTCGCTGCTTCTCCATCCTCGGAAATGAAAGCGCTCTAAGGTCTTTGTTATATCGCCCCACCTCAGGGAGAATTCACATGTGCATGTCCGTTGTTTGATTAACTGCAACATCAAGTGAGGATGGGCATGTGTGAAACAGGCAAATGCCATAGGCTAGGGGTTCCCAAACTTTTTGGGTTGGTGGGCACATTGGGAATGTTGAGGGAGTGTCATGGGCCCTCTCACAAAGCGGCTGCCATGGGGTGTGTGTGTGTGTGTGTGTCAGGCGTGTTCCTACTAAAGGAAAAGTAGCTTGCTCAACAACATAAGTACAAGGCAGAGGTGGTGTCTGACTTCTGAAACAAAACCACTCTTTTGAACCCAAATAAAGATGTTGCTGGATGGCAGCACTTTGCTTTACAGCGTGCCAGCATCTCAATTATAAAAAGAGAGAGAAAAAGAAAATCTTAAGAAATAAAACAATCAGGAGAAGTAAGGAGCCTGGGTGCTATATGTTGGGACACCCCAGCCATAGGCTGAATTTTCACATCAACTTGCTTAGTGCAATACTTTTGAATGGAGGCTGTCCCCATGTGCAACTGTCACTAAATGACGTGAGACATCTGTTGATGTGCTGTTGAATGAGCTGTGTTTCCGTGTGAATCTATCCTCACTCAGTAGTGAGGGCCAATTCACAGATGAACCTCCAGAGTAGAAATGTCTTCACATGGTTGACCTTACCCCACCCCACCCCTGCCCATCTGTTTGAAATCATCTCTGTGTAGCATCTCTATGTTACTACCTTGGATAAAATGTATCAAAGCAAATGTTTTCCCTGACAGAGAACCATTTTCAATATGTCCTTGCATGGCCTTGAACCAAGGGGCAGAAGGAGAGCTCTGAAGGCTTAATTTCCAAAACAATAGGTGCTGAAGCTCAGGTGTGCCTAGAACCCTAACCCTTCACCTGGAATTGCCATGCCATTTCCAGCCAAACGTGTGAATGTTAGCAGTGGGTAACTTAGCAAGGAGGAAAACACGCACACTACAGATGCTTAGAGCTCCTTTCTTTATCATTAGCATTTAAAATAGTCCTGGTCTGAGCTCAAGCATGGGAATAGATCCTGGGGTTACGATGGGATGAGTCCTGGATCAAATTAAGTGTTTTTTGTGTTTAAAGAGAGTGGTGTGGCATTTGAGTGGCTGGGGCAGAGAAGACTGCTTAGGAAGTAGGAGAGAAGAGGCAACTCTCAAGCTTGAAACTAGTAATTTTGTAACATTGCTTGAAAATATATGGATAATTATGGAAACTGCTCGTCTAGTGCCAACAGGATACTGAGAAAATAGCCTAAATTGATGTCAGCTGCCCTCTGCGTTTGCTGCCATTCTTTTCATTACTAATGAACAACTCTGTGCATACCCTGCTCTTTAAAAAAGCAGCGAAGTTCTGTGCTGCGATAATATTTTGCATAAACTATTCTGTTTTTGCTAATCATGGGAAGTTCCAGTGCCTGATCCCTAGAAATCCTGTCCAGCTATTGCTTGTCTGAGATTTCACCAGTCATTGCCCACACACTTTCAAACCTACTTAGCAGTAGTCATAAGGACTAGAAACTTGCTGTTTTTT
Organism: Heloderma suspectum; assembly: GCF_057233095.1. Lineage (NCBI taxonomy): Eukaryota > Metazoa > Chordata > Lepidosauria > Squamata > Helodermatidae > Heloderma > Heloderma suspectum. The sequence continues at coordinate 346,511,461 of NC_139459.1, forward strand.
TTTCTTTTTTACAGTGAAAGCTGAACATTCTTAGGGTGCTATATTCTAAACCTTTCACCAAATTTTTCCTTGCATGGAATCTTAGAATATGCCTGAAGGCCTGATTTTATAAATACACTGATGTTACAAGTTATTTTTGGTTTCACAATTCCAACAGGTGGTGTGCAAGAAATACCGTGACTTTACCATTCCTGAGGAATTCCGTGGCATCCATCGCTATCTCAAGAACGCTTACGCCCGTGAGGAATTTGCCAGCACCTGCCCGGACGATGAAGAGATTGAATTAGCTTATGAGCTGGTTGCCAAAGCTTTGAAATAACAAACTTGAGAATGGGAAAGGGGTGTGGGGCCTCCCGTGGCACGATTTATTGGGGTTGGGCCCATCGGAGGACCCATTTTTTTAATGTATGTACTTGTGTTTGGAGGGGGAGGGGGAATGTCTATTTTCTGGGAGGGACAAAGTGATTTGAGTTTAAATATGAGCAAGAATAAAATAAAATACATGTTTTTAAAAGTATCACATTCAGTGCTTTACCTGCCCCCTTGCTACATTGGAATTATGAAGTGCAAGTCCAGCAATGGAATATTGGAGTCAGTTCTGTGGTTCTGAGGTATTCCAATGGATAGTTCCATAAAAGGGTAGAGCAGGGAATGTGGAACCTGCCATTTTGTGTATTAAATCTTTGAGGGAGGGAGGGAGGGTGTGTGTGTGTGTGTGTGTGTGTGAGAGAGAGAGAGAGAGAGAGAGAGAGATGTTCTGATTGGCTAATCGAGGAGCTTGGTGGGGTTGGAATGCTGGGATCCTACTGTGGTTTTGAGAGAGACTTGACTGGTCCTGCATCTGGTGAGTGGGAAACTATGTGCTTGTGGTCAGGTGGCTAGAGTCATCAGAATGTTCAGAGGCTCCTTGGATTTTATCAAGTGCATAACTGACTGCTAAAGGCCACTTGATTATTACAGATGGATGCCCAGAATGGCTGAAGGTGACTTACCTGTGGGGCTACTTAGGAAGTCTTTGTGGCAGAAGAGAAAGTTGAATGTATATTTCCCCCAGCTCAGCATAGATCCTGGTTTGTTACCCATTGAACCACACTGGCTTGAACTGGGAAAAATCAGAGGTGTTGCAGCTTGTTGTAATTTTTTTACTACAAGGCTCAAGGACTGGGGGGGGGGGTGTTCACTGGGGAATGAGGAGGGAATTTGGATTCCTTAAGCTGGCCTCTAGGGTCTTCTTTCTGTTGATCTCTTGGGACAGTTCTTCATTGGCTGATCCCAGTTACCTGTGTGTGTTGCCAAGAATATTGAATACTATGGTCCGTTGGAGGTAAGCATCATACAAATCCTAGCTAGAAGGCAACCAACTGACCTCAAATTCAAATCCCCTTTATAATCAGGACATTCTCTACCTAAAATATCCTTAACAAATGTTTTTTGAAAACCTCCAATGAGATTTTTGAGGTTTTCTTCCCTTTTTGAAGGATTTCCTCCTCATTGGTGGATGGCAGTGTATAATCCTAGAAATTTTACAGAAATTTCCATAGTTTAAGTCATTATTATTATTACCATCCTCATTCTCATTTCATCATTATTTTATTTATTAAATTTCTTAATTGCCCATCTGGCCGGTCACCAGGCCACTCTGGGCGATGTACAATGGTACAATTTAAAACAGTAAGATTATACATTAAAACATTATTTAAAAATACCCTAACCCACCCCAAATGCCTGCCTGAATAACCAAGTTTTCAGTGCATGGCGGAAGCTCATTAAGAGAGGGCATGGCAGAGTTCCCTAGGGAGGGAGTTCCACAGAGTGGGGGCCACCACAGAGAAGGCCCTGTCTCTTGTCCTCATCAGCCTAGCTGTTCTGGCTGATGGGACAGAGAGAAGCCATCCGAGGCTGATCTTGTTGAGCGGCCTGTCTGGTGTTGCCAGAGGTGCTCCTTGAGATAGGCTGGGCTGGAACCATATAGGGTTTTAAAGGTCAAAACCAACACCTTGAATTTGGCCCGGAAAACAAGTGGTAACCAGTGAAACTCCTTCAGCATTGGAGTGATGTGATCTCGCCGGCGGCTGCCTTTAATCAGGCGAGCCGCCGCGTTCTGCACCAGCTGCAGCTTCCAAACCGTCTTCAACGGTAACCCCACGTAGGGCACATTACAGTAGTCTAGACGAGAGGAGACCACGGCATGTACCACCGATGGGAGCAGATGGTTGGGAAGGTAGGGGTGCAGCTGCCGTATCAGATGGAGTTGGTACAGCACTGTCCGGCTCATGGCTGACACCTGAGCCTCCATGGACAGGTGGGAGTCTAAAATGACCCCCAGGCTGTGGACCTGGTCTTTCAACAGCAGCCATACCCTATTCAACACCAGGACAACATCCTCCAACCTCCTCTTGTCTCCCATCAAGTACCTTGGTCTTGTCAGGGTTCAGCTTCAGCTTATTCCTCCCCATCCAGCCACTCACCGTCTCCAGACATTTGGACAGGGATTCTACAGTCAACCCTGGTGAAGATTTGAACGAGAGGTAGAGCTGCATGTCATCCGCATATTGATGACACTGCACCCCAAACCTCCTGATGATAGCCCCCAGCAGCTTCACATCGATGTTAAATAGCATCGGGGAGAGGATGGAACCCTGTGGCACCCCACACGTGAGCGGCCACAGGTCTGACACCTCCTCTCCCAGTGCTACCCTCTGGTACCTGCCGGAGAGGAAGGACCGGAACCACCGTAATGTCTCCAATACCCATCCTCTCCAGGCGGTCCAGGAGGATACCGTGGTCAACGGTATCAAAAGCCGCTGAGAGGTCAAGGAGAACCAGGAAGGAGTGTTCCCCCCTATCAAAAGCCCTCCTCATATCATCCACCAAAGCGATCAAGGCCATTTCTGTCCCATGCCCAGGCCTGAAGCCCGATTGAAACGGATCTAGAAATGGATCTATTTCATTATTTTATTATTTCATTATGATTGTTGCTGTTATGATAATATCTGGTGGCCTACAGAGTAACAAGTAAACCGCAAACAAACATCTGGCTCGGACCCAGCTAACTTAACAGTCCACATTTGATAGCAGAGCCAGATAAAGGTCATGAAATGAAAGCAATGGGAAGGGCAGGGGTCTCTTTCTCTCCCCGCCCCATATTTACATTTTCCTCCCTCTCCTCCTTGATACAAAGTCAATTGTGGCATCAGGCAGATTAATACAATGGGTTTTTAAAATTTCCCATCTACAAATTAAATTGAGAAAATATCCAAAGAAAGGGGAACAAAAAGGGGTTGACAAAGAGAGAATGGGGTGGAGACTTCCCCTACTCTTGTCCCGCTGCAAGCCTTGGGGCTCATAATCTGTTGGGGAGCTGAGAGAAAGTAGCATCATGTCATACATAGGTGGTCCCAAGACATCGTACGCCTTTGGACAGGGCAGCTTTTGCGGCGTGACTGACTCAGAAGAGGGTGACCAGGATGAGAGGCAGAGGGGTGAGTGTCAGCAACTCCCAGAAAGTGCTGAGCTCCCCGGCAGCCCTGTTGCATAGGTCAGTGGAGCAACAGTAAGAGTAGTAGGTGAAGTTGGTTCCCAACATCGGGCGGGTGCCGTGGACTCCGCACATAGAAGAATCTCCGCAGCTCTTCTCGTGGATTACTAGCTCAAGAGCACCTAAGGGAGAGAAATGGGGGAGGAGGGTAGACAGCGTAAGCCCTATGTGTGTCCGTTTCCTACTTTCCCCTGCCATCTGAGGTTAAATCCACCCAATCTGTCTAGTAATCCTGCATGCCTACAATTGGGGCTTGCTCTGTTCCGCGGTTCTGCTATTGTGCTCGAGAGTCTCAGCTTTCCTTTTGAAAAATGTGCTCGTAGTAACGTGGAGGCCAGCCTTCTCCAACCTGGTGCCCTCCAAATAGGTTGGACTGCAACCCCCACCAGTCCCAGCCAGCCTGAGTTTCTTGTTCTTTTAAAGTGAGGAATAGAAAAGGTCCTCCCCCAACGTAATCTTGGGTTCCTTCTGTCCTGTCATTTGGAGTATCAGAGGATGCTCCCGCTAGAAACAGGAATGGCTGACAACATGGAGATGCAATCGAACAATAAAGATTTGAATCTATCTTTAGCAAGGATGGAACAGGAATTTTGAAAAGTGTGAGAAGTTAGCTTCAAAATCTGGGCAAGGGGGACTGGCAGCAAAGCATTGCAGCGTAGTTTCTGCACCTCCTAATAGGAGTGTTCCTGTGTGCAGTTCCAGCCACCCGCATGCCCTCCTCTGCGATATTATGAGATGCTCAAGCAGGGCTTTCTACTCCCCCCGCCCCATGTTCCATTCCCAACTAACACTTAACATTCTGTGGCTACTGAACATGCTCGCTGCTCACTGGGCTAGGGTTTCTTTTGTTTTTGCCCCCTTTGTGTGTGCATGTGTAGTATTTTTGCCAACCTCAGGATTCCCCTGAACATGTTGATGCCTTCCTCTTGTTTTTCAGTGGCCCTTCTTTGGCTGCATTTCTGTTGGCGCTCACCAACTGAGTTCGCTATTAGAGGGAGTGATAGATGGGTGAGGGCCATTCTCAGCCCATTTCTAAAATGTTTTGTGCCTCTTCCCTCCTCCCCACATTTTCTTTCCCATTTTCTTGACAAAACAGGATCAAAACATTAAAACCATTTTAAGAGAGAGAAATGTTGAAACAGAACCTCTGTGCCCTCTTATCATGGAAGTGAGACATTTCTGTGCTGGGCCGCATGGTGTGGCGAACTTCAGGCAGTCCTGCGGGGTGATGGTGGGGAACAGGCAGGTGTAACATCGCAAAGGGGACCCTGAAGGCAAAGAGCAACAAAAACAGTCTTAAGATGCAAGTGCTTAAAGGCACAGCCCATAACCAGAGCAGTGGTGTGGACAAAGTGTCAGGTATGGACGGGAGAGTCCTAGTTTCAAATCCCTGTTCAGCCAATGAAGTTTGCTGGGTGACATTGGGGCCAATCTATCAGCCTAACCCAGGGGTGTTGAACCTCAGGCCCAGGGGTCAAATCTGAACCTCTGGGGTGCCCTAGATAGCCACCAGATGCTTCTTGCTTTCCACACATCCCCAAATGGTTTGCTAGTTTCCCAGTGTTCTTCCCCCATTCAAAAAGGTTGAAATGCCTCAAGAGCAGAGATGTACGGACTGTATAAAAATCCGCTCTGCCTGTTTCACGGATTGTCAGGCACGTTCTGTTCCATTGTTTGCTTGCAGACTAATGTGATTTTTTTTTTGTCATGAGGAAAAATACGCAGATAATTACGTAAGAGGTTTCATAAGAATTTACCTTTATACGTAACATTTAGAGTATTGTCCCCCATTCCATTCAGCTTTTCCTCAGCAGAAATGTGCATATTTTCCTATGAATAAATATGCGTAAATTTTGGGAGAATTAAAAAAAAAAACCCATCCGAAAGTCCATGGACTCCACGCAGCCTGAGGGGGTTGCTCCACAGCAGTTTCCACAGGTCTGATTCTTAGAAATCTGAGCTCATTTTAGTCCATCTTGAATTTCTCCAGCATCCCTACCTGAGAGCTTTTCTGAACTTGAAGCTGGCCCTTGGGCTGAAAGAGGTTCCTTGCCCAGGCCTAACCTACCTCATGGGATAGGTTGTTAATGAGGAGAAAATGCAGAAACCACATGCATGCTGCCCTGATCACTTTAGACAAACGGATAGGATACAAATGTGATAAAATAATGCTCAGTGATAAAGGGTTAAACGAATTCTGAGTGGGACACAGGATGGCTGAAACTTCCGAATGTTTAGGGTAGATATGATGCACGTTGGGGCAAAAAATGAATCCCAACTTCAAGTATAGCCTGATGGGATCTGAGGTAGCGGTGACTGACGAGGAAGAGAGATCTTGGGGTTGTGGTGGACAGCTCAATGAAGATGTCAACTCAGTGTGCAGCTGCTGTAAAAAAGGCAAACTCCATGTTAGGCATAATTAGAAAAGGGATTGAGAATAAAACTGCCAACATCATACTGCCCCTATACAAATCTGTGGTGCGACCACACTTGGAATACTGTGTATAGTTCTGGTCACCACACCTAAAAAAAGATATTGTAGAGCTGGAAAAGGTGCAGAAAAGGGCAACTAAAATGATCAAGGGGCTGGAGCATCTCTCCTATGAGAGAAGGTTACATCTGCTGGGATTGTTTAGCTTGGGAAAAAAAGGAGGGTAAGGGGAGACGTGATAGAGGTGTACAAAATTATGCATGGTGTGGAGAATGTGGATAGGGAGACATTTTTCTCCCTCTCTCAAAATACTAGAACCCAACAGGGTCATCCCATGAAGCTGATTGGGGGGAGATTCAGGACAGATGAAAGGAAGTACTTCTTCACACAGTGCATAGTTAAAGTATGGAATTCGCTACTACAGGATGTAGTGGTGGCCACCAGTTTGGATGGCTTTAAAAGGGATTTAGACAAATTCCTGGAGGAAAAGGCTATCAATGGCTACTAGTCTTGATGGCTATGTGCTACCTCCATTACCAGAGGCAGTGATCCTATGTACACCAGTTGCTGGGGAACATGGGTGGGAGGCTGCTGTTGCACTCACAACCTGCTTGTGAGTTCCTGGTCAACAGCTGGTTGGCCACTGTGTAAACAGAATGCTGGACTAGACGGACCCTTGGTCTGATCCAGCAGGGCTTATGTTCTTAGGTGATAGTCTGCTGCTGGAAGAGCACCAAAGAAGCTGGTGACACTTTGGAAGGGAGAACGCATTTATCTGTGGCATAAGCGTTAGCCTTGAGAAGAGAAGACTGAGGGGAGGTATGATAGTGCTCTTCAAGTACTTGAAAGTTGGCTTAGAGAAGAAGGCCAGGATCGCTTCTCCATCATCCTGGAGTGCAGGACACGGAATAATGGGCTCAAGTGACAGGAAGCCAGATTCCGGCTGAACATCAGGAGAAACTTCCTGACTGTTAGAGCAATACGGCAATGGAACCAATGACCTAGGGAGGTGGTGGGCTGTCCCACACTGGAGGTGTTCAAGATGAGGCTGGACAGCCATCTGTCAGGGATGCTCTGACTTGGATTCCTGTATTGAAGGGGGTTGGACTTGATGGTCTTACAGGCCTATTCCAACCCTACTATTCTATGATTCTATGGACTAGAGCAGGGATGAGCCTGAGGTGGGATCTCCTTTGTTTTTTGTTTTTATCCTGAAATCCACCAACCAGAGCCTGGGGCAAAAGACTTACACTTAAAACCAAAGAATTCTGAGCCCAGAAAATTGTTTTGAGTACTAGAACTGAACAAAGGTCACAGTACTGATTATCTCCATGCCTACCTCAATTTTGTTTTATTTCACAGTGTGGTCACATGGCAACAAAACTCAAAACTTGCAGCCTGTGACAATTAAACTGAAGGGGAACTGTGTGCAAAATAAGCCTAGAGTAAAATCCCACCAAAGTCTTTTGTGGAGTAGACCCATTGAAATGAATGGTATTTAAGTTAGTCATTATTAACTTCAGCCCTTTTCATTTCAATGGGTCTACTCTAAGTAGGACGTAGAATGGATTTTACCCATTGTGACCAAGGAGTTGGTGATAACAGAATGCAGAATGGCTGCTTTTCCTTATTTCCGCCACCAGGGAGTATTGTTTTCCTCCAAATTCCATTAATCCTGGCCTATGATCATTATTTCCCTATGAGTAAATAGACTGCTTCCTCTGCACCTCTGGTCCATGTTTCTTATCTATTTATTATTTTAAACAGCTATTGCTTCATGCCAGAACATCATAGCTTGATATGCTTTTATCAAGTTAACTTATTGCAGAACAATTGCCCTGAGCACTGGGATATGCGGGGTGGAACCAGAACTCTCTCTGTCCCTTGAGTCTTTTCCCACTCCTGGTTCTGCATGTGACATGTTCATTTTCCCTCCGGAGGATTGCCAGACTTGAGGCCAGCATAAAAGAGGGAGAGGATGGGTTGAATCCAGATTTAGGTTGGATCGACTACGCAGGTGAAGTGGACTTGCTGAAAATGCTACGCAGGTGAAGTGGACTTGCTGAAAATGCTACGCAGTCAGGAGATCCTGCTGAATGGGATGAGCTGTCGTGTGGCAGGGAACCAGGATCCCTGCAAATCTGGCAGAGGGACTGTCCTCAAGTGGAGCCCTTCCTCTCACAGAAGGTCCCTTCCTCTCGCAGGAAGCCGATCCTGGATCCAACCCTTTCCGTGGATGCTGCTTCTCTCGTCAGAGTGATGATGCAATGCTGGAGAAAACTGCATCAGCTGAATTTCCACACCCTCCAACTTTTTGTGGACAAAAACAGGGACACATGTGAGGGCCCCTAAGCTCTCATGCCGAAGGTCGCTACCATATCCATCCGCTTTATGCATTCGCTGAAGACTCTGTCTGCTAAACAGTACATTCGTTTGTTCTGCAAGGGCTTGCCTTCCACTCATTTAAAAGCCAAGAGGTGTGCTTGTTCTTTTACTTAAAGATATTTCTGAATCCACAAAGAAAACCAAAAGTGTCCTACCATATGGCGTACTTCCAGACAGAAGGGTCCTAGCTCTAAACATTCGAAGGCCTTGTACCGCTGTTCCATCTTTTCTTCCTAAATGGATTTTCCACGGTAAGAAAAAAAGAGGGAAGAGGCAGTGGGGAAACATGGGATGACCTCAAATGGAAGAGGATGACGACATCTGCTCAGATTTTTTAAAACACATTTTTGAAGGGTGCAGGAAGTGGAGAGATTCATGGGTGCCATCATCCATTTACCAGTGACCACGCCCATGAATCTCTCCTCTTCTGGCCCCCTTCAAAATTTTATTTTTAATGCAAACCTTGAAAAGCTGTAGGGCGCCAGGTTCTCCTTCCTCTTCCTGCACCTGCTGCAGATCAGCTGTTGGCAGGCAGGCAGAGAAGGAAAGAGTTGCTCCTTGCCATGCCCAATCTTCTGCCCACACAGATCTTTCCCCTTTGCTCACTCTCCCCAATCCCAGTTGTGCTGGCGATTGCGGTTTGGGACCTTGATATTTGAGGGAATGCCTCCCCCTATATATGCCTGCCTGAGGACTGAGGTCTGTTGGAGGGGCCCTCCTCTGCGTCCCACCAGTGCGGGTCATACACTGTGGTGGAACATGGGAGAGGGCCTTCTCTGCTGTGGCACCCCAGTTGTGGAATGCCCTCCCTTTGGAGGCCCAATTAGCACAGACAGTGATTTCATTTCGGCACCAAGTTAAAACATGGCTTTTTTCCAAAGTCTTTGAGGGCTAAATGCATTCCCTAAAGTAGCACACTGTTTTAACTGTTTTATTGTTTTATACTTTAAATGAGGACTAGCCTGCTTAATGGTTTATTATGATTTTAGCTGTTTAAGGGTGCAATCCTACTGGGGTAGGTGGCCGCCTCCGAATTCAGAGGCAACTGCCTATCCAGTGCAAGGAAGGAGAAGCATGGATTGTCCCCGCCGTGCTTCTCCTGCTCTGCATTTGCAGCTAGACAGCCAATTTTGGCTGCCTAGCCATGGGAAGGCGGAGCAGGGGAGGAGGCTGCCGGATGACACATAGGATGTGTCGTACCGGCATTTCTGCCTTCCCTGCCCCGGAATGCCCCATTCGGCTGCTCCACACTCCTCTTTGGAGTGCAGAACACGAGGCAGCGTGGAAGGTGGGGAAGGTCAGTTCTCTGGGAACCGACCTTGGAGCGTGGGCTCGGAGGTCGGTACCCAGAAACCCACATATCCTATGGCTGTCTAGCTGCCATAGGATTGCTCCCTCCATTATTTATTGTTTTATATTGTCTAAACTGATTTTATCTGTACGCCGCCCTGAGATCCTAATGATATAGGGCGGGATATAAATGTTTTAAATAAATAAATCCCTGAAAGTGGGAACACTAATTTATTGGGGACAGGTAACAAAAAAATAGGGGCTTTCCCCTGGGAAGTGAGATGGTTGGAAGGTACAAAATCCTTCCTTTTGGCTGCCACTATTAAAGCAGGGATGTTGAACCTCAGGCTCAGGGGCCAAATCCTGCCCACTAGGGTTCCCCGTAGGCCACGCCCCCTTCCTTGGTCTCCCCCCCACCAGGGATGTGGTGGTTTCTCAGCATTTGTGCTGTTTGTTCACCATTTAAACAGTTTTAAATGCCTCTCCTCAGGCTTAGTGATTGGCAGAAAGAGCTTTCAGCTACAATAGCCTGGGTTTTTGGCTCCACCCCTTTTGCCTTTGGCCCCGCCCACCACTGGAATGTGCCCCCTCCCCAGAGCTTCTTGGACATGGAATTCCACCCTCGGGCTGGAACTGGAAGAGGTTCCGCACCTAATCTTAAAGGCACAGAAGCCTTAACAGCTGCACACATGGAATCTGGAAACTTTGCCCCTTTAGGGCCCCTCTTTCATCCTTATTCTGCTTTGCTCCTGGCCCATTTTGCTGTGGCCGAAAGAAGGGAGGAAAGTGGGGTTGCTGAGCAGCTTAACCTTTGCTCCTTTTCACACTAAAGTGGCTGGGCTCAGAATAAAGCAAACAGCCTCGCGCCTGGGAGAGAACGAGGTAGAGGAGCTGATTTCTCAGCCTAGCCTTGAAAATAAGACCAGGAAAGTTATAGTACTTAAAAAAAAATAATTAAGAATTATTTCAGTCCCATCTGATCACACACATAGCTATTTATGGCCAAATAGATAAAACAACAACAACAACCATACTGCTGTAAGGATTCTTTGCTGGGTTGCTTGAGGCGATTCTTACTCTTACTCTGGCTGACCAGGTATAGGGTGGTATTTACAGGCCTGACTCAGTTCCCAGACCAAATATCCCTGTTTGCCCACACCTCCGCCTCTCCTCCTGGTGTCAGCTTCTAGAGCAGGCGTGGGGAACCCAGTGGGGGCTGGTGGCTCCAGGGTCAGTGGGGTGGTGAATTGGTTCCAGGTTTCAGTCAGACCTCTAAAGGAGCTATCCAAGGTGCTTCCCACTGAGGGAACCTGAGGCCCGCCCTATGTTGATGGACTATATCTCCCATCAGCCCCAGACAAGCCTCTATTCCCAATGGTTAAGGATGATGGAAGTTGTAGTTTGAGAACTGTCTAGAGGGCCACAGGTACCCCAGCCCTGGTCTAAACTGTATATTCCTTGGGGCATGGAGCTGCCTTCTTGTTATTCTACAAAACCCAAAGCATTATATCAACCGTCCCCAACTTCAACTTCCATCAGCTGCAGCTGGGAGTTGTAGTCCAAAACACCCGGAGGGCACCAGGTTGGGGAAGTTTGCAGTATATTGATGAGGAATAACAACAACAACAACTTCCCCTTTTCTTTATGAGTGAGAGAGACCAGTTTCAAAAGTCCCCCTATTGGACTGACAATCAAGTTTTCCATGAATCCATTGTTATTTCAAATGCTAATCTGGCATTTCTCATCTCTACATGCAGCCTTGCTAGCACCTCTCAGTTAGGGTTGCCTGCCCTGCCCTGGTGCCTTTAAAAGCAGACTGGCATGCAAAAATCTAGCAGCTCCAGCTTTTCCCATCTCTTTCGCTCCTTGCCAGGAAAAGTTTCACTTGCTACATTTTGGCCTGTCAGGCTCCTGTTAAAGGTACAGGATTAGGGCCAGTAACAACCATGATGCAACAGTACCCTCAGCAATTCTGACCAATTAAAAATAAAACCCTCCTTGGTTGTAAACCAAATAGTCTTTGTCAGTGTCCCAAGTATTTTCTTGATATTCACATTCAGCTACATTATCTCAAGGGTTGAAGGATGCCTGGTCCCCTGCTCCAAGTTCTCCCAGTTACTTCCACTTACCTGGTGAGACAAAGATGAGCAGGGCTGCAAAGCTGACCAAAGGGGCAGCCTTCATGATTCTCCTTATCCGGACTCTAGCTCTTCTTGTCTGGGTTAGGCAAGGGGTCCTTTTATTTTCTTTATTTTTCCACCCCACTAATGAGCAGCCTCCTTCATCTGATTAACTTTAATTTAATATCCGGATCTGAAGCAAGCTGGGAACAAAAGAAATTGACTAGAACACTGTTTTTCGAACTGTTCCAAAGAACTTCTGGCTTCCTTAGAAACTCATCAGCAATTCCTTGGTAAGATCAGTAACGGCAGACACACTGCTAATAAAACAGCTGCTTGTTAATTAGCTTAGGGTGCAATCCTATGCACACAGAGAGAGAGAAAAAATGCTGGGAGTTGCAGGACTTTTTCGGCACCCTTATTTATTTTGAGCCCTTATTTATTTTTTATACTGCAAGCCTATGCATGTTGAAGTCCCGCTGTGCTCAGTGCAGTTCAGTCCTTCGTAAGCATGTTTAGGATCACTGCCTTGAAGCACAATCCTATGCATGTTTGTGGGTTTATTATGTTGTGTTCCCACTGTTCCTCCAACCCACCTTTACTTAGATATAAGGGCTTGTGAGGTCAACGGGACTTACTCCCAAAGAAATCCATTAGGCAGCTTTTCTACCAAAAAAAGGCCTTCAAGGCAGCATACAAGATAAAAATATTGGAGTAAAATAATCCATCAAAATCCTAAAATTTTAGACAGGGGTCCAGAACCTCATCCAGCTCTCCTGGGGAACAAATTTGGCCCTCCAGCATTCCCTAAATAGCTACTCTCCCTTTTCCTCTGACCACCAATTCAGACAAGGCTGTATATTGTCGCCCTGTTTATTTAACTTATATGCAGAGTACATCATGAGAAACGCCGGGTTGGATGAATCACAGGTCAGAATTAAGATTGCCGGGAGAATTATCAACAACCTCAGATACGCAGACGATACCACCCTAATGGCAGAAAGCGAAGAGGATCTAAAGAGCCCCTTGTTGAGGGTGAAAGTGGAGAGTGCAAAAGCTGGTCTGAAACTCAACATTAAAAAAACGAAGATCATGGCATCTGGCCCCATCACTTCCTGGCATATAGAAGGGGAAGAAATGGAAGCAGTGACAGATTTTATTTTCTTGGGCTCCAAGATCACCGCAGACGGTGACTGTAGCCATGAAATTAAAAGACGCTTGCTCCTTGGGACAAAAGCTATGGCAAACCTAGACAGCATAGTAAGAAGCAGAGACATCACCTTGCCGACAACGGTTCGTATAATCAAAGCTATGGGTTTCCCAGTAGTAACATATGGCTGTGAGAGCTGGGCTATAAGGAAGGCTGAGCGCCGAAGAATCGATGCTTTCGAACTGTGGTGCTGGAGAAGACTCTTACGAGTCCCCTGGACTGCAAGGAGGTCAAATCAGTCCATCCTAAAGGAAATCAACCCTGAGTGCTCATTGCACGGACAGATACTGAAGCTGAAGCTCAAATATTTTGGCCACCTAATGCGAAGAGAAACATCACTGGAAAAGACCCTGATGCTGGGAAAGATTGAAGGCAAAAGGAGAAAGGGACAGCAGAGGATGAGATGGCTAGATAGCACCACGGATGCAATGAATATGAACTTGAGCACGCTCCGGGAGAGAGCGGAGGACAGGAAGGCCTGGCGTGCTATGGTCCATGGGGTCACGAAGAGTCGGACATAACTAAACGACTGAACAACAACAATCCTAACTTTATCATGCCCCCCCCCTTTCTAAAAGGTTGAAATGCCTCTCCTAAAGCTTTGTTACTAGCAGTAAGAGCTTTAAGCTAAAATGTGCTGGTATTTTTGGCCTGCCCAATCTGCCTTTGGCCCCTGGAATGCGGCCCACGAGACCTTCTCCATCATGGAATTCAACCCTCAGGGCAGGCTGAAAGAGGTTCCACACCCCTGATATAAATTGGGCTGCAGTAACAAATTGTCAAAACTGCAAACCAGGAAAAGGAATGACTAGTACAAACCAGACGCCTGGTTACATCAGACACATTTTAGTATATATTGGAATGTCGGGGCCAGATGGATCTCCCAGGGGAATGGAGTTGGTGCTGCCACTGAAAAGGCCCTGTTTTTGTGTTGCTGCCATCTCACCTCTGATGGTGCTGGGAGTCACACTGCACAGGGCCTTCTGCTGATGATCTCAGTGGGTGGGCAGGTTCTTGCAGCAGAAGGCAGTCTTTTAAACTGGGTGGGCAGACTTCAGCCTTGTGGGATCTACTTTGTCTTTTTTAAAAAATTTTTTACTAGAACTCCCAGATCCACCAGCTGGAGCCAGGGGCAAAACACAATACACTTCGAATTAAAGAGCCAGGTGCCTCTGAACACATTTTGACCCTAGGAATTTGTTTTCATTACCGGAATTGAACTGAGCTCATAAGTCCTTTCACACAAAAGTCCACTCCTGATTACCACAAATGTCCTTCATTTCAGCACCCTATTTTCAGTGGAAAAGGTAATTTTCTTGTTGCTACTGTTGAACAATAGAAACCTTTGCTGCAAATCACATAGAGATCGATCTACCGATAGATCCCAAACTACCTTCTACCCACGCCTTTTTAAAATGTTCTGGTCTGAAGTTATTTGGACCTTGGAGATTGTAACCAGCACCTTGTGGTTGGAAACAAACTGGGAGCCAATATAGGGTAAACAACAGCAACGGAGTCATGTGATCCATGCCAGGGATATTATATTAGCAACACATACACGCACAGGGCCATCCAGTACTGGCTTCTCTGGCTGAGAGCAGCTCTCAGGCCAGGATCTTTCCGAGCCTTGTCACCTGAGATCATTTGAACTCCCCTAAGAGCCAGTGTAGTGTAGTGGCTAGACTGTTAGACTGGGACTCAGGCAAACTGGTTCTAGTCCCCACTCAGCCATGCAGCTCACTGGGTGACTTTGGGCCAGTCACTGACAGTCAACCTACTTTACCTCACAGGGTTGTTGTGAGGATAAAATGGAGAGGAGGAGAATCATGTAAGCCACCTTGGGTTCCTTGCATGAGGAAAAAAGGGTGGGGGGTATAAATGTAATACATAAATGAAATAATTTGCAGGGGAATGTGGGGTGCATTTTAAGATGCATACTCAGTTTATGCGTGGTGTCACCTAGGCCTGAAAGGTCAGTCCAGCAGCCCATGCAAATAGAGTGTGCCCTGGAATGTATCTCTTCTTCAGTACACAGGGGTACCCTGGCAGAAAAATCAATGTGGAAAGAAAAAGCTCCCTCAGGGTAAGAAGACTGGCTAATCCTGATGGGGCCTCAGGTAAGTTGTCTGCCACAGCACGTAGACTATTCCCATGATGTTAGGGTAGCCAAGTATGCATCACCAAAAAAGACAACAAAATGGGGTATAGATTTGAATAATATCTGCATAGGCTAATGTATGTATAGAGATGCAAATTTAGAAATAAGTAATATAATTTAAAGAGAAATAAAGAGAAAGAGATCTCACCAGAGTGAGGAAGACTCTGATGAGGTGACCTGTGTGCCTGCTAACATGGATGGGCAACTTCAAAGCCTCTGCTGCTCTCCCTTTATCTTTAAACTGGACTTGGCCTGGGCAGCCCTTCAAATAGAGGGCACCTTCAAACAGAGCTGGGGTGGGGAAACCTTTTTGGCCCAAGGGCCAAATTCCAATCTGGGAAAGGTCTCAGGGGCCGCATCCATCTGTGGGCGGGGCCAAAGGCAGGAGCAGGTGAGGCAAAACGCCAGTTTTTACCCATTTTAAGCCTAGCCAGAAGCAAGGAGGACAAGGCTGTGGCATGTCTACTCAGAAGTAAGCATGTGCACAATGTCTGCTCACAAGGGAGCAGGACTGAATCACGCAGCAGCAGCTTCCATTCCAGGCTCTGCCCCCATGCAGGGAAAAGCTCTTATTGCCAATCAATGGCTGATCAGAGATAATAACTTTTCCCTCCTGGGAGAGTGGGCAGGGCCTGAGGAAGAGCTGGGTGGGATGGATGGGGACACACCCCTCAGGCTGTATCTGGTCTGCAGGCCACAGGTTCCCCATCCTTCAAATAGGGGACTGTCCTCTGTAAAGTAGGACATCTGGCCACCCTTTATAGCTCCCCTGTACCCAGATGTATTCATGAAGTGTTTGCAAATCTAGTAACTGAATAATATAAATATAATCAAGACAGGATAAATGGAGATGGGATTGTTTTGTGGCAGTTTGATCCTGATGTCTGCGGTAATTTCTGGCCTAGGAAACAGCCTTGTGCATTAAGTCACAAACATCAAATCTGGCGGCCCAAGGTGATGGTTAATAATAGCCCCTTTAATCCCGTTTTGCCCTGAACTGGGGCAGAGAAAGGCCTGGCATGAGTAGCAGGGCTCTTGCTGGTTGCAACTGAGGGCCTTGGCAGCCCTGCGTTTTGGGTGTGCCAGGTTTCATGACTGGCTGTTCTCATGATCTGAAGCTCTGGGGATTTGGGATTAACTGGTCTAATTGACTTGGCTCAGAGCCTCTGGGGTGGGGCCGGCAGGGGAGGAGAGCGGGCAGACAAGACATCAACAGCAGCACAGCCAGCGTCAGCCAGCAGCAGCCTCCAACCCAGCCCGCATACGCACAGGTTGTGTTGTCGCTGCAGGCGTCCCATCATGGGAGAAATGTGGCCCATGGAATGACACAGTAGGCAGAAGAGGCAGTTCGGACTTTGCCCTCCCACCCCCACCCAATCCAGGGCATCGGTATTGAGCAGCCCCCAAATTCTGGGTTTAAAATGAACTCCCCTAGTAGCCAAGAGCATCACAGGGGGAGGTGCTTTAAATTCTTTGCAAGGGTTTAAAAATCTGCCCTTGAATACAGTCAAGATGAAATTACACACAGCGTATTTTAAGAGCGCTGATGAATATGCATACGTAGGAAGCAGACTTTGATGGAGTCAGGCCTTCTGTTGTCTACTCCAGAGATGAGGAACATGTGGCTGTCAGATAGGGCGGCTGCTTAGGCATCCCCCCCCCCGTGAAAGAAAGAAAGAAAGAAATTGCCCCAAAGAAGAAATGTACCACCAAAAAAGATGACACAGATCTGCATGACATTTGCATATGCTATTTTATACATATACATGCAAATTTTAAAAATAATTACTATAATTTGAACAGAAATACAATACATCTCAGCATAGTGGGCAACCAGGTGACCCATGCGCCTGCTCAGTCTGTTGTCCAGGTGCTAACTGTTGATGGGCCACTTCAAGGGCCCCTGCTCTACTCTCCCTTTGTAGGGTTCTTTATCTTTAAATTGGAGTACTCCTGGACAGCCTTTCAAATAGAGGGCTGCCCTTTTGTAAAGAAGGACACATGGCCACCCTGCCTCCAGATGTTGTTGGACTGCAACTCCCATCATCCCTCACTAAGGGTTATGCTGGCAAGGGGTGCACTCCAACAGCATCTGGAGGGCTGCATGTTCCCCACCCGCTGGTCCACTCTGGCAGGCATTGGTTTTCCAATGTCCTGAGCTGGCCCTACCATTCGGCAGAATGAGGCAGCAGCCTCAGGCGGCAGATGCTGGGGGGCGGCAGCAAGGTGCTGGAGGACTGAGCTGTGTGTTCCGGGCAGCCTGCCCTGCGCCCCCTAAGCCGGCCTGCTGCCCTGAAGTGCAGTAGGGGATGCTGTCCGATCACCAGTGCTGAAGTAAGATTCAAAGATGGCTTCTGTACATGGAGGGCAGAGGCTTATTTTCTTGTCCTTCCCACTCAGGTGGGAGAGACACACTCGATATTTAGGGTGGAACCGCCATGCCTCATTCACTCACAGCCCATACGACAGCTTCATCCATTTGTAACCCTCCCATGTTTTCTCAAAGCATCTTCCTCTTTTTGCCTTACTGCGGGAAGTAAAACTTTCATGAGGAGAGTAGATGCACTTAGTGCTGCCTGGGAGATGCTGGGAGTTGTAGTCCAACCCATCTGGAAGGCACTCAGATGGGTAAGGCTGCTTTAGGACTGCTGTTCTGTCTTTTTTTAAGAGGCGGTGAGCAGTGGTGAACATATCAGAGCTCAGCATGCAGGAATCTTTGCAATGAGTGCAATTTTATCACCCTCTTTATTTCTCTAATCAGTCTTTTCATTAGTGATAGAACACTTTTTCCAGCAATAACATTTAAAAATGTTAGCAAAATATTGCTGAAATGAAAGGGTTTTACAACAATTTCAATAGTAATTAGAAAAAAACAACACTGCTCCAGTCATCACCAATTTAGAATTCAGGTTCCCCCCTGCACCAATTCAACATTACCAAATTGCTACTTTCCATCCAAAACAAACATGAGACATTTTTTGGCTGAGTGCTAAATAAATACTGGATTTTTGTTAATTTATTAAAGGATTGCCTGGTGTGTGTTTTTAATTAAAGAAATAGTCACTCAAGTGAATTGGACTTTTCCTTTCCCCACCCACAGCAGCTATGTTACAGCCACGGGTGTGGATGGAACATAGTGGGATGAACCTACAGGAAAAGTGCAATATTCCAAATAGGTTATTGGGGTTCATCAGGCCCCTTCTTTGTAGAGCTTCACAAAAGCTCTGAAGACCCACCTGTTTTCACTGGCCTTCCTGTAATTCTGGGCTGTTGGTTTTTATTAGTAAGTTTTGATTTTATTGATTTTAGTTAGCAAACTCTGTTTTTACAGATTGTATTGAATTGTTAAATGAATTTTTTATTGTATCCACTTTGTGTGGTTTTTATCTTGTAGAGGGCTTGAGAGGGCTCCAGCCTTAAAGGTGTCCTAGAAATAATTTTAGATAGATAGATTTGTGTGGAAAGTCAATTGCAATTCTGCTTACAGCTTACAACAGAATAGCAACAATGGATTAGTGCTAAGAGCCACCCATCTGAAAGCAACCAGGGCCTTTCTAGTGGAGGTTGTTGGCTCCTATTTCGGTGGGGCTGTGAATTCATTCCGGTTTTAGTCAGAACCAATCAGAACTCTAAGGGAGCTATCCATGGTGCTGAACCTATGCTAGGGGTAGAGTTCAGGGCCTTGGATAGCTCCTTTAGGGTTCTGTCTGGTTCTGGCTAAAACCCAGTATGGATTCACAGCCCCACCAAAATCAGAACCACCAGCCTCCATTGGGCCTTTCCCAGCCCTGCTCTTGCATGAGATCCTTCAAATAGCAGAAGCCAGGGATCAAACCTGGGACCTTTTGCAAGCAAAACATGTGCTCCGCTGTTGAGCTGCGGCCCATCTCCAAAGTAGCTGTTTGTTGTGGTTACTTTTCCATTTGTTTGTATCTCATAACAACCAGGGCAATATTATCTATGCAGATTGCATGTGAGCGCGCGCGCGCGCACACACACACACACTTCTGTGAAGGATTTA
This sequence comes from Heloderma suspectum, assembly GCF_057233095.1. Lineage (NCBI taxonomy): Eukaryota > Metazoa > Chordata > Lepidosauria > Squamata > Helodermatidae > Heloderma > Heloderma suspectum. The sequence continues at coordinate 346,530,614 of NC_139459.1, forward strand.
TGCCACTGACATGCATAACAGCTAGAGAGGACATTTAATTGCTCCTAACAACAGCCATTCAGCATGTAGAATCAGGGCGCTGGCTGGACAGACATGTGCTCCTGAGGAATAATCACATGGTGGTCTAACATGAGGTTTGTGTGCAGACAGAAGATGTGTCATGGTCCCCCCCACAAGCCCTCCCTAAATGGCATCCCTGTGAATAGATAGAGACACTTCGCTCCACCAGCGGGCTTCATTCACGGAGTGTGGGTGGGCCTGAACCAAACAGCCATCTAGTCCAGCTCCCCGGCTCATGGCCTGGTGCAGATCAACCCACCCGGAGTTACGTTTGGCACAAGCAGAGGGCAGAATCGCCTTCAGATTATCTTTGGCCTGTTGGGGTGAAAGTGGACAGAACAGGGGTTCCCAACCTTTTTGGACCCATGGGCACATTTGGGAGTTTCAGAAACTGCTGTGGGCACCACGGCAAAATGGCTCCCACCGAGAATGTGGCTAGTCATTCAATGGCTGCTGTGAGGGCCCAGCTGGTCAAAAGTGAACTAAAGAGGTGGTAGAGAGGCTAGAGGCTGGGAGGGAGAGGGAAATAGCAAGGCAAAGGTGCAGAGGGGAGAGAAAGGGCACAGCTAGAGGGCAGGAGGGGGAGAAACAGCAAGGTAAAAAGGTGGGGAGAGAAATAGTGACGCGAGAGCCTGGGGGGAGGGGGAAACAGTGAGACAAAGGGGCAGAGGGGAGAGAAAGAGCAAGGCTAGAGGCTAGAAAGGAAGAGAAAGAAGACGACCCTAACATTTTCTAAAGTTTTTATTTAAAAACATTTTTTTGAGGGCAGCAGGGAGTTGAGCTTTGTGGGCACCACTGGATGCCTCCACGGGTGCTGCATTGGGAACCCCTGGGACAGAGAGACTTTTCCCTCCTTCTCTCATCATCACTAGAGCCTGGGGACATCCCATGAAGCTGAATGGTGGGAGATTCAGGAAGGACAAAAAGAAATACTTGTTCACACAGTTAAACTATGGATCTCACTGCCATATGATGTGGCGATGTCTGCCAACTTGGATGGCTTTAAAGGGGGTTAGACAAATCCATGGAGGACAAGGCTGTCAACGGCTACTAGTCATCATGATGGCTATTTGCTCCCTTCAGGATGGCAGAAATCATGCCTCTGAACACTAATCCCTGGGGAACATGAGTAAGAGGGTGCTATTGCACTCATGTCCAGCCTATGGGCTTCCCATGGGCATCTGGATGGCCACTGTAGGAAACCGGATGTTGACTAGATGGCCCGTTGGCCTGATCCAGCAGGACTGTTCTTCAGTTTTGTCCTTATGGGTTGTCTCCAATGTTAGTCCTACTTACTTTAGCCATGGAAATGAATGATACTCAAGTTAGACCATTGGCTACAACCCTACATACCCATACATAAACCTGTCCATACATTTTCATCTGTGGACATCCTTCTCCAGGTTTCTCTGCCCTCTGAGGTGAGGCTGGTGGCAACCCACAAGACAGCCTTCTTGATTGAGGTGCCTTTGGAATGTTCTCTCCAGGGAGGCTAATACGTGGCAGAGGCAGGGACTAGGCCTCAAAATACAAACCTGCTCCTTCGGCATGCTCTTTGTAGGGAGGCTTGCCTAACACAAACTTCTATGTCTTTTTGAAGCCAGCTGAAGACCTTGTCATTTCCCTAGGCCTTTTGAAATATCCCTGGAATTGGTTTTAATTAATAACATTTAACATTTGCATAGCACTTTTAAGGGTTCAATTAGAGCACTTCATGCACATTATTAATCCTTAAAGCAACTTTGCAAAGCAAGTCCACATATTATTATTCCACATATTACTGATGGAGGGGCTAAGGGTAATAAGGAGGGGCTTTCCTAAAGCCAAGTACTGAGTTCAGGGCTGAGGCAAGATAAGGTATATGTATACCACATTTAGATGCACCTGAGGCAGGAAGGTGTACAAGGTCAGTCCCTACCATTAGGAAGAGTGTGGCAGCCACCTCAGGCACCTGATTTGGGGAGTCATGAAAGGGCAGCAAATTGTTATTTAGTTTATTAGGGAGCAATCCTATGGCCCCTAGACAGTGACTGAGGAGCCATAGGATACTTTGGATTCCCAGCTGTGAGGCTGGAGACAGCGCTCTAACCTTGGAGGGGCGAATCAGAGATCCATCCCCCCGTCCCTCGCAGCTGGCGCAGAAAGAACCACGCCGGCTGCCTCTCTGAGGTTAAGAACTCAGCCTCAGAGGAGGGGGAAGGGGGGGTGTTTCAGTGGGCGGGGAGGAGAGGACATGTATGAGGCCAGGATACGATCTATCCTGAGACCTCCCCAACCTCCTTCCCTCCCCCTCTGCCCCAGCTAGATGGCAAAAAGGCCCATCTAGTGAAAATGCAGGGCAGGAGAATGGGAAGGCAAGGATTGCCTCCACCGTTCCTCTTGCCCTGCATAGGATGATCATAAGCCTCCAGGTCTGGGTTCTTACGATCCTTGAGGGTTCAACCCATAGGACTGCGCCCTTATTGTTGTATGTTTCACTGCCAGGGAAGGGGAGAGGTGCTTGTGGGATTTTCTGCCTCGGATGCCAAAATTACTTGACTAGCCTTGAGTCCTATGCATCCTGACTGGGGGGTGGGGGGGCACCATTTGCTGCTCCACCTCACACAGCAAAATGTCTTGGACCATCCCTTTGTGCCTCCCATCAAATAAAATACAATAAATTAAAACACACACACAGCAGTAGACATCAAAAACAGATAAACCACAAATTAAGACACACTGAAGGGCCTCTGGAGCATGAAAAGACCTTCACCTAGTGCCAAAATGAAAGCACAGACAATGCTAGGCAAGGTTCCCCTGAGGATACCATTCTGAAGGTGAGCTGCCACAACAGAGAAGGCCGTGTCATGGGTCACCTCAGGTGGCTTGTGGACTCCCAGAAGGGTGTCCTACAAATATCATAATACACAGGCAGGTTTGTGTGGGAGGAGGCAGTCCCTGAGATATCCGGAGAGCAGTGGAGGCTGGTGGCTCTGATATCGGTGGGCTGGTAAATCCGCTCCGGGTTTCAGTCAAAACTCTAAAGGAGCTATCCAAGGTGCTTTGCACTGACATCGCAGCCACCAGACTCCACTGCCTGAGACAGTCCATCCTAGCTTTCCCTGCCATTATTTTGATGTCTCACTCACTCTGAATCCATGTCAACCCATTGCATTCCTGCGGTTTCTGCCCCTTTATCTGGCCCCAAGCTGTTTAAGGCTTTAAAGGTTTTCATTTTGCTGCTGCTGTATTGTTGCTGCTCTGTAAAAACAAAACAAAACATGTTAAGTTGCCATTTTGAAACATTTCCATTTTTATCGTTTATTCTGACAGAACTCTCATGAGCGGTCATGGGAGCATTAACCCTGAAGGGCAGGACATGCAGAACCCCAGAAAAATAAACAGATAAATAAATAGACCCGCCATCCAAGAAAAGGGCGCCACAAGCAAATGGTTGTGAATAATTCAAGCCAAAGCACCAAGCCAAACGCCTCACGGGAGAGCGCAAAGCTTCTGCTGGCTGCCTACAATCTGACCCAGGGATAAGTTGCTTCCTGACCCCAACTGTGGGGAACAGCTAGAGGCAGTTTATGCAGTTAGCAGGATCAAAGGATAACATTTTAGATAGTATTGCTATATTTGCATGTCTGAATGCTCCATGCCCCGGAAGAAAAGCCACTCCACACAGAGAAAAATGGCATCATTGCAGGTCAAAGGGTCGTTTTGCAAATGTGGGTATAGCTGTCATTCTTAAGATGGATACCCAATGAAGTATGCCAACTTTCCCCAACCTGATGCCCTCCAGGTGTGTTGGACTACAAGTGTCATCATTCTGAGCCAGCATGGCCCCTGTGGGCTGAGGGGAGTTATAATCCAACACATCTGGAGGGCACCAGTTTGGCATATGCAATTCACACACCTGTGGTTTGAAGTGGGGCTGCCCAGCCAAAGCATCCCTCGATTCTGCCGATCTTAGAAACTATCCCTGACACCCAAAGGGACATGGGCCATTGCTGTCTGTTGAACCCAAAGACTCTGCTTACAATCCTTTGCCTGCTTACCAGGGAATAAACCCTGCTGAACTCAATAGCACTCGGGATTTACTGTGGGCTTCCCTAAGAGACTTCGCCATGCCCTTTTAATGTGCAGCTGTGCAGGTGCATGAGCGTGGGGAATGCGACAGTTCAGTGGCTGTTTTGTATTTTAGGGGTTCTGTTGTGTCTTTCCGTCCCTCGTTAGGTAAACAGTGGGTGTTCTGTACTTCTTCATTTCCACGCCATCTGTTTGTCAGTTCCCCAGCCTGAGACTCTCGCGATGGTTCGTACCCACAAGGTGTGAGCAGTACGTGCCTACCCATTGCTCCGAAATGGTGGCCAGAGTGAAGTTGGTCCTCCCTCAAGACCCCCCCAGCCCTTGGGCACTGAGTCCAAAAAGCAACCATTGCAAAGATATGAAACTGCAAAAATGTGAGAAAGTGTGACTGAATAAATGAAAACGCCCCTCTGTGCCTCTGTAACTGTGCAGCTGCGAAGGGACGGGGAAAGTAAAGGGGCGTCACAGAGCGACGCTAGCACTATGCATGCCTCCAACATGTCCACTACAAAATGCGAAGTCAGTTTGGGGAAGGGACAGATGGCTTGCAACTGAGGGAAACCTGCAGCAGATGAAAAACATTGCAGCAAAACACCTCCTTGGAAATCTGCATTTTCCAGAGAAAACTATGGATGGCTGCGAAGTGGCGACTATGTTGTCTGTCCTGAAGGACCTCAACTTGCAGCTGCTCCAGAGTAAAAGGCTCATGTAGATGGGGCTCTGGTGTGGCTCTGAACAAGGGCCTCAGTGGGGTTTTTCCTAATCCAAGTGACAGGAGGAAGGCAATAATGTGGAGGCAGTACTTAACTCTTAATTCACTGTGCCTGAATACAACACAAAGTCCAACACCAATTGGCATGTCTGTGAACTACTTGTCACTTTAATTTCCAAGGCGAGGTACATAGTGCTTTAACCATATCATGGACAGAGCCACACCATACTCTACATCTATCAGGGTCAATGTAGGCTAGTTGGAATTCAGTTTAATATTAGATGTTCAAGCTATGTGCGTGTCTCTAGTCTTTATTTGGTCTCTATGGTTAGATCTCAAGCATGAAGGGGAAAGAAGAACAGTATGGGGCACATATCCACTCTAACTAATGTCCTTTGTCTAGTTTGGAAAGAGAGATGTTTGGGTTTTTGCAGAGTCCACCCTTCCTCCCTCAAGTTAGCAAAAGGAAGAGAGCTGGAGATAAGAATGGGGCAGCAGGAAAGTATGGTTAGGGGAATAGAGGGGTTGTTTTTGGATGGGGGGACAATACATGAACTCACCGTGAATACTGCAACTAACACTGTTTGCCCTAACACTGACTGTATGCTTTCACATGAGGCCTGGAACCTTATAAGAAAACAAAGTTTCGCCAAATCTCAATTTTGTGCCATATATAAGATTTTGAACTTCCATACTAGTGGACCCACAGAGGATGACCCATTCTATTGAAGAGAAGTGAAACATTGTTGTATTCCTGCACTCTCTCAACTGAACCTTCTTTCTTTGTAATTGTAGATCATGTGGCATCTTTCTCCCTTTAGCTCAAAACACAGACCCTTCTTTTGTCTCCTTAAATATGTGTGTGTGAGCATTTGTACTGTCCAGACACACATTTCTTCGAGACCGAGGGTGGAATTATATGTTATATGGCAAGCAAGGACTTTAAGGCAAGCACGGGACTTCGAACCCCATTATAACACTAATACTGAGGAGACGTTTGAAAGGGAGAATCAGCAGGTCGAAAAGGGGAGGGTCACTCTTCCCTCACCTACCAATTTCTCCCTCACAACCCTTCCCCCAGACTATTTTCCCTGATGTCCCCAAGGCTCGAATTATGAAGTGACAGCTGGTGGTAGGGAGCTTAGCAAAATTCAGAGACTCCTCCCAATTTTAGCCAAATCATATCCCCTCCCCTTCTAAAACAAAGTTGCTAAAGGGACAATGCAAAATGTAAGGAAACTGGGACCCCTCTGTGTCCCCCTCTGTATTTGACCATGGGGTTATCTGTCTGACAACCCCGTGAGTGGAAATACATTCTGCTGAGAGAAGAAAGACTAGGCTGGGTAGGGGGGTTTCCAGGGGCATATTTATTTATTTATTTACTTACTTATTTAAAATATTTTTTGGCCACCTTTCAGGGCAGAAGCCCTCCCAAGGCAGCTTGCAACAATAAAATACATAAAAACAATTAATATTAAAAGTGATAAAAATATAAAAACAATAAAAACAACAATAAAAGTTAACAATAAAACTAACAGCGATGTTAAAAGCAGCAACAATATGAACACCAGTGTAGTGGTAAATTTTGAAGTGCAGGTGTTCATCCCCCAAGGAGAGTCCAAAAATTCAGGCAGCTCTGTTGATCCATATCAGCAAACCGGTTCAAGCACTTTTCATCTGTACTAGAAGCAGGTCTTTTATTAATGGGTCTGAACTGCCAATTCAAGACCAGGCCACCCCAAAATAGTTTGCATTAGAACAGGGAAAATATATTGTCGCTGGGAAAACTCATGTCCCCCCAGTGACTGTGAGGATTGCAGCTAAGCTCAGAGGGAACAGGGGATTCTGAAGGGGTGGAAAACGAAGTCAGCATCCCTACCAATAAAAAAGTGCCTGCACTGTATCCCTTGGAGCCCTGGCTCTACCACACCACTGCATATCAATGAAAAGGGAAAGAACTGAGCAATCCCCACCTCGCCCTGTTGCATTATCATTTATCCAGAAACATACATTAGCTGAGGTAACATGTATTTCTGAGGCAATGTTTGGGAAACAAAACATGGTGGGGTGGGGGAAATAGGGAATGAAACATGTGGATCCGGTGGATCCACAGTTGGCTACAGAATCGGACTCAAAGAGTGCTTATCAATGGGACCTTCTCAAACTGGGGAGAGGTAACGAGTGGGGTACTGCAGGGCTCAGTCCTGGGCCCAGTGCTCTTCAACATTTTTATGAATGACTTGGAGGAGTTGGTGCAGGGAATGCTGATCAAATTTGCAGATGACACAAAATTGGGCGGGATAGCTAATACTTTGGAAGACAGAAACAAAATTCAAAGTGATCTGGATAGACTGGAGCGCTGGGCAGAAAACAACAGAATGGCATTTAATAGGGACAAATGCCAAGTTCTGCACCTAGGAAAAAGAAACCAAATGCACAGTTACAAGATGGGGGATACGTGGCTCAACCACACTACGAGCGAGAAGGATCTTGGAATTGTTGTCGATCACAAGCTGAATATGAGCCAACAATGTGATGTGGCTGCAAAAAAGGCAAATGCTCTTTTGGGCTGCATTCATAGAAGCAGAGCTTCCAAATCCCGGGAAGTCCTAGTTCCCCTCTACTCAGCACTGGTTAGGCCTCATCTGGAGTACTGTGTCCAGTTCTGGGCACCACACTTTAAGAAGGATGCAGACAAACTGGAGAGGGTTCAGAGGAGGGCAACAAAGATGATCAGGGGACTGGAAACAAAGCCCTATGAAGAGAGACTGAAAGAACTGGGCATGTTTAGCCTTGAGAAGAGAAGACTGAGGGGAGACATGATAGCACTCTTCAAGTACTTGAAAGGTTGTCACAGAGAAGAAGGCCAGGATCTCTTCTTGATCATCCCAGAGTGCAGGACATGGAATAATGGGCTCAAGTTACAGGAGGCCAGTTTCCGGCTGAACATCAGGAAAAACTTCCTAACTGTCAGAGCAATACGACAATGGAACCAATGACCTAGGGAGGTGGTGGGCTCTCCCACACTGGAGGCCTTCAAGACGAGGCTGGACAGCCATTTGTCAGGGATGCTCTGACTTGAATTCCTGCATTGAGCAGGGGGTTGGACTCGATGGCCTTGTAGGCCCCTTCCAACCCTACTATTCTATGATTCTATGCATTACAAATTAGAGGCCTGTGACATGTGGACTTGTTAATGAGGCCAATGCAGAGTTCCTCTCAAGTAAAGGGAAGAAAATAAGACAGCATGACACGCAAGAGAGCAAAATTATTCACGTCAGACCGACAGTTGTAGAGTTCTCTCTCGTGCGTTTAAAACATACTGGAGCAATTTAGAGACACATGTCCCAAATCAGCCAACACAATGGCCACAATCCAAAACAGAGTTCTATTATTTCAATGGACTTCAGCACATCTAGTTCTTGTCTTGAATAGTAGCCAATCTACAAATGGAAACAGCTTTCCACAGACAGGGGAAAATATCCCGGGTATAAACGCTCTACAGCGGCTCAGGCTCCACTCTTCAAAAAACAAAAGGCATTCCAAAATTCTTCACAGAGAAAAACAGATTGCTGCGACATTTTAAAATGGTGTAAACTAGGCAATCGTGGATATTTGCATAATGTATTCTGCTTTTGCTAGTAATGGAGAGGGGGAGAGCGGTGAAGCCCCAGCTGCATGGCCACAAAAAATCCTGCTCACCCCCCTTCGCTGGACTATGGTGACATGCTTTCAAGCCTTAAGGGCCAGAAACGTATTTTTTTCAGCGGAAGAAGGGAGGTGAAAGGAAGCTGCGGATCTCCTGATACTGAATTCTGTACCTAGTACCAATTTCTGCACTTTGAGCCCTAGAACCATAGAACTGGAGGGGGACCTGTAGGGTATAAAGCCCAACCTCCTACTCAATGCAGGAAATCCAGGGCTGGCCATACCATAAGGTAGAATGAGGCAACTGACTCAGGCGGCAGATGCTGGGAGGTGGCACCAAGGTGTTGGAGGAGAGAGCTGTGCGCCACATGGCCTGTCTTCCACACCCTAAGCTAGCCTGCCGCCTTCAGGTGCAGTGGAGGATGCTGTCCCACTGCAAGTGTTGAGGAAAGATTCAACTTCGCTTCAGGCAGCAAAATGTCTTGGGCTGGCTCTGAGGAAATCCAGAGCTAGAACATCCCCAGCAGATGGCTGTCCAGCCTCTGCCACCAAGGGAGAGGCCTTCACCTCTCTAGGTAATTGGTTCCATTGTCGAACTGCTCTTACTGTCAAGACGTTCATCCTAATGTTCCACTGAAATCTACCTTTTCCTCAGGGCCGACATCAGGAGTAGGGCACTTGCTGAGGACCCACTGACAAGAGCCCCCTGGACTTGCTTCGCTTCCTCATCAGGGTAACCTCCTTGTTCGCCTGCCTCTCACTCTGGCCCAGACAATGGTGGTGGTGGTGAGGAGGAGGAGCAGTAGATGCCATGGCCTACTTGCTCCCTGGCTTCCTGCCTGGCAAGCAAGCGAGCGGTAACAATGATGAGAAAGAGGAGAAGGAGCAATAGCAGCTGGTGACAGTGGTGGTGGGCTCACTGAGGGAGGAGGGCCCATGAACGGTGTGTTGCCAAAGGGCCCTCAAAAACCTGAAGCCAGCACTGCTTCCCATAACTTAAGCCAGGGCTAGGTAGAAGGTAGATCCCCAGGTGTTTTGGACTTCAACTCCCAGAGGCCCCTGACAGCATGGCCAATGGTCAGGAATGCTGGGAGCTGAAGTCGCAAATATCTGGAGATCTACTTTCTGCCCACCCCTGACTTCAGCCCATTAGATCCTAGTCCTGCCTTCTGGGGCAGCAGAGACCAAGTCTTTTCCCTCTTCTGTCCAACAGTCGTTTGGGTATTTGTGTGATACAATCAAAGAATCAACACAGCCTTGGCCTTTCCTTTTCTAGAAACCCCCAGGTGGCTCAGGTCTATATGCTTGCTGTTGTTTATCTGTCATCTGTCAATAACTACTCTTCATCTATGAGCTCTGCAGCTTACGTGCAACCTTCTGCAAATTCCATGGTTCTCTGACTTCTGCTTGCCCACACTATTGACACAAGTAAAACTGTAACTTTGAAAATGCAATGCAAACACCAACAGATAGATAACCCTATCTACTCACACATGCTTGTACACAAACACAAAGAAGTGAGCTATGCAGAAACAACAAAAGCATCACTGCTTAGCCCTCAGAACACAAACCATAAATACAAAGGCTGAGATTTCAAGAGAGGACATGCAGGCTCTCAGACAGAACTATACACTGTGTTGGAATTTCATTTCCTGGTTTTGCTGTATCTGAAAAGGCAAGCCACTTTTAAAACACAGCAGAGGCTTGCCTCTTTGGCAATGGGAGCTGGGGTGGCAGAAACAGCAAAAACTGCCTCTGTGTGCATAGTTCTTTCCCACCCACATTTTCTCATGCTTTGGATTTCAGCTACAGACATGTGGGCAAGCAGTTAAACAGCCAACTTCACAAACACAGAACTGGTTTGGATCCTGATGAACTTCCCAGTAAGACAAGCATGGACACAACAAATCAGATTGGGGAGGATATTTTAGCAGACACACACACACACACACACACACAATGCAGACAGAGAGTAAGATGCAACTAGCTAGTAGTTACACAAGACAGAGACACAAACTCATATTTCAATAGTGCTGACAACACATAGGCTTGAAGAAGACATATTACACCCACAGAAAGGGGAAGAAACAGCGAGAAATGAAACACACACAGATGGTTTGAACAGACACTTTGACAACATAAACAATAAAACACAAGCTGACTAGTAAGTACATTCCCTCCTTCCTGTCTCTTTCTGAGTTAAGCCCACACATGTTCTGATCCATGGAACTTTAGGCGCCCCACAAGAATGAACAGAAGTCTAACTTAGTTACTGTGGTTTCCATGGGATATAGCACATGGGATCATGCACACATGACTGGGGTACTGTGTTAGCTCTCTGGGTAAGAGTAACAGACAAACAGAACTATTACATATGGTATCCAAGCCAAAGAGCACTTCCAAGCAAGGCTTTTATTGTGCAGTCACACTACTGCCTCATTCAGAAGTCGCCAACTTCAGTTTGCAGCCCTCCTGTGTCTTCCCACAGCTTCTTCTGCCTTTTTTCATACCAGAAAAAAGAATCTGTGAAGGAAAAAGAGATGGAATATCGGCACAATGTCTTTTGATTGGTAATGCTGTCTGGAAGCATCCAAAGTCACATGGACTGTGTGAAAAACACTTTAAAACACTACAGAGACCCTATTCAGGAGAAGCGCTCATGTGTTAGACCAGCATGTGAGTAGGGCTAGCTCTGCCCTGGACGTCTCCACATATAGCACACGTTTGCAGGGATGGAGCTTATCCCTGCACTTGTTTATGTATGGATGTATTTACTTATTTGATTTGTATCCCAACTTTCTACCAAGAAAAATGGCATTCAAGGCGGCTTACAAACGTAAATCACACTGCATTAAATCTATAATAAAACAAATGCATTAAAAAAAATTAAAACCACAACAAGAATAAAAACAGCATTTAACCCATAGACCCGCTCAGACACCAAAGGCCTGCTTGAATAAAAAGGTCTTTGCCTGCTGACAGAAGGACAGCAGAGAAGGAGCAAACAGAGTTCCATGGCCTGGAAGCAGCCACTGAGAAGGCCCTCTTTTGTGTCGCCACCAGATGCACCTCTGAAGGCAGTGGTTTTGAAAGAAGGGCCTCTGCTTAAGGTCCTGAGACCCAGGCAGGCTCATATGGGAGAAGGCAGTCTTTCAGGAAGTTTTTTGTTCACCCAGTCTGTGTGGATTCCAAGGGGTCGGCCTAGTCAGTAGCAGAATCTCATGAGTACTCACTAATGAATAGGGCTAGAGTTTAACACACATGTGTACTGGTTTGGATCCAGTCTAAGGCTCCAATTTTATACACACTTACCTGAGAGTGAGTCCCATTGAAATCAATAGAGTGTATTTCTAAATAGACATGTAGGACTGCACTACTCGTTACTTGAACTTGAGTACCACAGAAATCAGTGAGGCAAGTTGGTCATGACAATGGGGCAAGTTGGTCATGACGGTGGGGCAAGTTGGTCATTGCTTAGGTCAAGGGTGTTGAACTTCATTCAGCCCAAGGGCCGCATTCCATTTCAGAGCAGCTTTTAGGGGCCGCATTCTGGATGTGGGTCCCTAAAAGATTACAGCTCTATGAAGATGTTAGCCCAGTGTGTGACCGCTGTAAAAAAGGCAAACTCCTTGTTAGGCATAATTAGAAAAGGAAATGAGACTAAAACTGCCAATATCATATTGCCCCTATATAAATCTACGGTGCGACCACACTTGGAATATTGTGTATAGTTCTGGTCACCCACACCTAAAAAAAGAAATTGTAGAGCTGGAAAAAGTGCAGAAAAGGGCAACTAAAATGATCAACTGGCTGGAATGTCTCCCCTATGAGAGAAGGTTACAACAGCTGGGATTGTTTAGCTTGGAAAAAAGGAGGATAAGGGGATATGTGATAGTGGTCTACAAAATTATGCATGGTGTGGAGAATGTGGATAGGGAGACATTTTTCTCCCTCTCTCAAAATACTAGAATCCGGGGTCATCCCATGAAGCTGATTGGTGGGAGATTTAGGGCAGATAAAAGGAGGGACTTCTTCACACAGCGTATAGTTCAACTATGGAACTTGCTACCACAGGATGTAGTGATGGCCACCAACTTGGATGGCTTTAAAAGGGGGGTGGACAAATTTATGGAGGAGAAGCCTATCAATGGTTACTAGTCCTAATAGCTCTATGCTACCTCCAGTATCAGAGGCATTATGCCTATGTACACCAGGTGCTAGGGAACATGGGCAGGAGGGTGCTGTTGCACTCATGTCCTGCTTGTGAGTTCCTGGTCGACAGCTGGTTGGCTACAGTGTGAACAGAATGCTGGACTAGACGGACCCTTGGTCTGATCCAGCAGGGCTGTTCTGATGTTCTTATGTGGGGCCAAAGGCAAAAGGAATGGGGCCAAAATGCCAGCATATTTTAGCTCAGAGCTCTTCCGGCTAGTCACTGAACTTTTGGAGAGGCATCACAACCTTTTAGAATGGGTGGAAAACCGCACAAAAGCTGGGAAGCCACCAAATGATCAGTGGTTGGGGGGAAAGGTGGCATGGTCATCTAAGGGAACCCTGGAGGGCCAGATTGGGACCCCAAGTGGGCCAGATTTGGCCCCTGGACATGAGGCTCTGGACCGACCCCTGACTTAAGTCCTACAGATTTGAATGGGAACTAGGTGAAGCTAACCCACAGTGCAATTCTGCACATTTCTACTCAGAATTAAGCCCCACTGAGTTCAGTAGGACTTACTCCCAGGTAAGTGTGGATTGGCTTAGTCTGGATCAGCTCAGTATCTCTGTGATGCTAGGTGCACACCCCTCCCCACCCTGTCTCTGCCAACAATTTGGTGCATGCGCTTGTTCTGGCCTCAACACACGTGCATCTGTCCAGGAGTTAAACCCACATCCAATCCACTTCTGTATAACTCAGATCTTCATCTTTATTTAACATAACATAACCAGTAAACAACTGATGAATATAGGATGAATACTCAGTAAGAGAAAGAGCCATGTTTGATCAGACCAGGGGTCCATCTAGTCCAGCACTCTGTCCACTCAGTGGCCAACCAGCTGTCAACCAGGAACCCACAAGTGGGGCATGAGCGCAACAGCACCCTCCCACCCATGTTTCCCAGCAACTGGTGTACACAGCCTTACTACCTCTGGTACTGGAGGAAACCCATAGCCCTCAAGACTAGCAGCTATTTCCTTACGTTCTTATGGATGAGCTGAAATGGATGGATGAGGTGAAAAAAACGTTTTAGGTCTGTTTTAAATCTGTTACTGTATTTTAAATCTCTGGTTTTACTTTTTATACTGTAGTTTTAAACTTCTAAATGTTATATTGTATTGCATGTTGTATTTTGTGGTTTTAATTGTTGTGAACTGGCCAGAGAGCTTCGGCTATTGGGCGGTATAGAAACATAATAAATAAATAAAAATGAGGCCTGGCTTTCAGGCTGCAATCCAGAGCAAGAAAACAGAAGGAGATGAGCATTCAGAGTAGATCACAAAGAAGAGAAATGGGTTCTCAGGATGCAAGACTGAATTTATTGTAAGAAGCCCAACGCGTTTCAGCCTTTTCTCTCTCTCTTATTTTAGCCCTTCTTCAGGGGGCTGTAACAGAAATGGCGATAAAATTTACAAATAGGACAACACATAACTAAAATATTACTGAAATACAAATTGCCACAGGGGCTAATGCATAAATAACATTATTATAAGAACCATATAAAATCTACTTTATTACTAAAAACAACATATTTACTAAAGAAAAAAGTCGGCAGATTTTTTTCAGCAAAAGATTTCTCCTGTGTCAATCTACTGGCAACAGGAAAAAATGTTTCTCAACCCTTATCTTATACTCTTTTAGTCCATTTTTTTCTTACTCTGTCAGATGTTTCCACATTGATGTAATCTTGCCAAGGTCTCAAAACTGCACTGTGCTAGCTAGGGAGTGTTATGCAAATCACACACAGGTCATAAGAGTGGTAAAAATTCAAGGTTCTAGGGGGCGACACAACAAACTAACATAATGCCCAGTTGGGCCAGAACATGCACCACCCATTCCCCAATCACTAGGCCTGTCATTCCTTCCATTAAGAAATTTGTTGTTCAGTCGTTCAGTCGTGTCCGACTCTTCGTGACCCCATGGACCATAGCACGCCAGGCCTTCCTGTCCTGCGCTCTCTCCCGGAGCGTGCTCAAGTTCATATTCATTGCATCCGTGATGCTATCTAGCCATCTCATCCTCTGCCGTCCCCTTCTCCTTTTGCCTTCAGTCTTTCCTAACATCAGGGTCTTTTCCAGAGAGTTTTCTCTTTGCATTAGGTGGCCAAAATATTGGAGCTTCAGCTTCAGTATCTGTCCTTCCAATGAGCACTCAGGGTTGATTTCCTTTAGGATGGACTGATTTGACCTCCTTGCAGTCCAGGGGACTCGTAAGAGTCTTCTCCAGCACCATAGTTCGAAAGCATCAATTCTTCGGCGCTCAGCCTTCCTTATAGTCCAGCTCTCACAGCCATACGTTACTACCCTGTTAATATCACCACCATCCATTTATTTAAAAGGTTACCACAATGGGAAATGCTAGAATTGATATTCTCCATCACCATCCATGATGGCATGGTACAGCCTTCACCAACCTGGTGCCCTCCAGATGTGCCTGCCATGCTGAGAATGATGGGAATTGCAGTTCAACACATCTGGAGGCACCAGATTGAGGGTGGCTGGAATGGTAGATATTGGCAAAGGCTAGTTCATTACATCCCCCACCCTTCCACATTTCCCTTAGTTTCTTCTGGCCTACATTTTGGCCAAGAAAATAAAACTCTGTATGATGTTCCCATTGGGAGAGCATTCTTCTAACATGTTCTCTATAAAAAACTGAGACATCAATTTTTACAGTGTGGTTTTATTTCAGAATTCCACGTCTGCCTATAATAACTCACTGCAGAAGATAAAAAGAAAACATTCTGATATTGGCCCAGGCTGGTGAATTCCAGTGTCCCATCTCAGTAGGCTTTTCTACAGGAGGCATTTATCCTGCGCTCGTCATTGCCTACTCATGGTTGTTTACGGGTTCTTTAGACAATGTCATGACCCTTCAGTTTTGCTTCTGTGCTAAACAGCACTTTCAGTGAGTTTTTTTAGAGCAGGGAAAATGCAGCATTTGTCGGAGCAAAGGAATGCTTTATGTCCTCTTGTGTATGCGCTATGCCACTATGCCACAGTGCCACCTAGAGGTTATGTAGCAGAAAAGGACACACTCCTTGTGTAGTTCTCGGATCTCAATTCTGCAATGAACCCATAAGTAGGTACAACAGATTAACAGCCTCATGTAGAAAAGCTCAGTGTGGAAACAAGCTATGTTTGAACATTACTGTGGAACTGAGAAGCATGTCCTTGGCTGTAAAGGGGAGCAATGAATGACCTTATTAACAATCTATCTGCCAGAATGGTGTGTGCTTGATGAGTCGAGTTTGCAAAAGCTCATGGGAGTAGTACAACATACAGCCATTTCTCCGTTTTAGTCTGTCTGCTTTTGCTTATACTGTGGCTTTTGAGCTGCAAGCCATTCTTCATTCAGTGCAGTGATTTGAGTACGTTATATGACAGTGGAGCTCCCTGACATGGCTGCCCCAAGGAGGTTGGATATTTGGTCCTTGCCCCTGGAGCTGCTGTTGGAACAGTGATGGCAGAGGATCAAACTAAAAATGGGTGTGAGTTCAGGGTTAATTTGTTTTTGGGAGTTTTTAAAGCAAGAGCAAGGCTCAGTCAGGGTATAGTGCTAATTAACAGTTCTGGGTGCATCAGAGCCCTGGTTGAACAGGCATCACAAAGAAGGGGGTGGGATTGTTGTCCAGCAGCCAGGTGGAGCCAAATAAGTTCCCATTTAGCCTGGGTTAATAAGATGAAGATGCTTAGTATGTTCTGTAGTAGGGTGGTGTACTGCTTCGGTCCAAAGGCCAAACTCTGAGCTGAAGTGGGGAGCTTCGTGCCGCTTCCGAGGTGGGGTGGAGGGGGCACACAGCGGGTTGGGCCACTCCGAAGGTCTTTGGGGCACTTTGGAGTGATCCAGAAGCCCAGCCGTGCCACCGCTGCTGCTCAGCTGCTTAGCTGGGCCCTTGGGAGGCTCTCTTCCAGGGAGTCAGCATTTTTAAAATGGAGACTTCCTATATTTCCAGAAATAGACCCTGTGTAAATGATGGCTGTCAAGCACAGGCTGCAACATTAATGTAGCATACTTGACAGCTGCCATTTGTGCAGGATCTATTTCCAGAAATAGAATCATAGAATCATAGAATAGTAGGGTTGGAAGGGGCCTACAAGGCCATCTAGTCCAACCCCCTGCTCAATGCAGGAATCCAAGTCAGAGCATCCCTGACAGATGGCTGTCCAGCCTCCTCTTGAATGCCTCCAGTGTAGGGCATACAAATACAGGAAGTCGCCATGGTGACTCCCTGGAAGAAGACAGCTGCTGGTTCATGCCCCAGGTAAGAAGCTGGCAGCGGCGACAACTCCCTGGAAAAAGATGGCTGCAGACGCTCATCCTGAGGGTACAGGTAAGTTGCTGGGGGCTCACGCGGTGTGGGAGTCCAGGGTAGACAAAGTGGGATTTGGCCATCTGTATCCTGCTTTGGCTCCAGAGGCCGAAGTGGGTTGCCCCCCCAAATCATCCTGAAGTGGGTCAGGCCCACCTTGGAAGCCCCAAAGCGGCCTCCAAGGTGGGTCAAGGGCTCCCTGCACAGCCCTATTCTGTAGTAGTAGTGGTTTCATTCTATTAGAAACCTGGTCTGATTTGCTCTGCTGTTTTATACTTCCAGCCACTTAGCCAGAGAACTATCTGTTTATGGCTCAGTAAAGTTTGCCAAAGCCTTCACTTTTTGGATTATGTCTGCTTTATTAAATCAATTCTACCAACAGCAGCAAAAGCAGAAGGGACGCCCCCCCCCCCCCCCGACTAAAACACGACCGACATCTTTAACTCTGGACTCAGAAAGCCTTTGGTATTAGACACCCTCACTAACCTGCCTTAGTGCACACCTGTTTGTCAGGAGGATCAGAGGATCAAACCAGGAGCGCTATCTGCTGGGTACAGCACAGATTCTTCTGTTCTCTGGGTGCTTCCCGACAAGGCTTTTATTGTGCAATCACCCTGCCTTATTCATGGAACTTTAGAGTAGGTTGTCACCTTCCATTTGTAACCATCCCATATTTTCCCAATGCTGCTTCTGTCTTTTTTCTTACCAGAAAAATATCTGTTAAGGAGGAAAAGACAGAACAGCTGCACAATGCCTTTTTATTGGTAGCGCTAGGAAGCCCTCCATCTGGAAGCTCCCTCTGTCTACACACCATCAGTATTTCTGCGAGTATTTCTCCCAATCAACATCAGACCGGTGCCTTGGATTATGGACTCTGGCCCCGCTACTCATGTTTCTGAAGTTGGGTTTCATGATCACAGCACTGCATAGGAGTGAGGTGTGTGTGGAGAGTGACAAGCTTAGTGTGACCATTCTCCCATAGCGCCTCTGCCGCATTCCTTCGCATGACTCATGCCAGTTGTTGCACAACATCTCTGGCTGTTTTACTGCAGTGGTGCAAGAGCCTGTATTCCCGATTCTGCTATAACCATGTCTAAATTTTGCTTTCCACAGTAGATCAGAGTCCTGAGTATCACAGCTGGCCTGATCGTATTGTCTGCTTGCAGGATAAAACCACCACCACAACACACACCGAGGCCCTTGTGCCAGAGGTAGTTGTGACCTCATTGAGCATGGTCTCCCTAAAAGAGAAAAGAAAAAGACAAACAGAAAAATAGCAAATAAGGATTGGGGGAACTGTTAAGAAGTACAGCATTTTCTACTGAATTAGCCTTACAGAAGTCCTCAAAGATGTTTGTCTTTGTAGCACTGTAATTAAGGGTGCAATATTTATTTATTTATTGCATTTATATCCCGCCTTTTTTTCTCCAAGGAACCCAAAGCGGCGTACATAATCCTCCTCCTCTCCATTTCATCCTCACAACAACAACCCTGTGAGGTAGGTTGGGCTGAGAGTCTGTGGCTGGCCCAAAGTCACCCAGTGTGCTTCCATGGCCGAGTGGGGAGTAGAACCCGGATCTCTCAGCTCTCAGTCCAACACTCTAACCACTTGTTGTTGTTGTTGTTCAGTCGTTCAGTCATGTCCGACTCTTCGTGACCCCATGGACCATAGCACGCCAGGCCTTCCTGTCCTGCGCTCTCTCCCGGAGCGTGCTCAAGTTCATATTCATTGCATCCGTGATGCTATCTAGCCATCTCATCCTCTGCCGTCCCCTTCTCCTTTTGCCTTCAGTCTTTCCCAGCATCAGGGTCTTTTCCAGGGAGTTTTCTCTTCGCATTAGGTGGCCAAAATATTGGAGCTTCAGCTTCATTATCTGTCCTTCCAATGAGCACTCAGGGTTGATTTCCTTTAGGATGGACTGATTTGACCTCCTTGCAGTCCAGGGGACTCGTAAGAGTCTTCTCCAGCACCACAGTTCGAAAGCATCAATTCTTCGGCACTCAGCCTTCCTTATAGTCCAGCTCTCACAGCCATACATTACTACTGGGAAAACCATAGCTTTGATTAGATGGACCTTTGTCGGCAAGGTGATGTCTCTGCTTCTTACTATGCTGTCTAGGTTGGCCATAGCTTTCCTCACAAGGAGCAAGCGTCTTTTAATTTCATGGCTACAGTCACCGTCTGCGGTGATCTTGGAGCCCAAGAAAGTAAAATCTGTCACTGCTTCCATTTCTTCCCCTTCTATATGCCAGGAAGTGATGGGGCCAGATGCCATGATCTTAGTTGTTTTAATGTTGAGTTTCAAACCAGCTTTTGCACTCTCCTCTTTCACCCTCAACAAGAGGCTCTTGAGATCCTCTTCGCTTTCTGCCATTAGGGTGGTATCGTCTGCATATCGGAGGTTGTTGATAATTCTCCCAGCAATCTTAATTCCGACCTCTGATTCATCCAACCCGGCATTTCTCATGATGTACTCTGCATATAAGTTAAATAAGCAGGGTGACAATATGCAGCCTTGTCGTACTCCTTTCCCAATTTTGAACC
Organism: Heloderma suspectum; assembly: GCF_057233095.1. Taxonomy (NCBI): domain Eukaryota; kingdom Metazoa; phylum Chordata; class Lepidosauria; order Squamata; family Helodermatidae; genus Heloderma; species Heloderma suspectum. The sequence continues at coordinate 346,550,175 of NC_139459.1, forward strand.
TATCGGTTGTTCCATGTCTGGTTCTTACTGTTGCTTCTTGACCCTCGTACAGGTTTCTCAGGAGACAGGTAAGGTGGTCTGGTACTCCCATCACTTTAAGAATTTGCCACAGTTTGTTGTGATCCACACAATCAAAGGCTTTAGCGTAGTCAACGAAGCAGAAATAGACGTTTTTCTGGAATTCTCTTGCTTTCTCCATGATGCAGCGAATGTTGGCGATTTGATCTCTAGTTCCTCTGCCTCTTCTAAACCCAGCACTAATACTATATTAAAGGTACACTGGCAAGGGTGAAATTGGCTCTGGGCAACCACTTGGGGGCGGGGTGGGGGGAGAAAAGTATTCCAGCAGTGGGGAGGGCCACAGCTCAATGTAAGTGGGACCGTTCCCACTGCCGGCATGGAGCCTCCAACATGCTTTCTCATACACCATTCATGCAGATGCTGGAGCGTGGGGATGTGCAGGAACCGCATCCTCTCTAGCCATTCCTTCCGAGTCCCCTGGCCAGTCTCCTTTGAGGGACAGAACTCTGTGTGTATGTGTCATATGGCCTGCCCTGAACCCCCTAAGCTAGCCTACTGCCCTTAGCTGCGGTAGAGAAGGGGTGGCCCAAATATGGCCCACCTGCAGTTCCCCTGATTTTCGTAAGAACATAAGAAGAGATGTGCTGCATCAGACCAAAGGTCCATCTAGTCCAGCATTCTGGTCACCCAGTGGCCAACCAGCTGTCGACCAGGAACCCATAAGCAGGACACGAGTGCAACAGCACCCGCCTGCCCATGTCCCCCAGCAACTGTTTTACATAAGCTTACTGCCTCCGGTACCAGAGGTGGCACAGAGCCATCAAGACTAGTAGCCATTGATAGCCTTTTCCTCCAGGAATTTGTCCAACCCCCTTTTAAAGCCATCCAAATTGGTGGCCATCACTACATCCTGTGGTAGCGAGTTCCACAGTTTAACTATGCGCTGTGTGAAGAAGTACTTCCTTTTATCTGTCCTGAATAGCCCACCAATCAGCTTCATAGGATGACCCTGTTGGGTCTAGTATTTTGAGAGAAGGAGAAAAATGTCTCCCTACCCACATTCTCCACACCATGCATAATTTTGTACACCTCTATCATGTCTCCCCTTACCCTCCTCTTTTCCAAGCTAAACAACCCCAGCTGTTGTAACCTTCTGTCATAGGGGAGATGCTCCAGCCCTTTGATCAAGCTACCTCTCCCAGGTCATCAGGTGGCTCCTGCTCTCCCCCCACCCCCAATGGTGGTCGGGGGTGGGGGTGGTTGTTGGGTGGTTTCCCAGCTTTTGCACAATTTCTTCCACATTCTAAAGTGTTGAAATGCCTCTCCTAAGGCTTACTTACTGGCAGTCAGAGCCTTAAGCTAAAAGACGCTGCTGTCTTTGGTATTTTGACCCAACCCTTTTGCATTGTGGCCCCCAGGAGCTTCTCCAAAATTGAATTTGGCCCTCGGGTTGAGATTTGGCACCCCTGGCCTACAGAAACACTGTCCGAGGCATTGGAACCCTGCTGGGGCAACCTGCTGGGGCAACCCGCTGGCAACTCTGCACATATCTTTTCCTTTAAGGACCTACTCCATCCCTGCTAGTCTGATTGTGCTGCATGACTTCATAGGTTAACACTGGAAGCATCAGAAAGCAGCATGCCTCCCAGCAAAGCTCTAATTTTAACAACCTGAACCCCCCCCACCCCCGCTTTTTTCCTGGCATCCAGAATCTCTCGGTAAAGCATCCATCCTATCTCCTAACCATCCCCCTATATGGCATAAAATCCTTCTTCTAACTGAGACTAATCTTTTCAAGGGAGATTCACAGAGCCCACCACTGCCATTAGTTTTCAGGACCAACCGCCAAAATATATGACATAATAAAGATGACAACACCTTCAAGCATGTGCAGAGTGCATTTCTCCATCTTACCAGCAAATCACTGCTATTTCCACATCATCAGGGATTGCCTCGCAGGGTAATGACTGAGAGGGATGCGAAGTGCGAGAACTCTCCCCTGTTCTCTACCATCAGCATCTTGTTCTCTTGCAGCCCCAACTTGTTTTCTTTTTTGTTTCAAATCCAGCCTACAAAAGAGCTCTGTGAACCCTGAAAACTAGCTCACTCTTTTGCCAATTGTTAGTTAGCCCTACCTACTAAAGGGGGCCTGACTTGTATACACCGCCTCGAACGGTATTTCTGGGCAGGCTAGAAAATGTAACATAAACCACTAGCCTTGTTCCAGGTGAACGATGGCGTGGTAGTTCCCAGCTAGGGAGGTTCCTAAGAAATTCACCACTGCACATGCCGCCCCCAAGGACTCCTGGAAAACATCAGGATGTCCACCCTGCTCTGCTCCTTTGCGTTCCACTCCAGATTGTCTTTATTCTTACCCACAAACACCCTACTCCCACTTTCGGCGACTTGGGGACCCCGGGCGTGGGGGGAGGGGAAGGGAGGGCGTCTGCTTCCGAACTATCCCGGGGAGGAGGGGCGTGGCGCGCGGGAGCCCCGCCTCCTCCCAGCCCCAGCCGAGAGACAATGCGCTCCCAAGCCCGCGTTGAGCGAGCAATGGCGAAGTCGGCGCGCCCCCCGCCCACCAGCGGCTGCTTCTGGGGGTGAGCGCCTGGGCGATCCTCCCCTCCGGCGGCCCTTTCCCTTGGCAGGGGAGGGGGGAAAGTCCGGGCTCTTGCCTGCAAAGGAGCAGCAGCTCCTCATCCCGAGGCGAGGAGGGGCTTTGGTGGAGAGCGGGGGGAGCCCTCACGCTGAAGTGCCCCCCCTTTCCCCGTCTCCAAATTCTTGGGCAACAAGAAAGGGGGAGACTTCTAGTCACTTAGAGTCTAGTGGATGGAATCGCCCTGGGAGAGGTAAGAGGGGGCGAGGCGGAGGGGGCGGGGGTTCTTGGGGGGTCCCTAGGAAGGGAGACGTCCATTGAGCTAGGACTCCTGGGTTCTCCAGGAGGGGCGCGGGCGCTGGTCGGTTGGAGCGAGGGAGGATCAGCAGGGTCTTAAGGAAGGGTGGAGTGGGAGTCTTGGGCTCTCTTTTTGCGGTGGGGAGTGGGATAGTAGGTTCGAATGGAGGTGTAGCGGGTTATTCTCGTTTGGGAGGACGAGAGTGGCATCTGGGGCCTGGGGCAAGGGGGGATGGGAACCAGGACTCCTGGGTCCTCAGGGAGGGGAGTTCGGTGGGGGTTGTGTGTACGCAGCTGGGAAGAACTGAGAGGACTCCCTGATGCTCTTGATGGTGAGTGTGATCACCAACGAGCGTGTGATAATGGCATAGGGCAGGGGTGGGGTTGTTATTTCCACCTGGGGAGGAGGAGTGTAGGCTAGCCACGCAAGGGAAGCTAGGACTCCTGGGCTCTCGGTATGGAAAGCTTCTTGGGGGTGTGGCTTCTGAGGGGGGGATTGGAGCCAGGAGGAGTCCTGGTTTGCGATGACAGCTGGCCAGGGGTTCCATTGGGAGGGGGCATCTGGTGTGTTGGAGGAGCCAGGATTCCCTGATCCTTCGGAAGACATAGGTATGGGTTGCGGTGGTCTGGATGATATAGGCAAAGCATCATGAGCATCATGACCTCTTTGATTAGAGATGCATCGGAAGAAATCCAGAGGAACTTCAGTGGTGGCAGTAGAACTCAGGAGTCCTGGCTGTTGGCCCCTTGCCCTCAAGTCCTTCTAGCTTCCAACTCTTGGATACTTTCTAACCATGTGCAGGAGCCCGTATGACATTAAAACCTTACCAGTGCAAGGCCAATTGTGCCTTCTCCACCAAGACTTCTGGGTTCCTTTTAGGGAGGAATGAAACCTAGTGTGAGGCGGTCAAACTTCTGCTGGAAGTGAGGGCTTTTTGAAAGTTGCAGTGGTGTTGCTGAAATTCCTGCATTGTTTGGGCGGGGGAGAAGGAAGGAGGTGTGGATTGGGGCCAGGATTCCTGGGGCATAGGGAGGGCGGTGTGCTGTGGATAGTGTGTGATTTCTAAAAAGACAGGAGCTTGAGACGGGTTGCGGTTATTCGGTGGCGAAGTGAATGTGCACTCTGAACATACCCCTGGTTCAAGGGTCCTGGCCTTGGTTGACAGGAGGGGCCTGGCTGTTGCTGTCGGGTAGAGCTCACGCTTCACATGCAGTCCCCGGCACCTCCAGGTAGAGCTGGGGAAAACCGCTCTCTGAAACCCTGGAAAGCTGCTGCTGCCGGTGTGTGTAGACCACTTCTGCCCAAGTGTAGTCTTTGCCCAAGTTCTCTTTGGAGAGCACCTCCCAGCATTCCTGACCATGGTGGATGAGGCTGGTGAGAACTGAAGCCCAAAACATCTGGAAGGAACCAGGTTGGGGAACGCTGGTGTAGATGATGCTGAGCTGGATGGACCAAATGGTCTGACTCTGTATCAAACTGCTTCCTAGTTTCCTTCCAGTGATCTTCTCTTTTGGCTCCTGTTGGCTCTAGGGTGAATGCAGTGGAGGGTGGTGGTGCCAGTGTCAGTGGGGCAGTGGATCTCCTCTGGGTTTCAGTCAGAACCAGTCAGAACTCTAAAGGAGCTATCCAAGGTGCTGGATAGCTATCAAAGGTGCTTCCACACCTTGTATAGCTCCTTTAGAGTTCTGACTGAAACCTGGAGCAGATTCACTGTCCCACCGACTTCCGAGCCACCAGCCCCCACTGGGTGAACGTGTCCGTGTTAATGGTGCGTCCAACATTTTATTGTAGAGGCTGTCTTCTGGACTTTCTCTCTGTCACTGTGTGTGTGGGGAAGTATTAAGACTATATTTTTTATTGCAGCATGTATCATGTATGCTATTATCTCTGTTTTATTTATTGAAATATTTGTGCTGTGGGAATTAATTGATGTTAATATTTATGAATTTTGTATCATGGCAAATTGATTTTAAAAAAGAATATATGAAAATCATTCTTATGCTTTGTTTGTATTCTGCATATTAATTGAATTCTTATAATATTGTTAGATATTTGTAATGTTCCTGATAGGCTGTTAGAGCATTTTTGTGGCTGGATAATTCTTTTTCATATTGTGTGGGTTGTTACTCTGATAATACTGTATTTGCTACTTTGGTGTTCCCCACTGGGAAGACAAGGAAGCTACAAACATTAACATGAAATAGTTAACTGCAAGTGACTGTTTAGAAGAACTATTGCTTCACATATCGGTGTGAGTGTAGTCACGTTTAGAGTGTTGGACCACGTTCAGGGAGACCTGGGTTCAAATCCCCACTCAGCCGTGAAGCTCTTTGGTTGACCTTTGGGCCAGTCACTCTCTCTCTCTCTCAGGCTAACATACCTCACAGGGTTGTTGTGAGATTAAAATGAGGGGTAGGAATAACCCCAAGCATCTTGAAGAAAGGGCAGGATAAAAATGTAATACATTAATTAATTAATAAATGTATGTATGTATGTATGTATGTCTTGGTTTGGGCTTGATTTTATCTTTGAAACTGGCTTCTAGAGATGAGCCTGGGTTCAAATGAAGCCCTGACTGTTGGACTGGACAGATAGCATTCCTGAATAGACAGGGCTTGTGTCTATTAGAGCCTATGAACTTTTCTCTTGAAACTTTCCCCCTCTGCTTCCCAAGCCTCTGTGATCTTAAACAGTTTCTTGGCAATAGGTGTGATGTTTCTCTAAGGCCAGCTGGGAAGTTGACAGCACTGGGAGTTCAGGGTGCAGAAAGGGACTGCGATATCCAAAGCTTATTATTTCTGAACCCGCATGACCAGTGCCCTTCCCTTTGCTTCTCATAGCCAAAACCAAAACAAACAAGAATGCATGGGCTCGTGGATCAGGCTGCCTTTTCTTTTTTGAGAGAGGAAGGAATTGGGGTGTGGGTATGTCATGGACACCTTCCTGGCTTTGGACAGGAAACAAAATAATGGATTAATCTATCCAGAGGAAAAATGCGGGAGAGAAGGAACTGTTGCTGAGATTTCTGGATTAAGGAAGTGGCAAATGTATATATTTCTCTTTATGGCAAGGCTCAAATTCTGCCTAGAGGCCTTTCCTTCATTTTTCTGTATGCGTGTGTTGCTTTTTTCTGCTCTTGATTGCTTCTGTGTTTTATGACTCCTGTCGGGGTAAGTGTGTGTTGATTTGTACGTCCAGGAAGGCTGGCTTTGAGTCGCCTTGCAGTTGATTAGCAAAACTGCTTCTCAGTAAACTTAGGTGGGCGTTTGCCCTCTGTGACAAAGAATCCTGATTCGACATCAGAGGAAATAACTCCAACCAGTGCATCGCAGGAGTCTGTGCGGCAGGAAAGTTAAACAGGTGATTTGTGTGGGAAGTGTGAGTGAGCTCTGTGGTGGCTCCCACTTACGCTCTTTTGTGCCAGAGTTGGATTAGGCGTGACCCCCTCCAACCTCTAGCTGGCATCTTGGGGCCAAACTACACTTTACATTAATTGTGTAACTGAGCCTGATAGTTTTCTTTACTTTAGTGTAAATGCACGTGGCCCCAATTTGGATCGGGACCAGTGCGCACAGGCAGGGGAGGGTTAAACCTTCTCCCACCTACCAGTTTTTTCATGACAATCCCCCCCATGGGGGGGAGAGGGAAAGAAAGCCTCAATTGATTCCCATGGAGACGTCTTTCTTTTTTTTTTTAACCCCCCCCCCGCCAGCAGGGGATGAAATTTTTAGAGAAAAATGGGGGTGGGGGAAAGGTTTAATTCTCCCCTCCTCGTGTGTACTGGTCCTGATCCGAATCAGGACCATGCACAGTTACATTAAAGTAAGGAAAACTATCAGGTTCAGCTATATGCTATGCAATTAACATAACGTGCAGTTTGGACATTAGTCGCTACTCTGCTTATTCTCTTTCCATCTCCTCCTATCAAGAGAAAGAAGAAAGGAGAGAGGACCTGCTGGGAATCCATTGGGGTAGCACTTTATCTTGGACATAGCCTGTGTCTTCTCATGGGGCTGGAGGAGGTGTTGGTGTTGACCTGATAGGACTCCCGATAGCTCAGTCTCCAGCAGTCCAATTCTTCCTACTTGGGAGTAAGTCCCATTCGACAAAATGGAGCTTGTCCGGAGGAGGGCAAGAAAGACGGGGAGGAGCTTAGAGACCAAGTCCTATGGGGAAACGCCGAAGGAGTAGTGTATGTTTCGCCTGGAGAAGAGATGATCAAGAGGCGATACGAGAACCATCCTCAAATATCTGAAGGGCTTTCACATAGATGAGGGAGCAGTTTTGTTTGCTGTTGCTCCAGAGCAGTTTTCCTCAGCCTGCTGTCCTCCAGATGTGTTAGACTACAACTTCCATCACCTCCAGCCATGGTTGGGAGTGATGGGGGTTGTTATCCAACTCATCTAGAGGTCACTATGCTGCTCCAGAAGACAGGGCCCTGAAGCAATGGGTCCAAATTACAAGCAAGGGGATTTTGAGTCAACGTTAGGAAGAACTTCCCAGATAGTACAAGGGGGGGGGGGGCTCTCCTTCTTTAGAGGTTTTTAAGCAGAGGCTGGATGGCCACCTATAAGGGATGCTGTAGCAGCAAATTTCCTGCATCGGCAAGGGTTGGATTAGAAAGCCTTTGAGTTTCTTTCCAACTGTATGATTTTATGATATTTCTGGGTAAATGTGTATTTGATGGGCAGTGCACTTTTGACTCTTACGCAGCTATCAGAGTGTGGCTTTATAAAATAGCAGCTCTTAATATACAAATAACGGTGTAATTTTTATTCTACCTCTCCCCCATGGAGCTCCTATTTTCTCCTTGCAACACCCCTGTGAGGTAGGATAGGTTGAGAGATAAGGTCACCCAGTGAGAAACATGACTGGGCAGAGATTTGACCCTCGGTCTCCCCAGCCTGAGGTTGACACTTCCACCACTATTGCACTGGCTTTCTATTGTATTATTTTCTGAACTACAATCTGCAACATGAGACCCACTTATCTATTTATGTTTATCATCAGTATATGTCCATCTTGCTGCTTTGTTCTCTTTCCCAAAATGCCCTCTTCTACACAGCTCTTAAAACCAAAAGCAGGTCTGTTTTTGTTTGTTTTTAATGGCAGCTGGTCAGCCTTTCTTTCTCTTAAAAAAACACAACAAAACCCTAAACAGGGAAGAAAGGAGGGGGAAAATACTTTGGACAGCGCTACTGCAACCCACTGAGGGATGGGGCGTGAACCATTTGTCCTGATTCACCAGTGGTAAAATATGAGTTCTCTGAGCAGGTCAGAAAGATGAACAGCTCTTACTAAGGGTGAATTGAGACTATGTCTTAACTGTTCATCAGCATGGTCTTAATATCGTTGTGTGGCAGCTTTGTTGTTGAACATGGGAAACTGCATTATACCGAGTCGAACCATTGATTCATCAAGCTCAGTATTGTCGGCACTGATTGGCAGCAGTTCTCCAGGGTTTCAGCCAGGAGTCTTCCCCAGCGCTGCTTGGGGGGACCTTTTGCATGCAAAGCATGTGCTCTACTTGTTAGCCGTGGCCCTTCCCCTAAAAGTAAAATTCTAGTCTTCGTGACCCTTTCTGAATAAAAGGCTCATTTACATAGGATCATAGGAAGCTGACTTGTACCAAGTTGAACTATTGGTCCATCTAACTCTGTGTTGTCTACACTTGCTGTCAGTGGGTCTCCAGGTTTTCAGGCAGGAGTTTTGCCCAGCTCCGCTTGGAGATGTGGGGGACTGAACCTGGGACCTTCTGCATGCAAAGCATGTGCTCTGCCACTGAGCTATGGCTCACTGACTGTCGCAGGGCGGGGCCTCGCACAGTGAAAACATTAAACCTTCAGTCTGTCAGTGTGATAAATTGCAGCTGTCACCGGAATAACACGAAAGAGTCCTGTGGCACCATCAAGAATAACAGATTTATTGTGGCATAACCTTTTGTGGGTGAGAGACTACTTTGTCTGGTGCATAAAGTGATATCCTCAATTGGCAGGTATCTATGTGGGCTCAGAGAACAAACCTTTGTAAACAGTGGGCCTTAAAAGCCCTGCAGTGTTAGGGGAGTATAGTAGTAGGTCTGTTGCATTTCTGGGCAGAATAGCGTGGGTAACGTGGTTGTCCGAATGCACCATGTGGGTGGCCTGTATAGTCAAGATCAGTGGCATGTCTCATAACCTTTCAATCTGGAACAATCCAGATTGAAAGGAACCACTGTGTTTGCTTCAACTCCAGATCTAAAAAAAAAAGAACAGTTAACCAACATTAGAAGCCTGCATTATAGAGTTGCTATATATGTCTCGAAAGTACATGGCTGAAGTCTGTTTATTCAACATTTTTATAGCTGCTTTTCATGGCTACGCAGAAGAAGAGAGGAAAAAGGTACAAATTGTAGGTGATCACATCAGAATAGGTGTCCAAAAATAACTTTCAAAGCTGTTCTGCTGACATAACGGAATCGATCAAAGGCAAAGGACGTTCTCCAAGGCCCACCTAAATGCCAAAGGTGAAGGGCCAAAGTGTAGGCCGACTGGAAGGGATTTGGGGCCACCGCTGTGCAGACCTTGTCTCTAGGGCATGCCAACCTTACTGATCTTAATGGTGGGCACTCAAGAAGGACCCTCTGCCATAGCTTACAGGCAGGATTGTGTGGGTGAAGATGGTTAGTCAGATAACCTGATTCCGAGTTGGTTCATCTGAGCAGAATAAATTACTGGGAACCAGGAACCAACTTTGACCTCATGTAGAAGGGAGGAGGGTGCTGGGGAGAATCTGGACCAAGGTTCTCCAGTGCCTAAAATGCCTACAGCAACCAGGGCCAGCCCAAGACATTTTGCTGCCTGAGGCAAAGGACAAGATGGCTCCCCTCCCATTCCATGTACAAAAGCTGACTGGACTGGCAGATGAATCTGTCTTCAGCACTAATGAGGGGACAATGTTCTCCACCGAACTTGAAGGCAACAGGCTAACTTAGGGGGTGCAGAGCAGCCTGCAAGGCACACTGTTCTCTCCTTGAACACCTTGCTGCTGCCTCCCAGCATCTGCTGCTTGAGATGACTGCCTTACCCTGCCTAATGGTAGGGCTGGCCCTGGCAGTGACCGGTGTGGTGTGGTGGTTACAGTGTTGGGCTCGGACAGAGAGGGGAACCTGGGTTCAAATTCCCATTCAGCCGTGAAGCTAGCTAGGTGAACTTGGGACAGTCACTCAGCCTAATCTACCACTCAGGGATGTTGTGAGGATAAAATGGGCAGAGGAAGAACGAGGTATGTTGTCTTGAGCTCCTTGGAGAAAAGATGGGATATTACTATATTAAATTAGAACATAATATATAATTTTCAGATAGTTTTCCTCTAACCCAGGGGCAGGGAAGCTGTGGCTCTTCAGATGTGAAGTCCTGTTAGCCCCAGCCAGCATAGCCAATGGTTAGGGATGATGCCCCAACAGCATTTGGAGGCCACAGACCCTCTTAACTCTACAGAGCCACACAGTGGAGATGGGAAGCTGCCTTGTATGGAGCCAGACCCCTTTTCCAGCTGGCCCAGTGTTGTCTACAGCAAGGGTGGGCAGAAGGTAGATCTCTGCATGTTTTGGACTTCAGTTCCCAGTGTTCCTGACCATTGGCCATGCTGGCAAGGATTTATGGGAGATGAAGTCCAAAATTATCAGGAGATCTGCCATCTGCCCACCCCGGTCTACAGTGACTCTTTGAGGTCTCAGAGCCGTTCCTTGAGATGCTGGGGATTGAACCTGGGGCCTTCCGCAATCTGCTGTCTGCTCCACAAGTGTTCATGGAGTCCCTGTTGAAAAGGTAGTTCTGAACAAAGATGCTCAACATAATGTCTCTCCCTTTCCAGTTTATCCCCTCTATATACAGATCCACAGAAAAGACATTATTTTTCCCTTCCCCTTCCAGGGCTCCTTAAAGCCCTTAGAACTGTACCCCATTCTCACTTCACAGGATCCCATACAACAGATGCACCACAGGGGCTTTGAGAGGTTTTTTAAATGTGTGTTCATAGTGTTGTGGGTTTTTTTTGGTGTGGGGTGGGTTGTTCTGGTGGGGGCTGGCATTCCACGTAGAATCACAAGATGAGGTGGCTTTCTGTGGATCTGTGCTTGCATATCCCATTGTTTTTCTTCTCCTCTGTATCTCTGTCTTTCCCTCTCTCTCCCTCCCTCCCCCCAACATAAATTTAAACGGAAACATGTGTTACATTTTTTCCGCCTTAGCACATCCTGGCTGCTCCCCTTGGCTAGAATTCCTTCCTCCTCGGGGTCCCGGTTTCCTTTTGCTAAACACCCCCAGCTGCAAAATGGCCTCCATCAATGACCTTTGCTGACCTCGGTTGGCGACTTCCATAACCCAGCCTATGAGGGAAATAGGGCGCTTGTGTGTGTGTGAGAGAGAGAGAGAGAAGAGAGAGAAAGAGAGAGAGAAAGAGTGAGTGAGTGAGTGAGTGAGTCAGGATTTGGGGGAGAAAAAAGGATTCCCCCTGCCATAAACCAGTCCTTTGCTAAAACAACCCCAGTTACAAAGGAAGTGCTGTTTGTTGCTGAATTTTGTCTGGAACGAGCTCGTCTCCTGACTGAGATAAGGGCCCTGTTGCATCGGGAGGCCATCTCAGAGGCTGCATCCTCCTCTGTGTTCCTCTCTGTCTCTTAAGATTAACTGAAAACGGCCTCTTGACCATAACCATCTGTGCACCAAGTTCACATCTGAGATGAACTGAGCAGGGGAATTAAGAACGACGGAGAAGCTGGAGAACCAAACAGTGCTGTGGAATGGTAAGAATACAGTATAGCAGCCTTCTCTAACCTGGGGCTCCTCCAGATGTATTTTTTTTTATTTTTATGCATTTATTATTTATTGTTTAGTTATTACATTTATTACAATTTATATTAGTTTATTATTTGTGCTATTTATATGCCACTAAATATAATAAAATTCCTCAGCGGTTCTGTGAGGTAGGTTAGGGTGACAGTCAGCCCAAAGTCACCCAATGAGATTCATGGCCGAGTGGGGACTAGAACCCGGATCTCCCAAGTCCTAGTTCAGTGCTCTAACAATAAGTGCTTTTGCCTTTAATCAGGGCTGTCTCTAGGTCTGAGGAAGCCTTTGACAAAGCCCCCCTGGTGCCAGTGAGCTGTAGCAGTAGCACTCGAATGAGTGCTGGTGGCCCTTGTAGGGGTCTGGGAGCTGTCACTTAAACTTCCCATAATGCTCTGAAGTGACACCATGCCAGGGACATGGTAGGAAATTAAAATGATGTCTCCCAGACTCTACCAAAACTATTTAAGGTGTGTGTGTGGGCGCACATCAAAGTACGCATCAGTGTACTATCAGCCCTATCAGGGTGCTGTGGTCCTAGTTGATTGATTACATTTATATCCAGCCTTTGCCCTCTCATGCAAGGAACACAAGGCAGCTTACATGGTCTTCCTCCTCTCCATTTTATCCTCACAACAACCCTGTGGGGTAGGTTAGGCTGAGAGTCAGTGACTGGCCCAAACTCACCCAGTGAGCTTCATAGCTGAGTGGGGACTAGATAGCGGATCTCCCAAATCCCAGTCCAACACTTTAATCATTACACCACACTGGCTCTCTAGTTGTTGTCTGAGGATGCTGTGTGCTAACTCTAGGTGTGTCTTTTACCATCTCTTCAACTTGCCCTATGTATTAGGGACCATCTCTATTTTCTGGTACCCGTTCCAGATAAACTACAGTTTTTACTTTGTCTCTAGTTTTTCTCTGGGGAGAAAGAGAGGCGGGTTCATGGCATTGTCCAGTCAGTGCTGTGCATGATCAGCCTCTGATGACCACACACGTAACTGGGTTTGAATGAACAGGACCCTGAAGGTTGTTCATTTTGAAGGAAATGTGGTGAGTGCACTTCCACAACAGCTCCACCGCTTGTGTCTGTATGTACTTTAGAAAATGACAACACAGAGCATTATGCTGCCCCTCTCCCTTGTAGGGCAGGAAGGGCAGGAAGCTGTGCCAGTTGCAGCCTTTCCTGGCCTCCTTGCCAGGCTCCTGTTGTCAAGAGAGGACTGGAAAAAAACATGCCTGCTTGAGCATATGATGGAGTGGCAGGGAAATGCAGGCAACCGATGTAGCCACGGGCCAATGACAATTTGCTGGGGCCGCTGCCCAGCCCTTCCTTAGAATTAAAAAATTGAGACCAGCGGACTGGATCAGTACAGACAGCTTATATGATCCAGGGCTGAATAGCCTGTGCTTTGTGGCAGATGGGGAAGGATTGTGTCCCCCTATTAACCCTACTTATGAAGTGTACAAGAAAGAAATGTATATATTGCAAGGGAGAACAGGGCCAATCTAACAGCCCTGCTGAAGGCCTCCCTCATGAAGGCTTCTCCTCAACTGTCACCACCAGCAGCCATTGCAGCAGACTGAGCTTAGGGAGATGAGAGGGAGAAGCAGGGCCATTCCACCAGCCCTGCCGAAAGAATTACTTTCCCCTCCCTCTACCCTCCCCATTCCTTTTTCCTTGTATGTCGCGTCTTTTTAGATTGTAAGCTGGGGGCATGGACTGTCATGTTTAATCGACTATATGTCAGCCATTCCAGGAAGCCTTTTTTGTTGTTGCTGCGGAGGAGCAGCATTGAATGATTCAAATAAAATAAATAATAAATAAAATACAAAAGCTAGGGCTGTTGCCTATATTTTTAAAAACAGCCCTACTCATCAAATGCATACAAGTTAGAGCTGTTGTCTGTTTTTTAAAAAATCTTAGTTTAGTCATATAAGCATTAATTGTTTTAACAATTCACTCTGCATAAATGTTCATATGAACCCCCCCCCCACACACACACACATTTTGTTTTTCGATGATGCATTCATGTCCCCTTTGGTGAAAGGCAGGCCATCCTCTCTGACGCAGAAGGGGATGCCTCTTATATAATGGCATCTGTCACCTGCCATTTTTGTACATACTTGCGTTTAACAAGTTCTTTTAAAAAACACTTACACATACACACAAACCCCCGATGCCCGATTTTTCTTGATTGACAGCTTTTTAATTGGTCCAAAGGATTTTAGTCGAATAACTGCCTTGAGTGTTAAACATCATAGCCCTAATGAAAGCATTTTGTGGCCATAACGTTCTCTATGTCATATGTCATGTTCAGGCCTCATTGTAATCGCTTTCCCTCATTTTTGCTAGCTGTTGAGCCAAAGGGTGCCATGCCCCTTTGCCTGCTAGCAAAGCATTTTAATGTCTGAGCGGTGGAACAAAAGAGAGCTTGTCCAAGAACAGGGCCAGAAAACTGTTTTCTCAGTTTAGTATGTAAATCTCCATAGAATTAATAGCTATGAAGATCTTCCTGACCTGACCTGGCAGAGGCAAATAGGCCAAGAACTAGTCACGGATCTCCTATCTGGTTTCCAAATATGTGGTGGGTGTGTTTTGAAAGGACATGGCTCAACAGAGGCTCTTTCTTAATACAGTATGAGAAAGGGTGTACAAAAGAATAATGCTAACCCTTTCAAAATGCTTCACACACATTAACTTGTTAGTCTTTACAGCAGGGGTGTTGGACTACAATAGTGTGGGAGGCCAAATTGCTCCCCACCAGACCTACCACAGGCAAGGTGATGATAGTGGGTGTGGCCACGGCCACTGACATAGGTGGGTATGGCTGTGCCCCTGACGTCATCTCTCCCTCACCCCTTTGGCCTTCCTCTGTGCTGAGAGAGGCTCAGAGTTCCGTGCCCATCATGGAGAAAGGGACTAGGCTGGCACTGGGACGAGCAGCTGCTCCTTCCACCACCAGCTGAGTCCATGGCTGGGGGATGCTGAGGGTTGTAGTTAGGGATGTCTGAGAAATCTGCAGTGGATTCAAAAGAATTTGGATTTCTATGAATCCCACCCACGGATTCCACAGTGGATTGGCTTTCTTGAGTCACACAGAATCTGCAGAGCTGTGGACTGTTTTTTTCACTGGGGGGGGATTTGCGCTAATGTGCACTAGCGCTAATGTGCACTAACACACTCTTGCGAATGGGCATTAAGGAATGCACATTAGTGCTCATTTGTATTAACTAATGTACATTTGCACAAGTGTGCGCTAGTGCTCATGCATATGAGCGCAAGTGGAATGATATTCTGGTTAAAATTTGCTTCCATCAATGAGCAGATAATGGAACAAAAGATGCCTGACAACCCGTGAAATGCAGATGGAATGGATTTAACAAAATCCGTACATCCCTAATTGTAGTCCACATTTGGAGGGCAACAGGTTGGGAAAGCCCGGTTTAGCACAGACTTCCAGAATCCAGCACCTTCCAGATGTGTTGGACTACAAATTCATCATCCCTGCCAGTGTGACTGGGGATAATGAGGCTTGTAGTCCAACCCATCTGGAGGATGCCAGGTTGGGGAAGGCTGGTTTTGTGTTATGTGTGAACGCAGGCATAGCATGGAAATTTTAAAAATTGGTCCTATATTTCAGCTTGGCTGGTGAAGGTTACTTGTTGTAGAGCAGGGGGTGGCAGCTTGTGGCCCTTCAGATGTTTGGGCCTACAATTCCCATCAGCCCTAGCCAGAATAGCCAATGGTGAGGGATGGTGGGAGTTGTAGGCCAAAACATCTAGAGGGTCACAAGTTGCCCACCCTTGTCCTAGAGGATTTGAGGTGGAATGTGTCTTAACTCTGCCTGTCTTTCCTTCTGGGGGAACGTAGAGGATGCTGCTGACATTTTAAACCAGCCAAATCTTACAGGTCTCTGTACTGATGCAATAAGCACTTCCCCTTAGTACATATCCTGTTCGAAAGGGATTTTTCATTAACTTCCCTGCTGTTTGGGAATTTAAGGCTAAAAAGACTCCATAGGAGAACAGATCCATCAATTGATCAGCTGACACTGTGAAGCAATTAAATTGATCACTGGTTAGCATGCAGAAACGAGGAAGGAATTTAACCAGCTGGAGAAAAGTATATTCAGTTGATGAACTTCTGATTCTTCTGGAGTTTGCTGAGAATCAATTGAGCTCTCAGTTCTTCTCTCAGGAAGAAAATTAATTCAGAGATTTGGGAAACATAGGTGTGGGGTTTTTTTGCCCAGGGTTCAAAGGGATCTCCTTACTTGATCTGTAGGAATATTTGAATGTAATGGAATCAAGGGAACTTGGTTGCAAAGGTACATTTTCTCCAGCTCAGCTAAGGACAGTGTGAAACTGAACAGTTTAGTCTAGAACCTTACCAGTTGATGAGAGTAGATTTTTAAGGGGAAATTGAAGTGTGTTGCTGGCTCTCCCTCCCTTTCTCTCTGTTTTCCACATTGTCTATGTTAGATTGTAAGCGTCTTGAGGGCAGGGACCTGTCTATTAATAGCAGCAGCAACAATTATTGCGGTGTGGAGTGCTCCTGTTCGGGACACTCCATTCTGTGCCCCCTTCTCCTGATTTTTGATCCCCGCACAACAGTCAGTCAACATTCCATGCCCACTGAGCATGCTCAGTCCTTATTAGACTGTTTTCGGGGGGGGGGGGTCCCATTCCCATCCCCCATTAGGGTTTTTTCCCAGATTTTTTGTACTTCTGCAAAGGTGGGGTTCCTTTGAGCATGCTGTTACCTCCGTCTTGTGCGTGAATGCTGCTGTTTTGTGCATTGCTATATAAGCAACAGCACGCGCCTCTGAACACTGGGCATAGAGGGAGTGATTCTTATTTATGATACCACAACATATAAGCTGCCTTTGGGTTTCATTTTATCATAGAAAGGTGAGAGATAAACGCTTGAATAAATAAAAATCCTCCACATGTCTACTCAGAGATGAGTCCCACTGCGTTCAACAGGACTTAACTCCCAGGGAAGTGTTTATAGGATTGCAGGCCTTAATTTTTCCACTTATGAGGCATTTTAAAGAAATAATAGGCTAGGGTCAGAAGAGATGAAGACGAGAGGATGAGCAGCACTGGGGTGGAGTTCAGGTAAATGGAGCAGAGGGGACACTTCCCCACCCCCACCTCCCACAGACCTTGAAGAAATATTTGTAATGGCGAAGGGACTCAGCTTAGTATGGGTTGGAATAGCCCTCAGGGACGCCTTCCAGCAAAGCTACGCAGCTTCAGAGTTGGTTGGACACGTTGCGCCTGCTCTGTCTGAGTGACGGTACAGCTGCTACCACGCCTTGGTACGCCCCCCGTCATGGTGCATCCTATAGCCCCCTGAAGAATGGGTCTGTCCTCTCCATTCCCTTCAGGTGGGGGAGGCTCCACAGCAGCGGGGAGGGGGCAGGCGTAGAACCCCATTCTGCAGCCTGCTTGTCTCCCCTGGCTTCAGACTGTAGGGACTGCAAACCTATGTGCTGCTTAGAGAAGTCGGGCACTAGTGGCTGAAGGTGTTGTTGCAGGCTTCAAGCACAGGGACACGTGTGAACTAATTTTAATTAGTTAATTAAATAATACGTTTTGAAAACAAAAGAACTAGAGGCACATGCCCCTACGGTTCCCCACTGTATGGATGCCAGGTTTCGGGTGTCTAGGTTTTACAGTCTTGGCACTGTGGTGCGAACTGACAGATGGACAGACAGACTTACACATCCTCTTTTAATATTATAGAAGATAACTGCCGTGATCCCTGCTGAAGCGGCTACAAAAACAGTCCAGAAATTAAATTTCCTTATTGCTGAAGGTAATATTGTGCGGCTGTTTCGAAAAGCAGGTGGCAACGCACCACAACATTGAGCTGCTCTCTTAAGCAAGAATGAACATGGCTGTCTTTTTTCAGGAGCTTCTATAAAGGAGGGGAACTGATCAGCTCCCCCGCCCCCCACCTTCTTCAATGAATAAAGGTCTGGGACACTGTCTCTAATTGGTTTATGGCAGCTAACCTCATCAGGTGCACCTGACCAGGCAATTTGCCGAGGAAAGCTCATCCTTGAATGAGCCAATTAAGGTCTTGCCATATGAGGATGCCTTCTCCTCTGGGGTTAACTCAGCTGGTTGTTTGTGCTGCTGCACACCTATATCCCCATTCCCCATAATCACTGAAGAGGGCTGGGCAAGTCTGTCTGCCAGTGGATAGTCTTAGAACAACAACTGTAGGAGGGGTGCATTCGAGCGCTGAAGATGAGCGGGCAAACCCTAGATGAAAAGGAAGGGTGATAGAAAAGAAAACAATATTTTTAGTAATACTTGTATATTGCTGAATATAGTACAGTCTCTAAGCGGTTTACATACAAAAATACTAAAAATCACAGTTAAAAATACCGATATAATACAACATATATGTATAATATACACATAAAATATAATGGGAGGATCTCTCTCTCTCTCTCCTCCCAGTCTAGCCTACTTTGCAGGGTTGTTGTGAGGCTTATATGGGGAGGGGGAGATAGTGCCGTCAGCTCCTTGGAGGAAATGTGTGATGAAAGACTGTAATAAATAAATACCTGCAACTCCAGTTAGGAATGGGAGTGGTTGTCAACATTGATGACAACACCCTCATTGGGAGGGTGAGGGAGAAGGGTGGTCTCTTCCTCAGGGCTCTCCAATTTGGAGGAAAGCGGGGTGGGCTAGAAGCACCCACAGTCCTTCTCCACCCCTGGCCCTGCAGCAATCCCTTGTAGGCATAAGCCTTTTTGTTGGCCTTTTCTCACCCTCCTGTGAAGCACCTTGGATAGCTCCTATAGAGTTCTGACTCTTTCTGGCTGAAACGCAGTGCGTATTCACCGCCCCACTGACACTGGAGCCACCAGCCTCTGCAGAACCTTTTCAAGTAGGGGTGCAGAACCTTTTTCAGTCTGACGGCCACATTCCATTTCAGAGACGCTCTCGGGGGCCACATTCCAGTGGTGGGCAGGGACAGAAGCAAAATAGGCAGGCCCCAAAACAAAAAATACCAGTATATTGTAGCTTAAAGCTCTTAACGGCCAGGGACTAAGCCTTGGAAGAGGCATTTCAGCTTTTTAGAATGGGGGGAAAAACTGCACAAAAGCTGGGAGAAAGGGGTGGGGCCTTCTGGGGACCCCGGGAGGGCCGGATTGAGACTCTGATCCTGGGGTTCTGCACTCCTGGGTTAAACCCAAGCAGGAGCATAGAGGTCTTCCAGTACATTCATGGTTATGAATGGCGATCTTGTCACCATGGTTTCCAGCATCGTTGGTTCCTATTGTGGGCTGTCCCCACTTCTGACAACGGAAGGTGTTTGTAGGGACGCTGCCAGTTGGCTGGACCCATCCCTGCTAAGCAGTCCTTAGCAGGAGACACTTAGTGTCTGGAGAGGCCATTGGTCTGAGCCCCAGCAGTTGTTGCCCCCTTGCTCCAACAGAATCATATGAATTTAGTTGCAGAGAGCTTGAGCCAAAACTGTTAGCCTAATCAGAAACCTTGGTAACGGTCTCTTGCCTGCTCACCTGTGGCAAGTAAGACTCGCCTCTAGATGACTAGGCAGGGCGATGTCACAAAAATGGACTTTTAGGCCACAGATGTTTAAGGTGGATAGATATTGTGAACTAGTAACTTGGCTGAACTTATTTGTAAGGCTGTTGTTCAGAGACCTGTCCTCAGATTTACATATGCTAGGGATGAGTACTTTCCCCCCATCCCATCCCATCCCATCCCATCCCATCCCATCCCATCCCATCCCATCCCATCCTTGTTTCTTTGGTTTGTTTTGCCTGGCATTCTGTTCCTCCTGAATCCCAGTTTAATGAGGATTATTTCTAAAATTAGTTCCAGAAATGGAGCACGTGCAGTTCATCACAGATTTCAGTTAATTTGCATCTTTTCTCCCCATCCTGAGTTACTGATGTGCATTGATAAAATAATGCAGAAGTCTTGATGTGATGGTACATATGACTGCATCAAGGTTCATTCTGTGTGTGTGTGTATGTGTGTAAAATGTTTTACTGCTGCATACCTGACCTCTTGCACATAAAGCACTATGTAAAAAGTATCTTGAGACAACCATGAGTACAGTTGTGTCAACTTTGGAGAAGGGCCGTAACTCAGTGGTAGAGCACCTGTCTTGCAGGCAGAAGGTCCCAGGTTCAGTCCCTGAGATCTCCCACTTAGGGCTGGGAAAGACATCTGACTGAAACTCTGGAGAGTGCTACCAGTCAGTCTGCAGAGAATCTTGACCTAGGTAGACTGTCGCCAGCAGTGGGACCCCACTATTTCCCTGTTAAAACAAGGCATGTGCAGGGAGCACCCCCTAGTTTTAAAGCAAAATCGCACTCCCAGAAGCATCGAGGGAGCATGACTTTGCTTTAAAACGAGGCATGCTCTCTCTGTGTGCCTTGGTTTAAAGGGAAATCGGCATTTTCCCCTGCTGTGCTGCCAAATGCCAGTATCAAATTTGGTGGCACAGCGGGGTGCAACCCTCCCCAGTAGAGGGGGGAAATTGCCCCCCCCCAAGCCCTGGATGTTGCCCAGCCCTATGGTATAAGGCAGCTGTCGATGTTCATATCTTTGCTTTTTTTGCAGTGTTCTATCAATGCGCACACATATGCACCATGAAAACAATACACACATGGAATGTTAATGCAATCATGCAGTTGATCCCATCAAGATTATGTTTCTGTGCTGTCTTTATTAATGCTTATGTGCAGATCTGTCATGAAGAGGGCAAGGGAGGTCATGGAACTGAAAGCTGTGGTAGAATGCCATACACCAATTTTTCAATTTTCTAATTTTGTAACGAGCACCTTGGGTGTGTATGGCAGCCTTCTCCAAGTTGGCACCCCCAGTTATTTTGAACTACAACTCCCATCAGCCCCAGCCAGCATGGTCAATGGCTGGGGATCATGGAGCTGCAGTCCAAAACATCTGGAGGGCACCACCTTGGGGAAGGCTGCCATACAAATCCATGGTGCTCTGTACAAAATTTGGAAATATAAAAATTGAACAGTGGAGTATTCCTCAGGGCTTGGTCTCCCTTTGGAAGCGAGGGCAGGAAATTTGGAACTCCAACATCCCGGCGAGCAATTCTGATGAAGGGAATCTGGAAGCATCTGTGTTGTGTACGCTGCGCTTCACAAAAGGAGCTGCAGCAACCCAAATTAGCATTCTGGACCAAAGTGTAGCCAAGTCTAGGGCTGAAGAGAGCTGAATTTTTACGGTCTGTACAAAAGATGCCGCTGGCCCAGATCTGAATAGTTTGCATAAAGCTTCCTGAGCCCGCCAGCCATGGAGAATGGCAGAGAGCTCTGCAAGCCGCTGAAGTCTTGCACCCTTGACCTGTGGATATTTCAGCTCAGCCCCTCCTCTCGGCTCCGAGGCGTTCTCTAGTGTTGCCTGCATGCTATACCTGGAGACTTATTTTCGCAAGCCTTACGTATTTAAAAATGTATGCAGTGGTGTTCCTTTTGTGTGCATTCTAAAGAAAGCAGAGGCTCTCAGACGTTGAATATTCAGCGCCTGGTGCTAAGGTTAGGCCTCCTGCTGTGGGACTGTGCCATGCATGCAGCCCAGTGGTCAGCCCCCTGCGCAGGGCATTGATCTGCTGATTGGCTTCCTTTTGGAAGCAGTTATCTAATCAGCTTTGCACTAAGGTGAAATCTATTATTGCCCGCTGGCATGATTGATTGGCCTTTGGCCAATGGCTTGGAGCTTCTCAGGAAGTTGGGAGGTGGTGGAACTGTTGCTCAGGGGCCTACACAGGGGACAGGGTGGAATCCAGACCCGTCACTTGACACCCCCACCCCATGACACAAGGACACATACACTGAAGGAAGGGAGTGGGAGAAAGTGACCCTCAGCTATATTCCCAGCTCAGTTATCTATGCAGTCTGGAAGAGGAGAGATGGGTTTGGCTTGGCCCGCCTTTGAGGGATCCCTAGGCCAAACTCTTTCAGCCTGAGGGCCAAATTCCAACTTCAGAGAAGCTCTCGGGGGCCGCATTCCAGTGTAGCTAGGGCTGAAAGCAAAAGGGTGGGTCCAAAATCCCAAAAAATACCAGCATATTTTAGCTTGAAGCTCTGACTAAGCCTTAGGAGAGGCATTTCAACCTTTTTTTTGTGAACCGCCCAGAGAGCTTCGGCTATTGGGCAGTATAGAAATGAAATGAATAAAATAAATAAATAAATAAATTTTAGGGTGTGTGTGTGTGTGTGTGGGGGAGGACACCACACAAAAGCCAGGAAATCACCAAATGATAGGGGTAAGGGATGGGGCCAGGGGAAAGGGGCGGGGCTATCAAGGGGCTGGAGCTTCTCCCCTATGAGAGAAGGTTACAACAGCCAGGATTGTTTAGCTTGGAAAAAGGAGGCTAAGGGAAGACATGAGAGAGGTCTACAGAATTATGCATGGTGTGGAGAATGTGGACAGGGAGACATTTTTCTCCCTCTCACATAATACTAGAACCCTGGGTCATCCCACGAAGCCGATTGGTGGGAGATTCAGGACAGATAAAAGGAAGTACTTCTTCACACAGCGCATAGTTGAACTATGGAACTCGCTACCACAGGATGTAGTGATGGACACCAATTTGGATGGCTTTAAAAGGTGGCTAGACAAATTCCTGGAGGAGAAGGCTATCAATGGCTACTAGTCCTGATGGCTATATGCCACTTCCAGTATCCGAAGCAGTGAGCCTATGTATACCAGTTGCTGGGGAACAGGGGTGGGAGGGTGCTGTTGTGTTCATACCCTGCTTGTGGGTCTTCTGTGGGCAGCTGGTTGGCTACTGTGTGACCAGAATGCTGGACTAGATGGACCCTTGGTCTGATCCAGCAGGGCTCTCCTTATGTTCTTATGGGAACACCCGAAGGCCAGATTGGAACCTCAGGCAGGCTGGATTTGACCCGCGGGACTGAAGTTCAATGCTCCCGTCAGAGAGAGCGACTCCCCCATTCCCTTCGTGCAGGTTGCCATCCACTGCCATAGTTGAATGCAAAGAAATGTGTGAGTGTGTTATGTGTATTCCCCACCGTATTCCATGGGTTCAGAGTGGCCTACTGCATTTTCATTATGCTTAAGGTACCAGGTTCGATGCTGCGCATAGGGGGCTGGGAAGAACCTGAGCCTGAGAGATCAGGGCACCGTTTCCTTGTTGGAATAGAGAACAGAGGGCTGTGTGGATCACTGGCCAGATGCTGCATAAGGCTGCTTTATGTTTGTGTTACATTTAGAGGGGGAGCATCCTCTCCCTAAGGGTGCTCAAGACATGGATCTACCCCCTTTTTAGCCTCACAACAACCCTGTGAGGTAGGCTAGGCTGAGAGGGTAAGGCTGGCTCAGGGTCACTAAGTGAGCTTCATGGCTGAGCAGGGATTTGAACCCAGAACTTGGCAGTTCCCATTCAGCATGCCTATTGGCTCTGAATTAGTAGTGTGCATGGCTACAAATCATATTTCTTTGTGGTCAGAAATGGTCCTTCCTACTTCTCAGGGTATAGAATTAGAGGATTCTGTTGATGTGATACTTGATCGAGAAGAGGGACTCATCTGCCAGCTAAATGGATCATTCCTTTATTTCTCCTTCCAGACCATGGCCTGCATCTCCTCTTTTGGCAAGTACACTCACGCCATCGTCCGCTGCATCCCTTCCTCCTTTGGTACAGTGGAGACTACGGTGGAGGGATCCGATGGTGGGTCTGAGCCGGTGGACCTGGCCAAGGCTCACCGACAATACGGCGTGTACACAGGCATCCTGCGTCAGAAGCTAGGGCTGCAAGTGATTGAGCTGGCTGCGGATGAGGGTCTTCCCTGTTCCACGCTGGTGGGGGATCTGGCAGTGATACAGGGCGACACTGCGCTGCTCACACGGCCTTGGGTGCCCTCACGGCGGGATGAGGTAACCTGTATGCGTGGCTAAAGGATATCTGTGTTTACGAGTGCTTTGAGTTCCCTTGCAAAGCCAGTCTGCAAAAGTTACTAGTCCTCTTGCGAACAATTAATGAGGAGATACTTCTGTCCCACTCTCCTTTGCTTGGCTGCCTGGAGGTAAATTATGTAGCACTATAGGTAGGCTGACCATATTTCTTTGAGACAAAAATGGGATATCGGGTTGACAAAAACGGGACGGGGTTATGTAATGTCTCACCAGAGAGTTCTGCTGTAATAAAAAAATAGCTAACAGCCTGTTGAACCGAAATATGAGTCTGAAAAGTCTGAATCAAACTGAATGTAGGGCAGAAAGAATCTCTAAGGGTGGAATGATGGTAGAAATACCAGTAAGACTCACCTTCCTGGCTCCCATACGCTGAATGGGGCTTAGCGATCGCTTCTTGAATTCCCCGCTACTGCAGACAAGCGAGGGGGCGGCATCTGACTGTCGCTAGCTCAAGAAGCCTGGCCCCCCCCTGACTGGATAAAGGAAATGGAGCTTCCTCTTTCGTCACACTAGAAGTTTTACTGCATGCATTGATTAGCATAGAGCCTTATGATAAACGCGTTCCGTTTTTTACAAAAAATTAAAAACGGGACAAAATTGACATTTATATTAAAACGACGGGATGGTCGGGAAATATGAAGAATACGGTACTGTCCCGTTTAAAACGGTACGTATGGTCAGCCTAACTATAGGTGACCAAAAAAGCCGCCATTGACAAGCCTGGCTGTGTGCATTACCTTCTGTTTCCACCTCTGAAGTCTGCCTGTAGTCGTCATACTTGTGTCAGAGTGCTAGAACTTGTTTTTGTTAGTGGGCTTTTATCGAGGGTGGGACAGAGTCATGGATTAAGTCGCGGGGGGGGGGGGGAGTTCTCAAAGTTTGTCGCAGCGTGCTTTCCTGAGACGTCACACTGAATAATCTAAGGGTGTAACTCTAAGCACATTTACTAGGGAGTAGGCCCCACTGGTCACAGTGGGACTTACTTCTGAGTAAACATGCATAGGATCACGCTGTTAAGGCTCTGGTTTTAACTTAGTAGATTCCTGCTTTCAAAGGGAGGCAAGAGGCAGCGTCTAGCTGTCTGTTAAACCCTGTCAGCAGCAGGTCCCATCTGTTCCTCTGTAAGAGCCTCTGGGATTAATCCCACCCTTGTCTCTGCAGCGCTGAGGTGGCTGCCTGACTGGTTGCCACGGCAATTGGAATCATGCCTTGCCTGCTCCGCGTGGGCCATCCCCCTGCTCCAGTGTCAGTTACTGGATATAGGCATGTGTGTAAAGGAGAAAGTAACTCTCCCGTGCATTTCTCCTTGTTCTTTTAGTTAATAATTTAAAAATCCACATTGCTGCCATGTGATAAATTCTGTGCCTCTAAGGTTGCCACTCTTCTTGTTTCCAAAACATCCTAGCAACTCAGGTTGAGTGTCTCTGAGCATGTACAAAATGCCTTTTCCTTCAGCAGAACAGAGTTAGTGTTTGAAAAAGGATCTAAGGGCAAAATGCTTCTGAGTGTGTGTAGAATATGATGCAAATACTGAGTGCCTTAGAGCAAATGCAGGGTGTTTTTCTTTCACCACTGTGCACTTACATTCTCCCCTTACCAATTCTCTTCCCCTCCATACAACCATCCCCCTGCATCCTACCATCCTCCAGCAACTCTTCATAAAAACAGATGTCTTGTTTTGTGCTCTCTACCTCCTCCTTCTTATGCACAAGCTCTCATTGTATCTTCCTCCCCATAACTTCATTTGTGCCAAGACTTCACCAGGATCCAGCCAATGAGTCTGTTTTCAAAACTAAGGCTAAGTTATGGAGAAACTCTGAGCATGTACTAAGTGCCTTTCCTTCACCACTGAAGCTAGAGTTCATGCAAAAAAACCCCAAACCCACAAATGACAAAACATGCATAGGACTGAGCTGAAAGGGTAGTCCATTCATTAGACGAAATTGGGTAAGCACTGTATTAAGGTTGCAGTACCATGCTCACAACTCAGGACTTATTTCTGAGTAAACATCCAGAACATCAAGGTGCAAACCTCCCTGCAAAAGTAACTTGTGCTGGAATCCTATCCACACTTTCCTGAGGATAAGCCTCATTAAACATAATGGGCCTTCTGAGTAGGCATACATAGGATTGCATAAATTAACAATATTTATCTCCCCTCCACTTTAAAAAAAGAAACCAAAGACTCCTTTTTAAAAGAATTAAAGCTTTCTATTAATAGGAACATAGGAAGCTGCCTTATACTGAGTCAGACCCTAGTTCATCTAGAATTGTTGACACTGACTGGCAGCAGGAACTCTCCAAAATTTCAGGCAGGATTCTTTCGTAGCCCTACCCGGAGATCCTGGGGATTGAATCTGGGACCTTCTGCATGCCAAGCATGTGCTCTACCACTGAGCTACAGCCCTTCCTATTGCTGGGTAATGGCAACTGACAAACAAAACAGCCCCAGATTTGTTTCTCTGCAACCATGTGAACCCACTCTTCTCAAAGACTTGAGTGAGGAGAAGGAGAAAAACCAGTCTGTTTGTATAAAGTCAAATACCATTCAGAACTTCTCTTGCCCGCCGAAGGGAATTCTCTTTAAGAATTCTCCAAGATATGCTCTGGGTGGAATAAAGAAGGGAAAGGGAGAGAGAGAGAGAGAGAGAGAGAGAGAGAGAACGAACGAACAGGATAGGGGAAGGAAGAAGAAAAGAAGAATGGTGATTGGAAATGCGGGGGGAGTGGGGGTAAAGAGAATTCCCTAAGCCAAGTGGCTCCTTTCAGAGGGGTAGTACTTCAGAGGAATTTAGGAGGCTGTGCAGGGTTTGCAAGGATTGCACGTACTTAAATCAACTTTATGAGGTGAGGTGGTGGAGGGATTTTTCTAGCTTTTTTAAAACTGTAGAACCTGTTTAAAAGCCTTAGCAGTTCCTTGATCATGATGCCACATAGTCCTAACCCTCCTTTTGGAATAATTTGAGTCCCACAGCTATTTAGGAGAAATTAAAGTGGAGGGGGAGAAAGAAGTTTGTGGAGGCTGATTGGATCCTTTGCTGTACTGAAGCTACTAAACTTCTGCAGAATCCAAAGGTTCCACTTCGGGGCAGTAAAATAAGGTGCTGTGTGAAATACCGCTATTTCACATGGAGCTTTTTCTTCCCTTCCTTCTCACTCTTCAAAATTTCATTGCAGGCTGGCTCCCAACGGTGGGCATGTAAGAGCAGAAAAGAAAAGTAGGGGGAGAGAGGTTTTTTGCTCCTCAACCCCCCCCCCCAAAAAAAAACCCTACACCAGAGATTAGGGATAGTGACCTCCTAGTGGTCACCTTAAACACCTTCTGATTAGGATCTCTAATCCCCTGGGTGACTTAACAGTTTTTACTTTTTGTTTTAGACTTCGAGAAAAGGAAACTTTACGCATGGCTAGCGCAAAAGCCACTGGACATAACTGTCTGAAATTTGGCGGGTTCAGTCAGCTCCATAGGGCCTGCTAGGTCCCCAAATTCCATGAACTTATGTGGAAGCACAAAGAAATTATAGCTCTTTACTTTGACAGATTTTCTTGGGAAAAGCGAATTTTACATGTGACTAGCACAAAAGCCACTGGACCTAACTTCCTGAAATTTGGCATATCAATCAGCTCCATGGGGGCTACCAAGCCTCCAAATTTCACGTATCTGTCATACAAACTAAAAAAGTTATGGCTGTTTTTGTTTTCCAATGCAAGTCAATGGGAAAATGTAAAAAAAAAAAAAAGGCAATTAGGACAGCTCAAAAGATTCAGGGCTGTGCCCAGGTGGGCCCTGTTCTAATAACACCTCTGATGATGGGCTCCTGTGATGTAAAGGAAGGGCAAAATATGTACTGTGTAGATATAAAGTACAGGACTGTATGTATATAGAGTACAGGAGGTACTCTATGGAGAGAACAGCTCTGATAGCGCCCAATAATAGCCTTCAGACACATGTAGGAAGAAAGCCAGACTATGAAGCACATGGTCTTCTATGTCTATATACTAATGCCCAGAGTATGGGAAACAAACAGAACAAACTTGAACTCTTAATACAAGAGGGAAATTATGACCTGATAGGTATAACTGAGACTTGGTGGGATGACTCTCAAGACTGGAATACAGCAATTGAAGGATATAACTTGTTCAAAAAGAACAGGAGGAACAGAAAGGGAGGTGGGGTTGCACTGTATGTGAAAAATACATATCTCTGCACAGAAATACGGGAGGAGGAGCTTGGTAGCCCCATCGAGAGCATCTGGGTT
Source organism: Heloderma suspectum (assembly GCF_057233095.1). Taxonomy (NCBI): domain Eukaryota; kingdom Metazoa; phylum Chordata; class Lepidosauria; order Squamata; family Helodermatidae; genus Heloderma; species Heloderma suspectum. The sequence goes on from NC_139459.1 coordinate 346,578,147, forward strand.
GAAATAAATGGAGCAAAGAATAAAAGGAACCTGGTGGTCGGAGTCTACTACCGGCCACCCAATCAAGGAGAAGACAAGGATGAAACTTTTGAAAAGCAAATAGCCAGTGTTTTAAGGAAGCATGATATAGTAGTAATGGGGGACTTCAATTTCCCTGATATTTGTTGGGAGACAAATTCTGCAAAACATGGCCCCTCCAGGAAATTCCTGACTTGTGTGGCGGATAACTTCCTCCTACAGAAAGTAGAGGAAGGAACTAGAGGATCGGCTATCCTTGACTTGATACTAACCAACAGAGATGACTTAGTGGATAAAGTAGCAGTTACAGGAACTCTGGGGGTGAAGCAAAAGCCGAGTGTAGTCAAATGCGTACCCTGGATTTTAGGAAAGCTGATTTTCATAAACTCAGAACAAAGGTCCCATGGCAAGCGATGCTAGCGAGAAAAGGAGTCCAAGATGGGTGGGAGCTTTTAAAAAAGGAAATTCTCAAGGCACAATCACAAGCAATTCCAACAAGAAGAAAAGGTGGAAGACAACAGAAGAAGCCAATGTGGCTTCACAAAAAGCTTAGGGATGACCTGAAAACAAAAAAGGACACATATAGGAAGTGGAAAGAAGGCCAAGTAACAAAGGAAGAGTACAGGCAGATAGCACAGAATTGCAGGGATGGCATCAGGAAGGCTAAAGCTGAGAATGAGCTGAGGTTAGCAAGGGATGTTAAAAACAACAAAAAGGCTTTCTTCAGCTACGTGCATAGTAAAAGGCAGAGGAAAGAAATGGTGGTTCAGCTATTAAATAAGAATGGCAAAACGATAACAGATGACAAAGAAAAGGCAGAGGTGCTCCATTCCTACTTTGGCTCAGTCTTCTCCCAAAAGAGGGTCTATGACCCCCCTGGCAAAGGCGAAGTACAGGCTGAAGGGGCAGGATAGCAGCTTGAGATCGACAGGCATATGGTCAAGGAACACCTCATTACTTTGAATGAGTTCAAATCTCCAGGACCAGATGAACTGCATCCTAGAGTCATAAAGGAACTGGCAGAAGAACTCTCAGAACCGCTGTCTATTCTCTTTGAGAAATCATGGAGGACGGGGGAAGTGCCAGATGACTGGAGGAGGGCTAACGTTGTCCCTATCTTCAAAAAAGGTAAAAAGGAGGAACCTGGGAACTACAGACCAGTCAGTCTGACATCAATCCCTGGGAAAATTCTGGAGCAGATCATCAAGCAATCCATCTGGAAGCACCTTGACAACAATGCCGTGATTACTCGAAGCCAACATGGATTTGTCAAAAACAAGTCCTGCCAGACAAATCTGATCTCATTTTTTGATCAAGTAACCTCCCTTGTAGACCATGGGAATGCTGTAGACATCATATACCTCGACTTTAGCAAAGCTTTCAACAAAGTGCCCCATGATATCCTGATGAGCAAACTAGCTTAAAGTGGGCTAGATGAAACAACGATCCGGTGGATCCACAGTTGTCTACAGAATCGGACTCAAAGAGTGCTTATCAATGGGACCTTCTCAAACTGGGGAGAGGTAACGAGTGGGGTACCGCAGGGCTCAGTCCTGGGCCCAGTGCTCTTCAACATTTTTATTAATGACTTGGAGGAGGAGGTGCAGGGAATGCTGATCAAATTTGCAGATGACACAAAATTGGGAGGGATAGCTAATACTTTGGAAGACAGAAACAAAATTCAAAGTGATCTGGATAGACTGGAGCGCTGGGCAGAAAACAACAGAATTTATTAGGGACAAATGCCAAGTTCTGCACCTAGGAAAAAGAAACCAAATGCACCGTTACAAGATGGGGGGTACGTGGCTCAACCACACTACAAGCAAGAAGGATCTTGGAATTGTTGTCGATCACAAGCTGAATATGAGCCAACAATGTGATGTGGCTGCAAAAAAGGCAAATGCTCTTTTGGGCTGCATTCATAGAAGCATCGCTTCCAAATCCCGGGAAGTCCTAGTTCCCCTCTACTCAGCACTGGTTAGGCCTCATCTGGAGTACTGTGTCCAGTTCTGGGCACCACACTTTAAGAAGGATGCAGACAAACTGGAGAGGGTTCAGAGGAGGGCAACAAAGATGATCAGGGGACTGGAAACAAAGCCCTATGAAGAGAGACTGAAAGAACTGGGCATGTTTAGCCTTGAGAAGAGAAGCCTGAGGGGAGACATGATAGCACTCTTCAAGTACTTGAAAGGTTGTCACAGAGAAGAAGGCCAGGATCTCTTCTTGATCATCCCAGAGTGCAGGACACGGAATCATGGGCTCAAGTTCCAGGAAGCCAGATTCCGGCTGAACATCAGGAAAAACTTCCTGACTGTTAGAGCAATATGGCAATGGAACCAATGACCTAGGGAGGTGGTGGGCTCTCCCACACTGGAGGCCTTCAAGATGAGGCTGGACAGCCATTTGTCAGGGATGCTCTGACTTGGATTCCTGCACTGAGCAGGGGGTTGGACTCGATGGCCTTGTAGGCCCCTTCCAACCCTACTATTCTATGATTCTATGATTCTAGGTTGGATCCTGATTTAGTCATACTTAGAGTAGACCCATTGAAATCAATGGGACTTAAGTTAGTTATGACTAACTTTTTAATTAATTATTCAAAGTCATGACTATCTTAAGTCCCATTAATTTCAGTGGATCTACTCTTAAGTATGACTAAATCTGGATCTAACCATTAAATTTCCTACACAGAAGTGGTATCTCTGTACGAAATGTAATCTTGTGTGTAGCATCCTTCAGTCCAGGTTGTGATGACTGGGTCTCTGTATCTGAAGTCCCAATAATTTCTTAATTGAAGAGCATTCTCTCTCTCTCTCTCTCATTTTATGGTACCAATTATATAAACTATGGGATGCAAGAAAAAAAGACAGCAGACTGTCAAGCTAAAACTCCAAACACAAAAGTATCCTGAAGATAAGGCAAAAAAAGGATAACAGCTAAAAGACGAGTAGCCAAAAGCAAGGGCCCAAATTTGATGCAAAGGAAAGCTTTGCTATTGTCAACCAAACAGCACACTAAATCTATATAAATTAAATTAAAATTTCCATCAGTGGGGGATGGAGGTCTCTGAGTCATTGGTGAAATAAGAGGAGCCCAGGAATCTCTGTGGAATGTAGATGAAACAAAAGTATGAATTAAGTTAAAGGTCATACAGATCACTCAAAATTTTTCTGGAGGCTGTTTGGATTCTCTAAGCTCAAGCAATAAACACATTTTAAAACCAGTGTGCAAAATCACAGCCTGGGCTCTGGCATTCTCACCCAACCTACGGATGAGAATCTTTGCCTGTCTGGAATTCTGCGTGTGTGTGTGTGTGTGTGTGTGTGTGTGTGTGTAGGGGTGGGAGGGGGGCTCCCATCCATCTATTTCCTGAGCAGTCAGTAGGGCAGAAAGAGGCTTCAGGCACTCCCTGGCTTACTGTCCTGCACTCTGTCAGAAAGGGAAGGGAGAAGTAGAAGAAGCTGATCCCTCAGCCTGAGCACACCTCCTCCTCCCAGCAGTTTATTTATATCAAGAAGCCATTTAGCATTTGCAGTAGTTGAGGGGTGGGCAACGCACGGGCTGCATGTAGCCCTGCTGGTCATTTTTCTGCCCCCCACTCCCACCTCATTTGCAACTATGATTTTCCTTGCCAACAATGGCAAATTTGACGGTGGAGCTGGGGGTGGGCCCTTAGTGGTTCCGTTGGGGTGGGGGCGAGCAGCACCTGCTGGGGTTGATGTGCAGTGGTGATAGGTGGCGGCTGATCTCTGTTTCCTTTGCCTTCTTGTTTGGTCTTGGCCTAACCCTTTTATTCCTCTTCCCTACAGCCAAAATGAAGGCAGAGTAGGTGTAACTGCATGAATTCACATCCGTCCTTTGTTAAGTCTTGTCTCTCTCGCTCCCTCTGTTGTCTCACATAAATACACCTTGTGAAAATATTAAAATGTAAGCTCGTTGGGGCAGTGATCTTTCTTTGTTTATGCACTTTTGCAAAGTCTACGTTGATCTCGCTGTATAAATAAGAATAATAGTGCTTGGTGACATCCAGAGGTTTTGCGTCATAATAATGATGAATTGTGAGGCCTGTGTGAGTCATTGAGTGTTACCCCAGTAATTCAGATTAAGTTCCCTTGACTATGGGCCCTATATGCTGGTGTATATGAAACCCCTACTAAGTGGAGGTTGCGTCAGTTTGCTCATTGTGACGGTTGTCTTCATGTGCCATAAACACATGTAGTGGTGGTATGAAGTAAAACCATTTGGCGAGCCACTGCACTGCCCCTAAGTGTCGGCCTCTGAAGCCTGCCTAGTAGTACTTTGGTGGGAAGCCATTTGTTGGAAGCCTAGTTTGAGAGTTACCTTAAGAGATACGAAGGAAAGGGGATTCATGATGATAAGTAAGAGCCCCCTCCTTCCAATGGCAAATGTCCATCTCTTTCTCCCAGATCAGCAGTGTCAAGAAGGTCTTGGAGGAACTAAAACTGCGTGTGGTAGAAGTTACAGATGAAGGAGCCACCCTGGATGGAAGTGATGTACTTTTCACAGGTAAGTGACCGCTTCACAGGAGGAATAGTCCTCATTCTGTGGCAGAGATGGGGAACTTCCAGCCTGCAGGCTAGTTTGGCTCAACCAGGCCCATCCAGCCCATAAGGTCTCAGGCAAGGCTCATCTCCTGTCCTGAAGCCCTACCCCTTCGAGGCTACTAGGGGCTTGGGAAGGAGGCAGGGCAAGGAGTCCCTGCTGTCATCTCTGATTGGAGATAATGGGGATTCAGATTGGAGATAACAGGGGGATTCCAATTGGAGATAACAGGGGGATTCTGCTTACTTAGTGTGCTGCTCCCACTAAGTGCTCTGCCCTCCCTTAGTCCTCTCCAATGAGGGAAGGCACAGGGCAGTAAAAACTCTTGCCTCTCTCTGTACAGAGACAAAGATGCTGTCATGGGGTGGGCTTCTAGGGGAAGGGAAGGACTTCAGGAGGGAGGGTCCATCCCCTGATGTCAACCAACCCTCAGGTTGACATCAGAAATCCTTTTGTACGGTCGTATTCAGATTTGAGCTGGAAAGAGCTCAACTGACTTGTTTATGCAGGCTTATTGGCCCAGTCTGGGGAGAGCTTGTGCCCTGATGTCTGAAATAGTTGAGGGCTCTGGTCTGCTTCATCTTCTTAATGCCTTTGACAGGCCGGGAATTCTTCGTGGGCATTTCCAAGTGGACTAATCACAGAGGAGCAGAGATGGTTGCTGATACTTTCAGGGTGAGCTGGAATCTTAGAACTGAATACTCCTTCATCCTACACATGTGTGTGCACGCGCACACAAACACGGAAGGCTCCTATCCATCTGGTGTCATGTGTATTGTCCTTTTATTCTTCTCCACTTTTGCTCATCCTCCATACTATGAATCCGGTCAACTTTTAAAACTGATCTTACATGGCAGTAAGTTAACACAGCCATCCCTGGGCTTTCTACCTTCAGGGAACTCTTTGGCTGGTTTACCAAGGATGTCCCCCTGCATGTCTGGCCAGGGCAACGGATTCTGGGGCATGCTTTAAGGCATCCTCCTCCAACCTGGTACTCTCCAGATGCATTGGAATCCAGCTCCCATCAGGCCCAGCCAAGCTGGCCTATGGCCAGGGATGATGGGAACTGTGGCCCCAAACATCCAGAGGACCCCAGGTAGGGCAGAGTTGTCCTTTGGTATGTGCTCATTCCGTGTGTAGCACTGGCCTTGCTTGTTGGGAATTGTTCGTCTTCTTCAGGCATTCACAATAGAGGGTTTCACCATTAACTGTGGAGGGAGCCGGGGACATGTGCTCCGCCCTGCCCGCTCCACCCTTGACCTTATTGTGTTGATGGGGAAAGTCTGAATGTAAATGCATTTGGCCAAATGTGCTTACATTTCTCCACGTGACTGGGAACCCTGGCTTAATAGGGGTTGGATCCAACCCCTGTACGAGTGGAAATCTGCTCACTCAATGGGACTTCCCCCTCCTCTCCTCCCCCTGCAGCCCCCCCCCCCACACTACTCCAGAGTGTCCCCCAACCCCGTAGAGCAGATCTGGGGGGCCGCAGGGTGGAGGGAGAAATCCGTTCTGCATGCAGTACCCTCCCTACTGGATGCATCCCCAGGGTTCCCAATTGTGTGGAGCTCTGTAACCCCTTGCAGACCTTCCTGGTCAACACATGGAATTTGGGGTGGACAGTGTGGGGCTGATGTGCGTGGCCCTGGCTCCTTCCCTGGTTTCAGTAAAGCCTTCCTCGGCGAATTCCTGAAGGGTCTCCATGAACAGAGAGCGTGCCCTAGAACACTATCAACCTTCCTGTTGCAGGGGACTGCTGGTTATTTATTTATTTAGAGTATTTTTATCCCACTCCTCAGCCAAAAAGGCTCTTGGAGCAGCTTACAAATAATCAGTAAAAGAAGGCAGTCCCTGCTCACAGTCTAAAAGATGCAACACACATGGGAAAAGGAATAGGGCAGGAAGGGGGGAGTGGAAAATCAAGCCTTTCAGCAGGGCTGGCGGAATGGCCCTGCTCCCCCCTCTCATTTCCCTCAGCACAGCATGCTGGAATGGCTGCCAGTGGTGACAGTTGAGAGAGGAGGAGCCTTGGAATGGCTTCACTTCCCACTCTCATCTCCCTCAACTCTGCCTGCTGGAATGGCTGCTGGTTTTTATGTTAGTCAGGCTGCCTTTCACAAACACTTATCTGCCATGGCTAATCTTCTCATTGAGGAACTCTAATTTGTCCAGAACACTTGCTGAAAACCTCTCAACAAATGAACAAACACCCTTTTCCCGCTCTCATGGCCCTTCTACTGTTTACTCTTTTTCCCAGTTCCAAATCCTGAGGTAACCCACTTGCAGAGAGCTCTGAAGTCCTGGTTCTAAGGGCCCCTTCTCCCTATCCATATCCACGTTCTCATCTCAAAGTCCTTCCAGTGGGTTAAGAACTTCCCTACTGGGGAAAAAAGGAGCTGCTCATTGACCCTTCTTCTAAGGATGGCTTTAAACCACAAAGCAATATTTCCCTCTAATTCTTTGGCTGTGTGTTCATATAAAATATGCCCATACATTCTGAAATAGACTGAAGCCATCGAAATGTTGTCATTGGCTTTTCTCATGGTTGATGTCCACACGCTTCTATATCGGTTTTGCCATGTGCGGAGCTGTTATAAGATAGCTGCAGAAACAAAAAGTGGGGGCAATATCACCTCATGGTGGCATTTCCTTGTAAAAAGCTTTAGTAGAAACTTCAGCTTCTTTCTCAGCTGTACCCCTGCCCCTTTCCTGTGCTTCCTGTACCGAAGGCTATTCCTCTTCTGGAGGAGAATACTTTAGATCAGCCTTCCCCAACCAGGTGCCCTCCAGATGTGTTGGATTACAACTCCTGGCTGGGGATGATGTGAGCTGTAGTCTGATACATTTGGTGGGCATCCAACTGGGGGAGGCTGGAGGTTGTCGGCAGAGTTGTGTACTGGACGGGAGGGAAGGAAAGGGGTACTCGTGATTGTAACTGCTTGGGCTTCTGCAGATGCTCCTCAGTGTTGTCTCTCTGTGCAGGATTTTGCTGTGTCTACCGTTCTGGTCTCGGGCACATTGCACCTCCGCAGCTTCTGCAGCATGGCTGGGTCTGACACCGTCGTAATTGGCAGCAGTGACGTGGCCAAGAAAGCCATGAAGGTAACACTGAGAATCACTTATGGGCCCCCTTGCAAAAGGAGCCATAAGGGTCCTGAAATCTACCTCCTCTCCAGCCCAAGGAAGAATCCTTCACCTATCAGCCCCTGTCCAAAGGCCACCCCAGCGTCACTACCCAACACTGACTCGGGGAGGTGGGTGTGGAAGACTCATTTGGCCTAGGGTGTCATACCAGAGTGTAGATCTCCAAATGACTCCCATTTCTCCCCCCACCCGCATTTCTGAAGACCATGGAGCAATTAACTGATCACCACTATGAAACACTGACGGTGTCTGATGACCCGGCCGCTAATTGCATCTATGCTCGGCTTGGCCAGAAGAGCAGCGTCCTTCTGCATCGCAGTGCGGAGGAGTATCCAAACAGTCTGCAAGTAAGATGAAAGGGTGCTTTGTGGGGAGGGGAGAGGTTTGGGGAGGTCCAGCTAGGTAATTTTAGAACAAGGGTAGGCAACCCAGTGTCCTCCAGATGTTTTGGACTACAAAACTCTAACTTCCTGTCTATTGGCCATGCTGAGTGGGGCTAATGGGAGTTGTAGTCTGAAACACCTGGTGGGTGCTGGGTTGCCTACCCATTTTAGATTCTGGACTTAATGGTCTTATGGGGGTCCCCTTTAAGCGACCATGTGTACTACCTCAGTTGTGAAGCACACAACCAACGTTTCTCTTCTCCTCCCAACATCCCATGCTTTACAGCTGCTTCTACATGCCCTATAGGGTTGGACTTGATGGTCTTCTAGGCCCCTTCCAACCCTACTATTCTGTGATACATTAGCAGAAAACCAAAATAGCAGTAATTAAAACAATGTTTGTCTACCCTGAATTTTTAAAAAGAAAGGAATACTCCAGGTATGTTTGCAGCTTCCAGCTTCATAGTTTAAACTCACTTAATTCATAGTATTGTCATGACTTCAGGAATAAAATGGAATCTGCATCTGCTGCTTTCATCAGGCTGTCACTCTCTGGGTAGCCGTTTGGGGGGCCCTGGGGCCCTGGATGTTGGTCCAGAGATCTGGCCCTAACGGCACCACTGTCTGTCCTTGGGTGGCGTTGTGGTTCCTAGGAACACATGTGGGTTCTGTGCAGGGCAGGACTTGAGATAACATAGGGCCAATTCAAAGGCTACCACAAGCGGTCTGTTGTGTAAGGGGTGATGGCTCATGCCTTGACCTTTTAGCCCATGTTTTCGCTTGTGCATTGACCTTTGCAAACGGTCCTGTGCTTTAAAGCTCGACAGACATGGAGTTCTGTGCACATAGTCTGCCCACTACAGACCAGCTGTAGTGCTGGTAATAACAGGGGTTTGCCCTCAAGTGTGGTAGAGAAGGAAAAATGGGAAGAATGAAATGACCCCTCAAAGATGCCATGGGGTATAATTTCATTTTTGCCCTGCTCATTTTCAGGTCTTACAACTCTTTCTCAGATTTGGCTGCCTTCTAAAATGGAGGCAGGACCAGAGTGGGGTGGGGAGCCATGGGGCGCTGTGTGAGGCCATTCAGCTGCTGAATGGCCTCACACAGGCCCCATGGCCCCCCACCCCACTCATCCAGAAAGATGAATGGCCTTTCAAATGGCCCCCCACCCCACTCATCCACAAAGATGAATGGCCTTTCAAAGGGCACTTGAAATGTGTTGGGCCAGGAAATTGGCCTCTGTGCACCTTTGAGGCCTCCTGTTTTCATTCTTATCCTTGGAATGTGCAAGCAGCAGCTATGCCTGGGAGGACTACGAAATGAGTAGTCTCCACGCGAAACAGGCTTGGGGCTAGGGCCAAAGAAGAGTTTTTGTGTGGCAGACCCACAGGCCAGGAGGGTGCAAAATCTTGTGTGGTGCATGTTCCTGTGCGGCATGGGACATTGGTTTGGGTGTCAGAGGGGTTTTGACACTTTGAGCTATTTTCGGGGTAGGGGTTGATTCAGTTTACAGTTTCCGTGAGGTCTGGCCAGGCCCCTACGGGAACCTTTGTGGTGACACTGCCTCATCCCACCACTCCACTATACAGAGGGGAGACAGGGGAAGCCCTGCCCATTTTGCTGTGACTCCTTGGGGCCCTATTCACTACGCTGGATTACCTCTCTTGCTGAACCACCACAGTAGGAGGAAAGACTCCCTACCAGCTGAACAGCTCACACTTGAACTATATGTCTGCCTCATCCTGCCAAGAGGCAGACACAGAGATCCTTCATGAGCCTTTTCATGAACTCTTGCTGTGGCTTCCATAGGGATAAGGTTAAAGGGGTTTATGTTTGGAAAGGGGACTAACAAGTTTCTGTCTGCTTCCCTCTCTTAGCCCTTCCAGAAACTTCCAGACTACACCCTCATCCCCGCTGCTTGCACTGAAGTAGCCAAACTTGGTGGGACTCTCAGTTCCTGCTCTCTTCTCATCAACAAGAAGCTGGAGATCTAGTGCCTATTGAACCCCCACAAATATACAGGTTCTCACAATCCCTGAAGAGGGATCCCCCGCTTCCTCAGTTCCTATGTGCAGAGTGATGTCCCTGTTTTTCTTAGCTGCCTCGCAAAGCGAGAACACCACCCTCCCACCCAAACATGCGAATTTGGTGGTCAGCCTTAAAGTTTGCTGTTCGTTTTCTTTTTCTTTTACATTGGATCTTCATTTCCATGGCTTCCCACCAATCTCATGTTTCCCTGCCTCTGCCTGCTACTTTGTATCCTTTCAGAAAGACTTTTATCCCAGAGCAGATAGATGTTCTTATCTTGCTCCCAGTGCTGAAGGAAACCTGTCTTAGGAAACCAGACACTCCTATCTTTTCAGCCAGCTATATTTTTTAGCAAGGTTCTCCTCCGTTTTTCGCCCCTTATGGACAATTAAAGAACAGCTGTGCTTTCTCTTTGTTGTTGATGGGTTTTCTTGGGAAAGGTTATTAGGTATTGAGAAATATTTGTGGGCAACCATCTTGGAAGACACTTAAGGGATGTCTAGCATGAAGCCTGATCCAAGAAGCCTGCACTACTATTTCTCTCTCTCTCCATCATAGTAGCATCTTTGATCAGGATAGCAGAAGATATTCTTGGAGACCCCACCGTGTGTGGCATTGATCATAGTTTTCAACTAGTTTGGCTGGCCGGCCTATGCTGCATTGCTACAGAACTGGACAATTCCATTACTCTGGATATGGGAGATTGGGAGGCACCCCTATTTGTGCAGTTACAAACCCCAACAGCTGATAATTCGTGTCAGATGTAGGAAGACTTAGTATACTACACTTGCTCTACCATGAGACCTTTCCCCTCCCTTAATAACTGGTTCTAGAAGAACCTTTAAAGATGATCTGGTATGATTGGGGTTGGATCCAATGCTGTCATTCCGCCACCAGAAGGGAAACCACAGGCAGAACGGATTTCCCCTTCCTCCGGTGTGTGCCCCAAATCTGCTCTGGAGATGCAGATTTGCATGCAGCGGGGAGAAGGGGACGGAGAAGTCCTGCTCACGCAACTGTTGGTTCCAACCCTTGGTCTGCTACATCCATCTCTGTGGTGCTGCAGTTTTGGGACAGGGAGTTCAGCGTTAGATCCACGCTCCCTCCCCTCCCCCAGACTCAAAACAATTGCTTCCCCACTGCCACCTCAACAGATAACCTCTCTGCATATCCGCAGGGTTAGAGCAGTCATGCAGGAGCCGCTAGATGAAGACAATGCGTTCTTGAGGGAGAGTGCTTCCTCTTCGGTGGCATGGTGTATGTGTTAGTGTAACATAGTTAGGGGGGCGTTTGTAGGAATGTTCTTGAAAGCTGTAGAGCGCCCTCTGTTGGGGAGTAGGCATACCGACAGATGTAGGACTTTAGATTCACTCACTGCCTCTTTAACCCCTTGTGGAAACAATTAAAAGATAACAATAAAAAGGACTGAACAAACTCTGGATCTTGATGAGTCTTCTCTGCCTTCTTCTTCTTCTTTGATTTGGTTCCTGAGCATTTTAGACCTTTGGACTACGTCCTTCTCAGCCATAGTGCTCTGCTTTAAAGCAGTTCCTATATAATTTCTTAAGGGCAAAAATAATTGCGTCCAGTTCTAGGTGTGAAGTTGTAATACCATGTGCAGTATTACAACTTCAAAGCTAGAATTGGATGGAATTATTCCCCCCCCCCCCCCCAAGAAATGAATGGTGTTGAATTGTGGGTTGCGAAACAGTTGAAAGTGTTTAGCACAGTTGCAGGATGGGGGATGCTTGGCTCAGCGATACTGCAGGCAAGAGGGATCTTGGACTTGTGGATCACGGGCTGAGTGTGAGCTGTCAGTGAACTGGTAGGGGAGCCAAATGCTATTTTGGGCTGCATTAATAGAAGTATAGTTTCCAAATCATGGGAAGTACTAGTTCCCCTCTACTCAGCACTAGTTAGGCCTCATCTTGAGTACTGTGTCCAGTTCTGGGCACCACACTTTAAGAAGGACACAGATAAACTGGAGAGGGTTCAGAGGAGGGCAATGACGATGATCAGGGGACTGGAAACAAAGCCCTGTGAGGAGAGACTGAAAGAACTGGGCATGTTTAGTCTTGAGAAGACTGAGGGGAGGCATGATAGCACTGTTCAAGGTTGTCACAGAGAGGAGGGCCAGGATCTCTTCTCAATCATCCCAGAGTGCAGGACATAGAATAATGGGCTCAGGTTACAGGGAGCCAGAGTCCAGCTGAACATCAGGAAAAACTTCCTGACTGTTAGAGCAATACGGCAATGGAACCAATGACCTAGGGAAGTAGTGGGCTCTCCCACACTGGAGGCATTCAAGACGAGGCTGGACAGCCATCTGTCAGGGATGCTCTGACTTGGACTCCTGCATTGAGCAGGGGGTTGGACTCGGTGGTCTTATAGGCCCCTTCCAATCCTACTTTTCTATAATTCTATGATTCATCTAAGGAAGTGGCAAATGAAAGGCGAAAATTCTTAAATCACATGGATGTGTTGATGGATTGGGGTCTACCCACTTCAGCTGTGAGCGTATGTAAATCCTGCCACGTACCTGAACCTACTGCCCCTGCCCCATTCTTGAAGTCTCAGGTAGCCAGGAAGAACCCACGTAGGTCTATCAAGATCTTGTCAGGCTGCAGAATATGGGTGGGTACGCTTTATTCGGCTTGGTAGGTCACAAGTTGGAGAGAGGCCACAGCTCAGTGGTAGAGCACCTGCTTTGCATGCAGTTTTGATCCCATGCATCTTCAGGTATGGCTAGGAAACAATCTTGCCTGAAACCCTGGAGAGCCACTGCCAATCAGTGTTGACAGTACTGTGCTAGATGAACCCATGGTCTGACTCTGACCCATGGAGAAGGTGGCTTCCTATGTTCCTGCATTGTACAGGCCTGCTCTGTGTTGCAGGGTTTCTCCCTCACATCCCCCCATCTTGAAAGCTGTTCCAAAGTAAGGAATCTGAGGACCTTCCTTTGCTGAGAGGGGAAGTTTTCAATGTTCCATAGTTCTCAGTAAAACAGCACCACCCAGTGGCTGCTTAACAATGCAACAACGAATGTACATGGTGGGGAAAAGCCAGGATATATTTAAATGCCTCATTATCTCCGGATTCTTTAAACGTGGAAGAACCAGGAAATACTGCTGGAAGTGCCCTCGAGGTTGACAGTGTCATGAAAAGGACTGCGAACGTCTGTGAGCAACCCACCCCAAGTGCACGATAAAAGCCTCGCGTGATGGCGCCCCTAGACTTCATCCAGTTACCTCAGATGATGGTTGTGTGTTTGGAAAAGAGAATTCAGAGACTGGTATGAAGAGGGCGTGCGTGTGCGTGCGTGCGTGCGTGTGCATGGATTTTATTTATTCAGTTAGTTACATTTCTACACTGCTCAATAGCCAAAGCTCTCTGGGCAGTTCACAACAATGAAAACCATAAAATACAACACAATAAGATACTATGTTAAATGGCCTATAAGCAGAATTGTTTATCTTATGTGTGCACATGCTATATTTATAAAGGGGAAAGGATTGTACTGCTGAATTTGGCTTCCTAAGTACTTGCGGCCTTTTGTCTCTAGATGGGGGTGGGAGGGGAAGAGGAAGGTTCTAGCCTCCCTGGCTTCAGAGGAATTTTAAAAATTAGTGGGTAAGGAAATCAAAGTTTTCCATTTACAGCAGCTCTGGTGGGAGGGGTGCAATCAATGAGCCGATTGTTGTATTATAATAACTGTGAGGATGGGGAGTGCAATTTTGGTGCTGTCATTCCTTGTAGTCCAAATATGTAGAATGCTCTGTCAATTTCATGGCTGTTGTGGGCTGGTAATGTTGTCTGGGGCAGTCCCAGAAGGAGAGCTACAATGTATGAGAAGGGACCAGCCTTCCCCAACTTGGTACACTCCAGTTGTGTTCATTGACAACTCCCATCATCCCCAGCCAGCATGGGCTAGAAGGGTCAACAGTCTGACTCCTAAGAACCATGCTGGATCAGACCAAGGGTAGTATCCAATGCTATTCCTACAGAGAGTAGATCCATTGAAGTGAATGGGCCTAATCTAAGTAGGACTACCATTGGATACTACCCAATGGCTGCATCTAGCCCACCATTCTGTTCACACAGTGGCCAACCAGCTGCCCATGGGAAGCCCACAAGCAGGACATGAGTGCAACAGCACTGTCCCACCCATGTTCCCCAGCAACTGGTATATAGAGGCAAACTGCCTCTGATACTGGAGGTAGCACATAGCCATCAAGCCTAGTAGCCATTGATAGCCTTCCCCTCCATGAATTTGTCCAATCCCAAATTGATGTAAGATAGCTCCTTGTATGCACTTATGCCCCTTCGCATCCAATCCGGAGTGTGGGAAAGTGAGCATCTCTGTCCTTCTTGTCTTCTCAGCCTCCTCCTACCTCCAAAAAGTTGCCACCCTTTCTTAGTAGAACTCCCAATGTCTTTAACAGTTGCATGGCAGGCAGAAAATCCAACAGGTGCAGCTCTTTGCATGGCAAGGAAGTGAGGGGGAAAGCTTCACCTGTCTAGAAACAAGGTACCAATCCTAAATTCACACCCCATTTTCAACCTCATTGGAATAATCTACATTTTGTATGCACACACACACTACTCCTATACACACCTATTTGAATAAATAAGTAAGTTTCTACAAACTTGCCATATGTTGAGTGCAGACTTTAGGTTAGGGTTAGATCCAGACTTAGTCATGCTTAGAGTACACACATTGCATTCAATGGGCCTTAAGAAAGTCATGACTAACATGTCTGATTGATATCAATGGATCTGTTCTAAGCATGACTAACCCTGGGTGTAACTCTAGGTTTCTCTTTTTCCTGCTATTGCAGACCTGCCTATTAGGTTTCAGGGTAGCCACCTTGAGAGGGAAAAAGCATCCAATAGTTTTCTTCAGTTGTGCCCATCCTGAGAAGAGACCATGAAGAATGCAGTAGTGTCTCTCTTGGCAGCCATCTTGAAACCACCATATCAATATATCTGAGCAACAGTTTGTCCGGCAGTATGGCCTCCAGTTCAGTTGGATGAAAGTCACCACAAGTCTAAGCCTTTGTGTCTATCACAGCTTGCATGGCTAATGTGTCATTACAGATATAGGTATTCTCGGCAGCATGGAGTACGTTCAACGGGCAGAACTCAGGGAGGCCACTGGCCACATTGGTTTCACTCACGGGGCGCTGGAACGAGGACGAGGACTCCAAGGAGCGAAATGAAGTGGAGATGTGATGCTTGTTGACTTGGTCCAGGAGAGTGAAGGTGACCTGATTAAAAAAAAAAAAAGACGACTGAAGGCATTTCTTCACTACAATGGTTAAATAAGTGTTAACCATCTTAAGGAATTCTAAATGCTGAGCCCAAATGTCCCAGGGAAAAGAGTGTTTGGCTTGGTTCACACATTTACTGGACACTTTCATATGCTGGAGAAGAGAGCAAAAGTGTTCCCTCTACCATGCACATACTGTCATATCTGAGGCATGTTTCTGAGGCCCATATTCAAGGAGGCCTGATTTGTACAATTCTTCCACCCCCAAAAGTAGATGCTGTGACTCACATTTTAATGTGTACAGCAGGGGTGCAGAACCAAACTCGAATGGGGGGCTGGATGACCCCTCACCTGGGCCTCTGTGGGCCGTATAACATCAAGGGCCAGGGTCCAGGCTTCCCTGTATGGGGGTCTTCCCATTCAGAGAATCCTTGTTTGTAGCGAAGCCAAGCCAACTGAGTCCCCTTCGCTCCTCCTGCAGCTTGGCTTCGCATGGCCCTTCTCTGATTGGGAAAGCCCACGCACAGGAAAGCAAGGGAATCCCCACCTTTACCTCTGGCTCTCCAGGCTCTCCTGGCCTCCTCCCCAGCCATCTGTCAGGGATGCTCTGACTTGGACTCCTGCATTGAGCAGGGGGTTGGGCTCGATGGCCTTATAGGCCTCTTCCATCCCTACTATTCTATGATTCTATGATCCAGGAAATAGATTGTGCTCCACCAGTGGGCCACTATTTATTTATTTTCAATATGTATACACCTTGTGTCGTGCTACCATTACCAAAAAAACAAAAATTCAAAATCCAATATACAATGATAATAAAAGTCCAAGACTCTCCAACCTACATAGTGGTTAAGAACAATTTTAAAACCATTAATGGCTGGCATTACAAGCCGCCAAATGCTGAGGTAAAGAAAAGGTCTTCAATGGATGCTGAAACTGGGTAACAAGGTTGGCACATGTCTTGTATCTGGGGCAGAAGGCTATTCCAGAGCACGGGCCCCACTGCAGAGGAAGCTCTCTTGGCTGCTGCCAGACAAGCATCTGTAAGTGTTGTGGCACAACCAGGAGAGTCATTTGAAAATGACTGCAGTGTTCAGACAGGTGAGCAAGCAACCAACCAAGAGCCATCCTACTTTCAGAGCACCAGCTCTGAACATACCCAAGTCCTACGAGGAAAGATGGAAGGATCTGGGTATGTTTAGCCTTGAGGAGAGGAGATGGAGGGGAGATATGATGGCACTTTTCAAGTACCTAAAGGGTTGCCAGACAGAAGAGGGCCACAACCTGTTCTCTATCATCCTAGACTGCAGGACACGAAATAACAGGCTTAAGTTACAGGAAGGCAGATTTCGGTTAAACATCAGAAGAAACTTCCTAATGGTCAGAGCAGTCAGACCATGGAACCAATTGCCATGGGAGGTGGTGGGCTTTCCATTCTTGGTGGTATTCAAGCAAAGACTGGACAGCCATCTGTCAGGGATGCTTTAAACTGGATTCCTGCACTGAGCAGGGGGTTGGACTCGATGGTCTAAATAGCCCCTTCTAGCTCTGTGATTCTATGATTCTATCCTGTAAGTATTTATTTAATTATTGCATTTATATCCCGTCTTTTTTCCTCTTGCAAGGAACCCAAGGCGGCTTACATTATCCTCCTCTCCATCTTATCCTCACCACAACAACCCTGTGAAATAGGTTGGGCTGAGAGTGTGTGACTGGCCCAAAGTCACCCAGTGAGCTTCCATGGCCGAGTGGGGATTAGAACCTGGATCTCCCAGCTCCGAGCCCAACACTCCAGCCACCACACCACGCTGGCTCTCGCACTGAATTAGGCCCAGCATTCCTCAGAGGTGGGGAAGGGCTTCTGCAGATTTGACTCTCCTGTAAGACCAATACAAAAGCTCCCCGTACCTTATGCCGGAAAGGCCACTTCAGCAGGAAATCATACTCCCCTTTCATCAGAACCAGGAAGATGGAGAGATGCGTTCCTGCTCCTGTCCCGTCTCCATTCAGGAACAGCTTGAGGCAGAGTTTGTAACCATAGCGGCTGGTGTAGAACCCTGTGGGGGTGAGAAGAGAATACATGGCGTAAGAATGGGGTGTGATGGTGCCCTCTGGCCGACAGACTTCGCTTATATACTATCCCAAGTGGGACAGTGACTAGGTCCAAACTGGGTATTGTGGGGGATGCATGGCTGCTGCTGACTCCCAACTCCCCCCCCCACGTCTCCACGGTAACATTTAAGTGAAAGAAGGTGCCAAGTGTAATCATGTTATATCATATGTTTCCCTGCCTTTCCTCCCTTTGCAAGCAGTGTCCTGTAGAGAGGAGGCGGGGAAAGGTTTAGTACTAGGTGTTAACCAAAGGGAAGCAGGCTGGTGGCAGGTAGCGTAGGCCTAAGCATGCCTTAATACAAGGGTGGGCAAATTTGGGGGGCTTTGGGGTCCAATTTCAATCCCCGAGAATTGCCCAATGAACTGGCTGCAACTGTTTAATCAATAAGGAGTTTTAAAAAACCAATCTAACTGATTAGTCTGGTAAACATTGCAGCCAAAGTAATGACTGAGATAATAGATGTGAACATCCTATGATTCAACATCCTAAAGGGTTATATAGATGCTTCCTTGCTTGTTTATTTACAAAATTTATAAATGGCTCTGTATTTATAAATGCCGTGTCTCCTCTTGAACCAATTCACTCAAGAAGGAGGCCCAGTTATGTTCAAAGTGGTGCCTCTCGAAGAATGAGGGAAGTTTTAAAAATGTTTGCTCTTGTGCAATAAAGTGGGCAACCTGTGGCCATCCAGATGTTTTGGCCTACATTTCCCATCAACCTTTACCAGGCTTGGGCTGATGGGAATTGTAGGCCAAAGCATCTGGAAGGCTACAAGTTGCCCAGCCCTGCTATAAAGGGACATTGTGGGGAGAGTTAATAAAAATGTTAACAAGATAACTGACTTTTCCTGCAAGAAACCCAGAGTAGTACGGAAGGGTGGACCTTGGCATAAGATGCAGCCTGTATCGAGCTGTCTTGCAGCATGTTCAGGAAGATATTGCAAAAAACCCAAACTTTTTTTTGTACAATACACCCTTGACATATGTACAGTGGATCTGTGTGGGGCTTCTTGTGCACTGATCCCGAGGCACCTGTTCTTTTCCAGGTAGTCCCCATTTCAAACTATGCCCCTGGCTCCCAAACTCCACGTTCTTAAAGTATGCTAATTTGCATTTGGTATATAATTTGTTTTGATTTCAGTTTTGTTGGTCACAGGCTTTGGGATCTTTGGATTACAGAATCTGAGCCCCTGCAAGAAATGTGGGCATTGCTAAACTAGTTCCTGGGCAAAGAGAAGTCTGTTCTGATAGGTGACGTTTTTACAAAACCAAAGCTACCTGCCCGGTTCCCTCCATCCCACACTTCTGGTCACTCACAGGGAGAATAAATGGCAAGCCGGTTGCCGGTTTGTGCCTCCCGCGTCCTAAGCCCCACCTCGGGGACCTTCCAGAGGAAACAGCCATCATACGTGGTTTGCTCCAGGCTGTGGATCCGGGAGGCTAAGCTGCTGATCATCACATCCTTCAGGGTCAAGAGTGAGTCTTGCTGTTCTACCTGGAAGGAACAGATAGAAACAGGGAAGCAGGGGTGGTTATGGAAAAACAGGCATGAGTTGGAATTGGAGGTGAACAGGATACCAAGAGAAAGCAATCCTACACTTCCACAGAAAGAAGCAGAGGCATTGCTAGGCACTTAAAAGATCCAGAGATTTGATCAGTGGTGAATGAGGATTTGGGATATGGTCTCAAAGATGAAATTAGCTAATATGATTGGAGTCATAGAGGGGCAATTAGCAAATAATCTTTGTATAGAAAAATGGAGTCTACTTTATATTGGCATGATAAAGTACAGGATTCAGTACAACCTTATTTACTATTAGGGGAAATTTAACTGGTATAAGTTTGATCAAGTTTACAACTCTTTTTGTTATCATTTGTATTTATGAATCAATACAAGATGAAACATTTTCTCTGGTTTATCTACTAAGAGGTCCCTCTGTAATAGCAAAAAAAGAAAGGAAGGAAGGAAGGAAAGATTCGGAGACAGTCTTTCCACTGGCATCAATAGAAGTTTTACTCCAACCCTGCTTGCCATGCCGAGGGGTTTTTTGCGAGATCCACAGTGCCTAGGGAAGGGAGGGTTAATCCTTACCTCCCCAACTGTGATCCCCAAGGAAAATCCCCCCCAACACATATAAATGGCAGCTAAGCTTAGGAAAAACCTCACATGGGCACCAAAGGGAAGATGTGGAGAGAGGGGTTAACCTTTCTCTCCCCAGCTGCAATCCCCCTTGAAAATGACCCCACACATGGCAATGAAGCTGAGAAAAAACATTTCATTTGCACCAATGGACACTTAGGCCTCTGAGGAATAGATCTAGGGCTGTGGGAAATAAACTCAGCAACGCCCCTGGGAAGAAGAGAAGCTGCAGCAACTTCCAGCCCTCTTGGGAGAAACAGGGTCAGAATAGCAACTTTCTCCTCCTGCTACTAAACTATGTCTTGGTACAAGATGCATTTAAAAATGGGTTGAGATGAGGACTGTGCCAAATGTTCCCCGGATGTGCTACTCATTTTGAAAGTAGCAGATGTGATACAGCCAAAAAGACTTGGGGCGGGTGGTGGAGGATAGCTTGCCAAACATGTGCTTTTCAGAGCGGTTTTGTTCAGCGGTGGCTTCCCTGCGTCATTTTCCCTGCTACTCCTTTGCCCTCACAGTCCTTGGCTTCATTTGCTTCCTTTACAGCCATCGAAGCGGCTTTGTACTTTTTGCTCACAAGCATCTACAATACAGATCTAGGCACTGCAAGATTATTTATAGAGCCGCATGGCGTTGCCACAGCTAATGAACTTAAACAACAGTGTGGCCAAGTGGCAACAAAGCCTGGGAGGGCAAAGAGGAAGCAGGACCAATGGCAAAGAACAGGGCTGGCCCAAGACCTTTTGCTGCGTGAAGCAAAGGACAAGATGGTGCCTCTTCCTCATTCCATGTACAGAACCCAGCTGGACTGGCAGCTGAATCTTACTTTAACAGTGGCTATGAGACAGCATCCTTCGCTGCACCTTAGCACCAAGCCACCTTAGGGGATCCAGAACAGGCTACGCAGCATACAGAGCTCTGTCTTCAAACATAGGGGAATAGCCAGGGGCTTGGGAGGAACACCAAAGGCTGCTTCTCCCTGGCTTTGCCTAATAGTAGGGCTGGCCCTGGCAAAGAACAGCACTGAAATTCTGCCAGCGCATTCAGGGAAACTGCCATAAAAGTCACCAAAAAAAGAGAAGCTCTTTTAGCTCCTGCTGAAAAACGTCAAAGAGCGCTGCCTGCAGCCCAAAATGCCTTCTGTTGTGAGAACTAGTCCGGTGTGGTGCCAAAGCGACCGAGGGAATAAATCATCCCGGATTCGATTATTTACTTATTACAATTCTATGCCGCCCCTCATTATCCAATCGCAGGGTAGTATACAAAATCCATAAAACAAGCAATTAAAATGCAAAGATAAAAAGGAATTATTGTCCCTGCTGTGACCTTGCAGGCAGAGCACACGCTCTGTGTGCAGAAGGTCAATCCCTGAGATTCTTCAGTCAGGCCGGGAAAGAGCCCTGTCCTGCACCCTGGAGAGCCGCTGCCAGTCAGGGTGGACCAGGGTGGGCAACTTGTGGCCCTCCAGATGTTGTTGGGCTGCATCTCCCATCAGCCCTAGCCAGCATAACCAATGGCAAGGGATGATGGGAGTTGCAGTCCAGCAACAACTGAAGAGCCCCAAGTTGCCTGCCCGTGCTTTAAAGGTGCCTGCTCAACGCTCAGCATCAGCACCACCGTGGCCTCTCGCCCTGTTTCGAGAGGGAGGCACCCGCTCTCTCCAAGCTCCGCATCGTCGCGACCACCTCTCACCTTCTCCTCCAGGTAGAGGATCCTGGCCATGGCCTCTCCGAGCGTGACTCCAGGGGTCTCCTCTCGTCTGTCCAGCTCCCGACTCAGGACCGAGACAATGTTTTCCAAGGTCTTCTGCCGGCTTTCCAACTCGACCACCTGCTGCTTGAATGGGAAGCCGGACTTCAGCCTCTCCCACTGCTTGTCCAGGCCCACCAACTGGTGCAACGTTTCCAGGAGATGGGGGTGCAGAGACGCCATGTTTTCTTCCACGTGTCCACCAGGCATCTGCTGGTAGCAAAGGCTCACCTGCAGAACAGCATCCTCTGTTGTCATCTTGGAGAGTTAAGACAGCTCACCTTTTCTAGCATCAGCGCCACAATGCATGCAAGTACTAGTTCTTCCGAGAGGGCAAAGGGATGGAAAGAAGTCCCTCCCCCACCGGCCCCCTGGGGAAAAGCTCTCTATCCCAGCCTTGCCCAACCTGGGGCCCTCCAGATTTTTGGATTACAACTCCCAACTGCCGTAACCGGCAGGGCCTATGATCAGGGATGATGGGAGTTGTAGTGTCTCCAGCCCAGCCTTCCCAACCTGTTGCCCTCCAGATGAACTACAACTCCCATCAACCCCAGCCAGCAAGGCCAATGATCAGGGATGCTGGGAGCTGTATTCTAAAACATCTGGAGGACATCAGGGCTGAGGGGGGCCCTGCTCCATCCCATTCGCTTGCTCCAGTACTACGTCCTTAGTGCTCCCAGGAAGGTGAGGGGAGGTGGATACAGGCAAACTGCTCCCTGAAACCCACCTGTTCAAAATGTATGAGGGGCTCAATTCCCTTCTCCTTTAGGCATTCGGAAGAGGACATTTCACTACAGCTGCAAGACAGAGTGGGGTGGGAAGATGAAATATTAGGACAAGTCCCGATGGCTCAGACCAGCCATCTACTTCCCCACGGTGGCCAACGGGATGCCCCAGAAGAGCACAAGCACAGCGCGAAGGCTGTAGCATCTTCCCCTGTTGTTCCCCAGTGACTGGTGTTCAAAGGCACCCACAGGCACCATAGAGCCATCATGACCCATAGCAAGGGGTAGACCTGGCCTCCACACATTCCCCTCTTAACTATTAAGAGTTGACCTATTTGAAATGTTAAAAGTAGGGTGGGCAACTTGGGCCCTCCAAATGATGTTGGACCGCAACTCCTAGCATCCCTCACTATTGGTTATGCTGGCTAGGGCTGATGGGAGTTGCAGTCCAACGACAGCTGGAGGGCCACACGTTTCCCACCCCTGGGTTACAGGCACTGCGTAGAGGTATAGAGACATGAAAAGATGAGAGGACACCACCTGAATTGCCAATTTCAAGTTGAAAAACAACATTGGCCATGATCCTTTACGTTGCTCTAGCACTACGTCCCTTTTTTTGCCCAATAAAAAATTGTAGGCTTTCACATTGAAAGATCGGGCTGCATGTTACTCTCGTCTTTTCTTACCTCTCAAGGGGCAAGCAGTTCAATACTGTGCAGGCAGAACCAATTAAGACGGCAGTGGGTATGTATCCCCTCTCTGGGGGGCATTAAAGCATAGACCTTGCTGCAAGCAAGCGAGTCATGGAGCTGAGCTTATATGTGTAAGATCTGGGTTCAAATCCCACCTCAGCTTTGCACTACACAGGACTCTCCTTCTCCCTCTCATTTTCAGTTCCTCATTCCAAAATAAGAACAATAACAATCTCACCAGAGTTTGGTTTGAGGTCAAGATGAGCAGAAATCCCATGGCACACTAGGTATGTGACTAGAAATCTGTAGCCAAAGAACTGGCTGGTTACTTCAAAAGATTATGCCAAGGTCTGCCCCCTCCCAACTGCTTAGGGTTGCCAGCTGCCTCCTGACCCTCAACTTCCTGCAACCCCTTCTCAGCCTTCAGCCTGCTTTACAAAGCTAGTCCTACCCGTAGGCCTGTGTGTGGTTTTTGCCCTTGCTAAATTGTCAATTTTCCCTTCCCTCATAGAAGTTAGACTGCAGACATTCTCACAGTCTTCCTCATTCCCTCCCTGCCATGACACCAGCAGTGTCAGAGGCTTGCCTGCTACAAGCAGAGTATTCAGTCGTCTTCTTCACACATTACTTGCGTCAACACAGTCACAAAAGGTCTGTACATGTAGTCTTGTCCCCGAGATTGCATACTGCTCCTCTGGGCCCCTCACATGTTCAGGTATAACATTGGCAGCTGGGAGCCTTTTCTATCTGTGCACGTTCCCTCTGTGATTTAGAATCCAGAAAAATCAAGGCTCTAGATCAGCGGTCCCCAACACAATGCCCATGGGGACCTCCAAGGGCAGCCCCGAACTCTCCACTCCCTGCTCCCTTCAAACAAGTGTTAAAAATAAAACCCTTGGAAAACGGTAGGGCAATCTTCTTTCTCTTCCTTTCTAGCCTTGCTATTTCTATCCCCCTCCCGACTTCTAGCTCACTGTTTCTCCCCCTCTTAGCCTCTAGCCTTGCTCTTTTGCTACCCCCTTGCCTTGCTGTTTTCCCCTCCCTCCCAGCCGCTAATGTAACTATTTCTCTCCCCACCTCTTCGCCTCACTGTTTCTCCCCCATTCCAGCCTCTAGCCTTGCTCTTTCTCTCCCCTTTACCCCTTTGCCTTGCTATTGTCCACTCCCCCCCAGCCTCTAGCCTCACTATTTCTCTCCCCTCACACCCCTTTAGCTCACTTTTAACTAGCCAGGTCCCCACGGCAGCCATTATGTGACTAGCCACATTCTCCATGGGAGCCATTTTGTGGTGGTGCCCACAGCAGTTTTTCACATTCCCAAATGTGCCCATAGGTCCAAAAAGGTTGGCGACCTCTGTTCTAGATTGTGTGGGGGAGCCTCTACTCTAGAAGATATACCACAATACACGAGGAGCCACAGGACCTCAGGGGCAGGGCTGAACACATGGCCCTGTAGCCCTTTGTATCAGTATTGCCCCTTCGCAGGAGTAACATGTGACGCTTACAGATGCTTTCTAAATGATTGTTACATCAATATTGTCCAGCACAATCTCCCCCCTGCCCCACCCCCAGTTTTATATTTGGGATTCCCACACTGGGATCCCCCTTCCTTCTAGTTACTCAACCCACACTCCAAGCATGTTGGATTTCCCCCAGTGTCTTTGACAGTCATGCAGAGAAATTGATCACTTTTTCCCTCCCCAGACAGAGCAGAAATTTATTCCATTAATTTTATCACCAGATGACACCAATGGTTAGGGACTTTTTAACCCCACCGCAGTCAGAGAGAGAGAGCGCCCCTGGGGAACCCCGCTTCTGAGATGTGTGGTAAGGTGGAAGTGGCTGGTGATAGTAAGGATGCAATTCTATGTTTTGGGAAGGAGGAAGGATATGATTCGAACTGTGGTTGGCAAAGTGGTATTTTCAGGCTGCCCATAGGGTGGGCAGGCATACTACTTTACAATCCTATTTGAAGGCATCCTCTGTTTGAGGGGCTGTCCAATCCAGGGCTTTCTTCACACGGAGCTTTTATCCTGCAATTGAGATTGCTCCTTCATGGAAGTTTGCGGGCCCTTTACATGATGCCGTGAACCTCCAGGGCGTCTCCTGCACTAAATGCCCTTTGTTCCATTTTTAAATAGATCGGAGATAATGAGTTATCAAATTACGCCACTGTGTTCTGCTTCAGTTTCCTTGTGAAAATCATTAAAGCAGCAAGAAGAGGAGTGAGATCAATGAAAGATAATGGAAGACTCAGATACAGGGAGAAGGAGGGGGAAAGGGGAGTGGGAAAAGGGAGCACATGAAAAAGGGAGTCGTCGTGATCCTGCGTTTAAATCGGAAGCAGAAAGACCCGTTTTAAATGTAGGATTTAGGCTGGTGCAGAGATGCCCCAAGTCAGGTTTAAAGATAAAGAACCATAAGAATTATTTATTTATTTATTTACAAATTGTAAGAAGGGAGGGCAGCATGGGCCTTGAAGATGCCCATCAACACCTCGTCAGCAGACTGAGCAGGCACTCAGGTCACCTGGTCACAGACTTCTCCACTTTCAGAAGATGTATTGTATTTCTATTGAAATTACAGTAATTGTTTCTAAGCTTGCATTTAGACATATAAATTAGTACAGGCAATTTTTGTGCAACCCCTATGTCCTCTTTTTTGCAGTGTGCAACTGGCCACCCTGGGGGAGGGGGGAGTCACCCCTGCCCCTCTGCTTTTCAGATTACATGTGACAAGTGGGGACCTACGACATAATGTTGCAACGCATCCCCAGTCCATGTGTATTGATTCACTTGCTTCAAAATGTAGAAAAATAACCCACATGCTGCATGGCTGACAAGCCACCCTGGGGAAAATATCCTGGGTTCAGACAACACACTAACCCACAGTTGAACAAACAACCCATGGTTGAACAACAGCTCACCCTTAACCAATTACAAGACTTCTCCTGTTCAGGACTCAAGCCAGCCAAGAACAGCCAAGTTCTATTTGAGGCTCACACGTTTTCTTTCTTTTTCAAATGGTTCCCCGCTGTGCTATATGATGCTAAAGGGGCTCGGGTTTGGGTCTTGCTGCCACTAGCCCCAAACCTGAGCTCTTTGTTGCTATATACGGGCAGGCAGTGGTGCTGCTAGGGAAGGACCCTGGGGCAGAAGTCCACGGCCCCACTCAGCAGAATGTGCAGGAGCGTCCCCCAATACAACAGGGCTGGCTTGTAACTGGTTGAGTGTGGGTTGTTGCCATAGAAACGTGGGTTGTTTGTTGAATCGTGGGTTAGTGTGTTGTCTGAACCCAGGATACTTTCTGCAGGGTGGCTTGTTAACCATGCAGTATGGCTTATTTTTCTACATTTTGAAGCAAGTGAATCAATACACATGACCATCTAAGAGCAGCCTAGGGAACATAAGGACCGTTACGTCCAGAGCCTAAAAGTACTTAACTTACACCGCTGTTGGTGGTGAGTGGGTCCAGAAAGGATGCTTCTGGAAAGGTGGAAGGAGAAATGGGGTCCTTTCCTCCTTTCTGAAACCTCCCTGTTCAATGCAAGAAGGGGTAGTTTTTAACCTTGCAATGTGCTCTAGTCCGCTCTCCAGGATTCTATAAGCTGTTAAGGGCTTAAGCAGCCCTATTCTCTAGGAATAGGGAAGAAAGACTTTCCTTCCTTCCTTCCTTCCTTCCTTCTGACTGACACACTCAACATTCCTTGCTGGACTGTTTTTGTTTCATTAAACATTTATTATTAATTGTTGTTATTCTTCTTCACATTTCTATACCACTCCATAGCCAAAGCTCTCTGGGAAGTTTACAAAGATTAAAAACATTAAAAATACAATATGCAAAATTTAAAAACATAAAAACGTTCAACAGACAGTACACAGAGGCAACATATATCTAAAACCAACTCTGAACAATCAGCCAAACCATCAAACAAATCCAGGGTCAATTAAAACTCATCACATGCTGCCAAATGCCTGGGAAAAGAGAAAAGTCTTAACCTGACGCTGAAAAGACAGCAGTGTTGGTGCCAGGCAGGCCTCATCAGGGAGATCATTCCATCCATAATTGGGGGGTCACCACCGAGAAGGCCCTCTCCCTAGTTGCTGTTTTCTGAGGGAGGCTCATTTATTAGAATCATAGGGTTGGAAGGGGCCTACAAGGCCATCGAGTCCAACCTCCTGCTCAATGCAGGAAGCCTGATTCCCAGGCGATCTCCCATCCAAGTACTAACCAGGGCTGACTCTGCTTAGCTTCTGAGATCAGATGAGATTGGGCACATCCAGCCCTTTGCTTGTCCTCAGTAAGTTCTGAGGCCCACTAGGGATGAGAACTTGAGAGTTCTATATGCATTTGGAGAGTGTTGGTTTTAAATGCCAAAAGACAGAAGCATGGGTGGTAGAGCAAGGAGTGGTTGTGAAGTACGTTCCACCTTTGCCAAGTAAGGCCACAACGTTCCTGCCTCATGGTAAGGCGGTCTGAGCCATTTCCATCCATTTCCCACCAACCGAATAGCAGTGGAACAGGTGGCTCCAATTTCAGTCAGAACCAGCCAGAACTCCAACAGATTGCACCTGCTGTGAAACAGGCAAATCACAGAATCATAGGGTTGGAAGAGGCCTGCAAGACCATTGAGTCCAACCCCCTGCTCAGTGCAGGAAGCCTGATTCCCAGGTGGTCTCCCATCCAAGTACTAACCAAGGGCTGATCCTGCTTAGCTTCCAAGATCAGACGAGATGAAGCACATCCAGCCCTTTGCTCAGTTTAATTTATGATTCTTTTAATGTACAAATGTACATACTTTTGCGTACCTGAGAAATTCCTCAAGTATACAGAAACCATTGCCTTATTTCAAGGCGGCTCTGTTTTGCTTCCAAACCAATAGGGATGTGATCACTGGAGTTTCACATGCAATGCAGAAGCATTTAGAGGTTCGATCGCTGGTTCAGCACACTTAAATAGTAGAGCTTATAAACCATTAATAACTAGCCAGCTATGAATGCTAATGGCACATATCCCTTTGTTTAAAAGTGGGGTAGGGGGACTATTTGGCCTTGATCTCTGGCATCAGAAAAAATAAACCAAGTGCAGGGCCAAATACAGATATCCTCAACTGTTCTGCAAAATTTATGCAGACCACAGTTTGAGAACTTCTGGTCTGTACTGACTGCCAGGGGCTGGGTTTCAGACCGGAGTCTTTTGCAGCCCTACCCGGAGAAGCCAAGTTCTCAGTGAATCAGAACAAGTGAAAGAAGAGCAGACATTTTCTTTCACTGGTTCTGTTTCACTGAGAACCTGACCTGTCTTCCTTCATGTATTTCGAAACACTTTCGCCTTTTCCTTCTTCCATCGCCTTCCTCCCACACTTAATTCAGCCCACAGCTTACCCCCAGAACCCCACTTTTATAGCCTGGATAAGATCTGGAGCAGGGATGTCACACAGCTCACCCTCCTGAGGGTGTTTCCTCAAGGGAGACCTAAGAAATGCCCTGAAGCCTGGCTAGCCTGCTTTTCATGTCAACCCCTGATCTGTCCATCATGCCGAAAAGAAAGAAAAAAGAGAGGAGAGGCATTTGTAATGTGAACGAGCATTCTCACCAATGTCCTTTTCACATTTACAGTTCAAAAAGCAACCACAGCAAGAAGAACCACCTTGAGCCTGGGGCATGAAAAAAAACACTTCGCCACTACTTTGCATCAGTTCGTATTCATTCCAATCCATCCCAAAAGTTAATTTCCAAAAAAGAAAGAGGGGCACAGCTGGCCTGCAAGTCTTGAAAGACGATCTGCTGTCCTCAGAGCTGTCCCCTCAAATTCCAGTTAGTGTGTGTGTGTGGGGGGGAGAGAAGTAAAGAACTCTGTAGATGCTCAGAGACACTCTTCTTCATTATTACTTCATCTGCTTCAGGGTTGAGCCCCATCACTGAAAATAGGTTCTGGGGCTAAGACCCTAGTGAGCCTAGGACTTCCTGCCTTTCATCACCAAATATATCACCTTCCATACGTCTCCTTCACTCCCCCACTTGAACTGCTCTCCCCTCAATCAGCCCCTCAATCCATCACCTTCCCTGCCGTCCACATACCTCATTGCCTGCCCAGATCCTCCAACTGCCCAGCATCTGCCTCTCTTTCTGAAGCTTTATGAGTTTTTCCATGTGAAACCAGCACTAACTTTTTCCCCTCCTTCATGTACTGAACCAGTGTTAAAAGTGGGCAGGAAGTCCTCCTGGTTGGCTGGGGAGGTTGCGGTGGGTGCTGGGTGGGGGAATTCCAAGGCTGGGGAGGAAGTTGATCAAAGTCAGAATTGAAAACAAACACTTTTTTAACTTTTTGCCCATTGAATTTCAGTCTGCACAGCATTTGCGAGAGAGTACATTTCTCTAGCCAGGACAAATTATTTGGAAATAATTGCCACGTTTTCACTATGGGTAACAGGGCTTCCTACCCCGCAGAAATTTGTGGCATGAGATCACACTCTTTCATTTTGAATGAATTAGTACGCTTGTGATTCTCACACTGTGGATGCCACCCCCACCCCCACTGCCAGGGGCAAGGGAAAGTTCACATGGAGAATGGGGCATGAAGTTCCAGGGAGGGAAAAGATCCTGAGAGAGGTGAAGCCTTCTTTCCCACATCAGCCAAGGCCTGGAGACATGCCCTCTTATTGATCCACACTGAATCTGGGGAGTGACAAGCCCATCACCCACAAACGGTCTGGGGAAGAAGGAAGCTCAGAAAGGGTGGCCACTTGGTTCTCTTCTTTCCCTGCGTGCGGCTTTGCAAAGGGGCCAGAGAGAGCTCCAGAACCTCTTGTAATGCCAGTGGGGGATGAATCCACCTGTCATTTGACTCAGCCTAGGAATGGGTGAACCTCTCAAGCTCAATTTCACTTCGGCTCTCAATAAATAAATAACAATTTGCTGCCCTTTCATGGCACCCAAAGTGGGAGGCCCTGCCTAAAGCTAGGCCTGGCTCTGCTTCCCCATTTATAAGCGACTGTCCATCCTTTTGAACATTTCTCCCCTAGTAAAAACACTGTCCCCGATTTGCAATTTGGGGTTGCTTTTAAGTTTTTGTTAACATTATTTTGTGTGTGTCCACATGTACATTCACACAATTTCCAGGCCTTTCCACAGCCTTCTAGAAGTTAAACCTCTGAGGGAAGCAGGGGGAAAGAAATGCATGTTGATGCTACTGCACATGCATGGATGTGTAGACACATGTTTCTCTGCTGTCTGCCTGGCCAGGCAGATACGAGGAGGGAGGGAGCGTCTGGCTGGAATGGAAAGTTGTGGTCCGCCCTCCCAGTTAACCTCACTGAGGCTCTTCAAATGTAACACTAAGCTGCTGTGGGTTAATCTCCCTGTGGGGCTTGGTGGAGTGTGCTGGCTGCCATTTTGAATATGCAAATGGCAGTGGTGTTCTTGTAGCTTGCAGTGTCATGTGAGCCTGGCGTTGTGGGTTGGTTGAGGAGGTTGGCAACCTGCAAATAACCCATAGCTTGTTTTAGGGTTGTCTATCCCCATAACCCCCTTCATGGATCACTGCCTTGTTGTGGCGAAGGGGCTTGCGTAACTCAGTGAAGCCATAAGCTATGCCATGCAGGGCCACCCAAGACGGACAGGTCATGGCAGAGAGTTCTGACAAAATGTGGTCCACTGGAGAAGGAAATGGCAACCCACTCCAGTATTCTTGCCAAGAAAACCCCATGGAACGTATCACAAGGCTAAAAGAGATGACGCCGGAAGATGAGCCCCTCAGGTCGGAAGGTGTCCAATATGCTACTGGGGAAGAGCAGAGGGCATTTCCAAGTAGCGCCAGAAAGAGTGAAGCGGCTGGGCCAAACCCGAAAGGACACTCAGCTGTGGATGTGTCTGGCGGTGAAAAGAAAATCCGATGCTGTAAAGAACAATATTGTTTAGGAACCTGGAATGTCAGATCAATGAATCAAGGTAAGCTGGAGGTGGTCAAACATGAGATGGCAAGATTGAACATCGACATCTTGGGAATCAGCAACTAAAATGGACAGGCATGGGCGAATTTAATTCAGGTGACCATCATATCTACTATTGTGGGCAAGAATCCCTTAGAAGAAATGGAGTAGCACTCATAGTCAACAAAAGGGTGGGAAAAGCAGTACTGGGGTACAATCTCAAAAATGATAGAATGATCTCAGTACGAATCCAAGGCAAACCATTCAACATCACAGTAATTCAAGTCTATGCCCCAACCACTGATGCCGAAGAAGCTGAGGTTGATCGGTTCTATGAAGACCTACAACACCTTCTAGAACTAACACCCAAAAAAGATGTCCTCTTCATCATAGGGGATTGGAATGCTAAAGTAGGAAGTCAAGAAATCACCGGGATAACAGGCAGGCATGGCCTTGGTGTACAAAATGAAGCAGGACAAAAGCTAATAGAGTTTTGCCAAGAGAACATGCTGATCATAGCAAACACTCTTTTCCAACAGCACAAGAGGCGACTCTACACATGGACATCACCAGATGGTCAATATCGAAATCAGATTGATTATGTCCTTTGCAGCCAAAGATGGAGAAGCTCCATACAGTCAGTCAAAACAAGACCTGGAGCTGACTGTGGCTCAGATCATGAGCTGCTTCTTGCAAAATTTCGGCTTAAATTGAAGAACGTCGGGAAAACCACTAAACCGTTCAGGTATGACCTAAATCATATCCCTGATGAATATACAGTGGAGGTGAGGAATAGATTTCAGGGATTAGACCTGATAGACAGAGTGCCTGAGGAACTATGGACGGAGGTCCGTAACATTGTTCAGGAGGCAGCAACTCAATCCATCCCAAAGAAAAAGAAATGCAAGAAAGCCAAGTGGCTGTCTGATGAGGCTTTACAAGTAGCTCACGAAAGAAGGGAAGCGAAAAGCAAGGGAGAAAGGGGAAGATATACCCAACTGAATGCAGAGTTCCAGAGAATAGCAAGGAGAGACAAGAAGGCCTTCTTAAGTGAACAATGCAAAGAAATCGAGGAAAACAACAGAATGGGAAAGACTAGAGATCTCTTCAAGAAAATTGGAGATCTCAAGGGAACGTTTTGTGCAAAGATGGGCATGATAAAGGACAAAGAAGGCAGGGACCTAACAGAAGCAGATGAGATTAAGAAGAGGTGGCAAGAATACACAGAAGAACTATACAGGAAAGATCTGAATGTCCCTGATAGCCATGATAGTGCGGTCACTGAACTTGAGCCGGACATCCTAGAGAGTGAAGTCAAGTGGGCCTTAGGAAGCATTAGTAACAATAAAGCTAGCGGAGATGACAGTATTCCAGCCGAGCTATTTAAAATCCTAAAAGATGATGCTGTTAAAGTGCTGCATTCAATATGCCAACAAATCTGGAACACTCAACAGTGGCCACAAGACTGGAAAAGGTCAGTTTACATTCCAATTCCAAAGAAGGGCAACGCCAAAGAGTGTTCAAACTACCGCACAATTGCGCTCATTTCACATGCCAGCAAGGTGATGCTCAAAATCCTACAAGCTAGGCTTCAGCAGTATGCGAACCGAGAACTACCGGAAGTACAAGCTGGGTTTCAAAGAGGCAGAGGAACTAGAGATCAAATCGCCAACATTCGCTGCATCATGGAGAAAGCAAGAGAATTCCAGAAAAACGTCTATTTCTGCTTCATTGACTACGCTAAAGCCTTTGATTGTGTGGATCACAACAAACTGTGGCAAATTCTTAAAGTGATGGGAGTACCAGACCACCTTACCTGTCTCCTGAGAAACCTGTACGAGGGTCAAGAAGCAACAGTAAGAACCAGACATGGAACAACCGATTGGTTCAAAATTGGGAAAGGAGTACGACAAGGCTGCATATTGTCACCCTGCTTATTTAACTTATATGCAGAGTACATCATGAGAAATGCTGGGTTGGATGAATCAGAGGTCGGAATTAAGATTGCTGGGAGAATTATCAACAACCTCCGATATGCAGACGATACCACCCTAATGGCAGAAAGCGAAGAGGATCTCAAGAGCCTCTTGTTGAGGGTGAAAGAGGAGAGTGCAAAAGCTGGTTTGAAACTCAACATTAAAAAAAGTAAGATCATGGCATCTGGCCCCATCACTTCCTGGCATATAGAAGGGGAAGAAATGGAAGCAGTGACAGATTTTACTTTCTTGGGCTCCAAGATCACCGCAGATGGTGACTGTAGCCATGAAATTAAAAGACGCTTGCTCCTTGGGAGGAAAGCTATGGCCAACCTAGACAGCATAGTAAGAAGCAGAGACATCACCTTGCCGACAAAGGTCCATCTAATCAAAGCTATGGTTTTCCCAGTAGTAATGTATGGCTGTGAGAGCTGGACTATAAGGAAGGCTGAGCGCCGAAGAATTGATGCTTTCGAACTGTGGTGCTGGAGAAGACTCTTACGAGTCCCCTGGACTGCAAGGAGGTCAAATCAGTCCATCCTAAAGGAAATCAACCCTGAGTGCTCATTGGAAGGACAGATAATGAAGCTGAAGCTCCAATATTTTGGCCACCTAATGCGAAGAGAAAACTCCCTGGAAAAGACCCTGATGCTGGGAAAGACTGAAGGCAAAAGGAGAAGGGGACGGCAGAGGATGAGATGGCTAGATAGCATCACGGATGCAATGAATATGAACTTGAGCACGCTCCGGGAGAGAGCGCAGGACAGGAAGGCCTGGCGTGCTATGGTCCATGGGGTCACGAAGAGTCGGACACGACTGAACGACTGAACAACAATCCCCATAGCAAATAGCCCATAGCTGGAGGGTTGTGTACTCCCTCAAACAACCCATGAAATGGCAAACCACGGCAAGTGTTTGTGCCCACGGGCGTCATGCAAAAACAGTGCTTGCAAGTGCCCAGCGTAACACAACAGCCCCCATGGTTAAATTACGTCAATGTGGGCTGTCATGTCATGCAGACCAGGTCAGTATATTATCTCCTGCTTTCTGGGCTGGAAGTCCAGGGAAAGAGGGAGGGAGGCCTTTTGGTTGTTATTTAAAAGTGCTTGCAGGCATTCAACATTCGTAATCCAAAATAAATCTGCTGTGATGGCTTTGCTATCCATTTGGTGCTATCCTAAACTATGGTACTAGTTTCTTGCTAGAAGGGGTGACAGAATGGATGGTGGGTAATATTTGGGAGGGGTGGGGGAAAGAAACCTCTCTCTCTCTCTCTCTCCCTTGAAGTAATCCCAGCCCAGCAGGCTGAAAAGAGCTTCCATAAGATGTGTAATAGCGGGGGCAGGGTGTTTAGGACATAAGGACACAATCCTATGCATGTTTAGATGGGAAAAATGTCCTAAATCTCCCAGCATCCCTCCAGCCAGCAGTGCTGGAAATCTTAGGATTTTTTTTCCTGTCTAAACATGCATAGCATTGCACTCTAAATATATGATGTCACAACAGGCGTGTTGGACCTCTTTCAGCCCAAGGGCTGAATCCAGTTTTGGAGAAGCTCTCAAGAGCCTTATTCCAATGGTGGGCAAGGCAAAAGGGGTGAAGCCAGAACCACAAAACAATACCAGAAATACCTGCATATTTTAGCTTAAAGCTCTTAAAGCAGTAACTAAGACACAGGAGAAGCAATTGAACCTTCTAGAACTAGGGAAAAACTGCACAAAGGCTGGGAAACCACCAGTGAGAGTATTGGAGTGGGACTCTGGAGATCTGGGTTCTAGTCCCCATCCACTCAGGCCATGGTTCGCTGGGTGACTTCAGGCCAGGCACTGCCTCTCAGCGTATCCTACCTCACAGGGTTGTTGTGAGGATAAAATTGAGACGAGGAGGACCATGTAAGCTGCCTTGGGTTCCTTGCAAGAGAAGAAAAGGCGGGATATAACAACAACAACAACACAACAACAACAACAACATTGTACCTGTTTGGGGAACCTTGGAGGGCCCATCTCTGTTACAACTATACAAGAGCATCTCTATGTTCATCTGTGATACAATGGAGAGGTGGCAGGGAGTGAACACCAATATGTACACAGGTGGGACCTGCCACAAAATGTTCCAGCGTGGAGTGCTTCTGTTCAGGATAACTACTAGCCAGCCTTTTGCAGGATACTCAATTCCACCCCCACCCTGACACAGCGCTCTGGGGCCACAGAGCATGCTCAGTCCTCTTTGGGCTGTTT
Organism: Heloderma suspectum; assembly: GCF_057233095.1. NCBI lineage: Eukaryota > Metazoa > Chordata > Lepidosauria > Squamata > Helodermatidae > Heloderma > Heloderma suspectum. The sequence continues at coordinate 346,613,115 of NC_139459.1, forward strand.
TGGATCCCCCCACCCCCGACCCTCCTTAGGGATTGTTCTTCTAAAAGTTTTTTTGTGTGTGGGGGGTACTTCTGCGAACCACGGGATTCCCCAAGCCTGCTGATACCTCCCACTTGTGTGTGAATGGTGCCGTTTTGGCGGCAGAAGGGCTGGCCCTTAGAGAATGAGTTCTCTGTTTAGTGTATATATGATTACGCTACAAATGCAAACATCCCCCCTGGCATGTGACACCTTTGTACACATCTGTGTCCTATGACAGCAACCACCTGCACACTAATAACAAGAACAGGGCAGCTGGGTTTTTTCTTCCCCATTGCACACTCCAGTTCTGGCTGTTGGCTAAGAACAATCTTCCCCAACCTGTGTTGGACTACAACTCCCATCATCATGCTGGCCGGGCGCCAAAAGGTACATCATGTAGCAGCCAACCGGAGCATGGAGGTGAGAACAACCCACAACTGGGCTGCTACTGCTGAGAGGACCTTCCGACGATGAGATATCGATCTCTGTCAGTGTTGGAACCCTCAGAAGGGCCTCCCCAGCTGACCTCAAAGGTGTTCCTTAGGTATCCAGGTCCCAGTGCTGTTTGGCCACTGCATTCTGCACTAGCTGCAGCCTCTGGACTGTCTTCAAGGGCTGCCTCACGCAGAGTGAGTTGCAGTAATCTATCCCTCACAACCTGGTATTAGGGAAAGGGCTTCCAGGTCAGTTGGTGTAGTTTCCAGAGAGGTGTGAGCCTTGAGGCCTCTTCTCAAATTAATCTCAGTCCAGGGGAAGGGGGTGAGAGGGATGGATGCACATGAGGAAGGGGGAAGGAAATAGCTAGATAAGGGAAAGGGCCTCTTTGTATTGCTTGGTTCCTGTGACTCTCTTGCCACAAGGAGTAACGTCAGGGGGAGATCTTGTTTTTGTCGCTTAACTTGTGCTGTGCTGTATTCTTTCCTCTCACAGCACCCAGGAAAGCTACGACTTTCTTCTGAGTAGACATAAGATTATGCTGTAAGTCTGCAACCCTCGGCACACTTACTTGGGAGTAAGCCCCATTGAAGTCAATGGGATTTACTTCTGAGTAGACATAAGATTATGAATCATAGAAGAGTAGGGTTGGAAGGGGCCTACAAGGCCATCGAGTCCAACCCCCTGCTCAATGCAGGAATCCAAGTCAGAGCATCCCCGACAGATGGCTGTCCAGCCTCGTCTTGAATGCCTCCAGTGTGGGAGAGCCCACCACCTCCCTAGGTCATTGGTTCCATTGTCGTGTTGCTCTAACAGTCAGGACGTTTCTCCTGATGTTCAGCCGGAATCTGGCTTCCTGTCACTTGAGCCCATTATTCCGTGTCCTGCACTCTGGGATGATCAAGAAGAGATCCCGTCCTTCCGCTCTGTGACAACCTTTCAAGTACTTGAAGAGCACTATCATGTCTCCCCTCAATCTTCTCTTCTCAAGGCTAAACATGCCCAGTTCTTTCAGTCTCTTTTCATAGGGCTTTGTTTCCAGTCCCCTGATCATCTTCGTTGCCCTCCTCTGAACCCTCTCCAGTTTGTCTGCATCCTTCTTAAAATGTGGTGCCCAGAACTGGACACAGTACTCCAGATGAGGCCTAACCAGTCTGAGAAGAGGGGAACTAGTACTTCCCAGGATTTGGAAGCTCTGCTTCTATGAATGCAGCCCAAAAGAGCATTTGCCTTTTTTGCAGCCACATCACATTGTTGGCTCATATTCAGCTTGTGATCTACAACAATTCCAAGATCCTTCTCGCTTGTAGTGTTGTTCAGCCACGTATCCCCCATCTTGTAACTGTGCCTTTGGTTTCTTTTTCCTAGGTGCAGAACTTGGCATTTATCCCTATTAAATGTCATTCTGTTGTTTTCAGCCCAGCGCTCCAGTCTATCAAGATCACTTTGTTGTTTCTGTCTTCCAAAGTATTAGCTATCCCGCCCAATTTTGTGTCATCTGCCAATTTGATCAGCATTCCCTGCACCTCCTCCTCCAAGTCATTAATAAAAATGTTGAAGAGCACTGGGCCCAGGACTGAGCCCTGCGGTACCTCACTCGTTACCTCTCCCCAGTTTGAGAAGATCCCATTGATAAGCATTCTTTGAGTCCAATTCTGTAGCCAACTGTGGATAAGTCTGCAATCTTAGGCACACTTACTTGGGAGTAAGCCACATTGAAGTCAATGGGGTTTACTTCTGAGTAGACATAAGATTGTGCTATAAGTCTGCAACCCTTGGCACACTTACTTGGGAGTAAGCCCCATTGAACTTAATGGGGAGCTCTGAATCCATAGAAGACATTGATTTTGAGCTTGGTGGGGTGGGGGATCAGATCTGCCTGCCTTTGTAGCAGGGAGGCATTTTACCCTCTTCTCCCTCCGATTGAGAAATGTGCTCAAACATTTACATGACAGCACACGTCGTTTGAATCAAGGAACGTCCTTCCTTGGCAAGTGGATAGTGCTACGCCGGCATTTCACACTGCCGATATCCCATGTTTTTTAAAAATATTGCAGCTTAGCTCCGATGCTTGTGAAAGTGGGATAAACAGGAAAAGGTGTGGGAGATGTCCTGGAGGTTGACGATGTTGTGTAAAGGACCTGCAAACGTCCGTGAATGGCCAATCACGAGCATGCAATAAATCGCTCATGTAGAGACACCTGTGAGCTCAAGATCTTGGAGGTAGAAGGGGGAAGTCCCCCACTTTCTAATTGCTTGGCTCAGCTGTTGCCAATTTTTTAGACCAACCCTGCAGATGTGTTTTTCACAGCCATTTGTTCAACAGTGATAATTAGCAGTGGTTAAATGCTGATCTCCATGCAGTGAAGACTTCCGCTAGCTAATTCCGGCATATCGAGTTGTCATTAAAAGTATAACAGCAGTACATGTTATTTTTTTTCTAGTCATTTGGCAACCTCACTGTGGGAGGGGCCATTGCTCCATAGTAGAGCACATGCTTGGCATGCAGAAGGTCCTGGGTTCAATCCCCAGAACTTCCAGGCAAGGCTGGAAAAACTCCTGCCTGAAACCCTGGAGCGCCACTGGTGCCCATCAGTGTCGACAGTACTGGGCTAGATGGACCCAGGGTCTGACTCAGGGGGAGCTAGTGGGAGGGGAAAAAGCAGAAAAAGGAAGTGAGAAACTGAAACTATAGTGATAACATTTCGAAAGCTGCCTCATCCCCCATCTGTCCCCATGTTTAGTGTCATACAACCTACTTGCCAACCAATGGGATTCCCCACTTTTGCCCACTGCAAATTTCCGGGCACCGCTGAAATACACACACGCGCACGCGCGCAAAACGATCTGTTTTCTGTGATGAGCTGAAGGGAAACTCTCAACCACTTGGAAAAAAAGAAACCCACAATGCTGCAGTGTTGCTCACTAGAGCCATTTGGAGCAGCAATGGGTTGTGGGCAGAAGGTACTTTGGGATGTACTGGTAAATCGCTTGGTGATCTGCACTATTGCAATACATCAGCAAGGCCTTCTGACTCCCAAGTGTTTAACAGCAGCAACAAGAGGCTTTTTGCTGTTGTTCAGTCGTTCAGTCGTGTCCGACTCTTCGTGACCCCATGGACCAGAGCACGCCAGGCCCTCCTGTCCTGCACTCTCTCGTGGAGCGTGCGCAAGTCCATATTCATTGCATCGGTGATGCTATCTAGCCATCTCATCCTCTGCCGTCCCCTTCTCCTTTTGCCTTCAATCCTTCCCAGCATCAGGGCCTTTTCCAGTTACTTTTCTCTTCGCATTAGGTGGCCAAAATATTTGAGCTTCAGCTTCGGTATCTGTCCTTCCAATGAGCACTCAGGGTTGATTTCCTTTAGGACTGACTGATTTGACCTCCTTGCAGTCCAGGGGACTCGTAAGAGTCTTCCCCAGCACCACAGTTCGAAGGCATCGATTCTTCGGCACTCAGCCTTCCTTATAGTCCAGCTCTCACAGCCATACATTACTACTGGGAAAACCATAGCTTTGATTATTCAAATCTTTTTTGGCAAGGTGATGTCTCTGCTTCTTACTATGCTGTCTAGGTTTGCCATAGCTTTCGTCCCCAGGAGCAAGCGTCTTTTAATTTCATGGCTACAGTCACCATCTCCCTCCATCTAAATTAGGCTGTCAGATTTCCTGATAGGTAGTAAGTCATAGAAGTCAGACCTGTAACAAAATGTTGCAGTGCGGAGTGGTCCTGCAAGCGTTCAAGGGAGCCAGCCATGCCCTCCTCCAGACTACTCTGTTCCACCCACACCCAGTTTTCCATTGCCCCCTCCACATAGTCACTTAGCATTCTGTTGTCATTGATCATGCTCAATCCTCTTTGAGCTTTGATTTCGGGGGTGAGGGGTTGCCCTCTTAGTTTCCCCTCCCCCTAAATATTTTTTGTTGTTGTTCTTCTGCAAACTTTGGGGTTCCCCCAAGCGTGCCACAGTACCTGATGGAGCACCTCTCTTGACATGAACCTACCTGGACACTGTGATCAACATCTGGGGCCTTTCTCAAGGGCCTCCTCTGAGGCAGGCTTGCAAGGTGGCAACAAGGGAGAGGGCCTTCTCAGTGGTGGCCCCCTGATTATGGAATGAGTTCCCCATTGAGGCCCACCTGGTGCTGACACTATCGTCTTTTCGGCGCCCGGTTAAGACTGCCCTCTACTTCCAGGCATTTAATGTGACATTTATGTCAGCTATCTTGAACAGGCCTAGTATTGAAATTGTTTATTGAAATTGTTTGTAGCTTTTTAAATTGTTTTAAATTTTGTACGCTAAAAACTTTATACTATGCTTTATTATAATATTGTATCTGTGGTTTGTAATGTTTGTGAATTCTTGTGACCCACCCAGAGAGCTTCAGCTATTGGGTGGTATAGAAATTAATTAATTAATTAATTAATACTGATACCTCTCAGGAATGATTCTGAGCATGTGGAGATAGTTAGCAGCTCAGACGCGGAATGGAAACAGCCAGAACCGGGGGAGGCTTCCTTCCTAGGGAGCTGAGATATGGATATTCTTCTCAGAAACTTGGCACACAGATAGCTCGGCCTGGTGGTCCCTCCTTTCCTCCTCCATGAGAACTCAGGTCTTGGAGGAGGAGGAGAGTGTGGGGTGTGACCTGAAGGATGCTAGAGTCCGGCACTGTCAGAGTGGAAACTGAGCCCATAGAGCCCCAGAGCAGTTCTGATTCTGAGGAGGAACAGCAATCCATGGGAGAGGAGCCAGCTCATCCCACACAGGCACAGCAGCTGGCAGAGATTCCTCCTGCTGGCATTCCTGAGATAGACAGTGATCCTAGCAGTGAGAAAGTGCGGGAATGAGGCTTGCTAGATGCTCGATGCAGACACAGAGAGCGATGAGCGATGGAGGGCGCGGAAAGGAGGTGTAGCGCCCGTTTGGCGTGCAAGCAGCGGCCACCTCCCATAAACCCAAGGGAAAGAGGGAAAAGTTAGAGCAAAGAGGGAAAAGTTAGAGGTGGAGCTCAGTCACTCCACCCGGTTGGCGATTCGTGATAACCTACATAGGAGAGCACAACTAAGGGAGGGGCACCCCCCCTAAATTATTCTGGCCAGCAAGTTTCAAACTGCTGGCAACGTCTCTGATTCCCACTTGTCTCCTATATTGATATTCGTAATTGTGTGGAGTAGCTGTTTTCCTTCATAGCCTGAGAGTCTCCGAAGATTTGCATTTGTAAAGAGCCTGGTCGTTAACTAATAAAGTAGTGAGCCGAAGCCTGGTACCCTGGAGTGTGTGATTGTGAAGGGAGAGGACCAAGGGACCTGACAATACCACAGTAGCCCCACTTTGACTACAATCCTGTCAGCACTCACCAGCTGAGTTTGCTGTTAGCAGGAGTGCTGTGGATTTGTACCTGCAGGTCATCCCAGATGATGGCTCGGAGGGCAGCAAGTAATCAGCGCCACCATCTGAGCCACCGTTTTATACCTGACTCCAGTTGGTGGGACCTCAGGGAAGATCCACCAGCCTGAAATCTATCTACACTTGTTCTAGGGAAGAATGGATTTCAAACTCCCTGTCTTCAGGAAACACTTTCTCCATGGATTTGTCTGCCGAAGAAGTCCCAAGTGCTGCAGAGAGGTCTGCCAGCCACTGGCTTGGTTCCCGTACTTTTCAACACAATATTCGGCTGGTGAGACTTTTGCCTGATGTGGTTGTAAAGACAGGGAAGGTTTCACCTGCTTAATTTCTGTGTGTCAGACTGCTGTTAGAAGGCACAGGAGCAGGGCCAGTAAAGACACCTGGCAACCCCAGTTGCAGAGGATGGGGAGGCGAGGGGCTAAGAGACTGGTCTTACCGGCCACCCAGACCTATGAATGTGAAGGGCCTTCGACACTTGTCACCTTTGCGGAAAGCAAACAGAAACAAGTCGGAGAGGTAAGCAGAGTTGCCAGGCTGCAACCTGGAGATTCTCTCCTTACCTTTAAATATGCTGCTGAAATGAAGAGAAAAGGTAGCCATGGCTTCTCCGGTTTGTCCTTTCACCAAACCTCTCCCCTCCCTGCTGTGTGACCTCTTCACTAGAATGGGAGGAGATAGGAGCAGACAGCAAGACGGAGCTGCAAGGTCTTCTGTTTCACTAACAGTGCAATCCTATGGATGTTTACTCAGAAAAAAGCCCTACAACTCCCAGCATTCCCCAGCCAGAATTCCCCAGCCAGCAAAGTCCTACAACTCCAGCATTCCCGAACTCCCAGCATCCCCCTGGCTGGGGAATGCTGGGAGTTGTAGGACTTCTTTTCTGACTAAACATCCATAGGATTGCACCCTAAGGAACTTAAAGGCACAGTATCGATCTCTGGGTCACAGCCTGGCAACCATGGTAAGACTAGAGCCACTGAATAAAACTAGTCATCAAGTTGAAGACATTTGTAACTTAAGGTAGTTTTGCATTAAGTAAATGATGATTCTTTTTATGTATTGGTTTGGATTGTATGAAACATGTTATCCTGCCTTTTGGCCTCCATGGCCTTTTGGCCTTCATAAACATAACTCCCCACTCCACTCCAGTCTGGGCCACAGGACCTCCGGACTGCTTCCTGCAGAATTACACAATTGTTGTCATGCTTAGTTTATGATGATTAAATGTAAGAGGGGCTGTGGTGGATCAGAGCAAGGGCCTCTCTGGTCCAGGATTCTGTTCCTACAGTGACCAACCGGATGCTGCAATGGGAAGCCCACAAGCAGGTCATGAATGCAACAGCAGCCTCTCCCGCTCATGATCTCCAGCAACTGGCATTGAGACGCCTTCTGCCTCTGATATGGAAGGTGATGCATAGCTATCTTGATGACATCTTCATCTTAGTCCTTGTCTTCTTCCTCTTCTTGTTTTGTGTATGTATACAGATCCATACAGTTTTCTCTCATTATTTGTATTTCTTATATTAACCATCTTTGTCACTGTCGCTTGTCACTTGTCAATCTTTGTCGCTTGAGGCTCAGGTGGCCTCAGTGGCACGGAGTGCCTTCTACCAACTTCAGTTGGTAGCCCATCTACGCACCTATCTGGACAGGGCCAACCTGGCTTCAGTTGTTTACGCTCTGGTTATCTCCAAGTTAGCTTACTGCAATGCGCTCTACGTGGGGCTGCCTTTGAAGACGGTTCAGAAGCTGCAGCTCATGCAATATGCAGCAGCTAGATTGATAACGGGGACCAGAAGGTCCACACATATAGGACTGACTCTGGCCTGCTTGCACTGGCTGCCTATATGCTTCCGAGCTCAGTTCAAGGTGCTGGTTTGAACCTATAAAGCCCTACGTGGCTTGGGACCACAATTCCTGATGGCACACCTTTCCCGAAATGAACCTACTCGTACTCTACATTTAGCATCTAAGGTCCTCTTCCAAGGGAAGCTCGGAAGGTGGTAATGAGGGAGAGGGCCTTCTCAGTGGTGGCCCCCCATCTGTGGAATGGGCTCCCTGATGAGGTCTGCCTGGCACCCACATTGTGATCTTTTCAGTGCTAAGTTAAGGCCCATCTCTTTTCCTAGGCATTTGGCAGCACGTGATGAGTTTTAATCTGTCCTGGATGTGTCTTTAGTTAGGACTGACTGTTCAAGGTTGTTTTTAGTTATATGTTGTCCATGTATATTGTCTGTGTGTTTTCAGGTAAATGGCTTTTAAACTTTGTATATTGTATTTTAATGTTTTAACTTCTGTAAACTGCCCAGAGAGCTTTGGCTATGGGGCAGTATATAAATGTTAATAATAATAATAAAAATAGCAGCACTTATGTAAAAATTAAAAACAACATGAAATGAACAAGGATTACACCTCATGCTGGCACCCTGGGATCAGGATGATCTGCTGTGTGCAGCTCACAGAGACTTCCCACAGAGATCCATCCCTCTCTTCCTCTTTCTCTATGTAATGCTCCAGGGCTCTGCGGTTTTCCTGTTGCCATGTTATTGCCACAGTTCCTCTTCAAAATGACAAGCTGTCCTGTGTGAGAGAGGCATGGTAGAGGGGTCCCTCTTCCCTCCTATTCCAAAGGACTTCTGCCTCATCAACCATGAACTCCTTCCGTTCCTTCATTCTGGCCATGGCTGCTCTGGCTGTTGTGAAAACAGACCCTCCAGAAGGTAAGCAGCAAACCCTCCCCTGGAACAGATGCGTGACCGCAGGCTTTGCAGGGAAACACTGAGATAGAGGAACTTGGCGGATACATGGAAAGCGCTTTTAATGTATTTGAGTCAGGACCAAATGTAGTGGTTAGAGTGGCCTTCCCCCACCTGGTGTCCTCCAGGTGTTTTGGGAGACAACTCCCAGGATTCCTGACCATTGGTCTTGCTGCCTGGGGCTGATGGGAGTTGAAGTCTAAAACATCTGGAGGACACCAGGTTGAGGGAGTCTGCATTAGAATGTCAAATAAAGACTCGAAAGACCCAGGCTCAAGTCTTCATTCAGCCAAAAAGCCCATGGGATGACCTCGGGCCAGTCACTCACTCTCCCTTAGCTTAAACTACCTCACAGGGTTGTTTTGAGGACAAAATGTGGGTGGAGAGAACCGTGTATGCCACCTTGAGCACCTTGGAGGAAAGGCAGGATCAAAATGTAATAAATCAAAGAAGTTACAGTGCAATCCTACGCATATTTACTCGGAAGTATTGCAACTAAGTTCAATGATGTTTACTCACTGGTAAGCATGCATAGCATTGCAGCTTACATTGTTCAGCTGGCAGCCACTGTAAGTGTTCCTTTAGCAGTAGCTTGATGTGCAGGCGTTAGCAGGTGAGAACTATATTAGCTGTTGACCCTTGCTTACTGGATTCAGGCTCCACACAGGTATTAGAAACTTAACTAGTCCATTAACAGAGTTTCGTACAACTTCCTGGCAGGGCTCCTAATACGGGCCTGCAGCAGGGTTTCTCCTAATCCGTAGGCCGGCTGAAGACATTTTGCTGCCTGAGGAGAAAGACAAGATGGTGCCCCTTCCTGGTCCATGTTCAGAAGCTGACTGGACTGGCCGCTGAATTTCACTTCAGTACTGGCGATGGGATACTGTCCACACCGGAGGCAGCAGGCTAGTTTAGGGGCCCCAGGACAGGTTGTGTGGCATACACAGCTCTGTTCTCCAGCTGAGGTGAACAACTGGGGGGTTCAGGAGGACAGCCTGGGAGGCTACTGCCGCTGTCCCCTCGGCTGCCTGAGGCACTCACCCAACTCTGCCTAATGGTGGGGCTGACCCTGCCTACTCCAAGGGAGGAGAGGGAGGGGGAAATCTTAAGGTGCTGGGCTGGCGTGGCCGTGCTGTACTGATGAGGACAATGCATGCTCAACACAACACAACGCAACACTGTTTACCTCCATGCTGGGAAAAGCTGCCTGTGTACATCAAGATGCAGCTAAAAGCTAACGGGCAGGCTAAGCCGGTTTGTTTCTGGTTAGTGGGTGGCCCCAGTCAGGACTCCCCGCAGCTAGGGATGGCAGAGAATTCCGCCACGGATCTCGGTGAGGCCGAATGCCTGCCCCCCCCGCCCCCCTGCGGATCCCACCCAGGACAAGACTCACCTGGGGTGGATCTTCCGGGCGGTGGCGGCTCCCACGGCGGCTTCGGCGGCGGCGGTGGCTGCTCTTCTGACCGGCTGCCGCCGCTGCCATTTCCACTCTTGTTCTTGTAAAAAAAAAAAGGTTTACATAGCCTATCATGGCTAGGTCTAAAAAAAACACACACACATGATGTGATAGGCTACGTAAATCTTTACGTAGCCTATCACGGCTGGGTGGGTTAAAAAACACACAAAAACCGCGTACGCAAATGGTGGCGGCTACGACCGCCGCCATTTGCGTTCCCTATTTTTGCCCGTCTTAGTCTATGTAAATATTTATGTAGGCTATGACGGCGAAAATAAAGGGGAACGCAAATAGCGGTGCAGGCGCTATTTGTGTCCCTTTTTGATTCCTCTTTTAGCCTACATAAATATTTACGTAGGCTAAAACGGGGAATCAAAAAGGGACGCAAATAGCGCCTGCTACGCTATTTGCGTTCCCCTTTATTTTCGCCGTCATAGTCTATGTAAATATTTACGTAGATTAAGAGGGCAAAAATAAGGAACGCAAATGGCGGCGCCCGTAGCCGCCACCATTTGCTTATGCGGTTTGTTTTTTGTTTTGTTTTACCCAGAGCCCTCCGTGGCCGGAAATCCGGCTGCGGACGGCTCTGGCCTGGCTGGGGCTGGCCGGCTGCTCCGCGGAGCTGCTGCGGAGCACAACCGGCCGTGGAGGATTCTGGGGGGGAGGAACGGAGTGCCTCCCCCCCCAACCAGGATTCCGGGGGGAGGGACGGAACGCCTCCCCCCCACCGTAAACATAATCCGCAAACAGGTAAGTGACTTTCGTACATCCCTACACGCAGCTCAAGCTTGGACTCTGTTTCCAGTGTCACTGCAGCAGTTGCAGGATGTCTGAAAGGAACCATTTTGGCTAATTGAAGAAAAGCAGGAAATGAGGGTTGTGTCTGTGTGCTAGCTTTCCGTGTACAGGGCAAATGGTCAAACAACGTTCAAACAATTCTGAAGCCGCACTGTCCGCTGAGCAGACTGCCATATCAAGATCAAATGAATCGACCCTTCAATTGCCTTCAGAAGATGCGCAGGGTCGGGTTTTGATAAATTGCAGTGATCCGGCTAGGTAAATGCAAAGCACAATTGGCAGAATTCTCTTACCCGTCTCTCTCTGACTTGTTTCATGCTCTGTCCCACCAGCTCAGAGTGGCTTACAGCATTTTCCCTAAATGTTAATACTCCTGTCCCCTAGGGTAGTGCTCTCCAACCTCCATATCCTTTGACTTCATCCTCCATCTTCCTCAATGATTACCCTTGCTGGCCGGGATTGATGGGAGCTGTACTCCAAAATATCTGGAGGGACTCAGGAAGTATGGAGATCTGCTGGGGAAGGTTGCCCCAGGTGGCCCACAACCTAAGGCAATTAAATAGTTTGGGTAGTAAAAGACGCCAGTTGAAATGAAAATGACATTGTGGACATAAAAGCTATTTTTAAAAAGAAAGAAAGAAGCCACAGTGCCTGTAATCACAGCAGACAATGCTTTTTGCAGGCAGGCAGCCACCTGCAAAAGGTGAACTTGTTAAAGAGGATGTTGAGGAGTTAAGTGGGAACGGGGGATGGTTTCTCTGGAGCTTTGCTCAGAAGGTAGAGGGATCTCCACTCTCAGGTCCTGCGATGCTTCTCCAGCATTGTTGCCCATGCTGAACATTTGAAAGGATACTGCACAGGGGGGTGGGGGGTGCTGGGTAGGGAGCTAGGTCTCAGGTGTGTGATGGTGTCTTTGGAGTTCTGTCCAGGATGCAGGTAGATTTGGAGGCTCTGGAATGCTCCTCCCTTCCAGCAGCAACTGTTTGTCGAGTTATAGCAGCCCTGTCATGGTCTAGGGCTAGCAAACCTATCTTGCCATGGATTCATGACCCATGCTCCCCAGGCTTCCAAATTCCCACTGCCTGTCCACTATTTATATGTGTTGTTTTAATCCTGGCCAAACTTACAGTTTTCATTTCCCTCTAACAAATGTGGTGCATTGTTCCTTTAAAAGAATGATAGGAAAATGCTAATGGAGCAAATGGGAAAGTAAAACGAGCAAAGGCTCCCTCATGTGCTTGGTAGTCCTGGCCTAACAGTATTTTATTGAGGTCTTTCATTGTAATAAACATTAATGCTTACAGAATACCTGGTTATCCTGAGATTTGTTTAAATGCATATGTGGCATCCCTGCCTATTCCCAGTGAGAATTCCCCTTTTCTAGGGACTTTCTCACCTGTGGCAGGAACCACCTTCTCTCTCACATACCGGGTTTTGCTGCCACCAGGACCTTTAAGGCTTAGGTCCAACCCTTTTCTCAGTCCTCTATCTGCGAGGATACACAGACTTTACTTATAGCCGTGTACCTTCCCCTTGTACCCTTTATACCTTCCCCTTACATAGCCCAGAGCAGAAGGCATAGGATTTGGTTAAACAAATAAACTTTATTAACTACAGCAAATAAGTTGTTGAATAATATACAGGTAACTCTTAATGGCTTTATCAATATATGTTCTCTCATAAACTGTTCTCTAGATCACTCTCTCAATCAATCACTTCACAAATCCCCACAAATCATTCTCTCTCTCTCTCTCTCTCTCTCTCTGTTCTCAGTGACCCTATCAAATCATATCCTTGTCTCTAACCTATCTCTGATCTAAGCCATCTCACATCAAATCCCTATCTGCCTCTCACAGCAAAGCACACAGTTTATATGGCGCACACACTTCACCCCCTCACTCTCTCAGCCAATCATCACACATATCCAAATCCACCATTCTCCCAGTCACTCATCTCTCTCTCTCTTTCTCTCCAGAAATACTCACCATAAAACTCAGAGATATAACAGGAATACATAACCATAACCATAGACTTATTATTTACAGACGTGTAACATTACAGCATGCATAAGCAAAACACATTACAAATTCCCTGAAAATAGCTTTGTTATCTGGCCAGTTGGAATGCTCATAATCATTCTGTACCTATTTGACAGCACAAGAGGTTTCATTCTCACAAACTCGATACAGTATAGACAGAACTGAAATGATTTTGCTTCCCCAAAACATTTAAGATTTCCATGGCACTTCAAAGGCTAATACTGGCATGTGCTTTCATAGGCAAGATTTTACTTCATGAGATGTATGAATTTGCTTCCACAAATTTCCCCCAACGTCTCTTTTGCAAACGTTTGATTTGAGCATCCCTTCTATATGTTGGATAACAGGAACAACTCTGCATGCTTCCAGGCACTGGGGAGTGATAGAGAGTGTTCTGTAGCTTGATCAGTTTCTATGTCCTGCTCCCTCCTCTTCCTCTTACTTCTTCTTTCTTCCCATCTTGCCTCCGCAGCAATAAGCAACATGTGGTCTCTCCAGAGAAGAAGCAAGTAACCATATCTCATGTCTTCACTTACTTAGACTCGCACACCCAGCTTTAGGGGGTGCTCGTAGTTACACAGTGATAGCCTTCTCTGACAATGTGTATAAAAACACTAATAAAGTACGTTGATTTGAACTTCTTTTAAACTGGCTCTAGCCTGCCTTTATTGCCTTCAATGCTAAATACTGTGTTGCCACACTTTCTCTGTATAAAGCAACTCTGCTGTAAGTTACACCAGACTTTCCAACAGGATATTTGATGACTGCTCATGAAATGGTTGCTATTGCTATTTGACATGCAGTTATAATTGCTATCAGTATTTGGTTTTTGACAATATTTGATAGTGGGCATGTACTATTCAATATTTCTGTATAAAATCTGACATGCAATGTGGTATTAGCATTTAATGGATAACATGCAATGTATTTAAGCATATTGGACAACTAGCAACTTGTAAGAGTTCATATGCAATACCTGGAAAAATCCAGACAATCAAATGTTGGGATAAAATGTCACATTGAAATGGAAGATTTTGCATTCAAACTTTCAATTTTCTTTAGTACTTGCAGCATTTTGTTTTGGCTCTACATCTAAGACACCCAGCTATCAGTACTGGCCACTATCTAGAAGTTGAGGCCCCTCAAACTTTTACAAACTATTATTGTGTGTTCAGCATGTGGTGCTACTTCTGTGGGGTAAACAGATAATAATTTGTAATTGCCATTTCAGAGGTAGACGCTGGATCGGAGATCAAAATTCCCTGCGAACTGAAAGGACTCCAGCTGACGTGGTATTGGATTCCACATTATCCCATCTGTGCTGGCATAAAGGGGGATGTGAAGAAGGTGGACATTTTTTCAGTGATTCGTAGCTCAGAACATCAGGGGGACAGATTTAAACTGCGGTCGAAAATGAAGGGGCAAGGAACCAAAGGCAACACCATCCTCATACTCAGTGACCTCTACATGAATGATTCAGGCACATTCTACTGTTCTAATGGCAACAGAAATTCATCAAATATCTCAGTCATTGTGAAACCTGGTAAAATGGGGGTATATAATGGTGTGGGGGTGTCTATAATGGTAGGGTTGGGTCTTAGGAGCACGTAGATGTCCTCAAGCACAGACCTGTAAGGCTGAATCAGAACAGTATCTATGAAGATCTGTACTTGCTCTCCTCCAAATGCCAAGTTCTGACCCAGAAATCTCAGTTCTGGGCTCAGATTATGCCAAAGACATTTATGCAAATCTGTGTGGCCTGCCTACAGTTTTGAGTGCAACAAACCCTTCTCAGGTCTATGAACGGAAGGAACATTGAGGTATATGGGTCTGAATGGGGCTAGCTTTGCCACCCAGCTGGAATGTCTTTGTCCAGGCCAGTGATTGATTCTTGGCTATATAGCCATTAGAAGTGCAGCGTCTTCTTTTGTGGTGGGTGGAAGAGAGTTCTGTGTTTGTGGCCACTAATGCACATGCATAGTTTGTGAAAATGCACAGGTGCGCACCCGGTTGACTGTTATCTTAATACACGAGTCAAGCTTACTACTTAGCAGTGCTGGCTCTGGGTTTTTGAGCGCCCTTGGGCAAGACACCCTCAGTTGTCACCACCTTCTATTCCTCCTCCTCCTCCTTCCCATCATTGGCACTTGCTTGCTGGACAGGCAGAGAGCCAGGGAGCAAGGAGGCTGGGGCATCTGCTGCTCCCCCCTCTCACCACCACCGTTGTCTGGGCCAGAGTGAGATGCGGGTGAACAAGCGGGTTGCAAGGGCAAAGAAGAAGAGGGCTTTTGCTGATGGGTCGCTCCTGGGTCAGGCCCCCTCGGCAGGTGCCCAGCTATAACTGTCCTTGATGCCAGCCCTGCTGCTTACAGCCCTGGGGTCAGGAGTATTAAGTCCAGTTCTGGGTGCCACTTTTTAAGAAGGAAGTAGAGACAAACTGGAGCGTGTCCAGAGGAGGGCAGCCAGGATGGCAAGGGGTCTGGAAAACCAGGTCCCTTGAGGAACGGTTGGAAGAGCTGAGTACGTTTAGCCTGGAGAAGGGACGATTAAGGGGAGACAAGATAACAGCCTTCAAATATCTGAAAGACTTTCAGGGTAGACTTGTTCTCTGTTCCTCCAGAGGGCAGGACTAGAATGAATGGGTGGAAATTGCAAGGAAGTAGGTTTTGGTGAACCCTTCGAGAAACTTCTTAACAGTTAGAGCTGTTTGACGTGGAACAGACTGCCTCAGGAGGAGGTGAGCTGTCCTTTGCTGGAGATATTTAAGCAGATGTTGGATGGCCCTCTGGCATAGTTGCCTCTTACATAGCTAGACTAGATGACCTCCAAGGCACCTTCCAGCTCTATGATTCTATGCTACTACCTTCATTTGGGCTGAAGGCAATGGCATTCTGACTTTTATTTCACCCCCAACATCTGATAGCCAGAGGTATTTTTTTCTCTGAAATGTGAATGTTCCATTATTTCCCTTTATTGTGTCAACTGGGGGAACCCCACCAACTTAATAAGGGGACAAGATTATCTTGTATTGTAAGGGCAGCAGTAATGAGCCTCCCTAGGGAGTGGCTTTGCGTCACTGTCTGAAAACTGCCCAGCCAAGAGGAGCTTCCACATATTTTTAATCTGGCACTCCAGGAGTGGGAACTTCTGTAGGATTCTAGCATGGTTGGTAGGAAGAGAGTATTATTTGGATTCTCTGATAGAGGAAATGCATAGAAGGAAAGTCAGACATGAGTGAAATCGCATGAATTAAAATATATACATATTTCTGACAGGTGATCAAAATGGGATTGATGTCAAATATTCCAAGGAGCCCCACCAACACCCTCAGTTAGTAACCCTTATCTGTAAAACCTGTAAGAAACATATACATGCCAAAGCTGATGAAAATGTAACCACCACCTGGACATTAAATGGCATACAGGTGCCCAACCGAATTATCTCGCGATTTAACTTAAGGAATAAAATAAAAATAAAATATATTCCCATCCAATCATATGGTCTCTGGAAATGCAGACATCCTACGTGCCTTACACAGTTTGATGGCTACTGTTTGGAAAGTGATTCAGGAACGTCAGAGAAATCTGGGAATGAAGGGATTTCCTCCTTACCTACCCCAGCTCCACTAGGTGAGTGCGCATAATCTCTATACACATCTGAGATATCATCTGGGGAGATATTGGCCCAGTTCATATATGCAGGCACATCTCATGATATCTTAAATCTTGATTATTCAGCCCTTGATGATTGGCAGCTGAATGGGTGAGCTGACTCCACTGAACAGCTTGGTCTTTGGGAGATTATGTGATCTGAAATATCTACTTATGGTGTTTGACTCATGATAACTCATTCACACATGCAGGTCACCACCTGATGCAGTACTCATTAAGTGGTGGAGCATGCATGACTGAACCAACCAACCATCAGATGATCAGGAGCCTTTTTTTTTTTTTTTTAATGGCAGGGCTCCTCTACCCTTAAAGGGTGTGCAACAGACAGGTTTGTAACAGGAGCCATTTTTCCCAGCATAGAGATGCAGTGTATTTATTTATTTCATTTCTATACCGCCCAATAGCCGAAGCTCTCTGGGAGGTTCACAACAATTAAAACCAAAAAATGCAACATGATAAAATACAATTTAAAAGTTTAAAACTACAGTATAAAATAAAAACCAAAACCGAAATGAAACCTAGCAGCAGTGCAAAGATTCAAAATACAGTAGCAGATGGGGGGAGCAATCCTATGCCCCCTAGACAGCGCCAGGGAATGGGGGGTGGGCATAGGATTTTTCGGATTCCCAGCTCCAACATTGGAGACAGCGCTCTGGCCTCTGAGCTGGGGATCTGAAGTCTCTGCCCCTGCCCTCTCCCCCTCCCAGCTGGTGCGGAGAGAACCACACCAGCTGCCCCTTCAAGGTCGCAAAAACCACCTTGGAGAGGAGGTAAAGGGTGTGTGTGTTGGTGGGCGGGGAGGGGAGGAGACCAGAGAGGCTGGGATATGAAAAATCCCAAGGCCCCTCTAGCCTCCTTCCCTCTCTCTCTAATGCGGCCCATCTAAATGAGCCAACCCCCCCGTCTAGCAAAAATTGCTCCTCCTGCCCTGCCCTGGATGCTCCTAAGCCTCTGTGTTCAGGATTGCGCCCCTAAAGCAAAAGAAACTGACTCACATGCCTGGGAAAATAAGGAGGTCTTCACCTGCTGCCAAAAAGAGCACAATGTAGGCGCCAAGCGAGCCTCTCTGGGAAGCTCTGAGGTGGAGCTGTCTGAAGCTGCGCTGGAGTCTGGGGCTTGGTTTTTCTCTCTGAACAAACTAGAGTGTGCTGGCAAGAAAGGAACAAAGGGAGGAAAAATGTTTTCAGGGATCAGGAGCAAATCTAAAAATGTTCAGCCTGTGGGCGGGTTGGGGATGTTTTACAGGGATAAGTGGTGGCAGCGGCTTTTGTGAGGGCTTGCTTGTTAACTGATTGCACGAACACCATTTGTAGGGAGGGAGCTGCTGCAATCGGTGGCCCGGAGAGCTGACGTCCCCTTCTGCAATGCTTCTGTTTGAATGCCGCTACACTTAGGGATGGCAGAGGATTCTCATTTGGGGTGTGGGGCTTGATGGATTTTTCCTGGCTCAGCCCCGTGGAGTTCATTCCTTTTCCCTCTGCTGTCACCAGCTCGTTCTGTAGTGGATCCAGTCAATCTGCAGATTTCTGTTTTTTACATGGTGGCAATTTGCGCAAAAGCAGCCTTGAGCAAATTGTTCTTTGTCCAATTTTTTTGAGGAAACGTGTCTTTAAATGTGGGCAAATGTTGTCATAATTGTTTTTAAATTATTGCCGATCTTGAGCAACTGTGCAGGATTGCAGGGCCGCCTGTCTTCTATGTAGCCCCACAGAGACCTATCCCCCTCTTGTAAATATCCTTGTCAGTTTCACTTCCCCAGCATACAGAATATGACTCCGCTGGGCTAAATGTGTGGAGAGGATAAAACTGACAAATAACCATTTGCCTTTTGCACAAATAATTCCTGGAGTTCAAAAAAGAAATCCAGCACAATCTTCCCCTGCTGGCAGGATTGAAAACACTGCAGAAATCCATCAGGCTTAAATGGAACGGATTTTCCAGCAACAGACATCCCTGACTATATTACAACAAGATGTGATGTCCTTCCAGATGGGGTGGGGTATGGTAAGGGAAGATAGCAGTCCTCACTGACCAGAGTGAAGGGGGCCACAAAAACAGGGTGGCATTTTTGGCTCTAGATACAGTAACAGGAAAATTGCAGTTGCGTAGCACAAGCGATGCCATTTTGCAAAACATTTTCCAGCTGGGATTCCTATAGGCCACACAGTGGAACCACCTTTCCTCCCATGCCTCCCTCACATATTCAGCCCAAATGTATGGCTCTTTTCTCGGCACAGAGCAACTAGAGATCCCTAGTATATGAAGCTGTATATAAAGCTGCCATCCTCTTTCCCCTAAGAACGTAAGAGCTATGTTGGATCAGACCAAAGACCCATATATTCCAGAATTCTGATCCCACAGTGGACAAACAGCTGCCTATGGGAAACCCCCATAAGTAAGACATGAGTGCAATAGCGCCCTCCTGCTCATGTTCCCCAGCAACTGGTATTCAGAGGCATACAGCTTCTGATATATGTAGAAGCATTCCTGCCTGCCTAATGGGGTGTTAGTGTTTTTATATTGGCTGTAATTTTTTCACTTTCTCTGCAGGGAAGGCAAAAGTTGTCCTATATGTGACTGGTGGTTGTGTCGGGCTTCTCACCCTCCTCTTTGTGGGTGTACTTGTTTTTGTTACCTGCAAGAAGCATCGGTCATGCAGCCTCAGGTACTGAGCTGAGAAAATTTCCACTTGGGGCACAGATTCCAGGCTATGAAACGACAGGTGTATGTATGCAATAAACTGGGTTTGGGGAATGATTCTATGTCTGTACCGGGGATGCATGGATTTTGTTAAATCCACTCTGTCTGGGTTTTGCGGATTGTCAGGCACCTTTTGTTCTGTTGTCTGCTAATTGACAGAACTGGATCGTTCCCAATTGGATTTTCCCCAATTTCCTGAACTTACAAAAGTGTGCACTTACGCATATGCGCACTTGGGCAAATGTGCAATTCCCCCCAAATGCACATTTCCACCCTTTAGCCCACTTTTGGTTGGTCTTTTTCGTATTTTTGTATGACTAAATTTGCCTACAATCCCAGCAAGTTAAACAACAACAACACCATTCACAAGTGCACGGAATCCCCAAGACTCAGGTCGGATTAACAAAAATCCAATCTCATCTGAATCCATTGCAGATTTCTCCTACATTCCTAGTTTCCACTCAGCCACAAACTCCTCTGGTTTGTGGCTGAGTCATTCTCTCTTCACCCAGCCTAACATGGTTTCCCTGCCTCTGTGCTAGCCAAAGCAGACAGTTTTTGCTTGAAGGCACAAGAGATTTGTTGGCTGGGGTAGGAGACTGGCATCTATCAATGAGGACTGGCTTGAGAATTGGTATGGGCTGATGGTCTCTGGACTTCAGCAGCAGACAGAAGTTATAAAAACACCACAGCCACAGCAGCACATTCCCAGTTTCCCAAATTAGGGTCATCTGTACATGTTCTCACTTCATGATTCCTGTATCGAGCAGGGGATTAGGGCTGATGGCCTCCAAGGTCTAATCCAACTCTAAAACCCTATGATGCTGTTGTGTTTTACCTGAAGGGTTCTAGCACCTATTTTAAGTGCCTGCCTGCTTAAATGCAGCACAGTCTTTCTCTTATCTGAATGAGCATTTTGAAAAGCAGATTCACAGATGTGATTCCTCTCTCATCCTTTTAAGCCCCAGTAAGACTACAAAAGAGCCAGAAACACAAGGGACCAAGCACCCAACTGGTGAGTATTAGGGATGGGGAACATTTTGCCTCTAGGGGCCAGATTGCCCCCTGGATTCCCCCACAGGCCAGATGATGTCAGGGGGTGTGGTCCCATCTGTGACATCAGGAGTTGGGCCCTGCCCTCTGACATCATCAGGTCTCCGGCCAAAGCACTGGTGGGAGCTCCTCCAGCCAGTGTCTCGGTCAGGGACCTGGCTTCACTCCACCCAGGCTTTCCCCGGCTGGTTTCACTCCTCCTTCGCTTTCCCCAGACAGGGGTGCAAAGGAAGAGTGACGTGGATTTAGCCACCCCTTCTCCCTTATGATGGGGTGAGGCTTTGCTGAGTGGGCGGGGCCTCAGCTAAGACCCTGTGGGCTGGATGGGCAAGCCTGATAGGCCAAGTCTGGCCCACGGGCCAGAGGTTCTGCATTTCTGATGGTGTTCGCCACCCTCCCCCCCAAAAAAAACATTGTGGCTTCTTACAATCCAGTGATTAGGATATTCCCAACCCTTTCCTTTGGTAATTAGCCCATGGCCACAAGAAAAGGACTGCCAACTCAACATGAGTGTATACATTAATTTTTGTGTTGGTTCTGATAGTATTCTGTTCACTTAAATAAGAAGTTAACATTTATATAATTCATTCATTCATTCATTCATTCAGTTTTAGGAAATGGTGTATGCGCAAAACCTTCTATTTGTAGGGCAGGGATCGGTAACAGGAAGCCCAAGGGCTAAGCCCAGCCCACCAAGGGGTACCATTTTGTCCTCCAGTTGCAAGCTCAAAGGAAAAACAGGTGTGTTGGGGGGGACGGGTCATGGGACCTGGCAGTATTTACTTTGGAGAGTTGAGGGCGGGGACCACTGGCCATCACTCCCTCAGTGAGACCTTCCAATAAAAGTAGTTGCTGGCCACAGCTATAGCACATGCATGAAAAAAAACCCAGTGCAGCTGCTTGTTCTATTATGTTTCTTATGCCCTTTAAAATCTTAGTACTAGAAGGATCTCCAAAGAGAAGAGATGAAGAGGAGCCAAGAACTGCTGACCATACCTCCACAGAGGTAACTTCTAATTGGATCATTTCTACTCTCTCTGATTTTATTAAATTTCTTTCTGTCTTTCAATAATTTCTTAGCTGCCTTTCAAACCATAGGTTTTACCAAGGCAGTTGACAATCAGACTGAAAACATATTTAAAATAACACCAATATCTAAAAGCACAGCAAAACCATCTCAAACTAGCAAGCAATATACAATCAAATACACTGCAATATTTTAAAACCATTTGGGTTGGATCCAGAATCTGCTTTCCTTGAGAGGATGGCACCTTCTGCAAGAGGAAGGACTCTGCTCTCGGATGGTCTTTCCGCGTGATTTTGGGGGATTCCCCTCCCCCACAAATACCAGAGCTCACCCCATTCAGCAGGCACTCCTGACTTTCTGTGAAGCTTTTTCAGCAGGCTGGAGGGGCTGCTGTGGGAAAGAGGGGGCAGGTAAATACAGTTCCATCAGTGCAGTTGATCCAGCTTAAATCTAGCTCCAACCCTTTAAAAGAGCAGTATAAATTTAAAATCTACTTTACCCAACAGGGCAAATACAAACGTCTTTAAGGCTTGCCTAAAAGAAAAGAGCAACAGGGCCAAACATACCTCTTGAGTGAGGGAGCTCCATAGATATGGGTAGAAATTATGTGAATAAAGCATATTTTCACTCTAAGGATTGTAAGCTGTATTGAGTGCCATTTTTCTTGGTAGAAAGATGGGCTCCAAATCAAATAAATAAATAAGGACTGACAGGAAAAATCCAGGGCTTGTTCATATTTACCCCTACCCAACTTTTCAACCAAGGAAACATAAAGCATTGTGGTTAGAATGCATTATGAAAGTTAATTTTACTTGCCTTTCCATATTGTACAAGTCCATGACATTCTTGAACCTGCACAGGCCTGAGACTATCAGATGAGGCTGTCTTAGCAGCAGCCGATGATGTGGAGCGGGGGCAGGGAAATGCACAACATGATGTCAGGACATGAGGTAAATTGGTGGAGACATTACTGAAAGGTCTGGCCCAACTCAAGGTTGGGCTGCCACTTTTTGGTGGTGGCCCCATGTCCTTTGAAATGTACAGCTCCATCCTGATATTTGCACCTAACTACAAAAAAAGGCAGATCTGTGGACAGTTATTTGATGCCTACTTCTTACATTTTTAAGATGTATGGAGAAAAATGTGGCATCAAAAGCCAACCTCAGATGGACAAATCTGTCAGTTTCACTTTCTCCCACATTCATATTTTTACAGTCTCAAGTTCTTTCCATGCCATATATGAATAAATTTGTGAATTTTGGTACAATCTTATATAAATAAAAAAACAAACCAAATGAAATTTTCACCCATCTGCACTGGTCAAATTCAACAGGTAAAGCTGTTCCCAACATAGAGAGGACCGTATTGTATCTGCCTGCCATGCAGCTGCTAAAGATGAGGAGCCTGACAGAAAAAAGAGGCAGCAGCGCTAAGTTAGCACCACAGTTATGGCTGAATTCACAGGGATTCAAACCCAGACTAAACACTCAAAGCCCTACATGTAGATGAACACCTCTGCCCCTTTCAGTTTCTTCCCCATTTTTTTTTTAAATCTCAAGTTCTTTCCATCCCATTTATGAAGAAATTTGAGAATGTTCTTAGGAAAAAACCTACCAACTGAACAAAATTCTTACTCATCTTTACCTCAGTCCTGTGTTAAAGCTACTCCTTTAAGGGCACAATCCTGTGCAAGTTTTGACCGAAAAAAGTTCTACAGCTCCCAACATTCCCCAGTCAGCATGGCTGGCTGGGGAATGCTGGGAGTTGTGTGGCTTTTTCCCCATCTAAACATGCATTTTCTCTCTAAACAGGGTTTGGATTACACCCTAAGAGATTACACTGTCTAGCGGGCCATAGGATATGCTCTATTCCAGGAACCAACCTCAGAGCCTGCGCTCCGAGGTTGGTTCCCAGAAATCCAACCTCCCCCCTTGTCTGCGCTGCCTCTGAAGCAGCACGGAGAAGCCCGTCCTCCATGCCCGGAAGATGACCATGGAGTGACTGAAAAGGGGCGGGACTGGGGGGCGTTCCGGGGTGGGGAGAATGGAGCTGCGCGTACAACACATCCTATGTATTGTATGGCAGCTTCCTCTCCCGGCCGGCCCCCCCACCGCTAGACAGCCAAAAATGGCCGTCTAGCGAGAAAGAACAAGGCAGGAGAGGCATGGAGCGAATGATCCCCCCATGCCTCTCCTGCCTTGCTTTGGATAGGTGGTCGCCTCTGAGGTTGGAGGCAGCTGCCTATGTATTTAGGATTGTGCCCTAAATATGTTATTGATCTCTCTTAAAACTAGGCAGTGTCTTAATGTAGAGCGTCAAATTCCATAATTTTGGTGGTGAGTGTGGGAGCCCAGGGATAAGCTGTCCCTACAATCCTTTGCTTACATCTTTTGCCTTCTCTGATTTTTTTCTTTTTTCCTTTCAATGCCATCCAGGAAGGAGCAGAAGGAATCCAGTATTCAGTGTTAGAGTTCAGGGAGACTGGTGGGCACCAGATCCAGATGAATAAGGAAACTGTCATATATGCTGAAATGCCCACTAACGCTTGATCAAGAAGACTGGTCAGCTCAATGTATTCAGGGAGGCGATGTACATCTCAAGGGAAGCAAGCAGAAACAATTCCTCTGATCAACTTATGATGGATTTCTACAAGCATTTAGGGCACAGGGCTGGCTGATAGTCGTAGGACTTTTTTTTTCTGTTGAAACATGCATAGGATTGCTCCATTAATTGCTTAAGATGCCAGGAAACCTGATATTACAGCAATCAAAAGAAATGTTAGCCTGTGGATGGCATATAGCAGGAAGGATGACTTGACAGCAGTGAACTTTACTGGGATCAGAGAACGCAGACAAGTGGCAGAAAAGTTTGCAAAGAAATGTCCTCTCTTTGGAATACAAAATACAAGAACAACGTGTATTGTCATAACGTTTCTTGTATTTTTTCATACATCTATCAGATGTGAGTTCATCTAAACTGAGGTTATGTGCGCAATACATGCATTATAGTGCATCTTATGCCTGTTGGTGCAGAAGCAAGTCCCACTGTGTTCAGTGGAGCGTAATCCCTCATAAATATGTTTCGGATTACAGTTATAGGCTGCACATGCTTACCTGGGAGTGAGTCCCACTGAGTTCAGTAGAACCTACTTCTGAGTAAACATGCACAGGATTCCATTCTTAATGGTCAAAACCTTTCTTCCTCGCTTGTCCTTTGTGCTTTTTTCATTATTAGAAAGAAAAGGCAGGTAAATCATTAAACGAAAGAAAGATCCCAACTGCCATTGCTCTGGCCCATCTGCTGCATTCTTTATTATATCTATAGCACCGTGATGGTACCACAGAACTTCACATGGATGTAGAAGCCAGAGAGACTGGGGTGTGTGTATCATGCCCCAAGGCAATTACAGTATCAGTTTTGACAGTGGGAGAGAAAACAGATGGATACAAGGGGAAGGAGGAAAGGGTGGGAAAAGGGTAAGGCATGGATATGTACAAATGTAGTTACAGGTGTGTAGGTATCAAGGGCTCCTTGGAGGCCTCTCTCAGTCTAATCCAGTAGCCAAGTCCAGACACAGACAAAGGGATTCTTTTCAAAGCTTTATTCCTATTTTACAACTTAACAACTCTACTGTTAGCAACTAGATATGAGCAGCAGAGTACCTATGCCCTAAGTTGGAACAGTTGGTCCCTGTTTGAAAGAGAATCACTGGCAGACCCTGAACTTATGGGCTAGGGAGAGTCCCTCCCCTTTTCCCTTGGATCCTCTGGGCGCAACCGTTGTTTGTGCACCAACTGGGCACTACGCCTCCTTTCCGCGCCCTCCATTTGGCACCACTCCCTGCGTCGGCGTTGCGCGTCCAGCAAGTCTGCTTCCCACGCTCTCTCATTCCCGGGACTGCTATCTATGCCAGGAATGCCGGTGGGAGGAATCTCTGCCAGCTGTTGGCCCTGGGAAGGATGAGCGCGCTCCTCTCCCAGGAGTGGCTCCTCTTCCTCAGAATCAGAACTACTCCGGGATTCTATGGGCTCAGTGTCCACCCTGACAGTAGGCTTAGTTGTGGCTGAGGACCATGGGCCAAATTAGATTTGAATTGCAATTAACATGCATTTCTTGTGTGTGTTTCTTTAAATGTAAACCACAGCTGCTGGTGGCCCAACAGGACTGTGGGGATGGAAGGGGAGAATTTAACCCCTTCCCTCTGTTGTGGTCCTGACACAAAATGGCTGTCCTGAAGTTGCTGTTTGTATAGGGAGGGGGGCATCCCATGGTGCCCAAAGGGGCTTCTGATGCAAACAGAAGTGGTAGTAGTGTGTGTGTGTGTGTGTGGGGAAGGTTGAACGCTGTCTCTGGGAAGGCTACAAAATGAAGACGTCATCGTCTGGTCCTTCTGTAAAATTCTCTGAATGAGGCAGTGCGATTGTACGGTAAAAGCCTCGTCTGGAAGCACTCAACAGGGGAGAAAGAGCAGATCTGTTTAAGGACGAAGGGCCTTGCTAGTCAAGTTTGGTGGCAAAGGGTGGTCGAGTTTGAGGAACAAAGGTAATGGGTGGGGTCATGTCGCATGTTTCTGAAGAGCTTCAGGGCAAGCAGCAAAGGGAGGAAGAATTGTGTAAACCAGGAAATGATGGCTGGATTTCAGCACGTGAGTGGGAAATGACAGAAGCCGTTTCAGACAATTACTGCATACACCGTGGTGCTGTCTGGAGTCCAAACAGCGCTGGATTTCCTCCGGGGATGTTGCAATTGGGCGTAATGAAGGGAAGCAGGTACCTGGAAGGAAAAACTGATAGGAGCAAAAAGCTTAACAGGGGCTACTTGAACCTGCAGTCTGGCCCGTCTTCTAGCCATGATGTGCTCCAGGGATGCCCAGCCAGTATTTACCTTCTCCAGACTCTCCCTTTCACATATTTCGTCATTTGTTCTGATTGAATTTCTCAGGGAAGCACGATCTTGGGGTCGTGATGTCATAATGAATAGAATGGAAGAAAAAAAAAGTGATTGAGATTTGAGAGGTTGATGGAGTGAATGGGGAATAAAGAAACACAGCGGGTTGGATGCAAGATCTGCTTTGTGAGAGGAAAGGCTCCATTTGCCGAAGGTCCCTCTGCCTGATTTTTGGGGGTCCCCCCTCCCCCCATATCACAGCTCACCTGATTTGGCAGGGTCTCCTGACTTTCTGTGCAGCTCTTCTAGGAGGCTAGAGGTGCTGCTGTGAGAAGCAGGGGGTGAGGAAGTCCACTTCCACCAGTGGAGTTGATCCAACCCAAGAGATGGTAGTAGGGAACTAGAGTGTCAAAGAATTTGGGGGCCAGCAAACAGACAGTGGGGCCAGTTTGGAATTACCCTCAACAGTGTTCCATGCAAAATACCTTTTCTTCTCCAGAGTCGAGCAGGCAATGGATGGCATCCAGTGGTGCAGTTTGGTAGTTTTAGACTTTGGACTTAATGGCCCAGAGTCCAAACTTAACAGCAACCCTAACTTGCTTCAACATGTGGTAAGCCTCCCCTGATATGTTTGGGGGCTCTTCTGCTCATTCTGCTGACTGGGACCCTGGAGCTCTGCCCCAAAGTCCTGTCCTGATGGTGCCACTGATTGGAACCAATTAGCTAATACCTGAGACATCACCAAGCTCTCTCACCACAGCCCCGGGAAACAGTTTTGCAACCATTTTAAAAATGTTTCCAGGTTCCCCCATCCTATCCCAATAAGGCAAGTGATGAACATGCAAACATATATGTGGCATTTTTTATGTTCATCAAATATTTGGATTTATTGATTCTGTTTTTATGGTTTTACATATTATGAGCTACCTTGGATCCTTATTTTGGGGAGGGAGAAAAATACACCTAGACAGTTTGAATTAAATTAACACACTTGCATGAATTTATTGAGGGAGTTTTGGGGCCACGTTTGGAACTCCTTGCCATATGAATTTAACAAGAAAAGATGCATTAGTTCATTAGATTGTGAAGCTCTTAAGTGGTGCTTAGCTTTAAAGGCCTAAATAACTTGGGATTCAAATACCTGAAGGAACGCCTCTTCAACCTGCCCGCACATTAAGATAATCAGATGAGGCCCTCTTCTGAGTGCCTTTGGTAAGAAAAGTGTATTATGAATGCAGGAGGTAAAGGGCCTTTTATGTGGTGACACCCCAACTCTAGAATGCCCTCTGAAGGGAGATTCAACTGGCACCAACAGTGTTCCTTTAAGTGCCAGGTTAATGTTTTTATTTGTTCGGGCATTTTAATTTGTTTAAAGTTGAATGTTATTTGTATGGTTTTTATCTGGTTGATGAGTTGTTGTTTGATCACTCAGTTTTGTGGCTTGATATATATTGTCTTTTGCTATATCGTTGATGTTTGTTTATTTTATATCCGTACCCACTTTTGTGGGCGAAGTTTGGACAAGCATTTAAAAACAAATTAAAAATAAATGGCATGAAGGAACAGTTTCTCATTCCTCACCTGTCCACTCCGTCCTTCCTCTGCGTTTCCTAGAAAGAAATTGCAACAGTTGCTACATGTTATGATGGATGCAGGGTCACCAGTGAAAATGGCCCCCTGTATTGCAACATTCCCCAGTCTGGTGCCCTCTAGATGTTTTGGATGTTGGCTCCCATCAGCCCCAGCCAGCATGGACAATGGGCATGAATGCTGGGAGTTGACCTCCAAAACATCTGGAGGGTGCCAGCTTGAGAAAGGCTGAAGTACTGAGTTCTTCCCCTTCCTCCAAGCATTTAGGAATGTGTCATGAGCCTTATTCAGGTGTTCAACCCTTCGTACAATTACAACTGCATGAAGGGGAGAGGGGGGCTGTGCTTATTGGCCCTGTCCCAGCACCTCTGCTGGCTCCACCCCCTGCTGCCCATGCATGGTGTGGCGGGGAGAGGTCTGAAGCAGGGAACGTGCTGTATACACATAGGCCTCCCAGGCAATTTAGAAATGTGATCACACATTTCTACATCTCGCGGGGAGCCAGGCATGTCCAGCTAGTTCCATGCTTCAGACCGAGCACATGGACGGAATCAGGGATGTGGCAGTGGCGGCAGGCCTAGTGAGTTGAGCCCTGTCTTTACATTGTATATTTTCCCACCCCACCGGTGTCAGCCAGTCCTAGGGAGCCGAGAAAGGCACAATGTGATGACATTATATGCGAGGGCCATTTCAGTGGCATCCCTGTGCTGACCATAACAACATGCCATTTTGGCCTTAAATCCCCTTGGGCTACCAGGAAGGAACAACAGAAGCTGTCTTATACCGACTCCACCTCTTATTAGTCCAGCTAGACCAGTACTGTGAACTGTGATGAACCCTGGCTCCCCGGGGTCTGAGGCAGGGACTTTTCCCCAGCCCTGCTACTTCAATGTTGGGGTTTAAATTTGGAACTTCCTGCATGCAAGTCATGTGCTTTATCTCTGAGGTCACTAAAACAGGGCTGAGGCCCAGAACCAGTCTCCAATGCTAAGGCTCAGGCCAATACAATATGAGACAATTATAAGGGAGAGGAGCCTCTGAGCATGCACAGTGTATTTTCCCCATACCACTAAATAACCAAGGCCCACCTCCACGCATCTGGGAGGGAAATAGGATAATGCTGGCCAAACTGGGGGAAGAGGGAATCCCTGACTAAAACAATTCCCTCCACCAAGCCCCTCCATTAAAAGCACCTGGACTCACCGGCCTGTCACTTGTCTCTTCCACAGCCACACAGCCATTGCAAGAGCAGCCAGTACCAGAACCAGCCCAACCAACAGCAATGCCCAGCTCCAGATTGCAAACCCCTTCACGTCATGCCCGGCAGGCACAGCTTCTGTCATCCTAGTGGTGGCAGGACCTACCCAGCGGGACGATGCAAAAGAGGTGGGCTTAGCAGGAGCAAATCCTTCCAGAAGGATCGGGAAGGTGCCTTTGAATTTAGAAATCAGTACATGGCAATTTTCACCTTAACATGTCAAAATACCCCATCGCCCCCTCCCCCTCCTGAACCTTAAGTCTGGTTCGTTTCGAACTTTGATAATTTCTCCAGTTTAAGTTTGCTTTCTCCCAAACGTTGAGGTTTTGTTTTCCAAAGTTTGCATGAAAATTTATAAGCATTTTTGTGCACGTTTCTCTGAATACATTTCAGGGTTTTGGTGAAAGGAGAAAAATGTTTCCAGACCTGCTTCTCCCGGCAACCCCACTAGAGCGGGGGCCATGTGTCCTGCTGTACAGAGGACAGTCCTCTAATTGAAGGGCTGCCAGAGGTGTCTGGTGATGTCATACATCAGCAGTGGGGAATGTGTGGCCCCAGAGCTGTTGATGAACTACTACTCCCATCAGCCCTTACTATTGGCCAGTATACTTGAGGCTGAAGGGAGCTGGAGTTCAACAGCATTTGAAGGTGTCCTCTATATGAGTCCAAGTCCAGTTTAAAGAAGCATAAGAAGGAAGAACCAATGGCCTTAGAGTTGTCCATCAAGAGTTAGCAGCACCTGAATAGCGGGTCACTGAGCAGCAGTTGCTAGGGATGGATGAATCTGTCAATTTCATTTTCCCTCCATTTCTCATTTTTCCAGTCTTAAGTATGGTTCTTTTTGAACTTTGATAATTTCTCCAATTTAAAGTTTGCTTTCTCCTGAACTTTGAAGTATTTATTTTAAAGATCGCATGAAAATTCATAAGCATTTTTGTGCACATTTCTCCTAATACATACATTTTTGCCTAATTTTTTGGTAAACCATTTCCCTAACATGCTGCATTTTGGGACATTATTTTCCTTAATATATGCATCTTTGTATACATTCTTAAATTGGAGAATTCCCTTGCAAAATCCGGAGAAATGCAATTTTCGAACGATAACTGAGTTTCAGTTCACAGAATGGTTTGAAAGTGCACAATTTGGTAATTCTGCATTAGTGAAGGGAGAAAGGGGATGCCCTAGCTCCCCACAGTATGGGCAGGGATAAACACTTGCCCAAGTAGGCTGCTACCATCCCTTACATGTACCTCAGCCTGAGCCAGGGGACTCTCAGACCTTACAGGGCACTCATGAAGGGTTCTAGGGATCATGAAGGGAAATGGGGTTATTGCGGCACCCTCTCTATCCCCGAGCCTCACACCTGAAACTAGCAAGTAACCAAGCAGAAGCTTCTGGAATTAGCACTGAGGCTTATCTGGAAGTAAGCTCACACATCTCAAGAGGTAGAGATTGAGTTTATTTACATAAGGGAAAGGGATAAAAAGAGATACAGAAATCAGAGAAACCTTTGGAACAATGCTCCAGGGAAAAATAACAAAGGAATACCTAAACCTATCCTGTACGTTACGGAAGTACGGGTCTTCCAATAGGACAGGGCCCAATCCGGGATCCAAAAGCTCACAAGCCCAAACACAAGCTAGCATATGAAGACGAGGACAGAAGGGCAGTTCTAAGCCTCCGCTTTTTAGAGTCCCCCCCTGACAACTCAAAGAAGATTTATATAAGCCAATCTCAGGTTGACTACAGCAGCATTCCCAAACCCTGTAAGGGAGGGCAGAAGTTCCCAGAGGCAAGTAGCTGAGATCATTCAGTCCCAATTAACTGCGTTTTACTCTGGCCTTGAAGGCTAGGCTTCTCCACACAGAGCTGTTATTCTGCAATTGAGATTGGTTACTCATGGAAGTTTGTGGGTCCTTTAGATGATGGCATCAACCTCCAGGGTATCTCTCACACTAAATGACCTTTATTCCATTTTTTAAAAGATCAAAGATAATAAGCTATCAAATTACAGCACTTGAGTTCCGCTTCAGTTCCTTTGTGAAAAGAGGAAAACTCACAATAACAGGAGCTAGACCACAGCACCATCTAGTGGCTGTAAAATGAAACATATGGAAGACTCAGATAAAGGGGTAAAGAAAGGGGAAAGAAAGGGAAGGAAGCACATGTGAAGGGAGTCTGTCATGATTGTGCATTTAAAATGGAAGCATAAAGCCCCATTTTAAATGTGCAGTTTTAGGCTGCTGTAGAGATGCTCTATGTGCCACTTCAACTTAGCCAAATGGAGTTGCCACACAGTTAGCGCACAGAAGGAAAATGGAGTTCTTGACAGTATTAAAATGCGAACTGAACAAATTCCTCCCCCATCCCTAGCAGGAACACAGCTCACCTGGTCACAGTCTACCTCACTCTGGTGAAATGTAATGTATTTCTGTTTATGTTGAGTAATTATTTCCACATTTGCATCTGTGAAGGGTTGCCCGAACTCCCTACAGTGCAGGCAGGGGCATATAAATTACCTGGTAGACTGCCACCACCCCTTACATCTACCTCAGCCTGAGCCAGGGGACTCTCAGACCTTTCAGGACACACTTGGGGCACAGAAATAAGGGTTTAAGCTAATACCCTCTATTTCAAGCCCCAAGCCTAAAATTCTAAACAGTAGCAAGACCAACAGAAGACTGTGAATTTAGTATTGGGTTTTTACCTGGAACAAAGCCCACACAACCTTTGAAACAGATGTGAAGTTTATTTACAATAAGGAAGGGGAAGGGGGTAAAAAAGTGTACAAATTTCAGAGAAACCAGACAAACCCTTTGGAATAATGGATAAACCTTTTGGAACAATGCTGCAGGTAAAAATAGCAAATTAGTACCTAGCCTAGCTTATATTTTACCTAAGTAAGGGTCTTCCTATAGCACAGGACCCATTTCAGAACCCAAAAGCTCACAGGCCCAAGAACCAGTTAGCACAGGCAGATGAAGACTGAAGCTCAGAATGAAGACAAAACCAAAGCCCAGAATGAAAACCAAGACGAAGACCAAAATGAGCAACAAAATTATGAATGGCAACAATTGCCCCTCGGGCTTGATACTGCCCCCCAGGCCCTTGATGAATGTGAGGTGAGCCTCCTTATCCAATCCCTGTCTGGCTGGATAGTTTCCTCAGAGACAAGCCTCCTTAGCCAATTACTAATGGGCTGAATAATTTCTTCAGCTTTCAGGACAGGACAGGAGGGTGGGGAGTGAAAAGCTGTCACCACAGCTCAGCTGACATTTTTCAGTCTAAGTTGGCAAGAGTTCCACTATGGCCTTGAGGAGCCTGGAGACCAAAAATAATATAATGCACACAGTTGGTTTTAACGCGTGTGTTCACTCCCCTCCTCATGAAATGGAGATGCCTTCTAGGCAGCTAAATCTTAACAAGAAAACGGATTTCTTGACAGCATCTATACATGTAAATTAGCATATGCAAATTTTATACAAACCTGTATCCTCTTCTGGCCTCTTTTTGGGTGGTGGGTAAGTGGCCATCTAAAACCTGAAACTGAATCCTACGGGGAAGGGAGATGTAAAGTTGGGGGTAACAATGGACGTAGGCGCATGCACTGCAACGGAGAGAACAGCTCTAATAGCGCCCAATATTAGTCTTCAGACACATGTAGGAAGAAAGCCAGACTATGAAGCACATGGTCTTCGATGTCTATATACTAATGCCCAGAGTATGGGAAACAAACAGAATGAACTTGAACTCTTAATACAGGAGGGAAATTATGACTTGATAGGTATAACTGAGACTTGGTGGGATGACTCTCATGATTGGAATACAGCAACTGAAGGATATAACTTGTTCAAAAAGAACAGGAGGAACAGAAAGGGGGGTGGGGTTGCACTAGATGTGAAAAATACATATCTCTGCACAGAAATACAGCAGGATGAGCTTGGTAGCCCCATTGAGAGCATCTGGATCAAAATAAATGGAGCAAAGAATAAAAGGAACCTGGTGGTCGGAGTCTACTACCGGCCACCCAATCAAGGAGAAGACGAAGATGAAACTTTTGAAAAGCAAATAGCCAATGTTTTAAGGAAGCATGATGTAGTAGTAACAGGGGACTTTCAATTTCCCTGATATTTGTTGGGAGACAAATTCTGCAAAACATGGCCTCTCCAGGAAATTCCTGACTTGTGTGGTGGATAACTTCCTCCTACAGAAAGTAGAGGAAGGAACTAGAGGATTGGCTATCCTTGACATGATCCTAACCAACAGAGATGACTTAGTGGATAAAGTAGCAGTTACAGGAACTCTGGGGGAAAGCGACCATGTTGTACTTGAGTTCTTGGTTCTAAGGGAAGCAAAAGCCGAGTGTAGTCAAACGTGTACTCTGGATTTTAGGAAAGCTGATTTTAATAAACTCAGAACAATGATCAGTAAGGTCCCATGGCAAGCGACTCTAATGAGAAAAGGAGTCCAAGATGGGTGGGAGCTTTTAAAAAAGGAAATTCTCAAGGCACAATTACAAACAATTCCAACAAGAAGAAAAGGTGGAAGACAACAGAAGAAGCCAATGTGGCTTCACAAAAAGCTTAGAGATGACCTGAAAACAAAAAAAGCACACATATAGGAAGTGGAAAGAAGGCCAAGTAACAAAGGAAGAGTACAGGCAGGTAGCACAGAATTGCAGGGATGGCGTCAGGAAGGCTAAAGCTGAGAACGAGCGGAGGTTAGCGAGGGAGGCTAAAAACAACAAAAAGGCTTTCTTCAGCTATGTGCATAGTAAAAGGCAGAGGAAAGAAATGGTTGCTCAGCTATTAAATGAAGATGGCAAAATGATAACAGATGACAAAGAAAAGGCAGAGGTGCTCAATTCCTACTTTGGCTCAGTCTTCTCCCCAAAGAGGGTTTATGACCCCCCTGGCAAAGGCGAAGTACAGGCTGGATTGCAGCTTGAGATCGTTAGGCATATGGTCAAGGAACACCTAATTACTTTGAATGAGTTCAAATCTCCAGGGCCAGATGAACTGCATCCTAGAGTAATAAAGGAACTGGCAGAAGAACTCTCAGAACCGCTGTCTATTCTCTTTGAGAAATCATGGAGGATGGGGGAAGTGCCAGATGACTGGAGGAGGGTTGTCCCTATCTTCAAAAAGGGTAAAAAGGAGGAACCTGGGAACTACAGACCAGTCAGTCTGACATCAATCCCAGGGAAAATTCTGGAGCAGATGATAAAGCAATCCATCTGGAAGCACCTTGAAAACAATGCAGTGATTACTCGAAGCCAACATGGATTTGTCAATAACAAGTCCTGCCAGATGAAACTGATCTCATTTTTTGATCAAGTAACCTCCCTCGTGGACTGTGGGAATCCTGTAGACATAATATACGTCGACTTCAGCAAAGCTTTCAACAAAGTGCCCCATGATCTCCTGATGAGCAAACTAGCTCAAAGTGGTCTAGATGAAACAACGATCCGGTGGATCCACAGTTGGCTACAGAATCGGACTCAAAGAGTGTTTATCAATGGGACTTTCTCAAAATGGGGAGAGGTAACAAGCGGGGTACTGCAGGGCTCAGTCCTGGGCCCAGTGTTGTCAACATTTTGATTAATGACTTGGAGGAGGAGGTGCAGGGAATGCTGATCAAATTGGCAGATGACATAAAATTGGGAGGGATAGCTAATACTTTGGAAGACAGAAACAAAATTCAAAGTGATCTGGATAGACTGGAGCGCTGAGCAGAAAACAACAGAATGACATTTAATAGGGATAAATGCCAAGTTCTGCACCTAGGAAAAAGAAACCAAAGGCACAGTTACAAGATGGGGGATACGTGGCTCACCAACACTACAAGCGAGAAGGATCTTGGAATTGTTGTCGATCACAAGCTGAATATGAGCCAACAATGTGATGTGGCTGCAAAAAAGGCAAATGCTCTTTTGGGCTGCATTCATAGAAGCAGAGCTTCCAAATCCCGGGAAGTACTAGTTCCCCTCTACTCAGCACTGGTTAGGCCTCATCTGGAGTACTGTGTCCAGTTCTGGGCACCACATTTTAAGAAGGATGCAGACAAACTGGAGAGGGTTCAGAGGAGGGCAACAAAGATGATCAGGGGACTGGAAACAAAGCCCTATGAAAAGAGACTGAAAGAACTGGGCATGTTTAGCCTTGAGAAGAGAAGACTGAGGGGAGACATGATAGCGCTCCTCAAGTACTTGAAAGGTTGTCCCAGAGAAGAAGGCCAGGATCTCTTCTCGATCATCCCAGAGTGCAGGACACGGAATAATGGGCTCAAGTTACAGGAAGCCAGATTCCGGCTGAACATCAGGAAAAACTTCCTGACTGTTAGAGCAACACGACAATGGAGCCAATGACCTAGGGAGGTGGTGGGCTCTCCCACACTGGAGGCGTTCAAGACGAGGCTGGACAGCCATTTGTCAGGGATGCTGTGACTTAGATTCCTGCATTGAGCAGGGGGTTGGACTCGATGGCCTTGTAGGCCCCTTCCAACCCTACTATTCTATGATTCTATGATTCTAACCCCACCCAAGGAACTGGGTTTAGGAAGTGAGAAGGAGGAAATATTCTACTCTCCCCCCATTCTTGCATGCAGCTTGTGGCTAGGGAAAAGGTGGTGGTGGGAGCACGACTTACCTCCTTTTCAGGGCCAAGAAACCAGGTTAATTTTGAAGGGCAGACTTGGAGAAGAAAGCCTGGTCCCACCCTGTGCTCTACCTATTCAAAAGTTTCAGTGAGGCCCAGCAGCAGCTGGGTAGGTTGGAATGGTTGGAAGAAGAATTCTCCATCCCTAATTTGCAAACTGATTCGGAAATGGGACGGAACAAATGTTGGGAAAAATGTGAAACTGGACTTGACAGATTCATCCATCCCTATCAGTGCACCTCTTTAAAACATAGGAGCCATCTTAGACTCTGGATGTAGGCTGGGCACCCCCGTAATGTACTTTAAACTTACCTGCATTCTTTTTTCCTGTGGGTGGACTCAAGCAAATTTCGGAGACCCAATCGGGATTGTCAACGGAATGGCACTCCCAGCGTCCCCAAACCACTTGCCGGATTGGGTACAATGTTACGGAAGACCCCGAATTGCTCTTCTCAGCCCAACGGGGGTTGCCCAGCCACTTTGAATTCAGCGTCCAGTGAAACTTGTCTGTCCTGCTGTGAAAACGGCAGTGATGGCAGCTCAGCTGCAAAGAGGACCGACCGAGCCATTGAAAGGAGACAAGAAGGTTGTTGTGGCAGCCTGAAGAGAGACGAGGAAAGGGGATGAACAGCAGGGCTGGCTCCAGGTTTGAGGGGCCCTCAATGAAGTACCCTCCTTTGTTGGTTGGCACTCTACCCAGGTGCATTCCTGGCAGCTGTGGCGGGAGCTATGAGCCACTGTTTGGTCAATATGATCAAATTATACCAATGCCTTGTGATCTGCACTAGATGCCAGCCTATTTCCGGGCTGAATTCAAAGGGCTGGTATTAACTTACAAAGCCCTAAACAGTTTGGGGCCAGGTTACCTAAAGGATAATATCCTCCTATATATATTGCCCAGACCCTAAGATAATCTTCAGAGGCCCTGCTTCAGGTGCTCCCACCAAGTGAGGTGAGGTGGGTGGCTACTCAGGAGAGACCTATTTCAGTGGGTGGCACCCTGGCTATGGAATGCCCTTCCAAGAGAGGCTCTCCTAGTGCTTACATTGTGGTCTTTGCAGCATCAGGCAAAGTCCTTTTTATTTGTGCCCGCTTTTTAATTCTTTGAGTTTGTTTTTAAAGAGCTTTTCTACATGAGGCTGCTATTCCATTGCATCTACTTTCGGTTTTGTCACAGAATTGAGATCTGAACACTACACAGAGTGCTTCCTTTCCTGTTTTGCCACTACATAACCTCTAGATAGCACTGTGGTATAGTAGGATGGTACATAGAAGCGTTTTCTTTTGTGTTCACAAATAATACTGCATTTTCGCGGTTCTAAAAAAACTAGCTGAAAATGCTTTTTTAAAACAAAAGCAAAACTGGAAGGTCACAACGTCATCTAAAGAACCTGTAAACAACCATGAGTAGGAATGATGAGGGGCACAATAAATGCATCATGTAGAAAAGCTCTAAATGTGCTGTATCATTAGATCTTTGCACTGCTGCTGGCTTCACTCTGGTTTTTACTTTGGTTTCATTCTGTTTTAAACATGTAAAGGTTTTATATTATGTTTTATCATGTAGTAATTTTATGGTTTTCATTTTTGTGAACCACCCAGAGAGATTTGGCTATTGGGTGGCATACAAATGTAATGAATACATAAATAAATAATAAACAAATTTTAATTCCCCCCACAATGCCCCTAATGTAGTGGAGCAATGGTACATGGAGTACAGTAGGGGGAATTTGAAATGGTGGCACACAGACCCAGCCACCCTGCACTGGGAGAGGTCCCAGGGAAGGTATCAGTGCCAGTGGGCCCTGCCGAGGTGCTGGAATCCTGGCAGACGCCTGAGTATGGCGAATGCTGACCCCAGGCCTGATGTACCAGACCGCTTGGCTGAGAGTATTTGTGGGAGATCCTGGGTGGTGGTATTTATTTATTTAAAACATTTTCAGTAGGGCTGTGCACTGCTTCGGTCCGAATCCTGAAGCGAATTGGGGTGCTTTGTTGAGCTCTGAAGTGGGTCAGAATAGCCCTGAGGTGGTCTGAAGTGAAGTGGGTGGCCCCCGAAGCAACTCGGTGCACCTTGGAGATTTGGAGCAATTCTGAAGCCCAGGCAGCTTGTCTCTAAAATGTATCAACTTGTGAAAGATCGGGGGGGGGGGGAATGGTGAGCCTTGGCGAATGGCAGCTCTAGTTGCCAGATTACGGCTGAATTTAACCCAGCAGTCTCCAATCAGTGACAATGGTGGAGGAGTGGGGGCGGGTGGAATGCTGTATATAACAGGAGATCTGTCTGCTTTCATTTCATTGTGAGAGAGAGCTGGCTAGAGAGCTGGCTAGCAAGGTCCGTGTGGTGTGTGTGTTCTACTGCAGCTTCACTCATTGTTCTTCCTTCCCACCCAGCCCTTCTCAATTCAACTATTCCTATTAGAATCATAGTACGGTTGGAAGGGGCCTATAAGACCATCGAGTCCAACGTCAATGCAGGAGTCCCAGTCAGAGCATCCCTGAGAGACGGCTGTCCAGCCTCATCTTGAATGCCTCCAGCGTGGCAGAGCCCACCACCTCCCTAGGGAACTGGTTCCATTGTCGTATTGCTCTAACAGTCAGGAACTTTTTCCTGATGTTCAGCCAGAATCGGGCTTCCTGTAACTTGAGCCCATTATTCCGTGTCCTGCACTCTGGGATGATCAAGAAGAGTCATCCCTTTCTTAGTCTTCCCTTTCTTTATTTACTATTAGATTCTTTATTAAAAACAAAAAACATTTAAAAAGTACTTTAGTTTCCTTCCCTTGTTCTTTGGCTCCCTGCCCCCTGCCCTTCTCAGTTCCTGTATTCCTTCCCTTCCCATTTCAACAATTACCTTTCTAAAAACATATATACAGAAAATAGCCCCCCGAATCCCCCCCCAAAAAAAACCTTTTCTCTTCTGTTAGGCTCTATAGTGTACTCCCTCCCCCACTTAGCTTGTAAGGTAGTTTTTCTCTCTGTATCTCCTTTTCTTTTGTTCTTCTGTGTGCTGTGTGTGTGTGTGTGTGTGTTACACACGACTCTACAATATATAGCAGAGCACTACACACTTATACATATTATACAATATATACTAGTGGGCAAAGCACTACACAATTTGTATACTGTGGTGCAAAGCAAGCCCAATATGAGGCATCTGGCAGGGGCAGAGGGCGGCAAGGTGCTGGTGGGACCAGCAGCACCAGTAGCTAGGCTGGCTTGCTCCCAGTCCGGATAGTGCATCCTAGTCTAGGGCAGACCTTGTTTCCCAGGTCATGTGTATTCCATTCAGCCAAAGAGAACCTGAGGTCATCCAGTGCGAAGCTGAATAGGAAAGTACCAGGGGAGAGGGGTTATTTTGCACTTCAAAAAAATCTACACCATAAATTAGGGATAGTGACCTCCTCCTAATCACCCCTTAAACACCTAACATGCTCTCAACATAACATGTTTCTACAAGAGAGAGAGCATGTCAACTTCTCTGTTGATCCCTTTAGTTTGTTACCTTCAGCGTGAGTTTCTGATAACTGCACATTTTACCTGTGCCTAGCACAAAAACTACCGGGCCAAACTGTCTGAGGTTTGGCAGGTTCAGTCACCTGCATTGGGACTGCCAGGAGTCCCGAATTCATGCACTTCTGTGGAAGCAGTGAGAAAAGTTACAGTTCTTTGCTTAAAAACTGAAAACGTTATGGCTGTTTCTGTTTTCCAATGCAAGTCAATGGGAAAACGTAAAATGCCGAATAATTTGAATATTTGAATCTCGCTTTGGATCTGAATTCGAAGTGAATCAGAAGTGAAAGCAAAGTCGGGCCGATTCAGAAGGCCTGAATTGGCATCCGAAGCGAATCTAGGGGTCTCTGCACAGCCCTAATTTTCAGCTGCTTTCCCGTAGCTCAAGTTAGCTGACTTATACCAACAATAGGAATAAATAAAGCACAATAAAAATATGAAAAAGAACAATGATCAAGAAAGACCAACAGACGTGCTAGGCAAATTAAAAGCAAGATGGTGTGATAGGGATGTGCCTTGCAACAATGCTCCTCAAAGCCAGCGTTTGAGGACACAGCGTTTGAGGACACATCGCTACCTGAGATGTGCGTGAAAGCACACATCTTGGGCAGCGGGGTGGGGATGGAAGTCATTCCACAGCCTTGGAGCAACTGATGTACACCCTGCTTCTGGCTGCAAAAATTCTTATTCCACACTGAGTAGGTACATAAAGCAGGGCGTGGATTTGATGATCAAAGCTTGTGAAGAGGATGATACAGTAAGTATGGCACTGAGGACGATGTGTCAAAAGACCAAAGTATAGTTAGTATGGGCAGGAATAGCTTCCTTTTGTTTAGAAACGTTGATATGAGGCGGGGCATTTCACTTATTCCATACTGTTTCCATCAGCAGGGCTGGCCCTACCATTAGGCCGAGTGAGGCAGCCGTCTCAGGCAGCAGATTTTAGGTGTTCTGGAAGGGCAGTAAATGCTTAGTTATTTAATTGATTGTGACTGTATTTTTACTGGCAGGAAGGAGAGGCACTTGTGTGATTTTCCACCTCAGGTGGTAAAATAACTTGTCCAGCCTAGGGTACTATACATCTTGACCTTTTGTGGGGAGGGGTGATTTGCTGCTCTCCCTCAGACCACAAAATGTCTCAGGCCAGCCCTGATCATTAGAATAGAC
This sequence comes from Heloderma suspectum, assembly GCF_057233095.1. Classification (NCBI taxonomy): domain Eukaryota; kingdom Metazoa; phylum Chordata; class Lepidosauria; order Squamata; family Helodermatidae; genus Heloderma; species Heloderma suspectum. The sequence goes on from NC_139459.1 coordinate 346,653,555, forward strand.
TGATCTTAGGAGGATTCTTGCCTATCACTTTGTTTTTGAAATTCGTTGCTATTTTTAACATACATTTCCAAGACTTCTCAACCATGTTTGGATGTGGGTGGATAGCACTTCATTAAAAGTGGGAGGAGGTAGGCCATGTTCCACTGGTGGACCAATGACCCATCTCTGGTAGGCCACTGAGCACCTGCTGGTTGATAAGACCCTTGCAAAGAATCCTTGATCTAGGGTGGCCAGGTGACCTCCTTTACAGTCCTCTATTTGAAGGGCTGCCAGAAGATCATCATCTATTTGACGGCATCCTTTATTTGAAGGGCTGTCCTAGACAATGAACCATATGAACTGTTGCTCATCCGCAAGAGTTAGCACCTGGAGAGCAGACTGAAGAGGCAGGTGCAGAGGTCACCTGGTCACAGCCTTCCGCATTATGGTGAGATGTACTTTATTTCTATTTAAATTACAATAATTCTTTCAAAATTTGCATCTGTGCGTATACAATAGCACATGCAAATATGGTGCAAATAGCTGTCCTCTTTGTAGAGATGCATTGCCTCTTTTTTGGAGCTTCATAAGTGGCCACTCTACCTGGATCAGATCCAGCAAAGCACTCCTTCTGTTCTAATGCAAGAACACCAGCCATTATGGGGGAGAGATGGGGAAGTGGCGTGGGGCTGCTGTTTTCAGCAGCAAGCACACCATCTCTGGATATTTTCATTGGAAAGGAAAAAGTTAGATATAATATACAAAATGGGGATCACTGCCAGTGGTATAGTGGAGCCAGGGCACTTAAAATTTTTTTTTTTTAGCAGGGATGCTGACGTTACCTGCCACACCCCTCAGAGTTCCCTGTTGTCTCTGAGCTGACCTGCAAATCCTCACAGTAGCTGGAGGAAAACGAATTTCCCAGCAACAATATATTCTTCTGCTTAGTCATGCAAAGTATTTTGGGGTAGCATGGCCTTGAATGTTAACATAGACCCATTCATTTTTTAAAAGACCTGCAGCTGGTGGAGTTGAAAACTGCTAGAACTGGTTTGTCAACATGGATCAACACGGTTGCCTGCATTTTGGGAGTCTTCTGGGAGGGCGTGGCCATGAGGCTGTCATGATGCATGCCTGCACTTCAAAATTTACCTCTACACCACTGCTCACCGCACATTGTCTAGATGTGTTGCCAGACCATCTTCAGAGCTGAATTGGCAGACAAGTCTATGAGCAAAGGCAAACGCTAGTTCAAACTGCCAGTTCTCCCCCCCGCCCCACTTGCTGATGCCTTCTCCTTCTGCTGCTCCATCAGGGGAAAATTGGCAAAGCTGGGTGCCTGAGACAGGAAGATTCTAACTTCAGATCCTTGGCTGCCGGCCGCTTTGTACATTTTCCCTGTTTGGAAGGGACACAGGAAGCTTGCCTTAGATCAGGTCAGACTATGTGTCCATCTGACCCAGTATTGCTCTGCTCTGATTGACAGCTGCTTTCCACAACCTCAGGTGGATGTCTTTCCTATCTGATCCTTTGTTTTTGTTTTTTGTATTTGAAAGAGGCCGTGAGTGGAACCTGGGGCTTTCTGCATACAAAGCATGTGCTCTCCCACCCCCAAACAAGACTGACAGCTTGCAGAGCACATCTGTCAGTTCACATTCGCAGCACTGTGAGACCCCTTAGTATATTAGATCAGTCTGCTTCCTTAGAAAGCTTCAGAAGATGATCAGGTTGGGGCTTGGTTGATTCTCAAACCAGACAAAAGGAGTTCCAGGGTTGTGAGACAAATGCTGAAGGGCAAACTACATGTGACATTGAATGAGTTGCTTGCAGCCATGTCTTCAGTTTTTCTTTAATGAATTACAGGGGTGTGCATCCACATTTTTATCGGGATCACAGAGCATGGGGAGGTTAATCCCTTCCTCACAGTCATGATCTGTACAAAATTCTCCCCCCGCCCTGCCCATAATTACATGGCTATGAGACCTATACAAAAAGTACCCATGTTCACCCACAGGACCCTTTTTCTAAGCCTCATAACAGAGCACCGAGTTTGGGTGTGTGTGTGATTTTTGTCCAGATTGCTGCTGGAAGGAAAGGGATAAACCACCCCTCCCCTTCATGCATACTGAAATCCCAATAAAAATTGGGACCCCTCACTCACTCCTATAATTAATTAACACCCTTCCCCTCCGAAGAAGTAGCTGTGTGCTGTGCAGTAAACACCACATGTAGTTTGACAGTGAGAACTCCTACGTAAGTGTATTAGAGTGCAATCTTATGTATGTTTGGACAGAAAAAAGCCCTGCTGGGAGTTGTAGGCCTTTTTTTCTGCTTAAACATGCATAGGATTGTACCCTTAGTTGTCATTCCCTGGGATAAATTCAAACCTATATCATTGCAGGGGACACAGTCCTTACACAAGGGCTGAATCCCCTCAAATTTCACACGGAGACTTTTGTTTAAAGTGTCCTTCCCATGTGACACAGTTACCCCCATATTAAAAGTTTGCCACAAAAAAAGAGGTGAGGGAAAGAACTTATCTAGTTGTCTCTTTTGGACAAGGCAAATTTTTGATATGGGATACTTTCAAATAAACAGCTTCCCACATGAAACTTAAGCTGGTATGTTCTGAGAAGAATGTACTTCTCCAATTAAATTTGGTCTGATGTTGTAATACAGGGGTGGGTAGAAAGTAGATCTCCAGATGTTTTGGACTTTAACTCCCAGCATTCTTGACCAGTAGCCATGTTGGCAGAGGCTTCTGGGAGTTGGCCAAAACATCAGAAGACCCCCTTCTGCCCACTCCTGTTGTAATAGATGGCATTGTTAAGGGGCACCTGAGAAATTGCAAGTGGGTTAATTAGGTAGAAAGTGAGCTCTCTGATACATACCTGGAGTCACATGCAGGATGGTGTGAGTTTCTGAGTGATTGGGGAGGAGACAGACATAGGTTCCTGCATCACTCATGACCAGATTCCTGAGGAGTAAAGATTTTGTCTGGTATATCAGGCGCTGGTTGAACCGAAGAGGAGTCACCTCATGGTTGATACGGTTCCAGGTGATTTCCACGCTACTCTGACTGATGTTGGCACATCTGGAATTCAGAGGGAACCAAAACCAACGGGTAGGAAGGTTTCCTGTTTCACAGGGAAGTGAGGCCTCGTCCCCAGAAGCGTGACTGATTCTCTGCGTGATGATAGCTGATGGTGAAGAGAAATAGACATTAACATGCTCCCAGCTCAAGCCGCACCACCTCCCATCCCACACTCACAAGGCTCCCTGCTTTCAGATGTTCTGCCATCATGACTCTATCTTTGCCTTAGGTCTTCTAGTGGCCTTTTTTTTTTTTTTTTTGGAGCCTCATATTCCTGACCCACCCGCCCCTCAGTCATTGTTTGCATCATAACAGATTCTTCCCTGAACCTCAGACCCAGGCTCCACTTGAGCATCAACGTGGGACCCACTTTTAATTTCTTAACTGCATATACCTGTGTCCTTGTGTCTCTCCCTACCCATCAGGGCTGGCTCAACACTTTCTGCACTTTCAACACTGTCTGAAGACAAAGGACAAGATGACACCGCCCCGCTCCATCTGACGAAGCTGAGTGGACTGGCAGCTGGGTCTTACTTCAGCTGGGTTTTACTTACCCCATTGGTGATGGGGACAGCATCCTCCAGCTCACCTGAGGGCAGCAGGCTAGCTTACGGAGTGCAGGGCAGGTTGCCTGGAACACACAGCAATGCCTTCCAATAGAAGGCAACAGCCAAGGGGCTGCCCCTGGTGCCCCCTCCACAACACCCAGCCATGGTTGCCTGAGGTGACTGCCTCACTCTGCCTAATGGAAGGGCCGGCCCTGTCAGCAATCCAGTCCTTCACTTATGAAAATCTTAAACACACTCACACATACATAGAAAACAGTCCTGCAGGTTAGACCCACTAGCGAGGAGTCATTAAAATAAGCATTCTACACCCTATACTGTCTTCTCGGTCTCTGGACGGCCATCCACCTACTTTTGGGGTGCTTCCAGACAAGGCCTTTATCGTGCCATCACCCTGCCTTGTTCACGGAATTTCGTGGCGTGTCCAGGCGATGCCATTTTCCACTTGTAGCCCTCCCATGTTTCCCCACCTCTTCTTCTGTCTTTTTTTCTTACCACAGAATAGCCGTTAACGAGGAAAAGACGAAATAACTCCACAATGTGTGTTTTTTTAAAATTGGTAGCACTAGGAGCCCTCCGTCTGGAAGCACCCCCAGATCTCCCAACTCTTAGCTGCCCTCAAACAGCTCCATTACCATGCCCTTTCCTCAGGATGAGTAATTCCAGCAGTATACCCAGCAGACAAAACTCCATATTTCCTCCCCCTTGTTTTCCCTGCTTTGCAGTTTATTTGACAGCAATGATAATCCCTCAGCGAGAGTGAAGCTTTTTGAACGCGAAGACATCATTCATCCGGAAAAGGTTATCTCTCGCTGTGGTGGTTTGGGTTTCTCTCACTGAGTTAAAGGAAAGAGCTACTTTGTAATCGTTTCCAGCCAGACACAGAGGAATTGGGTGTGGGATTTCACCCATGGGGGAGGGGGAGGTGTACAGGGCTGTTTCAGACAGACCGATTGCTTTGTTTATCCCACTACCACCACCACCAAGGGGCTGCTGAAAAACAGGGCTCCCTTCTTGATTAAGATGATCAAGGAGATGGGAATCTTGCCCATAACACGTAGCCCTTGCAGGGCCTTTTTAAGGCTCTGAGAGACCCCGAGGCAGAACGTTCATTTGAGGGCTCCTCAGATGGAGGACACTCTTTTGGTAGGTCTCTGTGAGCACACTGGGGGCTGCAGGCACTGCGTTGAGGACCCCATGGTGTACATCTGACTATGGTTGGGCTAGGTTGCTGCTATTAGCACCGTTTGCGGCTGCAGCCATCTTGCTCATACTGTCATGACAAAAGGACATGACCACCAGTAACGGTTTTTTTGTGTGTGACACCCCCCCCCCCCCGGCATTAGGTTTATGGAGCTCAAGTTAGTGGGATTCTGAAGGAAAAGGGTTGGCAGCAATGCCAATGTTGAAGTGGCCACCTCCATGCGTGAGGCTACCCTTATATGTGAGGCCCTGTGCCTCTGCTTAAAAAGCCCCTGAGCCCTTAAAAAGCCCCACTGCTGTTTCTTTTTAGGAAATATAGAGGGAGAAGAGACAGGTCAGGCCAGGCATTAATGAAAAAAAACACCCTCCTTGTGATTTCACTATAGGGCTTAGGGTAGCCGTGTGTCCCCTTTACAGAGCACAGTCCTATTTGAAGGGCTGTCTAATCCAAATCTGGTTTAAAGATTTAAGACAAATTGGGAGAGTAGCAGCGCTGAAGTTATCTGTTAACAGTTAGCACCTGGGCAGCAGGCAGCACACAGATCACCTGGTCACAGTCTGCCCCACTGTGGTGAGATGCATTGTGTTTCTATTTAAATAGTAATTATTTTCAAGTTTGCATCTATACATAGATGCATATGCAGTTTTGTTTTGCAAATCTATTTTTGGAAATATACATGGCCACCTTATTCACAGTTGGTCCTAACTAAAGCATCTCATCTTCTAAAATTAATGAGGCCTGGATATCCAAAAATGGCCTGAGGATTCCACCAGTGAATCTTTTCTTTAAGTTTGTACATTTATTTATTTCAGAATATCTAAGTCAGCCCTCTCTCTCTCTCTCCCCACCAAAGGGTTGTGGGCTGCTCATTACATACAAAACTAGTACATTTATTGTTATTTATTTACTTACTTAAAATGATTTTAGGCTGCCTTTAAGGGCAGAACCCTCTCAGCTACAAACAATAAATCCAGCTACAATCAATGAATCCAGAACCTTCAACAAAACAAACATCAGAATATAAGATGCCAATAATGAAAAGCACTTTTGCAAAGTTTATTACCTCTGTGAACACTTGGACCATTTTCTGTTATTTCAAATACAAATTAAGCTTTATAGAACAAACTGTCCTAAAAAACCAAAATTAGTTGTTCATTTTGAATTTGTTTCCCCTAAATGATCAGGTTTGGTGGTGATATTTTAAACCAGTTAATAATACCAATATAAAGTAAATCTAAAAACAAAACAACTGACATCCCTGCTCAAACCCAGGCAGATCATTATTTGTAGTAGCAGCGGCTGTTATTATAGAACATTTTAGATGCTTTAGTAGCAATAATAAGTAGACAAAATGCATCCTTTCTACGAGCAGTTTCCAATTAAAAAAAAAGGACACAAAAGAACAGGAAGAGGAAGGGAACAGGATTCTGAAGATAATGGCACACTCCAAATTTAGATGGTAAAAATATAATTCGGGTTGTAAAATATGTGGAGTGGCAAATAAGAATAGAGCAGGCTTCTATCTCCTTGTAGTTTAAAAAAGGAAACAGCTATTTAATCCTGCACGTATCCTTCACATGAGTTGTGCTTCACTGTATAGTACAGTCAGGGCCAGAAATATTGGAACAAGGATAACTGTTTTGGCAGTTGGCCTCCGTATACCACCACTTTGAAGTTGAAAGGAAACATACCCAGACTGGAGCGAAGTCAGGACTTTCAGCTGTAATTCAAGGGGCATGACAAAAGTGAGGCACTAACCATTCAGGAAGTACAGCCAGTGGCATACATACACACCTGTTGGGGGCTCATAAGTAATGGAACAAACCAACATCATTTCAAACTTAAGGATCGCCTTTAATACCTGGATGAAAATCCTTTGCAGTCAATGACTGCCTGAAGTCTGGAACCCATGGACATGACCAAATGCCGAGTTTCCTCCCTCGAGATGCTTTGCCAAGCCTTTGCTGCAGCTGCCTTCAGCTGCTGCTTGTTTGTGGGTCTTTCTGCCTTCAGTCTTCAGTAAGTGAAAAGCATGCTCTATTGGGTTGAGATCAGGTGACTGACTTGGCCATTGAAGAACATCCCACTTCGTTGCCTGGAGAAACTCTTGAGAGCCAGTGTGGTGTAGTGGCAAGAGTGTTGGACAAGGAGCTGGGAGATCTGGGTTCTAGTCCCCACTCGGCCATGAAAGCTCACTGGGTGACTTTGGGCCAGTCACAGACTCTCAGCCCAACCCACCTCACAGGGTTGTTGTTGTGAGGATAAAATGGAGAGGAGGAGGATAATGTAAGCCGCCTTGGGTTCCTAGCGAGAGGAAGAAAGGCGGGGTATAAATGCAATAAATAAATAAATAAATAAATCTTGGGTAGCGTTTGCTGTATGTTTTGGGTCATTATCCATCTGCAATATGAAGCGGCATCCTATCAGTTTGGCAGCATTCAGCTGAATCTGAGCAGAACGTATAGCCCTATACACTTCAGAATTCATCCTGCTGCTTTGATCAGCACTCAGGTCATCAATAAACACCAGTGACCCAGTTCCATTGGCAGCCATACATGCCCAAGCCATAACACTGCCTCCACCATGTTTGACAGATGATGAGGTATGCTTTGGATCATGAGCTGTTCCTTTCCTTCTCCATACTTTTCTCTTCCCATCATTCTGGTACAAGTTAATCTTGATTTCATCAGTCCAAATAATCTTATTCCAGAACTGGGCAGCCCTTTTTAGGTGTTTGCTGGCAAAGACTAATCTGGGCTTTCAGTTCTTGAGCATTACCAGTTGTCTGCACCTTGTTGTGAAGCCTCTGTGTTTACATTCATAAAGCCATCTCTTGACTGTAGATGTTGACAATGACATGCTTACCTCTTCAAGAGAGTTCTTGACCTGGCTAGATGTTGTGAAAGGATTCTTCTTCACAATGAGCAGAATTCTGCAGTCATCCACTTTAGTTGTCTTCCGTGGTCTGCCAGGCCTTTTGCTGTTGCTGAGCTTGCCAGTTAATTCCTTCTTTTTCAGGATGTTCCAAACTGTTGTGTTTGCCACTCCCACTGTTTTTGCTATCCCCCTGATGGGTTTATTTTGTTTCCTCAGCCTAATGATGGCCTCCTTCACTCACATGGACACCTCTTTGGACCTCATGTTGGGGGTTCCAGTGAACAGCTACCAAATGCAAATGTAACACTCAGAACTACCTCCAGTCCTTTTATGTGCTTGATTGGTCATGGGGTGCCCAGGAAACAGGCCACACCTGGCCATGCAGCTGCTTGTCAGCCATTCGTTCCATTACTTCTGAGCCACCAACTATGGGTGTGTGTGTGTATGCCACTGGCTGTCCTTCCTGAATGGTTAGTGCCCCTCTTTTGTCAAACCCCTTGAATGACAGCTGAAAGTCCTGACTTCACTTCCATCTGGCTGTGTTTCCTTTCACCTTCAATGTGGTGGTGTGCAGAGGCCAACTGCCAAAACAGTTATCCTTGTTCCAATATTTCTGGCCCTGACTGTATATTAAGGAGAACTGCTGTAGTATAATGCTGAGGTGCAGAGTCTCTGGCCCAGGGGCCAAATCTGGACCTCGAGGGATCCCCAGATGGCCACACCCCTTCCTCAGACCCCACTCCCTTTCCCCTGACCACCAGACATTTGATAGTTTCCTGCAGAGCTGTGCACAAATGGCCTCTCAAAATTCTCCAGACTATTTGTGGGCAGAGAAATTAGGGGGAGAAATTCTCCAGGAGTTTCTCACCGATAGGGCTTACTATTGGCATTGGCTGTAGCACAGGTCCTTTCTTTTTTCCTCAGGGTTTTTGGTTTACTGTTGGCAACAGCACCAACTGCATTGAGGCTTCCACTTTTCTGAGGCAGAATTTTGTATTTCTTTTGGTGGTATTTCTGAGCTTCCCTAATCACTACAAGGTGGCTGAGGGTGTTGTGTGTGTTTTCTCTCTGTTACACATCTTTCCATTGCTCTGCAGCCTCCCAGGTCACCTGCACTTCCTGAACTGAAAAAGGCCCATGGGAGGAATTGCCTTATGACATCTTCCTCATGATGGCTTTCACTGAAGTGCAGGAAGCTGAGGAGGCTACAGGCTGCCACAGGGATTACTGTACAGTAACAGTCAGGATACTCATGCACACTCCTCAGCCACCTCATAGGTAAGGCAAGCCCAAGAACCCCAGACCCAGACCATGAGAATTTCTCCGAAATTTCTCCTCCATAGAATTTCTTTTTGAAAGCAATTTCTTTTAATTAGAAGCATAGCTTCCAAATCCCGGGAAGTACTAGTTCCCCTCTACTCAGCACTGGTTAAGCCTCATCTTGAGTACTGTGTCCAGTTCTGGGCACCACACTTTACGAAGGATGCAGACAAACTGGAGAGGGTTCAGAGGAGGGCAACAAAGATGATCAGGGGACTGGAAACAAAGCCCTATGAGGAGAGAGTGGAAGAACTGGGCATGTTTTGCCTTGAGAAGAGAAATTTGAGGGGAGATAGGATAGCGCTCTTCAAGTACTTGAAAGGTTGTCCCAGAGAGGAAGGCCAGGATCTCTTCTCGATCCTCCCAGAGTGCAGGACATGGATAATGGGCTCAAGTGACAGGAAGCCAGATTCTGGCTGAACAGCAGGAGAAACTTCCTGACTGTTAGAGCAATACGACAATGGAACCAATTCCCTAGGGAGGTGGTGGGCTCTCCCACACTGGAGGTGTTCAAGATGAAGCTGGACAGCCATCTGTCAGGGATGCTTTGACTTGGACTCCTGCATTGAGGTTGGACTTGATGGTCTTACAGGCCCCTTCCAACCCTTCTATTCTATGTTCCATGATTCTTTTCTATCGAATTTCAAGTACGGTCAAAATTTTTGGCACTGCAGTTTTTTCGCCATTCTGAAAGGTTGAAATTAATCTCCTAACTCTTAGCTTCTGGCAGTAAGGGCATTAAGCTAAAATATGCTGGTATTTTTGGCCCCACCGTTTTGCATCCCCCCCCCCGAATCTAGCCCCCCCCCCCGATCTTCTTGGGAATGGAATGGAATTCAGCCCTCAGGCTGAAGGCAGTTCCCCACTCCTGGTACAGTGCCTCAGGCCCACAGATGTAACATGGCAGATATAACTAACAGCCTTACAGTTTGTTTTTTAAAGAATGAAATCAAACGGCTGTTTCCTTCCCCTCTGGCAATTTTTCCAGTCAATATCCTGCCCCCATCCTTCCCAGCTGCTTTTCAACCCATACAGAAAAAATACAGGTACTTGTCAAAAAGCGGTTTGGCTGATTTTGCCTGGGAAAAAGACCCCGCCCTCAACCATTGAGTTAAGTACCCCTCCTCCTCCACTGTTCCTCTGATGATATGTTCCACTTCTGGCTGCTTTTCATATAACAACAGTCAGGGAGACTGCTGTGTAATGTCTAGTTTGGCCCTTAAAGCATGAGTTGCCTGGAAATCCCCAGTTTGAATATTACTTCAGCCCTGAACTCCTTAGGGTGGTTTCAGCAAATGATTTTCTCTCAGCCTCCACTCCACATTTGAAAACATGCTGAGAGTAATACTGGCCTTCCTTTGCAGGATGGGTGTTAGGACTAGTGCAATGACATATGTAAAGGCCTTTGGACACTCGGAATACTACGCATAATTAATTACATCACCGTTTACAAAACATCTTGAGAATGTATCTAATGGTGGGAACAGGCAAATGTTACAATGGGATCTTCACAGCGGGGTCTTCCTCTTGGCTTTCATGAAAGAGGGAGAGGCTGCAATCCCACATCCACTTATCTGGGAGTAAGTCCCACTGAACTCAATGGGAATTACTTCTGAGAAGGTATAGGCTAGTGCGGACATTCTATCAAGCTGACAAGGCACTATATGGATTTTTATGGATTCATCTTTTGCATCATCATCATCATTTCATTGGTAAGGCAGGGTGGAGGTAATTTTTGTTTATTTTCCTGACCCCTGCAACCCCTGCCCCCCCTGTTCCAAACAGTTCCCCAGTGAAACGCGTCTCCCCGCTTCCATTGGCAGGAGCATCCTAAAGAGAGGCAGGATGCCAGCTGACATTTTCCTTTCCATTATTTATGTGCTTTTTATTTTTAGAATAAAAAGCACAAAGCACATAATAGGCAGAAACATTTATAGCATATCATATTTCATATACATGGGTGCTGTTAAGAAAAATAGAACTATGATAACCATATGGAGGGAGCAATTCTATGGCTGCTAGTCAGCGGCTAGACAGCCGTAGGATATGTTGGTTCCCGGAGAACCGACCTTCCCCCCATCCTGCACTGCCTTGCAGGCAGCTCGGAACGGCCCTGCACTCCGCAGAGGAGCGCAGAGCAGGGAAAACGGGGTGTTCTGGGGGGCATTCCGGGGCGGGAAAGGCCGGTACGACACATCCTATGTCGTCTGGCAGCATTTTCCCCGCTCCACCTTCCTGAGACTAGACAGCTGAAATTGGCTGTCTAGCTGCAAATGCAGGGTGGCTGAAGCACAGAGGGGACAATCCCCTCTGTGCTTCTCCTGCCCTGCATTGAATAGGCAGTTGCCTCCGAGTTCAGAGGTGGCCGCCTATCCCGATGGGATTGCACCCTAATCACACAGACACAACAGGGGAAAATGTGCTCCAGTTCTGTATTTTGTATTCCAAAGATAAATTTTGTTTTCAAAAGATTCTACCATTTGTCTGCCTTCCCTGATCTCAAGGAAGTTCAACGCTGCAATATCCTTCCTGCTATATGCAATCCACAGGCTCATATTACTTTTGATTGTTGTTTTCTGCCATCTTAAGCAATTAAAATACTTGTAGAAATCCATAAATTGTTCATTGGAAGAATTGGTTTTGTTTTTCTTCCTGGAGGTAAGTATCAGCCCCCTGACGAAATCAAGTCAGCCAACCATCCTGAACAGCTGCTTGTGGACATTTCAGCAAATATGACAACAGAACCTCCACTATCCATCATTATTTAGTACTCTCTACTGCCCCTGAACTCCAGGATGGAATTCTGAATTCCTTCTGCTCCCTGGATGCTGAGTAAACACAGGAGATGCAAGAGGTAAGCAGGTGTCTGTTGGAAAGATTTATTCCAGCAGTTCTAGGTCTAAACGTCTAGTTTGTCCCTCAGAGTGGCATCTGTAGCCTCACCACAACCCTGTGAGGTAGGTTATGCAAAGTCCATGGCCACCCTTTGAATTTCATGGCTGAGTGAGGTCATATAAAAAACCCCATCCTGATTTATTGCATACATAGGCTTGTACCTCCACTCAAAATCCCCCAGATCACTACCCAATGCCATGTGACTGATGCTTCCTGCAGCTGGTGAAAGTAATGACACCCACCAATGAAGTGAGACCAACAACAAACACTCTGACCAGATTTGGGTTAAAAGTCTCCTCTAGGTTTACAGAAAAAGGTTCTTGATGCTGTATCCTGACAGTTGGATATAGGATCTACAAGCCCTACCCTGAGTCCCCCCACCCCCACTCTTGCCCCTTTCTATAACATTGTGTCCAGTTGGCTTCTTTTCCCCCCTCAGTCTCCCTTCCCCTAAACTGCTTAAGGGATTAAAAAACAAATGTCATAGCCCTCCTGTCCCAAGGGTCTGGATTTCCTCATCTTTCAGTTTCCTGGACCCCCTGCAGGTTTTCTTTAATCACACTGCTTACACTGTACTTTTCCTGCAGTCACCTTGTACCCTCTTCTTATTCAGTTTCCCAGTGGGTAGGATTGCTGAAGGATGTTACAGCCATCTGGGACATCTTGCCTTCCTTCAGAGAAACAGCACTTCAGAAGATTCTCTTGTCCTGAGCAGCAAGAATGTTTGTGAACATTCCAGGATAACCCAGTACCCCATCCAGTGGCAGGAAAGCCTCACAGTCAGATGATAAGATTTTAAAAAGCCTCTTATCTATATAAAGATAAATATTACATCTGTATCTCCTGCACAGCAGCAGCACAGACCACTGGTCATCTCCTTTCCGATATATTACTGGGCAGTAAAAAAAAGAGAGTCAGTAAGTATAAAAAATACCATCTTTATTGTGAACCCCAACAACTAGGTGGGGGGCTTGGGGGTTAGAGGATAAATATTACAGGGGAGAGGATGCAGATTTACAGCGTGCAGTGGGGAGGGTAACAGCGATGGTCAGACATACAAGCACACACAAGAAAAGCAAATGCACGATGCAGGTGGCTGGGGAATACAGTAAAAGCCATGAATTCTGCAAGAGAAGGGGGTGCTATAAGCTCCATGGGAGGTTAAATTCTTGGGCAGGAAGTGGAGTGCAGTGTGTCGCCTCGAAGTTCTGGAGGTGCTTCCGGGCCTGTGGGGAGAGAAGAAAAATATAAAAGGTTAGAAGTCGGAGGGAGCGCTCAAGGATGAACAGTGATTTAAAAAAAAAAATGGAGTGAGGAAGGATTTGGGACACAGTGTAGAGCAGCCTTCCCCAACCTTGTGAATTCCAGATGTGTCAGACTGCAACTCCTATCATTCGCAGCCAGCATGTTCACTGTTGGCTAAGATGGGAACTGCAGTCCAACACATCTGGAAGGCACCAAGTGCAGGGCCTGCATGCTTTAATGAGGGTAACAGAAAAACAATCCCCTTCTTTTCCTCTTTCTAAATATTTGCTGTCCAGCACAGGGGAATGAATTAAGGAGAGACGAGTGCAGATTTTAAGAAGTGAGGTGGCTGGCCCCCTCTCCCCACCCCACACAAATGATTAGGGCAGGCCACAACTGGAGCATGCATGGACTAGCTATGCACGGTGTTTTTCTTTGGGGACAGTTCCATGTTCAGTGCACCCTAGTCAAGAAACCCCTGCTGGCCTCTCCTCATCATGCCACCGGAGGAGCCCTCTCTCCACCGAAAGGGGCTATATCCTGAAGCAAAGAGAGCAAATGGCGGCCAAGCAGCGGTAGTGGAGATGATGGGGCAGGCGCAGCATCGCCCGCAACAGCTGGGCCCCCGTCAGATGCAAGGGCTGCTTCACAGGGGCACTGCACCGCCTCTCAATGACACTCACCCCTGCACTAAGGAGGACAGGGAAGGGTGCCTAGCTCAGTGTTGGAGCCCAGGCTTTGCATGCAGGAGGTCTGACGTTCCCTCAGTGACGTCTCCACTTAAAGGGACCTGTAATGGCACCCTGAAGAGCGGCTGCCGGTCAGAGGAAACAGTACTGGGCTAAGTGGACCAACGGTCTGACACTATATAAAACAGTATTGCTTATTATTTGTTATGTTTTTAATCCTCCCAATAACCAATGTTCTCTGAGTGGATTGCAAGAAGTTAAAAGACAAAAATGCCATATGACCTGTTAAAAAATATGCAATATGATACTGGAAAGAATAAAATACTGTACGATACAGTATGTTCATACTATGTTGGAGGGGATATGAAACCATCTGGCTACAGTGGTTCACTGGATGCATGTGACACTGACACACCTGATGGAATCTGAGAAAGGCAGCAGAACACGCGGCCTCCAACAGACTCGGGGAACTTACCAGGAATAGCGCAAGCTGCCGTCTCCCTTCAAGCGTCATGTCTTCACCTGGTTTGAAGAAGAATAAAGGGGTGGAGGCGGGGGGTTGAAACAAGTCAGCAGCGTGCGAGGGATGGGGTCCTGGCACCTCCCTCCCCCCATGAAGCCTTCACCTGTCTCCTCTACAGTGTTTGGTAAAAGAACTGTGGTGAAGCCCCATGTCTCCTTCTCCAAATGGAGCAATTCCTTATTTCACTGACCCACCCCCTAATGCTAGCCTTCCCCAAACTGGTACCCTCCAGATGTTTTGGCTTCCAGCTCCCATCAGCCCCAGCCAGCAAGCCCAATGGTCAGAAATGCTGAGAGTTGTAGCCCAAAACATCTGGAAGGCACCAGGTTGGAAAGGCTGCCCTAGGGTCTCCCAAGACTTTAGCTGGTCTGTCATTACCACAGATACTTCACTGACCTGGCTCGCAATGACCTGGGTGTTGTTTGTTTATTTATTTCATTTCTATACCGCCCAATAGCCACAGCTCTCTGGGCGGTTCACAGAAATTAAAACCAAAGAGCACACAATAAAACAATATAAAATATATAAAACATTAAAACCACAGTATAACAATACAACCAGAATAAAACCAGAATAAAACCTAGCCGCAGTGCAGTAATTTAAAATTTAAATTACTGCACTGTAATTTAAAGTAATTTAATATACAGATTTAAAACAGCAAAGCTAAAGTCTAGAAAGCTACAATACTAAAATGCCTGGGAAAATAAAAAGGTCTTCACCTGGCGCCAGAAAGAATACCGTGTAAGTGCCAGGTGAACCTCATTAGGGAGCTCATTCCACAGCCGGGGTGCCACAGCAGAAAAAGCCCTACTCCTAGTAGTCACCTGCTTCACTTCCTTTGGCAGGGGCTCACGGCAGAGGGCCGCTGAGGATGATCTTCACACCTCCGGATAACCTCCCCCAAGGCAGGGAATTCCACAGGAAGGGGGCCACCACACTGAAGGCCCTTCTCCTGGTGGACTCCAACTAAGCCATAGGTCCGGGCAGGTTGGTAGGGAAGGAGGTGCTCTCTCAGGTATCCTGGTCCCAAGTTGTTTAGGGCTTTGTACACTAGTACTAATACTTTAAACCTGGCCCGGTAGCGAATAGGCAGCCAGTGCAGTTCCCTCAGCAAAGGAGTAACATGCTGAAAAGGGGCAGCTCCTGACAGCAGCCAAGCTGCTGCATTCTGCACTAGCTCCAGCTTCCGGACCAGCCTTAAGGGCAGCCCCACATAGAGCGCATTGCAGTAATCCAGTCTTGAGGGTACTAATGCCTGTACCACCGTGGCCAAGCTATCCCTGTTGAGGAGAGGCCGTAGCTGGCGAACCAGCTGAAGCTGGTAAAAGGCACTCCGTGCTGCCGCAACCACTTGGGCCTCCAGCGACAGTGATGGGTGTAGGAGTACCCCCAGACTATGGACCTGATCTTTCAGAGGGAGTGCAACCCCATCCAGAACCCCATCCAGAACAGAATGAGCCTATCTCTTGGACCCAGGAACCACTCACCCACAGGGCTTCCGTCTTGCCAGGATTCAGCTTCAGTTTACTGGCCCTCATCCAGCCTATTGCTGAGTCTAGGCACTGATTCAGGACTTGCACAGCCTCTCCTGGTTCAGATGTCACAGGGAGATAGAGCTGCATGTCATCAGCATAATGATGGCATTCAGCTCCAAATCCCCTAATGACTGCTCCCAGTGGCTTCATATAGATGTTAAACAACATTGGGGACAGGATGGTGCCCTGCGGCAATATTATCATTCACAATATTATGTTGTGAATGAAGCGGAAGTGAGCGTGCTGTCTCCCGCCTACACCCGCGGTGCTAAACCGGTGGTCTCCAAAGTGGGGGCTTGCACTCCAGGGGTGCGCAAGGTGACCCATTGGGGTGCACGAGCCGCCCGATAATTGAGCAGCCTCCTGCTGCCCTGACGAGCTGCCACTGTGTGCAGTGGTGGTGGAGGCAGCAGGATGGGACGGGAGCCGAGAGGAAAGCTCCAGGGCATTTCTCCCTCAGCCCCAGTCCTATCCTGCCTCTGCCGCAGCCACTGAGGGCAACTGCGCCAGCCCCTGCCAGGCACGGCGGAGGAAGGCGCAGTCGCTTGCCCTGCCATGGCACCGGAGCAGCTGCCATCCAGCCAAAGGAGAGTGAATTTGCTCCAAATTGGCTGACGTTTTCTGCGATGACAAGTGGCTGTCGGTAGTATGCTACCTAGCATGTATTTTTGAAAAACTAAACACACTTAATCTGCCCTTCAAGGTAAAGGTGGCATTTTAACAATGAGTGAGAAAGTAGCCAGGTTCCCCACAGACTGAAAGGAAGGGAATCCACCCATCCCTAGTTGTTCTTCTCCCAACAACCCACAATTCTGAGTACAAATGTCATGATAAACAACCCAGGGACAGAGTGTCACTGGGTTCTTTAGCTCAGTGGAAGCGGGCAGCCAGCAAGCCTGCTCCTACTTGTTCACAACTACTACCCTGGGTAGCTATGACGTGCGAACCAGGTCATTAACTCTGGCTGATTCAGTTTCCCACACAGCCCCCAATATATTATTAAGTTGCCTGCAACCCTCCCCTCAAGCTATTAAATCTCATCAGCCAACCGACCAGTCTCCGGCATTATCCACCTCTCTTCAGGAGCCTCTTGCTATCTAGACTCATTCCCCAAGCCTCCAACATCCTACAGGTCAATTACCATTCTCAGGATTCTCATTCAAACAATCCTCTTTTGTAGGCAACTCTCACACACCCTCTTCTCAGGTTCCACATCTTCCATTTTTCCACTGGTTTGTCTGTTCTGAAATCTAGTCCCATGATAGGTCCATGAGTCCGGGGATTACAACCTGCCACTGGCTAATTCCTGTGCCAGTAACAATCAGAACAACACTATTAGCCAACCATCCCCCATCCTTTAGTTTCACTGGCCAGTCTGGGTAACAGGTCTCTAACATTTCCACCAGCCAGTTCAAGCTCGACTTGTCATAATTCTACAACCTGTTTGCATTCCAATCCCAATTCCCTCCCCCACTGTTTGCTCCTTTCCCCTGTAGCGCAGGCCTCACCGACACTCCAGGGAAATTCATCTCCATCTTCGGCTTTATACGACTTCAATACAGATGAGCACCAGTCGTCTTCCACTTCATAGCGGCTGTAAATGGAGGCTGTGACAAGTACTGAGCGTGAGTGTGGGGCCTTTGGTCTGAATGTCGGTGGGTTGCAGACATGATGTGCTTCCCTGACAACCACATAGCAAGTTACCTCAAACTCAGCACCACTACAGTACACCGGGAACTCTGGTTTAGTTTGGAAGAATCATTACATTTTCCTCATGTGCACCATTACCTTTGGTCCGATAGCCCCAATGCGCCGACTTCAGCCCTGCCTCCCATCTTTAGCCATGCACCTTCTTTAAGAGGACCTCTGAGCAAGTACAGCAGGGGGGCTGGACCTCAGACCCATGGACCAAATATGGACCACCGGTGTTCACCCGTGTTCCCCTGATGGCCAGCCCCCTTCTCCCCTGTCCGCATCACCTTTCCCCCACAGCTTTTGAGCAGTCCCCCCACCCCCGTTCTAAAAGGTTAAAATGCCTCTTCTAAAGCTTTGCTGCTAGCAGTAAGGGCTTTAAGCTAAGCTGGTAATGGTAACTAGCTGGTAACCAGCTGGTAAGCTGGTTTAAATAAGCTGGTATTTCTGGCCCTGCTCCTTTTGCCTTTGGCCCCGCCCACCGCTAGAATGCCCCTTCATGGATCACTGCCTTGTTGTGGCGAAGGGGCTTGCGTAACTCAGTGAGCTATGCCGTGCAGGGCCACCCAAGACGGATAGGTCATGGCAGAGAATTCTGACAAAATGTGGTCCACTGCAGAAGGAAATGGCAACCCACTCCAATATTCTTGCCAAGAAAACCCCATGGAACGTATCACAAGGCTAAAAGAGATGACGCCGGAAGATAAGCCCCTCAGGTCGGAAGGTGTCCAATATACTACTGGGGAAGAGCAGAGGGTATTTCCAAGTAGTGCCAGAAAGAGTGAAGCGGCTGGGCCGAAGCTGAAAGGACACTCAGCTGTGGATGTGTCTGGTAGTAAAAAGAAAATCCGATGCTGTAAAGAACAATATTGTTTAGGAACCTGGAATGTCAGATCAATGAATCAAGGTAAGCTGGAGGTGGTCAAACATGAGATGGCAAGATTGAACATCGACATCTTGGGAATCAGTGAACTAAAATGGACAGGCATGGGCGAATTTAATTCAGGTGACCATCATATCTACTACTGTGGGCAAGAATCCCTTAGAAGAAATGGAGTAGCACTCATCGTCAACAAAAGGGTGGGAAAAGCAGTACTGGGGTACAATCTTAAAAATGATAGAATGATCTCAGTACGAATCCAAGGCAAACCATTCAACATCACAGTAATTCAAGTCTATGCCCCAACCACTGAGGCCGAAGAAGCTGAGGTTGATCGGTTCTATGAAGACCTACAACACCTTCTAGAACTAACACCAACAAAAGATGTCCTCTTCATCATAGGGGATTGGAATGCTAAAGTAGGAAGTCAAGAAATCACCAGGATAACAGGCAGGCATGGCCTTGGTGTACAAAATGAAGCAGGACAAAAGCTAATAGAGTTTTGCCAAGAGAACACGCTGATCATAGCAAACACTCTTTTCCAACAGCACAAGAGACGACTCTACACATGGACATCACCAGATGGTCAATATCGAAATCAGATTGATTACGTCCTTTGCAGCCAAAGATGGAGAAGCTCTATGCAGTCAGTCAAAACAAGACCTGGAGCTGACTGTGGCTCAGATCATGAGCTGCTTCTTGCAAAATTTCGGCTTAAATAGAAGAACGTCGGGAAAACCACTAAACCATTCAGGTATGACCTAAATCATATCCCTTATGAATATACAGTGGAGGTGAGGAATAGATTGAAGGGATTAGACCTGATAGACAGAGTGCCTGAGGAACTATGGACGGAGGTCCGTAACATTGTTCAGGAGGCAGCAATGAAATCCATCCCAAAGAAAAATAAATGCAAGACAGCCAAGTGGCTGTCTGATGAGGCTTTACAAGTAGCTGAGGAAAGAAGGGAAGCGAAAAGCAAGGGAGAAAGGGGAAGATATATCCAACTGAATGCAGAGTTCCAGAGAATAGCAAGGAGAGACAAGAAGGCCTTCTTAAATGAACAATGCAAAGAAATCGAGGAAAACAACAGAATGGAAAAGACTAGAGATCTCTTCAAGAAAATCGGAGATCTCAAGGGAACATTTTGTGCAAAGATGGGCATGATAAAGGACAAAGAAGGCAGGGACCTAACAGATGCAGATGAGATTAAGAAGAGGTGGCAAGAATACACAGAAGAACTATACAGGAAAGATCTGAATGTCCCTGATAGCCATGACAGTGTGGTCACTGAACTTGAGCCGGACATCCTCGAGAGTGAAGTCAAGTGGGCCTTAGG
Source organism: Heloderma suspectum (assembly GCF_057233095.1). Taxonomy (NCBI): domain Eukaryota; kingdom Metazoa; phylum Chordata; class Lepidosauria; order Squamata; family Helodermatidae; genus Heloderma; species Heloderma suspectum. The sequence continues at coordinate 346,673,393 of NC_139459.1, forward strand.
AAGCATTACTAACAACAAAGCTAGCGGAGATGACAGTATTCCAGCTGAGCTATTTAAGATCCTAAAAGATGATGCTGTTAAAGTGCTGCATTCAATATGCCAACAAATTTGGAACACTCAACAATGGCCGCAAGACTGGAAAAGGTCAGTTTACATTCCAATTCCAAAGAAGGGCAACACCAAAGAGTGTTCAAACTACCGCACAATTGCGCTCATTTCACATGCCAGCAAGGTGATGCTCAAGATCCTACAAGCTAGGCTTCAGCAGTATGCGAACCGAGAACTACCAGAAGTACAAGCTGGGTTTCGAAGAGGCAGAGGAACTAGAGATCAAATCGCCAATATTCGCTGGATCATGGAGAAAGCAAGAGAATTCCAGAAAAATGTCTATTTCTGCTTCATTGACTACGCTAAAGCCTTTGATTGTGTGGATCACAACAAACTGTGGCAAATTCTGAAAGTGATGGGAGTACCAGACCACCTTACCTGTCTCCTGAGAAACCTGTACGAGGGTCAAGAAGCAACAGTAAGAACCAGAGATGGAACAACCGAGTGGTTCCAAATTGGGAAAGGAGTACGACAAGGCTGCATATTGTCACCCTGCTTATTTAACTTATATGCAGAGTACATCATGAGAAATGCCGGGTTGGATGAATCAGAGGTCGGAATTAAGATTGCTGGGAGAATTATCAACAACCTCCGATATGCAGACGATACCACCCTAATGGCAGAAAGCGAAGAGGATCTCAAGAGCCTCTTGTTGAGGGTGAAAGAGGAGAGTGCAAAAGCTGGTTTGAAACTCAACATTAAAAAAACGAAGATCATGGCATCTGGCCCCATCACTTCCTGGCATACAGAAGGGGAAGAAATGGAAGCAGTGACAGATTTTACTTTCTTGGGCTCCAAGATCACCGCAGACGGTGACTGTAGCCATGAAATTAAAAGACGCTTGCTCCTTGGGAGGAAAGCTATGGCCAACCTAGACAGCATAGTAAGAAGCAGAGACATCACCTTGCCGACAAAGGTCCGTCTAATCAAAGCTATGGTTTTCCCAGTAGTAATGTATGGCTGTGAGAGCTGGACTATAAGGAAGGCTGAGCGCTGAAGAATTGATGCTTTCGAACTGTGGTGCTGGAGAAGACTCTTACGAGTCCCCTGGACTGCAAGGAGGTCAAATCAGTCCATCCTAAAGGAAATCAACCCTGAGTGCTCATTGGAAGGACAGATAATGAAGCTGAAGCTCCAATATTTTGGCCACCTAATGCGAAGAGAAAACTCCCTGGAAAAGACCCTGATGCTGGGAAAGACTGAGGGCAAAAGGAGAAGGGGACGGCAGAGGATGAGATGGCTAGATAGCATCACGGATGCAATGAATATGAACTTGAGCACGCTCCGGGAGAGAGCGCAGGACAGGAAGGCCTGGCGTGCTATGGTCCATGGGGTCACGAAGAGTCGGACATGACTGAACAACAACAAACCGCTAGAATGCAGCCCCCAAGAGCTTCTCCAAATTGGATTTGGCCCTTGGGCCGAAAGAGGTTAGAGTACAGTGTCTTCCCCCACTTTTCTTCTACTGAGCAACTGCAACCTATCCCCACAAAATGTAGAATTAAGGAACAGGATGTCCTCCCAGGTCAGATGACAAGAGCCCCCATAGGCCTGAACCCTGGCACCCATCTGAGAAATCCACCTTCTTCAGTAGTATGGCAAAATCACAGCTGAAATGTAAAAAAATAATAATCTCAAAGCTTGTGTCTGTGCTTTTGTACGACTACTAAACTGTTTGTTGCGACGCTATACCTGACCATGCCCATTTACTATTGCCACTGGGAGAGAGGCGAAGCCTAGTGTTTGCCAACTTTACCTTCCTCCATGGGTGTGGAAGCTTCCAGCCATTCCCGTACGACTCTCACACCCTCTTCAGCCATGACTTTGGGATACCTGGCATAGGGAAAAACTTGCTGAAATAGATTCTGATTGGCTTCTGCTTCCTACCTCACAGCCTATAAAGTTTGGGGCTCTGCTTTCATGGGTGGCCTAGAAGACCAATTCAATATTCATCTATGTTTTCTTTAAGGTTCTATATCGATCTACCCTTTCTTCAAGATAACCCATCCAAAATGTGCCCCTTTGAGCTGGGTTCTAGAAAAAAAAAATTAAGTTAGCTCCCTATGTATTGTCCTTTAGATGGCTTGTGAAAACGACATTGTTCTGTTGAGGCTTTAATGGTTAATGTCACTCTCTGATTTTGCTGTTGCTCTCTGGTTTTATGCTCTTTTTTTTGGCTTCTGTCTTTTGTTGATGTATTTTAAATTCATTTTATTAGTTTATTTTATTTGTACATTGCCTTGAGTGATCATTGAGCAGAGGGAGAATTCATAAATAGACTAAATAAATGGTAACAAATAACATCCGCTCACCTGTACTGCAGTAACTTCAGAAGCAAATTATTCCCTCTGTTGGACATTATATCTTCAGGAACCCTGGAAACCCAGGAGAGGACAGAGTTAAAACTGTATTACTAGGTGTACTCTACCAAAGAGACAAGAGTCCCGCTGGATCATGCATGATGGCCCTGCTCTGAAGGATGACAAATATAAACAAGCTTCATTTTAACTCTCTCATCTCTAACATCTCAACCAGGCCAGCTACAGCTTAGCAATGCTGGCTGGGCATCTTGGTATTTTTCTTGATTGCCATTTTACTCACGTTGTGGTGATGATCTCATCTTTGGTTCTACGCACCAGCAACACGGGTCCCTGGTACCTGAAGAGGAGACAATGTTAAGGCATGTGCTTTGTGTGAGGCACATGAGAAAACAGTAAATGTTCCATCCAAGTAGACATTGGCCCAGTTCAGATGATCATATCTCTGCTTGTTAAGATACATATGAGTTCATGTACAGAGTCCCTTTGCATGAGCTACAATTAAATCAGGAAGTCTCTAATGAACCATCATTCCCTGTTCTTTCCTGGTTTGGATGAATGGTTACCTGCTTTGGAGCAAGACAGAGACCCAGAGTTCGCATGTAAAGAGAAGCCACTACGGGTGAATTTCTCTGTGGTTTTTTCATTGTTGCGGCAGCTGCCTTTGAATATTAGGGGTGCGGTGGGGGCACGCCGTAGCTCCTCCTTACATGCAAACCCGGCGAGGGTGGGTTGTTGGGGTGGTTGACAAGCCACCGCAACCCTAAAACAGCCCATGGGTCCTGGGTGGCTAGTCGGCCACCCCAACCCACCCTCACTGGGGTTTGCATGTAACAAGAAGCTACGGCGTGTCCCTGCTGTGCCCCAAATATTCAAAATGGTGGCTGGCGCTGCAACCAAACCCCCCACAGGGAAATTCACCCACCGTGGCTTCTCGTTATGTGCGAACCAGGTCAGGATATTAAACCAAGTTCTAACTGGCTTGTTACAAAACCGATAAGCATAGTTTCCCATTTCACCTGAACCAGATTAGACTTGCTGGTTTAATTGTGAGACACAGCTGGATGTATAGGCAAACTCCACATACGTCTCTCGCTCTCCTGGTTCTGTATGTGCACCAGGGTGCAGAACTGAAATTAGGTGGGGAACGGATGACATTACCCCCCCCCCTTTGCCTTCCTCCATGCCGAGAGAAGCATGGAGCCCCGTTCCCCTGTTGGCATGGAAAAAGGGACTTGGGTGGTGCTGAGAGGAACAGCTACTCCTCCCAGCACCAGCCAAGTCCCTGGCTTTGCACAGCATGCATTCTCCCCATGGGGGTGGGGCTTGGGTGCCATGCCTCACCCCCTGGAGGAACCCAAGGATGCTCCTGAGGCCGGATGCAGAACCTCTGTAGACCAGAGGTTTGGCATCCCTGCAGTACACCAGTTATTTATTTATTTATAACATTTGTATCCTGCCCTATATCATTAAGATCTCAGGGTGGCATACAGCTAAAAATCAATTTCACCAGTACAGAACAATAATTTAAACAGCTAAAAAAAAATTAAACCATTAAACAAGCTAATACCAATTTAAATCTAAAACAATAAAACAGTTAAAACAGTGTGCTACTTTAGGGAATGCACTTAGCCCTCAAAGGCTTTGGTAAAAAGCTATGTTTTTACTTGGCGCCGAAATGAAACCCATGTACGTGCCAATCGGGCCTCCAAGGGGAGGGCATTCCACAACCGGGGTGCCACACCATGGGAGCCATCTAATTATCAATAATTGTTACGTTAGTATATTGGCCTTGCTCGAGGGACCAAAGGTAGCATGTGCAGCAGTCTCCTGTCTCAGAATTGGCCAGGGCTACTTTCTTGCCCCTACACGCTTGCCATACTTCTAAAACTGTATTACCCAATCTCTCTCCTCGGAACCCTTTTCAGACCAACGGTTCCAAGAGGTGAGAAAGGGTAAAACTTTGCAACAAAGCCAATGTGCCTTTGCTCTATTTATATTCCATCCCACTTCCCTACAATGTACACTGGTCTAAAGGTATTTATGTTAAAGTGTAGGATTTGAAGACTTTGGCTACTGTTCTAATTAGGTGATGAATGCAATGTTGGGTGAGAGGACTTTGGCTCACACAGTGAGTTTCCCTTCCTCTTCTCTCCCCTGCATATCCCTCCAGAGTAGATTTGGTGGGCTGCAGGAGGGAGAATTTGATCCACTGGCAAAAGGATTCCACTGGATACAACCCTAAGTGACAGCCCCTCAGCTAATTTTCACATCCCCTTGTCATGGATGTGCGTAAAAACAGCAACAAAACCCAACCTTTTTTATTTATTTGATTATATTTTTAATCCGTCCAATAACAAAAGTCCTCTGGGCGGATTACAAACCTTACTATTTTGAAGATTAGCTATTGTAACTTTTGCTATTTTCTTCTCGTTATTTGCCAATGCCCTTCATTGCTCAGCCTCTCCCTCCGCAACTCTCCTGGCTGCCTACCAGCAAAGCTGTTCTCCATTGTTCAGGTTCAGATGTTGCCTCACTGTCCGGGTGACCAGGCCCCCTGCGGAACGAAGGAAAGAAGTTACGTCAGCTTCGTCCTCCAGCAAGCGTATCCCTAACTTCGTAACCTACTTCGCATATCTTTCAGAACAATCAACTTCCAGTTTCCTGCTGTTTTCAAATTACGTGTCGTGCGGCAGAGGTGGGGAGAGGCCTGGGCGCTGACAGGAGGCAATGGACGCTAGTGGCCAATTGGCGCAGTGGGTTGCCTGTGCCTGTTTGGACGATCAGCCACCTGGAATCTACTTCTGAGTTGTATTCTCATAAAGAGCAACAGGGGTATCAAACCGGCATTACCCAGCCCTAGTTTGGAAAGACACGGATGCTAAGAGCTGTGAAGATGACGCAGCCTGATCCTGGCAAGTAAAGGAAAGGGGTCGTAGCCCAGTGACAGAGCACAGGTGGCTCCATGTTCAGTCCTTAGCATCTTGAGTTAAAACAGTATGGCTGTTCACACAACACACTAACCCATACTCAGTGGTTACATGGCTTGTTTTGAAGTGGGTTGTTGAATCGTGGGTTAGTGTGCTCTCTGAGCGCAGCCAGGGTGGCTTGTTAACAATGCAGTGTGGCTTATTTTCTCGAACAAGTCACCTTGCGAATCCCTGGTTTGCTGTTGGGCTGTCAGGGTGGTTTACAAGCCACACTGCATGGTTAACGAGCCACCCTGGCTGCGCTCAGACAACATAACCCATTCTGCGGAAAACGTGCTGCATTCAAGCAACATGCTAAGCCACGGTTCAGCAAGCAACCCACGGTTCAACAACCCACACTCAATCACTGAGTTTGGTGAACAGCTGCAGTCTCAGGTAGAGGGCTGGGAAGACTTGACAATCCACTGCCAGTTGGAATAGACCAGGGGGAGGTAACTTAGTGCCCTGCAGATGTTTCAGACTACATCTCCCATAATCCCTGACCAATGGCTCATCCTGGCTAGAACATATGGGAGTTGTAGTCCAAACCATCTGGAGGGCATCAGGTTGCCTACCCCTGGAACAGACAGTGCTGAGGTAGACAGACCAGTCATCTCACCCTGTATTGGGCAGCTGTGTCTGTCTTCAAGCAAGTCCCTTTGAACTCAACACATTTCTTGTACCCCTGAAATATCTGCTCAACCTGTACATTTGTAAACAAATAATTACAAGTACACCACACATCTTCAAGTGCGCACCCCTCCAAAGGGAAAATCCTGGAAAATTCTGCAGCAATTCACCACCACTTGCTTGGGAAAGTGCAAAAACAAACCCTCAGCAGGAACCATGGATGCTACACACCCATCCAAAATTGTGGGTAAAACTATGAGAATGTCCCACCGAGACCATCTGGTTAACATAGTAGGTATGTAGGAGTGGGGATGTAGTGGCACAGTGATGTAGGACAGAGAGCTTTGGCTATTGGGCAGTACAGAAATGTAATAAATAATAAAAAAAATATTGCACACATTTGACAAATGCATGTCAAAATCGCAAAACAGGGGTTGACGTGGTAAAGGGAGAAATATTTAGGCCTCCCTCCTCCTGAATCCTGCCAAAGGATTTGGGAAGAGAGCTGTGGCTACGAGCTGCAGTATGTGGTTAAAAGTCAAGAACAAGAAATATGGTGATGTGACAGCAAAACCTCTGTATGACATCAGGCCTTTTAAACCACAGAAGAGAGAAGTAGTACAGCCCCAGGATGGCTGGCTAGCAGAAAAGGCAACTACCGTCGTTAAAAGGAAGGAAGGCCCTGGTTCAAACCAACACATCTGAAAGGCACCAGGTTGGGGAAGGCTGTGTTCTGAAGTCATGTGTCCTAAGCGGTTTGAGTACTTAAGGAAACAGAAGTGCTACACAGCAATTATTAACTCTCACGGGTTGAGCCACCTGGGCGGATGCGGGACATTTTAAAATAGGAGTGTCTAAGCCATTTGACCATAAAGGGATGTGCATTTTTTCTCTCCTTCCCCTTACTCCAGCTTTCCGGCATGACCTTGAGGGCAAGCGGGACGAGGTCATCGAAGGAGGCATCCAGAATAAGGCCGCTGATGTCTGGGTATGACATGGCGGCCCAGGTGGCTGTTGCAGGGAGAAAAGAAAAGAAAGGAGGAGCGGTTACTACGTGCTTTGAATGTGGGCTCAATGATGTAGGGGCATGTCAAGAAGCCTTAAAGCTGCCTGCTCCCCACACCCTGATTCAAAGGTTTGACTCGCTCCCATCATAAACTGAGCTTTCCCACCCCCCAAATGTGTAGCATTCCATGATCGTTTTACGAGTTTTGGAATGGGGAAGGAGCTCCTGGAGTTGAACATCTTGTTTGCACCTGCTTGCAGAAGGAGAACTTACCAATGGACCGTGCACCAGGTTAATTAGTGCAAAAAGAAGAATATTGGGATATTCCATCTCGGGCATGAATATCAATATGAATACGTCAGCACCACAGTGCCAAGACCATGAAACCAAGATACCTGAAACTTGGCATGCATACTAAGGGGGACCCCAGGCGTTATTTGGCTTTTAAAATGGATTAATTTTAATTGATTTAAATGTATCTGTGTGGTTGAAGCCCGCAGTAGCATCTTCAGTCACTAGGTGGCAGACTTCCCTAACCAGCACATGACTTTGCGGTCAGCACAGTCTGAAGCCACAGGAGATCAGCAGGCCCAGGGACAGAGTTATATGCCTGCCCTCTCCCCGCTGCTGTGGGACAGCTTCTTATCTATGCTTCCAGATTGGTAATTTGGGGGATGAGGTTCTGCATCCTTCAAAAAGGGCTCCCCTAAAAACAGACCTGCCCTGTTCTGCATATCCCCCAATTATTAATGGCAATTCTCACATGCTCCTGCCCGTTCATCTCTGGCCAACCCCTCCCACCTACCCAGCCCTACCCGGCAGTTCCCACCAGCTTTGCTTGGTACCTGTAAAGCCCCCGATGGACCAGGCATAGAGGATGATGTCCTCAGGAAGGAAGCCCAAGCGGTGGATGGCATACTGGATCACCACGTCCATGGCATTGGCCTCATTCTGTGGCAGTGGCACTCCCTGAGGCAGGGCGGGACAGAGGTTAGTGCACAGAGAACCTGGGAGTGAGAACTCTAGGGAGGAGAGCGGGGATATATAGCCTGCCTTCCTCTCTGCTTTTCTACACAAAACCTCTTCCAGTAAGTGTTCTCAGTGTTTTGAGATCAGGTCTCGCTCCTAAGCCAGACCTGCCATTTTTGTCACGGGAAAGGTATGGGCTTGTCTCCGTCCTTAGGGATGAGTTACATCCCTAACACTTTGGGATCTCTATGTGAGATGGTGCATGGCAGTGCTACATATTACAGTCTCTGCAGTAAATACCAGCATTTTCCATAGTATGGGCATGTGCGTAAAATAACAAAGAGCACTGCCCTTAGCTGCAAGCATAATATAGTTTGGGTTTCTTCAATGTAGAACAGAACAGACCTAAATCAATTGTCCTGCTGCTGCTGCTGGAGTACAGAGTTTTGTCATAGCTCTGGGCTGGTTTGCATGACACAGTGGGTTATCATCGGTTAATTGGCCCATGTTTAGCTGCAGCATGCGTGGCTGCCATTTTGAATATGAGTCCTCCGATCAGGGTGATCTGGGTTGCGGCGTGTTGTGCGAACCCAGCTATCATGGGTAAATCAAGGGTTAAACAACCCACACTTAGTCCAACAACTAATTGAGGGTCCAACACTTAACCCAACTACTAACTGAGGGTTAAGTGTGGGTTGTTTAACCCTCGATTCACCCACAATGTTAATACAACACACTGCAACCCCTGATCTCCCCGATCGGAGGTAGCATATTCAAAACAGTGGCCACACGCACTCTGCATGCACTGCAGCTAACTGTGGTTTAATTAACCTACAATAACCCATTGTGTCATGCGAACTGGGTATCTGTGTCAAACTTGGGGTTGTATATAGAATATGAATTAGTGCAATTATTAGGAAATGCTTGATTTCATTTTACAGGATTTAGGGTTTGGGAATTTAAAGACTCTGAAGTCCAGTGCCTGCCCTCTGTAAATACATGAGAATTCTTTAGAAAGGAAATATCCTTGGTATGCCAAGTACAGATCAATGATTTATCTTGCTCTGAGTATTATAAACATGTGCCATGTGGGGAATGAGGGACCTTCAGGATAGAAGAGACAATTTCAGCAATGGGAAAGAAAACAGCCAGAGGCATTACGTTCTATGTGAAGGAACCGACATGCTCACCTGAACAACAATTAAAAAGGATGTGCAACTGCCTGTCCGTCTGTCAGCACCACAGTGCCAAAACCATGCAACCGGGATACCTGAAACTTGACATGAATACTAAGGGGGACCCCAGGCGTTATTTGGCTTTTAAAATGGATTAATTAATTTTAGTTAATTTAAATGTAACTGTGTAGTTGAAGCCTGCAGTAACATCTTCAGTCACTAGCTGGCAGACTTCCCTAACCAGCACATGGCTTTGCAGTCAGCACAGTCTGAAGCCACAGGAGATCAGCAGCCCCAGGGACAGAGTTATATGCCTCCCCTTCCCTACTGCTGTGGGACAGCCCCCCTCAAGGACAAAGAGGGGACAGAACTCTCCCTCAAGGGCACACCTTGGCAGGGCCTGTGCCTAGGGTTGCCAGCAGGCATGACTTCACTCTGACAGGTCAGGCACAATGTGCCCAACTCTGACATCCGTGTAAGCTTGCTGGAAGGCTTAGCTGTAACCTGCTAAGGGGTATTCCAACCCATGCAAAGTAGGGCCCATTCGCTAGTTAAAAATAAGATAGGATTTTTGTATTGCAATTCTGTTCAGAAAGGCAAAATTGGCCTAATAGCTGTCTAACAGATACACTTTCCACATGTTCAAAGTATACCCCAACCACATTTTATTCTCTGCACAACATTCTCAGGCCACAATCCAGTGCTAGCAGCATGCATTAGATGACAGGGCTATAGCTTTGTTGCAGAAGAACCGATGGTCCTGCCACTCTACCCATGTTTTGAAAGGAAGACACATTCCAGCACAAAACAGGGGAAGTGCAGAGACTCCAGAGAGAAACAAGCTCCAATTCCTAGTCTTTTGAGTGAAAGTCTTCGGGGTGGGGGGACGATATTTGTAACCAAGAGGGTTAGACAGATCCCCCCGCCCCCAGGCATCTGGATTCTGAATGGGTCTATCTACACTGGATTTATTTGGAGGCCATCTATCAGATGTTGAAAAGTATTCAGATTTAAATTTTTGGTAAAACTCACCGTGCTGCCTGCAAATCCAGGGTGATTCCATCCCAGCACAGAATATCCAGCTACAAGAGAGAAAAAAGAATGGAAATGCTGGCAAAGAAGGGTCAGGATAATACACAGTACCCCAGGCTCTGAAATGGCTTGGCCAAGTGAGCCCTCCCTTTCTCAATTTGGAAAGAAGAGGGAAATGGCCAGGTGCAAAAGTAGGATTCACACTCCCCGAAGACACCTTGCCATTTTCGGTCACAAATGTGCAGCAAGGTTTGGGGGAGCGTGTTACAGGGCTTCTCCTTCCCCTGTAACACAGCAGGACAAGTACGAGGGAGACTCTGAGAACTTCAAGTCTTGGAAATGTTAGCAGTGACTGACTTTGCCATAAGGAAGGCCACTGTGAGCTCTGTGAGAGGCAACCCACCACAGTTCATGTTTGCTGCCTTGCGGTGCCACCTCTACCTCTTTGGCTGAGGGAGGATCTCTCCCGGTAGCTTGTTTTTGCAGCACTGCTTCTAATGCAGCAGCGTCGAACCTCTTTCAGCCTTTCAGCCACAGGGCCAACTTGAATTTTGGAGAAGCTCTTGGGAGCTGCGTTCCAGTGGTGTGCGTGGCCAAAGGTGAAAGGGGCGGGCCAAAGAAAAAAATTTGGGCGGGGTCCACATACCAAAAATACCAGCATATTTTAGCTTAAAGCTCTTCCTGGCAACAACTAAGCCTTAGGAGAGGCATTTCAAACTTTTATAACGGAAGAAAAACTGCACAAAAGCTGGGAAACCACCAAACAAGCGGCAATTGGGGGAAGGGGGTGTGGCTATCTGGGAACCCTGTAGGGCTGCATTTGGCCCATGAGCCTGAGGTCCAGCATGCTTGTTCTAAAGCTTACTAAAAAAGGACACCTGTTCACCTTATCAGACTAAATAGCAATTTGTTAAAAAGTACAGAGAGGCAAGCTGGATGGAAGCCTGGGCTGTGCCCGAGGGCTGTCCTGGTGGTAAAGCACCCTGACTCCTGGCTCAATCCCAGATAGATCCTTGGAGGGTGCAGGAAGGAATTCCCTGGTCCCCAGCAATGCAGTCAAAGCTTCCTTGCATCACGTTTTGAGAAGCCCTGGTTTAGCACAACTACAGAACGTAAGTTACTCCCTCCAAAGCCAAGCTGTGAAAAGGAACTAGAACATTCAAAAAGGTGTTTTTCCCTCAAAAACAGTAAAATGGAGAAGCTTCCATTACACAAACACTTAAAACAAATAACATAAAAAGATAGACCATACCATCTAGGGGGGTGGAAAGGCAACCAACTTCATAGAAGCCTGCATTTCCTTCACAGCAAATCACCTACAGAGATAAAATCAGGCAAGTTAATACACTGAAAGTCAGCAGGAAACCTACTGCGCAACAATCCAGAATTCTGAGAATTTCCCCATTTTTCCCCTGCCTACGTGCAGCATGTTCCATACATGTTAAAGAGCTACCCCTACCAAAGACCTTGTGCAGGCCTGCAGACTCTGCTCTTTGATTTGTAAGCTGACCGGGGGGCAGAGGTGAAAATGTAGTCCCAGTGGAGGAGCGTTGTAGGGCCTGTGAATGGAGACCCATCTACCTCTTGGGCACAGCTCCGGAGAATCTATCATTCATCTCCATTTAAGGGGCAGGGCCAGCTTCTTTGTAAAGCAGCTGTGTATTTAGCAACTCGCCTGGTAACCAGGAACTTCATGCAGGCAAGCAAGCAGGCTACCAGAGGAGGGAGGGATTGCTCTCTCCCTCCTCTGCCATCCCACATGGTTTCAGTACTAGCCACAAAGGAAAGAAAGTGCTTTCCTCTGTGACCAGCATGGAAACGTAGGTTACGAGCCTCTTAAGTAAGCTAGCAGCTTTTGTGGCTCTTTTTACAAAGCTGTTGTCATCCAGAAACAGGAGTACAGAAGCCAAGGGCAATTTGGTGACATGGTCTTGGGAATTAGAAATGGTCATTTAGTGCCAACTCACCAGTTTCTGGCCTTGTGGCTCTGACGTCTCTCTCCGGTCCATGAACATGGTGTCAATTTCATTTCCATCACAAGCGGCCAGCTTTGCTCGTTTTCCATTGCACTGCACAGAGAAGGAGGAGATCCCATTGGGATTTGAGCATCTGCTGTCTTTCTTTAAGCTCCTCAAATGCCTGACTTCTCAGGGTGGAGATAGGGTGGAGTGGGGAGCCTGAAGCAGGGACCTAGGCCTTTTGCATTAACTGGGAATGGAGAACTGGGTCAGAAAGACGTCTGAGAGCTGTGTGTGGAGGCAGTGATGGGCGGGGAGGGTTTTTAGGTTCACAGTTAGCATTTACTCACGTCCTCCACCAGTCGGGCTTGTCCTTGAAGCAACATGGGCATAAGGGCCTTTTGCAGGAGATACACAGAGCCCGGGTACAGCATGCGACGCCCAAAAGTGTGAGCCACTATAAAGCTATCGAGAAAAGAGGAGACAATAAGGAACTGGAGTTTCTGCAAGATCAAACCGCCTTGCCTAGCTCTGCTCTAGGGAGTGCCCAACCAGTCTGTTCTCCCAGCCACACTCACTCCCCTCCACTCCCAATCACACAAAGGGAAAGAGTGAGGAAGAGGTATACCTGGCAATCTGGCAGGGCAGCTTCTTGATGGTGTGCAGGAAGCCATTGATGGCGCTTCGGTGCTTTGGTTCCGGCCGCAACAGGGGAACATTTCGTGAATCTGACCTGTAGGGGTTACAGACCGGGAGAGGGTTCGAAGCTGTCACACTGACTTCTCTCAGAGGGGAGAGGATGTGTTATAGAGATTGCAAGACGAATGGAGGAAGTGCATAAAAGCCAATGATTGTGCAAGATCCACAGAGATTACAGAGAATGTGTGCATGTTAGAACAGGGAATTTGTGTACATTGTCCAGACAATATGCATAACCTCCAAGTCATGCTGGGCAATGTGACATTTACACACATTGGACAATAAATGTGCAAAGTCTCCAAGGGAAGAATACACATAGCGACTGGGCAATGTGCAAAATACCTCACTGATGGTCAGATGTTCTGCAGGTTAAGAGGCTAATACGCAAATCCCTCACCGGTGCCATTCATATGTGTATTCATCAAGATGTCTGGTGAAGAAGCACAATGGCTGGCTTCTATGCACATTCTACATTCATCTCACATCAACCACAATATAATATAGTTAACTACAGCAGGGAAGTCTACAAGCTTCTTCACTACTGGAGAGGGAGAGTGGGATGGAGAGAGAAGAGGAGATAGGAGGGATGGAAAGATGGGACCCTTGTAGTTTCAGTCCACCTCCCAACTAACCGGCTTGTTGCCTCGTCCCACCGGAAGTCCACAGGCCAACTCCTGAAGTCGAAGTTGTAGCTGGCAAGTTTGTTCTGCAAGGCACAAACAGAAAGAGAACCCCCCCACCCCCCCGCCCATGAATGTAGGACCAATATAATTGCTTTCAAGACTGGGCATGAGATAAACCTTCCCTGTTTTAAGCTCACACACAATATTCTTTCCCATGATCAAAGAACTTGCAGGCAGATTCAGACAAATATAGAACACAGCACAAAGCAACGCTTCCTTAAAACTGTAAGTCACACAAAAGCTGTTGGAAAGGGCAAAAAGGATGTCTCAATAGATCACAGGTAACAGGAGTGGAGGCTGAGGTACAACAGATGTAAGGCTGTCTACATAAGCACCACATTCACAGGCAGGTATAGAACAGCCACCGTTTATGGCAGGGGTGGGCAACATGTGGCCATCCAGATGTTGTTGGACTGCAGTTCCCATCATCCCTCACCACTGGCCATACTGGCTAGGTGTGGTGGGAATTGCAGCTCAACACCATCTAGGGGGCCACAAATTCTTCACCCCTGATTTATGGAGTCATACGAACGGTCCTTCTAGCCTTGGATTTCCTGCCCAGGCCGACAGAAGCTTTTGGGAGTTATTTCCTAGCCTAGGTATGCCAGATCTTTCAAGTGTAGACTGAACCTTGTACATGGGAAATATCCTCTGCTATTGAGCTACAGCCATCCTCATGCAAGGAGGCTGATTAATATTCACATACAAGCCCAAAGGTTTTCAGATTAGGCAGCCGCATAGCCGCTAAGCAGCCAATCAGGATGGTGCCTGGGAGTCGCAGCCACTCTCACCTTGTGCTCAGGTGTGCCATACCGGTGTGCGTCTTCAAGGATGGTGATGAACTGGATGTACTGAGGGTTTGTCCAACGACCAATGCCTGAGAAGAAGAGTTGGCACATTCAGTGACCAAATTTTCAGTGACCAGTCCCCTTTGCTTCGAACACCCTCTCAGAACTACATCGGGGTGGACAACATGTGCCCCCTCCCAGCCTTTTTTGTGGCCCCCAATGCCCCACCAGAAAAAAAGATGGCAGCAAAAAAGGTCCAGTTTTAAAGAAAACGGTCCCTTTTCTGCTGCATGCTGCCAAATTTTGGCGGCAAATTTGGCAGAGGGGGAGGCAGGGGTGCGGCCCCTGTGCGCGTGTGTGGGAAATTGGCTCCCGGATCCCCAGACGTTGCCAGCCCCTGGCTTACATGGTGCTGCGTCTCCTGTCCCTTCCTTCACAGCCCTCCTCCAAACCCGTCACCTAAGAACCGTGCTGGATCAGACCAAAGAATGATGCATTCCAGCATTCTGTTCACACAGTGGCAAACCAGACACCCCTGGGAATCTCTTTTCCAAAGCCTTTGGCTCAGCCCCAACAGTATTCTTTTAGTCTCGTCTCTGTCAGCCTTTCTTTCCCCATGTTGTTTCTTTCCTTCTCTCCCCCCCAGCTCAGGGCAGGGACCCATCTTTTTGCTTTTGTTACTCTGTAAAGTGCAGGCACTATGTAAAAACTAAAAACAAAACCATGAAGTAGATACTCTTACTTCCAGCATCCAAGGAAGTCACAGTTCCCTGACTCATTACACTTACACCCTACCCTTCCGATCCCAGAAAGTTCTCACCTCGTAGGCAGGCAATCCCAGCCAACAAGAGCAGCATGGTCCCGGCATAGTGAGAGAAAGCAACAACTTTGGACATCGTTAAATAGCCTAGACAGAGAGAGATTCAGACAGAAACAGAAATGATCAGACCAATTATTTGGAAGTTCAAATATGTTTTTTCTTGCAGAGGAAATCGTACTTGAAACATTGTTACTAGCGTTCTCCAATCTGGAGCCCTCCAGATGTTTTGGACTACAACTCCCATCACCACTGACCACTGGCCACCCTGGCTGGGGCTGATTGGAGTTGTAGTCCAAACCCCCGGAGGGTGCCAGGTTGGGGAAGGCTGATTTATGCCCACCTGTGGGTAGAACATGGAAGTATCTATTTTACCATAAATACGTGTGTGTGTGTGTGTGTGTGTGTGTGTGGAGTCAGGTGCCACAGCAGCTTCTCAACATGTGTACTTGCAGCAAGAAAGTCAGCACTCCTGTTTGCACCTTGCAAGGACCCTTTTAGTGTTACATTGAAATGTGCACATCCCATTAAAGATTCTTATGTTTATACCCTATGCATGCAGGAATCCTCTTGCTTTGTGCCATTTTATTTATTTATTATTTATATCCCACCTTTCTTCCACTGTGGAACTCAAGGTGGCTACACAGGACTCCCAGGCAGTCTCCCATCCAGACACTGACCAGATCCAGATCTGCTTAGCTTCAGCAAAGGGGCTGCTTCATATACCTTCAGATCACACTATCGGACCTGCTGATTTTGTTAGCCACCTTCAGTCAAGGGAATGCAGGACATTTTAAAAAAAATCAAGTGGGACCTGCAACAAAACACTGCAGTGTATCCTCACTTCCTTGCAGGAAGGCTCCTGTTCAGGGTTCAAGCCAGCTATGGCTCCCCTGAAGATATCATAAGCTGTGGGAAGCTCAAGCAGGGCATTCCACTCCCCATCTCCCATTTTAATTTTATAACTAATAATGAACATTCCATAGCTGCTATTCATGTTCAGAGTCAGACCTCAGTGTGCTTAAAAAAATAACAAAACATTGCACTTCTGCAAACCTCAGGTTTTGTCCACACATGCAGATACCTCCCTCAGTGACCCTGTTTTGGCAACAATCCTATCTGCCCTCGCTGCTTGAATTCACTAGTGTTGCATAAAATGGACACATATCCTTCACATACGACATGGAAACTAGGGCTGTGCACCGCTTCAGTCCGAAGCCCGAATAATGAATCGAAGCGGGCTGCTTCGGAGGTGCCTCAGTGTGATACGATGAGGAGGAGAATAGCAATGAGGCGCCTTGAAGTGGCCTGTATATGATACTGTATATGAAGCACCTCGTCTGACTCGGTGATTCGTTCTGAGCAACCCAGACAGCCTGGCGCCAGAAGTATCACCTTGAGAAAGTTCAGCGAGGGAGGAGGGCGGGGGGGGGGGAGGAAGCGAACTTTGGTGAGTGGAAACTCTAGGTGTCAAATCAGGGCTGAACATAACCCAGCAATCTCCAGTCAGTGACAGTGGTGGAGGAGGGGAGAAGACTGAATAACCAGAGAAAAATGGATACGTTTCAGAGACAGAGATCATTCTGGTGGTGTTACTTAGGGATGTGAGAACCCTCCTCATCTGGGTTCTTTGGATGCCTCCCCCCCGCCCCCAGTCCACCTGCTGGTCCCTCCACCTCTGCTGCGATCGCCCTGTTTTTAACAAACATGGTGATTGGAAGTCTATGTGCACATAGACTTATACGCAGAACGTGCTGTGAATTGCCCAGGCAGGAGGAGGTGCGGTGCATGCCCCTGCCACTTGCTGCCTCTCCCCGTGAGCAGGAGATGGCTAGCGGCAGGATGTGTGCGCTGCACCTCCTCCTCCCTGGTCGGCTGTCAAGGACAGCAGACCAGCAGTGCACCGCATGCCTGCACCACTTGCTAGCTGTCTCCTCCTCATGAGCAGGAGACGGCTAGCAGTCCTTGACAGCTGAGCAGGCAGGAAGAGGCGGCGGCGTGGGGCTGAGAGGGAGAGCTCTTTCGTTTGAGAAGTTTTGTGGAAAAAATTAAATTTCAGCTGCACCTAGCACAAGAAGTACTGGGCCAAACGGTCTGAAATTTGGCAGGTGGATCCCCTCTGTGCTGGCAGAGAGGCCCTCCAGTTTCATGTGTTTATTGTGAAACCCGAAAACGGTTTGGCCACTTGTGTTTTCCCATGAAAGTCAATCGGAAAACGCCCAAACCGAGCGATCCAGATATGGAAGCGAAGTGTGGGGTCCGTGCACCATCCTAATGGAAACATGTCGTTACCCTATGCCCAAGCAGCTCGTTTGGAGAAGAGGGCTTCCCAATATAAAGCCTTTTCACAGATGACTCTTCTGCTGTGGTCCTTTTTCCATGAGAAACAAAGTAGAACGAAAATATCATCTGTCAAGCGACCGCGAGTTGACCAGTATCAGGACATGAGAACCACTTAGAGGAATTCTATACCAGTCTCACAAATGAGATCCTCAACGGGCAAATGTTATTGCAACATTAGCATTCGAACCCAAAGGGACTTCAGCCTTGTGCCTGCCTCCCTCCTCAAAAAACAGTTAAAAAAAATCAAGAGCTTGTAGGCAGCACGGAAGGACTGTGGGGAAAGTAGTGATGGTGGGGGTGGGGGAGAGGCTCAAATTCTCAGATTTTTAAGCAACTGATAGAACAGGGGTAGGAAACCTCCAGCCTCCAGGCCTAATTTGTCCTGAGGAGTTTCCCCATCTGGCCCACAGAGTCCTGAGCTCCCTCTGTGAACCCTTCCCTAAGCCTCACCCCTTGGCCTGAAGGCTACCAGGGGCTTTGGGAGGAGGCAGGGAGATGTTACGGGGGAGACATTTTAAAATATGTAATTCAAGTTGTAGGAAAGCAAGGCTCTCACTTGGCCCCACAGACAGTCCGGGGACACCTGAATGTGGCACAGCTTTTGCTTACTGAGTGTGATTTCTACAGAAAAAATGTACTCAAGATGGCTCGCCATTAAACTACCTGTATATACAAAAGCTCCCCTTCATGGATCACTGCCTTGTTGTGGCGAAGGGGCTTGCGTAACTCAGTGAAGCCATAAGCTATGCCGTGCAGGGCCACCCAAGATGGACAGGTCATGGCAGAGAGTTCTGACAAAATGTGGTCCACTGGAGAAGGAAATGGCAGCCCACTCCAGTATTCTTGCCAAGAAAACCCCATGGAACGTATCACAAGGCTAAAAGAGATGACGCCGGAAGATGAGCCCCTCAGGTCGGAAGGTGTCCAATATGCTACTGGGGAAGAGCAGAGGGTATTTCCAAGTAGCGCCAGAAAGAGTGAAGCGGCTGGGCCAAACCCGAAAGGACACTCAGCTGTGGATGTGTCTGGTGGTGAAAAGAAAATCCGATGCTGTAAAGAACAATATTGTTTAGGAACCTGGAATGTCAGATCAATGAATCAAGGTAAGCTGGAGGTGGTCAAACATGAGATGGCAAGATTGAACATCGACATCTTGGTAATCAGCGAACTAAAATGGACAGGCATGGGCGAATTTAATTCAGGTGACCATCATATCTACTATTGTGGGCAAGAATCCCTTAGAAGAAATGGAGTAGCACTCATAGTCAACAAAAGGGTGGGAAAAGCAGTACTGGGGTACAATCTTAAAAATGATAGAATGATCTCAGTACGAATCCAAGGCAAACCATTCAACATCACAGTAATTCAAGTCTATGCCCCAACCACTGAGGCCGAAGAAGCTGAGGTTGATCGGTTCTATGAAGACCTACAACACCTTCTAGAACTAACACCAACAAAAGATGTCCTCTTCATCATAGGGGATTGGAATGCTAAAGTAGGAAGTCAAGAAATCACCGGGATAACAGGCAGGCATGGCCTTGGTGTACAAAATGAAGCAGGACAAAAGCTAATAGAGTTTTGCCAAGAGAACATGCTGATCATAGCAAACACTCTTTTCCAACAGCACAAGAGGCGACTCTACACATGGACGTCACCAGATGGTCAATATCGAAATCAGATTGATTATGTCCTTTGCAGCCAAAGATGGAGAAGCTCCATACAGTCAGTAAAAACAAGACCTGGAGCTGACTGTGGCTCAGATCATGAGCTGCTTCTTGCAAAATTTCGGCTTAAATTGAAGAACGTCGGGAAAACCACTAAACCGTTCAGGTATGACCTAAATCATATCCCTGATGAATATACAGTGGAGGTGAGGAATAGATTTCAGGGATTAGACCTGATAGACAGAGTGCCTGAGGAACTATGGACGGAGGTCCGTAACATTGTTCAGGAGGCAGCAACTCAATCCATCCCAAAGAAAAAGAAATTTATTTATTTATTATTGCATTTATATCCCGCCTTTATTCCTCTTGCAAGGAACCCAAGGCAGCTTACATTATCCTCCTCCTCTCCATTTTATCCTCACAACAACAACCCTGTGAGGTAGGTTGGGCTGAGAGTGTGTGACTGGCCCAAAGTCACCCAGTGAGCTTCCATGGCCAAGTGGGGACTAGAACCCGGATCTCCCAGCTCCCAGTCCAACACTCTTGCCACTACACCACACTGGCAAGAAAGCAAAGTGGCTGTCTGATGAGGCTTTACAAGTAGCTGAGGAAAGAAGGGAAGCGAAAAGCAAGGGAGAAAGGGGAAGATATATCCAACTGAATGCAGAGTTCCAGAGAATAGCAAGGAGAGACAAGAAGGCCTTCTTAAATGAACAATGCAAAGAAATCGAGGAAAACAACAGAATGGGAAAGACTAGAGATCTCTTCAAGAAAATTGGAGATCTCAAGGGAACGTTTTGTGCAAAGACGGGCATGATAAAGGACAAAGAAGGCAGGGACCTAACAGAAGCAGATGAGATTAAGAAGAGGTGGAAAGAATACTATACAGGAAAGATCTGAATGTCCCTGATAGCCATGATAGTGCGGTCACTGAACTTGAGCCGGACATCCTCGAGAGTGAAGTCAAGTGGGCCTTAGGAAGCATTAGTAACAACAAAGCTAGCGGAGATGACAGTATTCCAGTCGAGCTATTTAAAATCCTAAAAGGTGATGCTGTTAAAGTGCTGCATTCAATATGCCAACAAATCTGGAACACTCAACAGTGGCCACAAGACTGGAAAAGGTCAGTTTACATTCCAATTCCAAAGAAGGGCAACGCCAAAGAGTGTTCAAACTACCGCACCATTGCGCTCATTTCACATGCCAGCAAGGTGATGCTCAAAATCCTACAAGCTAGGCTTCAGCAGTATGCGAACCGAGAACTACCGGAAGTACAAGCTGGGTTTCGAAGAGGCAGAGGAACTAGAGATCAAATCGCCAACATTCGCTGCATCATGGAGAAAGCAAGAGAATTCCAGAAAAACGTCTATTTCTGCTTCATTGACTACGCTAAAGCCTTTGATTGTGTGGATCACAACAAACTGTGGCAAATTCTTAAAGTGATGGGAGTACCAGACCACCTTACCTGTCTCCTGAGAAACCTGTACGAGGGTCAAGAAGCAACAGTAAGAACCAGACATGGAACAACCGATTGGTTCAAAATTGGGAAAGGAGTACGACAAGGCTGCATATTGTCACCCTGCTTATTTAACTTATATGCAGAGTACATCATGAGAAATGCCGGGTTGGATGAATCAGAGGTCGGAATTAAGATTGCTGGGAGAATTATCAACAACCTCCGATATGCAGACGATACCACCCTAATGGCAGAAAGCGAAGAGGATCTCAAGAGCCTCTTGTTGAGGGTGAAAGAGGAGAGTGCAAAAGCTGGTTTGAAACTCAACATTAAAAAAACGAAGATCATGGCATCTGGCTCCATCACTTCCTGGCATATAGAAGGGGAAGAAATGGAAGCAGTGACAGATTTTACTTTCTTGGGCTCCAAGATCACCGCAGACGGTGACTGTAGCCATGAAATTAAAAGACGCTTGCTCCTTGGGAGGAAAGCTATGGCCAACCTAGACAGCATAGTAAGAAGCAGAGACATCACCTTGCCGACAAAGGTCCATCTAATCAAAGCTATGGTTTTCCCAGTAGTAATGTATAAGGAAGGCTGAGCGCCGAAGAATTGATGCTTTCGAACTGTGGTGCTGGAGAAGACTCTTACGAGTCCCCTGGACTGCAAGGAGGTCCAATCAGTCCATCCTAAAGGAAATCAACCCTGAGTGCTCATTGGAAGGACAGATAATGAAGCTGAAGCTCCAATATTTTGGCCACCTAATGCGAAGAGAAAACTCCCTGGAAAAGACCCTGATGCTGGGAAAGACTGAAGGCAAAAGGAGAAGGGGACAGCAGAGGATGAGATGGCTAGATAGCATCACGGATGCAATGAATATGAACTTGAGCACGCTCCGGGAGAGAGCGCAGGACAGGAAGGCCTGGCGTGCTATGGTCCATGGGGTCACGAAGAGTCGGACACGACTGAACGACTGAACAACAACAATATATAGAAAAGCTAAATGAATTGGGGGGGGGCATAATCAGTGCTTGGCTGGGAGGCAGCTTGGAGCCCCTCATAAGCTGCTCTGAGCTTTCTCCCATCCAAGTACTAACCTGCTTCCAAAATCGCTTCACTTCCAAAATCAGATGAGATTGGGTGTGCTCAGGGTGGTACGACCATAGGTCGAGCTTCCTAAAGGGAAAATACAACATACTTCTAATAATACTATGTACATATCACATACATAGATTTTATTATATGAAGTGGTATAGAATTATTAAGTAAATTATAAGTATAATAAAATATTTGCTAAGTCTCTAAGGATGCAATCCTATGCAGGTTTAGACAGAGAAACGTCCTACAACTCCCAGCATTCCCCCTGCGCCCTAAGAGACTGAGCTGAGAACCAGGAAGCCCCTCACCACCACAGCTCAAATCTCTCCTTGGCTGTGAATTCTTTCAGCCTTGCCCCTCCCCTCAGCTGGCTGGCTATTACGCTCCGTAAAACAACAGGAACTTTTGAGGAGACATTTGCAGGGCCCGAGAGAGCACTCGGAATGCTCCGTGACATTCGCCACTCCAGCTCCACAAGGGATCCTTTGTCTGTATGGCATGACAGCTGTCTCATGGTCCAGGGCAGTTCTCCCACTCCCCCCCCCGGCCAAAGAATGACACTCTTCTATATGCAACAGCCCTTAAAAGGAGGTAAAAATAGACAGCCCTGCCCAAATGTCTCGGAGCCGAGGTACTCCTTTCTCCGAATTAAAACTGGATGGATATTTCCCTCTCTTTGGGAGTAAGAATCAGCCACCTTCGGTGGGTGTCTGTATGAGTCGCTGTTCTGGGCGTGCCTCCTGACTGGAAGGAGGGAAACCCAGAGGAGGCTCTCACACAGAGATGCAACGGGTGGCTGGCTGCCTCTGTGAGTGCGCTTCTCTGTATTGGGACTGACTGAATAATCCAATACTGCCAAACTCAAAGAGAGAGCAGGAGCTGATTGGAAGGAGGCAAGGCCAGAGCAATCAATCCTGCAGATGCAGAGGGCAAATGCTGGTGGGTGTCCTTTGGGGGTGGTGTCCTCTGTGGGGTGGGCAGTTGTGGTGGATAGCCTCCTTTGTGGGCAGGCCCAGAATGCTACAGCTGGAATGCTGTAACTGGCCTTGGACTATGGACCAGGGCCAGTTACAGGGAGCATGTAACTCCCTTGCTACAAGAGCTTCAATGGGTACCAGTCTGTTTCCAGGCACAATTCAAAGTGTGGCTTATAACCTATAAAGCCCTATACAACTAGGCTACCTGAAAGACCGTCTTCTCCCATATGAGCCTAACTGCGTTTTAAGATCCTTGGGGGAGCCCTTCTCTCAGTCCCGCCACCTTCAGAGCCACGTTTGGTGGGGACACAAGAGAGGGTCTTCTTGGTGGCTGCTCCCAGGCTCTGGAACTCCCTGCTGAGGGAGCTCAGGATGGCCTCCTCCTGGTTGTCCTTCCATTGGGAGGCAAAGACATTTTTATTTAGGAAGGCCTTGGACATATAAGCTGGCCTGTTGCTGAAGGATTTTTTCATTGGTTGGGTGCTATTTATTTCTTTTATTGTTGCATTTTTTAATTGTGTTTTTAATGTCTTTGTTCTTCTGTTATGTTTTAATTAAGATTTTGTTTTTAATTCAGCTTCTACTGTTGGCCGCCTTGAGTGCCATGTTTTGGCAGAAAGGTGGGATTCAAATCAAAGAAATCAATTGATAGGTACATTGCACTCGACAGTAAACGTCAATTTATTCCTCACAGCACACCAGCAGTTCCAGCACAGAGCCTGGGATTTACCGCTATACATAGGAAGCTGCTTCATACCAACCCAGAGCATCGGTCCCTCTAGTTCAGTACTGTCTTCATGGACTAGCCGTGTTTCTCCACGCGGGGAGTCCACACGGGGGTCTTTCCTAGCTCCTACCGGGAGATGCTGGGGATTGAACCAGGGGCCTTCTGCCTGCAGAGCAGGGGCTCTTGCTGCCATGCTTGCTACAGCCCCTCCCCTTGTAGTCCCCAGATGGCGGAACCTCTCTAGTGCTACCCTGGAGCCAGCACATCCCGCCAAGGGATTCACACAGAGCAGCAGCCCATACCTTTTCTGTACAGGTAAAACACAGCAAGTGGGGAGGAGTAATAGGAAATGGACCACAGTACGGAAGCCTGCAAGGACAGAGCAAAGGAAGGGCATAAGTTACACAGAGAACCAACGTTTCCAAGACTCTTGCGGTGGTGCGGGGAGCGGCTATGGCAGATGCACTGGGTTAAAAGCAGAAAGGAGGCGGCCAAGGGTACTAGGGGAAGTTTAATGGTTAGAGCAAACAGGGAACAGAGGTTAGAAAGTGCAACACTCTACCATGGAGAGGGCGTAGCCATGGCTACTAGCAAAAACCATGGGGGACTGAGTTGCAAGTAAACATGCTTTCATTATGCTCCTAATGATCCCTTGCTTCTCTCAACAGCCTTTTAGAAACAGGCAATGTTCCAGGAGAGGGAAAGGACAAAACTTGAGTTCCCTGAGATGGGCTTCATTATGCAGAATCAGATGGCAGCATTCTGGACCCTACCGTGTCAGAATGAAGGGGTGT
Organism: Heloderma suspectum; assembly: GCF_057233095.1. NCBI lineage: Eukaryota > Metazoa > Chordata > Lepidosauria > Squamata > Helodermatidae > Heloderma > Heloderma suspectum. The sequence goes on from NC_139459.1 coordinate 346,697,604, forward strand.
GTGATATATTCAAATGCTTCCACATGTGAACAACCCAGTGCTGGTAAGAAACTAGCACACCAGAAGGAAAGATTTAATGTATCCTCTCCTCAATGTGCTAGATTGTTACATGCAGGGAAGAGGAGTTTGAAAGATGGGGGAGCATTAAAAAAAATGGCCATTTGAAGTGCAGCTGTCCAGAATGCTATCACCTCTTTCTACCACCTCTTCTATGAAACTTGTGCTAGGACTGCGTATGCAGCAGAACACAGTGGGAATGAGGTGACGGTACGAACAGTACCACTTCAGGCTGTAGGTAATCATGTTTCTGAATATCCCTAAAACCTCCCTGCTAATAGAAAACTAGCACAGCAGGGGAGTCAACAGGACTACATGACCATTCTATCTGATGTGCTAGGTCGGTGGGTTTCCTTTTACTTGCAGCGAGTTTTTGTTTGCTCACTTTTTGTTTTAAGCTGGGGACAATTCAATAATAGCATCCCATCTGTGGCTTAAGTGGTACAACCCACTCCACCACCTTATTCTGCTGCGTACCGCCCCCCCCCCCCCCCCCGGCATCATTAGGCCTTGTAGAACAGCTGCAAGATAGAGCACATGGGGTGGAGAGGAAACTCACCAGTGCAAGGATGCTGTCAGCATGTTTTTCAAGGGTCCGAGGCTGATAATACGATTCCTGTTGAGAAGAAGTGGGACATTTGCTGAGCTCGGGCTTTAAGCCTTGAAGAAGGGCAGGGAGAACAGCATTACAATGAGATTGGGGAAAAAGACCCCCCCCCTTCAGAAGAGCTGGCGCATGTTTTTCCTCTGACTCCGAGGGGCCTGCATGCCTGAAAGAACTTAACCAGTTAACCCTGCATTTGGATCTATTAGGCAAAGGCAACAAAATCCCATCCCCCTAAAGACAGAAAACTTTCCTGATGCTATACTGGTAGTTATGCAGATGTAACACACCTCAGAACAGCCTTCTCCAACTAGGTGCCCTTTGGATGTGTTAGACTGCAAGCATGCTGGTTGGGAATGATAGGAGTTGCAGTCCCACACATCCGGAAGGCATCTCTCCCACACCGGAGGCCTTCAAGACAAGGCTGGACAGCCATTTGTCAGGGATGCTCTGACTTGGATTCCTGCGTTGAGCAGGGGGTTGGACTCGATGGCCTTGTAGGCCCCTTCCAACCCTACTATTCTATGATTCTATGAATCTATGATTCTAAGGCTGCCTCAGACGTATGCACCACAGCAGCCATTTTGATGGCTCACCTTGGATTAAGGACTTCCCTGCCTGAACTATAGCCTCACCCCTGGTGGCTTGTCACTAGCCCTAAAAATGGGTGAGGGAAAGGAAGAGACTGCTTTACAAGGAGGCACCTCTCTGAAAGCCACGTCCCCTGACCTGGAAAGGCTTGCCCTCAGTCATAGATTCGCAGCGATGAGCTGTGGCAGGGGCGGGCAGACCTTAGGCTTGTGGGATCTTCATCCTTTTCTAAAACCAGAACCCTGAAGTCCACCAACTGGAGCCAGATACAAAAAGGTGGCTCAGGGGGCAGAGGCCATTACCCACTGAACCCCATGAGCCCTGCAGTGGGATGACCTGCATATACAAGTACAAACCCTACATCCGAATGGTTACAGAACAGGGATTCTGAGAGTCCAATAAAGGCTAAAAAAATGTTCATTAAACAACTGAATTGGAGACCTCTGCTGATCTAAGAACATAAGAGCCCTGCTGGATCAAACCAAAGGCCCTTCTACTCCAGCATCCTGTTCACACAGTGGCCAACCAGCTGTCTGCAGGGAACTCTCAAATAGGTCGTAAGTGTAATAGCACCCACCCACTTATGTTCCCCAGCAACTGCAGTACATAGCCATACTGCCTCCAATACTGGAGGTAAAATCTAGCCATCTTGACCAGTAGCCACTGATAGCCTTATCCTCCATGAATTTGTCTAATTGCCTTTTAAAGCCATCCAAATTGTGTCCATCATTATATCTTGTGATAACTACTTTAGTTAGGAACACAGGAGGCTGCTTTATACCGCGTCAAGCCACTGGTCCATCTAGCCCTGTACTGTCAACACTGACGAGCAGTAGCTCTCCAAGGTTTTAGGCAGGAGTCTTTCCTAGCCCTACCTGGAGACGCCAGTGATTGAACTTGGGACCTTCTACATGCAAAGCAGGTGCTCAGCCCCTCCCCTACGGCAAATCTCCCAGAATGCTACCAGAACGTTCTAATTAACCTTCTGCCCACCCCTGGGCTGGGGTCACTGTGCAACTGAATACACTCTCTTCCTATTCTTATTTTGTATTATCCAGGGCTGACCCCTGGTGAGCCTCTAGCTCAAAATTAAACCCTAGGGCAGGGGTGTGTAATTTGTGGCCATCCAGAAGTTTCGGCCTACAACTTCCAACAGCCCTAGCTGTTGCTGAGGGATCATGGGAGTTGTAGGCCACAAGTTGCTCACCCCTGCCCTAGGGACACAGCAGCCATTGGGGAATTTAGCGATACGAATCAAGGCAGATGAATGAGATAGCTTTTGCAGCATCTGCTAGCAAGCCTCAAAGAACGTGCAAAGTGTTATCCAAAATGATACAAGATAACCCTGCGCATGACACCCTTTGTTTCCTGGAGGAAGGGTGGGCCACAAAACATGATGAACAGATTCACATTTCTCTCACAAAGCTCATTCTTATGTATATATATTGCGAGGTTATTCATCTTCGCCACCACGTAACACCCCAGTTGCACAAGACCGAAGCATTCAGCATTTCAACATTCAGCGCGCTGTAGCCTCATTCTTTGAGGCAGACAGCGTATCTGAAGGTTACAAAGCTGGCAGAAAAAACAGACAGTACAAATTCTGTCTATGCGGGCAAATGTCACACAGCAGGAAAACAGATACTGCTGGAAGGTATGATGTGGCCATTTTATGAATGTTGTGCTACACTGGTAGCAGTGTCAGGATTCTCGATCCCCCCAGTGCACACACTCAGGCAATCACCCAAATCGGTGAGATTTCTTTACTTCAGGAAATCCCACAGCAAAAGCTTAAAGGTTACACTCTTCGGAAATCTTCTAGCTGACTGTCAGTAGCTATAGGCTCTATGCAATTCCAGAACAGTCCAAAGCTAAACACTCAGTGCAAAGACTGAGATCCTAATCAATGTGTTTTCCCCACTGCCATCTTCAAGGTTCTGAACTCAAGGGACGGGATTTGGGATTCCTGGCGTATCTAACCCAGTCAATCCATACATGGGGTTCCAATCCTGGACAAGGAATGGGAATGATTCCTGGAATGACCCAATCAGGCAATCAAGGTCTAAATTCTTGAAAGGCCTAAACAAAACTACACCCATAGAGAATCCAACTTTGAATCTTTTGTTGATAACTCCAGGCTACATGGTCGAGGCCTATCAAGATCAAGGGATGGGTAAATCCTGACATGCAAGGAGTTCCGTGCTATCACGTTCGCATTGCTAACTCCATACTGCATGCATCCAGGCAGAGAAAGTCCAAAAGTCATAGATGAAACCCAGCCTGCCAGTACGCTGAGCTGACGACGAACAAAGACACAAAATCCACAGCAAACGAGAGTTGAAGTCTATGAAAAGTCTCACAGTACTTCTCATGGCAAGCCTTTAGCAATCCAAATTTCCAATTAAGGGAGAGTCCATGTGCAGACTGCCTCCAAAAGCTCAGACCATGATGGATCCAGAGAAGGCTTTGGGCGATGAAGACGAGATGTTCCTAGCAAAGGCCTTTGCATCAGCTTAAAAAGGGGAGGTGTGACTGTAAAACACCCCCTCCGGATCCTTTGACAGACAAGGGCCTTTAGCCTTTCAGCACAGCCCCTGTCTAAACAGGGCATCACTGCTCAGCACTCCAGCAGTGACACTTCAACCTGGGTGACCGTTCTGCAGCCGCAACCCCACCTCTGTCAGGTTCTCACAGACAGCTTCTAGCCTCCCTGCCTGCCAAGGCCAGATCAGCAGGTGGACAGGGAGTGAGGTGACTCCCCCAGCTCTACTCTGAGATAAGTTCACACAGATTCTGACATTCCAGAGGCTGAGTAGGCCCAAGAACTTGCAGGCTACTTCTCCTCAAACCTTAGCTATAACCTACAAGGCCCATTGCAGTGCTGAAGCTGGCCCTGACTGCAAATTAAACAGCCCTTGGATGGAAATGTGGTTATTTTGAGCATGTCCCATCTAAGAATTGTCACCAGCCAAAGTTATTGAGCTGGCAGCCACCACTATTTGTTCAGCCTGGGGTGTTTTTTTTTTTACACACTAACTACAAGATAAACCTATCAAGTTACCTTTTCCTAGTTAGCCGAGGCTCAGACTTGTCTACTCCTTACTGTAGCAGCTCTCTCCAGGATCCCAGGAAGTGGTGTTTCCCAGCCATAGTGAGAAATTTGTGATCTGAGTTAACACTGCTCCCCGAGACCCCAGGGACTGAATCTGCAAGAGCCCTAACCATTGAACTCTGAGCTCTACCTTATTATGTGGGCCATCAGGCAGGACTCATCGGAAGCCTCTGTATCTATTCCCTGCAAAGCTAGCTGGTCATTAACATGTCAGAGGTTGGATCCAGACTTAATCATATATAAGAGTGCACCCACTAAAATCATGATTGACTTAAGTCCCACCGATCTCAATGCATCCCCTCTAAGTATGAGTAAGTCTGGATTCGGCCTAAAGTTTGGAAGATACACCTTGTAGAGGAATATGTGATGTATCGGCGAGAGTTAAGTTAGCCCGGTGTGTGTGTGTGTGTGTGTGTGTGTGTAGGATACTTTTATCCCACTATGTTATCTCTAGTCAAAGTAGTGGAGATCTACACAAAGATGCCACTGATCCAAGAGACAGAGCAACCTGATCCTCCCATTTCTCATGCTGCAAGCTGTGTGTGCTAACACAAAACTGATGCTGCCTTTTCCTCATAACAGGTTTGTCTAAAAAGGTAACAGTAATGAATTTGCATAGTGATTTTCAAACTGTGGTCAAGGGAACCCTGGGGTTTCCTGAAAGCTTATCAAGGGTACCTGAATGAGAAGATTAGTAATAGCCCCCAACCCTCCAAAAAACACAGTTTGCCCAGCACTACCAATCTTCCCCTATAATCCACAGCTGAAGGGGAAGTTGGGAGTATTGTAGGGTGCGCTGTTAGATCATGCAGGCCAACAGTGAGCTGAGCTAACAGGCCCTGTGTCAACTTAGTGTGCCCCAGAATCCTCTGCAACACAGTGGTTCCATGGCATAAATCCAAGGGTTCTTCTGCAGCCAAGTCAATGCGGAAAATGTTCTCTGAAGTTTACAAATTATTAAACCACGAGGTGGTGTTCAACCTGTTCTGGATTGCAGCACACCTCCCTTTAAGAATCAAGTTCACAGCTAGCAGGTGCTGTTAGATCTGGCTCTTACTCTGAAGGCCCAGGGCAGACTCTGAGGCATGAGGTGACTTCTAGCAGCTTATGCTGGCACGCTTGCTGAAGTTGTCTCCTGAATAGAGACAGCCTTGTCCCAGTTATCTATTCTCTATGCATGCAATGCAATCCAGATTAGATTGTTGTGATGTATAGTACGTGGGGCTGCTCTTGAAGGCTATTCAGAAGCTTCCGTTGCTTCAGAATTCAGCAACCAGGTTGCCGATTGGGACTTGCCTAACTGGATGCAGTTTTCCAGGACTAAAATATCTTCACTGGCTTCCAATTTGCTACTGGACACAATTCCAAGTGCTGGGTTTCACTGTTAAGAGCCCTAAACGTCTGCTCTCATACTAACTTGAGGAACATCTCTAGCTCCGTGGTAGAGCACATGCTTTGAATGCAGGAGATCCCAAGTTCAATCCCCAGCATATTCAGAGAGGGCTCCGAAAGACTCCTGCTGAAATCCTGGACACCCGTTACCAGCCAGTGCAGACAATACTGAGCTAGATGGACCAGTGGTCTGACTCAGTATAATGTAGAATCCCATGTTCCCCAATACCTGAACTTTGAAATCTTCCTCCCTGGCCTGGCTCCCAGTACATGCCTTCTTAGTTTAGGCAGGTGGTGACTGGGGCTTGAGCTTTCCCTATGGTGGCACCCCATATCTCAAGATACAGGAAAAGCACCAACTTTATCAGGTTGTAGGTGTCAAGTATGGCTGTGAGAGCTGGACTATAAGGAAGGCTGAGCGCCGAAGAATTGATGCTTTCGAACTGTGGTGCTGGAGAAGACTCTTACGAGTCCCCTGGACTGCAAGGAGGTCAGATCAGTCCATCCTAAAGGAAATCAACCCTGAGTGCTCATTGGAAGGACAGATACTGAGGCTGAAGCTCCAATATTTTGGCCACCTAATGCGAAGAGAAAACTCCCTGGAAAAGACCCTGATGCTGGGAAAGACTGAAGGCAAAAGGAGAAGGGGACGGCAGAGGATGAGATGGCTAGATAGCATCACCGATGCAATGAATATGGACTTGAGCACGCTCCGGGAGAGAGCGCACGACAGGAAGGCCTGGCGTGCTGTGCTCCATGGGGTCACGAGGAGTCGGACACGACTGAACGACTGAACAACAACAACAGGTGTCAAGTAAATACATTTTTATTCTCCCAAGTATTTGGCTGAAGACTGTCATTTTGCTGACTGCTTTTAATGTTGCTTTCATTCTCTGGTTTGTTCATTTTTAATATTGTTTTAATTTGTTCTTCTAACTGTGAACCACCTGGATGGTTTTTAAGCAGAAAGGTGGAGCACATATTAAAATAATAATAATAATAATAATAACAACAGATTCAGTAGAAGGCAGACATACAATAGGAGTAGCCATTAACAGCAATGCCATGCCACCTCTGCCTCACACCTGTTGGATCTTTGTCTGCAAGGTAACTGTTAGAACAGCAGGTCGTTTCAGGAAAGTGTGACAATCCTAATTTTGAGGAAGGTGGGGTGGAAAAAGAGGACGCTTTGCACAACAGAGGAAGAAATAAAAAGATGCCAAATTCCAGCTTCTTCTTCTAATAGGCTTATTTATTCTCTCTCTCATTCCTGCTCTCTTCCTACAACATCGCTCACCTCCCATTGTTTTGCCAATATCCACAAGGTCAAAATAATTCCTCCCCCATATCTCACAACGGACTGTCTCATCCTAGAAAAATGGACCAGGCCCTCGGTAATGGCATTCTGCATGGTGGGTGTGTTCTACGTCAGACAAGGGTGAAGGGGGCTCACTCCTTCAATTCTCCAGCACTCTCCAGCACCCCTCCCCATCTTAATGGTATCACCCATCGGTACCCATTATCCATGGGACACCGACCACAGCATGCTGACATCAAGAAAAGCAGGACTCCTGGAATAATGGTTTCGCCCGAGCCTCTATACAGATAAAGGGGGACGTGGGAAATACCAAGTCTCCAGAGGGGGAGTTAGAAAGTGATGGACTCACCCAAGAAGGCTCTAGGGCGGCTTGGGACGTATCGTCCTCTTCAGCCCGGATGCGACGGGATCTGGCAGGGCCTCGCTCCCGATAGACCCGGTACAACCGCGGGCCCAGAACGCAACTCAGCAGTTTCGCCATCTTGGGACGGACCCGAAGCCGGGCGGCAGCAGCAGCAGCAGCGGCGGCGGGAAAGGGGGTGGGCAAATCAGGCGGAGCTACATTTCCGGCTTTCCTATAGGGAGACAAAAGGGACAAAAGCGTTCTGGTTTTCCAGAACGCGATTCTGGCGGGCAATGTGAAACCGCAGTTAAAGAGAACGTAGCCCTATTTTGTTGTTGTTCGGTCCTTAAGTCGTGTCCGACTCTTCGTGACCCCATGGACCATAGCACGCCAGGCCTTCCTGTCCTGCGCTCTCTCCCGGAGCGTGCTCAAGTCCACATTCATTGCATCGGTGATGCTATCTAGCCATCTCATCCTCTGCTGTCCCCTTCTCCTTTTGCCTTCAGTCTTTCCCAGCATCAGGGTCTTTTCCAGAGAGTTTTCTCTTCGCATTAGGTGGCCAAAATATTGGAGTTTCAGCTTCAGTATCTGTCCTTCCAGTGAGCAGCCCTATTTTACTGCATTATAAATATCACTGCGTACAATGGGATTCATTTCCAGTGCTCAAAAGTGTGCTTTATTTGCTTCCCATATATTAATATCACTTGTAGGTTCTCTCAGTTATGAAGACCTACGGTTACTTTTGCATGTTTGGACTAACCACAGCTACTTGCAAATTGTGTTTGTTTTGAAGAGCACAGAAAGTTGTTGTTCAGTCGTTCAGTCGTGTCCGACTCTTCGTGACCCCATGGACCATAGCACGCCAGGCCTTCCTGTCCTGCGCTCTCTCCCGGAGCATGCTCAAGTTCATATTCATTGCATCGGTGATGCTATCTAGCCATCTCATCCTCTGCTGTCCCCTTCTCCTTTTGCCTTTAGTCTTTCCCAGCATCAGGGTCTTTTCCAGAGAGTTTTCTCTTCGCATTAGGTGGCCAGAATATTTGAGCTTCAGCTTCAGTATCTTTCCTTCCAATGAGCACTCAGGGTTGATTTCCTTTAGGATGGACTGATTTGACCTCCTTGATGAAACATCAACCAACAAGCCCGCACTTTTGGCCTAACCAAAAGGAACAGCCCATAGATTTAACAGCCTTAAGGTGCAATCCTATGCATGTTTAGGTAGAAAAAAAGGCCTACAATTCCCAGTGTTCCCGCCAGTCATGCTGGGAGTTGTAGGACTTTTTTCTGGTTTGTACTGTATTGTTTAGGGCTGGTTAGGGGATGTTGGGAGTTGTAGTTCCAAACATCTGGAAAATAGGTTGTGAAAGGCTAGAATACAGCATTAAAAATAAAATAGAAGCACACAATATAACAAAACAGCAGCTAAAATAGGTATTAACACATATATGACCTGAATCACTGGAGCCCTTTCAAAAAGCTAAACCTCCCATGCAAACTGCTGAATAGGGAAGGGGAAGGCAGAGGGATTTAATCCAGATTCCACTTCTCCCCCTCCTGGCTGTGAGGTGAGGTGAGGGAGGGTGGGGAACAACATGTACATAAGCTAGTAGTGCCTCCCCCAACTTGGTGTGCTCCTGATGTGTCACAGCAGAGCTCCCATCATCCCCAAGTGCTGGCTAGGAATGATGAGAGTTGTAGTATAGTTCATCTGGAGGGCACCAGGTTGGGGAAGGGTGATCTATATCAGTCTTCCTGGATCTGGTGCTATCCGGTTGTGTTGGAACACAATTCCCATTGTCCCCAGGGAGTTGTAGTCCAACACATCTGGGGAAGATGAGTGTTGTAGCTCTCCCCCTCCCTGACTCTTCCCCTTCTCAGTATTTCAACTCATGCTCCTTTTGATAAGTCACCGCATCCAGCACCCTCAGGGTGTGCCGGATGCAGATATGGCTTGATGTCTGTATCCTTTGCCTGCCTTTGAGCACTGTGGTATTTTAAGGAAACAAAATTAGTAAAACCAAGTAGGTGAAACACAGTCATAAGGGGCACATAAGGAGAGTTCTGCTGGATCAGAGCAAGGATCCATCTAGTCCAGTTTCCATCAGTGACTAACCAGCCAGAGAAATCTCCTCTCCAAAAATGGGTGGTGTTCCTCAAAGCTTCATGGTTGCTGTTGGTGCTCTGGCCATGATCTGCCCATCTTTGCGACTCTGTGGCACTGAAAGTAAGAAATGAGCTCTTCTCATTTGCATTTGATTTGTCTTGAGGGTTGGCAAAAATGTTGCAGAGAACCTGTAAATATAGATATATGAAAGGTGGGGCTGTACTCATGGTTCCTTTTTTGTTTTCAAAGTTCCATGCGTTTGGGCGGGGCCGGTGTCAAGGGTAGGTGTGCTGGGGCACCTGCTGAGGGCCCACACCCCAGAAGGGGCCCACTGACAAGTCCCCTGGGCTTCCTCAATGCAAGCTGTTTGTTCACTTGCTTCTCACTCTGGCCCAGACAATGGTGGTGGAGAGAAGGAAGAGTAGTAGTTCCCACTACCTGCTGGCTCACTGGCTCTCTGCTTATTCAGTAAGCAAATGGTAGCAGTGATGAGAAAGAGGTTGAGGAGCAGTAGCACCTGATGGCAATGGACAGGAGAAGGTAGACTTACTGAGGGAAGGCTTTTTTTTTTAGGGTTTCATGCCCACAGGCCCTCAAAAACCTGGAGCTGGGACCACATTTGGGGTTTGATTGGGTAATGGTGGAGGTGGTGCCCGGGAGAGGTATGTTTAGCCTGGAGAAGAGATGAGGGAGACATGTTCTCTGTCTGATGGCCATTTCTGTGTCTCTCTTACCCACTCTAATTATGCTACTGGCTAGACTAGCCTTCCCCAGCCCTCCAGATGTGTCAGATGACAATTCCCATCAGCCCCAGCCAGCACAGCTAAATGGTCTGGGGGTGATGGGGGTTGTAGTCCAACACATCTGGAGGGCTCCAGGTTGGGGAAGGCTGGATTAGACTGTAATGGGGAAGGACCCTGTCTTAGTGGTGGAGCACACGCTTTACGTGGGAACTGCCCCAGCTTCAGACCCTGGTATCTTCAGATAGACCTGGGGAAGACCCCTGCCAGAAACTCCTGGAGAGCTGTTGCCCGTCACTGTAGATAATACTGAGCCATAGAAAGCCACCCAGAGAGCTTTGACTGTGGGGGCGGAATAGAAATATAATAAATGAAATGAAATGATATAGACCAGTGGACTAACTTAGTACATGGCAGCTTCCTATGTTTATTTGCTGTTGATTTCTTTTTATCACTGTGTTTTCAATTGTGTTTTTAAATGACTTGTTTTTTATGTTTTAATTGCGATGGTGATGATGATTATATTTTTAATTGCATTTCTATACTGCCCCGTAGCTGAAGCCGATTCTGTTTTTATCTGCGTTTTATTATGGCTAGCTGGCTTAAGTACCCTTTTTGGCAGAAAGAAGAGAGATAAATTTAATTGAATCAAATATGCTGCTATGTTAGGTATGGCTCTGACAATGGACAATAGCTTACCTGCCTCTGTCTCACGGCTGGCCCTACCACTAGGTAGAGTGAAGCGGCTGCGTCAGGCAGCAGATTTTGGGTGTTATGCAAGGACTGCAAATGGTCAGTTATTTAATTTGTCATGGTATTTTTAAAGTCAAGGATGGGGAGAGGTGCTAGTGGAATTTTCTGTCTTGTGTGCTAAAATAATATGACTGGCTGTAGGTACTATGTACGTTGATTTGGGCGGGGTGGTGGTGGTGGTGGTGGGGGCACCATTTGCTGCTCTGCCTCAGGCAGTACAGTACCTTGGGACAGTCCTGTTCTGTCTGCCAGTTGTTAATAGCTTATGCCTTCTAACCTTTTGGGGCTTAATTCTACCTTCTTTCCCGCACAGTCATATACGCAGAGAAAGGCTCTTCACCAGAGCTCCCGTGTCCATGTCCATCCTGTTCTGGGGAGCCTAGGACAGTGTCCTGGTTCTTTGACCACCAAGGCAAAACAACCCTCCTCTTCCGCAAACTGGAGAACAGCCACATAAAGCGTTTCCCAGCTGCCTGGGTCCGCCTCGGGATGCTTCTGAATTACGCCCTTCGCTTTAGTAATGTGACGAACAACGATACCGGTCGATATTGGTGTGAAGTGCATAATTATTATGACCTGGTGGTCGTCACGGGTGAGTGAAGTAGCATTGGAAGGATACTGAAAATCAGATCGCAACAAAAGCCACAATCCTATGCATATTTAGACAGAAAAAGAATCCTATAACTCCCAGCATTCCTCAGCCAGCCAACTTTCCCCAGCATGGCTGGCTGGGAAGTATTGGGAGTTGTAGGATTTTTTTTTCTGTCTAAACATACATAGGATTGCACCCTAATGGACACATCTTGACTGCACAAGGTTTACAGAAAATGCTCGGGACAGGAGTTTGGCAGGCCTCCAGAGTGAGGGAGCACCAGAGCCCAGGGACAGGGGTTCATTTTCTACCGGGCGTTGCTGGGCTTAGTCCCAGTGTCTGTTTACAAGCAAGGCTGAGCCTCAAGAACTTCTTTTCTACTACAGCACCCCATCCCTGGTTGGGGGCAACACCTGTGCTAGGGCTTGGGGGGGGTGGCAGTGGTGGTGGGGGTTCATCCCCATCCAGCACAATGTGAGGCCTTGCCCTAGTTTGTGGGGAGCTATAGCCTCCAACACTGATTCTGAGTCAGAAGGGGATGCTGCAGAATCAGGTCAGCTGTGGGAAGCCAAGCAATGAAGAATTCAGTTCTACCAGGCCTCCCCCAGCTTGCCAGCTGGGAGTGGAGGAGATGCAGGACTCTGATATGGCCTCTCTGCCACAGCTGGGAGTCCTGGCCTTGATGGAGGCCCCCGCTTCTCAACCAGGGGAGCCTTCGATGGGGACAGGGCAGCAGGAGGAGGTCTCTCCAGGAGAGAGTGTTTCAGGGGTGTCTCCTTTACTGCGTTGTCAGTTAAACAGGGTGGAGCAGAGGTGTCCTGTGAGATGCAGCAATTGCCTAAGAGGCAGGTTTCCCTGCCAGTATCAGATATACGATACTGATCTTTAGTGGCCACTCCCCTGTATTTAAGCCAGAGACTTTAGCAGTAGACTTTGCTAGAAAGAACCCTTGGATAACCTGCAAACCTTCCCCACTTTCTCTTGGACTCTCTGAACACTTTGAGATTTATTCTCCGGCTCTATCCAGGGCTGCTTGGGGTTTTGTTCTGGTGTTCGTGAACTGAACCCGGTTGGAGGCTTAGGTTGTGGACTGTTATCTGTGGATCGTTATTGGGTGTAAAAGCATAAATCTATTTACTGGAATTACTGCAATAAAAGGTTTTACTATGAATTGGACCTTGCCTCTGGGAAGTCAGGTCTTGATACACTACCTCTGATTTGATTCACTTTGGCTTGAGACTCACCAGCCATGCTAGGACATGTCTTCAGGCCCTCAATTGTCATATACATATGGGCAGTGGAGGCTGGTGGTTCTGATTTTGGTGGGGCCATAAATGCATTCTGCATTTCAGTCACAACCAGCCAGAACTCTGAAGGAGCTAACCAAGGTGCTGAACCCAATCTCCAAATAGGTTCATCACCTTGGATAGCTCCTTTAGAGTTCTGGCTGGTTCTGGCTGAAACCCAGAATGGATTTATAGTGCCACTGAAATCAGAGCCACCAGCTAGCACTGCATATGAGGATCCTGGTGACATCTGTGTGTTAATTGCTGACAACATCTGGCAACAACAGCTGCATTTTGTCAGTCGCTTGGGGAAAAAGTGGGGTATAATAAACAAGCACTAATGAATAGGGCTTATTTAGGGTATCCTACTGGTTTACCACATTAAGGTGTATTTCTGCGTGTATTATTTCACTTACTTCAAAATATGGTAAACCAGCCCTGCTGCATTTTGCTTCCCTCCTGTTCATTCTGCTGAGTGGGTGGACCTCTGATGCAAAGTCCTATCCTGATGGTGCCACCAGGTTTTGCATAGGGTCAGGCTGTTCAAAGCTCCAGTGGGAGGATTTGGAATTGATATTCTGGTAACATTGGGTTGTATCCAATGTTAGTCTAACTTCATTTAGTTATTCGTTTATTTATTTATTACATTTATATACTGCCCAACAGCCAAGGCTCTCTGGGCAGTTCACAACAATTAACTTAAGTCACAGTCATTTCAATAGGTCTCCTCTAAGTCAGACTAACACTGTATTCAACCCCTTGTGATATAATGTGAAGGGAGAAATAAACAGTACCAAAGTAGGCTGCCACTACCTTATGTTCACCTCAGCCTGACAGGGACTCTCCAGTCTTACAGGGCACTCATAGGTCTTCAGAAATAAGGGCCAAGCCAGTACCTTCTATTTCAAGCTTGAGGCCTGAAACTTTAAGCAAGCAGAAGTCCCTGGATTTAGTACTAAGGCTTACTTGGAAGGAAGCACGCACCACTCTTAAAGTAGAGATTAAGTTTATAGGATAAAGGGGAAAGGGGATGAAAAGACATACAGAAATCAGAATAATTTGGAAACAACATTTCAGGCCCAAATAACAAAGAAATACCTAAGCTGCCCTATACATTACCCAAGTATGGGTCTTAGAATCATAGAATAGTAGGGTTGGAAGGGGCCTACAAGGCCATCGAGCCCAACCCCCTGCTCAATGCAGGAATCCAAGTCAGAGCATCCCTGACAGATGGGTGTCCAGCCTCGTCTTGAACGCCTCCAGTGTGGGAGAGCCCACCACCTCCCTAGGTCATTGGTTCCATTGTCGTGTTGCTCTACCAGTCAGGAAGTTTTCCCTGATGTTCAGCCGGAATCTGGCTTCCTGTCACTTGAGCCCATTATTCCGTGTCCTGCACTCTGGGATGATCGAGAAGAGATGCTGGCCTTCCTCTCTGTGACAACCTTTCAAGTACTTGAAGAGCACTATCATGTCTCCCCTCATAGGGCATCTTCTAATACGGCAGGGCCCAATCCGGGATCCAAAGACTCACAAGCCTGAAGGCAAGTTGCAGTATGAAGATGAAGACAAATGGGGGGCTCCAAGCCCCCTCTTTTTATGCTCACACTCCTGAAAACTCAAAGAAGATCTTAGTTACCCAGTCACAAGCTGGCTGAAGCAGTGTTCCCAACCCTGGAAGGGAGAGTGAAGGTTCCCACAAGAATGCAGCTGAGGTCATTCAGTCCAGTTAACTGTATCTGGTTCTGGCCTTGAAGGCTGAAGCCTCTTGAGATAACAGACACACAGGTGTTTGCAATCTTACATACCACTGCAGCCTGGTCAAATAGAGTTTGACATGCAGGAAGAGCACCAAAAGAAAATGGAGTTCTTTTAAGTTTTCCACAGTATTTAAAAACACAGTTCTGGTACCATACCTAAAACAGATATTGTAGAGCTGGAAACAGTGCAGAAAAGAGCAACTAAAATGACCAAGGGGCTGGTGCATCTCCCCTATGAGGAAAGGTTACAACAGCAGGGCTTGTTTAGCTTTGAAAAAAAAAGGAGGGTAAGGGAGACATGAGAGAGGTGTACAAAATTATGCATGGTGTGGAGAATGTGGATAAGGAGACATTTTTTCTCCCTCTGTCATAATACTAGAACCCAGGGTCATCCCATGAAGCTGATTGGTGGGAGATCCAGGACAGATTAAAGGAAGGACTTCTTCTCACAGTGCAGCATTAAACTGTGGAATTTGCTTCCTCAAGATGTAATTATGACCACCAATTTGGATGGCTTTAAAAGGGGGTTAGAAAAATACAAGGCTATCAATAGCTACTAGTCCTGATGCCTATGGGCTACCTCCAGTACCAGAAGCAGTAAGCTTATATACCCCAGTTGCTGGGGATCAGGGGCAGGAGGGTGCTGTTGCACCCGTGTCTTACTTATGGGTTCCTGGTTGACAGCTGGTTGGCCAGTGTGTGAACAGAATGCTGGACTAGATGGACCCTTGGTCCAATGCAGCATGGCTCTTCTTATGTTCTTACAATTCTTTCTTCTTCTTTTTCTTCTCCTTTCCCCAAATATGTTAGCCCTCAGTTCATTTGCAAATGGATTGTCTAGGCCAGTTTTACTGTAGTGCAGCCTCCTGCCTCTGAAACAGCCAGTCTGGGATTCCTGGCAGTAGTGGTCCCTGAAAAAAGGGAGGCCCCAACACTCCCTACCCTCCAATCTTAGGCCCCAATTGTTCCTTGAATTCAACATGGCACCTCAGTGATCTTTCTCTCTCTTCCAGGCATCAAGCAAATCTTGGAGAGCCATCGAGCTGATACTGTGTGCTATGTCCTAAGCTGCTCTTTCTCAGTCAAGGAATTAGGCCAGAACGTGGCAAGCTGGTGGGAGGGCAAAAATCAACTCCAGAAGGAAGATGAGCAGGGAGGATACAGCACCTTCATTGGGCAGAGGGCATCTCAACTCCACATTTGTCTACAAAAGGAGGCCTCAGGGAGGGAGGCCAGGGAAAGGAATGTGAAGTGTCGCTTTGGTCAGAAGATGGAGATTGCCTTCAGCCTGACTGGGAAAGACCATGAATTCTGTATTGGTAGCAGTTTGCTGCCCTTTCCTCAGGGTAAGGTGTTTTCCAGATATTTGGGCTACATTTTTGGGGCACCCTCTCTAACATGATTCCCTCTAGAAAGTTTGGAAGCCAGTGCTTGCTAAGGATGATGGGAACTGTAGTCCAAAACATCTGGAGGCACCACGCCTGGGAAGGCTATTCTAGGAAAGGTACTGTGTGTGTATTGGGCACTGCCCCCCCCCCCCGGCAGTAGAAATTCTTATTTCTTTAGATGTGTAGTGTATGTTTACGAACCCCCCATCCCGCCCCCATTAAAAAAATAAAATCTCTCAGCCAGTTGCCGGAAGCTTTGGGGTAAAAGCTAGGCATCTGGATGGGTTGCTTGAATACTTCTGAGTTAAAATCAGTCGCAGCATTTAAGTGTACATGCTTGAATGGTGTAACCCATGCATGTGTGATAAAGTGCCAGCCAGTCATCAAGCTCCAATTCCAGCATGCTGTGCTTCTTAATAGTCTCTCCAGGAAAGAGGCATCAATAGGTCTTGAATATAATGGGATCATTCTCATTCCAATGTTCGGGCCGTGAGTGCAGTTGCTTATGTAGCCAAAACAGCATCACCACTACAAGAGGGTGGTTTTAGCAGGTTTGGGGGAACCCCGAGGATTGCAGGAATACCAAAAAACAAAACAAAATACTAAGGAGGGGGGAAGCCCTCCCCTAAAACAGGCCAATGAGCAGTGAGAGTGCTCACTGGCCACAGAATCCTGAATGACTGTTTGGGGTAGGGGGAATGGAAAACTGGAGTTGGGGAATGGAATGGAGTGGTTGGAATCCGAAGCAGGGGCTCTCCATACTGCAACATTTTGTTGCAGACCCCAATCATTTTTGATTGACTAGTAATATAACTCATCTTCTTTCTACTGCCTGAACCTACTGAGATCACCCCTCTACCGCTGAACCTTGAGGAAGTCTGGCTTCCTCAAACCTAAAAGGGAGATGTTGTTAAAGGTACAGTCGCACATAACTCCCGTGACCCCAAGGCATGCCTTCTCGCACGCAATGGCATGTGAGACTGCAGAACGTCCCCATCTCTGTTCTCCCCAGCCTCTCTCGAGCTAAGGGGAGACAGGGAGATGGTGGTGCAGAACAGTGTGGTGGCATTGTAGCAGCAGCTGTAGGAATTGCTCTCCCACCCAATTCACTGCATGGCTCCTCTGCCCTGTGCTGCCGCTCAAGCACAGGCTCAGCACACTATCCATGTGGCAGAAGCAAACAGAAACGGTTTGCTATTAGCTTCCCATCCTGCCATGCCTCAGCCTCTGCGCTGGTATCCGAACTTTGGAAATCCAAAGGTAGGAAACCTAGTCTGGTGATCTGGGGAGGAGCTGGAGCCGGGATTTCATGCTTTTGTTCTCTGCTTGTGGCTTTCCCTTGATATGTAGGGACAGTGAAAGATTGCCCATCACTCCGGTGTCCAGAAAGCGGAGGAAATGGGGGGCCCTGGATCCCAATGGCTGTTGGCGTCATACTGCAGTTTCTAATCATCTTCGCTCTGGCTGCAGCACTGTTGAGAAGGAGGTGTCGGTAAGTCGTGGTGATATGAACTGGGGTGGGAGAAGGTTTAGCACTTACCAGATGTATGAGAATGAGGACACAGAAGCCCTGCTGAATCAGACCAATGGCCTAGCCCAGCATTCTGTCCCCCCAGTGGCCAACCAGCTGCCCACAGGAAACTCACAAGCAGGACATGAGTGCCAAAGCACCCTCCTGCCCGTGTTCCCCAGCAACTGGTGTACATAGGCTTACTGCCTCTGATACTGGAAGGAACATACAGCCTTCAGGTCTAGGAGTCATTGATGGCCTCCAGGAATTTGTCCAATCCCCTTTTAAAGCCTTCCAAACTGGTGGCCATCACTACGTCTTGTGGTAGCGAATTCCATCGTTTAACTATGTGCTGTGAGAAGCTTACAAGCAGGACATGAGCACAATTATAGCACCCTCCAGCCCATGTTCCCCAGCAACTGGAGTACATAGGTGTACTGCCTCTGAGACTAGTAGCCACTGATAGACTTATTCCTTATGAATTTGTCCAAGCCTGTTTTAAAGCCATCCAAAGTGGTGGCCATCACTACATTTTGTAGTAGCAAATTCAATCGTTTAACTATGCACTGTGTAAAGAACTTCCTTTTATCTTTCCCGAATCTCCCACCAATCAGTTTCAAGGGATGACCCCATTGGGTTCTGGTATTATATGAGAGGAAGAAATACAAGGGGGTTGGGCGGGCAGGGAAGACCTTGGGCTGAGACCAGTGGCAAAGTTAGCTAATTTTAGACTCTGGATGAAATGGTCTTATGGAGACACCCCCTCTCCATCTTTAGGTAGTGATATGCATTACTTACTTTACTTACTTGAAAATATAATATAAAGTATTACTTTACTTACTTGAAAATATAGTAAGCCAGGCTTGCTGTGTTTGGGGGCTCTCCTGCTTGTTCTGCTGTGTGTGGGCCCTGGGCATCTGCCCCAAAGTCCTATCCTGACAGCACCACTAAGATCACCGAGAGCTGTTGGCAGTCAGAGCAGACAGTACTGATCTAGGGCATCTCTACACCAGCCTAAAATCCTGCATTTAAAACAGGACTTCCTGCTTCCGTTTTAAATGCAGGATCCCAACTCCCCTTTTCACCTGCTCCTTTCCCCCCCTCCCCCTCCCCCTCCCCCCTCCTTCTCCCTGTATCTGAGTCTTCCATTATCTTTCACTGATCTCGCTCCTCTTCTTGCTGCTTTTCCTCTTTTCACTTAGGGAACTCAAGCTGAACACAACGGGGTCATTTGATAGCTCATTATCTGTGATCTATTTAAAAATGGAACAAAGGGCATTTAGTGCAGGAGATGCTCTGGAGGGTTATGGCAGCGTCATGGCATCATGTAAAGAGCCTGCAAACTTCCATGAAGGAGCAATCTCAATTACAGGATAAAACCTTAGTGTGAGGGAGCCCTTAGACTGACTATTGATCTTAGGGTGAAGACAGAAGTAACATGTTTAGAGCATTGGGAATGTTTTGAAAGGGAAAGGCCACAGCTCAGTGGGTAGAACATAGGCATTTATTTATTTATTTATTTATTTATTCATTTATTCATTCATTCACTCATTCACTCACTCATTCATTTCATTTCTATACTGCCCTATAGGTGAAGCTCTCTGGGAGGTTCACAAAAATTAAAACCAAAGAGCATACAATAAAACAATATAAAATATATAATACATTAAAACCACAGTATAACAACACAACCAGAATAAAACCAGAATAAAACCTAGCAGCAGTGCAGGGATTTAAAATACAGATTTAAAACAGCAAAGCTAAAAGTCTAGAAAGCTGTAATGCTAAAATGCCTGGGAAAATAAAAAGGTCTTCACCTGGCGCCGGAAGGAATACGGTGTAGGTGCCAGGCGAACCTCACTAGGAAGCTCATTCCACGGCCGGGGTGCCACAGCAGAAAAGGCCCTCCTCCTAGTAGCCACCCGCCTCACTTCCTTTGGCTTTGCATGCAGAATGTCCCAGGTTTGATCCCTGTGGTCTGACTGGGTATAAGGCAGCTGCCTGTGTTCCTGTATGAAAGTGCCTTTATTGCCTTCAATACAAATATATCTTTTTCTGTCCTGGAGTAAGCTCTGAATAGCCAGTCCTAAAAATTCCTAGTTTGGTCAGCTGGAACCAAGAAGAGCCAGCTAAGGAATATACCTGTTGGCTTGCTGCTGGGACATTATCAACAGTCCTCCACAAAGTGTTGTGCGAAGCTGAATAATAGATGTAGAAACAAATAAGTGTACATGTTGTTGTTGTTGTTCAGTCGTGTCCGACTCTTCGTGACCCCATGGACCATAGCATGACAGGCCTTCCTGTCCTGCACTCTCTCCCGGAGTGTGCTCAAGTCCATATTCATTGCATCAGTGATGCTATCTAGCCATCTCATCCTCTGCCGTCCCCTTCTCCTTTTGCCTTCAATCTTTCCCAGCATCAGGGTCTTTTCCAGGGAATTTTCTCTTTGCATTAGGTGGCCAAAATATTTGAGCTTCAGCTTCAGGATCTGTCCTTCCAATGAGCAGGGTTGATTTCCTTTAGGATTGACTGATTTGACCTCCTTGCAGTCCAGGGGACTTGTAAGAGTCTTCTCCAGCATCACAGTTTGAAAGCATCCATTCTTCATCGCTCAGCCTTCCTTATAGTCCAGCTCTCACAGCCATACGTTACTACTGGGAAAACCATAGCTTTGATTAGACGGACCTTTGTCGGCAAGGTGATGTCTCGGCTTCTTACTATGCTGTTTAGGTTTGCCATAGCTTTCCTCCCAAGGAGCAAGCGTCTTTTCATTTCATGGCTACAGTCACCATCTGCGGTGATCTTGGAGCTGGTTAAAAAAAAAAAGTGGGCAGGAGGCCTGAAGCACAAAGAGAGGAGCAAGACTAAAAGCTGATCCAGCCAAATTGCACGAAATGTAGGAAACGGATCAAAAACACAGTCAGCTTATATTGTGTGAGGCCTTTATATATATCTATGCTGTGACCAAACTTGCAATACCGTATACAGTTCTGATTGCTGTATCTCCAAAACAGATATTGCGGAGCTGGAAGAGGTACAGAAAAGGGCAAAATGATAAAAGCACTAGAGCAACTCCTCTCCGAGGAAAGGTTAGAACGTTTGGGGCTTTGTAACCTAGAAAAAAGGGCAAGTAAGGGGGGGGGGACATGATAGAGGGGTATAAAATTATGCACGGTGTGGAGAATGTGGATAGGGAGACATTTTTCCTCCTCTCTCATAGTACTAGAACCCAAAGGGGTCATCCCATGAAGCTGATTGTTAGGAACTTCAGGACAGATAGAAGGAAGGACTTCTTCACACAGCGCATAGCTAAACTGTGGGATTTGCTACCCCAAGATGTATCATCATCATAATCATCTCTATGCTGCCCCATAGCTGAAGCCCACGTAGTGATGGCCACCAACTTAGACTGCTTTAAAGGAGATTAGACGAATTCATGGAGGATAAGGCTATCAGCAGCCACTAGTCATCATGATGCTAGAAGGTACCTCCGGTATTATAGGCAAGATGTCTCTGAATAGTGGTTGATGGGGAATATGAGCAGGAGGGTACTATGGCACTCTTGTCCTGCTTGTGGGCTTTCCATGGGCATCTGTTTGGCTGCTGTGGGAAACAGGATACTGGAATGGATAGGCCTTTGGTCTGATCCAGCAGGGCTCTTCTAAGGTCGATGTGGAAGCCAAGTTGTGAAGCAGAGTGGATATTCTAGGTGAAGAATCTTCCGTGATTGTTGCTAAGAATGTTAGCTCTGTCTTCAACCTGAGACCACGGAGAGCTGTTGTGAGTCAAGAGTCTGTAATAATGAGCTAAACCAGGGGTAGGCAACCTTTTCGGGCTGTGGGCATATTTGCCAGTTTGAGAAATTGTCCTGGGCACCACCACAAAATGGCTGCCATGGAAGGCATGGCAAAGGACAAATAACTGCCCCAAAGACTGAGTACAAGGCAGAGGTGGGGGCTGAGCCCCAGCACACTAAACAACTCCTTTGAACCCACAGTTTTCAGCGCCAACAGAAAACTATTTCACAGCAGTCCCAGCTGCCAGTAAGAAAATGTGTTAATGGGGCCGGGGGGGGGGGACATGGGAGGGGTAGGACACCTTGGTGAGCACCAACAAAGGTGTCCGTCAGCTCATCGGTGATGATGGGCACCATGTTGCACCATTGATCTCCATTATTATAAGGCAGCTCTTTATACCATGGTGCCTGCAGGCACCTCCAATGGCACTTGCACCACTCTTCACCCCCTGCCCCCTTCAAAAATAGTTTTTTAATTAAAAATGGAAAACTTTAGGGTGCCAGAGAAAAAGCAAGGCTAGGGGCTAGGAAGGGAGAGAAAGAAGAAGGCTAGGGATGGGGAAGGGAGAGCATAGCGAGGAAAGGGTTGAGGGAGAAAAACAGTGAGGTTAGATGCTGGGAGTAGAGAGAGAGAGAGAGCGAGCGAGCAAAGAGGAAAGGTCTGTGTGGATGGAAGAAGACTGGGTGGGCCAGGAAGCAACTCATTCCATTTCCCCCCTCCCTCCCAGCTTCTAGCCTTGCAATTTCTCTCCCCACCACCTCTTTAGCCAGGCCTCGACGGCAGCCATTATCTGGCTAGCCACATCCTCCATGGGAGCCATTTTGTGGTGGTGCCCACCATAGTTTCTCAAATTCCCAAACATGCCCACAGGTCCAGAAAATGTGGGGACCCCTGCTTTACACCTTTCACGGGATTCTGGCTCCAATGTGGAACTGATTATCCAGTTAACCAGTGCAACCAGCAGGTGGCAGCAGGAACCATTTTCGGACTGTCACATTTTGTGCACTGAAACACAGAGATGCATCTATCACATTTATTCTATTTCTGAACCCTGAACCCACCCTCCAAGGAGCTTGGGGGCAGCACATGCACATTGCCCCCTTGGCCAGTGGGGGGCACCAGACGGAACATCTGCATTTCTGTTGTGCTTTGGACTGATTGTTATCATCTCTCCTTGTAGCCGGAAACATGAAGAGCATCTTAAGGAGCTCAGCAAAGGTAGGTACACAGGTGGTCATTGGCTTATGTGCCTGGATTCAGGATGCCTGGGGTCTGTGAGTGGGGATAGTCTCTGCAGTGGAGGCTGATGGCTCCGATGTCAGTGGGGCCGTGAATCCGCTCCAGGTTTCCATTAGAACTCTAAAGGAGCTCTCCAAGGTGCAAAGAAATAGGTCCTTTATTGTTCTGACTAGTTCTGACTGAAGCCTGGAGCGGATTCACTGCCCCAATGACATCGGAGCCACCAGCCTCCACTGATTCTCTGATGGGTCAAGGCAGGTGTGGCCTGGGCAGTGGTGCCATCAAGGTAGCACTTGGGGGCAGATGTCCAGGGCCCACTCAGCAGAATGAGCAGGTGGGGCCCAAAGACAGCAGTGCTGGCTTACCACATTGTGAAGTAACACACATTACCGACTAAAGATGGCACTAGAACCTGAGGTCATCCCAGGAAGCTGATTGGTGGGAGATTCAGGGCGTGTAAAAGGAAGGACGTCTTCACACAGCGCCTAGATAAACTATGGAATTCGCTACCACGAGACATAGTGATGGCCGCCAATTTGGATGGCTTTAAAAGGGGGTTAGATAAATTCTTGGAGGAAAAAGCTATCAATGGCTACTAGTCCTGATGGCTGTAAGCTACCTCCAGTATCAGGGGCAGTGTGCCTATGTACACCAGTTGCTGGGGAACATGGGCAGGTGGGTGCTGTTGCACTCGTGTCCTGCTTGTGGGTTCCTGGTTGGCAGCTGGTTGGCCACTGTGTGAACAGAATGCTGGACTACATGGACCCTTGGTCTCATCCAGCAGGGCTCTTCCGATGTTCTTATGTTCTTAAAGAGCGAGTGGGCTGGGTAAGATCACTAAGTCCGGAGCCTCAAATGTTCTAACTGTACCACCGTACCTGGGTCTCTGAAGGGAAAGTAGCATCTGGGTGCAACTGGGAACAAGGAAGTCTAGATTCTTTAGGAGAGAATTCCAGCAAGTTAGAGCAAGTAAGGATAAAATTTGGGGACACCTGTGTGTTTCCAGTAGCAGGATGGGATCGAAAGAGTTGAAGAAGCGGCGATGCCTTAATTCCTGGATTCTTTTAGCCAGAGGATTTGGTGAAGAAGAGCTGCTATACACAAATAAGTGATGAGATGGTTAAAGTGTTCCTGGACTGTTACATGTCAGGCTATAAGTGGGGTCTCACATGGTGGAATGCTTTCCCAAGGGGAAAAAATTCACAGCACATATAAAATTGAATGAGAAAGCTATGCCAGAATCCTTCTCCACGATAAGGAATTCTTCTACATTCAGGGAGCTTTCAATGTTATTTTATTTTATTTCATCTTATTTTATGGGGGAGCATTCATAGGAACATAGGAAGCTGGCTAATACCAAGTCAGACCCTTGGTCCATCTAGCCTAGTAGTGTTGACATCGACTGGCAGCAGCAGTTCTCCAGGGTTTTAGGCAGGATTCTTTCTTAGCCCTACCTGGAGATGCCAGAGATCGAACCTGGGACCTCCTGAATTGCAAAGCAGGTGTTCTGCCACAGAGCCACAGACCTTCCCGGTCCCAGGATCTCCATTGTTTGATTTAAATTGAGTTTATTATTTTATTTAAACTGGTTTTTAGGCTGCTGGAAGGATAGAACCCTTTTGATGCAGAGTTTGTGTGAGCTTGGTGCAGAATGTTGGACTCTGTAGCCCAAAGTGTACAGAGGAGAAAAACAGACTTGTTCATACTGTTGTGTATGCCTATTACAGATATTTCCAAGTCAGAATACATGCCACAAGTGTATGAGAATGTCAAGATCTGATCATCAGTGCTACTGGGACAAGGGAAACACCCTGGTTCTCACTGAGTCAGTCAATCCTCTACTGGAGACAGCAGCGCTATGTTTTTCCAGTGTTCATGTTTTCCAGGCCTGTTGTTTTTTGTGCTTTTCCAGTGAGGAGTTCCCATCCTGCCAAACTTTGCCTAAATCTCTACAGACTTCTCTAAGATGGATGAATCCTGCACAGAAAGTAATCCTTCCACCAGGAATTAAAGTGTCTGCCTTATTTTCCACTGTAAATAATAATGATGTCTTATGTGCTATCATGTCAAATATTTTGGGCAGCTATCCTTTCACCATGAGGTGTCCTGCACCTTTAACAGTTAGGGTTGTCAACTGACCTCCCCAAAAAGCCTGCCCTGTACCTTTAATTGTAACTTGATTGGCAGAAAGCAGCAACTGAAGCTGTTCAGGGGATGGAGATGAGCATGATCACCTGCTAATATAACCACTGATGTTGCTGTTAAAAGCGAAGGAGCTGGGAGCCAGCAAAAAGTTGGCTTTTTGTCCTAGCAGAGTGTGGTGTGTGTGATGGGTGGCAGTTGAAAAACTGCACCTGACAACATGCCCTCATGTATACTGATACCAAAGGTGTGGGAACCAAACTTAACCTGGGTTAATTGTCATTCTCTCCATGCACTGAAATCTGAAGAGGTGCCCTTGTAAGAAACCCTTTGGGCATCTCTAGAAGACAGACGAAGGGAGCAATCCTATAGCTCCTAAATATTGTCTGAGGGGTCATAGGATACTGGGAATTCCCTCCTCCGAGGTCAGAGACAGCGCTCCAACCTCGGAAGGGCGAGTCAGAGATCTGACCCCTCTCCCCTGCCCCCTTGCAGCTGGCATGGAAAGAACTGTCCTGGCTGGCCTCCAACGTCAGAAAGTGACCTTGAAGAGGGGGACAATGGGGTGTTTCAGGGGGAAGGGAGGAGACTGGAGAAACCAGGATATGAGCTAACCTGAGGCCTCCCCAGCCTCCTTCCCTTCCCCTCCAAAGTACCATTGTTTGATGGGTGAAAAAGCACATGGAGCGAAAAATGCAGGGTGATGGTGGTGGGAGGAGTGGAGGATGCGGAGATGAAGATCGCCTCCCCCACTCCTCCCACCCTGCACTGGATAAATGGAAGTCTCTGAGTTCAGGGGCTTCTGATCACCGAGGGTGCAATCAATATTCCCTCTCCCCAGGAACCCTGGGAATTGTTGTTCTGAGAGGGAGGGAAAAAGATCTCGAGCAGAGAATTTTTTAACACCTCCCCAAACAATAATTCCTAGGAACCTTGGGAAGAAGCAATGATATTTAAACTGATATGAAGCAAATATAAGTTTGTAGTGTAGATAAATGCCTAGTACTGGAAGTTTGGCTTATCTTTGGACTTGATCTACCACATTTCCCTCATCCAGAAAACCTGCAATTTCTTTAATTCAGAAGAGTGTAGTCTGACATGATCTACCTTGAACAATTGTTATCTATTTATGATGTCTTCCATCCAATCTGTTTATTTCTATTTTACTATTTCGTCTGTGGTTTGTGCATGGTGGGGGTGGGCAGACTTCAGACATGCAGGGTCTACTTTGCTTTTTACTAGCACCCCACCATCTGGAGCCTGATGCAAAATAAATACACTTCAAATCCAAGAGTTCTAAGCCCAGGAATTTGTTTTGAGTACCAGAACTGAATGGAGCTCACAGTACATCTACACAAACATCCACTCCTGGTTCTTATCCTAAGCTTTCTTCATTTCAGCAATATAAATGGGCAGCGGGGGCGGGGGGGAGTCATTTTGTTGTTATTGTTAAACAACTGAGGCAGTATGCCTATGTACACCAGTTGCTGGGGAACATGGGTGGGAGGGTGCTGTTGCACTTGTGTCCTGCTTGTGGGTTTCCCACGGGCAGCTGGTTGGCCACTGTGTGAACAGAATGTGAGACTAGGTGGACCCTTGGCCTGATCCAGCAGGGCTCGTCTTATGCCCTTATGTGTACAAAATTATGCATGGTGTGGAGAACATGAATAGGGAGACATTTTTCTCCCTCTCTCATAATACTAGAACCTGGGGTTATCCCATGGAGCTGATTGGTGGAAGATTCAGGACAGATAAAAGGAAGGGCTTCTTCATACAGTGTGTAGTTAACCTGTGGAATTAACTTGCACAAGATGTAGTGATGGCCACCAATTTGGATGGCTTTAAAAGGGGGTTAGACAAATTGCTGGAGGAGAAGGCTATCAATGGCTACTAGTCCTGATAGGCTACCTCCAGTATCATAGGCAGTATGCCTATGTGCACCAGTTGCTGGGGAACATGGGCAGGAGGATGCTTTTGCACTTGTGTCCTGTGTCGAGGGCTCTCTCAGTCTAATCCAGTAGCCAAGTCCAGACGCAGACAAAGGGATTCTTTTCAAAGCTTTATTCTTCTTTTACAACTTACCACTCTACAGGTAGCAACTAGATCTGAGCAGCAGCATCCCTATGCCCTAAGTTGAAACAGTTGGTCCCCGTTTGAAAAGCAATTACTGGCAGACCCCTGAATATAAGGACTAGGGAGAATCCCTCCCCTTTTCCCTTGGATCCTCTGGGCGCAACTGTTCTTTGAGCGCCAACCGGGCGCTACGCCTCCTTTCCGCGCTCTCCATTTGGTGCCACTCTCTGCGTCTGTGCTGCGCATCCAACCAGTCTGCTATCGGTGCTGGGTCACTCCCTGGACTGCTTTCTAATCTAGGAATGTGGGTGGGAGGAATCTCTGTCAGCTGCGGGCCCTGGGAAAAAGGGGCGCGCTCCTCTCCCAGGAGCGACTGCTCTTCCTCCGAATCAGAACTAATCTGGGATTCTATGGGCTCAGTGTCCACCCTGACATCCTGCTTGTGGGTTCCCAGTGGACTGCTGGTTGGCCACTGTGTGAACAGAATGTTGGACTAGATGGACCCTTGGTCTGAGCCAGCATGGCTCTTCTTATGTTCTTTAACTGGAAGCCAGAAATCCTTGCCCATCTCCTGCAAATCACCCAGAGGTCTACCAGTTCTGCCTCTGGTGTATGAACTTCTTTCTCCCCTTGCCTCCATTTCCCTCCTCTTCCTCTGTTGTCCCCGCTGTGTTGATTTTCTAGACGATACACCCCTTGGGGCAGGGACTTCTCCTCTCATAATGAAGTGCCATTTTCACGGATGGCACTGTAATAATATAACTAATTTTGCACTTCGATAGTTACCTGGATCATTTTCTGATTCCACCACTGATCCCCCCCCCCCGCCCCACTCTCACCCTCCTCTAAGACAGAAATTCTAAATGGCTGGTGACCAGATTACCTGAAAGGCTGCCTTCTTCTATATGTACCTACCCAACCCTTAATATCTTCCTCAGAGGTGCTGTTCTGAGGGTCTCAGGGTGAATGAAAGTGATGCGGCTGACTACTAGAAAGGGGGCATTTTTAGTAGTGGCATCCCAGTTATGAAACAGCTATTCCAGAGAGGTTTGCCACCATCCCTGTGTGTGAGAGAGAGGAGAGAGAGTGTGTGTGACAGAGAGAGAGAGAGAGAGAGAGAGAGAGAGAAAGGGGGTGGGCAATCACACTGGGGGCAACATGCCAGCAGTGCAGTGCCTCTCCCCACTTGAGTTGCAGCTCCGAACAGATTTGCTTGGAGCCAGTTCGGCCCTCAAGCTGATAAAGCTTGTAAGCGACGAAAGTGACACCCCTGTCATAAGCGTTCAGTGAGGAGCTAGTTTCGCCCCATCTGCTGTCCCCTGCCAAGTGCTCAGACAACCCAGAAACCTCTATTGTAAAGCAGAAACTGCTGTCAGCATCTTCCGGTTTTGCCTGAGTCAAAAACAGCTCCTCAAGTGGTCCTTAGCAGCCCAGGCACCGCTTCTGACTCAGCAAATGCACTGCACGCAAAATGAAAGGATGTCCCATTGGCCTCTGCAATATTGCAAAGGCCGTTGGAGCATGTGGACACCATTTTTCAAAATGAGAACTTCTTTGGCAGAGGGATGGGGGCGGGACCCCCGGGGCAAAAGTGAGGTCAGAGCCCGTGGGGTGGGGGGAACTGTTCCCTGGAGCAGCTTGGCTGGGACAGATTTGACTGGAGAAGTTGGCCATCTGGGATAGTTCCTTTAGAGTTCTGGCTGTTCTGACTGAAACCAAGAATGGATTCTCCCCCCCCCCCCCCAAATCGGAGCCACCAGCCTGGCAGATGCTCCTTCGCCTCCTTCCAACCATTTCAGAGTACAGGAAATCCTCAAGTGCAGCCCTGATCAGAGTACGGAGAAGGGCTGCAATCCAAGACAGTGTAACATGAGAGTAATGAGAAAGCTAGCATCAAGTCAGACTTTATTTAGCCCTGTGGCCTTTTGGACTTGGTTCAGAAATAACAGCAACTGGAGGCATGCCAATCTCAAGAGATGCCAGCAGAGGGAAGCACTGTGTAGCAAAGCTTTAGTGCTGTTTGGGTTAAACAGCAGCAACCAGCTATTTCGTAAACTTAAAGCAGGAAAAAAACAGCATTCCTCCAGATGATTGGGTTGCAAGCAGTCACTCAAAATGTGCAAACACAGAAACAGAGGTCAGAGAATTCCCCGTTCAATGGGGAATAGCATCCTCCATATTTTAAGTGGGTTGGAGAAAGAGGGTAAAGGAATGAATCTCAAACGTGTGGGGAGGAATTGTATTTATACATATATATGAACAGAGCAAGAATATACATGTCTACTCAGAAGTAAGATCTCAAGTTCAATGGGGCTTACTCCCAGGTAAATGGCTACAGGATTGTATCCCAAAGGTGCTGTTTAGAACCACAATGCATTTAAGGGCCAAGTGGGGGTGGGGCAACTACCTCACCTGGATTACAACTTCTTCTGTTGTCATGTGGGCGTCTCTGCCTTCCACTTCCCCTCTTTTGAGGCTGGGACACATGTGCCTTTGAATTTCAGTCTCTCCTTCACCACTCCCAAGGAGATTCTGAAACTCTAGTACCAAAGCCCTCTACTTTTAAAAAGCAAATATTTTCTGGATAATAATTTGGGCTTTTCTTCCAATGGAGGGAATAGAAAGATGCATATTAACATGCTTTAATGACAGCTAAACACATGTTTTGGAAGGTTAAAAGTAAATCTTCTAAGGGCACAATCCCATGCATGTTTAGACAGAAAAAAAGGCCTACAACTCCCAGCATTCCCTAGCCAGCATGTTTTTTTCTGTCTAAACATGCATAGGATTGTGCCCTAAATGAATTAATATTCCAGGATCCAAATTTTGAATTAATATTCCAGGATCCAAATTTTGAATTAAAAAAAAAAAATCAGTGAGGAGCAGTTTGTTTTACTGTACTGAAGTTTGAGCAAACGTATCAAAGCAATTTTCCAACCTTTGCATTTTGTCAACATTTGCCTCCAGGCCTTTGATTGTATCCTTACTTGAAATGTATGTCTGGTTGACAAAATTGACTTGGAGAAGCAAAAGGCAGGAGAACAAAACAAAACAAGCACCGCTGAATCAAGCCAAGGGTTTGTCTAATCTAGCATCATGTCCACTTTCCAGATGTATTCTGTACATGCAGCTGGAGAGGCACAGCTAGATGTTTGTGGAATAGCTACATCCGCTCTTAAAAACAAAACAAAAAACATATCTGTATGTGTTAGCCTCATGAGCAGAGAAAAATGTGGACCTGTTGGCACATTTTCATCAATGTACGGACCATGTGAATAACATGCTGCACATGACTTTTGACAGTTCTCTGGTTTTGGATGACACAGAGGATTTCTCTATATCATGCGTGAGTTGTGGCCCTCCAGATGTTGTAACCACCAACTCCTATAATTCCTCACATTAGGTATGCTGGCTAGGGCTGATGGGAATTGTAAGCCAAAACATCTGGAGGCCAGCAGTTGCCCATTCCTGCTATATATGGACATTGGCGTACCACCAATGCCCAAAAAACAAAACACTTTGTTTTGGGATGACTATGCTCTGGAGTCATCCTCCATTTGGGCCTTCTCCCTCATTGACACGCTGTTGTCCTCAGGAGAAGGCAGGGAGGGTCAAAACGTGACAAAGCCCAAAACATGGTGAAGGAAAGAAGTGGTTACCATATTTTTGGTGATTCATATGAAAAGGAAACCGCAGACAGAGTCAGGAAGGGAGCACAATATGCTGTTGCTGCAGTAAGTGGATATAAGTGCAAGAGCTCAGAAAGAGTCCATTAACGAAAGAAAGGCAGAACAAGTAAAGTAGGGGTGGGCGGAGAAATCAGAAAACACAATGAAGGTCAAATTGTGTTTTCAATGAAAACACAAAATGGTCAAATAGGCTAAGAACTTGTAAAGGCTTGCAATGAAGGAAAAGAAGTGAAAAAGGAAGGGAAAATAAAAAAGAAACAGAGTGAACAGAAGGTGGACGAGGACAACCATTTTACCAACTGGTGACTTTTATCACAATAAAAATGACAAAGAGACTTGTGGCACTTTAAAGACTAACACATTTATTCTGGCATAAGGCTTATGCCAGAATAAATGTGTTAGTCTTTAAGGCACCACAAAACTCTGTTCTTAACACGGCTCCTCCCTCTGGAAATTTTATCACAGCATGCATGTTAAACCACTTGGAAAGCTAGTTATCAGAGCCTATTGAGACGATGAAAAGTAACTAACCCAGGCTGAACTCTTGCTCACACTGAGGTAGCTTTGTCATCTATATCATCCTCTCAAAATGGTAAGGAGAACTTTACGACATGTCTGGTGGAGCTGTATAGTCAAACGTGTGGTAAAATGGCTGCCTGACTCTCCCCCAAAATAAAAAACAAATGAACTGAAAGGAAAAAAGGTCCAAAGGAAAGGGAAGGAAGATGTTCTTCTCCAACCACATTTTGGAGAAATGTCCCATCCCAGTAACCTTTTCCATCCACACTTGATTCATATGATGTAAGATAGCAGAGAAATGGAGAGAAATACAAGTGCATTAACAAGTACTTTTCAAAGTAAAAAATGGCACGGTGGCAGTGGGGGTTGGGAGGGGAAGACCTATTTCATACAGTGCTTGCTAGGCTTAATGGTTTTTTGCCATCATGTAGAAATTTGCTTCCTGAGGAGAGGGATTAGAGAAGGTGAGAGAGCCAGGCGCCCAGCATAGCCAGGGCCACCGGCAGGGAGAGGCGGGCCGAAGGCAGCGTGGCACCCGAGTTGCAGAATTCGCCTTCGCAGCATTCGTACGTGGTGGTATAGGTGATTCCTAAATAGGAGGCCGTTTCGTTCGTGTTGCACTTGGCCTGATCAACACAGTTCTTCTTCTTGATCAACTTCTGCTTAGCTATAGAAAGGAAGACAAAGATCATGAGAAAGGTAAACGTATTGAAAGCCATCAGGGAAGGTGGTGGAGTGGGGGGAGAAAAGAAGAAATCACACAACTAGGGTGCAAGCCTATCTACTGTGCCCTCGCCACTTGGAAGCTCCTGAACTAGGAGGCTTCTGAATTTCCTGCACCCTGCTGGGCTGAAGCTGACAGGGCGGGAGGAATGGTGGAGGTCAAGATGACCTCCACATTCGGGCAGGTTCATGTCTGACTAAGAGGTCCCTCAGGGAGGGTCCATAGTTCTGGGACAGAGCACATGTCTTGCATGCAGGAAGTCCCAGCTTCGATCCCCACTATCTCAGGGTAGAATGGGGGAAAGACCCGAGTCTGAAACCCTGGAGAGCTGCAGTCAGACCATGTGAACAATACTGAACTAGATGGAGTAAGGGTCTGGCTCAGTACAAGGCGGCTTCATAAGTTCACATTCTTGGGTCCAAAACCATGTATGGTGGTGGCAGGGACATTGTTCATTTTCCCCTATGAAGGGCCATTAGCCCATGTGAAAAGTCAGTTGCAGGCTGGAGCCACTGGGGGCTGGTGTCCTGGCTGGGACTGGGCCCTGGGAGACATGGCCAGTCAATTGGGGACTTGACTCTGAAGCAATGACTGGCAAGGCAAGGGTCATGTTCGGTTGGCGGTTATGCTGGGTAAGCAAGAGCACAGCAAGGCAGAGACGACTAGCACCTTGGACAGCACTCTGCAGAAGTTGCTAGCCTGGGGTAGTTCCATGCAGAAGGAGATGTTGTTCCAGCAAGGGATTGGTAGAACTGAGGCCTTAAGTAGGCTGGTCAGTTCAGGTCCCTCAGAAACTCCACCTCCTGTTGGGTCCTGACTGCAACCTGAAGCTCATTTCCACACTTTCAAGCTCCTATGTGGCTGTGGGACCTGAGAGGCTTTGGGAGAGCCATGCTTGGATGGAGCAGGTGGCCAATATCTCACTGAGTTCAGAGTCCTTTTTGGGGGCAACGCAAGCTTCCTGACCAAGGGAGATGACAGGTGGAGCCAAAGCTTCTCTCTCTCTCTCTCTCTCTCTCTCTCTCTCTCTCTCTCTCTCTCTGCCACCCCTTCTCTTTCTTCCTCTCTGTGTGTCTCTCCCTCCTTTTCTGCCACCACTCCCTCTACTTCCTCCTGACCCATGCGGAGGGGGGAATGTGGCAGTGGTGGTAGTAGGAGAGCACTGATGGTGGGCACAGTAGGAGGACACAGATGGTGGTGGCGCACTAAGCTTAAGAAGCTCAGTCCCTTTAGGGAGGAGCAAGGAACTACTCAATTCCCAGCAGTAGTGTGCTGGGAGGAGGCTGGGGGTGGGTGTCAGTCGCTGCCTGGCGCTCAATCACAGCACGTTGCACAATGCGTCCACTTCCTGGGAACTGCTGCTGGCCCTGACAGGGCTGCTCTGCAAAGACATGGCACACTTCAGCAGCAGGAAGCAATTCCCTGTCTAGGTTGCTTCACTCCTGCCTGCCTGCCTGCCTGCCTACTCTGTTTGACATAAATTGCAGCTGCCACCAATGAGACTCCCTTCACATAAATTGAAGGGAGCATGCTTGTTCCTCAAATGTGGTGGATGCGGCTGTGGTTGGTTTGGGAACAATCAGTGATGTGCACACTGGAGGAGATTGGGTTGGATGTGCCCTGCAGGTCATGAGGGGATATGCACTAGCACTTTGGAACGGCGATTGGAAATAGACCAGCACCCAGTGAAGTCATTTAGGAACTACTGAGCTATGTTCTCTTTGGCCAGTGCTGGTCAGCAGTTCTTCCAGCTGTATTTTGGACCAGTTGGCGTTTCTGGAAAAAAACAAAATCTTCAAAGGTAGCTGTTACGAGACCGGGAGAGGGTGAGGGGGGATAACTTTTCCTCCTGGTGGACCCTTTCTTTATGTGGATTCCCCAGGAAAAGCATCTCTGATAGGCTGCCACCAGTCAGGAATGAACCTCCTGACACACCAAGTCCAGCTGCTTGGGGAGTTTCTGAGCCCAAGGACCCCACCCTTCAGCCCAGACCTAGGAAGAAAAAAAAAGAAAAAAGGTGCTTTGGACTTTCCTTCCCAAAGCTCAGAAACAGAGAGTTTACCAAAACCCTTTACAAACACTTTAAAACACAAGCAGTAGGGTTGTAAGCATGCAGTCTTATGCATGGGGAAGAGTTCAGTGAGAAATCCTTTTTAAAACAGCACAGCCAAATGACCAAATATAAAACGGAATTTATTTAGGGGAAAAAGCAGAAGCAAGGGGGAGAAACCAGGCAAGGCAACTATCACACACATCCACACTATTCTAAATAAAAACAAGCAGTCAGTCTAGGGGTGCAATCCTATGGGGATAGTTGGCTGCCTGGGAACTTGGAGGCGGCCAACTATCCAACGCAGGATGGGCGGAGCGCAGAGGGGATTTTCTCCTCTGCACTCCGGCCGCCCTGCATTTGCAGCTAGATGGCTGATTTCAGCTGTCTAACTGGGGCGCATCAGAGTGGGGTGGGGGAAGCCGGATGGCACATAGGAAACGTAATGGTGCTTCTGTGGTCCCCTCCCCCAGGAACGACCCCTTTTTGGCCACTCTGTGCTGCTCTTATATGAGTGCGGAGCTGGGGATGGACCATGCCGCCTATGAGGGGGTGGGGAGTCAGGTTTCCAGGAACCGAGCTTGGAGCCAGTGCTCTGAGCTCAGTTCCCAGAAACCAAAAAATCCGGCTGTCTAGACACTGTCTAGCAGCCATACGATTGTGCCCTAACTTATCTAGTCACATTACCTATTTGAGTACAGTCTTGGGTCCTAGAGCATATGCTGAGTGTATTGCAGAGAGGATGGTGAGAGAGAGAGAGAGAGAGCGAGAGCGAGTGCATCTGGCTTCCAGTTAGATAGTGTATATCAGAAAAACTCTAGAAGGGCTGAGGGGATCTTTTTTCGTGGGGATCTCCACTCAGTAAAAGCCAGACCCTTTTTCAGAGACTGATGGCTGGTCTGTCCAATAACGTGACAGCCTCCATTTCTGATGCCAGTGGTCTAGCCAGCAAATCAGAAAATTACCTAGTGGCTGGACCCACCTTCTTAATGACTGTAACTTATCTCTCAAAAGATAATTATTTTATAGAAAATAAATCTATCTCTATCTATCTATCTATCTATCTATCTATCATCTATCTATCTATCTATCTATCTATCTATCTATCTATCTATCTATCTATCTAGTGTTTGTCCACTATTTTAATGCTCTTCATTACAAATTAACTGCCAGCTACTCCTGAGGAAGCATAATCCAAGAGTTCCAATACTTTTTTCTCCAGAAAAAAAGCACTGATCTCCAGAATATGGATAATAATGGTTAGGTTATTTCTGTAAATAGTAATTAGTAGATTGAAATGATTGGGTGGGGTGTATGTTTGCTGTGGTGAATTTTCTGTGAGATATTCTTAGCTTACTTTCATATAACATAGTTCTCATGGTTTTCAGTTCCTAGAGTTCCCATTTCCCAGGGTTCTCAGGGGAGAGGAAATGATTATTCAACTATTTAAGGGCCAAATTGCTGCTTTTAGGGAGCAATCCTATCGAGATCGATGGACACCTCTGACCCCGGGGGTGACTGCCTATCCAGTGCAGGGCGGGAGGAGTGGTGAGAAGCGGATCTCCTCCTTGCTCCCCCCACCCTGCTTTTGTGGCCAGACAGCTGATTTCAGCTGTCTAGCTGCAGACCTTGGAGTCTGGGAAGCGGCGGCTGGACGACACATAGGATGTGTTGTACCAGCATTTCTGACTTCCCCACCCTGGCCTGGCCCCAGGAATGCCCTGTTTTAGACACTCTATGCTGCTCTTACAAGTGCGGGGCCGATCCATGCTGCCTATAAGGAGGTGCGGGAGGGGGTGAGGATTGCTTCCTGGGAACCGGCCTTTCCTAGCGGCCCTGACTAACAGCCCTAGGATTGCGCCCTTAGTGTCTTTTATCAAGTTGGTTTTTTGTTTGTTGGGGGGTGGGGTTCCTTTATTGTTCTCAGTTTTATTGTAAGCTGCCTTGAGGCTGCTGTCGATAAGGTAAGGTATAAAATGTCACAAACAAACACGATTGTCATCACAGTACAAAACAAACAGCAGCTCATAGGAATAAAGAGCGTCCCAAAAGAACAGGATCACGTTTTGCCTCAGAAGGTGCTGGAGTTTTAGCACAGAAACCATTTTCACCACATCCCACCCAGGATACTCGAAGCTAGCCATCTCACATGGATGGCTCTTTCCCACAAAAGTATGTGGTGTTTTAACTGATCTTCAGCATCCAGATACAAGATGGCTAAACAGTTCCACAAGATGGAGGAGTTTTGCCAGACTTACAATGTAGACTTTGAATTCCAGGGTAATTTCTTCCACATGTATGTTCTAAATCCCATCTTGTTGAAGAAATACTGTATGCCAGGAGAGGCTCATGGGGAAAATAGTTGGACAGAGAAGAAAGGCAGGGAGAAGGAACTTTTCTTTCCCCCAGAGGGGTTGGGGGAATGAATGGGGGAAAAAAAAAGCAGCCATCTTACCTGCTTTCCCCCGGATGATTGCACAGACCTGCCCAGTTTCACAGGTGACGGTTGTAGTGTGGCAGGGGATGTCAAAAAAAGTGAAGGCGCACTTCAAGCATTGCAGAGCAGATCCTGGAGCACAGAGAAAGATTTTTTTTTTTTAAGGTGAGGGATGTAATTGATTACAGCCTCTGTAGTTCAGCTAAGAGGCAGCCTGAGTAGGTCAGTGGGTACTGTCTTGAAGGGATGGGGAGAGATATAATCTTATCCTTACAGCCTGATCTCTCTGGATCCTTAGGAACAGAGGAAGCTGCCTTATTCTGAGTCAGACCATGGGTTCATCTAGTACAATATTATCAACGTTGACTGGCATTAGTTGTCCAGGGCTTGAGGCAGGGGTTTTCCCAGCCATACCTGGAGATCCCGGGTTGAACATGGGACCTTATGCATGCAAAGCAGGAACTCTTCCAGCGAGCCACAAGCCTTCCCTACTATGCATGCTGGACCCTTGCTCTTCCTGGCTTATAAAAGTAGCCCTGTGGGGTGGGGGGACTAGCCGACTGGGCAAAGGTAGTGGTGAACACCTGTTTACAACAGGCACGGTTACATCGTGCCTAAAAGAGGCTGCTATCCAGGATTATTTTCCAATAACCCCCGCAAAAGGCTGTGCTATGCTAGCATTTGCACTCGTGCAAGGGAGATACCAGTCTCTTTCGGATGGGGAATCTGTGGTCTGTTTTGGCCACGGGCCTTTGGGAGTCACCCCCTCCCCCCCAGCTCCCCTTGAGTTGGCACTTCAAGGGGCAAGCTAGACAAGGCAAACTAGACTTCAAGGGGCAAAATGGGCAGGGCAAAAAAAGTGTGAACACATTTCCATCTTTTTAAATGTATCAATATAGCAGTCATACCATACCCCCCTCCCCGGTCCATATTGAACTGGCCTTGACCTCAGGAATGCCTAGCAGGGACTTCTGCTTGTGCACTGTCCAAAAGAAGGATGGGGTACCATGGGGGAGACCAGCCGAATAAGCTTCATGGAACAAATAGGCCAGCCATTGCCAACCTGGCCATGTTGGCTGAGGCTGGTGGGAGGTGTAGCCCAACACATCTGGAAGAAGTGTCAAGGGCAGGCATGGTTGGGCACCTGCTGAGGGCCCACACCCCAGGAGGGTCTCAGTGACAAGTGGCCCTGGAGTCACTCTTCCTCTCCTCACCATTGCAACCTGCTGGCTCGCTTGCCTCTCACTCTGTCCCAGACAACGGTGGTGGTAAGAAAGCAGAGCAGCAAATGCCCCCGGCCTACTTGCTCCCTGGCTCTCCTCCAGCTGAGCAAGCAAGTGGTAGCAATGCTGAGAAAGAGGATGAGGAACAGTAGCGGCTGGTGACCATGGGGGTGAGAAGGTAGGAGGAAGACATCGAGGGAGGGGGACCACTGAAGGTCTTTTGTCCAAGGGCTCTCAGAAACAGTGTCTGAAGGGCACCAGGTTGGGGAAGGATGAGATGGCTCACCCACCGGCTGGCACCCCCTGTGCAGCAATCCCCCTGCTAAGCACCAGCTGCTCATATGACAAGCTGGATGATATTGTCTACCACCAGTCCAGTTCTCCTCTAGCTCTGAGCCAGGAGAATCCCAGAAATATGACCTCATTCCTTGCCTAGGGGTTGAAGTATCACCCACCTAGGCTTGCTGCTCATACCAGTAGCTCTCTCCCTCCATGTAGGACCAAGTCCAAATACCCCTAGTTAGGGTTAGTATGTGGTTGGGCCACAGGAGAAGAGAAAATCCCTCCCTTGGACCTGGGTCAGAAACCCACTTTCCACACTGAATTAGGGGAAAATGTTCATTGAAAGAGCAATATCAAAGGAGACAAAAGGGAAGCAAATGTATTGCTATTGGACTGTGATTATGGCTAGCAGCTTGATCTTGCAAGAAACAGCTAGAGGCAGGTGACCATCCACTTAGTGCCATATTTCTCTAATCTTGCTGAAATCCTTTTGGCTTCCCTTGACATTCTTGCAACTGCTATCAAAGGTTTCTAGTCATCATTGCTTTATATTAACCCTAAAAGTGGAGGCAGTATGTCTCAGTGGGTATCATCACATGGGGCTTTTATCCTGCGATTGCGACCGGTCACTAATGGAAGTTTGCAGGTTCTGTACATGACGTCGTCACCCTCTAGAGCCCCTCTCACCCTTTTCAAGCAATTTCGTTGATTAATTTGAAATGGAAATAAACTAGTAATAAACAGATCCGTTTCCAATTTTTCCATTAAAAAAACCTCACTCACTGTAGTAAGAAGAGCTAGCCCACAGCACCATCTTGTGGCTGCATAAATGAAACATATAGAAACACATAGAATGCCTGGATTAAGGGAGAAAATGGGAGCGGGGAGGAGGGGGGAAATGGAGCACATCATGATCCTCTGAAGGAAATGGAGGCAGAAAGTCCCGGCACGGTCATGGGATTTCTGCATTGTGTGATGACAACCTTATGGCAGTTGCTAGGGAACACAAGTGTTCATGACCTGCTTGTGGGCCTCCCATGGGCATGTGGCTGACCACTGTGGGAACAGAATGCTGGACTAGGTAGGCCTCTGGTCTGATCCAGCAGGTCTCTTCTTAGGTTTGCTTGGGAACGGCTCTCCAAATTTGAGTAGAAATTTGGTGGCCTGGGGAGCAGCTAGGTAATTTTAGACCCTGGATGAAATGGTTTAAAAGGTGCCCCCTTTAGATGTCCATCTGTATTTCTTCAGTTGTGAAGCAGGCTGGTAACGATTCTCTTCTCTGCCACCACCCTGCCGCCATTCCATGCCTTACAACTTTTTCTAAATTTCCGATATTTTAAAACCAACCCTCCCTCCAATAAAAGAAGAACAACACCTCATCTAAAATGGTTGGCTAACCCGGATCTTGTTTCTTATTTAAAAAGGAATACTTTGAGCATGCGCAGTTTCGCATTTTATACGCACTTTAATCAAAGCACTTACCATGTCTACAGGAATAAAATGGATTTTGCTTCTGCTGCCCTGATGCAAAATCCATTCACTTGGGAATGAGCACCACTTCGTAATAGATCAGGATAATGTATATGTTAAAGCAAAAAATAATAAAATGAGCATCTGTGACCATGTATATGCCCACTCAGCTGCTCTCTGACTATAAAATGCCCATGCCAGCCCAGGTGCTTATACTAGGCCTGTCCGCCTCCTGCCTCAATTACTTGCCACTCTCAAGGTGGTCCTTTGGGGCCTACCTGGGCTGTGGGGTCTTGGACTTTAGCCCCAAAGTTCAGCCTTAGCTGCCTGTTGTTGGTGGCAAAACTCTAGAGAAATACAAAAGCTCTCCACTGTGAAATTCCACTCATCTTGCTACAATCCTTTTAACTTCCCTCCTGATATTTTTCCCCCTTAGCAGAAGGGCCCTCCTAAGTGAATTTCACTTAAGACAAAATTCAAAGGCAGCTTCACTCACGAATGACTCACTCAAGCCCTCTGGAACTCTAATAATTCCACAGACACGCCATGCCAACACACACATTACTTTAATGTCCGAGCTCGCAGCAACGTCTTTTCTCCTCTTTTTTCCTTCAAAGGATGTGCAGTGGTCCCGATATGGATCAGGACCCTACCTTGAGGAGCAGGGCCATTAACCTGATCACCCCCACCCCCCACAATATATATTGCTAAATAGCGAATCTGGTTGCTTTAATGGATCATTGTTTTGGAAATATCAATTGTGGGTGTGGCCCACCCAATCCAGATTGAAACTGCAGCAGGAGGAAGGGTGAAAGGCCCTTTAACCCCCACTCTGTCCACCCACCCCAAGCTAGGGTCCTGATCCAGCCTGGGGGCCCTGCACTTATATCTTTCTCCCCCTTTTTTACCCTAGAGTAACTGCTAACTGCCTTTTAAAGGTAATGTGTGCTTTGGGTCCCAGTGTCCTGGTACGAGGGCAGGGCTTTGACTAGGTCCTGCCAGCATAAATCCACCCTGGGAACAGCGGGGCCCTTCGCAGACTCCCCCCAGAGGGAGGATCTAAACTCATCCAGGTTCCACCCATCACAAGATATGCACACATGTAAAGATGCAGTTATGGAAGAGCTTTTGTACCTTTGTCCATATTTTGCCTTACAGAGCAGACAATAGGATTGACTCCAGCCCTATGGAGGGACCCACTTGAGCATGGGTGGGCTAAAAGACCGACTTGCCCCCAATCTCCCGTGGGCTCCTTGACAGACCTTTGCTTGTTTGGCACTGAAGGTCTGAAAAGGACTTTTTGTTGTGGTCAAGTGAGCAGGCTTAGATCCTGCCTTTTCAGGCAGTGGACCAGGGGTGGGGAACCTGTGGCATTCCAGATGTTATTGGACTACATCTCCCATCATCCCTTTTATTGCTTCCTCCCCACAGAATCCGAGGAACTGAAGTCTCATTAGGGGACTCTCAGTCAGGAATTCTTAGCCCCAGGCTCACAAAAACAAAACAAAGAGACACCC
Source organism: Heloderma suspectum (assembly GCF_057233095.1). NCBI lineage: Eukaryota > Metazoa > Chordata > Lepidosauria > Squamata > Helodermatidae > Heloderma > Heloderma suspectum. The sequence continues at coordinate 346,738,313 of NC_139459.1, forward strand.
CACCGAGAGTTCCCAGGGTATCCTGGGACCACTCGATCAATATTAAACTGGTTTTCAGTCCATAGTAGCGGGTTCAGCTGTTTGAACATTGTCACTGCATTTTGTGGTAGCATTTGAAAGCTCAGCTAAATGCAGATACGCCCAGCTGAAGAGCGCATGCATCTCTTAATCCCACTGTGGGTGCCAACGGGATTAGAAGGCGACATGCCAAGAGCTAGGTAGATCCAATGACCTTTTGCAGCAATTGCTTCAGCTGTCTGGGCTTGTCTGCTTTTGGAGTTGCGGCATTTCATGGCTTAATTGCAAGCCATGAAAAGTGTTGCTTCCAGACAAATGGTTACATTGCAACACCACTTGCCTGCAAGGGGGATCTTCTTTCTTCATAACAATGTGGTGTGGGGAGGGGGAGGGAATGGGAAAAGAGGAATGGAGAAATGGTGCTGAGTCTGTGAAAGAGAGACCACTGAGTGGACTCTTCCAGAACCAAGGTCGATCTGCACTGGACTATGTTAATTGCATCTGTGGGTCACTTCAGTTCTCAAACATGCTTTGCAGAAACAATTTCCTTTCAAGATGGAGTTATGGTGCTATGACATGCAAGAGCAACAGGCCATCCAACTGCTACATAAAGGAAAGCTTGTGTTCAAGAGCGTAAGAAAAGTGCTGCTGGATCAGCTTAAAAGGCCACCTACGTCAGCATCCTGCTTCCCGTAGTGTCCACCCAGGTGCCTCTAGGAAGCCCGCAAACTAGGGTGGCCAGGTGTCCTACTGTGTAGAGGATGGTCCTCTATTTGAAAGCATCCTCTTTCAAAGGATTGTCCAGTTGAAGTCCATTTTAAAGATAAGCGTAAGAAGGGAGAGCGGGGCAAGGACTTGGTGTGGCTCAGCTAGCACCTGGACAATGGACTGAGCAGGCATACCGCTCACCTGGTCACAGTCTCCCCTGCTATGGTGAGTTGAATTGCATTTTTGTTTCTATTGTAGTCATTATGGGTTGAATCCAGATTTTCACTGGATCAGCTTCTGCTGGCAGAAGTGGACTTTCTTGTCCTCCTGAAAAAGCTACACAGGAGTCAGGAGGTCCTGTTGAATGGGGGAGCTGTGTGGTGTGTGTGGAGGGGGATCCCCGAAAATCATGCAGAGGACTTTCCATAAGTGCCCTTCGTCTTGCAGGAGGTCCTTCATCTCATGGAAGGCAGATCCTGGATCCAACCCCAGATATCTCTATCTCTGTCTGTGCATATGCACCTTTTATGCAAATCTGTGCCATCTTTTCTTTTGTCCTCCTTCTTGGTGTTGTGTACGTGTGGACCCTGCCACAAATAGGGGAAGGCAGTGGCGTATTGTCTCTCAGCATGGGGCTTCCACATAGCGATCATAGCCAATAGCCCTATCCTCCATGAATGTGCCTGATCCATTTTAAAGGCCTCTAACCAGTGGCCCCTACCACATCCTGCCAGTTTTTGTGGCAGCTAGCTATATATTACATCAGCGACAAAGAATTCACACAGAGCATTTCTAACAGCCTCACCCCCCCCCTTATTATGCAAGCTTTTAATGTTCTCCTGGTTTTGGTCTTTGGCTTTAACTTCATACTATTGCTGATAGTTGCAATATGATGAAGTATTATGGTGTTTTCCCCAGTTTTACCACAGCCTTTTCCAACCTGGTGTCCTCCAGATGTGTTGGACTACAACTCCCAGCATCCCACATCCAGCATGGCAGCTTAGGGAAGGTTACTCTTTTCATGGTTTACTGGATGTTTATAGCTTTGGGCTTTGTATGCTGCTTTGACTACACATTGGTATAGAACAGGGGTGGGGAAACTTTTACAACCCTAGGGCTGAATTGCAGTGTGTGTGTGTGTGTGTGTGTGTGTGGCATTACAGTGGTGGGCAGAGTTGAAGGCAAAGGGTGTGGGGACTGTGAGAGCAGTCAGGTGGGTGACCATATGTGAAAAGGCCTTCTCTTTAGTGGCCCCACACCTTTGGGACAAACTGCCATTGGAGATCCACCATGCTCCATCATTGCAGGCATAAAAACATATTATTTTACCTTGGCCTTCTCTTGAGATTACTGCTATTGCTGCTGTTACTGCTGTTATCATTATTGCTGGTTTTATTGTTGGCTTTTATTGTTTTTATGTTATCACTTTTAATATTTTAACTGTTTTTATGTATTGCTGTAAGTTGCCTTGGGAGGGCTTCTGCCCTGAAAGGCGGCCAAGAAATGTTGTAAATTTTTTTAAAAAAGCAAAAGCAAGCGGGGCAGGGCCAAAAGTAACCAGCATATTTTAGTTTAAAGCTCTCCCTGCCAGTGACTCAGCCTTAGGAGTTGCATTTCAACCGTTTAGAAAGGGGGAAAAAATGACCAAGCAGCCCTCTCTGCTATTGTACCCCCACTCGATGTTGCCCTTTTCTTCACAGCTGAATAGAACCACATTCTTTGAATGAGCAAGGAAGGGACAGGCAAATACGACAAAAGCTCAAGCATGCCTGTGTGGAAGGAGAAACGCCCCGAGGAGTGTTTTCTGCAAAAAGCCAACATGTTAACTTTGTACTGCTGGTGCAAAACAAGACAGGGGTTTCTTATGGAGCCAGGATAGAAAGTGGCCAGAGATTTGCAAAAGCAAAGCTGGAAAACAGGAACAAGGCGGATGCCCAGCCTGGAAAAAATAACTCTGCTCCAAACCACAGCCCTTCATGGAAAACGGAACTTTTCCCAAGGCCTCACAGAATGTGTGTTTCCTGATTGCTGGTACAGCCTGCTCTATTTGTGCGTTTCCTTCAAGTGGGAGCTGGCGGTAACATCAGGGAGGATTCCTGGGGTGGGTAAGCTTTTCCTGATCCAGACTGGAGGAGAAATAACATGTGGGTCGGGGTGGCCATGTGTCCTGTTATACAGAGGACTGTTTGAAGGACAGCCCTGCCCATGTCTGGTTTAACAGAGGGAGAGAAGTGGCCTTGGTTTCTCATCCACCTGAGGTATTGCGTTTCTGTTTAGAGTATAGCCCTTATTTCCAAATATAAATGAAACAGTCATTATTTCCAAATGCATGCAAATTTAGCGTAGGCAAATATTATGCAAATCTTTGTCCTCTCTTTTTTGGGTGATGCATTACGTTTCCAGGTGTGAGGGTAGCACTTTTCTGCTTCAAATTGGGAAGCTCTGTGTGTGTGTGTGTGTGTGAGTGAGAGAGAGAGAGAGAGAGAGTGGGGTGGATTTGGAACAGCAGTTGGGATGTCAGAGGAATCCGAACTGGATTCAAATGAGTTTGGATTTCTATGAATCCAACTTGTGGATTCCGCAGTAGATGGGCACCTTCTGAATTACAGAGATTCTGTGCACTTTCGGTCCGGTTTTTCACACTGGTGGTGGTGATGGGATTTGGGCTAATGGGCATTGGGGGCGGGGTTGCGCAAATTAGAGCTTATGGGAATTAACACAAGTAGAACAAAGTTTTGCTAAAAAAAAAAAAATCTGATTCTGCCAATGAGGGGACAACAGAATGAAAGATACCAGAGAATCCATAGCAAAATCCATAGAATCCCAAACAGCAATGGTTAAAGACCCCCTCCATCCCACATCTGCCCATGGCACACCCCTTTTCAGCCTGTACCACCATCAGAGCAGTGACAGTGGAAGAAGAAATAGTGTCTAAGTTTTCCACCTCTGCAATGAGGAGGCGCCCAGGGTGGTCCTCCTTCTCCATCTGTGGACCTCTGTCTCTACCTGCAGGAGGGACCATCTTCAACATCCAACAGTCCCTTGGCCACCCTCCCTGGGAGCTTAGGATTGCTCCCTAAATATCTTTATTTAAAGTAGGAAAAAAACAAACAAAACAGTTTTGTGTTGGAGTGGCACTGTACACTACTTACAGCACTCTTGGGACACGGAGTGATGTACGAGCCAAAAACAGTCATAAAAAGTATCACTTAAAGGCATCAACAGTACCCCATTCAAATCCAGCAGGCCAAAGGAAAACCATGTACGTCAGCCACCCAAACAAATTAAAAAGTTAAGCCACAGCATACAGTAATTTTCTCTCTCTGCTGTTGGACGAACAGGAACAGAAGACTGTCTGTAAACTGGTGTGGCCATTAGTGTACAGATGTTTGTGTGGATGTGTCTACTCCCCTCCCCCCCATTTCTTGTATGTGGCTAGCTGTTAGAGATCCCACTAATAATAGCTGTATTTGGGGAAATTTCCAGACCACCAGACACCAAAAATTCAGCTGAAAACATGTTATTAAACATCCGTGGCATTTCAAAGTTTCCTCCGCCCCACTCATTTCCATTACCTCTGCAACCCACTTGATTTGGGTGGTCTCATTTCCTGCTTGATTTTGCTCATGTTTATACCCATGTATATTTAACAGATGTGTGATGGGCATACATTTGACTGCTCTAGCTCTTCCAGTCTCTGCATTTCTATCAGGGAGAAAGCTTCACCTGTCGCATGCGTGCATACTATTCATCTGTTAAAGGAGCAGAGCCTCTGGTGGCAAAAAGGGGTTGAATGCATGAAAGAAAGAAAAAGAAAAATGCAGAAATCTCTCCCTTTCTTACTTGCTTTGTTTACCACCTTGCCTGATGAACAGTTCTGAAGAACTGAAAGGGTTGCACAGTATTTTGTGACCTTTGAGTTGTCCTAATAAAAATGGTCCTAATAAAAAAATAAAAAGGTAAAGGTGTCCCCAACCAGTCGTGTCCGACTCTAGGGTGCGGTGCTCATCCCCGTTTCTAAGCCGAAGAGCCAGCGCTGTGCGAAGACGCTTCCATGGTCATGTGGCCAGCATGACTGAACACCGAGGTGCACGGAACGCTGTTACCTTTCCCGCTGAGGTGGTACCTATTTATCTACTTGCAACTTCTTGCTTTCGAACTGCTAGGTTGGCAGAAGCTGGGACTGAAGACGGGAGCTCACTCCGTCACGCAGCACTCGGGTCTCGAACTGCTGACCTGCCGACATTCCAATCTGCAGTTCAACGTCTTAACCACTAAGCCACCGCGGCCCCCAATAAAAAAATACCAGAATACATATTAACGTAATTGAGTTGTCCTGAGAAAAATACCAAAATAAAAATGCCAGGATCCATATTAACGTAATATGGATTCTGGCATTTGCCTTTTGGCATTTGTCTTTTCGCCAATATAACTATCCCAGGAAGTCTTCAATCCCAGTGTGTAGAGGAGGGAAGTGGCAGCACACCAACAGAGTTAGGACTGGACTTTGGGGCCAGTATCGAGGGCCCCACAGTCCGGCCTCAACCCGAATGACCACTTAGAGAGCAGCAGGTGATGAGGGCATCAGTGTAACAGATGCAAACTCCATTTTATTCCTGTGGTTATGATGGAACTATGATTGAAGTGAGCTTAAAATGCAAAAGTGTGCATGCTCAGTATTTTTTTTTTTTAAACTGTCAGGGTTGGCAAACATTCCAACACAAGGAATGCTGAAACAGTTGTAAAGCATGGGAATTGCATGCAGGGTGGGAGGAGAGAAACAGTAGTAGTCTGATTCATAATTGAAGTTGTACACATGACCATCTAAAGGACCCCCGCCCCCCTTAAGTTCAGAGTATAAAATTACCTAGTGGCACCACTACCAACACATGTCTGTTGCATATTTTGGCTTAAGAGGCCAAAATATGTGACACCTCCTCTCTCTCATATATCTCCTCCCTTATGTAGGTGCTGTTTGTGGCTAGACTTCACTGCCAAGAGCCCTATATGATATAAGATATTGGATTTTATGCCAGTTTAACTGTCATCGTTCCATCAAAGAATCCGGGTCATTGTTATTTATCCTGGAAAATAGATAGATTAGATTAGATTAGATAGATAGATAGATAGATAGATAGATAGATAGATAGAAAGAAGTTTGGGAAGAGTGCAGAGAATAGGGATCCCTAGACCCCTCCCCCTCACAACAGGACTACAATTCCCAGGGCTTCTCTAGGGAGAAGGAATTATTATCGAATAGAGCAAGTTGTAGTGTAGGTCATGACTTCATTGTTCATGTGATCGTTTCTGCAGATGGCCCACTCTTCATCTTTTATTTCTATTCATGTGGCACTGGCTCCATATTTGGGGGGGGGGGTTGGTGGGGGGGGCTTGGTCAAGATGCCTTCAGTGGGCCTCCTGCTGCTTCTGTCCTCTTTGCACATTCACCTGCCTTCTCTCTCTGGGCCTAGTCTGTACGATCCCTCAGAGGGCGAGCACCAGGCAAATGAAGGAAGCTGCTCCATTTCCCTAGAATTCCCACAATGCTCCTGTCAATCTCTCACGCAGGGACACAAGCACCTTCAAGAATGGTTTCATCTTGTCACTGCTTGCATGTTCAGTGAGGGCAGATGAAAAAGCAGCAACAGCAAGGAGGAACAGCAGCAGGGCCAGGGGTTTCTGGCAGCTGACAGTGGTCCTCCTGAAGGGGCGTGGTGGGCCTTGGTCAGTGCCCAGCCATGCCTACCCTTGATGCTGGCCCTGTGTCCACCATAGGAGTGAGAAAACACTTTAACAAGATTTCACAGGGTGTGGTAGTGTCGAACAGGGAAGATTTTAACAATGCAATTCATTTAGTGTGAGTAAAAGAACTCCACTCAAGGAGTGGAGGGTGTGCAAGTTCCTTGTGTCTGAGTCATCATAGCTCAAAGACATGGCCTTGCCAGAGGTTTTGGAAGGGAAAATAACCAGAACAGTTCAGCTAGCTTGAGGGGGGAAATTTTCAGGTTTCTCAGTGACAGCAACATCTGATCAACAACCAGTCCTTCGTTCAACTTCCCCTCATCCAGAGAAGCAAGGCAGAAAACTGGGTAAAGCATGTTCGGGTTGGGCTCTAAAGCAAAAGAAGAAGGGCCAAAACAGTATTTTGGGGGAGAGAAACTCCACAACTCATGAAACTATTCGTGAAGGTGTGCGAGTGTGAGAGATTTACGAGAGCATTGTTGAAATTCCTGTCCTAAGGGTGTGGATAGCAAGTGACTCAGAAGGAGTCAGTGGAGGCTGGTGGTGCCAATGTCAGTGAGGCGGTGAATCTGCTCAGGGTTTCAGTCAGAACCAGTAAGGTTCTGACTAGTTCTGACTGAAACCTGAAGCAGAATAATCTCCCCACTGCCACTGGAACCACCAACCTCCACTGGAATGAGTAGAGTTGACCACACAAAGAAGGTGAGAAGAAGACATTTTGGAGCAAGGGCTTCATCGAGGAAAATGATTTTTTGACCTCTAGACCAGTAGGTTTCTAATGTCCCACCCTTAAGGAAGCCTTCCAGGATGGATATGTCTGCCAGGGAACTTCTGTGTGTTGGCTACAGAGCAGCTGAGCGCTGCAAGAGACACTGGGCTGTGTTCTAAGGTGTGGCAGCATCTGTTTCCACAATTCCTGACCAGATGTGGTAGGCCTAGCTCCTGCCCCTCACAAATACTTCTATGTGGCCACATATTGCAGGGGAAGGTTGGTCATGGGAGGCAAACTAGCCACCATTAATTGATCTTCTCATGGAGGAAACTGCAGTAAGCTTTCAAGGAACACAAGGGTTCTTAGGAACAGGTTGAAAACTATTGGTCTAGATCAGGGGTGGGAAAACTGTCCCTCTAGACACTGTTGGACTACAACTACCATCACCCCTGATCATTGGCTGTGTTGGCTGTGGCTAATGAGTGTTGGAGTCCAACAATGTCGGGAGCGGAACATGCTCTCCAACCATGGTCTAGATTCAATAAAGCCTTTATTCCATTAGTGGAGAACCAGACCTGGGTGGGGTGCTAATCCAGCCCTCTGGGGTTCCCCAGAGGGCCATGCCCCTTTCCCCTGACCACTGATCATTTGGTGTTTTTCCAGTTTTTGTGCAGTCTTTCCCCCTTCTAAAAGGGTGAAATGCCTCTCCCAAGGCTTAGTTACTGCCAGTAAGTGCTCTAAGCTAAAATATGCTGATACTGGGGTTAGTTTTGGTTCTGCTCCTTTTGTCTTCAGCCCCACCCACCATTGGAACACGGCCCCTGACAGCTTCTCCAAAATAGAATCTGCCCCCCAGGTGAAAGAGTTTCATGACGCTTGCTTTATTCCATCAGTAGGGTAATCGGTCTGTTTGTTTATGGGATTTCACATCCTGAACGGAGGCCTGAAAGCTGTCAGGGTGGCCAGTGATTGTTAAAAACTATAAAAGACCAATGAACTATGATACCAAACAAGACAGAGCAGCAGAAAATGAAACATACACCAAGTTGAATGCCACAAATCTAAAAACAGATCTAAAATGTCAGGGCAAATAAAAAGACAAGTCTTAATTTGGTAATGAAAAGATATTAGTCTCAGCCATGGTAGGCAAACCTCTCTAGGGAAAGCATTCCATAGTTGGGGTGCCCCAACTGAAAAAAGGCCCCTATCTTGGATCACCACACACTTTACGTCTGAAGGTGGAGCTGTGGTGTAGAAGGGCATTGGACAGAGATCATAATTTCCAGGCAGGTTCATATAATGCAGCATTCCTGAACCTGATTTCCTCCATGTGTTTTGGACTACAGCCCATCAGCTCCAAACAGCATGACTGGGTCAGGGATGATGGGAGTCTGAGTTCAACACCACCTGGAGGGGTCCAGGTTGGGTAAGGCTAATACAGAGTGATCTTTCCCCACATTTGCATATGGAAAAAGGTCCCATTGATCTGTCTCACATTAATGGATAAATTCAGTTAAAAAAGCAAGCCTTTGATCTTTACATTAATAAACTCACAAGTCCTGGCTTTCTTCCCCCTGTTCAAACCTACTAGACATCTTTCCCTCCCTGAAAAAACAACCACATGATTCCTATTTATCATCTTAGGGTGTGTTCTATCTGTGATTTCTTCTATGAACATAAGAAGAGCCATGCAGTCAGCACATCTATAAGCCACATGTGTGCTGAGCTGCGCTCATGAAGAGGCGCCACTCCTCCACACAGCAGGCAGGAATAATAGCAGGCTCAGTGTAGATGAGCAACCTGAGATGCATCATCAAGCTCTGGTCTACTCATGTAGCAGAATGAGGTAGGAATGAGATCATTGAGTTCTGAGGTGGTAGAATGGACTGTACCACTTCATTATGCAGATGGGGTGGGGGATGCCATTTTTGAACAGCACGGAGGAAGCAGTGTTAGGACCATCCTCAGTGATGTGCTAGGTTTTGGGGTTTTGTTTTTTTAGTTGCAGAAAGGATTCAAATATGGTATTGCTCACCGGTTGTCTGACATAGTAGAGTCCACTCTACCACCTCAGGATTCTACCACCTTATTAGACATGGGGTGCTTTTAGACATGGGGTGCTCCCAGATGGAAGGCTTCTAGCATTAATAATCAAAAGGCCTCGTATAGCTATTCTGTCGTTTCTTCCTTAACCATGCAAAATTCATAAAAAAATATACACAGACATGTTTTGAGGGCATTTTACTACCCCAAGCCATTTCCCAATGTATCCTGGGGTGGTAAAATGACCCATGAACAACATGTTGGCAGGAAAAATGCTTGAAGCGAGTGGGAGAGACACACCTTTCATGCTAACAGTTGGACAATGAGAATCACTTCTTTTACTCTCTCTCCCTCTCCACGTGTAGCACACCTCCAAGAAATGGAAGGAAGCTAAATATATGTAGAAGCATAATGAGAAGGCAGAGAATGTGGGTGCTTGTTTATTATTTATTATCTTTATTGCATTTATATCCCACCTTTTTTCCTCTTGCGAGGAACTCAAGGCAGCTTACATAATCCTCCATTTTATCCTCACAGCAACAGCCCTGTGAGGTAGGTTGGGCTGAGAGTCTGTGACTGGCCCAAAGTCACCCAGCAAGCTTCCATGGCCGAGTGGGGACTAGAACCCGGTTCTCCCGGCTCCTAGTCCAACACTCTTGCCACTACACCACACTGGTTTAAAAGAATGAGGCGGTCTGTCTGTTTTGCCAACTGTGAAGCATGTGACTTGTGATCTGGCAACTGGTTCAGCTGATAAAGCCGTCATGGAAAAGTATGAGCAAATCCCCCCCCCCCAATTAAAAATACTGCTCAAATGATCAAACAGCCAAACATGTTGCATAAGACTTGAGTGAGTGGATATTCTGCAGTTGAGAAAGAGGCAAAAGAAAGAGAAGTCATAAGAACGTAAGAAGAGCCAAGGGTCCATCTAGTTCTAGCATTCTGTTCACACAGTGGCTGCCCACAGGAAACCCACAAGCAGGACATGAGTGCAGTAGCACTCTCCTGCCCATGTTCCCCAGCAACTGGTGTACATAATGCCTCTGAGACTGGAGATGGCATATAGCCCTCAGGACTAGTAGCCATTGATAGCTTTATCCTCCAGGGATTTGTCCAATCCCCTTTTCAAGGCAACCAAATGGGTGGCCATCACTATATCTTGTGGAAGTGAATTCCACAGTTTTACTGTGCGTTGTGTGAAGAAGTCAAGCTAGCTGCATTGATGAAGGCTAATATTTATAAATGCCGACTGCCCAGGATAGAAGGCTGGAGTGCCGTTCAGATGTGTGGGATTCTTTATGTTAAAAGCCTCTTGAGACCTACTGAGGGTTTTTTCTTGTAGTTCTCGTGGAACTTGAGCCTCGTGACTTGGCAAGACTGCCTCTAGATCAGCTTTTTCCATTGCCCATTCTCCCAGTGATTATGGAAGTTGGCACCCTCCAGATGTGCTGGACCACGGGTTGGGGAAGGCTGCCCTAGAGCAAGAATGTATGCTCTAGATTTGGCTCATGAAGTGATTTAATTTATCTCCCATCACTGCTGTACCAAATTTCAGTCAAGATGTAGTGAAAAGGGTGTTATATAAGTATATCTGCAGCAAACCGTACGTAGACAACTAAAGGAAGCACGCAACAGGATGCTGATGCTTTGGCTACTGGGTGGTATAGAAATGTAATAAATAAAGAAATAATTCTGCCCCCGCCAGTTCTTTTCCACCCTGCTGAATCCATTGCGCAAGCGGTGGGTCCCACTGACTGCATTTTGCAAGCTTACGCAAGGGACATTTAGCATTTCCTAGGGAAAACCCTGAAATGAGCAGAAATACTCCCTTCTGGAAGGAGACAGATTTGGTCATCTTTAAGGTGTCACAGGACTGTTCGTCGTAAAGTCATTTGCCCACAAGATAATTTAAAGCAAGAACATGCATCTCTGAAAAAATTCCCCTGATTTGTACCAGCTCCACAGCAATCCCCTCCCTTGTAAGGTAGCTGATCACAGAATCATAGCGTGAGGAGGAACCACGATCTCCTGACGCAATTTGCTCCACTGTCGAGCAGCCCTCACTGTTAGGAAGTTTCTCCTAATGTTTAGCTGAAATCTGCTTCCCTGCAAGTTCTAGCCATTGGTTCTAGTTCTGCCCTCTGGAGCAACGAAGAGCAACTCTGCTCTATCTTCTGCATGGCAACCTTTCAGATAGGCGAAGACTGTGATCATGTTTCACCTAAACTTTCTCTTCTCCAGGCTAGAACATACCCAGGTCTTTTGACCATTCCTCTCACATACAAAGATCATAACGCTGGTCTCAGAGAGAAAGAGAGAGACTTCCATTGGAGAGGCGAAAGTGGATGTCTTAAGAGAAATGAAAGCATGACAACATGTTTGGATACGGATTTTCTTATTTATTTACTCAATCCTAAGGCTAGCTATCTGAGTCCATCCCTAACTGAGGTTTAGCCTGTCTGTTTTTAAAGTTTTCCAGACTCTGCACAATCTGCCTTTTGTCTCATGATCAGTCGTTCATGGCCCTCCTCTTGAGAACATAAAAACACTATTATCTATTTACATCCCACACCCCATTCCATCTTAGGGCAAACATGTCCAGTGCTTTCAAACTTTCCTCACTTCCCACTTTTGCCTAAGCTCCTTCGCATTTTTCATTACTCTTTCCCTTCAACAGTTCAAGAGGTTTTTCAAAATATGCCTTGAAAGTGAAGGGTGGGGCAAGATAGCATCAGGGAAGCAAAAAGAGAGGAAATTACTTTGCATGGGTAGATTTTTTTGGAGTGTGTGTGTGCGGGATCTGAATGGGAGTTGACTGGTTGCTTAATATGGTGCATTTAATCTTTTAAAATCCAGGACTTACTAAAAACGAATGACAGCATACAGCCACTGGAATGCATTGGTTCCTTCTGAATGGTCACAGGAATATGTTAACGGTGCAATCCTATGCATGTGTAGACAGAAAGAAGACCTACAACTCTCAGCATTCCCCAGCCAGCAATGCTCAAGCATCCTTCCCCAATCTGGTGCCCTCCAGATGTGTAGGGCTGCAAACCCCACTGGCCATGGTGGCTGGGGATGATGGAAGTTGTAGTTCAACACAACACACCAGGCTGGGGAAGGCTGCATTAAAGTAATCATTTGTTTACGCAGTGGTCTTTAGGGACCTTTCTCAAATGGCCAGAGATAAAGGAATTGCCTTTCTGAATGGCCACGTAAGTGCCTTGAATATCTTTAAGGGACAATGCTGTAGATAAGTACCCCCCCTCCCCATTTTAACCACTAGAAAAGTTTAGGAAGCAATTCCCCAAATTTCCCGTGAAAGGAAAACATAAGCTGCAGTTGGATTTCCTGGGTTATTTATAGGAGAGGAGCTGGGTGTAGGAGAAGGCAGGCAAATTGGGATCTCATGGGTTAATTAGAGCAAAAAGGAAAGAGGAGTGCAGCTTAGCGGTCAAAGCATAGAAAGTTGGAACTGAATAGTACTGAGACAGTTTCAGGTTTGTGATAGGGTTACAGAGCTTACAAAACTAGGCTGTTCCACAACTAGGGGGGATGTTAGCTTTTGGGACAATACTTGGTTTCTCTCCATCTTGTATCTAAAAGGGGGCATACTATTTGCACCACTTATGGAAAATGTTTCTCCACCTCAAAAAAAGAGCTTCATCATCAAGCCAGATTTCCCCCTCCCTTATTCCCCCAAACCTGCTTTTTGTAACTTCTTGCCTGATGAAGAGATCTGGAGATCTTGCAAGTTTGTACATTTTTTGTGATCTCTTGGTTGGCCTAATAAAGGTATTATACTAATACGGGTTTTTGTCTTCTGGTATCTTTCATAATTTGCTTGGTTAAAACAGCATGAAAATGTTCCCAGTAAAAGGAGCTTTGGCAAGGAGAATCAAAATGAAGGAATATTTTTCAGAAAGGAGAAGAAGAGATCTAGAAACAAATTCATATTTTTATATCTATCTATCTATCTACACACATACATACACACACACACGAAGAGAGGTTAAACATTATTATTATTTCCATTTCTATACTGCCAAATAGCCGAAGCTTTCTGGGTGGCTTACAGCAATTAACATTTTAACTTAAATCTTACCGATACTGATGCAAGCAAGAATCACAGCACCCAGGACAAGGAGTTTGCCCATAATGTAGTTGTTGGATTGAAATAGAGAGAACCAGGGGGATGATATTCCAAGAGGAGCAATCCAAGTGACTATGAGTCAGTGAAGGGGTTCATTTCATCTGATATATATATATATATATATATATGTGCCCCACCTACTTGAGGCTAAGTTGGCAGGGTGGGTAGGTGTCATAGGAGTAAACAGCCCGCCCCCGAGTAGCATATGATCCTCTTGAGGCAAAAAAGAACAGGGAGGGAGTGAGTCAGAGAGAGAGAGAGAGAGAGAGGAGGAGGAGAATTCAGGGCATCAGGGGAAGGGCCCAACCACTGAGGATACGACTAGGTGCTGATGTTGCTACTACCACAGTCATTCCCAGCTGCGTACTGCTGAGAGAGAACAGCAAAGGTGTTGTGAGAAATCAGTCAATTCTTTTTAAATGGCTCCTGTGAACCTCGAAAGATCCACTCCCAGAAGAGGCGGCCCACTGCATCTCAGTGCGATTCCCTGTTCTGATCATTCTGCCCCCTTTCAATCACTTGCTGCAGGTTGGGTAATTCTGGCCTGTCTCTGCATTGGATGCAATTGGATCATTCAATTCCCCTGTTGTGGAAATGGGCTGTAGTTCTGTGGTAGAGCACCTGTTTGGCATGCCCAAACTCTCAGGTCCGATCCTCAGCATCCCCATGTAGGGCTGGAAAGATGCCCGCCTGAGATCCCAGAGAGCTGTTGTCAATCAGAACAGACAATACTAGGCTAGATGGACCAATAACCTGACTGCATACAAGGCAGCGTCCTATGCAGACACAGAATTGCCTACCCTCTGTGCGACTCAGGAATAAATAGAGCTGAGGCCAGGGTAGGCTCCTCCAGGACTGCAGCCAGCCTAAAGGTTTGGGCGGGGGGGCACCAAAAAGCAAAGGGAACATTTTAACTGGTATTACGAAGAAATATGGATGGTGCTTCGTTGTCAGTAGATTCACATCCTTCCCTGGCTGCTTCAAAATTGTTGTTGAAAACAGCATCATCTTTCATTTCTTTCAACTGCCTCCCAACGCAGTCAATAAATTTAAATGCTGCTTTGATATCCAGCTTCTTCTGCTGCAGCAGTGATGTTACATGTTTAGGATATCCCAGTACTTTTAGCATAATTTCAGTAAGAGAAGAAAGACGACTGATCTGACTGAGCAATCTAATAGTGTCAGTTTTTAGATGAGAAAGTTTTTCAAAAGGGGAAGATGCACTGATTAATTTGAGTGTGGAAAGAATCTGATCTCAGAAGCCAAGCAGGGCCAGCCCTGGTTAGTACTTGGATGGGAAACTGCCTGGGAATCAGGCTTCCTGCACTGAGCAGGGGGTTGGACTTGATGGTCTTTTAGGCCCCTTCCAACCCTATGATTCTATGGTTCATCTGAATGTATAATCATAACTGAATCCAGGGCCCCATCTCCATGAGCCATTTGCCCCGGTGCCCTGTTGAAGGGGAAATCTTTGCAACAGATGACGCAGTCCCCGCTTCGCAGCCCAGTGGTGGTTTTCACGGAAAAATCCGGGTTTTTCTCAGAGTCCATTTGCTGTGAAGTTTTCACTGGCTTCGGGCTCACTGCGGGGGGTTGAGCTGTCTGTCCCTTCCTCGGATTGCATTGGCAGCGTCCTCCTCCGTCGCAGCTCCAGCTCCGCACTTACAGAGGCATGAATAGGCAGGCTGGTGGAAGCCGCACTGATTGGTGGAAGGGGAAGTAGCTTGGGGTGGGGGGAGAGCAGAGGGGCAAACATGTCTGCCGGGAAGTAACTCATTGCCTTCAGTTCCCCGTTGCTGCCTCTCTCACTTTCAGTATCGAGCTTGAGAGTGGAGACATTCAGCTACAA
Organism: Heloderma suspectum; assembly: GCF_057233095.1. Lineage (NCBI taxonomy): Eukaryota > Metazoa > Chordata > Lepidosauria > Squamata > Helodermatidae > Heloderma > Heloderma suspectum. Next base: position 346,753,538 of record NC_139459.1, read on the forward strand.
AGGAGCACAGCTGAGAAATGTGGATTCGCAACTGCAAAGCTGAGAAAGGGTGGGTGCCAGGGCGCGTGATTTTCATAAAGATGTGCTCAGAAGCACTTCATTGAGCCTGCGTTTGTGCGGGTTGGGGGGGAGCCTTTGGACTGGGCAGTTAAGAGACCATGTGCTACTCACTCTCTCCTCCTCCCCAGCTCCGTGCAATCTGCTCCCGGCGTGGGCTCAGTCTCTGGAGGCAGCGGCTGCCTGCTTGCCTGCCCACCTCAGAAGTGTGTATTTGGGGTTTGTAATGAACATCTACTCACAAGCAAGCCCTACAGGCTAGTCGCGCACCCTCCTCCCCAGCTCTGCGCTCTCTGCTCTTCCCGGCTTGGGAAGCCCGCTTTAACCCTCCCATCTACCACCCCAGTTGTTAATTCGCAGTGCTGATACTGTGCAGCTCTGACGGAACGAACAACAACGAAATCGGCGCCAGTGGGAGAACTGAGCTGAGCTGGTTCGGAGAACTGAGCTGAGCTGGTTTGTTCTCTACTTCTAGATAGGGATGTCCATTGTGGGAAAATCAGCTATTTTCGGGCCCGATGGATTCCTGTGATGCCCCCAGCTTGGCTTGCCATTGCGAGCCGAGCCAGGGGTTTGTTCCCGAAACCCGGGGACTTTTACTTCTTTTCCGGGACTGTGGTGTTCTGCAAACTGCATCCGCTATTGTGCAAATCATGGCTGTAATTTGAGGAACACCGCAGTTCTGCAAAAAGGGAAAAACTTCCCCCTGCTGCTGCCACATGCACCCCTCACACTCTCCTTGCCAGTGTCAGTATTGGCAAGGAGATCACAGTGTGTGCGCGTCTTCGTGCCCACGGCAGCAGCGGTGGGTGGCAGGCGGTGGGGAGGGAGGAGTCCCTCCCTTCCTGCCATTGCTGTTTGCTGTGCTCACCCCTCGCGCTGTCCTTGCCAATGCCAACATTGGCAAGGAATGTGTGAGGGGTCCACACGGTGTGGTATCTGCAGGAAGAGTGGGAGGGGTGCACGTGGTGGCGGCAGAAAGTCCGCCAGCTGGCTAGACTCACTGGAGCCCAGGTCAGGCCAGCTGGCAGATGTCGGACTGGGGTCTGGGGGGTCGAGCCGGCAAAAGTTCACCGAGCTCCACCCCCAAATGGATTCTCCTGGCATCCCTACCCCTAGACTGAAATCGCTGACCAACATACTCATGTAATGTAACAGCAGCCAGCACCTCATAGGAGCACTTCTTCTGTCACTAGAAGTAGAATCCAGCTACGGCAACAGGTTCTTTCATTTTTGCTACTTGCAAGAGGCAATTTTCTTAAGAACATAAGAAAAGACATGCTGGATCTGACCAAGGGACCATCTAGTCCAGCATTCTTTCCACATAGTGGCCAACCAGGAGACGGAAGGAGAAGCCAATCATGTCTTACCCGGATTTTTCAGGGAGCTGCCTTTGTTCCACGCAGGGCTCCATGAGCGAGGGTATCACAGTCGCTTCACAGAACATGCTCCTGGGTGGGGAGGGGGGTTGGAGTGAAGTCTGACTGGCAGGAGCTGCTCAACCAATAAGAGAGGCTCCCCACCCCCATCCAGGCTCTCACCCCTTTCTCCTTTAATAAAATCCTGGGAGGTTTCCTCCCCTGTATCCACAGAAATCACTCTCTCTTCTCCCCACCCCAATGGCAATCATGAAAGGAACACCGTGTTTTAGCTGCCCTGCCCTGCTTTAATCAATCAAAGCTTCGAAGCTCTGACATTAAGGCTCTCTAAATCACAGCTTCGCGAAATCGCTTTACAGCCTTTAGGGCATTAGTGCTTTAAAATGTGCTATTTCAATTGGGTTGGTGGAATATCTGTACATTCTGATGCGCTCATTCAGGGGGCAAGCCTCAAGGGCCACAACGGGAGTTACTTCTAAGTAGACACTAATTGGTTTGTGCTGGGAAACACAGATGGGAAACACACAGGAAACACCCCTTGACCGGGGTCACGGTGAAAGGCACACCCTGGGCAGGGCTAGCATACCTGAGCTAAATGAGGGGGTTGGGGCACACAACTATACTGCAGAGAACCCGACTTAAGGAAAAGAATAGGACTTTACACAGTCTCAGGAAACCCAGTTTTTCCCTGATACACCCCAGGGCAGCTGCTGGATGGCCACGACATCATATATTCCTAATGGCCTCCAAACGCAGCCGTCTTGGAGTAAATCGCTCATGGAGACACTGCCCCCCCAGGAACCCACAAACAGGACATGAGCACAATAGCACCCTCTCACCCATGTTCCCCAGCAACTGGTGTACATAGGCATACTGCCTTGGATGCTGGAGGTAGCACAGAGCCATCACGACTAGTAGCCATTGATGGCCTTCTCCTCCAGGAATGTGTCTAACTCCATTTTAAAGCCATCCAAACTGGTGGCCATCACTACAGCTTGTGGTAGCTGTCAAGGGCTGGCACCAAACGGTTCATATTTAAAGCTACAACATTTCTTCCCACCAAACATTTTATAGAATAATAGAATAGCAGGGTTGGAAGGGGCTTACAAGGCCATCGAGTCCAACCCCCTGCTCAGTGCAGGAATCCAAGTCAAAGCATCCCTGACAGACGGCTGTCCAGCCTTGTCTTGAATGCCTCCAGTGTGGGAGAGCCCACCACCTCCCTAGGTCATTGGTTCCATTGCCGTATTGCTCTAACAGTCAGGAAGTTTTTCCCAATGTTCAGCCGGAATCTGGCTTCCTGTAACTTGAGCCCATGATTCCATGTCCTGCACTCTGGGATAATCGAGAAGAGATCCTGGTCTTTCTCTCTGTGACAACCTTTCAAATACTTGAAGAGCGCTATCATCTCTCCCCTCAGTCTTCTCAAGGCTAAACATGCCCAGTTCTTTCAGTCCCTCTTCATAGGGCTTTGTTTCCAGTCCCCAGCAGCCACCTTGCTGGCCAGCTGGAGAGAGAAAAGGCTTTGCAAGCACAGAGCGCATCAGCTGTCAGCCAGCAGGACCTGCACTTGGAAAGCACTCTCCCTGCTGAGCAGGGAGAGCTGGGCCCACAACAGTGGCTACAGCCCACATGACCTAAGCTTGCAAAACACTCTCTCCAGCCAAGCAGCCACTTTCCTCCCAAGCAGTGAGAGATGAGCCTTTGTGAGCATGGGGGCATGGCTGACAGCTGGCATGTCCCACGTTTGCGATGTACTCTTCCTGCTCAGGAGGGAAGCGGCAGCGACCGTCTCCCTGCCTGGCAGGGGAGAAAAGAGCCTTTGCAAGTGCAGGGTACACTGTGTGTGTAATGTAAAAGAAAGAAGCACACACACCCCTCTCCACCAGCTCCTAATTGTCACGTAAGCTCCACACCTGAGAATTTCTCCAAAAATTCTCACACCTTTCTCACAGTGTATGTGATTTCTTTGCGACCCTCCCCTGCTCAAATGGTCAGAAAAAAAAATAGATCGAAAATATTGGCACAGCACTAAAAAAAGAAAAAGAGATAAACTTTTATTCTTTGGAGTAGCCCAACATGTTTGAGCCTTGTATAATATATATGGGCCTTCTTCAGGGGTCAATATTTCTAAAAATGTCTGCAGAGATCTCTGAAAAAGAGATGTCTCTAAGCTCTCTGAAAAAAGGCCAGTTGCAGGATTTATCTCGGAGACATATCTTTTTCAGAGATCTCTGCAGACATTTTTTTTTAGAAATATTGACCCTTGAAGGAGGCCCCTATATATATAAAATACAGGATTGAAATGTGTTGGGCTCCTCCAAGGAATAAAAGCACCCATCCTTAAGGATTATGGACGGCGTAAAATCCACCCCGTTTGTGTTTTGCAGATTGTCAGGTGCCTTTTGTTCGGTCGTCTGTGGATGCGAATATTTTTTTTTCATCATGCGGAAAAATCCTCAAATAATTACGTAAGTGTTTACGTAAGTGTTTACATCATTTACCCTTGTAAACAGTTAGCGTATTGTCCCCCAATTCCATTCAACTTTTCCTCAGCTGACACGTATTTTTCTACGAATGTATATGTGTAAAATTCGGAAAAGTAAAAATATTGTCCAAAAGTCAATGGACTCCGCATGGCCTGAGGGGGTCGCTCCACAGCGGATTCTGCAGGTCAGATTCTTAGAAATCCGAGCTCACTTTAGTCCATCTCAAATTTCTCCAGCATCCCTATCCATGTATCCATGTATACATTTGTCTCTGTTTCCATTAGATTATTTTGGATGCTCCCCAGCTTTGTCTGGCTCTTAGCTAGGGAACTCCATGGACATCCATGATTAGACCTAGCATCACCTAGTTGTGAAAGCTGTCATGAAGAGAAGCTGCTACTGCCCTTTCTACACACTTACACTGGACTTTTTGGTGTCTGGTTGTCTAGAAGAACCAGCCTGGTCTAGAGCCAAGTCAGAGAGGGATCCGGGGAAGTGGACAAACATGGAAAGAAACCATCTTCCAAAAAATCTACTGTGGGTACCTTGCTGGGTGCTTTTTCCACAGCTGTGAAACCAAAAAAACAGACACTACCTTGGGTGTCTGATCTCATCTAGGGATGTAGGGATTGTGTAAAATCCATTTTGTGTTTCTCAGGTTGACAGGCGCCTCTCGTTCCGTCGTCTGCCCATTGATGGAATCAGATTTTTTGTTTCTGGATTTGTGCAAATGCGCATGTATGAAAATGCACCAATTCCCCATAAATGCACATTTCCATGCTTTAGCCTATGGGGGAAACACAGATTTGTAGCCAGGTTTTTTATTCTGCATATTTTGGGGAAAATTTGGGAAAGTTAGAAAAACAGGCCATGGAATATGCCCGACAGGGGAAAAGCTGGTCTGTTGCGGACTCCGCTAGCAGCAATGCAGAGATTTAAAATACAGATTTGAAACACTAGAGCTATTCTAGGGTTGCTGTGATTGTGCGAATCAGCCCCGAGTCAAATCCTGGGTCCAGCTAGCCCAGTATTGTCGACACTGCCTGGCAGCAGCTCTCCAGGGGTTCAGGCAGGATTCTTTCCTAGCCCTACCTGGAGATGCTGGGGATCAAACCTGGGACCTTCTGCACGCGAAGCAAGGGCTCTACCACTGAGCTTCAGCCTCTCCCTGCATACCTTTATCATCTATATCTAGATCTTAACTGCTGAGGACCCTAGCAGGGATGGGGCATGGATACGAGCACGAAGAGAGGGGCTGAAGAGCATACTCCATAAGCAAGTAGAACCAGAAAATACTAAGGGAGGGCACATGAAGAAGTGGCTTAAGATCTAAATATAATTTTAGTCACAGGACGGGTTGCTGAACTCATTAATTAGGGTTCATGGATTGTTCTGCTGAACTTACGATATCCCAGCCTTTCCCAGGCTGGTGTTCCCCAGATGTGTTCAACTACAACTGGGACTATGGGGGATGTAGACCAACACATCTGGAAAGTGCCAGGCTGGGAAAAGCTGCTGTATTAGTTTGCTGATGCCATTGGAATGGTTTGCTGATGAACCGGCCAGTAATTTCTCAGATCCACCATGGATCCCTTTGAAAAAATTAGCCAAGGTCAAGCACACAGGATAGCAGGCAAGTATAATCAGATGCCAGAGGCAGCATCAGGCAAAAGTCCAAGGTCAATAATACAGAAGCCTGAACCCAAGTCAAGGACAGGGAAACAACATACCTAGTACAAGAAACTGGAAACACAGTTGTTTCCAGCACTAGCTAGGCTCAAACTGAAGGCGTATATTGCCAGAGCCTCCTGAGCCCCACCCAGGGTTCAGCCGTAGTTAATTATAGCCCTCTGGCAAGAGTCCTACTGTCCTACACACAAGGAGTTGTTTCCTCTTGAGGAGTTCTCCTTTGTAACTGAGCACTCCTTCTCAAGGGAGCCCCACTGGCCTGTACCTTGAGCTGACAATGCTCGCAAGGGCCAGGGGTTTGCTCAGCCTCGGCCTCAGAGGAAAAGTCCGCTGCTCTTTGCAGGGTTGGCCTGCAGCCATGTCCCCCCAGGGCCCAGGCTCCTCTTGGCCTTCTGACATTGGCTGATCTTTTGATCTCTGGGAGCTCTAGCTTCTCTGAGGAGGATTCCTCCAGTGGGGGGCAGGACAGGTAACATGGCGAGTGGCTTGCATCTCTGTATACTGGCTTTAGTGAAAACAGTATAAAAGCTGGGGTAGGCAAAAGAGAGAGTTAAGCAAACAAGAACTCTCTGAGCCCCAGGTGTGTTCATTTAAGATATTGAAGCTTTAAAGAAAGACTCCCTTGTGAACTGACCCCAGGATGGCCTGCCTGTTCCATTGTCAAAGCTATACTCTGAACTGACTAGAAAAGGTCCAAGACTCACTTTCACCCAAAGGTTAGAGGACTGGCCATCTCCCTCTTCACTGAAGGTGCTGAGTGAGGTTGCAGTGAGTCATCTTAATGTGGTAATTATGTAACTTGTTGTGGTTGGGGCCTTGTGGGCAACCAAGTTGTACCGTATGGTAGCCTTGGGGGAAAATGCATTGTAGTGTAGGGTTTTTTTTTTTGCGGGGTTGGGGGGGCAACGTATCAGACATGTAGTCAATCCAATTGAGCAGTACGTTTTCCTGTTTGTGGTCTGGATTTCTGTTCCTCAGTACACAGTTTGCTTAACCTGAGTAAACCCTTATCATATGCAACCCTTGGCCTAATTTAATGTGGCCCTCAGCCTCATTTCAAAAGCCCTCTGCACGTGATCAGTTCAGTCCTCTAGTGAGAGAAAACTGTCCCTTCCTTGACAGTCCACTGGATGGGATGGAATTGGGAGGGAGAGAAAAGGAGGTGGCTGAGAGAGGAAGAGAAAAGAGGTGATCCATCTACTTTTTGCTCTGGACTTGCCCACTGCTGGCTTTGGTCGGGCCCACCACCATTGAGCAGCCTCTGGCAGACTAGCCATGAGAGAAGGAGGCCCTTGACAGAACAAAGGCTGCCCGCCCCTACCTAACACTGACCAATGTCAGTGCTTACACTTCTCCCTCTGGGTTGCCTACCGAATGTATTTATTTATTACATTAATACCCCAACATTCTCCAAGAGGTTCAAGGTAGCATACATAGCCCTCCCCACCTTTAAGCTTTACAACAACCCTGTGAGGTAGGTTAGACTAAATGTTGGTGACTGGCCCCAGTCATTCCGGGAGCTTCAGAGCTGAGTGGCGATTTGAATCTGTGTCTCCCCAGTCCAAGGGCCCGGCTACATGGGAGGTTTTCTCCAATGCTGCTGTGGCTTAAAGTCGTAAAGGACAAATGATGTCATGGCCACTCTGCAGCCACCCTGCAGTTTACCTGTGGGGAGGCCACATTTTTGTTGAGTACTTTTACTCCATTGTTTTTCCTTAAATCAGCTCCTCTGTGGTTCACCTGCTGTGTGCCCATCCCTCTGCTTGAAATTTGGGAGGGCATTCCTAGGAGTGTGTCTTTCACCTGGCTGTGCCCTCAGTAGCCTGGGCAACTAGAGTAAGTCGCCTGCCTTTCCAACACATCAAAGCCCTAGAGCACTTTTTTGAGCCTTCAGAATTCCCCTGCACTTTCTTTTTGCAGACAACTGACCTTGGGAAGCAACACCTCCAGCCTAGAGGCTTGAGAGCTCTTAAGGGGGCCTGGTCTTTAAGGTTCTCCAGCAGATTCAAGCATGCAGGGAACGGCCCACCACTCTCCTATCTCCTCAAAATACAATGGTCTTATGGTGCATTTCCTCTACAAGAGTCTTGTGGCACCTTAAAGATTAATACATTTATTAAGAGCACAATCCTATGGCCGCTAGACAGTGCCTAGATGGCCATAGGATTGGTTGGTTTCTGGGAATGGTTCCTGGAGAAGTCCCTCCCTCCCTTCCTCATAGGCAATGTGGATTGTCCCTGTGCTCATAAGAGCAGTGCGGAACAGGGCAAAAGGGGCATTCCTGGGGGGTGGGATGGGGCGGGGAGTGCAAAAGTGCCAGTACAACACTTCCTATGTGTTGTCTGGCCTCCCCACTCCATGCTCTGAAATCCCATGGCTAGACAGCCAAAATCAGAGTGGCTGGAGAACAGAGAAGACAATTCCCTCCAGCTCCTCCCACCGACCGTGCACTGGATAGGTGGTTGCCTCTAAGTTCGGAGGCGGCCGCCTATCCCCACAGGATTGCTTCTTCTGGCATAAGCTTTTGTGGGCTACAGTCCACTTCATTATGCTTCAAGTGTTATGTTGAGTTACACACACACACACACGGTGATGGTGGTGAATTGTCAGGTCAGGGGAGTTGAAATGAAGAAAGTACAGACAGTGATAATTAGTATTACCTTAACAGAAGCCATTCACAAAACAGTTGTTGGGTGATGATAACACAGGAATCCTAGCACTGGTGAGCTGATTAACACATGTAGTGTTAATAAAACCACTTTGGGATTTATTTATAGGAGAAGCAGTACATTAATATTGCAAATAAATAATATTGCTAATAATAATATATTCAAGGCACAGGAGATAAAGCTGAGCCTCTTGATATATTGTAGCTCAGCTGTTTCACACTGAAATCTGTCTTCGAAGTTCCTTTGTTCAAGAATGGCCATTTTGTTCAAGAACGGCCACCCAGGGTGTCCTGTGAGGTTGAAGTGTTCCCCCACTGGTTTTGTTTTTCTGTGATGCCATTTCTGATGTCAGATTTGTGTCCATTTATTCTTTTGGGTAGGGCTTGCCTATTTGTTCTATACAGAACGCAGTAGGGCAATGGACGCTGCTGGCTCTGATATTAGTGGGGCTGTGAATCTGCTCTGGGTTTCAGACAGAACTCTAAAGGAGCTATCCAAGGTGCCATTTGGGGGATAGGGTTCGTCACCTTCGATAGCTCCTTTAGAGTTCTGGCTGGTTCTGACGGAAACCCAGTCGGCAGCCTTCAATGCAGTAAGGGCCTTGTTGGCAAATGATGGCATATATCACACTGGAAGATGAGCGTATGAACGTATGAACCTTTGATGCTGCGAATGGCATTATTAGGTCCTGACGTCATGTTGCCAGAGTAGACATGGGGACAGAGTTGGAATTTATATTACGTAAGAGGATGAAGACAGAAGATCTACAAAACAGAGCTGTGCAAGTTAATACAACAAGAGTATGAGGAAACCAGTCCAGGCCTGGAGAAAGGCCCCACATCATGAGAGCATGACAGCACAAACTGGTCATTTCCCTACAGTACTATGAATGAAAGGTGACACATACAGTTTTAAAGTTTTATTCATTCATTTGAAGAGTTACATAATCCACTTTTCAGCTTAAAGGAGTTCTCAAGTAGGAGACAAATAATTAAAAGCAAACAGCAAGAATACATCAAAACAACTAGGAAAATGTACAAACGGCATCAGCAGCATTGCTTAACGGCAGAAAGGGTAATACTTTGCCCATCGAAACTCTGTCATACATAACGAGGAGTCTTGCGGCATCGGAAGGAGTGAGGGTGCTTACGGAGAAAGTTTTATTGTGCAATCGCCCTGCCTCTTTCACGGAATGTTATGAGGGATCCAGACAACGTCGTCTTGAGTTTGTAAACCCCCCCCCCCCCGTGTTTTCCCATCACATCTTCTATCCTTTTCCTTACCAGAACAAATCCATTAAGGAGAAAAGATGGAATAGCTGTACAATGCCTTTTAAGTGTTAGTGGCGCTCTCAGCCCTTATTATGGAAGTGTCCTAATGGATTTCTTGTAGCATCAGTTTTCATGGACTGCAGTTAGGGATGGCCAAATCTGTCAATTTTGGTTGCCCTCATTTTTCCAATCTCAAATTCAGTTCATCCCAACCGTTGCAATTTTTTAAAAAAAAGTTTCCATGAACACCGATGAGCATTTTTGCACACATTCCTCCTAATACATCCATTTTTGTATGCATTCTTGCTTAATGTACACCTTTGTTGCAAGCAATTTTTCTAATAGGATGCATTTTTAAATGCAGTTTCCTTTAATATATGCTTCTTGGTATGCATTTTTGGATTGGAGAACTCTATTGAAAAATTCGGAGAAATGTGAATTTCAGAGGAGAGCTGATCTTCTGTTTGCCCAATGGTGCAAAAGTGCGAAATGGGCAAGTTTGCATTAAAATGTGAACTTAATACATTTTGGCTCCATGTATTTATTTTATTTATTTACAACATTTATATACTGCTCCACAGCTAGACAGATTCTGGAGTGATGAAAACCCCACGTTAAAAAGTAAAAACAAAACAGAATTCCAATAAAAACCATGGCTGATAATCAAGGAAGGTTTCCTGAAATAAAGATTTTTCAGGAGGTGCCAGAAGCAACACAGTGTTGACACCTGTCTACCCTCCAGAAGCAGGGAGTTCCATAGAAAGGGGGCCACCAGACTGAAAGCTCTTCTCCAGATGGGCTCTCATTGGGCCATAGGTTCATGCGGAACCACCAGGAACATGCCCTCTGATGACCTCAGTGACTGAGCAGGTTGAACTCCATTCCTAAGTAGAGTCCACTTCATCAGATCCATGAAGCATTATCCTGGGGTGAGGGAACCTGACCTCATCCTCTGCCTGGGAGTCCAGGAAGAGACCTAGAAACTCTGTCATGGGAAGAGCACCCAGTCCAGAGAATGAATTGGGGAGAGTGTTGGACTTGTCCAGGTTCAAATTCCCACACACTCACAAAGTTCACCTGGCAATTTTGGCTCAGTTGCTATTTCAACCTAATCCCTCTCACAGGGATGTGGAGACCTGCGACCCTGTGATACAGATAAGCCCAGCCTGGTGTTATCCCCATAATTTTGGAGTAGAACTCCCACACTGGCTAGGGCAGATGGGAGTTGGTCCAAAACCAGGCACAAGGTTAGGGAAGGCTGGATTAGCCCCATGTAAGTTTCTCTGTTTCAATAGTGGAATATAGAGGAAAGATGAGTTACGTTCACTGAAATAAATACATAAATAATACTCCCCCCCCCGCCAGCATATGCAGAAAGCACTATTGAAACAACTTTGGCCAGCTGCTCGTCACCTGAGTGGTGTGTGTGGTCATCACCCAAAGAGAGGCTCATAAATTACATTGTCTGACTCATTTGCCAGAGCGGAGCCTCAACAAAGTTTTACAGAGAGCTAGCAGGGCAGTATCCAACGGTGACATTCCACAAACTCAAATAGCCCTGGCAGAGCTCTGCTCAATCTGTCCGTTGCACAAGCAGTTGCCTATTACTTTTGTGGAACTGGTTGTGCAAGCAGCTGTGCAAGCAGTTGCGCAATGGGTTGCACAACAGGTGTAAAGCAGTTGCACAGACAGTTGCACAACAGGAGCAAACAGTTGTGTAACCCAAGCAGAATGTGCAAAGGGTTGCAGAACAAGTTGCACAGCATGTTGTACTATGCGTTGCACAAGCATAATGCAAAACTGCTTGTGTGACACCCTTGAGCAAATGTAACTTTACTCAAATTCTTTTGAGCATAGTTCAGAACCTAGTTTCAGCTAGTGCAGCATCATTTGGATACTGCCCTGTGGGTGCAATCCACTGGACTGAACCCTCATTGATCACCAGTCCCTGAATTCAGAGGCTTCTGAGATTCCTATGCCCTGCTGTGCTGAAGCTGGCAGGGCAGGAAGGATGGCAGATGCAATCTTTGCCTCCCTGTCCTCCGATCTCCTTAATTTCCCCCCCTAGATTGGCTTTTCAGCCCATCTAGTGAAGGCGCTTTGGGGGTGGTGGTGGAAGGAGGCTGGAGGAGGCTCAGGAGAACTCATATCCTGGACTCCGGTCTCCTCCCCTCCCCGCCCACCAGAATGCCCCCTTTCCTCCTCTTCTGAGGTCACTTTTCCAAGCTTGAAGAGGCAGCCTGCACAGCTCTCTGCACTAGCTGCAAGAGGGAGAGGCCTGGGGTTGGATCTCCGACTCCCCGTTCCAAGGTCAGAGTGCTTTCTCTGACCTTGGAGAGGTTTTTCGAGCCATCCTATGTTCCCAGGAACACTTGCCCAGGGCCATAGGATTGCTCTTGAATAATACTTAGCCTTTCTAAAGCACATTTTAAGCTCTTTGCTTACAACATTATCTCATTAATCCTTACAATAGCCGTCTGAGGTAGGTCAGTGTTATTATTATTTCCGTGTTGCAGATAGGAAGCTGCTGTCAGCCTTTCCCAACATTGGATCCCCAGACGGCGACTTCCCTGGGCATTGGCTATGCTGGCTTGGGATGATGGAAACTGTAGTCCAACACATCTGGAAGGCACCAGGTTGGGGAAGGCAGGGTTTGAGCAGACTTCAGGCTTGTAGGATATATTTTCTTTTTTACTAGAACCCGGAGATCCACCAACCGGAGTCTGGTGCAAAAGGCACACATAACTAAACAATTGCAGAAGGTGTTTGCCTGCTAAATATCTGCCATTTTAGTTAAAGCATGGGTGGGCAGCTTGTAGACCTCCAGAGGTTTTGGCCTACAACTCCCATCATCCACCATTGATTATGCTGACTACAGCTGATGGGTGTTGAAGGCCAAAACAGCTGGAGGACCATAAGTTGCCCATTCCTGGCATAAAGGTTATGTTCTATCTGTTGTCTCTGCTTTCAGTGTATATATTTTTTTAAAAAACAATTCATTGTATTTTTATTATGTTTTATGACGCTGTGGTTTTAAAGCATTGGAAGCCACCCTGAATAGTGCTGGCTGGAGGATGCTGGGAGCTGTAGGGCATCTTTTTCTGTCTAAACATGCATAAGATTGCATCCTCATAATAATAAATAAAAAATCCCTGTAGAATCGCAGAATTCTGAGTTCCAGCACTGGACAGAGCTCACACTCCTGGTTAATCATAGAATCATAGAATAGTAGGGTTGGAAGGGGCCTACAAGGCCATCGAGTCCAACTCCCTGATCAGTGCAGGAATCCAAGTCAGCATCCCTGACAGATGGCTGTCCAGCCTCGTCTTGAATGCCTCCAGTGTGGGAGAGCCCACCACCTCCCTAGGTAATTGGTTCCATTGTCGTATTGCTCTAACAGTCAGGAAGTTTTTCCTGATGTTCAGCCGGAATCTGGCTTCCTGTCACTTGAGCCCATTATTCCGTGTCCTGCACTCTGGGATGATCAAGAAGAGATCCTGGCCTTCCTCTCTGGGACAACTTTTCAAGTACTTGAAGAGCGCTATCATATCTCCCCTCAGTCTTCTCAAGGCTAAACATGCCCAGTTCTTTCAGTCTCTCCTCATAGGGCTTTGTTTCCAGTCCCCTGATCATCTTTGTTGCCCTCCTCTGAACCCTCTCCAGCTTGTCTGCATCCTTCTTAAAGTGTGGTGCCCAGAACTGGACACAGTACTCCAGATGAGGCCTAACCAGTGCTGAGAAGAGGGGAACTAGGGTTACCCCAGAAGTTCTTCATTTCTGCAAGACAATTTAGGGTGGAGATGCTGCATTTGGGTAATTTTAGATCTTGGATTTAAGGTGCAATCCTATGTATGTTTAGACAGAACAACGCCTTACAACTCCCAGCATGTCCCAGTCAGCATGGGAGTTGTAGGACTTTTTCCTGTCCAAACACAGAGTATTGCATCTTTAATGGTGCTATGGCTCCCCCTATAGACGGCTGTGTGTATTACTTCAGTTATGAAGGAAAAAACCAATATTTCTCTTCTCCCCTGTTCCATAATTTCTTGCTTTACAACGTGTTCTACGTTCCTGATACATTCGAGCAACAAACAAAGAAACACAGCAATTGAAGCGGAGCTTGCCAGCACTGATTAAAAAGAAGAAGACAGACCGAGCATGTGCAGCTTCATCTTTTAAACTCACTTCATTCGTGACACCATCACGATTACAGGGATATAGCATGGAGTTTGCTTCAACTGCACTGGCGGCTTCGTACCTGCCATTCTCTGGGCGGTCATGTGGGGGTGTCCCCCCGGGCTGCAGGGCCCTGGTCCTCAGCCCCAAGATCCGGCCCTGGCGGCACCACTGGCGGGAGGAGAGTCATCTTGTTGCGGCTGCTGTTAAGCAGGGAGCCCGAAAATCTTGCTCATTTGTGTTAAACCAGCCAGAGATTGACCAGTAGACCCAGATCTGCCTTCTGCCCACCCCTGCGTTGCGGCAACAGGGTCTCCGCCTCTGCTGAGTCTATGTGTGAGGACTGAGTCATGCCTGGGGGGTGGGGAGCACCGTGATCAGGGAGCCGACAGATTCTGGGTCTCAGGCGAGGGAGGCAAACAGGATGGCTAGGGCAGTGATCACCAAGAGCGTTGGGAGGTGGACGGCAGAGGTGTGGGATGCCTCGTTGCAGCGATTGGTGCCACAGCAGGAGTAGGTGACCCGGAATGGGTTGCTGGAGTGAGTGATCCTCTCCTGACTGGAGCATTTCCTGGCCGAGAGGCAGCCCTTTCCGAAGATGGACTCGTGTACTTTATAATCTGCAAATAACAGGAGCACACAGAGTTAGGGCTGAGACAGCAGCACAGAGGTGCTGGGGGACGGGCAACGTCAAGGGTAGGCATGGTTGGGCATGTGCCGAGGGCCCCACAACCCAGCAGGGGCCCGCTAGCAAAAGCCCCCTGGCATTGCTCCTTTTCTTCCCCGTTGCAATGTGCTTGTTCACCTGCCTCTTGTTCTGGGCCAGACAACCATGATGGTGAGAAGGAGGAGCAGTAGATGCCACAGCCGCCTTGCTCCCTGGTTCTCTGCCTGTCGAGCAAGCAAGCGGTAGCAGTCATGAGGAAGAGGAGGAGGAGGAGGACCAGCAGCTGGTGACAAGGTAGACTCACTAAGGGGGTGGGCATTGAAGGTGTCTTGCCTGAGGGCCTTCCAAAACCTGGAGCCGGAATTGGGGACAGGGAACAGAGCTGGACTGAAGCTGTGTGTGCATGGACAGTGCAGGTTCTACCCTTAAAAATGGCCTAAAAGGAAGTTAAAATAAATAAATAGATACCCAGAAGCTTTGTGGTGAAGGGGGGCTAGGGGGCAAGGAAATAAAACAACACCATTTGTGGAATTAGCCATTGTACAAATGGTTATTTCAAGGTAAATTATAGGCAGGGGGCCATTGAGATTAGGATCTAGGCATGGGAGGTAAGGGGACTTTAACACATTTCCTGCTGCTGTGGTCCTGATCCAGATTCCTCTCCCCATGCTTTTGATTTGTATTTGGGGGGGGGGGAGCTCCCATTGAAGCAAATGGGAGTTAAAAAAAAATTCAATGCAGATAGCAGGCACAGGTGTCCCAGTTTAGGGCAAGACCCTCTTATTCTCCCAGTATTTTAGCTTTTTAGCTTCCTAGTCTTTTAGCTCTGGTGTTTGAAACTCGTATCTTAAATCTCTGCATTGCTGCAAGGTTTTATTGCGGTTGTACTGTTACATTGCGGTTTTCAGCTTTCATATTTTATATTGTTTTATGCTGCACTCTGTGGTTTTAATTTCTGTGAACTGCCCAGACAGCCTCCGCTATTGGGCAGTATGGAAATGAATGAATAAATAAATATGGAGTAAAGGGTTAATGCCCCCCTATGCCCCACATGTGGGACCCAATCTGGATTGGTCCCTTCCTGCCTGCAATTTACTTTGAAAAAACCATACATGCAATTGCGATGAATGGTGTTTTGTCCTATAGTATGATTTCTTTGTGGGTAATTGGGTAGAAGATATCCTGAATGCTTTTCCTTAAGTCTTCACAAGTAAAAGGGCAAGAGAAGTTTTAGAAAAAAGGAAAGCCAGCTGAGCATTCAGAGAGGAGCCTAGATTATCCCTGAGAGGGCCAGCCCTGGGACAGTGAGACAAACCTGAATGCCCTCTTATGATGCTGCATCTCTCCCCTTCTTTACAGGTCACCAACGATGTCTCCGAGCAGGGTTGGCCGAAAGTGCAGTTGTAACATTGGAGACCCTCCTTCCCTGCATCTTGGCACAGGGCTGAGATTAACAAAGAAACAGAAGCATATCGTAAGTCCACGGATACAGTTCATCTGGCTCTCCAAGCTGGACTGGCTGTCAAATGGTCAGAAAAGGGTCAAATCACAGACAACACGGGGGCCAGACATAAAAGGCAAAAGTGTTGGGAATATTGCAACCTCGTCCACAACTTACTGGAAAGGGGCAGTGTTGTAGTTAGTTAATTCATGGGAATTTTGACCACAGCTAGCCTTCGGATCTCTATAGCCTACAGTGTGGTTTCCTGTGATTTCTTGCTTTTGCTCCTCCAATTATTTCCCCCCCCGGCCTCCCCCATTGCTGGGAGCACACGTGCTTGTTCTCTCACTCCTGCCTGTGTAATGGAACACGAAATGGACTGAACAGCCCCCTTTTGAAATTCTATGCTGTACCTGCATTGTATATGCAAGAACATCTGTGAGTAAAACTACTTTACCTTTTCTTCACTGAAGAAGGGTGTAGTCTCCTTTTATTGTTATAAGACAGCCGCTATGCATGTGGGACTGGTGAACGCCCATTCTGCGTTGCCTTTTTTGTTTTTTTCTGCTAATTGCCTTTCTGACAGGAGGCATTATTACTAAGTAATCCACTCAGAAAGGACCCTTCTACAGGATTGTCCCTTCCTTAGCCTTCTTGGTAGAACTGCCATTTTTTTTTTCTGGTAGGTGCCTTTAAAATAGTGCTGTGCCAAAACTTTCTCCCACATGTTTTTTTCAATCGTTCTCATTCAATTTCATAGAAGAGAAATTGCTTTCGGAAAGAAATACAATAGTGAACAAATTCTGGAGAACTTCTCATGAGTTGGGTTCGGGTTTCTTGGGCTTACCTTACTTAGGAGGCGGCAGAGGAGTGAGCACAAGTGTCCTGTCTTTCACTGTACAGTCATCTCTCTGGCAGCCTGTAGCCTCCTCGGCTTCCTGCACTTCAATTGAAGCCCAGGGGAAGACATCTTGAGGCAATTCCTCCCATGGGGCTTTTTCAGATCAGGAAGTGCAGGTGGCCTGGGAGGCTGCAGAGCAATGGAGAGATGTGTAATAGAGAGAGAAAACACACACAGCACCCTCGGCCACCTCACAGCGATTAGCTAAGATCAAAAACACCAACAAAATAAATTCAAAATAAATTATGAAATGCCCTGAGAAAGAGGCAGAAAAATAGATGCCTCTTTCATGGGGGAAGACAACTTTTCAGGAAACTGGAGGACAGATTTTGGCACGGCACTAGCACCATCTCTTTCCTGGAGCTGAACACAACACTACCCCCATCACACCTCCATTGTGGAGGATGCAAAATGGGGGCCATGCTGCCAGCACAGTTGATGCTGTTGCCACTTGCAGTGGCAGTGCAAAAAATAAATAAATTTAAAAAACCCTTAGGGGAAAAAAAGAAGAAGCTGTGCTACAACCCCTGCCTATGGTGGGCCCTACTTATCTCTTCTTGATCATCCCAAAGTGCAGGACACGGAATAATGGGCTCAAGTTACAGGAAGCCAGATTCCGGCTGAACATCAGGAAAAACTTCCTGAGTGTCAGAGCAATACGACAATGGAACCAATTACCTGGGGAGGTGGTGGGCTCTCCCACACTGGAGGCCTTCAAGACGAGGCTGGACATCCATTTGTCGGGGATGCTCTGACTTGGATTCCTGCATTGAGCAGGGGGTTGGACTCGATGGCCTTGTAGGCCCCTTCCAACCCTACTATTCTATGATTCTATGCTTCTATACTTGTGAGAAACAGCTGGAGAATTTCTCATCCCGCTAGAGAAATTTGGTGAAATTGTTCCCCCAATTTCGGTGCCCGCAAATAGGGTGGAGAACTTCGAGAGGCCATCTGTGCACAGCTCCACTTTAGAACAGGGGCATTTCAGCCTGAGGGGCAGTTCAATTTCAGAGAAGCTCTCAGGGGCTGCATTCCAGGGGTGGGCAGAGCCAAAGGCAAAAGGGGCAGGACTAAAAAGACCAAACTGGCAGCATATTGTAGCTAAAACCTCTCCCTGCCAGTAACTGAAGAGGGGCGTTTCAACCTTTTAGAATGGGAGAAAAAAAATGAGGGAAAGCCAGGGAACCACCAAATGATTGGCAGTCGGGGGAGAGGGGTTGGAGCCACCTGAGGAATCCCGGAAGGCTGGATTGGGACCCCCAGTGAGCTGATCTTGGCCTGAAGTTCAACACTCTTGCCTTAAAAGCTATCTGACAGGCATACATTTAATAGATGAATCTTTTGTCATTTCCTTGCCAAATGTGGCAAGTAAATGGAGAGAAAGCAGTCCATCTTAAACGCATCATGTGCAGTTTCCCATCCCCTACAAGAAGCACAGCACTGACAGGAGTATAGTGCAGAAGCGGGCAGGCTTCAGGCTTGCAAGACCACCTTTAGTTTTGAGTGGAACACCGAGGCCCACCATCCGGACCCAGGTGCAAAATAGTGGTTCAGGCTGGTGGACATAAATGAAATATCAAGGGACAGGGTGCCCCTGAGCATATGCTCAGCGCAGGAATTTGTGATCAGTACAAGAACCAAGATCAGCCGTCCTTTCATGCAAAAATCCACTCCTAGTTTCCTTCCTCTCCACCCCAGCATTCTTTTTCATCAACCTAATTTAGAGGGGAAAGGGATTTTTTTTTAGTGGTTGCTGTTGTTACACAGTTGGGAGTCAGGAACTCTTGTTGATCTATTGTGAATCATGCCCTGAGCAGCAAAAGGGGTGTGTGTCTTTACAATGCTCCTGTGCTCTCATTAGCTGTGTTTCCCCCAAGGCAGTGTCTGATGGGTTCCGCTTGCTGCTACTTAAAGTTAAGAAAGAAAGAAAGAAAGAAAGAAAGAAAGAAAGAAAGAAAGAAAGAACCCTTTCCTTTGGAATGGCGCACCAGTAGGGCTGCAGCTTCAACTGGCTGGCTGCTATGTCACTTCCATTTATTTACTTACTTACTTATTTATGAAAGGCCTTATCCCGCTTTTCATTATAAAATAATCCTGAAGTGGGATGCAAGCAATAAAATGCAGCAAAATACACATGCAGGGAGTTGTTTGGGGCCGCCTGGACTGTTGAGCCCTGAACCTGTGCCCCATAGTCTGGCCCTTAGCTTCTCACCCTGCCCACACGAGGAAAACAAATTAAAAAGTTAGCAGCACAATGTTATCTACGTCTGCTCAGAAGTAATTCCCCTGAGTTCGAACGGGGCTCACTCTCTAGTAAGTGTAAGGTTGCAGCCAAAGCTCCCTTGAACAACAAGCACTTCTTAAACCCAGGTGTGGCAAGATAAGGCAGTCAAAGAATGCTAGGAGAACAAAAACAAACAAAAACTTGGTAGATTGAATGATGGGGTTTAACCCTTCCACCCCAGGAGGATCTCAGGCTATAAGAACTTTATTCAGGCATTCATTTGAGTACAGATAAAAACACCCAAATATTTTGCATTAAATCAGGGGTAGCTCACAATAATATATCGTTACAGGGCAAATCAACCTCCCAGGTTCAGTGAGAATTGCAGCTAAACTCAAAGGGAACAGGAGATCCCAAGGGGGTGGCAGATGAAGTAATCATCCCTGCTAATAAAAAAGTCCTGGTGCTTCAACCCAGTGAGCCCTGGCTCCACTACAGCACTGGTTAATGGTGCAATTATCTATCTATCTATCTATCTATCTATCTATCTATCTATCTATCTATCTATCTATCTATCTATCTATCATCTCTCTCTCTCTCTCTCATCTATCTATCTGTCTCTCCTCTCTCTCTCCTCTCTCTCTCTCTCTCTCTCTCTCTCTCTCATCTATCTATCTCTCATCTATCTATCTATCTATCTATCTATCTCTCATCTATCTATCTATCTATCTATCTCTCATCTATCTCTCATCTCTCATCTCTCATCTCTCATCTCTCATCTCTCCTCTCTCTCTCTCATCTCTCTCTCTTTCATCTCTCTATCTCTCATCTCTCTCTCTCTCTCATCTATCTATCTATCTATCTATCTCTCATCTATCAATCTCTCTCTCTCTCTCTATCTATCTAAAATCTCTTCTCAGATGTAAGCTCCATCGAGTTAAACAACACTTACTCCTGAGTAGGTGTGTGTAGGATTGCAGCCTAAAGGACCAAGGCTGCAGAGTTTGCAGTTCACAAACACCAGCAACACGGATCACAGCTACGGTGGGTTTGCAAAAACCTGATCCAAATGAACTCCACCTCCCAAATCATGTTCTTACCCGTTTGAAAGAAAGACACCATGAAGAACAGGGCTGCAGCAGCTGTTTTGGCCATATCTTGCCTTCGGAAATATCAGAGCAGAGGCAGCAGGTGAGAGAACAGCAGAAATAACGCCTCAGCGGGAGCTGGGAGAAAGAGCAGCAGATCTGTTGGAACAGCGCCCCGGGATGAATCGTGCCACCCTCTATATACTGTTGCTGTCAGGTGTCAAAACCTGGTGCCATCCGACAGACAGTGGGTGGAGGTCAGGTTGTTGTTCCAAACACACCCCTATGAGCTGGAATTTAGGAAGGCTCAAGTGAGGACAGGGAGAGCTCAGGGCTTGAGATGGGGAGGACATTTGAGGGTATCTGTTGAATCAGGACCCAGGGGTTTCCCTGAGGATATGGGGGAGACCAGTTTGGGGATAAAGTGGGGCGGGGGAGAAAGAAAAAAGAGAACTGTGCATGTAAACGGAGAACAATTGTTTCTGGAGATGATGAATGACTATTTCACCGTTTGTGTTTCTGGGCAGGGCTAATTAGCTATTTTCCACACCGCTCATTATTTTGGACCTTAAAGCAACAGTGACCTTGCCGTGACACCTTCTTGCACAAGTGAGTCATGCAGCACAACAACCACCTCCCAGATCACAGCGGGAACCAAAGAACACTGAGACTATTGGGCTGTTTGAACTTGCTGTCGTTGCCAGGCCAACTGTAAGAACTACAAGAAGAGTCCTGTAGCCCAAGATCTGGATGGTAAGTTCAAGAGCTTCTTCACACAGAGCTTTTATCCTGCTTTCGAGATACTCACAGACGTTTGTGGGGCCTTTGCATGACATCAACCGCCAGGACGTCTCCTGCACTAAATGAGCTTTTCCCCATTTTTTAAAAGATTGGAGTTAACGAGCTACCAAATTACAGTGCTTGAGTTCTGCTTGAGTTCCGTCATGAAAAAGGAAAAGTCGCAATAAGAGGATCTTGACCATAGCGCCATCTAGTGGCTGTATAATGAAACATATGGAAGACTCAGATAAGGGGGAAAAGGAGAGGGGAAAGGGGGAGAGGAAGCGCGGGTAAAGGGAGTCTGTTGTGATCCTGCATTTAAAATGGAAGCTGAAAGCCCCATTTTAAATGTGGGATTTTTGGCTGGTGTAGAGATGCTCCAAGTGGTAGGAGTGCCAGGATGTTCTGCCCCACGCTCATCCCACAAAAAGAGCAGGATCAGAGATTGGGAGTGCACCTAGGTCTGGAAGCTGTGACCTGGAGTATGGTCTATCTGCAGATTACACGACATGCATCCTTTCCTGGAAACCTTGCCATGTTGTGCACAACTTGGTAACCTCTTGGCTGGACTACTGTAGTCTAGGAGGTGTGCTGTCCCTGTCTAGGAAAGGGTGCAGTTGGCGTATCAACCAAAGCTGGTCATGGGTGCTCCTTACCATGGAGTGGTTTAACTTGGTCATTACCAGGGCCGGCCCTTCCATCAGGCAGAGTGAGGCAGCCACCTCAGGCAGCAGATGCTGAGGGATGGGGAGCAGGCAGAGGTCTGTGTGCTATGTGGCCTGCCCTGCACCCCCTAAGCTAGCCTGCTGTGCTCAGGTGCAGTGCAGGATGTTGTCCCGTTGCCAGTGTTGAAGTAAGAGTCAGCTGCCAGTCCAGTTGGCTTCCGTATATTGAAGGAGAGGGCGCCATCTTGTCCTTTGCCTCAGGCAGCAAAATGTCCTGGCCCAGCCCTGCTCATTACTGAAGCATGGATGACTGGTGTCAATACAATTCTCTGTATGTTTACTCAGAAGTAAGACCCACTGTGTTCAAGAAAGTGTGCATAGGACTGCAGCCTGTGGCAAGACCAGTTTTTCTCAGGAAGGGCTACAGCTGGCACAGCATCTGAAGTTGGCGGGAGGTGCTTTGAGCCTTAGATCCCACATGGAAATTCATATGCAAGGCTGAATTTCAGGGAAAGTAACCCCCAAGTTGTCAACCTGATCAAAACTTCCCTGATCAAGTTTACAACGCCAACAGTACCTCCATCTTGTTGGGATTAACCTTTAATTTATAGGTTACCATTTAGCCCAGGGGTAGGCAACATGGTCCCCTCCAGATGTTTTGGACTGCAGACCCCATCAGCCCCAGCCAGGATGGCCAATGGTAAGGAGTTGTGGAGTTGTAGTCAGTGGAGGCTGGCGGCTCTGATTTTGGTGGGGCTATAAATCTAGTCAGAACCAGCCAGAACTCTAAAAGTACAAGGGGCTTAACCCCACCCCCAAAATTGGTTCAGCACCTTGGATAGCTCCTTTAGAGTTCTAGTTGATTCTGACTGTAATCTGGAATGGAATCAGAACCCCACTGAAATTGGAGCCTCCACTGATTGTAGTTCAAAACATCTGGAAGGCATCAGGTTGTCTACACCTGGTCTCACCCATTCCTGAGTCTAGGCACCTGCTCACAATGTCTCCTTCCTCACCTGGATTAGATGGACAGGAGAAATAGAACTAGGTGTCATCAGCTTAATGATGGCACCCCAACTACCTCATTCAATAGTTTTAAGTAGACCTTAAATAGCAAGGGTGTGTGTGCAAGGTGAAAGACCTCAGAACTCCACAGCATGAATGCCATGGAACACTGAGAAGTCCTTCATTATGACCTTCTGGAATTCACTCACCAGATATGAATGGCACAACTGGAGTGCAGTCCTCTCAGCTCCTGTCCCAAAAGACATAGTTGAGGGTATTAAGGGTTGCTGAGAGGTCCAGGAAGATAAACAGAGCTACACCCTGTCTTGCTCCACCTAAGATTAGAAGGGAAGTAGAAGCAGATGCCGAAAGAACTAAGCAAGAGACTGACTCTCGTCACCCTTTGAGCGGATATATTTCCCCAATTCGTCGACTTAGATCTAGAAAGCACTTTATGTCAAGAACTAATATCCTAGAGGGGACCAAAGAATAGAATCAGATAAGTAAATGGAGGAATGAGCGTACCGACTTGAGTATTTTAATGAAGGAAGAAATGGCTGCTGGAAATACTCTCCCTTATATAGTTTGGAGGACAATGAACAGGATGAGGGTGGGGGTACCAAGGTGTAAGACGAATTTATTTAAGTGGTGGTTGCTGGTTGACGACAATACATTATGTGAATGTGGAGAAACCCAAGACCCAGCACATCTGATGGTGTGTCGATTACTGCCGGAGTCTTGTACTGTTGATGCTCTGCAGGTGATGCACCTGATGATGCAGGTGCCCAATTGGGTCTGGGAGTCTGGCGGACTCCCCCCTGCCCGTACCCCCAAGCTGTGCCCGAGCCCCTGCCCCCGCTCAACCCTCCCACACTCACTGAGCTGCCTGATTGGGGAGCCCATTTATGCCTATAATCTTGCGTACATGGGCTATTCACGGTGCCATTTTGCGTAAGACTAGATGTGTGCATATTCGCGATCGCCATTTTCTTCCACTAAATGGGGAGTGTGGTGCTCGTGGACAGGTCCTGGGTGAGTGTGGGTGGCTCAGTGAGTGGAGGGGGGATTGAGCACAGGTCTGGGGGTGTGCAAGTGGGGGCAGGGGCTTGGTGGGCGCCTGGAGAACCCAGACTGGGGGGGCGCCCATCCATCCTAGTTCTGTCAAAGCCCCCATCACAGAGAGTTGCAGAGTTAGGTGTTAAACCAGGGGTGGGGAACCACAGGCCTGGGGGCCAAATCCAGCCCTCCAGGGATCCCAATCTGGCCCCCCATGGTTCCCTAGATGGCCACGCCTCTTCTCCCTAACCACCAATCTATTGGTGGTTTCTGGGTTTTTGTGCATTTTTTCCCCATTCTAAAAGGTTGAAATGCCTCTCCAAAGGCTGAGTTACAGACAGTAAGAGCTTTAGGCTAAAATATGCTGGTATTTGCTTGCATTTTTGGCCCCACCTGTTTTCCCTTTGCCCATGAACCCTTTCCCTTCTGCTCTGCCCACCCCTGGAATGCACCTCCCCGAGAGCTTCTCCAGAATTGGATCTGGCCCTTGATCTCAAAGAGGCAGCCTTGGCACGAGCTGTCCTGCTGTCTGAGCAGAGACACTGCCCTTCATTGCACCCCCACACCTTTTCCACTGCCACTTAACACCCCACCCCCTTCCTGCCACTGCATCATTCCCCCCACCCCGTATTCTGTGGCAGGTCTGATTTAGTGACAGAGGTGGGGCACGTAGATGTTCCATGACCCTAGGGGGCAGCAAGGTACAGAAGGGATATTGGAGAAATCCGCAACGGAACCACATGAGTTTGGATTTTTATGAATCTGACCTGGGGATTCCACAGCAGACCAGCTTTCCCTCTGTTGGCCGGATTCTGTGGACTTGTGGACCGTTTTTTAACCTTCGGGAATTTTGTGCAAATTTCTTCATACAAAAACATGCCTCCCCCCCCAAAAAAAAAAACCCAGCCAAAAATGCACATTTCCCCCACAGGTAAAAATGTGAAAATGCACATTTTGGGGAGATTTGCACACTTCTTGGGTATTTGTGCATTTTTGCACAAGCGAATTTGTGCAAATTCGGGAACATAAACAATCCAATTCCATTGATGGGTGGATGATGGAATGACGGGCACCTGACATTCCACAAAACAAAGATGGAATGGATTTTCCACAATCCATACACCCCTAGGGTACAGAGAGGGGTAAGGACCCTTTGAGGGGTCCCAGGGTGCATCACAACCATCCTGGGCTGTGATTTATTTACAAGGACATTCTTGAAATTGCATTTGTACAATATAACATTGTGCTGCTATGGTGTCTAATCAAAGCTGGTGAGATGTAAAAAGATAATTACTAATATGGCTACCATTCCTAAACCTTCTTAGTGGTAGTCAGAAAGAAGGAAAGAAGGAAAGGAAGCAAGGAAGCAAGGAAGACACTCTGTTGTGTCATTCTGGCGAGTTTCTGCATGCCTTTCCCTCTATTGAAACAACAATTCAGCAATGTGGAAGGACAACATAATGGGGCATTTCCACAGTTCTCATTATCCATCCAGGGCAGGACTCCACTTCTTCTAAGGGGGCGACACATTCCACGTTAACACGCTGTGTGTATCCATGGTCTACATCAGGGATGGGCTGACTTTAGTCTTGCATGGCCTGCCTTTTTTTTTTTTAAGTCTCCATCGTCCACTGATGTGCTTCAAACTTAGAAAACATACTCTGGATGTCATAACACTTTGGGCTAAACTACAATGTTACATTAAAGATGCAATCCTACCGGACGTGGACAGAAGATCAAAAAGTGGATGAACTGCCTCATCCAAAGCCCTGCAGGAATCATGCTGGCAAGGCAAAAGTGCAGGAGGAGCAGTGTTGTTATTCCCATTTCCCTTGCTGCTGCTGCTGCTGCTGCTGCTGCTGCTGCTGCTGCTTCTTCTTCTTCTTCTTCTTCTTCTTCTTCTTCTTCTTCTTCTTCTTCTTCTTCTTCTTCTTCTTCTTCTTCTCCTCCTCCTCCTCCTCCTCCTCCTCCTCCTCCTCCTCCTCCTCCTCCTCCTCCTCCTCCTCCTCCCTCTCATTCAATGGTAAGAAATTAATCGATGTCAGCTCCAGGGCTGGTGTAGATCTGCAGCTAGTTCAGGGGCATGGCTGGGGACCAGTAGGGCAGTTGATCTTGTGCATCCTCCTGGCCCCCTCCATTGCCATACCTCCTGTTCACCCTTTCTGATGTTGGATCAGAACCGGCCTCAGAGGTTTCTGAGGACCTTGGAGAGGATTTCCAAGGTTGGTTCTCAGAGAGTTAGTAGGCATAACTAACATGTATTCAGTGATTCTGGCTACGCACTCTTGTTTAGAACATAACAAACATCTTATTTGGTAAGATAGAAATCTGCTTGGTCCAGCCGTGTTTGCAAGACTCCCACAAGCCAGCAGCCACCAGAAAGAGGCCAATGGACCACACTCCACCCCTCATATATGCCATCACATCTGAAGAACCTACATGTGGTGGAATAGGCCCATACATTCACAGGGGCATGATTTAGGCAGGGCAATGGAGATAGTCTCTTCTGCTGTGCTCCAAACCACAAGCGATGATCATTTCTCCAGAATGCCTACATTTCCTGATGGCTCCATGGTGAGAACACTGAGATCAGAACTACACATACACATTCGATGGAGATCTGAGTCTGTGATCCTTGCTGTCCAGCAAACACCAACAGCCCTTGGACTAAAAGATGTTCAGCAACCCTCTGCTGTTGCACCTGCATGCGCGTTGCCTAATGAAATAGGATCTGACAAGCCCGTGTGGGCTTTGCAGTGGATGATACCGATGCCTCGAGGTAAATAAATAGCGTCCAGTAAGTCAGCAATCAATGTCCCATGTGCTACTCCACTGCCACTCGAAGTTACGAAGCTACAATTTTTCCAGATTTGCTCAGTTGCATGGCACATGCTGAAGGCATATTTTAAGTCTGTAAAAACATTTACAGACTTAAATGTTTATTTAAAACATTTATTGTTTAAAACATTAAAAAACATTTACAGACTTAAATGTTTAAATTAGTATGGCCAGTGGCTAAAACACAGGCACGAGTCAAAGCAATTAGTTCAGCTGCTTGTGCAGACTGAATTCCTGGAAGAAAGAAAGCTTCTAGAATGTCAGAATCAGTCACAACTGTATAGGCAGTGAAGGGCACATCATCAGTCTTTTTGCAGGATCCATCAGTCTACAAGGCTTGGGTTCTAATTCAACTATGTCTTCACAGTTATGGCAACAATCATCATAAGTTTCAGGAACAGGTAACAGAGTAGCTGGATTAAGAGCCTTGCAGCTCACAATAGTGATGGCAGGATTAGAAAGTAAAGCTTGTTCATAAGTAGTTTGCCTCCTGACAGAAAGGTGCTGAGTTCGATGCACAGTTAGGAGAGCAGAAACAGTTGTTGTTGTTCAGTCGTTCAGTCGTGTCCGACTCTTCGTGACCCCATGGACCATAGCATGCCAGGCCTTCCTGTCCTCTGCTCTTTCCCGGAGCGTGCTCAAATTTATAGTCATTGCATCGGTGATGCTATCTAGCCATCTCATCCTCTGCCGCCTCCTTCTCCTTTTGCCTTCAATCTTTCCCAGCATCAGGGTCTTTTCCAGTGACTTTTCTCTTCACATTAGGTGGCCAAAATATTTGAGCTTCAGCTTCAGTATCTGTCCTTCCAATGAGCACTCAGGGTTGATTTCCTTTAGGATTGACTGGTTTGACCTCCTTGCACTCCAGGGGACTCATAAGGGTCTTCTCCAGCACCACAGTTCGAAGGCATCAATTCTTCGGTGCTCAGCCTTCCTTATAGTCCAGCTCTCACAGCCATACATTACTACTGGGAAAACCATAGCTTTGATTAGACGGACCTTTGTCGGCAAGGTGGTGTCTCTGCTTCTGACTATGCTGTCTAGGTTTGCCATAGCTTTCCTCCCAAGGAGCAAGCGTCTTTTAATTTCATGGCTACAGTCACCATCTGCAGCGATCTTGGAGCCCAAGAAAATAAAATCTGTCACTGCTTCCATTTCTTCTCCTTCTATATGCCTGGAAGTGATGGGGCCAGATGCCATGATCTTCGTTTTTCTAATGTTGAGTTTCAAACCAGCTTTTGCACTCTCCACTTTCACCCTCAACAAGAGGCTCTTGAGATCCTCTTCGCTTTCTGCCATTAGGGTGGTATTGTCTGCATATCAGAGGTTGTTGGTAATTCTCCCGGCAATCTTAATTCCGACCTGTGATTCATCCAATGCGGCATTTCTCATGATGTACTCTGCATATAAGTTAAATAAGCAGGGTGACAATATACAGCCTTGTCGTACTCCTTTCCCAATTTTGAACCAATCGGTTGTTCCATGTCCGGTTCTTACTGTTGCTTCTTGTCCCTTGTATAGGTTTCTCAGGAGACAGGAGGTGGTCTGGTACTCCCATCTCTTTCAGAATTTGCCACAGTTTGTTGTGATCCACACAATCAAAGGCTTTAGCATAGTCAATGAGGCAGAAATAGACGTTTTTCTGGAATTCTCTTGCTTTCTCCATGATCCAGCGAATGTTGGAGATTTGATCTCTAGTTCCTCTGCCTCTTCGAAACCCCGCTTGTATTTCTGGTAGTTCTCGGTTCACATGCTGCTGAAGCCTAGCTTGTAGGATTTTGAGCATCACCTTGCTGGCATGTGAAATGAGTGAAATTGTGTGGTAGTTTGAACACTCTTTGGCATTGCCCTTCTTTGGAATTGGAATGTAAACTGACCTTTTCCAGTCTTGTGGCCACTGTTGAGTGTTCCAAATTTGTTGGCATATTGAATGCAGCACTTTAACAGCATCATCTTTTAGGATTTTAAATAGCTCAGCTGGAATACTGTCATCTCCACTAGCTTTGTTTTTAGTAATGCTTCCTAAGGCCCACTTGATTTCACTCTCTAGGATGTCCGGCTCCAGTTCAGTGACTGCACTATCATGGCTATCAGGGACATTCAGATCTTTCCTGTATAGTTCTTCTGTGTATTCTTTCCACCTCTTCTTAATCTCATCTGCTTCTGTTAGGTCCCTGCCTTCTTTGTCCTTCATCATGCCCGTCTTTGCACAAAACGTTCCCTTGAGATCTCCGATTTTCTTGACGAGATCTCTAGTCTTTCCCATTCTGTTGTTTTCCTCGATTTCTTTGCATTGTTCATTTAAGAAGGCCTTCTTGTCTCTCCTTGCTATTCTCTGGAACTCTGCATTCAGTTGGATATACAGAGTGAAGCACTAATAGGGTAAGGAGAAGCACAACAGACTAATACACCTTGTTCTAATAGGGAATCCATAACAGGAGCAATCCCTTCCACGGCATCCCATGACAATGGATACTGCTCAACTCTGGGCCATGGTTTGTTTTTCTGATACTTTATGTGCACAGGTTGAGCCTTCTTTAGCAAACCCACTTCATTTGTATCAGTTGGCCACAAATGAGGAGGCACAGCAGCCAATTATGGGTGATCAGCCACTTCAGGGGCTGCTGGTTCCTCTGTCAAGTCTGCTATGAGCGCAGGGGCAGATGCACTAGGCAACTCTACCCACATTCCTTCCAAGGCAAAGGGCTGGATGTGCCCGGTCTTGTCTGATCTCAGAAGCTAAGCAGGGTCAGCCCTGGTTAGTACTTGGATGGGAGACTGCCTGGGAATCAGGCTTCCTGCATTGAGCAGGGGGTTGGACTCAATTGGTCTTGTAGGCCCCTTCCAACCTATGATTCTATGTCTAACTGTAGCCTGAATTTTACACAACAAATCATGACCCAATAAACTCACAGGAGTAGAAGGAGACAACAAAAATGCATGCTCTTCAGTAAGGGGCCTCAGGTTAACAGTGACCGGCTGAGACATGGGACATACAACGGGAGTACCAGAAATGCCAATAGCTGAAATGGAAAGTTTAGAGAGGGGCAAGGGCAGAGTCTGGGGAGAAACAGTAGAAAGAGTAGCTCCAGTATCTACTAAAAAAAAGGTTGAGCGGATTTACAGAAAGAGAGAGAAAAGGTTCAGAATTTCTTTTCCTCAGAGCCATTGCTACCCTGTCATTCTTGAGTCTGTGCTTGCTGGGTGTACCGCCCTGTTGGCCAGGCAGGAGCTTGAGGATTCATGAGGAGAGAGAATTGCGGAGGTGGCGGCCGCAATGCTTTGCTGAGGTGGTTGTTCTCTTTCAGCTATCTTTTTCAGTCTCTTACGGCATTCACTCTTCCAATGTCCAGGCTTCTTGGCACACAATAACGGCACACATGCCAGGCAGTTGTTTTCTTGGTCTTGCCTGAGGAACTCCTGGTGGAGACGGCAGACGCAGTAGTAGGATATTGCAGCTGAGCTAACTGCATGGCGTCTAATTGGGTCTTCTGATCCCTCTTCTTCTCTCGTTCTTTCTGGTCATTCACCCAGAACTGGGTAACTACTGCAAGGATGGCAGCTGGAGTTAGTCCTTTCCACCTGATCACTTTTCCTTTTAGTTCTGGAGGATCTGGGAGGTCCATGTCGAAAGTCATGCCATCTGTCCAGCAGGTCACACAGTTAGGGTCTTCTGTGATGTCTAGGCGGGTTGCTTGCTTGAAGATTTCTGAAAATCGGGACCAAAAGGCTGCAGGGTGTTCATCTGGCTTTTGCTTGCACACCTGGACTTTGGACTAGTCTGCAGCTCCTGGAAACACTTCATGGACTACATTCAGTAAACTCTCTAGCGGGTCAATTCGGAGTGCTTGCAGTTGCAACCCAGTCTGGGGTGGCTGTGGAAGCAGGTCTGGCCATCTAGCTCTATGATGTGCAGGCTGGTCTCCGGTCCCTCATCTGGCTGCAAGGCTGCTCTCAGAAACCAATCAACATCTTGGTTGGGAGGCACAGGGCTCTTCAGAGGGAAACCATGAGGCATCTAGGGGAGCTGTTGCTGTTCGATTATGTTCTGTCTTCAGATCTATCAGTTGTAGAACAGCTTTTGTCCCCTGCCCCCACATTCTTCAACAAGACCTGTTACAGCCCACCCTTTTTTTCTGGCTTTCTCCCGAAGACGGGTTTTAAGCTCTGGGAGAGTCAGCTTCTCAAGCTTGCCAGCTGAAGCAGTAAGGGATAGATCAGGAAGAGAGAGAGAGGGATGGAGGGGATAGTGCACCCAGCGAACAGGGTGAAAAATCAGGGGGAGAAGCTTCCAAGGTTGAACTGAGAGAGAGAGAACAACAGGAGATGTGTGTGTGTGTGTGAGGGGGTCATATGTGCTCAATTTGAGAAGGTACAGGAGGAGGAGGAGGATCAGAAGAATAAACAGAAGGAGACCACGGATCAAGATCTTCAGGCTCAGGGGGACAACTAGGCATAGAGGGATACTGAGGAACATATGGGGGAACAGACTCTTTAAGTGTCTGATGGCATTTCTGGACTATTCCTTTTTGAAAACTTTCAGTCACGTCTTTCACCTGTTGTTCTAACTTCTTTTCTTTTTCAGACTGACTGGCGATGTGGCTATCTAATTTTTGTTTGTCAGCAACATTTCTCCACAAATACCAATAATCTATTTGCCTAGGCTTGGGGTCCTCTAAGAACCCTTTTAAATAATTTAATTTTGCTAAATCATAAGAACCTACTTCAGGCTATTGCAATGTAGGGTTTTCATAAGTAAACCCATTCCAAACGTGACAAAGAAAAACAAACAAACAAACAAAAAAGCTTTACAGTTAATCTGGATGGCATTTTCCCCAGTTGACTATATGTTTTAACCATTAGCGCCTGTGGCGAACCGGGTGGCCATTTCTTTGACTGCGAGGTCCCCGTGGTAGAGTTCCAGCCTAGATCTCCACAGCTGACAGCCAACTGAGCTATCAGACTAGGACCGTTAAAAGAAAGGCTCACCCACCTGGCTTTCACACAGTCAAACACACCACTGCACTCCACTGGTTTAGGAGCCTCTGTCTGTCTGTCTGTCTGTCTGTCTATCGTATGGCACATTCACATCACATTACAATAAAAACATAGAGCATAATAAATATGAAATATAAAATGTAACAGGAAGATCACAAATGTATGTCTAGGTTACATATATAGTTTTTTGCTTCAGTTGTCACAGCCAGGAAATCGGCAAAGTCTCCATTGTAGGCTCAGTTTTGACACTTTGTCACTATGTGTTGGATAGTTTGTTTTTCAGCCCCACAACCACAATTTGATGATGTTATTTTGCCCCATTTGTAAAGGGCATCTGCACATCTACCATGACCCGTGCGAATTCGGTTCAACGTTGTCCATATCGCACGGGGCTGGTCAAATCCAGGTGGTTTTTCCAACATGCAGGGCAAGCTTCGGCATTGTGGAGGACAGTTTCCTAGCCAATGTTGTTTCCACGGGTTGTGGATATTAAAATCATCTTCTAGGAGAGCTTTAGTGGTAGAAATGGCTGGATGTCTCGATCTTAGCCTGTTTCGCTCCAAGTAGGTTACGTCATTTAATATTGGTAGCTGGAGATTGTCAATCTTCTGATATTCTTGAAGAAGGGCACTCTTTCGTCTTCCATCCGGAGGTGGTATGTGGCTCAAAACAGGCAGCCAGTATGTGGGAGTAGGTCGTATCGTCCCACTAATGATGCGCATTGACTCATGCAGTTGTGTATCGATCTTTCTCGTGTGCGGACTATTAAGCCACACTGGGGCACAGTACTCTGCTGCTGAGTAAACCAGACTGAGTGTGGCCGTTCTCAGCATATCTGCTGTCGAGCCCCAGCTAGTGCCGCATGATTTGTGTAGAATGTTATTTCTACTTCTCAGTTTGGCAGCAGTCTTCATCAGGTGTTCCGTATAAGAAAGTGTCCTGTCCAGTGTGACCCCAAGATATCTGGGATGCATGTTATGATTGAGCCGGTTTCCCTTAAATTGAACGCTGAGCAATCAGCCTGTTGATCTATGACAAAGGAGGGAACTGCTTCCTAGGTCAGTCTCTTTCAACCCGGGCGTCAGACCACATGCCACAGGTCACAGCCTTGCGGGGCTCGCCATGGCAGTGTTTCCTTTCCGGGCACACAAACACAGTCAATCACACGCATGCTCGGAAGCCAAAAACTAGGCAACAGAAACAGTCAGCCTTAAAATCCAAACATGTATAATGCAACCATTTCCCAAAGAATATATTTTCAAAGGGGAAATGACTCTTACCGCCCACAGTAGCCCACTCTGCACTCGGGGTGTGAAGCACCAGGAGATATTACAGTTAGGATCTCTGACCTCTTGAAGACATGTGCAGTGACTGGCGTTCAGAAACCCCGCTCGCCGGCAAGCCCCCCGGGAGTGCCAGCCATCCCACGCCGACACCAAATTGTCGGGTTCTCCACTCAATAAGGAATGAGGCTGGAGGTCAAGGTTGAGTAGGGACGTTGGAGAATTCCGCCACGGATCTCAGTGAGGCCGAATGCCAGTGCATTCGGCCCCCCGATATCTGTGGCGGAATGAAGCCCCCCACCCCCCCACCCCGCGAAAGGCGCGCAAAATGAAGCACCTACCTGGTGCTGTTCATGCTGCTTTGCAAATGGCGGCCACGTCGCTTCTTCATTATTGCCGTGATAAGCTATGTAAATATTTACGTAGCCTATCACGGCAAAAAAACAGGAATGCAAATGGTGGCCGCCGTAGCTGCCGCCATTTGCGTTCCCTTTTTTTTGCTGTGATAGGCTACATAAATATTTATGTAGCCTATCATGGTGAAAGACAGGGGTGCAAATGGCGGCGGCTATAGTGGCCGCTATTTGTGTCCCTGCGCAGCCCAGTGGCCAGATGTCCAGCTGCGGGCAGCCCTGGCTGGTGGCTCCACAGAGTCGCTGCAGAGTGGAGCCAGCCGGGGAGAATTTTGGTGGGAGGGACGGAGCGCCTTTCCCCCACAGCGGATTTCCCTGGACGAAACCAGGTAAGTGTTTCGTACTTCCCTAAGGTTGAGTTAACACAGATCCTTTATTCATGGCTGCCAACAAAGGGGAAACAACAACCTTCTTCTAACAAACATACGCTTATATACTTTAGGTTCATATAATCAAACTGTAGCCCAATGGCCAATCACAGTACATCATACTATTAGCATATATCATTACTCAAGATTTTCTTTATCATATGACAACTTCCAGATTAGTACAGACTTTGCAACATTTACAAAAACTATTGGTTAGCAAGCAGAAACTGCAAGAACAGTAATTTTTATCAGTGAAGTGAAGACAGGAAACATCTGGCATCTAACTCAACTTTCTGAGCTAACTTTACTTAAACTCCTTTCTTGAAGCTCCTTAAGACCTGGAAACTTTGACCCTTGATTTAGGTTAAATTGTGAATGAGGCCGAAATGCCTTTAGGATAATCAAATCCTGTTAATAATATATGGAGGAAGCAAAATTCCTCTCACTCTCAACTTTATTTGTTTATTTATTTCTATACTGCCCAATAGCTGAAGCTCTCTGGGTGGTTCACAAAAAATAAAACCACAAGGTACAGCATAAAACAATATAAAGTATGAGAGCTTAAAACTACAATATAAAAGTACAACAAGAAGAAAACCTGTCAGCAATGCAGAGATTTAAAATACAGATTTAAAACAGCAGAGCTAAAAGACTAAAATGCCAAAATGTGGGAAAATAAAAAAGGTCTTCACCTGGCACTGAAAGGCAGGTAGGCACCAGGAGAATCTCTCTAGGGAGCTCATTCCACAGCTGGGGTGCCACAGGAGTGAAGGCCTTCTTCCTGACAGCCACCTGCCTCACTTCCTTTGGCAGGGGCTCCCGGGGAAGGACCCGTGAAGATGATCTTAGGGTCTGGGTAGGTACATATGGGAGGAGGTGATCCTTCAGATAACCTGGCCCCAAGCCATTTAGGGCTTTGAAAGTTAATACAATTTAGATAATAGGGCTGACTGGTCACAATGTGGAGGTCCATGTGGTACCTTACAGATGCAGTAGGAGGTGAGGCAACCACGGCTTCTTCCGGATAATAAGGGGGGGGGCAGTGTTTGAAAAGACACAGGCAGCTGCCTCTTCTCCACTGCCCCAGGGAACGTAAAGCTGTCCACATGCTGTCCAGGTCACAATGTATGTGCCTTGTTGGTCCAGGCTCTAGGGCAGGGGGGGCAGGCAAGCTGATGCCCTCCCGATGTTTTGGACTACAACTCCCTTCAGCCCCACCTATCATGGAAAACGGTAAGGGATTATGGGAATTGTACATAAAAACTTCTGGAGGGCACCATCTTGCCTACCCCCTGCTCTAGGGCTATATCTTTTTGCTTTCCAGGTGAAAGATCTAGGGTTCGATTTCCAGCCAATGTTATTAGCCAGAGAAAAAAGGGGACACACCTTTTGGGGAAGGCTCAGAGCTCAGTGGTAGAGCACAAGCTTTGCATGCAAAAGTTCAATTCTCCCCCCCCCCCCTTAAAGGATCAGGTAGTATGCCACCAGTCAGAACAAACCAGGTTCCCCCAATCAGGTGCTCTCTGGATGTGTTGGATCACAACTCCCATAATCATCCAGCCATGTCGGGTGGGGAAGATAGCAATTGTAATCCAACACATCTGGAGGGCACCAGGTTGGGTAAGGCTACAGTACTGGGCTAGATGGAGTCTGAGTTGCTACAAGATTGATTCCTATGTTTGCTATGATCAGCTTTTATTCAGAAAGAGGCCATCGCATTTCCCTTGGAAGGATCTGAGAATGGTGGCATCAAACCCATTTTACACCACTCACAACTTTCCAGTGGAATTTTTTAAAAAAAAGTTTGTATTTTTTTAATTTTATTTACAATGGCAAACAAACAAATGAACATGTCAAATTTAAATCCAGTTGTGGACAGACAATGGGATTTCAAACGGAGTTTTGCAAAACCACGGGAGACTCCACCAATTTTAACTCGCAGCTTTGGAGCTCATCACGTTCATATCTCAGCTGGATTCTTTTCGTCATCATTATGTAACCCAAAGACCAAGTTGTCACAATTGTTCTCCTTGATGCAACTGCAGGAATGTCTCTACTGAGGGTGCCTGTCCTCTGAATGCCTTTTGTTCTCGTTTGGGGAGCGTGGCCTATCCCTTTGCAAGGAATGGGATGTTTTTACAACAGCTTAACTGATGACTCGCTGGGGTTCTCCGCCCACCTGCTGACAAGTGCTCATGGGAATGAAAGCATTTTGGGCTGTTCCTGGAACAAGAATGAGAAATATCCTCAATGTAAACTCTTTGGCTAATCCACTTCAAGAAGAGAACTGCAGGCAGATCGAGACTGAGTGGACAAAAACATGGTTAGAGCAGTGAAGCTACTTTGGAATGGCCCCCACAGCGTTCAATCTATACATACCTTTTCTCTCTTGAACCATTTCCGGAAGGGTGGCCACTTTTGGACTGTTGCAGTAAAATTGACAGAGTCCAGTAGCACTTTAAAGACTAACATATTTATTATGGCATAAGCTTTCTGAGCATGAGCCACAACAAAATCTCTTAGTCTTTAAGGACTCAGTTCTATTGTTTCCGCCCTTGATGATCTTAAGGCTCCGAAACTGGAGACATACGAGCATCCAATGTAAAGCGGAAAGTGCAGTGGAGGCGATCTTCGCCTCCCTGTCCTCTTGCTCTGCATTTTCGCTAGATGGGCTTTATTTGCCTGTCTAGCAACAGTGCTTCAGAGGGGGAGGGAAGGAGGCTGGGGAGGCCTCAGGATAGCTCATATCCTGGCCTCTCCAGTGTCCTCCCTGCCCTGCCCACTGAAACACCCTCCCCCCCTCTGAGGTTGAGTTCCTGACTTTGGAGAGGCAGCTAGCATGGTTCTTTCTATGCTGGCTGTGAGTGGAAGGGGTGTGTGTCAGAGTGTGGATTCCCCCCTCTGAGGTCAGAGTGCTGTCTCCAACCTCAGCCTTGGGAACCCAATGTATTTTATGGTCCCTCAGACACTGTCTAGGGAGCATAGGATTTCTCCCTAAGGTGCCCTAGAATGCTTTCTTGTTTTTCCTCCCTAGAGCCCTGAAAAAGAAATGGGTTCTGCAAGTTTACTACAGAAGTAAGCTGTGCACAGCACTGATTGTCTGATGCCCATGCTATCATCAATACCCCCTGCTGTCATCAAGAGCCCCTGCACCCTTCTCTGGAGCTGGGTTTCCCTTTAGAAAAAGGGTTAATGGATAAATGGATAAACTACACATACATGGGGTGCTTTTAAAAATAAAACGGTGAATGACATGCCTGACACAAAAGGGAGGGGTAAGATTGACAACTCAGCCAGCATTCCATTTGCTGGTATGCACATTTGTCATTTCAGAGGATACGTCAGAAGAACATATGACAAGCCCTGCAGGATCAGACCAAATGCCTCTCTAGTCCAGCATGCTGTTTCCCCCAGTGGCCATCCAGATGCCCTGAGAAGACCACAAGGAAGATGTGACAGCAAGAACTCTCTCCTGCTGTTGCTTCCTGGCAACTGGAATTCAGAGGCACCCTGCATCTGATCCTCGTATAGCTATGGACAATGGTACATAGGAAGTTGCCTTATAGCAAGTCAGACCCTAGGCCCATCTAGCTCAGTATTGCCTCTGCCCTGATTGGCTTTCTACTAGGGTTCCAGACAGGAGTCTTTCCCAGTCCTGCTTGGAGATGCTGAGGATTGAACATGGAAGCATTTGCATGCAAAGCATGTGCTCTGTCATGGAGCTGTAGGCTCTCCCTTAAATGCACCCTGTCCATACTCAATGCCATTACTGTACAGCTGTGTACTGAGTGGAAATGCTGCAGTAAAGCTGGATGTACTGATGATTTCCCAAGGATCCCCTTCTTGGGATTTTGTGGGGCAGTGATGCCAGGAACCTGGGGAATTAGCTCAAATGGTAGAGTGCTCGCTTAGCATGCAAGAGGTAGCGGGATCGATGCCCGCATTCTCCAGACAAACTTCTCTTCCTTTTGCTGGGAATTCAATAACGTTTTCTCAGGTCACTTTCTGCATGGCATCTTGGGTCTCTCTTCTCAGGATATTGTGGGGCAGTGATGTCAGCAGGCAGGTGGGGAATTAGCTCAAGTGGTAGAGCGCTCGCTTAGCATGCGAGAGGTAGCGGGATCGATGCCCGCATTCTCCAGACGAACTTCTCTTTCTTTTGCTGTGCAGACTGCAAAGTCTCCTTGGGTCACTTTCGGCACAGCATCTTGGGTTTGTGTCCTTGGGATATTGTGGGAGCATTGCTGCCAAGCAGGTGTGGAATTAGCTCAAATTAGTTCACTTTGCATGTGAGAGGTAGCAGGATTGGTGCCAATATCCTGCAACAGACTGTCCTTTTCCCACGTGTACAGCAAAGCCTCATCTTGTCACTTTCCATGTGACATCTCAGGTCTGTGCCCCTCGATTTGTGGATTAGAATCATAGACCAGTAGGGTTGGGAGGGGCCTACAAGGCCATTGAGTCCAACCCCCGGATCAATGCAGAACTCCAAGTCAGAGCATCCCCGACAGATGGCTGTCCAGCTTCATCTTGAATGCCTCCAGTGTGGGAGAGTCCACCACCTCCCTTGGGAATTGGTTCCATTGTTGTATTGCTCTAACAGTCAGGATGTTTTTCCTGATGTTCAGCCGGAATCTGGCTTCCTGTAACTTGAGCCCATTATTCCGTGTCCTGCATTCTGGGATGATCGAGAAGAATTCCTGGCCTTCCTGTCCGTGACAACCTTTCAGGTACTTGAAGACCACTGTCATATCTCCCCTCAGTCTTCTCTTCTCAAGGCTAAACATGCCCAGTTCTTTCAGTCTCTCTTCATAGGGCTTTGTTTCCAGTCCCCTGATCATCTTTGTTGCCCTCTTCTGAACCCTCACCAGTTTGTCTGCATCCTTCTTAAAATGTGGTGCCCAGAACTGGACACATTACTCCAGATGAGGCCTAACCAGTGCCGAGTAGAGGGGAACTAGTACTTCACAGGATTTGGATGTTATGCTTCTATGAATGCAGCCCAAAATAGCATTTGCCTTTTTTGCAGCCACATCAAATTGTTGGCTCATATTCAGCTTGTGATCTACCACAATGCCAAGATCCTTCTCGCTTGTAGTGTTGTTGAGCCACGTATCCCCCATCTTGTAACTGTGCATTTGATTTCTTTTTCCTAGGTGCAGAACTTGGCATTTATCCCTATTAAATGTCATTCTGTTGTTTTCAGCCCAGTGCTCCAGTCTATCAAGATCACTTTGTTGTTTCTGCCTTCCAAAGTATTAGCTATCCCGCCCAATTTTGTGTCATCTGCAGATTTGACCAGCATTCCCTGCACCTCCTCCTCCAAGTCATTCATAAAAATGTTGAAGAGCACTGGGCCCAGGACTGAGCCCTGCAGTACCCCACTCATTACCTCTCCCCAGTTTGAGAAGGTCCCATTGATAAGCACTCTTTGAGTCCGATTTTGTAGCCAACTGTGGATCCACCAGATCTTTGTTTCATCTAGCCCACTTTGAGCTAGTTTGCTTGTCTCTGTTCCCCCCTATCCCCCCACGCCCAATTTCTCCATGGTGGTTTGGTTTTTTTGTGCTCCTTTGCTAGCGTCACCTGTTTTGAGCCAGCCAAAAGGGGACAATGTGTGTGCGTGTGTGTGTGTGTGTGTATATATATATATATATTTGAATGAATGAAAGAAAGAAAGAAAGAAAGAAAGACTAACAACAGAGTATTTAAAAAAATCTTTTTTGAGCTAAATGTTTCAGCTTCCACCCTTGTCAGTATCTGTGCTGTTAAATGGATACCAGCAGGAATGCCTGGAGATGAAAATTCCTTAGGAGAAAAAACAGAGGGATGACTCATAGAATGCTTACGAATTGTCCTCCAGATTAAGGATGTTTGGACTAAGAGGTTTGAGTCTGTAGATCCAGAAGTTTTCTCTTTTGTCAAGCATGTCAGTGTCTTTTGTTTGTTCTATTCGAAGCAACTGTAAATCCAAGAGACTATGTGCAGGTGAGTTGAAATGTCTTGCAACAGGCTGCTCCAGTTTTTTTGGAAAGAATCGCAGATTTGTGGTTATGGAATATTGTTCTTAGGTCTGCTAATAACATGCACATGCGCACACACACACACACACCACACACAAGTCAAGAGGAGAAATAATGGGTTTCTCTATATGAGGCTTTTATCTTGGGTTTGAGATTGGTTACTTATGGAAGTTTGCAGAACCTTTACGTGACATTGTCAACCTCCAGTGCCTCTCCTGCCGTTTCTGACCATTAATTATCCCATTTTTAAAAACAGATTGGGGATAATGAGCTATTTAAATATCATGAGTTGAATTTCTCCATGTAAATAGGAAGTTGCACTATACCAGCAGCTATACCACAGTTCCATCTAGTGGCTGTATAATGAAACATATAGAACTTGCAGATGAAGGAAATCCCCAGGGAAAAAAGGGGAGAAGTGTTTTTAAAAGGCTGATCTTAATCCCACAAAGAATTTGGAAGCAGAAGCCCAGGTAAAGTTGCAGGATAAGAAGCCTCT
The DNA here is from genome assembly GCF_057233095.1 of Heloderma suspectum. Taxonomy (NCBI): domain Eukaryota; kingdom Metazoa; phylum Chordata; class Lepidosauria; order Squamata; family Helodermatidae; genus Heloderma; species Heloderma suspectum. The sequence continues at coordinate 346,793,517 of NC_139459.1, forward strand.
CTGTAGAGAAGCCCAGCATCACACACGTCAGGATACATTATCCTTTCCTCTTGCATCTTCTTAGATTGAGGTGCTCTGGGAACACATTAAAAATTAAGTTTGAGTCAAATTTTTAGAGTATCTTGTCCCAAGTTCAGTTGCTGGCATCTCCAGTAAAAATAAAAGACCAGGGAACAGGTGATGGAAAGACTCTTGCCCAACATCTTGAAGAGCTACTGGTAGTCAGAAGAGATGGGCCTACCCCTTGTGTCCTTCAGGTATGTAGAACCAGTTGGGGATGATGTGAGGTGTAGTCCAATACATCTGGAGGGCACCAGATTGGGGAAGGCTGTGGAAGACATGAGGCTTAGATGGACAAATACTTTGACCTAGTATAAGGCAGCTCTTCCTGTTTAAGTTATGAGAACACTGGAATCACATAACAATCAAACAGCAACAGGCAGATGAAAAATACATCATCCATCAAAACAGTAGTATCTTGAACAGGTGCCTGAAGGATAGCAATGTAGGTACCTAATGAATATGCTTTGGATGTGCCTTCCAGAGTCTGGGTGCCATCACGTAGAAGGCTCTGTGCCTGTTACTACTTCCCACTTTATCATTGAAGATAGGGGGAACCAGGAGCAAAGTCTTAGCAGAAGATTTTAACAGAGTGGCTGGGTGACCAGCCAGATGGGCGATTAATAAATTTAATAATAATAATAATAATAATAATAATAATAATAATAAAAAATAACACATGGACAGGCCAGGATCACATGGGAGCAGGCAGTCATTCAGGCAGCCTGGTCCCAGAATGCTTTTTCTGTCTTTTTCTGTCTTTCTTTGTTACATTAATATTCTGGTTTTCCTCCAAGGAGCCCAAGTGACTGGCCCAAAGTCATCCAGTGAGCCTCATGGCCGAATGGAGACTCGAACCCATGTCTCCTGAATCCCAGTAACACTCTTCTGATGTTTCAGGTTTCTATTACTAGGATGAGGCAGGGCAGGTTGCAAGCACCACAGAGGAAAGCAAATCAATATTTAGCAATATTAACTTAAGAAAGTTTGGTGAATAATAACATTAAGAAAACAATTAATAGAACTATGAACCAAATATGTTCAACTCTGACTGCAAGCCACAGTTCGCTGTGAAGAGCAGTGTTATCGTTGCTGGACCAACAACAGTTGCTTATCCCAGTTCTCTAGCCCTTGGTTGTCTGTCCCTGTGTGGAGGTGCCCTCTTCGTCGAGCTGCAGACTGCCTCCTTCTCCTTCTCCACCACGCTGCTGGTTTCTCTGCCCTTTCTTTCCTTTTCTCCTTCTTCACTCTCTTTCTGCCCCTTCTTCCTCTGGGCCACCAACCACCTTCTCTCTCCAACTGGCATTTTACTCTCCCCTCCCTCCATTCCACACCCTTCCCAATTCACACAGCCCATATGTCAAGGCCCGTAGAGACAGGCATTATGCTCTGACCACTACACCACACTGGCTCTCCCACCACACTGGCTTTCTTTAACATTTAGGCTTTAAAGGTCAAGACCAGCACCTTTAATATTATCTGACTGGCTTGTGGTCTGTAGCCAACCAGAAAAAGGCCCAAGTGATTCATATACAGCAGAGAAAAAGGGAGGAAAGAAACCTGATTCCTTGCCGGATAATTTTGATAGCCAGCTAATTTTGATTTCCAGAAACTGGATCCTCTGCCCAGGGAAATTTGGCAGGGGTGGAGGGAGGGAGAAGAGACAGGGGACAGAGCATTTGGAGGAATGTAGTGGTTAGTCCTACCTAAGAGACAGGGAAGGCTAAATGGCTAGTGGCTTTCAATGAGAAATTCTCTCTCTCTCTCTCTCATCTCTATCTATCTATCTTATCTATCTATCTATCTATCTATCTATCTATCTAATCTATCTATCTGATTATTTAGGCTGCCTTTAAGGGTGGGACCTTTTTATCTGACCTCTTGTGGTGACAAAGGAGATGTGCAAGTCATTGATTTAACCAAGGGAAAGGACAGGAAGGAAGGTATTCTCCACAATGAGGTCTGGTAACTTACTTATGACTTATTCTGAGATTTATCACAGTAAATAGAACTGGGAGGGTATATCCCATTCCACCTCTCCCCCCCCCCCCCGGAATAATTCCTATGTGAAAACAAGGGTCCAGAAAATACACACTCAGCTTGTTACTTTGTTGATATGCCAAAGCACTGGAAAGGATAAAGGAAGTGGGGAAGGAAAATATGAACTGAAGAGCCAAAAGGGTATTGATTTTTTTAAAAAATAAATACAAGGGAGGGAAATGCTGTATATGCAAGAGGACATTGTAATAAAACCTGTTTCTCCAGGAGTGCTAGAGGCTGCAGTTCCCTGGGAGCCCACAGTTAATTCCTTAGGAACACAGGAAGCCGCCTTATACTGAGTCAAACCATTGGTCCATCAAGCCCAGTACTGAGCAGCTCTCAGGGTTTCAACAGGGGCTCTTTCCCACCCTCCCTGGACATGCCGGGGATTGAACTTGGGATGTACTGCATGCAAAGCACATGATCTACCACTAAGTTACAGCTCTTCCCCCCCCCTCTCTCTCACACACACTCTCTCACACACACACACTGATGCGACTAAACCAGAGTCTCCATTTGCGTGTGAACATTTTCCATGATAGCCTGAGAGGCAACCTTACTCATGGAGCAGGGTGAAGCGGCCTGGCTGAGGCAGTGGAGTTTGGCTGCCAGTAAGAAGGAAGAGTTCTGGGCCTGCCCAAGCCAGGCAATGGACAAGACGGCAACCCCACCCGTTGTATGCACAGAAGCTAACTGGATGGGCAGTTGGATCTTTCCTCAACACTGGCAATGGGAAAGCATCCTATGCCATATGCGAGGCTGTTGTCTAGTTTAGGGGGCCCAGCTCAGGCAGTGTGGCATATATAGCTCTGCCTTCCAACAGAGGGAAATGCCTGGGGGCATAGGGGGAACACTCAAGGGGCTGCCGTTTTGCCCCCCAGCATCTACCACCTGAGGTGGTCTCTTCACTCTGCCTAATATTAGGGCTGGGCCTGGAATTGTGGGAGGCAAAATGAATTGTGGGAGGCAAAATGATCTGATCAATGCTGGGGTACAATTCAGCAGGATATTCTCCTGCACAAGTCCCACTGAAACTTCAACGGTAGAAAAGCACAAGTGTTCCCATTCACTTGACTGGTGCTTGCACAGGGGACCGTCCTTCTCGATTGTGCCCCTTGTTCCTTGGTGAGTATGGAGGGTCCCATTTGGATTTGTCATGTCAAGAACCAAAACGTGTGATAGAGCACTTCTTGCGAGAGTCTGAACAAGGGGTATAATCCAGCAACTTTTAAACAATGCCTTTGTTTCCAGGGAGAGTCGAGCACCTCTCTCCCATTTACTCATTTGTTTAAGTTGCCAGGAGGAAACATCTGAAGATAAGGTGTAGGCACCTCGATCACAGTCCTGGTCAAAGAGGATAGTTGCATAATGCAGTGGATCCTCCAGGTCTCTTGTCAAGGGGAATGAAGCAGAGGGTCATAGAGGAGAGTAAACTACAGCCTTCTTGGGTGTCTTCTGCTCACTCACATGCCCAAGGATGGTCTGGCATACTCAGGAGGAGGGAAAGGTGCAAGTTTTCCATTACATCTGTCAGTTTTGCAACATGTTGTAACTTGTAACATAAACCTCCCCCATGGTCTTTCTAGTGGTGTTACATTCTTGTGGACTACTGAAATGGTTGATGCATCCATATTCCAGTCTAATGAAGTGTCCATTTGCTAAGGGAAAGGCAGCAGTGTGAGCGTTAGGAGCTCTATAGAGTGATCTCACGGAAACTCACAGAGGCTCTGGGTTGGTAGATGAAGCAACTGCTGTGTAAGCGCCCAGAGATTCAAGCCAAGGACTCTGGCAGCCAGACTCAGACTCAGGGGCCAGGGGGACTCCCAAGCCTAATGGATGTTTAACCAAACCCTGAGTTCGATGGGTCCTGCGCCCAAGACAGCATGCTTAGGATGGCAGCCTCATTCTCTGCAGCATTGGGCAGCTTGCCAGTAGAGGGAACTCGTGGCCTGCACTGCTGTGTGGGAGCACCTGAGACGTGGACCTGGAAGGAGCCTGGGCTCTTGTTGGTATCCGACTGCAGCAGCAAAGGGACACTCCCACAAATCCCCTAGTCACTTTGGGTGGTGGATCAAGCCCACTCAAACCTTCCTTATTGTGTGTGCCTGCCTGGAGCTCACCTGCTTCATAGACTGATCTTGTGAAACAGCTCCCGGATGTTGCTGTGCATGTGAGTCCCAGATGGAGACAGAGTGAAGGTTCTTCTACTACACAAAAATAGCACAGGAGTCCCTGGGTTATGAGATAGATAGATAGATAGATAGATAGATAGAGAAAAGCAGACTGAATGGAATAGCCACTCTTCAATAAAAATGCCACTTTCCTCCTCCTTTTTTAAAAAGAGCTTCAAGTGTGAGATTTCATATTCAAATGTGCATTTTCCATATGACATTTTGCAGTTAGAATTTTTAATCATTTGATTGTTTCACTTTTAGCTGGGAGCATTTAAATTTTTAAAAAACATTTTGATACTGCCTTTTTTACACACACACACACACACACACACACACATCGGGGTGGGTAATATTTTTCGTCCAAAGGCCAGATTGCCAGCCCGTGGATTCTGGGTGGCTTGTTAACCATGGTAACAAGCCACCCTGCTCAGATTTGCACAAGACGATAAGCTGCAGTGACTGCCCACCACAGCTTGAATATTCACAACAGTGGCTGGCATGTGCCTCAAGCCACCATGGCTTGTTTAAGCCACACTGCTGGTTACGCATCGTGTGAACCAGCCCTCTGTCTTATCTCGCTTCCAAAGCTCATTGTCTCCCAAATACAACAGTATCCCTCTTAGGCCATGTTTGTCTCATTTCATCCAGCCACTCCAATAGATACATACGTTTATTATAACCTGATCCTGTCCGCATTTATTCAGAAATAAATCCCACTGTGTTCAGTAGAGTTATTATTGTTGTTTAGTTAACCAGTGATACCTTCCCTTCCCTTTTAAAAAAAATATTTAAAGTTTACTTACTTTTTAGTAGTCCACATCTAAGATGCAGAAGAATATTTTTAAGAGTGATAAAAAAGAGAGAACTGGAATCTTGTCCGCGATTACTCTTATTTCCTTAGGTGAGGGCAACTAACTGAGGATCTTGACCGTATGGGATGGCGCCACCAGCCCCCACTCTACTCTGCATATATCCACTGACCTCCTACACTCTTACCAGTGGTGGAGAAAAGCAGAACAGAAAAGCCAAAGAGAAGAATCTGATTCATTCTGTAGTCACACTGGTGAGTGAGACTGAAATAGACTGCAGAGTACCTCACAGCTCTGGAATTGTTCAGGTATATCTAGTCAGATGCGTGCTTCCAATTTATTCTCTCGAAGACCCCAGGAATAGCCAATGGGGGTGAAGGATGTAAGTGTGGCAATGCCTTCTTACAGGAAGATACATATAGATGTGTAAATGTGGTGTTTCTAATTAGTATGCCAGGATTTGGTAACATTCTGGGAATAGGGTGATAATTATGATAATTGCAGCTTTTCTCACCAACAGAATGAAAGGGCAAAACACCCATCATAGGCTAATAATCCTTTCTAGTAATAGGGTGCTAATATTGCATGATAGCATGTTAGACAGGTATAGTTTGTAGACAACAGCGATACTTCCAAATGAAACTTTTATCCTGCCAGCACCCTGCCTCATTCACAGAACTTTATGGGTGTGTGTGTGTTCAGACAATGTCATTTTCCATTTATAATCCTCCTGGGTTTTCACACTGCTTTTTCCATCTTTTTTCTTATCAAAACAGCTTTTGAGGAGGGAAAGACAGACAGAACAGCGGCACAACACCTTTTTGTATGTGTTGTTCATGTTTTATTGAAAGGTTTTTTGATTGAATACATAAGCCGGGAGTTCATTGCACTGAGCGAACCCACACAGCTTCTGTCCCGCAGGCAGATAGTCATACTTAAGACACTTCATGGAATACACTCAATAGCCCCCATATCCTTGCTGGCTTTCTACCTGGAGAGCTGGTTTTGTTGGTAATGTTATCAGTGGGTTTGTTTACCTGCAAAATTAGGAGAGCATTCCTATTATGAGACCATAGGATGGCTCGTAAAACCCCTCTGAGATCAGAGACAGTGCTCTGACCTCGGAAGGTGTAGTCGGAGATCTGACCCCAGACCCCTCCCCCTTGCAGCCAGTGTGGAACGAACCGTGCTGGCTGCCTCTCTGAGGTCAGAAAAGTGACCTTATTGCCTCAGGAAAGGGGCGTTCTGGTGGGGGGGGAGGGGAGGAGACCAGAGAGGTCAGGATATGAGTTATCCTGAGCATCCAACAGCCTCCTTCCCTCACCCTCTCACCCCTCACTAGATGGGCTTAAAAGCTTCTGTAATGAAAACAGAGGAGATCGGAGGATGGGGAGGCGAAGATCACCTCTGCCCTTCCTCCCAGCCTGCTGGCTTCAGCCCACCAGGGCACAGGAAATGCAGAAGCCTCCATGTTTGGGGGCTTCCAAGTGGTGAAGGTGCAGTTGATGGGATTACGCCCTCAGTTATTCATCAGCAGCCAGTGGGGAAGGGCTGACCGCCCTGGCCTCCTCCTCCTCTTGCTAAGCTCACTCAGGTGCTTGCCCAGCCATAGACATGCTTCGCTGATCATAGCAAACACTCTTTTCCAACAGCACAAGAGGCAACTCTACACATGGACATCACCAGATGGTCAATATCGAAATCAGATTGATTATGTCCTTTGCTGCCAAAGATGGAGAAGCTCTATACAGTCAGTAAAAACGAGACCTGGAGCTGACTGTGGCTCAGATCATAAGCTTCTTATTGCAAAATTTCAGCTTAAATTGAAGAACATAGGGAAAACCACTAAACCATTCAGGTATGACCTAAATCATATCCCTTATGAATATACAGTGGAGGTGACGAATAAATTTAAAGGATTAGACCGGATAGACAGAGTGCCTGAGGAACTATGGACGGAGGTCCGTAACATTGTTCAGGAGGCAGCAACTCAATCCATCCCAAAGAAAAAGAAATGCAAGAAAGCAAAGTAGCCGTCTGAGGAGGCTTTACAAGTAGCTGAGGAAAGAAGGGAAGCGAAAAGCAAGGGAGAAAGGGGAAGATATACCCAACTGAATGCAGATTTCCAGAGAATAGCAAGGAGAGACAAGAAGGCCTTCTTAAATGAACAATGCAAAGAAATCAACTAAAACAATAGAATGGGAAAGACTAGAGATCTTTTCAAGAAAATCAGAGATCTCAAGGGAACGTTTTGTGCAAAGACGAGCATGATAAAGGCCAAAGAAGGCAGGGACCTAACAGAAGCAGATGAGATTAAGAAGAGGTGGCAAGAATACACAGAAGAACTATACAGGAAAGATCTGAATGTCCCTGATAGCCATGATAGTGCAGTCACTGAACTTGAGCCGGACATCCTCGAGAGTGAAGTCAAGTGGGCCTTAGGAAGCATTACTAACAACAAAGCTAGCAGAGATGACAGTATTCCAGCTGAGCTATTTAAGATCCTAAAAGATGATGCTGTTAAAGTGCTGCACTCACTATGCCAACAAATTTGGAACACTCAACAGTGGCCACAAGACTGGAAAATGCCAGTTTACATTCCAATTCCAAAGAAGGACAATGCCAAAGAGTGTTCAAACTACCGTACAATTGCACTCATTTCACATGCCAGGAAGGTTATGCTCAAAATCCTACATGCTAGGCTTCAGCAGTATGTGAACCGAGAACTACCGGAAGTACAAGCTGGGTTTCGAAGAGGCAGAGGAACTAGAGATCAAATCGCCAACATTCGCTGGATCATGGAGAAAGCAAGAGAATTCCAGAGAAACATCTATTTCTGCCTCATTGACTATGCTAAAGCCTTTGATTGTGTGTATCACAACAAACTGTGGCAAATTCTGAAAGAGATGGGAGTACCAGACCACCTCCTGCCTCCTGAGAAACCTGTACGAGGGTCAGGAAGCAACAGTAAGAAGCAGACATGGAACAACCGATTGGTTCAAAATTGGGAAAGGAGTACGACAAGGCTGTATATTATTACCCTGCTTATTTAATTTATATGCAGGGTACATCATGAGAAATGCCGGGTTGGAAGAATCACAGGTTGGAATTAAGATTGCTGGGAGAATGATCAACAACCTCTGATATGCAGACGATACCACCCTAATGGCAGAAAGTGAAGAGGATCTAAAGAGCCTCTTGTTGAGGGTGAAAGTGGAGAGTGCAAAAGCTGGTTTGAAACTCAACATTAGAAAAACTAAGATCATGGTGTCTGGCCCCATCACTTCCTGGCATATAGAAGGGGAAGAAATGGAAGCAGTGACAGATTTTATTTTCTTGGGCTCCAAGATCACTGCAGATGGTGACTGTAGCCATGAGATTAAAAGACGCTTGCTCCTTGGGACGAAAGCTATGGCAAACCTAGACAGCATAGTAAGAAGCAGAGACATCACCTTGCTGACAAAGGTCCGTATAATCAAAGCTATGGTTTTCCCAGTAGTAATGTATGGCTGTGAGAGCTGGACTATAAGGAAGGCTGAGTGCCAAAGAATTGATGCTTTTGAACTGTGGTGCTGGAGAAGGCCCTTATCATAGAATAGTAGGGTTGGAAGGGGCCTACAAGGTCATCAAGTCCAACCCCCATGAGTCCCTTGGACTGCAAGGAGGTCAAATCAGTCAGTCCTAAAGGAAATCAACCCTGACTGCTCATTGGAAGGACAGATATTGGAGCTGAAGCTCAAATATTTTGGCCACCTAATGCGAAGAGAAAACTCCCTGGAAAAGACCCTGATGCTGGAAAGATTGAAGGCAAAAGGAGAAAGGGACGGCAGAGGATGAGATGGCTAGGTAGCATCACCGATGCAATGAATATGGACTTGAGCACACTCCGGGAGAGAGCGGAGGACAGGAAGGCCTGGCATGCTATGGTCCATGGGGTCACGAAGAGTCGGACATGACTGAACGACTGAACAACAACAACAACAACAACTTATTGTGATTATTTATATGCCACATTTCAGGCTAGAAATCCTACCAAGTAACAGAACATAAAATCACAATAAATAATATTGACACATAAAAACTCATCAGGAACTTTCCCACAGGGCAGCTGGTTGTAGTTGGCCCTGGGGAGGTTGAGGTGAGAGCCCAACTGGAACAGGAGCAGGTGTCTGGTATCATCCTCATTGCCCTCCCTCTTCCCCAGGGAATCCTTAACAGAGGGCAGTTGGTGGTAGACGGCTGTTCGTCCGTGTGTGTGTGTGTATCCAGCTGGAGCAGTGTCTCAGGTCTTCATCTGCCTCTCTCCCTCTCTCTCCTGCAAACCATTAAATATCTACATCTCTCTCTCTCTCTCTCTCTCTCTCTCTGTGTGTGTCTCTGTGTATCTATCTGACTCTCTGTGCATCTATCTATTTATCTATCCACCCATCTCCATATATAGATGTGAAACTCTAATATATATAATCAAATAATCTCTTACTCACAGCCGAAGTATTTATTTAAGAATAAATAAACAAATACAGCCATTCCAAGTGGCTTAAGGAACAAAACAAACACCAGATACCTCCCCAGTAACAAAACAGTGTGATTCAAAAAACGAATCAGGATGCAACCGCATGCACACTTAACCTGGAAGTAAGCCTATTTGAATACAGTGGGATTTACTTCTGGGTAAACATGCATAATATTGTGTGGTAAAGTGTAAAACGTTCCTGAAATACAGCCCAAACCTCAAAACACTTCTACACTGAGAATCAACTATCTCAGCCTGCTCTCCCACTCTTAAATGGAAAAGGTAAACTGATGAGTCTGGAACTTTTCCTCAGAAGACTAACGGGGAGGAGCGGTGACAGGCATTTTGATGAAGTCTGTTCTGGGAGCCTGACTTGTACGACATACGCAGATTTGACGGTACTCCCAGAAACCATTAAAGAACCAGCAATCCTATTCTAAGCAGGTAGGCATATCCCATCTTACTCTGATTAGTGTTTTGAACAAACAGCTGACATCAGAATTTGGAATCGGAATGGGAGAGCACGCAATTTCTGCAGTCACTGAGATTCTCTGAACACCACCTTGAAGCTTGGGATGGCATGCTTGATGGCACTTTCCCCCCATTTCATTCGAAAGGGAGAAGTGCACATTTTGACTGGGAAAAAATGTGCATTTTTTTAAAAAAATTGCATACCCAAGTAGTGCTTTCCCCTGATAGTGTAAAGTGAAGAAGCACATTTTTGCAAAAATCCACCCTTTTTTTAAAAGGCATGTTTTACACGAATACAAGTTCAGGAATTTGCAAACATGTTTGGAAAACATGAGCTCTTGTTCGCGTTTGAGGTTGTGAACGAGACCCGTTTGCATGATTTGTGAACTTCTCATTCATTCTTGTTCATCCCTAGTTTGGAAAACTAGTTTGGAAAATTCTTGTTCGACTTAGTTTGGAAAACAGCTCCACTTGACTTAAGGCAGGCACTTTCCTCATAGCAGTGGAGAGGTCATAGGAGAGGAAGGAAAAACAGGCGTGGGCACTGTATTTGGCCTCGTCTTCCTAGCAGACATGGATCAGGGCGTAGCTGGTCATGTGACATTCGGCCGAGCCTCAGTTCTCTTCCTTTTGCTGAGCCTAGAGGAAAGCCTCCTGGGTTTGCTTTCTCTGTGATGTCTCAGATCTGCTCCTTTCTCCAAATGTTGTCGGGTAGCCACACCAGGCAGCTGGGGAGGTAGCTGGAACAGTTAAGTGCTCACTCAGCATGCAAGAGGTAGCAAGGCAGCAAGATCAATGACCATATTCTCCAGCCAAGCCTACTCTCCTCTCCTCCTTTTGTTGTACCTATAACAAAGCTTTTTCCAGTCATTTGGTTACGACACCTTCGGCCTGTCCCCTTGCTCAGTTTCTCAGTGATGCAAGGCAGTTGCTGAAATGCTAGATCTCTCACTCAGCGTGTGAGAGGTAGCAGGATTGAGGCCTGCTTTCCTCATCTAAATGTCTACTCTCTTCCTTTTGCCATGCATAAAATGAGTGGAGGCTGGTGGCTCCAATTTCGGTGGGGCTGTGCATCCGCCCATTTAGCCAGAACTCTAAAGGAGCTATCCATGGTGATGACGCTTCTCCCCCTCCAAACAGGGGGAGCACCTTGGATAGCTCCTTTAGAGTTCTGGCTGGTTCTGACTAAAACCCAGAAAGGATTCGCAGCCCCACTGAAATCAGAGCCACCAGCCTCCACTGCATAGAACAAAGTTTCCTCAGGTCACTTTCTGCATGGCAAGGGTGGATGGATCTGTACATTTTGTTCTTGCTGAGCTTGTCGGGCTTAAGCTCATTCCATCCTGTCTCCACCTAAGTTTGGGAATTTTTTTTCTTAAAAAAATCCAAATGTTCATGTGCACTTTCCCCAAGCTGTTTCTGTGGACAGCTATGGCTTTGTTGGAAGTACTCTCTATGGATGTAATGCAGTTCTGTGTGCCCCTTTCTCTAATATATGCATGTTCTGTGCATTTCCCATTAATATGAACATTTTGGGGAGGCACATTTCCCACCCCCACCCAACAAACTGCATTGCGGAAAAGTGCTGATTTCAGTACACAACTCTGTCTCACCTCGCTTATTGGAACCGAAGGTGCAAATTCGATAAACTCGCATAAAAATCTCAACAGAATGAATTTCTCACCCATCCGTACACCTGGGGTCTGCTCCCGTCTCGAGATATTGTGAGGCGGTGCTGCCAGGTGGGGAATAATTTCAAGGGATAGAGCAACTGCTTTGCATGTGGCAGGTGGCCAGCATGGGGCTGCTTCTTCTATCAGTCAGGGAGCTTCAGAAGGCAAATATGTATGCTGTCTTGGGACTGCCTCCTTTTGGGGATTTCATGGGGGCAGCACCACAAGGCATTTGGGGAATTAGTTGAAATGGCAGAGCGCTCGCTTAGCATGCGAGAGGTAGCGGGATCGATGCCCGCATTCTCCAGCCAAGCTTCTGCGCTCTCCCTTTTGCTGTGCAGACTACAAAGCCTTTTTGAGCCACTTCCTGCTGAGCATTTTGGATCTACCCCTTTCTTGGGACTTTCTGGGGCAGTGCCACAATGCAGGTGGGGAACTGGTGCAAACGGTGGACCACTTGCTTTGCAGGTGGGACACGGCGATGGGATTGGTGCTCATATTTTCCATGGTGTCTTTTGTGGGGATGGCGGGGAATTCTGCCACGTATGCCAGTAAGGCGTGGTGGAACGGACCACTCGCCGCTGCCACCCTGTGAAGTTTGCGCCGGCCGGATCCTACCTGACACCGGCCGGGTCCAGGTCCGTCCGCTCACTCTGCTGCTGGTCTGCAGACATAAATGGGACACCATTTGCGTCCCTGCTCTTTGCCATGATAGGCTACATAAATCTTTTGGATGGAAAAAGGTTTACGTAGCCTATGCGACGGATGCGTCCGTTGGCAGCAGACGGATGTGGACGGACCCAGGTGCCGGCTCCACGGACTCGCCGTGGAGCAGAGCCAGCCAGGGAGGATTCCAAGGGGAGGAATGGATCGCTGACCCCCCCGCGGACTCAGGCGAGTGGGGTTCGTACACCTCTAGACTTTTGTGAATTTGTTGTTGTTGTTGTTGCTGTTCGGACATCCATCCCCCTTCTCAGGATGGGGAATTAGCTCCAATGGTAGAGCACTTGCTTCGCATGTGAGAGGCAACGGGATTGATGCCCGTATTCTCCCTGGTGTTTTTTTGCTTCGTGACCATGGCCGCTTTGAGCGGCCCCAAAGGCAGGAAGTACCAGGCCCTCTCCTGGCTTCAGCTGGCCAGCATGGAGCTTGAATCCATGACCTTGGCGTTATTAGCACCACACTCTCTTAGCGGCTGAGCTAGGCGACCTAGAGAAAAGGGTCTGCACTCTGCCTTCTTCCACCAATGAGCAAGCTCCACGAGGCAAAAGTGAGGCCTTGAAGCTCCAAAGCCACTTTCTGGAGGGTTTCTCCCAAAGGGATACATTCCTCCCTACCAAAGAGGTGTGATCCTTCCTTCTTCCCATCAGCAGAGGCTAGTGGTGCTGATTTCAGTGGGGCTGCGAATCCATTCTGGGTTTCAGTCAGAACCAGCCAGAACTCTAAAGGAGCTACCCAAGCTGCTGAACCCTATCCCCGAAATAGGTTCAGCACCTTGAATAGCTGATTTCAAGTTCTGGCTGGTTCTGGCTACAACCCAGAATGGATTCGCAGCCCCACCAAAATCAGAGCCACCAGCCTGCACTGCTCCCCACAGTTCCATGGGCACTTTGGGGAACTCAACCAGGGACACTGGACACCCAAGGCAAGCACCTCACCCCTAGACCAACAAGCTTGAGATAAGAAAGAAAGAGGTTGCCCGTGCCTCAGAAGGTTCTTTGGCCCAGTCTTGCTGTTCGTGGTCCTTGTCAACTAGGCTTCCGAAGGTTCAAATGCTAGGAAATTACCTAAAAAGGAAGAGGATTCGCTTTGCATGCCAGATGTGGGGCTCCTCTACATTAGAGAAAAAATGGGGAGCCCCGAGGAGCATTTTGCTTCTCTTTCCGTTGCACGCTGACGATGGGCTCTTTAGATGGTGAATGTGACCAGACATCCTTTCTCAGCAGCCCCCATATAATTGAATGAAAAATGGCGCCATTTAGGGGCTGAAAAATAGCAGTACACCATGTGGTTTATTCAAACACGATTAAAAGAGGTTTAAATTGCAACACTGTATGCCGAGGATTGTGTGGGACGGGCTCTGGATGCTGACAACATCATGTAATGGCCTGCAAATGTCTGTGAGTGGCCAGTCATGAGTGCACAATGAATGCCTTGTGTAGAAACGGCCATAGCAGGGTTGATTCCTGCATTCTCCAGCTAAGCTTCTTCTCTGTTCCTTTTTTCTGTGTGTCCCGTGCAGCATCCTCAGGCTACTTTCTGTGTGGCATGCCAGGTTTTTCTCCTCAGGATGTTTTAGACTGGGGAATTGGCTCAAATGGTAGAGCGCTTGCTTTGCATGCAAGAGGTAGTGGGATCGATGCCCACATTCTCCAACGGAGGATGCACCTTTTCCCTTTTGTCATCCATTTATGCATTATTACATTTTTGTACCACCCAATTGCCAAAGCTCACTGGGCTCTGCATACAGCAAAGCCTCCTCGTGTCATTTTCTATGAGGCATCTCAGCTCTGCACCCTTCTCTGGACCTCACAGGATTTTGCTGCCAGGCAGCTAGGGAATTTGCTGGAATTGTAGAGCACATGATTACATGCTAGAGGCACTTTGACTGGCTAAGTCCTCAATTCTCCATGGTGTTTTATTTTTGTTCTTTGGCCAGGGTCAGTTGTTTTGAGGAAGCACCACCCACCCACCTGTTTCCAGATGGCCAGCATGGGGCTCAGATCCATGACCTTAGCACCATGCTCTGACCAACTGAGCTAGCCAGCCCAGCTGATGAAGGAATAGCTGGGCTGTTTCTTCTTCCACCAATCAGGGGGCTTTGGAAGGCAAATATGTCTGCCATCTTGGGTCTGCCCCCTTCTTGGGATTTCCTGGGGCAGTGCTAGAAGGCAGCTGGGGAATTAGCTCAAATGGTAGAGCGCTCACTTAGCCTGCGAGAGGTAGCGGGATCGATGCCTGCATTCTCCAGACATACTTCTACTTTCTTCTTTTTCCCAGGCTAACTACAAAGCCTTTTGGGGTCACTTTCTGCAGAGCATCTTGGATCTTCCCCCTTCTTGGGTTATTTTGGGGCAGTGCTACAAGGTAGGTGGGGAATTAGCTGAAACAGAGTGTTCGCTTAGCATGCGAGAGGTAGTGAGATCAAAGCCTCCATTTGCCAGCAAAACCACTGTGCTGATGGCAAAACCCCATTTCTGTGCTTATCACACAAAGCGTCTGTGTGTGATGTGTTGGGCCTATGTCTCAGGACAACACGGGGCTGGGAAAATAACTCAAATGGCAAAGTGCCCACTTATCATGCAGGAGGCAATCGATTGGTTCCTGTATTTTCCACAACACTTTTTTTTTTAATTTATTACATTTCTATACTGCCCCATAGCCGAAGCTCTCTGGGCAGTTTACAGAAGTTAAAACATTAAAATACAATATATGACGTTTAAAAGCCATGTACATAGACGCACATGGAAAATATGCACAGACAACATATAACTAAAAACAACTTTGAACAGTCAGTCCTAACTAAAGATACATCCAAGACTGATTAAAACTTATCATGTGCTGCCAAATGCCTGGGAACAGAGATGGGTCTTACCCTGGCACCAAAAAGATAACAATGTGGGTGCCAGGCAGACCTCATCGGGGAGCTCATTCCACAGATGGGGGGCCACCACTGAGAAGGCCCTCTCCCTCGCTGCCACCTTCCAAGCATCCCTTGGAGGAGGACCTTAGATGCTGAATGTAGAGTATGGGTAGTTTCATTTTGGGAGAGGTGTGCTGTCAGGTATTGTGGTCCCAAGCCGTGTAGGGCTTTATAGGTTCAAACCAGCATCTTGAGTTGAGCTCGGACTCAGAAGCATATAGGCTGCCAGTGCAAGTGGGCCAGAGTTGGTCTTATATGTGCGGACCTTCTGGTCCCAGTTATCAATCTGGCTTCTGCATTTTACACAAACTGCAGCTTCTGAACTGTCTTCAAAGGCAGCCCCACGTAGAGTGCATCGCAGTAATCTAACTCGGAGGTTACCAGAGCATAGACAGCTGGCCATGGCTGGCTCCGCTGAGTGAGCCCCAAAGGCAGGAAGTCCCAGGCCTGAACTCCTGGCCCTGGCATCATTGGCACCATGCCCTTACCAGTTGAGCTAGCTGGCAGGAAACAGGATGCACAGTGTCTTCTTCCACTGCGGTGTAGTGGAGCCAGGGCTCTCAGGGACGCAGCACTGATACCTTTTTATTAGCAGGGTGCTGCTGTTCTCTGCCACCCCCATTAGAAGTCCCTGTTCCCTAGCTGCAATCCTCACAGTAGCTGAGGGGATATGAGTTTCCCGAGCAACAATGCATTGTTCCCTGTTGTAATGCAGAGTATTTTGGAATGATTTGGTCTTGAATGGGCAATTAAGACCCATTAGCTTTACCTAGGGATGTGCGAAAGTCACCTACCTTTTCGCGTGTGATTTGTGGTGGTGGGGGAGGCGCTCCGTCCCTCCCCCCGGAATTCTCGATGGGGCGGGGAGGCGATCCGGTCCTCCCCCCGGAATCCTGCCTGGCCAGCTGTGCTCCACGGCAGCTCCGCGGAGCAGCTGGCCAGGGCCGTCCGCAGCCGGAGTTCCAGCCGCGGATGGGCTGCTGCGGACGCAAATGGCGGCCGCTGTAGCTGCCGCCATTTGCATCCAGCCAGGGTGTTGTGATAGGCTACGTAAGTATTTATATAGCCTATCACAGCAGGCCAAAAAAACAAAAACAAAAACAAAACCCAGAGTACGCAAATGGTGGCGGCTACAGCAGCTGTCATTTGCGTTCCCTATTTTTCGCCGTTTTATCCTACGTAAATATTTACGTAGGCTATTACAGCGGAAAAAAAAGGGAACGCAAATAGCATAGGGGGCGCCATTTGCGTTCCTTCCCCCCCCCCCCACCGTTTTAGCCTACGTAAATATTTACGTATGCTATCACGGTGAAAAAAAGGAACGCAAATAGCGCCTGCTACGCTATTTGCGTTCCCCTTTTTTTCGCTGTAATAGCTTACATAAATATTTACGTAGGCTAAAACAGCGAAAAAAAGGGAACGCAAATGGCGGCTGCCATAGCCGCCACCATTTGTGTACGCTTTTTTTTTGCTTGCCGTGATAGGCTACGTAAATACTACGTAAAGATCACGGCAAACAGCAGACGCAAATGGCGGCCACGGCAGCCCGTCGAAAGACCAGCCTCCAGAGCCGCCACCGGAGCCGCCGCTGCCGGAACATCTGCCCCAGGTAAACTTCTTCCCGGGGGGGAATCCGTGGGGGGGCGGGGGGTGGGAGGCCATTCCGCCTCGGGTTTCGGGGGTCCAAATGCCAGTGCATTCGTCCTCACTGAAATCCGTGGCAGAATTCTCCGCCATCCCTAGCTTTACCAAAGACCTGCTCCTGACGTGGATGAAAACTTCTAGAACTGGTTTGTTGATATGGATCAACCCAGCTGCCTAAATTTTGGGATTCTCTTTGTTAGTGTGGCTATTGGGATGGTCATGCTTGAGCACCTGCACTCCAAAATTTACCACTACCCAACCGTTCTTCCACCAATGAGAGAGCCCCAGGAGGAAAAGGCGTGGCATGTCAGTTGCAAACCCCCATACTGGAAGGTTTTCCGAAATGGATAAAATAAGATATTATTTCATGGGGGGGGGGCTTATAGAATCATAGAATCATAGAAAAGTGGGGTTGGAAGGGGCCTACCAGGCCATCGAGCCCAACCCCCTGCTCAGCGCAGGAATCCAAGTCAGAGTGTCCCTGACAGATGGCTGTCCAGCCTCGTCTTGAAGGCCTCCAGTGTGGGAGAGCCCACCGCCTCCCTAGGGAATTGGTTCCATTGTCGTATTGCTCTAACAGTCAGGACGTTTTTCCTGATGTTCAGCCGGAATCTGGCTTCCTGTCACTTGAGCCCATTGTTCTGCGTCCTGCAGTTTGTAGGTTTGTTTGGTACCGAACCTCACACCTAAAGTGAGTATCATCCCACTAGATTAAGAAACCTGAGCTGAGTAGGGAACAGGCTGGCCACGCTTTGCAAAGCCCTTTGGCCAAGGGTTTGCTTTCATGGCCCTTGTCAGCAGGGCTTTTGAGAAACTCTGATTGCCGGGGAATTAGCTCAAATGGTAGAGTGCTCGCCTAGCATGGAAGAGGTAGTGGGATCAATGCCCACATTCTCCTATTCCCCTCCACCCATTTTTGGCATACATGCAGCAAAGCCTCATCAGTGTCACTTTCTATGTCTGGCCTGCGCCCTTCTCTGGATATCACAGGACAGGGCTGCAAGGCAGCCAGGGCATTTGCTTAAATGGTAGAGCACCTGATTTGCATACAATGGGTAAGTGGATTAATGACCCCCCACTTCCTGATCTTTTTTCTGCTCCTTGGCCAGGATGAGTTGTTTTGTGCCAGCTAAAAATAAAAGGGCGGGGGTGGGGGTGCCAGGACCTTGACAGGCCAGTGTGGGGCTTGAATGCATACCTTCATTTCATCAGGTCTCTGATAGGCATGGCTCACAGGTCCAAATATTCTGCCCAGAGGATATTTTGGGAAGCTGTGAACATGTTTTCCCCTAAAGGTGTGGGCCTTTTAATCTAATTCCCTAAGGTGGGGAATTAGCTCAAGTGGTAGAGCGCTTGCTTAGCATGCGAGAGGTCGTGGGATCAATGCCCGCATTCTCCAGCTAAACTTCTCTTCCTTTCGCTGCGATTTCAACAAAAACGTTTTCTCAGCTCACTTTTTGCATGGCATCTTGGGACTATTGTGGGGCAGTACTGCTAGGCAGTTGGGGAATTAACTCTAGTGGTACAGTGCTTGCTTTGCATGTGAGAGGTAGCAGGATCGATGCTTGCATTGTCCAGATTGTGCCAGATCAGGCAAAGCTTTCATATTTGCATTATCTTGCCCCTGCTGCCCAATTAGGAAATGCTGCCTGCATTCTCCAGCTAAACTTCTATTCTCTTTCTTTTGCTATCAATTCAAGAACATTTTCTCAGCTCAGTTTCTGCATGGCATCTTGGGCCTGCCTTCTTCCCAGAATATTGTGGGGCAGTGCTACCGGGCAGATGGGGAATTAGTTCAAGTGGTAGAGCGCGCGCTTTGCATGCGAGAGGCAGCAGGATTGATGCCCACATTTTCCATCTAAGTAATCCCCCCTCCCCTTTTGGCATACATACAGCAAAGCCTCATCACGCCACTTTCTATGTGGGGTCTGCGCCCTTCTCTGGATCTCTCAGGACAAGGCTGCAGGACAAATTTGCTCAAATGGTAGAGCGCCAGATTTGCATGCAGTGGGCAAGTGGATTACCCCCCCCCCAATTCTTCCTGGCCTTTTTCTGCTCCTTGGCCAGGATTAGTTATTTTGAGGCAGCCAAAAAGGGAGGAGGTGCCAGGCCCTTAACAGGGCAGTGTGGGGCTTGAATGGATACCTTCATTTCATCAGGTCTCTGATAGGCATGGCTCACAGGTCCAAATATTCTGCCCAGAGGATATTTTGGGAAGTTGTGAACATTTTCTCCCCTAGAGTTGTGGGCCTTCTTATCTAATTCCCTAAGGTGGGGAATCAGCTCAAGTGGTACGGCGCTCGCTTAGCATGCGAGAGGCAGCGGGATCAATGCCCGCATTCTCCATACTGTGACACATCAGGCAAATCTTTCACATTTGCATCATCGTACTCCTGTTGCCCAGTTAGGAAGTTGTACAATCAGATGCTCCCAAGAGAATTCTGGGACTACAAATGAGAGTCCAATGGCTAATGCAACACAGCTTGGCCTCCTGTCCTGTGAGTAGTTAAAGGTGCCTCCTCTCTGAGGTTTGCCAGATGAGAAGCAGCACTGGCAGGCCACCGGAGATTGATCATTGGCGGCCTTTATTGATAAGAAAAGAATCCAGATAAGGACATGCCAATGATAAATTTATAGTTAAATGTATAACGATTTAACTATAAATCGTTAAAGAGGGTACCATAACAGGATTAGCTACATAATGAGACAAGATGGGCCAGAAGATAAGTAACCAAAAAGGAAGATTTAAGATAGAAATACTATCTTTAGAATTATTAGATGAGTAACCTAAATAGTAGTAAAACTAGTCTGGAAGTATTTCATAGCATCCAAAAAGTATATAAATATTGGGAGCCATCCTCTGGGATCGGCTTCCCCGGCGTGTTGCCTGTGGAATCAGCCTGGTAAGCTTGATACTGATTATCGCTGAGAACTGACTAATGTACCTGAATCTGCTTAGAAGTCTTGCTTAGAATGATGTTGGATGTTTCATGTAATTGAATTTAAGCTTTTGTATTTAGTACTCTTGTAGTGAAACACAAAAAGACAAATCCTGTCTGAGAGAGTGTTTCTTAAGACAAGGAATTCTGTATCACCCATATCGAAAGTGAAATATAAACCTTTCTTTTCGATGTTATCTGGCTGTAAGAGGGCTTTCTATATGTGCGGTTAATCAGGTAGCCTAGTGTTGCCAGCATGCTGGTAATGTAACTTCAGAGAAATTCTGAACCAGAGCATATGCCACAATACACACTCCTACTCTCTTCTTTTTGCTGGGCTCAATACAAAGCCTTTTGGGGTCACTTTCTGCAGACCATCTTTGATCATCCCCTTCCTTGGGATGAATTGGGGAAGTACTTAAATGGTAGAGCACTCGCTTTGCATGCAATAGGTAGCGGGATTGATGCCCACATTCTCCAGCGAAGGCTGTACTTTTTCCATGCGTACATCAAACCCTCATCATATCAATTTCTATTGGGGACCTTAGGTCCATGGGAGGGGATTGCTCACTTTCTGCATTGCATCTTGGGCCTGTCTTCTTCTCAGGATATTGCGGGGCAGTACTGCCAGGCATCTGGGGAATTAGCTCAAGTGGTAGGGTACTCACTTAGCATGTAAGAGATAGTGGGATTGCATTCTCCAGGTAAACTTCTCTTCTCTTCCTTTTACTGTGAATTCATTGACGACGTTTTCTCAGGTCAGTTTCTGCATGACATCTTGGAGGAGAAGCTTCACAACTTCTAATCTTCAAAGATCATGCCTGAATTAGAAAAAAAACCATTGCGGAGAAGCCCCGATTCTGCGAGGATAACGCCTCAATTTTTTTTTTTTTAAAAGGAGTGGGAGATAGGAGGGGGTAAAACTTAATCTCATTTGAAGGGATAGAATAACCCCCTGATCAGTGCAGGAAGCCTGATTCCCAGGCAGTTGCCCATCCAACTACTGACCAGAACCAACCCCGCTTAGCTTCCGAGATCAGACAAGTGCGCACACATCCAGCCCTTTGCTTGTTGCTGAGGAAATGGGGGCTGCTGAGGAAACTATGCGATCAGTAGCTGGAAGAAGACATGGGGCCATCGAGAGCTGTGATTGGACAGGAGGGAAATACAAACACCGCGGTATATGGACAGGTGGGGGAGGGGACTATGACCGGATACAGCAGCAAAGGTGGAAAATCAGAGGACATTAAGGGGAAATGCAGGATATTAGGGTATTGAAAGCAGGAGCACAGAAGTGGGAAATTCCAGTTCCAATTCGAGGTGGCTACTGCATAGTGTGAAAGGCGGGCGGTGAAACCTCATTGGAAGCGAAAAAAGGCGGTAAGTGTAGATCCAGCCCAAATATTCTGCCTGGAGGGTTTTCCTGGAAGCAATGAAGAAAATCTCTGGGAATTGAACCCAGGGGCTCTCGCACCCAAACAGAGAATTATATCCTAGACTAATGAAGCCTGATCTGGGAAAGGAAGGGGCAGGCCATGCCTCAGAAAGCTCTTTGGCAGAGAATTTCTATTCATGGGTCTGTTCAGCAGAGCCTGTGAAGCTCTGAAAGATGGGGGAAATTAACTCAAATGACAGAGCATTCACTTATCATGGGAATGGTAGCAGGATTGATGCCTGTATTCTCCACCTGAGGTTGTCTTCTCTTCCTCTCACCAAGCACAGAGCACAGCATCTTTGGGTAGCTTTTTCTTTGGCTACTGGCTCAAATGGTAGAGCATTCACTTTGTAGGTCAGAAGCAACGGGATCAATGACCCTATTCTCCTTGTGAGCTTTCCCCCCTCTTTGGAAAGCGCCAGCAATTTTATTCCTTCCTCTCAGGACAGATAAAAGGAAGACCTTCTTCACTTAGCCCAGGGTCAAACCATGGAATTCACTACCAGAACACGTAGTGATACCCACCAATTTGGATGGCTTTAAGAGCAGATTAGAAGAATTAATGTAGGATAAGGATATTAATGGCTATGAGTTATGATGGATATATCCTACCTCCAGGATCAGAGGCAGTATCCTTGCCTGTGTAATAGGAAAGGAAGGGTGCTAGTTCATTCATACCCCGTCATGAACTTCCCATAGGCATCTGCATGACCACTGTGAGAATAGAATGTGGGACTCAATAGGCCTTCCGGCTCATCCATCACAGTCATTTTTATATTCTTATTATTTTGAGCAGGAAAAACAGGAGGAAGCAGGAGGCACTTGTCTCTTTCTAGATGGGCAGCATGGGGCTTGAACCCATGACCTTGGCATTATTAGTACCACATTCTGATCAACTGAGCTAGCCAGCCCAGGCCATGGGGGGGGGGGGAAGCTGTACTGTTTCTTCTTCCACAAACCCAGGGGCTACGTAATACAAAAGTTTGGTCCAAGAGCCCCCCCCCCATGTCTGTATCAGTTGGAAATTCCCCAGCCCCTCTAAACATGTGGCAGGGCCTTGTTTGGGAAATGAACCCAGGGCTTCTCATACCCAAAGTGAGAATCATATCATAGAATCATAGAATAGTAGGGTTGGAAGGGGCCTACAAGGCCATCGAGTCCAACCCCCTGCTCAGTGCAGGAGTCCAGCATCCCTGACAGATGGCTGTCCAGCCTCGTCTTGAATGCCTCCAGTGTGGGAGAGCCCACCACCTCCCTAGGGAATTGGTTCCATTGTCGTATTGCTCTAACAGTCAGGAAGTTTTTCCTGATGTTCAGCTGGGATCTGGCTTCCTGTAACTTGAGCCCATTATTCTGTGTCCTGGGATGATCGAGAAGAGATCCTGGCCTTCCTCTCTGTGGCAACCTTTCAAGTACTTGAACAGCACTATCATATGTCCCCTCAGTCTTCTATTCTCAAGGTTAAACATGCCCAGTTCTTTCAGTCTGTCTTCATAGGGCTTTGTTTCCAGTCCCCTGATCATCTTTGTTGCCCTCCTCTGAACCCTCCCTAGTTTCTCTGCATCCTTCTTAAAATGTGGTGCCCAGAACTGGACACAGTACTCCAGATGAGGCCTAACCAGTGCCGAGTAGGGGGGAACTAGTACTCCCCAGGATTTGGAAGCTATGCTTCTATGAATGCAGCCCAAAAGAGCATTTTCCTTTTTTGCAGCCACATCACATTGTTGGCTCATATTCAGCTTGTGATCTACCACAATGCCAAGATCCTTCTCACTTGTAGTGTTGTTGAGTCAAGTATCCCCCATCTTGTAACTGTGCATTTGGTTTCTTTTTCCTAGGTGCAGAACTGGGCATTTATCCCTATTAAATGTCATTCTGTTGTTTTCTGCCCAGCGCTCCAGTCTATCCAGATCACTTTGAATTTTGTTTCTGTCTTCCAAAGTATTAGCTATCCTGCCCAATTCTGTGTCATCTGCAGATTTGACCAGCATTCCCTGCACCTCCTCCTCCAAGTCATTCATAAAAATGTTGAAGAGCACTGGGCCCAGGACTGAGCCCTGCGGTACCTCACTCGTTACCTCTCCCCAGTTTGAGAAGGTCCCATTGATAAGCACTCTTTGAGTCCGATTCTGTAGCCAACTCTGGGTCCACCTGATCGTTGTTTCATCTAGCCCACTTTGAGCTAGTTTGCTCATCAGGATATCATGGGGCACTTTGTCAAAAGCTTTGCTGAAGTCGAGGTGTATTATGTCTACAGCATTCCCACAGTCCACAAGGGAGGTTACTTGATCAAAAACTGAGATCAGATTCGTCTGGCAGGATTTGTTCTTGACATATCACTGTTCTTGGTCTAGTGACATGTCACTAGACCAACAAGCCAGAGGTGAGAAGGGAAGGCCAGGGGCAACCCAACCCATGCCTCACGGAGCTCTTTGGTGGGGCCCTTGTCGGCACTTCTTGTGTGGCTCTGAATCCTGAGCTGTGAGAGCGGAGCTTCAGACATGCTGCCTCTCTGACCCACGCCTTATGCACTGTGGATTGAAAAGGCCTTATCCTGACAGCTTGGCTTAAGCATCCATTTCACTTCTGGAAGGCATTGTTTAGTTCTGTGACTGCCACAAAGGCACAGGACCTGTAGAATATGCTTGCTTCCTCCATGATTAGACTTTCAAAGTCTTAGGCTCTGTGGGGTCTCCCCATCATCACCACCCCCAAAGTCTTTCTTTTGGATGTCTGTGGAGAAGGTGGTGCAGCCCATTGTCAACAAGACCCGAGTTGCTTGGGGTCATTGGCCCATTTTTAAAAAAAATTGCAACGAAAGCTGAGAAATCCAAGGAAAGTGTGTAGCCCCAGCATTGTTCTAGACTTTCCCAAACAACCAGGAAGTCAAGTCCTATGGGTTCCCCTTCAGGTAATTATATCCGCTATACTGGCCTATGTGTCAGCAGGTGGGAATACCAAACAAGCCACTTTTCTCTTCTGCAATCAATGTGCATGCCTTTGTTTTGAAGAACAAATATCTGCTAAAATATATTCCCTCCTTTGGGACTTTGAATGAGTGTTTGAATGACTTTCCCCATTTTAGAAGGACCTAGTCTCCATTTTAGTGAAAGCGTTGTGCATAAATCTGCTGTGTGTGTGCGCCACACCTCTGGTGAAAGACACCCTTAAGCCTGCATTGGACAGGACATGTACATACCTGGAACATACGTGAGCCTGGGAATGAGGACACATGGCAAAAGGGGAATTAGCTCAAGTGGCAGAGCACTCTCTTTGGATGCGAGAGGTAGCAGGATAGATGCACGCGTTCAGCAGTGACATTTCTGCTCTCCTTCTTTTGCTGTGCATTGCACAAAGCCTCCTTGAGTCATTTTCTCAGGCTGGCTGTACCATTAGGCAGAGTGAGGCAACCCCTTCAGGCAGCAGGTGCTGGGATGGGAGGCCACAGGCCCCTTGCTTTCCTCCTGGGCCCCCCAACCTTTCCCCTTTCTTGCACATCTGCCACACATCTGTCCTGCTGCACCCCTAATCTAACCTGCTGACCCTTGGGTGTGCTATCCCGTTACTAGGGTTGAAGTACGATTCAGCTGCCCATCCAGTCAGCTTTCGTACGTAGAAGGGAGAAGGGTGCCATGTTGTCCTTTGCCTCAGGCAGCGAAAGGGCTTGGGCCAGTCCTGCATTTTCTGCATGCAATCTTGGGTCTGCCGTCTTCCCAGAATATTGTGGGGCAGCATTGCCAGGCAGGTGAGGAATTAGTTCAAGTGTTAGAGTGCTGGCTTTGCATGCAAAAGGTAGCAGAATTGATGCCCGCATTCTCTAGTGAAATTTCTACTCTTTCTTTTGGTGTGCCTTCAATAAAGCCTTCTCAGATCATTTTATGCACAGTCTCCTGGGTCTGCCTGCTTCTTGGGGTACTATGGGGCAATGCTACAAGTCAGTTAGGGATAGGGGTGTGTGAACCCATCCCTGTCTGGGTTCTCTGGGTGCCTGCCCAGCCCCTGCCTCCACTCGCCAGCCCCCAGACTGCACTCGAGCCCCTCATGTGCTCGGTGAGCAGCCCGCACTCACCCTGATGGCCTCATTGAGCTCTGCGGTCGCCATTTTTTGAAAAATAAAGCATTGACTACAAAATGCGCATATTTGCTCATGCATTTAATGCACATTTTTGTGAATGTGCATATTTGTGTATGTGTGGAAATGTGAATTTTTGCAAAAAATCGCATTTTTGCATATACACAAATACACACATTCATAAAAATGTGCATTTTCACGCACGTGCAAATATGCACACTTTTGCGATCGCCATTTTATTTCTCAAAAAATGGCGACCACAAAGCTCGACAAGGCCACTAGGGTCAGTGCAGGCCAATTGCTGAGCGCAGGCAGAATGCAAGCAGGGACTGAGCAGGGCTCGGGTTGCAGGCAGGGACGGTTCTGCCAGATCCCCAGATAGAATCAGGTGCCCATGCCATCCCTAGTTGGGGAATTAGCTCAAGTGGTGGAGCGCTCACTTAGCATGCGAGAGGTAGCAGGATCGATGCCTGCATTCTCCAGCTAAACTACTCTTCCTTTTGCCGTGAATTCAATGGCCACACTTTCTCAGGTCACTTTCTGCATAGCTTCTTGGGTCTGCCTACTTCTCAGGATATTGTGGGGCAGTGCTACCGGGCAGATGGGGAATTAGCTCAAGTGGTAGAGCGCTCACTTAGCATGCGAGAGGTAGCGGGATCGATGCCTGCATTCTCCAGCTAAACTTCTCTTCCTTTTGCCATGAATTCAATGGCCACATTTTCTCAGGTCACTTTCTGCATAGCTTCTTGGGTCTGCCTACTTCTCAGGATATTGTGGGGCAGTGCTACTGGGCAGATGGGGAATTAGCTCAAGTGGTAGAGCGCTCGCTTAGCATGCGAGAGGTAGCAGGATCGATGCCTGCATTCTCCAGCTAAACTACTCTTCCTTTTGCCGTGAATTCAATGGCCACACTTTCTCAGGTCACTTTCTGCATAGCTTCTTGGGTCTGCCTACTTCTCAGGATATTGTGGGGCAGTGCTACCGGGCAGATGGGGAATTAGCTCAAGTGGTAGAGCGCTCGCTTAGCATGTGAGAGGTAGCGGGATCGATGCCTGCATTCTCCAGCTAAACTTCTCTTCCTTTTGCCGTGAATTCAACGGCCACATTTTCTCAGGTCACTTTCTGCATAGCTTCTTGGGTCTGCCTACTTCTCAGGATATTGTGGGGCAGTGCTACTGGGCAGATGGGGAATTAGCTCAAGTGGTAGAGCGCTCGCTTAGCATGCGAGAGGTAGCAGGATCGATGCCTGCATTCTCCAGCTAAACTACTCTTCCTTTTGCCGTGAATTCAATGGCCACACTTTCTCAGGTCACTTTCTGCATAGCTTCTTGGGTCTGCCTACTTCTCAGGATATTGTGGGGCAGTGCTACCGGGCAGATGGGGAATTAGCTCAAGTGGTAGAGTGCTCGCTTAGCATGCGAGAGGTAGCGGGATCGATGCCTGCATTCTCCAGCTAAACTTCTCTTCCTTTTGCCATGAATTCAATGGCCACATTTTCTCAGGTCACTTTCTGCATAGCTTCTTGGGTCTGCCTACTTCTCAGGATATTGTGGGGCAGTGCTACTGGGCAGATGGGGAATTAGCTCAAGTGGTAGAGCGCTCGCTTAGCATGCGAGAGGTAGCAGGATCGATGCCTGCATTCTCCAGCTAAACTACTCTTCCTTTTGCCGTGAATTCAATGGCCACACTTTCTCAGGTCACTTTCTGCATAGCTTCTTGGGTCTGCCTACTTCTCAGGATATTGTGGGGCAGTGCTACCGGGCAGATGGGGAATTAGCTCAAGTGGTAGAGTGCTCGCTTAGCATGCGAGAGGTAGCGGGATCGATGCCTGCATTCTCCAGCTAAACTTCTCTTCCTTTTGCCATGAATTCAATGGCCACATTTTCTCAGGTCACTTTCTGCATAGCTTCTTGGGTCTGCCTACTTCTCAGGATATTGTGGGGCAGTGCTACCGGGCAGATGGGGAATTAGCTCTAGTGGTAGAGCGCTCGCTTAGCATGCGAGAGGTAGCAGGATCGATGCCTGCATTCTCCAGCTAAACTACTCTTCCTTTTGCCATGAATTCAATGGCCACACTTTCTCAGGTCACTTTCTGCATAGCTTCTTGGGTCTGCCTACTTCTCAGGATATTGTGGGGCAGTGCTACCGGGCAGATGGGGAATTAGCTCAAGTGGTAGAGCGCTCGCTTAGCATGCGAGAGGTAGCGGGATCGATGCCTGCATTCTCCATCATCTACTCTCAACATTTACTCTCTTCTCTTAGTATGTGAGAGGCAATAGGTTTGATGCCTGTATTCTATATCATGTGCTTTGTTTGTTTCCTTCTTTTCCTTTGTGGCCATATGAGCCAGCCAGAAAGGGGCACAGGGCCTTCCTCTGGCTTCTGATGCCCAATGTGGGGCTTGAACCCATGGTCCTGGCATTATTAGCATCACATTCTTACCAGCTGAGCTAGCCGGCCCATGGGAAACAGGATGCCCAGTGTCTTCTTCCACCAAAAAGAGTTCCTGGAGGCAAGATGTTGCGCAGCAGCTCCAAACCCTCTTCTTGGAGTGGTTTTTCTGAAGGGAAGAAAGAAAACGTTTTCCATGAACATGTGATCCTTTTCCCCCACAGTTGCATGGGTTTTTTCTGGCAACTGAAACCAGGACAACTCTCAGCCAAAGCAGGAATCATACTCCTAGAGCAGAAGTGGCTACCTTTTTCTGCCCTGAAAGATACACGCGGTGCTGGCCGGTGGGTCAGGGCTGGGGCACATCCACTTTTGTACACACACACACACACACACACACACATACACGTATACACACAGGGGGGATGAGATTGCTAAGGTGGGGGGCTAATGCCGCTTGCCCCACTGTGTGATCACAATTGTTTAAGTGTGATATTTCAAAATGTGGTCAGTGATATATAAATCTATTAAATAAACAAATAGAATAAAATTGATATATTGGGATTGCTATTTCCCCACCACCAGTAAGTGGCAGGAAAAGAGAGGTCCAAGTTGCTTTATTTACGTAGCCTATCACGGCAAGGGGAAAAAAACCCCAGCCTACGCAAATGGCGGCTACCACCATTTGCGTACACTGGGGTTTTCCCCCTGCCGTGATAGGCTACGTAAATATTTACGTAGCCTATCACGGCTCACTGCAGGGACGCAAATGACGGCTGCTACGACAGCCGCCATTTGCATCCCTGCAGGGCTGCCCAGCGGCTGGATGTCTGGCTGTGGGCGGCCGGAGCCGGCCGGCAGCTCCGCGGCTTGACCACGGAGCAGAGCTGGCTGGCCAGGATTCTGGGGAGAGGGACGGAGCGCCTCCCCCCACCTGTGGAGCCCGGCGGAGCCAGGTAAGCGGGGTTTCATACACCCCTATCTTTGGCGGATAATTTTTGTTCACCATCTTGGCACTATTAGCATGACCCTTTGGCCAACTGAGCTGACTGGTCCACCCAAAGGAGGTAGACGTGGACTAGCCCCTTCCTTTCTTGGCTCGGGCTTCTTGCTCTAGGGCAGATGTGCACAACTGCAGCCTGGGGGCAGCATGTGGTCCTCAAAGGCCTTGACTGCATCCCCCAATGGGTGTATTGCCCCCTCCACAATGGAACAGCCCTCTGTATCAGGTTTGCTGGAGGAGGGGTGGGGAGAAGGCTCTTCACTACCTCCACAAGGGATCCTCATACAGATGCTCTTTACCTGCAGGGCATGTATGCGTGTGCACACATTCAGCCCCCTGGTGTAGGGTTATGATCCTTAGATTGGGTGTGAGAGGTCCTGGGTTCAATTCCCAGACAAGTCCATTCAACCATGGAAAGAAGGGCTTTTTAAAAAATGCCTTCCAATGGAGAATTCGGCTGGGGATGGTAAGTACACTTGTCCCTTGCACACAAATTGTGTGTCTCACCATTTCAGCAATTTCCTTCGCTGCCCAACTGCATGGTTCTGTGAGCTCCAAATAGGGATGTCAGGGAATTCCGCCACGGATCTTGGTGAGGCCAAATGCCAGTGCATTCGGCCCCCCGAACTCCATGGCAGAACGGCCTGCCCCGCCACCCCCTGCAGATCCCCCCCGGGATGAGACTTACCTGGGGTGGATGTTCCGACTGGCTGCCGCTGCCGCCACCATTTGCAGTCTGTTGTTGTTGTTTTTTCCCCCCATTCGTGATAGGCTACGTAAAGACTTACGTAGCCTATCACATCTGGGTTAAAAACAAAAAAAAAACTGTGTATGCAAATGGCCATTTGCATTCCCCCTTATTTTCGCCGTCTTAGTCTACGTAAATATTTACGTAGACTAAGACGGCCAAAAATAAGGAACGCAAATGGCAGCGGCTGTAGCCGCTGCCATTTGCGTACTTTTTTTTTTAACCTAGACGTGATAGGCTACGTAAGTCTTTACGTAGCCTATCACAGCTGAATACAGGGATGCAAACGGCGGCAGCTACGGCCGCCGCCATTTGCATCCCTGCTAGCCAGCGGCCGGATGTCCGGCTGCTGGTGGAGCTGGCCGGCAGCTCCACGGAATCCCCGCGGAGCGGAGCCGGCTGGCCAGGATTCCGGGGGGGGGGGCGCAGAGCACCTCCCCCCCAGCGAGGATTTTGGGGGGAGGGACGGAGTGCCTCCCTCCCCCAGCGGAACCCGGCGGAGCCAGGTAAGCATGGTTTCGTTCACCCCTAGTTCCAAAGAAGGGTGCAAACTTGAGATGCCACATTGGAAATTATGTAAGGAGGCCTTGCTGTGTGCATGGCAAAAGGGGGAAAATAGGACAGTTTTAGCTGGAGAATGCAGGCATCGATCCCACTACCTCTTGCATGCAAAGCAAGCGCTCTACCATTTGAGCTAATTCCCCAGCGATGAGAATCTCAAAAGCCTTGCTTATGAGGACTGTGAACACAAAGGCTGTGCCAAAGGTCTTCCTGAGACATGGGCATCCTCATCTTTCTTTGCTCAGGCTTGTTCATCTGGGGATATGATTCTTGCCATGGCCATGAGACAACCTAGGTTCAGTTGCCAAAAACCCATGTAGCTAACACCTTTGGGGGCATGTGGGAGGAATTCATCTCTTCTGGGACCCCCCCCCCCCAGGAATAGAGTCTGGAGCAGCCAGGCCACACCTTTCCCTCCTGGGGCTCTTTCATTGGTGGAAGAAGACACAATACTTTCCCTTTTCTGTGGCCACCTAGTTCAGCTGATAAAAGCATTATGCCAATAACACCAGAGCAACAGATTCAAGACCCATCTGAAGCCAGACAAGGGCATGGTGCTTTATCCCCTTTTGGCTGGCTGAAACAGCTGACAATAGCAAAGCAGCAAAAAATGAAACGATATCCCAAACTGCAAGGGAAAAATGGGGGGGGGGGGTTCAATCCACAAATCAAGGCCACAAATCTAAGACATCACATGATGAGGCTTGCATACAAAAGGACAGTCTTAGCTGGAGAATGTGGGCATCAATCCCACTATCTCTGATGTGCAAAGCAAGGACTCTGCCACTTGAGCTAATTCCCCACTTGCCTGGCAACACTGCCCCATAATATCCAAGGGGGCAAACCCAAGATGCTGTGCTTTGCCCCTTTTTGGCTGGCTCACAGGAGCTGGCCATAGCCAAGAAGCAAAACAACAACAACAACCCCCCCAATGTAGAATATGGGCATCAAGCCTATTGCCTCTCACATGCTAAGACAAGAGAGTAGGCCTTTGTATGGAGAATGCGGGCATCGATCCTGCTACCTCTCACATGCTAAGCAAGCACTCTACCACCTGAGCTAATTCCCCACCTGCCTGGCATCACTGCCCCACAATATCCTGAGAAGAAGGCAGACCCAAGATGCCATGCAGAAAGTGAACTGAGAAAATGTTATCACAGCAAAAGGAAGAGAAGTTTAGCTGAAGAATGCAGGCATCGATCCTGCTACCTCTCGCATGCTAAGCGAATGCTCTACCACTTGAGCTAATTGCCCCCCCATTCAGAGCCTCACGTGCCCTGCTTACGAGGGCTGTGAACCTGAGTGCTGTGTCACAGGACTTCCTGAGACATGGGTATCCTCATTCTTCCTTTGCTCAGGCTTGTCCATTTAGGGATATGCTTCTTCGTGTGGATGTGAGACATCCCGGGTTCAATTTCCCCCCAAGCTCTTGTAACTTTGGGAAGAAGGGCCACACTAGTTGTGACGGCAGGGAGGAACTCATCTCTTCTGTGAATACACTCCTGGAGTAGAGCTTGGAGCTGCCGTACCACACCTTTGCCTCCTGAAGCTCTTTCACTTGTGGAAGAAGGCACAGTGCTGCCCTTTTCTGCGGGCCACCTAGTTCAGCTGCTACAAGAATGGTGCCAATGATGCCAAGGCCATGGATTCAAGCCCCCTCCAGGGGGGTGGCTATTTGAGGCCAGGCAATGGCCCTGTGCTTTGTCCCTTTCTTGGCTGGCTGACAGGAGCTGTCCATGGCCAAGAAGGAAAAATCCCAGACAACACAAAATACACCATGGAGAATACAGGCATCAATCCCGTACCTCTCGCATGCGAAGCAAACGCTTTACCACTTGAGCTAATTCCCCAGCTGCCTGGAAGCACTGCCCCAAAATATCCCAAGAAGGAGGCAGAACCAAGATGCCATGGAGAAAGTGATGCCAAAATGCCTGTATGCATGGAAAAGGAAGAGAACAGATGTTTGGCTGGGGAATGTGGGCATTGATCCTGCTACCTCTTGCATGTTAAGTGAGTGCTCTACCATTTGAGCTCATTCCCCGGCTGCCTGGCCCACAATAAGCTGATTCAGGGGCAAACCAAGATGCTGTCCAGAAAGTCACCTGAAAAAGCTTTGTTTTCTTTCTTCCCCTCCAGAAAAGTCCTCTCCAAGACGAGGGTGTGGAGCTGCTGTGCCACATCTTGCCTCCAGGGACTCTTCTTGGTGGAAGAAGACACTGGGCATCCTCTTTCCCATGGGCCGGCTAGCTCAGCTGGTAAGAGCGTGGTGCTAATAACGCCAAGGCCGTGGGTTCAAGCCCCACGCTGGCCATCAAAGGCAGGGGAAGACCCTGTGCGTTGCCCCTTTTTGGCTAGCTCACAGGAGCCATTCTATGCACTGAGAATTCTGGCTTCTTCATTCTATGTACTGAAGCTGACTGGATGGGCAGCTGAATCGTACTTCAACCCAGGTAATGGCATAGCACACCCAAGGGCCAGCAGGCACACACAGCAGATTTATGCACAACGCTTTCACTAAAATGGAGACTAGGTCCTTCTAAAATGTGGAAATTCATTCAAACACTCGTTCAAAGTCCCAAAGGAGGGAATGTATTTTAGCAGATATTTGTTCTTCAAAACAAAGGCATGCACATTGATTGCAGAAGAGAAAAGTGGCTTGTTTGGTATTCCCACCCGCTGCCACATAGGCCAGTATAGCGGATATAATTACCTGAGGGGGAACCCATAGGACTTGACTTCCTGGTTGTTTGGGAAAGTCTAGAACAATGCTGGGGCTACACACTTTCCTTGGATTTCTCAGCTTTTGTTGCAATTTTTTTTAAAAAAATGGGCCAATGACCTCAAGCAACTCGGGTCTTGTTGACAATGGGCTGCACCACCTTCTCCACAGACATCCAAAAGAAAGACTTTGGGGGTGGTGATGATGGGGAGACCACACAGAGCCTAAGACTTTGAAAGTCTAATCATGGAGGAAGCAAACATATTCTACGGGTCCTGTGCCTTTGTGGCAGTCGCGGAACTAAACAATGCCTTCCAGAAGTGAAATGGATGCTTAAGCCAAGCTGTCAGGATAAGGCCTTTTCAATCCACAGTGCATAAGGCGTGGGTCAGAGAGGCAGCATGTCTGGAGCTCCACTCTCACAGCTCAGGATTCACTTCAGAGCCACACAAGAAGCGCCGACAAGGGCCCCACCAAAGAGCTCCGTGAGGCATGGGTTGGGTTGCCCCTGGCCTTCCCTTCTTATCTCTGGCTTGTTGGTCTAGTGATATGATTCTCATTTTGGGTGTGAGAAGCCCTGGGTTCATTTCCCAAACAAGGCCCTGCCACATGTTTAGAGGGGCAGGGGAATTTCCAACTGATACAGAGATTGGGGGTTGGTGGGCTGCAGGACCAAACCATTGTATTACATATCCCCCTTTGTTTGTCAAAGAAGACAGTGTCCAGTTCTTCCCCCGTGGGCTGGGCCAGCTAGCTCAGTTGGTTAGAGCATGGTGCTAATAACGCCAAGGTCGTGGGATGTCAGAGAATTCCGCCACGGATTCCAGTGAGGAAGGGTTCTTTAGAATCCGGCCGCCTGGAATCCATGGCGGAGCGGCCTCCTGCCCCCCGCCACCCCACGGAATCCCCCCCGGGACGGAACGTGCCTGGGACGGATGCAGATGTGGCGGCGGCAGTGGCTGGTCTCCTGGCTATGTGTGACTTTCGTGGCCAAAATACACCTTATACACTAAGGCATGGCTGAATACCCTTTAATCTCTTATTTCAGATAATGTTTGACAGTTTTTGGTTAACATCCCCCCTTCCATTTACATGTCAGTAATGCTCAAAAGCATGCTTTGAAAACTCTTTGGCAGAGTCTTTCCGTTCACAGCCCTCATGGGCAGGACTGCTGAGGTTCTGAATGTCAGGGGATTAGCTCAAGTGGTAGAGCGCTCGCTTAGCCTGCGAGAGGGAGTGGGATCGATGCCCACCTTCTCCAGATGGACTTTTACTCTCTTCCTTTTGCTGTGAGTACAACGTAGGGATGTATGAATTGTGTAAAATCTACTCTGTCGTTTTGTGGATTGTCAGGTGCCTTTTGTTCTGTGGTCCGTTCACAGTCAGATTTGATTTTTAATTCCGTTAATTTTCATTAATTTCTGTTAATTTCATTTTTTTCCTTAACACAAATAATTCCATTAGAGGGTTCACAACAATTTATATAATTTACCTTAGTATGCAACATTTAGTGTATTGTCCCCTATTCCATTCAACTTTTTCTCAGCAGAAGCTTGCGTGTTTTCCTGTGAATAAATATGTATAAATTTCAGGAAAGTAAAAAAAAAAGATCTGAAAGCCCATGAACTCCATGTGGCCTGAGGGGGTCGGTCCAGTGGATTCGCAGGTCGGATTCTTAGAAAGCCAAGCTCATTTTAGTCCATCTTGACTTTCTCTAGCATCCCTACAACAAAGGTTTTTCGGGTCACTTTCTACACACCAGCTTGGGTCTTCCCCCTTCTTGGTAGGGATGTACGAGAATTTTGTTTTTGCTCACAAAACACGTGAGTGTGCCCTTTTCAAAGCCCTGAATGGAAGCATGAGCATGTGTCTGCCAAAAATCTTCACGAATTGTCAAATACAGGCTCATGTTTGTCTCGTTCCCAATTCCCAGTTTGATTTGCATAGATTTTCTTATTTGCAGAGATTTCCTCAGTAGACTGAATCAGCCCCGCTTTAGTCTATGGAGGAAATCTGCACAAGTTTGGGGAGATCTGCACAAATCTCCCATTTGATGACTGCTGAATTTTCACAACTCTCCCATTCGTGCAAAGTGAGCAGCGAATGCAAATGGAAATTGAGCATGAGACGAACAGCGAGACGATGTTTGGAGAATTCGCGCGGTCTCTAACGTCATTCATTCACCTATCCCTAAGTCCTTGGGAAATTGTGGGGCAGTGCTAGAAGGCAGCTGGGGAATTAACTCAAATGGCAGAGTGCTCGCTTAGTGACAGGTAGCAGGATCGATGCCTGCATTCTCCAGCCAGCCCTCTCTGTTTTGCCACACATAGAACAGACCCTCCTCCAGTCACTCTCTGTACACCATCTTCATTCTGCGCCCTTCTTGAAATATCACGAGGGAGTGATGTCAGGCAGCTGGGGAATTAGCTCAAATGGTAGAGCGCTTGCTTTGCATGCAAGAGGTAGCGGGATCGATGCCTGCATTCTCCAGGCGACCCTTTCAATTTTGCTGTGTGTGGAGCAAACCTTCCTTGGAAGGAAATTTTACTCAATAATATTATACTTATATATATCAACTGGGCATAATGAGCTGGCCAGGTTTGTGTTATAGAACTGGTAATTATGAACTTCAGTGTCATCTCTAGTTTTGTATAGGAGAAAACATTTAAGGAGTGATACAAATCTCCATAATTGGATTGGCATCCCAACTGGTCATCCTACAACTAAAATGGGAGCATTTATTTATTTATTCATTTCATTTCATTTCTATACTGCCCAATGGCTTAAGGTCCCTGGGCAGTTTTAAGAACAGTTGCAAAAGAGTTCCTGGGATTGGGGGCTGATGTCTTTGTGGCCTCATGGCTAAGAACAGGAAAAGAGCCTTGGGAGCTGATCAGGGCCAGCCTTAGGGCTGGGTGAGATGGGCGGTCGCCCTGGGCACTGAGCGGAAGGGGTGCGGCGCTAAGCTCACTATCTCAGTGTTTGTTGGGTCTACCGGCTGCAGTGAGCTAGGGTGAAAAAAAGCACTACGTTCCTTTAACATTTTGTCAAAGTTCTGCAGGTTGCTTGGGTACTAAATACAAAAAAAAAAAAGAACTTACACCAATTTGCTTTAAAGTACGTTTCTTTTTCAGTTGCCACTTTGATGTCATTTGTTCTAAATAAAAGTAAGAGAACACGTCTTCACTTTGCTAGGTTTTGCAGTGCTGCTGGGGGCACCGGAGCTGCTCTTCACCCAGGGCACTATTTATCCCAGAGCAGCCCTGGATCTGACAAAGGGCCTGTCTAGTCCAGCACCCTAGGAACATAGGGAGCTGCCTTATACTAAGTCAGACCGTTGGTCCATCTAGCTCAATATTGTCAACACTGACTGGCAGCAGCTCTCCGAAGTTTTTCCAGCCCTACCTGGAGATGCCGGGGATTGAACCTGGGACCTTCTGCATGCAAAGCAGGGGCTCTACCCCTGAGCCACAGCCCAACCATCCTGGTTCCCATAGCGGCCAACCAGATATCGTTGGGAAGCCCACAAGCAGGACATGAAGGAAATGGCCTTCCCCTGTTGTTGTTCTTCAGCAGTTGGTATTCGGAGGTATACTGCCTCTGATATTTGAGGTGGTATATAGCCATCATGACTTGTAGCAATTAACAGCTTTATTCTCCATGAATGTATCTAACCCATTTTAGATTTTAAATTTTAGATTTTAACCCATTTTAAAGCCTTTTATACTGGTGGCCTTTGGCCATCA
This sequence comes from Heloderma suspectum, assembly GCF_057233095.1. NCBI lineage: Eukaryota > Metazoa > Chordata > Lepidosauria > Squamata > Helodermatidae > Heloderma > Heloderma suspectum. The sequence goes on from NC_139459.1 coordinate 346,830,158, forward strand.
CCAAATCTTGTGGTTGCAAATTCCATCGTTGAACTCAGTGCTGTGTACATTACTTCCATTTGTCTATCCTGAACAGTGCTGGCAGGTTTTAGAGGGTCCTTGGGCAAGACATCCTCAATGGGCCCCTCCCTCAGTGAGTCTGCCTTCTCACCACCATTGTCTCCTCCTCCTCCTCTTTCCTCTTGACAGGCAGAGAGCCAGTGAGCAAGTAGGCAGAGACATCTCCTGCTCCTCCTTCTCACCACCACCACCATTGTCTGGGCCAGAGTGAAAGGCAGGTGAACAAGCAGGTTGTAATGGGGAAGCAGAGGAACAAGTCCTGGGATCCTTGCCAGTGGGCCCCTGCTGTCGCGTGGGCCCTTGGCAGTTGCCCAATCATGCCTACCCTTGATGCTGGCCCTGGTCCTGAATATCCCACCTTTCAGCTTCATTGGATGACTTCCCCATCCCAGGTTCTAGTATTATGAGAGAGGGAGATAAATGATCTATCATCTATCTATCTATCTATCTATCTATCTATCTATCTATCTATCTATCTAATCTATCCACCTTCTCCATATCATTTTCTAAACTTCTATCATGATTCCCAATACACATGTCCTCTCCCCAATTTGAACTCCTAAACCTTGCCACTGCAGGCTCTTCCCTCAGGCTTGTAAACTAAAAGTGAGATGAGACAAAATTGGAGAGAAAAGGGAAGGAGGGTAATGGAGAAGGAGAGAAAGAAAGGAGGGGAACTAGGTGAATACAAAAAGACAAAACAGGCCATTGGAAGCGACTCCCCCACCCCCCTGTCCCATATACACTGGCTGGCAGCTGATAGAGAGAAAGGGTGGATGACTATTAGGAGAGACAGTTTGATGGAAAGGGCAGTGCTGTCTCTGGCACCCACCTGTTCCCACAACCTGGAGTATCATGAAGTTTTCCATCCTTCCTTTTATCTCTGGCAGGGATGGCCCCACCATTAGGCAGAGTGAACTGGCTGCCTCAGGCAGGCAGCTGATTGTAGGTGTCATGAAAGGGCAGCAAATTATTATTACTGATTATTGTCAGTAGAGGCTGGTGGCTCCAATTTCGGTGGGGCTGTAAATCCATTCTGGGTTTCAGTCAGAACCAGCCAGAACTCTAATGGAGCTATCCAAGGTGCTGGACCAATTTTGGGGATAGGGTTGGATAACTCCGTTAGAGTTCTGGTGGGTTCTGACTAAAACCCAGAATAGATTCTCAGCCCCACCAAAATTGGGGCCACCTGCCTCCACTGGTCATTGTGGTGTTTTTTACTGCCAGGAAGCGGGAGAGACACTTGTGGGATTTTCTGCCTCAGCTACCAAAAACAACGTGGGTCCCCTTGATGGGTGAGGGGCACGTCATTTGCTGCTCCACCTTCAGCAGCACAGCTTCTTAGCCCTACCTGGAACCATCTTTCGCCTGCCAAGGACTGATAGCGTTTCATTGTATAAAGAGCTGCTGATTTACGCACCAGCTATGTTTGGACTGTGGAGGAAAGCTGTGGGCGAGGCCTTGGGGACGGGTTTACTGTCAGGGTCACCTCGACTTGTGCTTTTAAAGAAGAGCAGGAGGAGTCACCCCGGGCTGTCTCCCGCCAATCACATTGACCTCAGGCCCTGCAACTCGCTTTATAAAAAAAATGATCATTCTGTGATTGTTTCAGCAGCAGCTGCATTTCCCTGACTAGGCAGAGGCTGATGCTGCTGGAGCAAATTAGTGAATTTTTGCTATAACTCAGGAGTGTTCTGAATGACCTATGCTTATATATATATATATATATATATATACACACACACACACACACACACACACATACACACACACACACACACACTGTGCAATTAAATTAATTTAATTTAAGTTAATTTAGTTTAATGTAATTATACACACACAAACATTATACATACTGGGCAATTAAATAAATTTAAATTAAATTAAATTAAATTAAATTAAATAAATCTATCTCTATCTATCTATCTATCTATCTATCTATCTATCTATCTATCTATCCATCCTGGGCAATGGATATTGGTGTGGAGACTGAGACCCAATGACCACTGCCTAATCTGAAGACTTGCTGTTCTCTCATATGAAAGCATGGGGGGTATAAGATATATTGATGTTGTTGTCACTTAGTGGTCAAAAGACAAACATATTTCTTTAGGGTGCAATCTTATGTATGTCGAGACAGAAAAAACTCCTACAACTCCCAGCCTGCCCTGGCTGGCATGCTTCAGCTCTGGCATGCTACAGCTCTGTGCTTTTGGGCATGGTTCCAAGGTGGATGGCAAATTGGGAAATGTATGAAGAGAGCAAGAAATAAAACCAGCTATT